>NW_026988441.1:3805000-5005000 GCF_030222135.1 Aotus nancymaae | reverse complement strand
GGGAGGTCAGCCAGCTCTAGGGCACAGGGTCCTGGGGGAGGTCTCAGCCTGAGCTAGGCTGGAGCTGTGAGGCTGGAGAGGAAGGAGCCGGTGGAGATTTCAAAGGAACCAGGGAGGCTTGGAAAAGAGGGGCGATTGATTCCCCGGGGGTTGTACAGGAAGGAGAGAGGAGTGGGTCTGGGAGGGATGTGACCCAGGGAGGGGCATGGGAGCAGCAGGGTGCCCGGGAGGCTGCCTGGAGCCGAGGAGGGAGGGGCCTGAGCTGCCAGCAGCAGGTCTGAGTCTGTGGGGCTTGGAGGCTGAGGCACAGGGTGGGGAAGCTGGGGATGGGAGGCTTCCCTGCTCATGGAATAGGTGGCTTCCGCCCAGGCCTCTGGTCCTTGAGTGTGGAGACTGGGATTAGGCTGGGGCATAGGACCCCATGCAGGACAGGGCCAGCAAGGAGGCCGGCATGGCCCAAGGGAGGCTAAGAGGATGCCGAGGCTGGCATGGCTGAGCCCTGCCATGCTGAGCGCCCTGCCCGAGGGCCTCACCCACTCCTCCCAGATAGTCCCGCAGCTGTGCTGCAGGGAAACTGAGGCCTGAAGGCTGAGCCCTTGCCTGCTGGGCCCTGCCCTGCTTCCCACTTGAGCACTCTCCCGCTCCTCGCTGGCCCTAGGGCCCCACAGCTGCCCGCTAGCCCTGACCTGCGCTTCCTCCCTCCCCAGTGGCACCTCATCCTGGGGGGGGCCGTGTTGCTTACAGCCCTGCGTCCTGCTGCGCCAGGGCCCGCGCCACCACCGCAGGAGGCCTGAGTGAGGACCAAGACCCCTGCCCCTGCCCCTCCCTGCGCCCCACCGGCCCTCCCCCACCTGTAGTGATGTAGGGGACCTGGGCGCCCCCCCTCACTTGGCCTCCCCTCACACCGCACCCCACTTTCCCCACCCTGAGTGGGTGCTGCCCACACTCACCTCCTTGCCCTCTCTCTCTCTCTCTCTCTCTCTTTTGTGTCTGTCTGTCCTTCCGTCTGGCCGCAGTGGATGTACATCATTCCCGTCGTCCTGTTCCTCATGATGTCAGGAGCGCCGGACACTGGGGGCCAGGGTGGGGGTGGGGGTGGGGGCGGCGGTGGGGGCAGTGGCCGGTGAGGGCCCAGGCCGGTCAGCTTCCCGTCCTGCACACCCAGGGGCCTCCGTTTCTGTTGGAGTCCCCCATGTCCTCAGCCATCCCAAGAAAGGTTTGCTGGCCCCTCCTTTCCCCGTCCCACAAGGCACCTGGGCCAGCCACTTGCCCTCTACCTTGCTGCTGGCAGAGGAGTGGCTGGATTGGGGCTTTGGCACAGGCGCCAGTGTCTCCTGCGTCTGCGTCTCCTGCACCTGCCTCCCCGTGACCCCATGCAGCCCCAAGGGCTTCCGTGCCCATGGAATAGAGCCCGAGATCCTGGCCACTGTTCCAGCTCTGACCCCGAGTCCCTCTACCCCGAGCCGTGCAGTCTGGGAACATGCCGTCTTCTCTCCAGCCTGTGTGCCTTTGCTCCTGGTGGTCTCACCCTCCTGCCCCTGGCTGGGCTAGGTGGTCCCATCCAGGCTCCTGCAGCGACCCCCTCGTTCTGATACTAGACTGGGACGCAGCCTCCCTTCTGTGCCCCCTTGGGGGCACCCTGGGTCCCCTCCTTAGGGGCAGAGGTGTGAAAGAGCCGAGGCTGGATGGCCGGAGGCTCCCGTGCCCCACTCCTAGCACCGTCAAACCGAGGTTTGACATTTGTCTGCCTACTGCAGACAAGGAGTCCTTGCCTGTAGGGTGACAGGCCTCCAGACTTGAAGGAAAAGGTTTAAGGTAAAAAAGAAAACAAAACCAACAGTTAGTGGAGTCAAAGGCGAGACACTGTAAATAGAGCCCCTCCACCCTCCTCCCCGCCGCCCAGCGTCCTGCCCCGACCTCGGCGCTAGGAGGGGCTGCAGCCTTTGCTGTGTGCACCCTAAGTCTATTTAAAAACATCCACTATGCGCTGAAATGTGTGAATGTTTTGAAAAGTTATAGTTACAGCTTCCAGCAGCCAAATGCAACTGTCGTTTTGGCAAGACGGTCCTGATGTACAGGCTTGACTGAAATTGACTGCTCACTTGATATGTTACTCAGAAACCCAAGGAATGGCTGTCCCTAGCCTCACTGAGGCTGTGTGAAGCTCAGCTGTGTCGCGTGACAGTTTATTAAACTGGCCCTCGAATATTCGACCCTGAGGCTCGCCTCCTGCATTGTGTGGTTATAAATGGCGCCCCAGTGAATGCTCTTGTCCGGTCTGCTGGGTGTGGTTAGAATGATCTCGGGATGCATGACTAAAATGGAATTACGATGGCAGATCGGAAATGCGCTTAGGAATGGGAGATGCGTTCACAGAGTCGACTGTCAGGACCAGGATGTGGCACACGGGTGGAAGTTGCATTCCCTCCCGTCACTTTTTTGTTTTTGAGACAGGGTCTTGCTCTGTTGCCCAAGCTGGAGAGCAAGTAGCAAGACCTTGGCTCACTGAAACCTCCACCTCCCACGCTCAGGGCTCCTCCCTCAGCCTCCTGAGTAGCTGGGATGACAGGCGTGCACCGCGCCCAGCTAGTTTTTGTATTTTTTGTAGAGATGGGGTTTCACCATGTTGCCCAGGCTGGTTTTGAACTGCTGTACTCAAGTGATCCACCTTCCTCTACCTCCCAACATGCTGGGATTACAGGTACAAGCCGCCGTGCTGGCTTCTCTCATCACTTCTTCGGTCTAACACCCCACTGAGCTCTTGCGGCTACTCTGTTCTCTCATCACTCCTATTTGATTTTTTATCTTCCCTCCTGAAGTGTCTGTGCTAGCCCAAACAGATAGTAAGTAATGTGTAGTACCTGCCCCTCCCTGACCTTTTTAAAGAGAAGGGTCTGGTTCTGTCACCCAGGCTGGAGTGCTGAGGCACATAGTTCACTGCAGGCTCAAACTCCTGGACTCAAGCGATCCTCCTACCTTGGCCTCCCAAAGTGTTGGAATTACAGGTGTGAGCCACCGTACTTGGCGGAGGGATTATCTTTTTACAGGCTTTTATTTATTTATTTATTTTTTGGTAGCGACACGCTCCGAGGCATCCGTGCCATGGAACAAGGTGCACCTTATACCAGACACGGAAACCGCCCAGCTATGTCAATAGAAGGTGGGAAAAGAGCAGCACTTGCAAAACTATTTACATGAGCACCTGCTGCTTTATGTGGATAATATCTGCAGATTATCAGGGGACAGAAAACTCAGGCCGCCTCCAGGAAGGGAAGTGGGTGCCGGAGTCCGGGGTAAGCATACAGTTTCTCACCGTGGATCCGGCTGTATCTTTTGTTTTGGAGACAGAGTCTCCCTCTGCTGGATTTGAATGCTCCTAAATGCATTTAGGCTGCATGGCAAGCAATCCTAAAATATACAAGACTACAGTTAGTATTTTGTAAAATTCTTTACTACCCCCAAATTGTCTACTAGGACTCCTTATTTGGGGGAGCTGGGGGGTGGGATGCAACCTCTGCCTCCCAGGTTTAAGCAATTCTTCTGCCTCAGCCTCCCGAGTAGCTGGGATTACACGTGTATGCCACCACTCCTAATTTTTGTATTTTTTCAAAAAATCTTTTAAATATATATATATATATATATATTGCATTTTAGGTTTTGGAGTACATAAGAACATGCAAGATTGTTGCATAGGTACACACATGGCAGTGTGATTTGCTGCCTTCCTCCCTATCACCTATATCTGGCATTTCTCCCCATGCTCTCTCTCCCCAACTCCCCACTCCCCACTGTCCCTCCCCTATTTCCCCCCAACCCCAGTGTGTGATGCTCCCCTCCCTGTGTCCATGTGTTTTCATTGTTCAACACCTGCCTATGAGAGAGAACATATGGTGTTTGATTTTCTGTTCTTGTGTCAGTTTGCAGAGAATGATGGTTTCCAGGTTCATCCATGTCACTACAAAGGACATGAACTCATCGTTTTTTATGGCTGCATAGTATTCCATGGTATATATGTGCCACATTTTCTTTGTCCAGTCTTTCATCGATGGGCATTTGGGTTGGTTCCAAGTCTTTGCTATTGTAAAGAGTGCTGCAGTGAACATTCGTGTACATGTGTCCTTAGAACGATTTATAATCCTTTGGATATATACCCAGTAATAGGATTGCTGGGTCATATGGAATTTCTATTTCTAGGTCCTTGAGGAATCGCCACAGTGTCTTCCACAATGGTTGAACTAATTTACACTCCCACCAACAGTGTAAAAGTGTTCCTATTTCTCCACATCCTCTCCAGCATCTGTTGTCTCCAGATTTTTTAATGATTGCCATTCTAACTGGTGTGAGATGGTATCTCAATGTGGTTTTGATTTGCATTTCTCTAATAACCAGTGATGATGAGCATTTTTTCATTTGTTGTTTGTTGGCCTCATGTATGTCTTCTTTTGTAAAGTGTCTGTTCATATCCTTTGCCCACTTTTGAATGGCCTTTTTTTTTTCTTGTAAATCTGTTTTAGTTCTTTGTAGATTCTGGATATTAGCCCTTTGTCAGATGGGTAGATTGCAAAAATTTTTTCCCATTCTGTTGGTTGCTGATTCGCTCTAATGACTGTTTCTTTTGCTGTGCAGAAGCTGTGGAGTTTGATTAGGTCCCATTTGTCTGTTTTGGCTTTTGTTGCCATTGCTTTTGGTGTTTTGGTCATGAAGTCCTTGCCTATGCCTATGTCCTGAATGGTTTTGCCTAGGTTTTCTTATAGGGTTTTTATGGTGTTAGGTTTTATGTTTAAGTTTTTAATCCATCTGGAGTTAATTTTAGTGTAAGATGTCAGGAAGGGGTCCAGTTTCTGCCTTCTGCACATGGCTAGCCAGTTTTCCCAGCACCATTTATTAAACAGGGAATCCTTTCCCCATTGCTTTTGTCAGGTTTGTCAGAGATCGGATGGTTGTAGCTGTGTGGTGTTGCCTCAGGCCTCTGTTCTGTTCCATTGGTCTATATCTCTGTTTTGGTACCAGTACCATTTTGAAGTCCGGTAGTGTGATGCTGCCAGCTTTGTTCTTTTTGCTTAGAATTGATTTGGCTATGTGGGCTCTCTTTTGGTTCCATAATTTTTGTATTTTTAGTAGAGATTTCTACTTACCATGTTGACCAGGCTGGTCTCGAATTCCTGACCTCAAGTGATACACCTGCCTTGGCCCCCTAAAATGCTGGGATTACAAGTGTGAATGACCACGCCTGGCCTCTATAGGCTTCTTCAACCCATCAGAGAGACTCCCTGGTAAGGATCAGGGGCTGACTACTGGTGCCTCTTCAGCTGTCAGTCCATCCTCCTTTGCTAGTACCCACCTTCCAGTCAGCAAGGCACAACAATGTTGTTACAAAGGAAACAAACTCAATTTGGTCCATTTCCTGGAATGCAGTCTCCCCAGACAGGTTTGTGTGAACAAATTTCCATTTTCCTGTGTTTGCCATATACAGCCCTACGTGCATTTCCATGGGAGCCAATCCACCCACCCATAGAATGACTTGAAAATGTGTGAAGTTCAGAAGTTTCATACCAGTTTGCTGAGCATGATGTTTATATATTGATTAGGAGTAAAAATGTTCATTTTTACAAAATGTTACAAATTCTCCCATTCCCCTCCTTTCACCCAGTATCCCCTGTTCCTCCCCCAGGCATTCTGGTCACTGTTCCTTTTTGTTGGGATCATTCTCAGTGTCTCGTACAGCTGGGTTGCAGTTCCATTCTTTGCCAGTAGGTGGTGAGAGAAGATTCCACGCACTCAGAATGCCTCAGGTTGGCTCCTGTGGCTTCTCTCCATGTCCTCCAGGGAGCGCTGTTGGTCCCTCAGGTATTGTCAGGTTCCTTCCAAGTCCCTGTCCTAGCAGTTGCTGCTCTTCAGAAAACTGGGCACCGATTTTCTCATCTGTGAAATGGAATTCAGGTGAGGTACCCCACTAGTGCTGAGGTGCTTCCAGAGGAAGAGTTGGGGAGGGAGTGGAATGGAGCAGAAAAAGGCGTCATCCCCTGCTCACTGAGCTCAGACAGGAGGCCAGGAATCAGCAGGTTCAGGAGCCCATTCCTGGCCAACCCCAGGGGCCCCACCCAGTCCTGCCCTGCTCCTTACATGCTGTGTATCTTTAGGCAAGTTGCTTCCTGTCTCCAAGCATTTTCCTTGTTTCCGCCTTCCTGGGCCTAGGGCAGGCCTGATTGCTCCAGGCAGTGTCCAGAGTTCCAGACAGATGGAAAAGAGAGAGAGAATGGGAGTCACAAAGGTGTGTGTCCACTCCTGGGCCTCAGGCTTGGGGCCTGCTCATGGCTAGCCTATTTGGGCCTCAGTGTGGACTCCTGCCTCCTGGTCAGGACCTGGAAACCTGGGAGTAGCCAAGGCAGGAATGGGAGAGGGAGGCAAAGGCCTACTGGGCAGGGATGCAGGGCCACCTGGAGATGAGAGGAGGCTCGGAGGAGAGGAGTCTCCGAGGAGGGAGGCTGGTGGGAGTGGTAGCTCTGGAGGAGACAGAGAGAGGGAGCGGGAGCAAGGAGAGGAGACAGGTCCAGGGAAGAGGGAAAGGAAAGGATGGGGCAGAGACAGAGAAACCAGAGAGAGGGAAGGAAAGAAGAGACCCAAGGAGGAGAGACAGGGAAGGAAGAGGGAGGTGAGAAGAGGAAAAGACAGAGTCAGAGGAGAGGAAAGATGTGGAGACGAAACTGGAGAAACAGGGAGGAAAGGAGAGAGGAGAAAGTTCAGGAAAAAAGCAGGAGGAGTTGGTGGCATGTGCCTGAGTCCCAGCTACTCAGGAGGCTAAGGTGGGAGGATCGCTTGAGCCCAGGAGTTCTGGGCTGTAGTGCGCTATGCTGATCAGGTGTCCGTACTAAGTTCGGCGTCAATATGGTGACCTCAGGAAGATCCAAGATGGCCGACTAGACACAACTCCAACGTACACCACCCAGCGAGAGAGACACAGAAATCCAGAGATCTCCTAGCTCCAACCAAGGTACCAGGTGCATTTCAACGGGTCTGGTCCAATGGTGAGCAAAGCCCACTCAGGGCAAACCAGGGTGGGGAGGGGTGCTGCTTCACCCAGAAAGTACATATGACCAGTGAGTTGGAGGCTCCCCCTCTGGCACTCCGGTCCAGATACAGCACTTCCCCTAAAGCCTCAGCAATACACAGAACAGGGGATCTTTGCTAGTCAAGTGCTGGGAATTACAAACGCAGAATTGAATAAGAGCCTGCAGACTAAGCTGTCGCCCGCCCCCATGCCAGAGAGAGAGGGAGCTGTAAGCAGGAGCAGCTGGGCAGGCCCCTACCCCATG
Organism: Aotus nancymaae; assembly: GCF_030222135.1. Taxonomy (NCBI): domain Eukaryota; kingdom Metazoa; phylum Chordata; class Mammalia; order Primates; family Aotidae; genus Aotus; species Aotus nancymaae. Next base: position 4,997,687 of record NW_026988441.1, on the reverse strand, counting down.
ACCGGAGAGAGAGGAAGCTGAAAGGGGGAGACAGCCAGGTGCGGCTGGGTGGGTCCCTACCCTCGTGAACAAACCCCAGAGGCCTGAAACTCTAACTCTAGTCGGTTGCGCAGCCAGTGCCACAGTCTGAGATGAACCCTGAATGATCCAGCCCAGTGGAGGAAGGGACTGGGCTACATGTTTTAACAAAAAACACAGGAAGCCTACATTACAAAGAGACAGCCAGAGAGAGACAGAGACACCAAGAAAGAGACAGAGACAGCAAGAGAGACAGCCAGAGAGAGACAGGGAGAGGGAAAGAGACAGCAAGAGAGAGACAGAGACACTGAGAAAGAGACAGAGACAGCAAGAGAGACAGCCAGAGAGAGACAGGGAGAGGGAAAGAGACAGCAAGAGAGAGCCAGAGACACTGAGAAAGAGACAGAGACAGCAAGAGAGACAGCCAGAGAGAGACAGGGAAAGGGAAAGAGCAAGAGAGACAGCGAGAGAGACAGGGAAAGAGACAGCAAGAGAGAGACAGAGACAGCCAGAGAGACAGGGAGAAGGAAAGAGACAGCAAGAGACAGCGAGAGAAAAAGACAAAACGATGGCAAGAGAGAGAGACAGCAGCAGTGAGAGACAGATGAGAAAATGAGAGCGAGCGAGCTTGACTGAGGCATGATACAGAAGCCACTGGGTGGGGCTCACTGAAGGCGCCCAGAGGAAGGGGAGGGGGAGGTGAGAGGAAAGAAGAGAGGCAAATCCAAGGGGCAGAAACTGGAAGGAAGCAGAGGGAGGCAGGGAGACCAAGGGCACAGGCCCCGCCCACAGTGCCGCCCCTTGTCCCCACAGTGCCGCCCCTTGTCCCCGCAATGCTGCCCCTTGTCCCCGCAGTGCCGCCCTCGTCCCCGGCCTGCTTGTCCCCTTCTGACACAGTCCAGTGCTGTGGACAGACAGGCAGGTGCAGTCAGACTGGGGCCCCATCAGCTCATCCTCTGGGGGTCAAGAACAGACCATGAGGAAATGAAAGGGGGAGGACGAGGGGGAGGACCCTGGGGGTTGGCAGTCTGGAGGACAAGGGAGAAAATTCCAGAAAGGCTGAGAGTCACAAGGTGGGCAGTCAGGAAAAGGTGGGGCTGGGTGGAAGCGGGTGGAGGACTGGAACATCACCCAAGGGAGGAGCAGGAGTGTGTGAGACCTAGAGAGGAGGAAATGCGGAGGGTCCAGTGAAAGAAGGGACGGACAGGGAAGGCCTGTGTGTGTGTGTACTATGGAGAGTGCGGAGGAGGAGGAGGAGGAAGAGGGAGGAGGAGGGAAGAGGAGGAAGGAAGGGGAGGAAAGATGGGGAAGGAGTGGGAGGAAGGAGGAGGAGGGAAGAGGAGGAGGAAGGAGGAGGAAAGAGAAAAAGGAAAGAGGAGGAAAGGGGCAGAAAGGAGGAAGATGGGAGAATGAGGAGGAAGGAGAAGAGAGGAGGAGGAGGAAGGAGGGAGAGAGGAGGAAGGAAGAGGAGGAGGCGGAAAGAGGAGGAAAAGAGGGAAGAGGAGAAGGAGGAAGAGGAAGGAGTGAGGAGGAGGAGGGAGGAGGAGGAGGAGGGGCAGCTGCATGAAGATACATGAAAAGAAAGAGGTGATGAAGAAGGTGGGTGTGAAGGACCCTGCTGGCCTGTAGTGGGAGGGAAATTAGTGTGTGTCAAAGATAAGCTGGGGCCCGGCGCGGTGGCTCACGCCTGTAATCCCAGCATTCTGGGAGGCTGAGGCAGGTGGATCATTTGAGGTCAGGAGTTCAAGACCAGCCTGGCCAACATAACAAGACCCTGTTCCTACTGAAAATACAAAAATTAGCCAGGCATGGTGGCGGGCGCCTGTAATCCCAGTACTTTGGGAGGCCGAGGCAGGAGAATCGCTTGCACTTGGGAGGTAGAGGTTGCAATGAGCCAAGATTGCTCCATTGCATTCCAGCCTGGGTGACAGAGTGAGCCCGTCTCAAAAAAAAAAAAAAAAAGTTGGGGAGCTGGGGGCATGTAGAGACAGGAACAGAGCGGGGGGTAGGGGTGGGGGTAGAGATTCAGAGAATGGGAGAGAGGAGAGGGCGAGAGAGACAGGAAGGGGGTCATAGAGGAGAGGCAGAAGGAGAGAAGGCGGAGGGGGGGGCGAATCTTCTTCCCCACCCGGACCTCAGTTTCCTCATCTGCTCTCCCCCAGGTGGTGAGGAATCCAGGGACCACCCGCCAAGCACCTGCAGGGCAGGGAGGCTGCGGAGGCAGAGGAAGGAGGGTCAGGTTTGAATCCAGTGTGGTGACAGGTATGGCAGAAGCGTCCCCTCTGTGGGCATGGGCTACCTCTCAGGTCAGATTCTAGAGCGTTCCTTCCTAGATTCTCTTGAGGCCTCCTTGAGCCTCCCGCACCCCGCCCTGCCCTGGGAGGGAGTGGCCATTGTCATCGCCTATTTTTCCAAGGGAGAAATCAGGCTGCAGCCTGAGTCCTCCCTCCTCCTGCTTCCTACGGGCTGGCTGCCCATGCTAGGCTGTGGTGGCTGAAACTCCTGGGGAAACCTAAGCTCCTGCCATCTGAACGGTTTGGAGCTTCTACTGCTGAGAAGGAAGAAAAAGAGAGAGTCAGTGGACTGGAGGGGCAGGGGAAAGAAGGGTCTAGAGAGAGTCGCCAGGTATACAGTCGGTGCTCAATTGGTATCCTTTCCGAGGAGAAGGCACAGAGAGCAGGAAGGCAGAGTGAGGAAGGGAAAGGGAACAGAGGGAGAGAAGGGGAGGCTGTGCATATAAAAAGCCTGGCACACAGTCAGTGCTCAATGAATGCACATTCCCTCCAGGACCACATGAAAAAGGAGAAGAAACTCCCGCAGAGGAAAAGCAGGAGGATAGGCAGCCTCAAGAGAGGGGCATGGAGCCAGGCGCAGTGGCTCATGCCTGTAATCCCGGCACTCTGGGAGGCCGAGGCGGGTGAATCACCTGAGGTCAGGAGTTCCAGACCAGCCTGGGTAACACAGTGAAACCTCGTTTCAAAAAAATTACCGGAATGTGGTGGTGCACACCTGTAATCCTAGCTACTTGGGAGGCTGAGGCACCCATGGTGGCGGGTGCCCATAATCTCCGCTTCAACTCGGGAGGCAGAGGTTGCAGTGAGATGAGATTGTGCCACTGCACTCCAGCCTGGGCGACAGAGCGAGACTCCGACTAAAAAAAATAGAGTGAGAGAGGGGCATGGGTGGAAAGTGTGATGCAGACAGTAGGTGTCTGTCTGTTAAGTGTTCTTTTCCCCAAGAGACAGGAGAAAGTAAAGGAGGAGTGAGGAGAGGAGGAGAAGGGAGAGGAGGAGGAGGGTGAGGAGGAGGAGGAGGAAGAAACTCCAGCAGAGAGAACAGAAGAGACTTGCGTGGGAAGGAGACAATATACGTAAAGTGACTAATACACAGTAGGTGCCTAATAAATGCCCATTCTCCTTCCTGGCAGCAAGCACAGACTTCCTGGCAGCAGGCACAGAGCAAGCAGCCAGGAGGAAGGGAGCAAGCAGAGAGAAGGAGAGAAGGGAGAACAGAGCCTGTGAGGCAAGCAGACGGTGGGGATGAAGGGGCAGCATACAGCAGGCACTCAGTCTTGCCTGTTTCCTCCCCCAGGAAAGAGCTGGCAGGGCAGAGAGGAAAGGGAGAAGCTGGAGGAGAGAAGGAGGTAGGGGGAAGAGAGGAAATGAGAACAAGTGCTCTGGTGAGCGGTGGGCACACAGGAGGCACTCAATAAATGCACATTGTCTTCCTCGAGAACAAGATGGAAATGAAGGCTCAGACAGGAACAAGAGGAAAAGTGTTGGCTCAGGAGGCCTCCGTGGGGGTGGAGGGGCAGAGGAGAGGATGCGTGGGGAGGGAGCGGTGCGGGTGAGCCACGGGGGACACAGTAGGTGCTCAATAAATGCCCATTTTCTTCCCTGGCAGAGTGCAGAAAGCAGCAGAGACTGGTGGCATCAGTGGAGACTGAAGGGCAAGAGGAGAGTAGAGAAAGGACAGAACCGTGTGCATACCAGAAGTGCTCAATAAGTGTAGTCCTTGCCTTGGAAGAGGGCAGAGAGCACAGAAACACAAGGAGAGGACAGAAGAGGAACCGGGTGGGAAGAGGGCGAGGAGAGAGGTACGTACAGTGCCTGGTACACAGGAAGTGCTCACAGTGTGTCCGCCCCCTCTGCCAGGAGACAGCAGAACGTCAGAAAGGAGAGGAAACCCACAGAGGGAAGAAAGCCCCGGTGAGGCGGCTCACGCTGGTAATCCCAGCACTGTGGGGGCTGAGGTGGGTGGATCACCTGAGGTCAGGAGTTCAAGACCAGCCCGACCGACATGGTGAAACCCCATCTCTGTTAAAAATACAAAAAATCAGCCGGGTGTAGTGATGGGTGCCTGTAATCCCAGCTACTCAGGAAGCTGAGGCGGGAGAATTGCTTGAATCCAGGAGGTGGATATTGAAGTGAGCTGAGATCGCATCATTGCACTCCAGCCTGGGTGACAAGAACAAAACTCCGCCTCAAGCAATAATAATAATAATACAAAAATTAGCCAGACATGGTGGTGCCTGGAGTTCCAGCTACTTGGGGGGCCGGGGTAGAGGATCGCTTGAGCGCAGGAGGTTGCGGCTGCAGTGAGCCTCGACTGTGTGACTGCGATCCAGCCTGGGTGACAGAGCGAGACCTTGTCTCAAAAACAAGAAAAAAAAAAGAGAGAGGAAAGAAAGGAGTGGGGGAAGAAAAGGATGTAGGAAGAGAGCAGCCAGTGTTCCTAAGCTCCTTGGTACACAGTAGATGCTCAGTAGATGCCCGTTGCCTTCCCAGGGGAGACCAAGCAAATCAGAAAGAGAAAGGAACTGGGTGGAAGGGACAGGAAAGCCAGGAGGATGGAAGGTGCAGATGGGTTACGGGAATTGTCTGCCAAGCTTCAGGTGCTTAATAATTGCCCATTTCACAGGAGGAACAAGAAGTGGGTGCCCAGGACAGGACAGGGAGGTGGGAGGCGGAAGTGTGAGGAGAGGCAGGGAGGCCTTGTGGATGCATACGGCAGGTGCTCCATAAATGCCTGTTCCCTTCCCCAGGCAGAGCAGAGAAAGCAAGCTGGAAGCAGGTGGGGGACCCCAGGAAGGGAGGCCAGGGGAGGAGGGGAGTCTGAGGGTGGAGGCTCTGGGCCAGGCCCCCAGGAGGTGCACCCCACCAACCTGGCGTCTGTGGCCGCCCCTCCTCCACGGCCCAGCCCACAGGCCTCCCCAGCTGGCCAACTCCTCTGGAGCCCTGACAAGGGGCCATTGTCCTGGGCCTGGCACTGCCTGGCCTGGCATGGCCTGGCCTGAAGGGGGAGGGGAGGCTGCCCAGCCCTGCCTGGCCCTTGTCCCCTGTGTCTGTTTGTGTGTATCGGGGCGGGGATGCCAGGCCAGGCCTGAAGGGGCAGGGGAGGCTGCCCAGCCCTGCCCGGCCCTTGTCCCCTGTGTCTGTGTGTATCGGGGCGGGGGTGCTGCCTGGTCTCTCTGTCTCTGGGTCTCTAAGTCTCTGTCTCCCTGTCTCTCACGAGCTGTATCTCTGACCTGCCATCTCTCATCTCTGAGCTTATGGCCCCATCTTGTCTCTGTGTCGCTTGGTCTCTTGCTCTCTCTCCGTGCCTGTCACTGGTTCTCTCTCTGCATCCATCTCTGTCTCTGGGAGGGAGGAGCCCCCATACCCAGCTCTGGGATTCCCACCCCCTAGACCCAGGATCAGGGCTTGGGGCTGAGCTGAGAGGCAGAGGAGCGAGGAAGGAAAGAAGGAGGCGCAGAAGGGAGAGAGGTGAGGACAGAAACAGCTTTATTCAGCAGGGACCGCAGAGGCCCGGGAGGACTTCATCTGGAGAGCTGGGGAGAGAGGAGGACTCAGAGAGAGACGGGAGAGACAGACAGAGACAGAGAAATAGGGGGAGAGACAGAGACAGAGAAATAGGGGGAGAGACAGGCAGAGAAATGGGGGAAGAGACAGAGAAATGGGAGAGACAGTCAGAAGTGGGGGAGAGGCAGAGACAGAGAAGTGGGGGAGTGACAGAGATAGAAGCGGGGGAGAGAAAGAGATGAGAGAAGTGGGGAAGAGACAGAGATAGAAGTGGGGAAGAGACAGAGATAGAAGTGGGGGAGAGACAGATAGAGAGAAGTTGGGGAGAGAAGTAGGGGAGAGACAGAGATGGAGAGACGTGGGGAAGAAAGAAGGGGAGAGACAGGGAGAGAAGTGGGGAAGAGACAGAGGGAGAGAAGTGTGAGAGAGGCAGAGATAGAAGTGGGGGAGAGACAGAGATGGAGAGAAGTGGGGGAGAGACAGAGATGGAGAGAAGTGGGGGAGAGACAGATACAGAGAAGTGGGGAAGAGACAGAGAAGTGGGGAAGAGATAGAGATAGAGAGAAATGGGGAAGAGATAGAGATGAGAGAAGTGGGGAAGAGACAGAGATAGAAGTGGGGAAGAGATAGAGATGAGAGAAGTGGGGGAAAGAGAGAAGTGGGGAAGAGATGAGAGAAGTGGGGAAGAGACAGATAGAAGTGGGGGAGAGACAGAGATAGACGTGGGGAAGAGAGAGATAGAAGTGGGGGAGAGACAGAGATGGAGAGAAGTGGGGAGAGATAGGAGAGACAGAGATGAGATAGAAGTGGGAAAGAGAGATGAGAGAAGTGGGGGAGAGACAGATGGAGAGAAGTGGGGGAGAGACAGAAGTGGGGAAGAGATAGAGATGAGAGAAGTGGGGAAGAGACAGAGATGGAGAGAAGTGGGGAGAAGTGGGGGAGAGACAGAGATAGAAGTGGGGAACAGATAGAGATGAGAGAAGTGGGGGAGAGACAGAGATAGAAGTGGGGAAGAGATAGAAGTGGGGAAGAGATAGAGATGGAGAGACATGGGGAAGAGACAGATGAGAGAAGTGGGGGAGAGACAGATGGAGAGAAGTGGGGAGAGACAGATGAGATAGAAGTGGGGAACAGATAGAGATGAGAGAAGTGGGGAAGAGAGAGATGAGAGACGTGGGGAAGAGATAGAGATGAGAGACGTGGGGAAGAGACAGAGATGAGAGACGTGGGGAAGAGACAGAGATAGAAGTGGGGGAGAGACAGAGATGGAGAGAAGTGGGGGGGAGACAGATGGAGAGAAGTGGGGAGAAGTGGGGGAGAGACAGAGATGGAGAGAAGTGGGGGAGAGACAGATAGAAGTGGGGAACAGATAGAGATGAGAGAAGTGGGGAAGAGATAGAGATGAGAGAAGTGGGGAAGAGGCAGAGATAGAGAGACGTGGGGGAGAGACAGATGGAGAGAAGTGGGGGAGAGACAGATGGAGAGAAGTGGGGAAGAGACAGATGGAGAGAAGTGGGGAAGAGACAGAGATAGAAGTGGGGAACAGATAGAGATGCGAGAAGTGGGGAAGAGATAGAGATGAGAGAAGTGGGGAAGAGGCAGAGATAGAGAGACGTGGGGAAGAGACAGAGATAGAAGTGGGGGAGAGACAGAGATGGAGAGAAGTGGGGGAGAGACAGATGGAGAGAAGTGGGGAGAAGTGGGGGAGAGACAGAGATGAGATAGAAGTGGGGAAGAGATAGAGATGAGAGAAGTGGGGGAGAGACAGAGATAGAAGTGGGGAACAGATAGAGATAAGTGGGGGAGAGACAGATAGAAGTGGGGGAGAGACAGAGATAGAAGTGGAGGAGAGACAGAGATAGAAGTGGGGAAAGAGAGATGAGAGAAGTGGGGGAGAGACAGATGGAGAGAAGTGGGGAGAAGTGGGGGAGAGACAGAGATGGAGAGAAGTGGGGAAGAGACAGATAGAAGTGGGGAACAGATAGAGATAAGTGGGGGAGAGACAGAGATAGAAGTGGGGGAGAGACAGAGATAGAAGTGGAGGAGAGACAGAGATAGAAGTGGGGAAAGAGATAGAGATGAGAGAAGTGGGGGAGAGACAGATGGAGAGAAGTGGGGAGAAGTGGGGGAGAGACAGAGATGGAGAGAAGTGGGGAAGAGACAGAGATAGAAGTGGGGAACAGAGATAAGTGGGGGAGAGACAGAGATAGAAGTGGGGAAAGAGAGATGAGAGAAGTGGGGGAGAGACAGAGATGGAGAGAAGTGGGGGAGAGACAGAAATAGAAGTGGGGAAGAGACAGATGGAGAGAAGTGGGGGAGAGACAGAAGTGGGGGAGAGATAGAGATGAGAGAAGTAGGGAAGAGACAGAGATAGAAGTGGGGAAGAGACAGATGGAGAGAAGTGTGAGAGAGGCAGAGATAGAAGTGGGGGAGAGAGAGATGAGAGAAGTGGGGGAGAGACAGAGATGGAGAGAAGTGGGGGAGAGACAGAAGGGGGAGAGACAGATGGAGAGAAGTAGGGGAGACACAGAGATAGAGATAGAGATAGAGAGGAGACAGAGAGACACGGAGATACCAAGCCAGGGAAAGACAGAGAGATGGGGGAGAAGAGGGAGAGTAAGAAAGAGAAGGGGTTGCTGAGGGAGACTGAGAGAAAATTGGGGGAAGGAGACAGAGACACAGAGAAGGGGTGCAAGGAAGAGACAGATGAGAGACAGGGAGAGATGGGGAAGGTGGAGGAGAGAGAGGGAGAGCGATAGGGAGGAGAGACAGGAAGAGGAAGGGGGTCGAGGAGGGAGAAGAGAGAAGGAGAGAGCTGAGGAGAGGGACAGAGAAAAAGGGAGAGAGAGAGAGACAGGGAGAGAGGGAGAGGGAGAAAGAGAGAGGGGAGGCAGAGGGAGACAGAGCGAGGGAGACAGAGGGAGACAGAGCGAGGGAAACAGGGAGACAGAGCAAGGGAGACAGGGAGACAGAGCGAGGGAGACAGAGAGAGGAAGACGCGCAGAGCCTTGCGGTGGGGAGGTCGAGGAAGGAGCAACCCCTCTCACCTGGCGTCGGTGGCGGCTGAACCCTGGGCCTGTCCATGCGATTTAAGGGTTACCCTGGGGGTGAAACCGCCCCCCCCCCCCACTGCCTTATCTGGCCAGACTCGGCTCTGTGAGCTAAATCGGGCAGCAGCTGTCACCACCAGGGGGTGCGGGACAGCTGTCCCCCCCTACCCCGCACCTGCCTGGCACCTGCCTCGTGACCACAGCCCCTCCCTCTCCCCTCCTGCAGCCCGGGGTTGCTGAGAGGCCACTGGCATCTATGTGGGGCACCCCAGCCCCCTCAGCTCTGGGACGGGCCTGGCTGGGTGCCCTGGGGTGAGCGGCAGTCCTCTGAGTCCCGAGGCGCTCCTGTGAGAAGGGGGGTCCCAGTGGAGGGGGCATGGGGCTCTGCACAGTAAGTGCTTAGTCGGTGTGATGACCTGGTCGCCCTGCCCCTCTCACCTGCCAGAATGTGGAGGTTAGGGCAGGAGGGAGTGGGAGCAGGAGGAGGTCAGCGGCCCTTCTCCCCCCACTCCCCCTCCCTGGGCTCCTCACTCTGGACCTTATTTGGCCATAACCCAGCACGCACCTGGGGGCCACAGCCCTGCCTGCCACTCAGGCCAAGAATAGCAACACTCAGGCCCCCGTCAGGCTGTCTGGGACCTGCGATGGGACAGGCGGCAGGCACGGGGTGGCAGGGAGGGGCCCAGGGAGAAGGGGAGAGACACAGAGAGATAGAGGGGAGAGACTGAGCTGAGGAGAGACTCAGAGAGACCTTGGGAGAGACAGACCGCTAGCCAGATAAAGAAGAGAGAGAAGGGAGAAGAATCAAACAGATGCAATAAGAAACGATACAGGGGATATCACCACTGATCCCACAGAAATACAAACTACCATCAGGGATTACTACAAACAGCTCTACTCACATAAACCAGTAAACCAGGAAGAAATGGAGAAATTCCTAGACACTTGTACTCTACCAAGACTAAACCAGGAGGAAGCTGAAACCCTGAATAGGCCAATAACAAGGGCTGATGTAGAGGCAGCAATCAATAGCCCACCAACCAAAAAAGTCCAGGTCCAGACGGGTTCACAGCCAAATTCTACCAGACATTCCTTCTGAAACTGTATCAAACAATACAAAAGGCGGGAATCCTCCCTAAGTCATTCTATGAGACCAACATCATCCTGATACCAAAACCAGGCAGAGACTCAACTAAAAAAGAAAACTTCAGGCCAATAACCATGATGAACATCGACGCAAAAATCTTCAATAAAATACAAACAGATTGCAACAGCACATCAAGAAGCTTACCCATCATGACCAAATAGGCTTCATCCCGGCGATGCAAGGCTGGTTCAACAGACGCAAATCCATAAATGTAATCCATCACATAAACAGAACCAAAGACAAAAAGCACATGATTATCTCAATAGATGCAGAGAAGGCCTTTGATAAAATTCAACAGCGCTTCATGCTAAAAACTCAATAAACTAGGTATTGACGGAACGTATCATAAAATGATAAAAGCTATATATGCAAACCTACAGCCACCCTGGGGTTGGGGTGTCCACAACCCCCAGCAGCTTCCCCTCCACTGCGGGCTTTTCACCTTACAGCCTGCCCTCTGACCATGGCAAAACTTGCAGATCAGAGCGTGCCACATCCTGCTCCCCGCGTGGCCAGGGCTTTTGCAAGTGTGTCCTACGGGGTGTCAGCTCCACCTTGCTGGGGTGTCGTGGGCAGCCTGAACTGCCCACCAGGGCACATGGGCCTGCTCCCAGAGAGGACACACCCCAAGTGGGGGAACCCCTGCCTCCCTGCACCTGAGTCCCCCACTTCTGCGGGTGCCTAGTGGGTATCATCGGGTTTAGCCAAGCCCCTGGGCACCTTCCACTCACTCCTGCCTCCTCACCTCCCAGGGCCCCCCAGGCTCAGACCTGCCTCTCCATCGCCCTCGGGTGCCTGGTTCAAGCCCTGGCTCGCCCCTCTAGACCCCTCCTAGCCTCCCCGTGGGCCTCCTGGCCTCTAGTCCCCCCTCCATTCTGTCCCTGCAGCCCCAGAGGGGTCTCTGCACCCAGAGCTGACCTGCCCCTCCCTACTCACAGCTCCAGGCTGCCCTCAGAGTTCTCGCCTGGTTGGGTTCCTGGTCAGGACCCACCCTCCTCCATCACCTCCTCAAATAACTCACCTCCTCAAATAACTCCGGTGATAAACAGCCGCAGCGTTCCAGGTCTCATGGGGTGACTTCCAATTCTGGAGCGCCTTCCCCTGCGCCGCCAGCCTCTGCAGAGCCCTCTGCAGTCTTCTGTGGCTGGTCTTGTCTCTTGCCCATTTTATGCAACCTGCCTGTCCCGGGGTTCCTTCTCTGTCCTCTGGTCCCTGCAGTGCCCTGTGGGGACCCTGTACAAGCCCCCACAGCTGGGATAGGAACGCTTGGTGTCCTCTTGGGTCTTCCCACTGGGTGGAAGCTGGAACAGTGGACGGACTCTGCCTGTCTGCACGGGTGTCCCTCCTCCGCTGTGGGGACCCTTTTGATGACACGGGGCCCACGGTGGATCCAGGACACTCTCCCGGTCTCAAGGTCAGCTGGCTGGCAGCCTCAATCCCACCTGCACCCTCACTTCCCCTTGACTGTGTAACACAGCATGTTCACAGGCTCTGGGGACTAGGACAGGGCATTCAAAAATTCTATTTTTTATTATTATTTTGAGACAGAATCTCGCTCTGTCACCCAGGCTAGCGTGCAGTGGCTCGATCTCGGCTCACTGCAGCCTCTGCCTCCTGGGTTCTAGTGATTTTCCTGCCTCAACCTCCCAAGTAGCTGGGATTACAGGCACTCACCACCACACCCAGCTAATTTTTGTATTTGTAGTAGAGATGGAGTTTTACCATGTTGGCCAGGCTGGTCTTGAACTCTTGAGCTCAGGTGATCCACCTGCCTCGACCTCCCAGAGTGCTGTGGTTACAGGTGTGAGCCACCAGCCTCACATCCCACTTATTTTAAATTTTTTTGTAGAGACAGGGTCTTGCTGTGTTGCCCAGCCTGGTCTCATACTTATGGGCCTCAGCCTCCCAAAGCACTGTGATTACAGGCATGGCCACCACATCTGGCCAGGGTGTACACAGCTTTGGGGCCACCGTTCTCCCACCTACCAATCAGTGGAATAGAATCGAGAGTCCAGAAGTCAACTCAGGCATGGTGGCTTACACCTATAATCCCAGCACTTTGGGAAGGTGAAGCAGGAGGACTGCTTGAGGTTAGGAGTTCAAGACCAGCCTGGGCAACAAAGCGAGATCCCATCTCTACAAAAAATGTAAAGAAAGCAGCCAGGTGTGGTGGTCCGAGCTACTTGGGAGGCTGAGGCGAGAGGATCACTTGAGCCCAGGAGTTCAAGGCCGCAGTGAGCTGTGACTGACCCACTGCACTCCAGCCTCGGTGACAGAGTGAGACCCTGCCTCAATCAATCAATCAAATAAAGAAGTAACCCCTGCTTTCTCCTTAGCAGTTACCCCCATGGAACCCAGGAGATGGAACTCGTTTGTCTGCTGCTGGCCTCTCTCCTGCATGGGAGGAGTGTGAGCCCCGGGGGCACAGACTTGTGTTGTTTTCCGCTGTGTCCCTGATGAGGAAACTGAGGCCCAGTGATGACAAACTGGCATGAGGTGGCAGAGAACCAGGAGGGGTCCTGGGCTCTCACCCCGCCCACCAGGGTGTCTGGCCTCTCAGATAAGTGGGAGTCACTGAGCGGAAGGGCCCCAGAAGGACGGGGCAGTCAGACATAGGCCAGGCCAGCAGCAAATCAGCAGATTTATTGAGGCAGCAGCGGCAGTGGGGAGCAGGGCTGTGGGGAGGGTATGGGCCTACCCGGGGTCCATGAATGCAGGCCTTTCCCAGGCACGCAGTGTACACAGGAGGAAGATGCGCAGGAACCGTGCCGTGGGCACGACGGTCAGCTGTGGTCAGTCTGTCTGCAGCCAGCAGCCCTTCTCCTCCACCTCCTTGGTCACCACCAGCAGCACCTCACACAAGCCCTGGGCCAGCGCAGCCGCCAAGAAGGCCCTGGGTGGGAGAAATGGGGAGACTGAGGCTTGGCCAGCCGCGGCATTCCCTCCGGGGAGTGGGGTTTCGGGACGGAGCCCGTGGTCTTGGAATTGCCTGTGCGGGGCTCACCTGACTCCATCCTCGTCCCCCAGGGCCTCGGGCGCCCGAAGCTTGGAGTCCAGATTGTAGTAGATGCCGTCCACCTGGCGCAGGGCCACCCAGTGCCGCCGCCGCAGCGGCAGCGACAGCAGCCCCAGCGACACGGGCGAGGGCAGGTTCAGGATCAGCCCCAGCACCTGGGGCAGGGCCAGCTGGGACAGGGGCCTGTGTGGGCAGTGAGGGACACCACCATCAGGGCCTGCTCCGCCCACCTGCTGGTGAAATGTTGGGAAGCATGTGGGGCCCAGGCTAGTGGCAGTGGGGGGTCCTCCTTGGCCCAGCCAGGGGTGTTCCTTAATCAGTCACCCTGGTTCCTGACACTCATCTGTTCACCGCCCACTCAAACCTCCCACCCCTGTGGCCTCCCAACCAGACCTCCCATCCACCCACTGCCCACCCAACTCACATCTGCCCTTCACCAACCACCATCACCCCGTCTGTCCAGCCACCCACCCACCAACTTCTCCACTCCTCACGCAGCCACCCAGGATCCACCCACGATCCGCCCACCCCACCGATCCCAGCCACTAGCCGACTTCCCAACGACGATTCACACACTCACCCCCATCTATGCACCCACTTTACATCCCTCACACACACCCGCCCCACCTCCCCGCCAGCCACCCACCACCGTCACCATCCAGCTAGCCATCTACTGCTCCCCACCCACACAGCCAGCCACCACCCAACAGCAGCCCCGCTGCGCCCCCCACTCCTCACCCACTCTGCCATCGGTCTACCCCTGATCTACCAGCCACTGGCCAGCCAGTCATCAAAACCTCCCATTCATCCACCCAACTCCTCAGACTCCTGTCTGCTGTCCACTGCCCACGAACACCCATCCCTTCATACCCCTCATCCAACACACCCAACCACCCATGCAGCATTCACCCAGTAACCATCATCCACCCAGCATCTCAGCCCATCGACCACCTGATCGCCCTGAACAACCTGTCAGCACCAGTCTTCCCACATCCATGCCCACCTCCCCCAGCCCCATTTCCCTCCTTGCCTCCCCCCGACAGGCTTACACCACAGGGCGCCCTCGGTGCCTGGCCCAGCACGTGTGCTGCTCTGGTGCCTACCTCCTCCTGTCCCACCACACGGCGGCCAGGCCCAGCCCCTGCAGAGCGGCCATGATCACGTTGACATCATAGTTCCCGGTGCCCAGAAGGCTGCGATGAGGGTTCAGCCGGGAATCTGGGGCCAACCTGGTAGTGGGGGTGGCCAGAGCTGCATTAGGGACCCTGGAAAGGCCACCCCACAAAATGGGGGTCCCAGGAGCCACAGTTGCCTCGGCCTTTGACTCTCCCCGCTTCAGACCCCACAACTCATCCACCCTTGAGTCCCGTCTCTCCTGTCCTGTACCCAAGGCCCCAGAAGGGCTTTGTCTCCTCCCCCAGTCTCTTCCTCCAGTCCATTTCCCCGAGGCCCTATGGCTCCCCAGCGCCCCTGGACAAAGTCCCCATCCCTTGGCCAGTCCCTTCCTCTGTCCGTCAAGACCCGCCTCAGATGTCACAACCTCTGAGAGGAGCCTCCTGACCTCCAGGCTGGGTCAAGGCCCTCTCTGGGCTGCCCCAGTGAACTGAGCACCTCAGTGATGACAGCTGCCCGCATCACCCTGACTGAACACTGCCTGCTTCTCCTACGGGGCAGCCCTGCCCTTCCCCTGCTCACAGCCCACTCTGCTGCCTCATTTTCCCCAGGACAGAGTCCCACGAGGTCCTGCGTGGTCTGGCCCCCCCGTCCCCAGCCACATCCCCTGTGGGGCACCCCCCGCCCAGGAAGGCTCTTCTGCCGGCCAACACTTGCGTCTCTGGGCCCTGCCTCTGAACAGCTGCACATCTGTTCCCTATCTGGGCCCTGGGAGAGCAGGGCATGGGGGAAAAGGCTCCTGTGTGTTTCCCTCGCCTCCCTCAGGCAAGCACTCGTGTATCAGTCATCTCAGGGTCTCCAGCATGGCTTTGGCATGAAAAAGCTGATGGGTCCTTGTTCTGAATGACAGAGATGAATATATCCCATAATAATCAGTCTGAGGCTGGGACACTCAGGATATCCAGGAGCCGAAGGAGGCCCCGAGCAAGGGGCAGAGGAGGCAGGACTATCTCCGGGTGTAGAAAGACCCTCTAGCATCATGTGGGGACTGAGGGAGGGAACAGACTGGAGGTCACCGGCAGGCTGGGCAGGAGAGGGTCAGGCCTGAGCTAGGGCCAGGGACGTGGGGACAGAGAGGAGGGAGTGAGATGATAAAGGCGTATGCTTGTTTGAGACGGGGTCTTGCTCTGTTGCCTGGCTCACTGAAACCTGTCTCCCAGGTTCAAGCAATTCTCCAGAGTAGCTGGGACTACAGGCGTGTGCCACCATGCCCAGCTAATGTTTTTTAAATTTTTTAGTAGAGACAGGGTTTCACCCTGTTGGCCAGGGCAGTCTCAAACTCCTGACCTTAAGTGATCCACCCACCTGGGCCTCCCAAAGTGCTGGGATTCCAGGCATGAGCTACCATGCCCGGCTAAAGAGTGATGTTTGACATGGTGAATAGTGAAGAGGAACATTCCAGCTGGCAGGGAAGGCAGCCATGCCAGGCAGAAAGAAGTACTTGGAGGCCCAGAGGCTGCACAGTGGGGCCTCCAGGGGAGTGGAGTGAAATCTGGTTTGAGGGGGTCCGCAAGGGCTGAAGCTGCAGAGGCAGGCTCGGCCTCTGCTATGAGGAGGGCCCTGAGCAGGGTGGGGCATGTTTAGGATGGACTGGAGACTTGTGACAGGGCCCAGATAAGAGACCCTGAAGCTGGGTGAGCCTGTTATCACAGCTACTGGGGAGGCTGAGGTGGGAGGATCACTTAAGTTTGGGAGCTCGAGGCCAGCCGAGCAGCACAGCAAGACCTTGTCTCCAAAGAAACCAAAGAACCACCGGATTGAGGACTGGCTGGGGCTGAAGCCACAAGGACAGACAGGCGCAGGAGGCAACATCTCCCCAGTGTCTAGCTTAGGCAAGTGAGCAGGGTGGGGGCAGAAGAAAGTCCTCAGGCTCAGCGCCTGCCTGCTGCTCCAGGGGCTGGGGTGGGTGACGGTCACCTCTTGCAGATCTCATCGGCAGCCTCCTGGCTAAAGAGCTGCTGCTGCAGAACGTTGTTGAGGGCGTGGACGGCACAGAGCTCCAGGCGCTGCCGTTCGTGGTACACAGAGGGCGGACTCGGCTGTGCTCCCGGGGCCTGGGACATGCCGTCCTTGGCTCCTGCTGGGGGTTGGGAGGGGAAGAAAGTCCTCAGGGGCCCGGGATCTAGAGGTTCAACCTCCCAGCAGGCCTTTGGGGCATCGCCATTGATTGAGTTGGGGCTTGGGGCAGCCCGGGAGGACCCTGGGCCCTGACCCCGCTCCCTGGCAGTCTACTGGCAGTCCACGTCCCTCCATCCCCTATTCCTATTCCTACAAAAAAAGGCTGTCTCTTCAGCTCCCTTAGCAACAGAGAACCACCCCCACCACGTCTCTAAGTAACAGGGTCCCTATCATGGTCACCTAGCAACAGAGGAACCCTCCTCCCCTGTCCCTAGGTAACCGGGGCACTCTGTGGTTACCTAGCAACACAGCCCCCTTCCCACCGCACTAGGTAACAGTCTGTCCTCCGAGCACCTAGCAATAGAGGGTCCTCCTCCTCTGTCACTAGGTGATAGGGTCCCCTCTGCTCTCCTAGCAACAGAAGACTCCCTTCCCCGGTCAGGAAGCAGCGAGGCTCTCTGCTCTTGTCACTTGGCAACGGGGGCCCCCTCCCCAGTCACTAAGCAACAGGAGTGCCTCTTCCCATTTCCCGGCAACCAGGCCCCGTCCCCGGACACCAAGGAATGGAGCCCTTCACCGACCCGCACCCCAACCACGGCGCTCGCCCTTTGCCTGGCAACGCCCCTCACCCCGCCAGCCTCTCCACTCCACCGAGCCGGGGGCTTCCGCATCCCCCTCCTGGGCGGCGGCTCTGGGCTCCCAGTGCGGGGCGGGCAACACTGCGCTGACTGGGCAGGCGGGACGGACTACAGCTCCCGGCGGTACCCGCACGCCGGACTGCGACTCCCGTGGGTCCCCGCGGGACGCTTGCTGCACAAGTAACGCCCAGGCCGCGTAGCCCTGAAGTCCGCTGTCGGGCCTAGAAAACGCCGCACTCCAACTTTGCTGGGCCCCGCGGCAAGTCCCGGAAGTGCGCCTCAGAGGCCATTCCCTCGCGTACGGCCGCGCCCACTGCCGCACAGAGATTCTGGGAAATATAGTGGTTAGACTCTCGCGATAGCTTCCTGGCGCCGCGCTCTCGCGGGTGCTCGCCCCTTGTGATGGCGTCATGCGCGGTACGCAGACGCAGCGTGACGTCACAGAAGGGAAACTGGGAGCAGAGACGCCAGGCGGCGGAGGGGCGGGCAGCTGTGATCTTTACTGAGTCAGAAGGGAGAGCCTGGGGAAGTAGGGCAGGGCAGGAGTGGGATGGTGGTGGTGGGAGGCCAGTCAGATGATCTCGTCTTGGAAGGGAGGAGGCTTCTCAGCAGAGATGGATCCCCGGCCTGGAGGGGAGCTGGCAGCAGGCTGCGGGGGGAGAGGGGAATGAGCTACTTAGAGAGGAGAGATGAGACAGACGCCTGGGGGAGGCAGTGGTGAGAATAAGGGACAGGCCAGGGCGGCGGTGGAGGAAGACCCCCGAGAAAGCAGGATAGAGCCCTGGGGGTGGACAGAGACCCACAGAGCGAGAGAGAGTCCCGGACAGAGGCGAGCACAGAGACTCAGAAAGGAGATGCGGACAGAGATGGAAACATCCGCAGTGCCAGGATTCAAAGTCGTGAACAAAGAAGGTTAAGGGAATAAAGGTCAGAAGTAAAGGTCAACAAGGGCAGAGCCAGAACTGCAGAACTAGCCAGAGCCTGGGACCCCACGCTCTGCAGACAGGAGCCCAGGGCCGGGGGAGCGGGGCCTGGCCGCACCCAGGAGGCTCCGCCAGAAGGCCGTGACGGTGGCAGAGCCGGTGACTGCGCCTGGCTCTGCAGGGTTCTCTCTGCGGGTGTGCACAGCAAAGCTTCGGCCCGTGGGGCCCGGGGGTCCGCTCAGCTCCACATCCACCACGTGCATGTCCGTGAGGCTGGGGCAAGCAGGGCGGTCAGTCTGGTTACCCTGGACTTGGCCCAACCCCCTGCTCAGCTCTGCTCACCTGAGATCAGCCACAAGCACCCCAATCACCCCATCGAAGCCCAGGCTGGGGGCAGCCAGGGCAGCGGCCGCCATGGTGTTGGAGTTTCGGGGGGCAAAGGGGCAGAGCCCACGGACAGGGCCTTCATAGAGCACAGTGCGACGCCCGGTACTGTGGGATTCAGCCAGGGGTCCCTCCAGCCGGAAGCCATCGGGGTGTGTGGCCATGGTGACACGCAGGCTCTGGAAGCAAGAGCCCGGGTCAGGGGGAGTAGGGTCTTTGCAGGCCCCCTCTGGTTCCTCGGGAGCCCAGCAGACCCGCACCTGGAGGCCCCCAGCTGCATCCAATCTCCTGATGTCCTCAGTGCCCCACAGAGCCCCTCGGGCCACAAACACGGCATGGTTCCAGTGGTTCGAGGCCTCCAAGAGCTGCCGCTCTGTGGTCTGGTCACCTAGGGCTGAGGGGGACCCCACCTGGGGTGCACGAAGGAGGGAGGGTTGAGAAGGATCTCCACTTTAGGGTAGGGTAAGACTAAGACACAAGGGGGAGGGCTCTGCGTGAATGGTTGGGGCGGGGCTTACCAGGAGATTGGCATGGCGCAGGATTTGTGCCCCAGATTCATGGATTATTTTGGGATGGGCCACTTCCACAACCAGATCAGGGTGCCTGGGAGAGGGGAAAGACGGCAGAGGATCTTGGAGAGGTATTAGGCCTCTTCTCCCCAAGATTCTCTCTTAGTCTACTGAGGTCTGCCCTCTTCTCCCTGGCCTGGGAGGCAAAATGCGATGAATGGGCTCATTCTGTTTCACATTTGCATGAACCAAGGCCCAGAGGGTCAGGGAGTCCCTGAGGTCGATCACACAGCGGCCGAGGGGGCCAGGACAGGAGCTTCAGGGAGCTCCACTCTCCCATGGCAAGGTCACTGACCTTTCCCCAAGGGCAGCAAGGTTCTGGAGCTGCAGGGAAGGGGGCACGCTCCCCGCCATTCGTCCTGGGTCACGATTCCAGACGAAAACAAGTTCTAAGCCAAGTTCTGGTCCCTGAGCCAACAGGCGGGAGACGAGGGACTGTCCTGGGAAGAGGGAAAGGAGAGGACTAGAGACCCAGAGAGAAGGGGACAGAGTCCCAGAGGGAGGGGCACAGAGGCCCAGAGAGAAAGGAGGGGGGGGACAGAGACTCAAAGAGAAGGAGACAGAGACCCGGCAGGGGGGAGAACAGAGACTCAGAGAGAGGGGGCCAGAGACCCAGAGAGAGAGAGGAAGTGGGGACAGAGACTCAGAGATCGGGGAGATTGAGACGGAGGCAGGGGCAGAGACCCAGTGGGGTAGACAGAGGGCCAGAGAGAAGGGGACAGATGGAGAAGACAGAGACCCAGGGTGGGGTGTGGTGGGCAGACCCAGAGACACAGCCAGGGGCAGATAGAGACAGAAGTTGTGTTTGTGGAGGGCAGAGAGCCTTGGGGGCTTCAAGAAGGGGTCTGGGGAAGGAGGCCCAAGATGGTCAGGGACTCACCGAGGCGGCCGTAGCCCACCACGCCCACCCTCCGTGGGCCCCTGTCGGCCATGGCCCCGAGTGTGGTGGTCTGTGGCCTGGGCTCCCCGGACTGCTCGCTGCCCCCTGCACGAGGCTGGGCAGCTGCTGCTCTTTGGACATCTGACCCTTGAGCCTCTGGGCTCAGCCTTTTCCCTTCCCCGCAGACCGAGGGTGGGGGTGTGGGTCTGCTGGAGTGGAGGCAGGAGAATCCTTCCCTGCACTCTGACCACTTTCCCGGGCCTGGCGTGGTGAGCGTGGTGACTGAGGGTTCTGGGAGCCCTGCGTGCCCCTCTCCCCGAAGCACATCTTTTGCTCTCTGCTGATGTGGAAAATTTCCTCTGCAGTCCCCTGCCCCCATCTCTGGCCGGCCAGGTTGTCATGGAAACTGCATCTTGCTTTGGGTGGGGAGAAGAGATGGTGACAGGGATCTGGGCTCTGTCTGTCCCCTTGTGCTCAGCTCCCCTCCTTGTCCTCGAGCGGCCAAGGTCTGAGGGAAGCTTCAGCCTGGCCGTGCCCCCAGCCCTCCCGGAGGCAGTGCGAGCCCCGGTTGCGGCTTCTCCTCGAGGTGCCCTTGCCTCAGCGGGCCCAACCTCTTTAGCCCTGCAGCACGGGTCCCCTTCCCAAAGCCTCCACCCCCGTCCACAGCCTCCCTCGGTTCTGATCATCCTTCAGTTCACCTTGGACTTGCCACCTTTCACTCTGTCCCCCATCGTGCCACCAGCTGCCTTCCATGTGACATTCTCACTCCCACGTCCATCCCTCCCGCTACGCAGCTCGCATCAACCCAGGAGAAGCCTGTGAGGCCTGGAGAGGCCAAGCGCCCCCACCGTGAGCCCCAGCCACTGTGCCATGAGGGTGCCTGGCATCGGAAATGGCGCAGGCTGCGGCAGTGCAGGCTCCCTGCCCCCAGCCACCACCTGGTACCCGCTGCAGTGTTTCCATAGCAACCAGGATTGGCGCTGGAAGGAGGCTGGAGAGAAAGAGAGCGTGAAAGGGAGCATGGGGTGGGGGGTGGGCACTGGGTGGCGAGAGCCCCAAGCTGACAGGCGGAGACAGGAGACAGGCGCAGACAGAGAGGACCCGGGACCCCAACGCGGCGCCCAGAGGCTGCCGCTGCTGATAAGGGAGGAATCGGCTTTCAGAGCCAGGAGCCCCGGGTGTGGGGAGATAAGATGCCTAGGTGTAGAAAGCCAGGAAGGGGGCAGGGGCAGGGCCCGGGGGCCTCATGAGTGGAGGTCTCCGCCATCCCCACCTTCCGAGACTCCTCCTGGGGCCTGAGTGTCCCACAGTGCCCACAGCTGCCAAGTACAGGGTACAGGCTGGGCCCCTGTGAGGGGAGAAGGGGACTGAGCTCGGGGCTGTGTGTCCCCAAGACCCCCTCAGCATGGGAAGGCACTGGAAGGCACAGTATGGCTCTGGCACTCCCGCTGCCTCCCCCAGAGGTGTGAGATGGCAGCTCCAGCCAGCCCCAGCCTCCTGAGGCTGCAACTCAGGCACTTCAACCCCCCCACAGAGACATCACCCTGTCCCCCCACCCACCCAACAGCTGCCCACTGTACCGGCAGCCCCCCCACTCCACCCACCGTTTGCTCCCTGCCCTCTGAGGGCTCTGTTCCTTACTTTCTGGGGGGCACTATGGTGCCCCTGCCTCCCCAGGCCCACCCCATCCGTCCCTCCATCCTCCCACTGAACAAGCCAGAAATACAGCTCCTGTGCCCCAGAGGCCGAGGCCCCAGCCTCCCTGTCCCCTACCCTACACAGCCTGCCTCCCCTTCACCACCCCCTTCTCCAGAGCAGCCCTAAGGGGGTCTGCAGTGGAGACACATGCTCTGGATTAGGCCCTGTCATGAGCTGAACTGTCTGTCACCCTGGAAGGGAAGCACAGAAATCCTGACCTCAGAACAGGACCTTATTTGGCAATTTGAGTTTTTGCCAAAGATGGAGCGGAGGTTATACTGGAGGTGGGGGCGCCTGGTCCAGTCTGATCTCTGTCCTTGTAAAAGGGGAAGTTAGGCAGGCCGTGGTGGCTCACGCCTGTAATCCCAGCACTTTGGGAGGCCAAGGCAAGTGGATCACTTGGGGTCAGGAGTTCGAGACCAGCCTGGCCAACATGGCGAAACCCTGTCTCTACTAAAAATACAAAAATTAGCCAGGCATGGTGGTGGGCACCTGTAATCCCAGCTACCTGGGAGGCTGAGGCAGAAGATTCACTTGAACCTGGGAGGCGGAAGTTGCAGTGAGCCGAGATCGTATTGCTGCACTCCTGCCTGGGCCACAGAGCAAGACTCTGTCTCAAAAAACTACAACAACAGGGGGAGTTGGACACAGACGCATACGGAGGGAGGAGTTGGAAGGCTACAAGGACAGGCCTGGAAAACTGGGGTGATGTGATCCAGCCACCAGCCGGGACAGCCTGGGGCCACCAGCAGCTGCCGAAGCAGGAAGCTCTCCCCTACCCCAACCAGAGGCCCGCAGGTTTCAGAGAGAGCGTGGCCCTCCTGGCCACTCGATCCCTTCCAGCCTTCAGGACTGTGGGATGGCAGATTTCCTTTGTTCTTAGCCCCTGCCTTAGATTTGGCTGTGGTGTGGCAGTGCTGGGGGTGAGGGGAAGGAATCAGACCTTCCCTGGGGTCTCCAGGGTGTAGGCTAAGGGGCCTAAGACCACCAGGAGGTGCCCCGCGCCCACCCTTCTGGCGGGTCTTCGGGGTGGTTCTCCAGCCTCTCCTCCACCCACACCCACATTCACTTTGTTTTCTCTCCTCCGTGCTTTCATGACCAAAAAAAATATTTTTTTACTTTTTCCATGTTTTTTTTTTAAAGTAATTACAGAGCAGGTAGTCGTTGACGCAAACCTCCCTTCAGTATCAAAAATGTCTGTGGGGCAGGTGGGGCTGGGGCGGGTGGAGGCTGCCACCCCCACCCCGCCGACGACAGGGACTGCTGGCCAGGAGGGACGGGCCAGGGTGCAGGAGCTCTGGCGACACGTCCGTCTCTTCAGTTTCGAAGGGCGGAGGAGTGGGAGGGAGGGACGGGCGTCAAACTGCAAAAACTGAACCGTAAAAGGAGGGTGTCTGGGGCCGAGGGGAAAGGGCACCCCTGGAAAAAGCTCCTCTCTCCCCTGGAAGGCGGTGGGCCAGGAACAGTCGGGAGATCGAGGAGGAGGTGAGGAGAACTCGGGCCACTTCTGGATCCCATGTCCCCTCCCGTCACCAGGGATCGGCGGGGGTGAGGTGAGGACCCCCGGAGACTCTGCTTCTGGAGCCCCACCCTGTCCTCACTGGGGGTCCGCGCCCCAGATGGGGCCAGAAGCCACCTCTCCCCAATTCCCTGCGTGGTCCCAGAAGGTGGGCTGGGCTGTGGGAAGGAGGGGTCCCGGTGGGGCTGGGACCAGGGTGGGGGGCTCCGTGCCCCTCGCCCGTCCGGCTCCGCAGCCTCAGATCTGCGTCTCTTGCACGTTCTCCTTGGAGCCGCTCTTGAAGAGCAGAGGTTCGTGGATGGAGTTGAGGCCAGGCGGGCCCTTCCCCCCGCAGCCCCCGCCGCTGGGGTTGCTGCTGTAGTGCGCCTTAAAGGCAGCAGCCACATAGTGGTGGTGGTTGAGGTGGTCTCGCTCCAGGGCGGGCAGGGCCAGGTGGCTGTCCCCGCCCACGCCACCCCCACCGGCCACGGCGGCCGCGGCGGCCACAGACACAGCCGAGGCGGCGGGCAGCTCGTCCTCCACGTTGATGATCTCCACGGTGCGCGTGGGCCCGTGGTGCTTGTGGAGCTGGTGCTGCTTCCGCAGCTTGTAGAAGGCCACGAGCATCACCGCGGCCATGAATGTGATGGCCACGAAGCAGCCGATGATGATCTTGGTGGTCTTCATGACGTCGTCCAGGTCCTTGAGGGCGTTCTCCGTCACATCCGTGATGGGCACCGTGAACGCCTTCTCCGTGGGCCGCGAGGAGCGCGGAGCCGGTGCCGTGGTGGACGACGAGGCCGGGCCCGCTGCGTCCCCGGGCCGGCCCCCGCCCCAGACACCGTCCGTCGTGGGCCCCGGCGGTTCCTTCTCGGTCCCCCGCGGCTGCAGGGCCTCCTCTCCGGGCTGCGTCTCCAGGGTCTCCACGGTCACCGTGGTGAAGTAGGTGTAGCCGCCACTGCCTCCTCCAACACCACCACCGCCCCCAGGGCCGCCCCCGCCGGTGCCCCCGGCCGCCACGGGGTCCACGGCCGAGACGTTGAGCGTGGCTGAGGCGGTGGTGTTGCCGGCCGAGTTCGTCACCATGCACGTGTACTGGCCCGTGTCCTGCACGGTGACGTTGGTGAAGTTGAGCGTGCCGTCATGCAGGACGGAGATGCGCACGCGGTAGGAGCCATGGGTCATGAGGGTGCCATTGGGCGTCAGCCAGTTGACAGAGGTCATGGAGGTGCCTGTGCGGCATTTGAGCTCAGCGGCCATGCCCTCGGTGACGTTGAGGTCCGTGGGCGGCTCCACGATGACGGGCGCGTAGCAGGTGAAGTGCGACTGGTCCAGCTCCCCGATGTAGCGGCCCTTGAGGCCGGCGGGCGCGTGGCAGCGCGCACAGCATGTGGTGTTGCTGGGCACCGTCTCCTTGAGCCACCAGCTCAGCCAGAGCACGTCGCAGTTGCAGTGCCAGGGGTTGTGGTTGAGGTGCACGCGCTCAAGGCGGTGCAGGGGCGTGAAGAGGTCGTGGGGCAGCGACATCAGGTTGTTGTGGGACAGGTTGAGCTCCTCCAGCGACTTGAGGTCATCGAAGGCGTTGCGCTCGATGGTGGCCACCTGGGCGTGCATGAGCCACAGCTTGCGCAGGCTGGTGAGACCCTGGAAGGAGCCCGGGCGGATCAGGTCCAGCCGGTTGCCCGACAGCTCCAGCTCCTCCAGGCGCACCAGGGCCGTCAGGTTGGGGATGTCCTTGAGGTTGCACATGCCCAGGTTGAGGTAGCGCAGGTTGACCAGCCCCTCGAAGGCCGCCTCGGAGATGTACTCCAGCCGCTTGAGCTCGCCCAGGTCCAGGCGCCGCAGCGAGGGCACGCGGTTGAAGGCGTAAGAGGGGATGCTCTCGATGGGGTTGTTGCGCAGCCAGAGCTCCCGCAGCTTGGACAGGTACTCGAAGGCCTGCGTGGGCACCGTGGTCAGCCGGTTGTCAAACAGCTCCAGCGTGTTGAGGCTGGGCAGCCCATTGAAGGCGCCCACCTCGATCTTGCGCACCAGGTTCTTGCTCAGCTGCAGAATCTCCAGGTGCCGCAAGTGCTTGAACGTGTCCGTCCGGATCACCTGGGGAGAGGGAGACAGGGATCAGTCACGGAGATACTGACGGGGGCCGTGGGGGGATCGCCAAGGTCCTGGGCGCGGGCGGGGTTGGGTGACTGGATCTCCCGTGCTGTGCTGGTGGGAGCAGGAGATGGTGTGACCACATTGCAATATGGTTTGATGAGTTTCTTATAAAGTGAAAGCTGGAGTCAAGGCTGGGCGCGGTGGCTCACGCCTGTGATCCCAGCGCTTTGGGAGGCCGAGGTAGGTGGATCACCTGAGGTCAGGAGTTCAATACCAGGCTGACCAATATGGTGAAACCCTGTCTCTACTAAAAACATAAAAATGAGCCAGGTATGGTGGCGTGTGCCTGTAATCCCAGGAGCTACTCAGGAGGCAGAGGCTGTAGTTAACCGAGATAGTGTCACTTCACTCCAGCCTGGGCAACAGAGCAAGACTCCGTGTAAAAACAAACAAAAAAACTGGATTCAAGAATTTTGGGGGACTGGGCACGGGGGTGGTTCATGCCTGTAATCCCAGCACTTTGCCAGGCTGAGGTGAGTAGATCACTGGAGCCCAGGAAATCAAGATCAGCCTGGGTAACATAGCACAGACCTTATCTATACAAAAATAAAAATAAAATTAGCCAGGTGAGGTGGCACATGCCTGCTGTCCCAGCTACTAGGGAGGCTGAGGTGGGAGGACTGCAGGAGCCTGGAAAGTGAAGGCTGCAGTGAGCCCGGATCATGCCACTGCACTCGAGCCTGGGTGGTCAATGAAGTAAAACTCTGTCTTAAAAAAAGAAAAAACAAGAAAAAGAGATAGTCTCTTATAGAGCGAAAACTGAATTCAAGGCCAGGTGTGGTGTCTCACGCCTGTAATCCCAGCACTTTGGGAGGCCGAGGTGGGTAGATCACGAGGTCAGGAGTTTGAGACCATCCTGGCCAACATGGTGAAACCCCATCTCTACTAAAAACACAAAAATTAGCCCAGTGTGGTGGCATGCGCCTGTAGTCCCAGCTGCTTGGGAGGCTGAGGCAGGAG
Organism: Aotus nancymaae; assembly: GCF_030222135.1. NCBI lineage: Eukaryota > Metazoa > Chordata > Mammalia > Primates > Aotidae > Aotus > Aotus nancymaae. The sequence goes on along the minus strand of NW_026988441.1, from coordinate 4,971,657 downwards.
AATTGCTTGAACCAAAGAAGTGGAGGTTGCAGTGAGCTGAGATTGTGCCATTGCACTCCAGCCTGGACGACAGAGCAATACTCCCATCTCAAATAAATAAATAAATAAATGAAAACTGAATTCAACAATTTTGGGGCGGTCAGGCATGGTGGTTTATGTCTGTAAGACCAGCACTTTGGGAGGCCGAGGTGGGCGGATCATGAGGTCAGGAGTTGGAGACCATCCTGGCCAACATGGTGAAACCCTGTCTGTACTAAAAATACAAAAATTAGCCAGGCGTGGTGGTGTGCGCCTGTAATCCCGGCTACTCAGGAGGCTGAGGCAGCAGAATCACTTGAACCCCAGGAGGCGGAGGTTCCAGTGAGCTGAGATTGTGACACTGCACTCCAGTCTGGGCGACAGAGTAAGACTCTGTCTCAAAAAAAAAGAATTTTGGGGGCCAGGCACGGTGGCTCATGTCTGTAATCCCAGTACTTTGGGAGACCCAGGTGAGAGGATCGCTTGAGCCCAGGAGCTTGAGGCCAGTCTGGGCAACACTGTGAGACCTTGTCTCTGCAAAAAATAATTTAAAAAGAAATATAAAAACTATAATTTTGGGATTGAGGAGGAAAACAATCTTGAAAAAAAAAGTTAAAACTGGAGTTGCTGTCCGACCCAGCTATTCCATTCCTGGATATTTCCTCAAGAGAAATGAAGGCAGATGTCCACGCAACAGCTTCTACGTGGGTGTTCCACAGCATTTTTTCCCTTGGGACTGCCTAAGCTGGAGACGGCCCAAATGCTCATGAGCAGGTGAATGGACAAACACTACCAGAGGTGGCCATGCGGCGGACGCTGCGCCTCAGCCACGAAAGGGACCCGGCTACTGATGACCCCCTGGATGAATCTCTTGGGGGTTACTCTGAGCAAAGAAGCTGAACACAAAGGAGCCAGTGCCGTGGATCCGTCCACACCGTGCTCTGGTGTTCTAAGTGGACGTCTCTGAGTGTGTGGGCCGTGGGGTGTCTGGGGCAAACAGGAAAGGGCGTGAGAGAGCTTTCTGGGGTGAGTGACGTACTACATTGGGGTGGTGGTTACATGACAGAAAGCGACTGTCAGGACTCCCCAGACTACATTTAGAATGGGGATACTTCATTCCACGCTAGTGATACATTGTTTTATTTTATTTTAGAGACAGAGTCCTGCTCTCTCACCCAGGCTGGAGTGCAGTGGCACGATCTCAGCTCACTGCAACCTCCACCTCCTGGCTTCAAGCAATTCTCCTGCCTCAGCCTCCCGAGTAGCTGGGACTATAAGCGTGAGCTACCACGACCAGCTAATTTTTGTATTTTTAGTAGAGACAGGGTTTCACCATGTTGACCAGGCTGGTCTTGAACCCCCGACCTTGTGATCCACCTGCCTTGGCCTCCCAAAGTGCAGGGATTACAGGTGTGAACCATCGCGCCCGGCCAATTTTGTATTTTTAGTGGAGACAGCGTTTCCATGTTGGTCAGACTGGTCTTGAACTCCTGATCTGATCTGCCTGCCTTGGCCTCCCAAAATGCTGGGATATTACAGGTGTGACCCACCTTGCCGGCCACTATAGTTTTAAAAATGAAAAAAAAAAAAAAAAAAAAGCCTAGGCACAGTGGCTCACACCTGTAATCCCAGCACTTTGGAAGCCTGAGGTGGGAGGATCGCTTGAGCCCAGGAGTTGAAGACCAGCCTGGTAAACAATGCAAGACCCCCGTCTCTACAAACAAATACAAAAATTAGCTCCGTGTGGTGGTGTGCACCTGTGGTCCCAGCTGCTCAGGAGGCTGAGGCGAAAGATCGCTGAAGCCCAGGAGGTCAAGGTCGCAGTGAACTGTGATCGCGCCACTGCACTCCAGCCTGTATGACAGAGGGGGACTCCATCCCCAAATAAATAAATAGATTAAAAAAATTAAAAATACTAATACTAGCAACTAATGCACACTGAACACATATTTGGTGCCAGACACTGTTCTAAGCGCTTTGTGGGTAGTAACTCATTGAGTCCTCCAGACTGCCCTGTGAGATAGGCACTATTACTCGTCCTTATTCAATACCTGCAATTCCAAAATTCACAAGGCGCTAACAACCAGATTTTTCCAAACTTTGATACTAAATCCCACTTGGTGGCAAAACCCGGTCAGAAATCACGTGAAGCTATTTATTTATTTTGAGGCGGAGTCTCACTCTGTTGCCCAGGCTGGAGTGCAGAGGTGTGATCTCAGCTCACTGCAACCTCTGCCTCCCAGGTTCAAGCGATTCTCCTGCCTCAACCTCCTGAGTAGCTGGGACTACAGGCACACATCACCACGCTTGGCTAATTTTTTGTATTTTTAGTAGAGACGGAGTTTCCTCATGTTGGCCAGGCTGGTCTTGAACTCCTGACCTCAGGTGATTCACCCACCTTGGCCTTCCAAAGTGCTGGGCTTACTGGCGTGAGCCACCGCGCCCAGCGTGAAACTATTTAAAGCTTTTATTGATCCCACTTGTGACTATCCAAACATTTCACTCTAGAAATTCTCATGTTTCAAGACCACTAAAATGTTATAAAACCTATGCTGTTACTACGTTTCTAATATCAGAATGCCAAAACGCATCAGGCCTCAAGGGTTTCACACGAACGATTATGAATTAGGCCCAGGGAGGGACAGGGACTTGCCCAAGGTCACACAGACATGGACAGTAGAGTTGGGATTGGATCCAGGCCCTCCGGTGCCAGAGTCCTGGCTCTTGACCTCTGACGCCGGCTGCCACCCGTCAGGGCTGGGGCTAGGGTCCACAGGAGGGGTAGTGCTGGGCCAGGGCATGGGAGGCAGGATCTCACGGAGTCCTCACTCCTGATCACCACGCGGGGTGCGCTGAGGCCCAGAAGGCCACACAGCCATCGGATCACATTTGTGAAGCCCAGATAGTGACGTGTGCCAGGGTGAAGGGGACAGACGCTGGGGAATGCCGTGTTGCAGTATGAAGGGTGGAAACCGAGAACCCCAGGCAGCATCCTGTGTCATCACAAAGAAGCTGAAGAGTCAGGTTTCAGAGTATATGCGCCAAAAGAAAAAAGAGCAAGAGGCCGGGCGCGGTGGCTTAGGCATAGTCATGAAATTATAATAATTTATGTTGGCTGGGAGTGGTGGCTTAGGCATAGTCATAAAATTATAATAATTTATGTTGGTGCTGTCCAATAGAAATAGAATGTGAACCACAGGTGTAATTTGTTGTTGCTGTTTGCTTTGCTTTAAGATGGAGTCTCGCTGTGTCGCCCAGGCTGGTGTGCAGTGGCACAATCTTGGCTCACTGCAACCTCCACCTTCTGGGCTCAAGTGATCCGCCTGCCTTAGCCTCCTGAGTAGCTGGGACTACAGGCCCATGCCAGCACACCTGGCTAATTTTTTTAGTTTAATTTTTTGTAGAGACAGGGTCTTCCTATGTTACCCAGGGATTACAGGTGTGAGCCACCATATCCCGCCCACATATGTAATTTTAAATTTCTTAGAAGCCACATAAAAAAAAACCTCAGCCAGATGCAATGGCTCACGCCTGTAATCCCAGCACTTTGGGAGGCCAAGGCAGGTGGATCATGAGGTCAGGAGTTCAAGACCAGCCTGGCCAATATGGTAAAATCCCGTCTCTACCAAAAATACAAAAAATTAGCTGGGCGTGGTGGAGAGCGCCTGTAATCCCAGCTAATCAAGAGGTTGAGGCAGGAAAATCGCTTGAACTCAGGAGGTGGAGGTTTCAGTGAGCAGAGATCTCGGCACTGCACTCCAGCCTGCGTGACAGAATGAGACTCCGTATCAAAAAACAAACAAATAACCCAAGCAGGTGAAATCAACTTTACTACGTTTATTTAACTCAGCATATCCAAAATGCTATCATTTGAACCTGCCCTCGTCTAGATGCCTCCAGGGCTCCCCAGTGCCTTTGGAAGTTCAGCCTGCATTGGAAGCCCCGCCTGGCTTCTGCCTTCCTCTCCCCCACCCCTGCATGACCCTCACTCACAGCCCTCACTCAGAGCCACGATCAGTCCTTGGACCCTCTCGCCAGGCACTCCACCTTTGCACATGCTGTTCCCTATGCTCAGGACGCCCTTCCCTCTCTTCCACCTGGAAAGCTCCTGCTCACCCTCTTGAACCCAGCCCAAAGGCCTCCATTCATTCCTCCATTGCTTATTGATTGAACGGAGATAAAGCAGGCCTGCAGACGCACACGTGGAGAGGGGCCGTTGTCTGTGAAAGGACATCACAAGATCAGCCTTGCTCTGAAGGCTGAGGTGAGATTCACTCAGCTCAGGGATTGGGGACTGTCACCTGGAGGCGAGCGCAGGGCACAGGTGATGATTCCCTGCAGGGCAGGGATTGTTAGGCTCACTTTTTTTTTTTTTTTTTTGAGACAGAGTTTCGCTCTTGTCGCCCAGGCTGGAGTGCAATGGTGTGATCTCAGCTCACCACAACCTCCGCCTTCCAGGTTCAAGTGATTCTCCTGCCTCAGCCTCCTGAGTAGCTGGGATCACAGGCATGCACCACCATGCCTGGCTAATTTTATATTTTTAGTAGAAACAGGGTTTCTCCATGTTGACCAGGCTGGTCTCCAACTCCTGACCTCAGGTGATCCACCAGCCTTAGCCTGCCACAGTGCTGATTACAGGCATGAAAGGCTCACTTTTCAGAGAAGGAAGATGGCTGAGTGAGGCCACATGGCAAGGAAGTGGCAGAGCCAGGGTTTGAACTCAGGCCTCGGCACCCTCCACACCCGCCTCCACCCTGCAGCTCCCTGTGCCTCTGCAGCACGGCAGGCGCCTGCTGACTCCCCCGGCAGCTCCAGCTCCGGAGGTGAGCATCACACGCCATTTCAGAGACAGGAGACCAGGGCTTAGTGAAGTCAAATGACTCAGCAGGGTCGCCGGCCCCGGGAGGCGGGCAGCTTGGGCTCCAGACACAGCGTCTCTTTTCCAAGTCTCCCTGATGCCTCTGGACAAAGGACCGAGATGATAGCGTGGTCGTAAGCGGACAGCCTGAGGCTGCTTGGTGCTCAGCACGCGATGACCCAGCCGCAGAGGGAAGGGGGTGTAAAGGGAGATGAAGGGGCACTCCCAAAGGGAGGAGGTGGGGTCCCCCCGCCAATCACTTTAATAATGCTCTTGAGAACGAAGTGGGATGGGGGCGTTGCTGTGAAGGGAAGCCTGGTTTTGTTGAAACATGTGGCATAGGCCTGCTTTAAATAGGGAGTCTCTTTATTTTGAACAGAATTCATCTATTCTCTCTCCTCTTCTCTGCAGAATGCTTGCTGAGCAGCCTTGTGGGGGATGGTTGAGGCTTGGTTTGAATCCTGGCTTTGCTGCTGACCAGCTGTGTGGCCTTGGGCAAGTGTCCTAACCTCTCTGAGCCCATTGTCCTCACAGGTCCCATGGAGATATCGTGATGCTTGGACAAGACATTGAGTGCTTGGGATGAGATAGCAAATGTGTGGGACATGGTGAGCATGAAATAATATATATTTTTTCATTGTCAATTCAGCTGATAATGATCATTAACATTGGTCCTGGCCGGAGGTGGTGGTTCACGCCTGTAATCCCAGCACTTTGGGAGGCTGAAGTGGGCAGATCACCTGAGGTTGGGAATTTGAGACCAGCCTGACCAACATGGAGAAACCCATCTCTACTAAAAATACAAACTTAGCTGGGTGTGGTGGCGCATGCCTGTAATCCCAGCTACTCAGGAGGCTGAGGCAGGAGAATTGCTTGAACCCGGGAGGCGGAGGTTGCGGTGAGCCGAGATTGCACCACTGCACTCCAGCCTGGGCAACAAGAGCGAAACTCCGTCTCAAAAAAACCCAAAAAACAAACAAAAACACCAAAATTCGTCTTGGCGTGGTGGCACACTTCTGTAGTCCCAGCTACTTGGGAGGCTGAGACAGGAGAATCCCTTGAACCGAGGAGGTGGAGGTTGCAGTGAGCCAAGATTGTGCCACTGCACTCCAGCCTGGGTGACAGCGTGAGACTCTGTCCCAAAAATCAACAAAACAAAAACCCTTGGTCCTATCTCTGGGCTTCCAGTTTCTCCCTCAGCACCTTTCCTCTGCACTGGCTGTCAGAATGACCTAAAATGCACTTCAGACCTTGCCACATCCCTGTGCCCAGCCCGCCCATGGCTGTCACCCTCTACAAAGTGTCAGAGGCCCTTCAGAAGCTGCCCTGCTGCCCTCTCCTTGACTCCAGCCACAGGAGGGAGTAGAGGGATGCCTGGGGTTCCCTCTGCTTGCCACACTCTGTCCAGCCTCTCTGCCTTTGCACAGGCTCTGCCCCTTCTTTGTTCTCTGGAAAATTCCAATTGCCTTCCTTGGAAAAGCCGTCTTTGGCCCCTGCTCCCGCACCAGTCACACACACTGTCTATCTCTATCACAGTGACCGTAATTTGGTTTCGCACATCTGTCTCCTTGAGTCAGTATGAGTGGAGACTGTTGGGACGGTTTCTGCATTCCCAGCGCCCTATGCAAGGTCTAGTTCATGACAGACTCGGGCAAGGTCTCCGAGTACACAGACTAGAGTGCATCAGACTCTCACTGGAGAAGACCCTGGTCGTGCTGGGCCCTGTTGACCTGCCTACTTTTTGGCCTGGATGATAATGCCAACGTGTCAAAATCATGTTGACATCGGTATGACAGAACTTGGGAGCTGAAAAGCATTGATGTTCTGGTTTCAACCTATTCTGCTTTTTACCTTAATGTCCACATGTCTGAGATCGTTAAAGCTACATTACCTTTTGTAGCAGACAAAACAACTCTGTCTTTTCGTGTGTGTGTGAGACAGAATCTCACTGTCGCCAGGCTGGAGTGCAGTGGTGCAATCTTGGCTCACTGCAACCTCTGCCTCCTGGGTTCAAGCAATTCTCCTGCCTCAGCCTCCTGAGTAGCTGGGACTACAGGCGTGTGCCACCAGGCCCAGTTACTTTTTCTATTCTTAGTAGAGACTGGCTTTCACCATGTTGGCCAGGATGGTCTCGATCTCTTCACCTCGTGATCCACTTGGCTTGGCCTCCCAAAATGCTGGGATTACAGGCATGAGCCACCATGCCTGGCCTGAAATCTCTGTTTTTTAACTGCAAGTTTAGTTCATTTATGTTTACTGTAATTACTAATATATTTGGAATTCTTCCTATAATGTTATTTTGTGCTTTTTTTTTGAGTTGTGTAGCCCTTTATTAGCAACTAAAATAGAAGGTATCTGTTGTACAACATGGGTAGTAATTGACTGTAACTGGCATCGAAGTATTTTGTGCCTATCCTGCCCCTTTCCTGTCTTCTTTGTATTGACTGAATTTCTTCTGATTCCATTTCTCCTCTCTACTGTTTTAGAATTTATATATTTTCTCTCCATTTAATGGTCACCCTTAAAGTTTAACATGCATACTTAAAGACCAAAGCCAGTTAATTCTTCTCTTCTGCTCCCAAATAATAGAAAGCTGGTTCCATCTCTGACTCTAAAACAAAGAGATATCCTGGTCAGCTTCCCAATAAGGTAAAAAGGGGTAATCATAATTTGTTAAGTGCTGATTATTGCCAGAACTGTGCTCAATGCTCTGAGGTATGATCTCAGTTCATCTTTGTGGAAATTCTGTCACGTGGGGGTTATCAAGCACATACCCCTGCTCCCCTCATATCTGTTGGTTTATAGCTGAGAAAATGAAGGTTCAGAGGAGTAAAGTCGCTTGTCCTCAGTCTCACAGGCTCCAAAGCTGCAGAACCAAGACTCTGTCTGCTTCTCCTAAACACGGACACGAAAGTGTCCACCACGCCCGCCCGCCCGACACTGAAAGGCCTGGGCTGTCTATGGGTTTCAGAATGCTTTCTGAGCTGCAGGGCCATGCATTCTTACACTACCATGTATTGCTTTGCTCACTTGACAGGTGTTTTTTGAGAGCTGCTACATGTCCAATGTAATACTGGGCTCTGGGGATACAGCTGCGGACAAGACAGACACAGCCCTGTCTTGCTAGAACCTGGGCTCAGTGGAGAAGAGAGACAGTAAACATAGGAACTGTGGAGGCTGGGCACGCTGGCTCACGCCTGTAACCCCAGCACTTTGGGAGGCTGGGCGGACGGATCGCCCGAGGTCAGGAGTTTGAGACCAGCCCGGCCAACGTGGCGAAACCCCGTCTCTACTAAAAATACAAAAATTAGCTGGGCATGGTGGCGCGTGCCTGTAATCCCAGCTACTCGGGAGGCTGAGGCAGGAGAATCGCTTGAACCTGGGAGGCGGAGGTTGCAGTGAGCCGAGATCACGCCGCTGCACTCCAGCCTGGGAGACAGAGTGAGACTCCATCTCAAAAAAAAAAAAAAAAAAATTATGGAAACAATCATTTAACCAGCAATGGTGGAAACAGGTCACGGACGCTGCCCTGGCTGCAGCAGGAGGCAGGCCTGGGGCCCCTCCAAGGCCCGGTTTGAAACACCCTAGACTAGATCATCTCTGAAGTCGTGGGTGGCATCACCCTCATAGCCAGCGACGCAGAGTGGGATGGGCAAGGTGGGGACTGGTTCTCAGAGCAGGTAAATGCCCTGTCCCTCACCCTGACACCTTTGGTCTGATGACGATGCTGATATTTTGTAATACGGTAGAGGACCTGGGACTGAGGCCACCTCTGACAGCCATGTAGCTGCCCACACTTCCAAGTTCCCTCACTCTTCAGCCCCCGTGTGCTGAGCCTGCCTCCACCCAGGCCGGGCTCTGGGCCAGGTCTCAAGGATGCAGACGTGAATCAGGCGAAGGGACGTGGCCCCATCGGTGGCTGCCTCCTCACCCCAATGGGGACTTTTCTTTTATCCTGCAACCTGGCCTGTGGAGGGGACTTTTCACTTCAGCTGTGGTAAGTAAATATTGCCAAAGCTGCAAACAACCCCTCCAAGATCTGTTGGGGTTTTTAAGAAAATAAATTGTCAAGAAATTCCTTATTAAAAATGTAACTGTGCTAGGAAAATGATCAACTGCTCATCCTAACGCTGGAAATTGTTTTGATTTATTTTTTTCTTTCTCTTTCTTTTTTGAGATGGAGTTTCACTGTTGTTGCCCAGGCTAGAATGCAATGGCACGATCTCAGCTCACTGCAACCTCCACCTCCTGGGTTCAAGTGATTCTCACGCCTCAGCCTCCTGAGTAGCTGGGATTACAGGCATGTGCCACCACACCTGGCTAGTTTTGTATTTTTAGTAGGGGCAGGGTTTCTCCATGTTGGTCAGGCTGGTCTCGAACTCCTGACCTCAGGTGATCCACCCGCCTCGGCCTCCTGAAGTGCTGGGATTACAGGAGTGAGCCACCTCGCCTGGCTGATTTATTTATTTATTTAAAGACTGAATCTTGCTCTATTGCCCAGACTGGCATGATCTCAACTCACTGCAGCCTCCGCCTCCTGGGTTCAAGTGATTCTTCCACCTCAGCCTCCCAAGTAGCTGGGATTACAGGTGTGAACCACCACACCCGGCTAATTTTTGTATTTTAGTAGAGACAGGGTTTCGCCCAGTTGGCCAGGCTGGTCTCAAACTCCTGACCTCAGGTTATCTGTCTGCCTCAGCTTCCCAAAGTGCTGGGATTACAGGCGTGAGCCACCGCACCTGGCCTGTTTTTATGTTTTGAATATAATGAGCCAATAACAAAAGTTTAGCAAGCTTACTGTTGTGTGTATGTTAATTTTTTTACACTCAGATTTTAAAAACTGTTACTTGTCACATCCACAGTCTTTATGATGACTTCTCATATTTCTTCCTTGTCCCTGAGACAAGGGACTCGTGCCTTCCTCTCCAACAGGGACTTTAGGGAGTTCCCTGACTGCGTGGCTGGCAGCATTGCAAGGGTCATTGTGGGCTCCTGATTCTCATGCTGACCTGGCTCAGGCCTAGGGCTCCCTGTCTCCCTCCTCCCATTCATCCTCCTGGGAGTGGCCTCCTGAGCCTGTGTGGGACCAGCTCCTGGCATGGGTGCAAGGCCTGGCTGGATGTGTACCCCACCACCTGCCCCCTCGATCACCAGGAGCCCAGAGAAGCATTTGAACCTGAATGATAACAACAGGGTGATGAGAGCTATTATCAGAGGGACCTGTGAGGCCAAGTGAGGCACTTCGCCTAAGGCACCTGCGGGTCGGGTGGGAGAGTGGGGTTAAGCCAAGGCTCAGGCCATGGTCCAGCACTGCTTCCTGGGTAGCATTCCCTGGCCTCCCCCCACTCCCGCCCCTCCTGCCTTATGCTCAGCGAAACCTCCGCCTCCCAGGTTCAGGAGATTCTCCTGCCTCAGCCTTCCGAGTAGCTGGGATTACAGGCATGCACCACCATGCCCGGCTAATTTTGTATTTTTAGTAGAGATGGGATTTCTCCATGTTGGTCAGGCTGGTCTCAAACTCCCGACCTCAGGTGATCTGCCTGTCTTGGCCTCCCAAAGTGCTGAGATTACAGGCGTGACCCACCGTGCCTGGTGTCTGTGACTATTTAAAGGCAGGGCAAGTTTCTAGAAGGGTGTGAAGGAAGGGGCTGGGTAGAGGGTGGCCCTGAGCTTCGTGTAGCTGGGAGCACCGGGCATACTCATCCTGATCTGAGATGGGGACAGGGTGACTTGCAGAAAGGTGTCCCCTAGGAGGAGATGGCGTGGCGACTTCGGCTGGATGTGGTGGCGGGGGTGTGGGGTTACAGGCTACAGCTGGGAGGATAGGAAGAAGCTGGGGCTTCTGGATGAGCTGGGCTAGGCTGCAGGGTGCAGACTGGGACTCAGTGGCAGTTCTGAAGCTGAGTCACCAGGGTGCAGCACCAGGGATAGCTACAAATTAGGAAGCGTTAGGAATGGCGTTGAAAAAACCAAGTTCTTGCCGGGCACAGTGGCTCATGCCTGTAATCCCAGCACTTTGGGAGGCCGAGGCGGGCAGATCACGAGGTCAGGAGATCAAGACCATCCTGGCCAACATGGTGAAACCCCATCTCTACTAAAAATACAAAAATTAGCTGGGTGTGGTGGCAGGCACCTGTAATCCCAGCTACTCAGGAGGCTGAGGCAGGAGGATCGTTTGAACCTGGGAGGCGGAAGTTGCAGTGAGCCGAGATGGTGCCACTGCACTCCAGCCTGGGTGACAGAGCAAGATTCCATCTCAAAAAAGAAAAAAAAAAAAGAAAAGAAAAAGCAAGTTCGGCGGCCAGCCTGCTCGGGCTGAGTCCCATCTCCGTCACTAACCATGGGACTGGGACCATGTGCACGTGTCTGACTCTCCTCTGCCTCAGTTTCCTCATCTGTGACATGAGAGGAATGGTACCTCCTCAGGGGGCTGTTGTGAGGCTGAAGTTCGCTGACCACGTAAGGGGCTTGGAGCAGTGCCGGGGCCTGGCTGACGTTCTCCCGCCCACCCTCCCTGAGCTGTAGAAATAATTGGTCTATTTTCTAGATGAGGAGGGCAGGCTCAGAGAGGTGACTCAAGGCCTTCGAGTCATTTGTGGAGGGGAGAACACGGGCCTTGTGCCTCTCTGGGCCTCTCAGGTTGCTCGACAGAGACGTGGGACTGCTACTCCCACCCACCTCGTCCCAGGTCTGTCCCGAGGCTCAGGGGCCACGTGGCTTTGCAGGACGCCAAGCAATTCTATGGGTTCAGCAATTTAACAGTTGCATTTTGGGCACCTACAGTTTGTGTGGAGTGCTGGGGCCAGCAGCAATCAAGACAGACAAGCACAATGACATCAACAAATTGGGGGCTGGGCGCAGTGGCTCATGCCTGTAATCTCAGTACTTCGGGATGCTGAGGCAGGTGGATCACCTGAGTCAGGAGTTTGAGACCAGCCTGGCAACATGGTGAAACCCCATCTCTACCAAAAATACAAAAAAATTAGATGGGTGTGGTGGCAGGCGCCTGTAATTCCAGCTACTTGGGAGGCTGAGGCAGGAGAATCGCTTGAACCCAGGAGGCAGAGGTTGCAATGAGCTGAGATGGCGCCACTGCACTTCAGCCTGGGCAACAAGAGTGAAATTCTGTCTCAAAAAACAAACAAACAAAACGATATGGGGAGGCTGCAGGGACCAGTGGGGTACGACCAGACTCAGGGCACAGAGAAGGAACCCCTGAGGCTAAGACATCTGTCCGGCTCCTGAGGGACGACGCAGCCGTGATAATGGCCTTACTATGAAAGCCGCCAGCACTGCCCAGCAGCCGACCCCACCCCAGGCCCTCTGCCGAATCCTCCTGCACCTGCCATCCCACCCGCCAGTGCCTGGAAGAGCCTGGCACGTGCTGACCCTCAGTATGTGCTTGTACAAGGAATGATGCATCCAATTTCTCAGCAACTCTATGACAGAGGGGCTGTCACTATCTTCATCTCACTGGTGACAAAACTGAGGCCCACACAGGTTCAATAACGTGCCCAAGGCCCCTCGGCCGGGAAGTGCAGGGCTGGGATCGGACCTCAGCTGCCTCCCACAATCCCAGGCACGGGCGCTAACAAGGTGAAGAGGACAGTGGAAGGGCATTCCAGGGAGAGGGAACAGCATGTGTGAGGGTGCTGAGCAGGGAGGGGGCAGGAGAAGCCGGTGGGCGGCAGGAAGTGGGAGGCACCCCGCGGGAGGGCGGGCAGATCATGTCCTGAAGGATCTTGGCTCAGTTGCAACAACAATGACAAGATGCCAAGGAGAAGGAAGCTGAAAGGAGGACAGGGCTGGTGCAGAGGCTCATGCTTGTAATCCCAGCCCTTTGGGAGGCTAGGGTGGGAGAACAGCTTGAGCTCAGTTCAAGACCAGCCTGAGTAACATAGCAAGACCCTGTTTCTACCAAAAATGCAAAGATTAGCCAGGTGTGGTGGCACATGCCTGTAGTGCCAGCTACTTGGGAGGCTGAGGCAGGAGAATTGCTTGAGCCCAGAAGGTGTGGCTGCAGTGAGCCATGACTGCACCATTGCATCCCAGCCTGGACAACATAGCAAGATCCCACTTCTAAGAAATTAAAAATTAGGCCGTGCACAGTGGCTTACGCCTGTAATCTCAGCACTTTGGGAGGCCAAAGGGGGCGGATCATGAGGTCAGGAGATTGGGATCATCCTGGCTAACATACTGAAATCCCGTTTCTACTAAAAATACCAAAAATTAGCTGGGTGTGGTGGCAGGTGCCTGTAATCCCAGCTACTCAGGAGGCTGAGGCAGGAGAATTGCTTGAATCCAGGAAGTGAAGGTTGCAGTGAGCTGGGATCACGCCACTGCCCTCCAGCCTGGGTGACAGAGCCAGACTTGGTCTCAAAAAAAAGAAAAAAAGAGGATGAGCTCTAGGCATTGGCACATGGTGTGTGCAGTCTTGTCCCTTCTTGAGCCAAATCTCAAAAAAAAAAAAAAAAAAAAAAAAGAGGCTGGGCGTGGTGGCTCACGCCTGTAATCCCAGCACTTTGGGAGGCCGAGGCGGGCGGATCACGAGGTCATGAGATTAAGACCATCCTGGCCAACATGGTGAAACCCCGTCTCTACTAAAATACAAAATTAGCCGGGCATGGTGGCGTGTGCCTGTAGTCCCAGCTACTCAGGAGGCTGAGGCAGGAGAACCGGGAGGCGGAGGTTGCAATGAGCCGAGATCGCGCCATTGCACTCCAGACTGGAGCCTGGCGAGAGAGCAAGACTCTGTCTCAAAAAAAAAAAAAAAAAGAAAGAAAGAAAAAAAAAGAAGCAGCAGGTGTGTGGTCAGACCTGCATCTGAGGCCACCACCAGGTACCAACTCCAGCTTCAGACCACAGCAGCCCGGAGCTGCTCTGCCTCTCCCACCTCGGGACTTTCATCCACTGGCTAAGTGGAAAGATGCTCCGCCTGTCTCCTCTGGCACGAAAAGATTTTAAATCTAAAATCAAGCAGGGTAAGGGCCCCAAACTGGAAAGAATCCAAATGCCCATCAGTAGGAAATGGGTAAAAAAACTGTGGTATCTTCATCCGACAGAATATGATATAATGACCGAAAAGGAGAGGAGACGCCGAGGCTGCTCGGAGCATGGACGTGACTCGCAGCAACACTGCAGAGTGAAAGAAGCCACACAACGAGAGGCAGCGCACGGCTCCGACGACGGCACCAGCGCAAAACAGCCCCCTGAAGTCAGGAGTTGAGCAAGTGCCTCTGGGAGAAGGGGAAGTCTCCCTAGCTTCCATCTCCTGACCCGGGTGGTACTGACATGGTTGTTCTCTCTGACAGTCTTTTGCGCTGAGCTCTTATAGACTGTGTTCTTTTTCTTGTTTTGTTTTTGAGATGGAGTCATGCTCTGTCACCCAGGCTGCAGTGCAGTGGCGCGATCTCGGCTCACTGCAACCTCCACCTCCCAGGTACAAGCAATTATCCCGCCTAGCCTCCCAAGTAGCTGGGATTACAGGTGTGCGCCACTATGCCTAGCTAATTTTTTTGTATTTTTAGTAGAGACGGGGTTTCATCAGGTTGTCCAGGCTGGTCTCGAACTCTTGACCTCCCGTGATCCCCCTGCCCTGGCCTGCCAAAGTGCTGGGATTGTAGGCATGAGCCTCCGTGCCCGGCCTTTTTTTTTTTTTCTGAGATGGAGTTTCGCTGTTGCCCAGGCTGCATTGCAGTGGCAGGATCTTGGCTCCCTGCAACCTCTGCCTCCCAGGTACAAGGGATTCTCCTGCCTCAGCCTCCCGAGTAGCTGGGATTACAGGTGCTCGCGACCATGCCTGGCTAATTGTTTTTGTATTTTTAGTAGAGATGGGGTTTCATCAGGTTGTCCAGGCTGGTCTCAAACTCCTGACCTCCCGTGATCCCCCTGCCCTGGCCTCCCAAAGTGCTGGGATTACAGGCGTGAACCACTGTGCCCGCCAACTGTTCTTTTCTGTAAGTGTGCGGTGCATCATCATGAGAAAAAGTTAAGAAGAAACTAACAACGTATGGGAAATCCTATTTGAAAAGGGTAGAAACTGAGGCTCCGAGCGACGACAAGGATTATCTGGGCCCCGAGATGGCGCTGCTGAGGTAATGAGGACGATAACGCAGGTGGAATGAGAGCTGGAGAGGCCACAGGCGCGAAGAAGCAGCAGCCTGGGAACGGACAGCAGAGGGCGCACTGCTCCCTCCTACCCAGAGGACCTACTGGCTGCTGGTCCCAGGCCCACGACGGGGGCTGTCCTAGTTGACCTCAAGAGAGGTCAGCTTCTAGATCCCCCCCAGATCCTTCCTCCCGGCATTTTCCTTCCTTCCTTCCTTCCTCCTTCCTTCCTCCCTCCCTCTCATTCTTCCTCCCTCCCTCTCTTTCTCCCTCCCTCCCTCTTTCTCTCTTTTGATGGAGTCTCTCTCTGTTGCACAAGCTGGAGTGCAGTGGCACAATCTCGGCTCACTGCAACCTCTGCCTCCCAGGTTCAAGTGAATCTCCTGTCTGAACCTACTGAGTAGCTGGTACTACAGGTGCCCACCACCACTCCCAGCTAATTTTTGTATTTTGGGTTGGATAGGGTTTCACCCTGATCCACCCGCCTAGGCCTCCCAAAGTGCTGGGATTACAGGCGAGAGTGACTGTGCCCGGCGCTCCCACCATTTTCTTCCTTAAAGGACTCTAACTGGGTAAAGTCTGTCCAATCCAAAGCTCTATGTTTCATGCCCCTGGAGGAATCAGCCGTCTGGAAAATGCAAACTAGTGAGTAATTTAAAAGCCATTCCTGGTATTCACCTTGGTAATGCATGATTTGTTTGATGTGGGTTTTTTTGAGACAGGGTCTCGCT
The DNA here is from genome assembly GCF_030222135.1 of Aotus nancymaae. Taxonomy (NCBI): domain Eukaryota; kingdom Metazoa; phylum Chordata; class Mammalia; order Primates; family Aotidae; genus Aotus; species Aotus nancymaae. The sequence goes on along the minus strand of NW_026988441.1, from coordinate 4,955,943 downwards.
CTGCCCCCTAGGCTGGAGTGCAGTGGCACAGTCACCTTCCACTGCAGCCTCTGCCTCCTGGACTCAAGCCACCTTCCCACCTCAGCCTCTCTGGTATCTGGCACTACAGGTGGGCACCACCACACTTGGCTAGTTTTTGTATTTTTAGTAGAAGTGGGGTCTTGCTATGTTGCCCAGGCTGGTTTCAAACTCCTGAGCTCAAGGGATCCGTCCGCCTTGGCCTCTCAAAGTGCTGGGATTCCAGGCATGAGCCACTGTAGCAGGATTTTTTTGTGTGTTCTTTTTGCAACAGAACTACCATCCTGTAGCTGCCCCACTGTGGCTGTCTGGGCCCGACTTCTCTATGCTGACTCTAAGGGTGGGGCAGACATCTACCTTCTCTGCCACAGAGCAAGCTTATGGGGGCCACAGCTTGCTGGGCGACCTTGGACAAGTCACTCAGAGCCACCTGTGCCTCCATTTCCACATCCATAAGATGGGAGGAGTCATCCCGCTCTCATGGAAATAAATGGGACGCTGTTGGATGAACTGTCCCTTCCCCGCTCCAGGTAAATGCTTTGAAATTTTAGTTTCTTTTTCCTCACTTAGGAAAAGGTGAGCAAATTCCAGTATAGACTTTTTTTTTTTTCTTTCCAGCTTGCCTAGCATTTTATACTTAGTATTTTTAGGGTTTTTTTTTTTTTTTTTTTTTTGAGATGGAGTCTCGCCTTGTCGCCCAGGCTGGAGTGCAGTGGTGGGATCTCATCTCACTGCAACCTCTGCCTCCCAGGTTCAATGATTCTCCTGCCTCAGCCTCCCGACTAGCTGGGATTACAAGTGCCTGCCACCACGCCCAGGTAATTTTTGTATTTTTAGTAGAGATGAGGTTTCACCGTGTTGGCCAGGCTGCTCTCAAACTCCTGACCTTGTGATCCGCCTGCCTCGGCCTCCCAAAGTGCTGGGATTACAGGCATAAGCCACTGTGCCTGGCCAATACTTAATATTTTTAAAGTTTAATTTGTTCTGATTATAAAAGTTACAAAATGTCACTGAAGAAAATCTAGAGAATACAGAAAACATAAAGAGGAAATTAAATATGCCCTGTAATACTAATGCAAAGAGAAAGGCCCTGTTGACATTCCTGGGTGTTTCTCGGTCTTTTAAAATCTATTACTTGAGTTTTAAAAATGGATTGGAGATCCGATTCACATTCTTTGAAAGCTCAGTATTATGTTTTGAGCATTTCTCCATGTCGCCCACTATTCTTTGAAACTCTGTTTTAAGTAGCTGCATAATATTCCATTGTAAGGGGCACAGTGATTCATTTAACCCAGGGGTCCCCAACCCCTGGGCCACAGAGCGGCACCGGTGGGTGGCCTGCTAGGAACGGGCTGCACAGAAGGAGCAGTGGGTTAGCGTCCCTGCCTGAGCGCTGCCTCTTGTCAGATCAGTGGCGGCATTAGATTCTCTTTTATTTAAATTACAAAAAAAATTATTTTGAGACAAGAGTCTTGCTCTGTCGCCCAGGCTGGAGTGCAGTGGTGCGATCTTGGCTCACTGCAACCTCCGCCTCCTGGGTTCAAGCGATTCTCCTGCCTCAGCCTCCCGAGTAGCTGGGGTTACAGGCACCTGCCACCATGCCTGGCTGATCTTTGTATTTTTAGTAGAGACGGGGTTTTGCCATGTTGGCCAGGCTGGTTTCGAACTCCTGACCTCAGGTGATCCACCCACCTCGGCCTCCCAAAATGCTGGGGTTACAGGCGTGAGCTGCCCCGCCCGGACGGCATTAGATTCTCATAGGAGCATGCGTCCTGTCGTGAACTGTGCGGGCGGGGGGTTTAGGTTGCGCGCTCCGTATGAGAATCTAATGCCCAATGATCTGCCCTCACCCCCAGGCGGGACCATCTAGTTGCAGGAAAACAAGCTCAGAGCTCCCACTGATTCTACGTTATGGTGAGTAGTGTAATTATTTTATTATATATGACAATGTAATCATAATGATAGAAATGAAACACACCATAAGTGAAACGCAGCTGAATCCCCCCAGCACCCCAGTCCGTAAAAAAATTGTCTTCCGTGAAATCGGTCCCTGGTGGCAAAAAGGTTGGGGACCGCTGACCTAAGCAGCCCCTCGTCAGCAGGAGTTGTGGTTACTCGTAAATGTTGGCTGTCGGGCCATCATTAAACACAGCTCTTGGAAGCCCCTCTAATGATTTTCTTAGGATGGATTGGTTTGCTCCTTAAGCTGGAACCACACTTCCTTGCCATACAACCTCATGGCAGGCCCCAGGAGAGACCTAGGGCCATCCGCTAAAGCCCTTGGGTGGATTCAGTGGTGCTTTGTTAAATTAAGTACATGCGTATCCTATGGCCTGGCAATTCCCTCTGGGTATATATTCCACAGAAATGACCACGCAGCTCCCAGAGGGGTCCCGAGGGAGGATTTGCAGTGGGGCAGCTAGAACCCTCCGGGACGTCCAATCTCATCAGTTGGCAGTGGGGGACTTGGAGGTGGAGGGGGGTGGGTGCCCATCAGTGCTTCAGCGGTTATAGCCGTGGAGTAGATACACACACACACACACACACACACACACACACAAGCGGCAATGTGAACCACTCTTGGAAACACAGGCCGAGTGAAAACAGTGAGACAAAGACAGCGATCTCTAACGCAGCTTCATCTGCAGAAATTAATTTTGTACATGCACACAAAGCAACAATACACATTTTGCAAGCATACACATACACACAAATCCACAGTAAACACATTAGGAGGATGGGCTATGGGGAGAAGGGAAGGCAGGGGAACTGGATAAAAGGGAGGGAAGGAGGAAGGAGCTGGTTTGGTGAGGACCACGTGCCTGACTGAGGAGGAGCCGGGTGGTGCAGCTGCCCCTGGGGCCCCGAGGAGGCTGAGGAGCAGACCTGCATCTGGTCTTCTCCCAGGGGGCCAGGGCATGTGAGCTGGGGAGAGGCAGTCTCCAGGCCTCTGCCTTAGAAGGCATCTCCAGAGGCTCTGGGCTTACAGGCCCCACCAATCTCAGAAAACAGTGGTGGTGTTGGGGGAGGGCCTTGGAAGATTGCTGATTTTTTTTTTTTTTTTGAGATGGAATCTCGCTGCGTCACTCTGGCTGGGGTGCATTGGTGTGATCTTAGCTCACTGCAGCCTCCGCCTCCCGGGTTTAAGCCATTCTCCTGCCTCAGCCTCCCAAGCAGCTGGGACTACAGGCATGTGCCACTACGCCTGGCTAATTTTTGTATTTTTAGTAGAGATGGGGTTTCACCATGTTGGTCAGGCTGGTCTCGAACTCCCGACCTCAGGTGATCACCCACCTCAGCTTCCCACAGTACTGGGATTACAGGCATAGCCACTGAGCCCAGCCATGACTTTTTCAAAAAACAAACATCCTCTGTCTTCCTATGGGGACCACTTCCTGTCCCCATCATGTGGCAGAGGGACACTTTAACCCTCTCACCAAAGATGGACGGCAACGTTCTAGCCTCCCAGAGAGAGGCCACCACCGCCACCCCGTGCACTTAGAGTCCCTCAAAGTCCCCACGAGGTTCTTGCTGCCTGCGCTGCGCCCAGGCTGGGGGCATGTGAGAACAAGTGACAGAAGTCTCCAAGCCACCCCGCAGAGCTCACAGCAGGGATTGGCATCAGCTCCCACTGACAGGCGGCTGCAGGGCCTCTGCCAGGGACGAGAACAGGAGCTCAGGAGCTGGCCTTCCATTCACAGGCAGCAGCTGCTGGGCACCTCCTGTGCACCAGGCTCGGCTGGCCCTAGGTGCTGGGGGTCTGGGAGGGAACAGTGCAAAGTCCCTGCTTCATGCAGGTGACAGTGCAGCGGGGGACAGATGACAACCAAGGTGGTGGGCCACACGGGAGGCTCTCGAATCTCCAGAATGCAGCATGTCACTATCAGTACTTCAGTGCCAGCCCCTGATGTGTGTGTGCCCTGACGTGTGTGTGTGTGTGTGTGTTGTGTAAGGGAGGAGTTCACGCAAATGAGGAAGCCACACAGAACTCAGGCCATGCTTCTCTCATCATCCTTCAGTGCCAGGCCCTGATGTGCATGTGCGTGTGTGTGTGTGTGTGTGTGCGCGTGTGCGTTTGTGTGTGTGTGTGTGTATGTGTGTGTGTAAGGGAGGAGTTCACGCAAATGAGGAAGCCACACAGAACTCAGGCCATGCTTCTCTCCCTCAGACCTGGAAACTCTGCTTCTAGGAACTTATCCCAAGGGCTGAGTCCAGAACATTAGGAAGAATGAGCCAACAGATGTCCCCCAGCTTTGTTCATATCAACTCAGAAATTGGAAATAAGGAGGCCAGGTGCTGTGGCTCATGCCTGTAATCCCAGCACTTTGGGAGCCTGAGGCGGGCAGATCCCTTGAGGCCGGGAGTTCAAGACCAGCCAGGACAATATAGTGAAATCCTGTCTCTACTAAAAAATACAAAAATTAGTCGAGCGTGCTGGTGGGCACCTGTAATCCCAGCTACTCAGAAGGCTGAAGCAGGAAGGTCGCTTAAGCCCGGAAGGCAGAGGTTGCAGTGAGCCGAGATTGCACCACTGCACTCCAGCCTGGGCGACAGAGCAAGATTTGGTCAAAAAGAAAAGAAGCCGGGCACGGTGGCTCACACCTGTAATCCCAGCACTTTGGGAGGCCAAGGTGGGCAGATCACCTGAGGTCAGGAGTTCCAGACTAGCCTGGCTAACATGGTGAAACCCTGTTTCTGCTAAAAATACAAAAAATTAGGCGTGGTGGCACGCGCCTGTCATCCTAGCTACTTGGGTGGCTGAGGCAGGAGAATCGCTTAAACCCGGGAAGTGGAGGTTGCATTGAGCCGAGATCGCACCACTGCACTCCAGCTTGGGCAACAAGAGCAAAACTCTGTCTAAAAAAAATTTAAAAAAGCAAAAAATCCATTTACAAATCAGCAGCAATTGTGCAATGCACTGCGCATGGGCGGGGAGGGTGTCTGAACGCAAAGACCCTGAAGGAAAGGGGAGCCACGTGGGGCTGCGAGTTATGGTTGGGTTCTGTCCTCTTGTTTTTACTTAGGTGTATTTTCTAGTTTCTCTCAATTAATTTGTATTTATTCTGTAAGAAGTAATTAAAAATACATTTATGGCTATGTGCGGTTGGTTATACCTGTAATCCCAGCACTTTGCGAGGCCAAAATGGGCAAATTGCTTGGGCCCAGGAGTTCAAGACCAGCCTGGGAAACATAGTGAGACCCTGTCTTCATAAAAAAGAAAAAAATATTTGGCCGGGTGTGGTGGAGTCCCCCAGTAGTCCCAGCTACTCTGGAGGCTGAGGCAGGAGGATCACTTGAGCCAGGGAGGTTGAGGCTGCAGTGAGCTGTGATCGCCCCACTGCACTTCAGCCTGAGTCACAAAGTGAGACCCTGTCTCTAAAAATGAAACCATTTACATACACACAGGAAGGAGCCAGGAAGGTATTAAAACAAAATGTAAACAGTAGTTATTTATATCTGGTGATGGAACTAGGGTGATTTTTTCATTTTTTAATTTAGATAACTAAAAAGTTACTACTTTTTTTCTGTTTTTTTGAGACAAGGTCACTCTGTTGCCCAGGATGGAGTGCAAGTGACGAAATCTCAGCTCACTGCAACCTCTGCCTCCCAGGCTCAAGCGCTCCTCGCACCTCAGCCCCCTGAGTAGCTGGGACCACAGGTGCATGCCACCACACCTGGCTAATTGTTGTATTTTTAGTGTAGATGGGGATTCGCCATGTGACTCAGGCTGGTCTCAAACTCCTGGGCTCAAGCAATTTACCTGCCTCAGTCTCCCAAATCATGAGATTATAGGCATGAGTCACTGTGCCAGGCTAAAAGTTATTACTTTTTAAAGAGCCTCTGGGCTGGGCGCAGTGTCTCACACCTGTGATCCCAGCACTTTGGGAGGCTGAGGTGCGTGGATCACCTGAGGTCAGGAGTTCAAGACCAGCCTGGCCAACATGGAGAAACTCCATCTCTACTAAAAATATAAAAATTAGGGCCGGGCGCGGTGGCTCACGCCTGCAATCCCAGCACTTTGGGAAGCCGAGGCGGGTGGATCACGAGGTCAAGAGATCGAGACCATCCTGGTCAACATGGTGAAACCCCGTCTCTACTAAAAATACAAAAAATTAGCTGGGCATGGTGGCATGTGCCTGTAATCCCAGCTACTCGGGAGGCTGAGGCAGGAGAATTGCCTGAACCCAGAAGGCGGAGGTTGCGGTGAGCCGAGATCGTGCCATTGCACTCCAGCCTGGGTAACAAGAGCGAAACTGTCTCAAAAAAAAAAAAAAAAAAAAAAAAAAATTAGCTGGGCATAGTGGTGGATGCCTGTAATCCCAGCTACTCGGGAGGCTGAGGAGGGAGAATGGCTTGAGCCTGGGAAGTGGAGGTTGCAATGAGCCATGATCATGCCACTGCACTCCAGCCTGGGTGACAGAGTGAGATTCTGTCTCAAAAATAAATAAACAAAATCCTGAAGTGCGTGGGATTCCCCTCGATGTGGTGCACACCTCTTGCTGTCTGGGATGTGTCCGCTGAGGGAGGTCAAGGCCACTGAGCAAACACTCACAAGCATCCACTCTCCTGGACTGGACGAACACACCCTCCACCCTCCTCTCTGGAGGGAGTGCAAGAACCCCCAGTGGGGGCGATGAGAAACGGAGGCGCCCAGATCCCTACTGATGCTTTTCACCCTTTGATGGCGCCCACCCTGGTGTGTGCTTTACCATGTGCGTGATATACGCAGGGAGCCGGCCTGTGCGTGACTTATCATAAATGAACGCACATCTGCTGGTGGCGCTCAGCACACGTTTGTGTGGCACTGAGCTCCCCAGAGAGAAACGGGTCCAGATTCTATGATGGGGACGTTGCCCCGGCCTGGGGCTGCTGGCAAGCGGCGTGGGCACCTCCCCGACATTCCTGTGTCTATGTAAATGGTTGCATTTTTAGAGACAGGGTCTCACTCCGTCACTCAGGCTGAAGTGCAGTGGGGCAATCACGGCTCACTGCAGCCTCTCCCCGGCCACGTCTCTAAGACGCGTTTCCCTGGCGTGCCGTCCCGTCCATTTGATCCTTCTCCTCATTTCTTCCCCGCTGGGATGTGAGCTGCCCGGGGCCAGGGCCGGGCTTTGCCTGGCTGGGACACCACCCAGGACAGGGCTTGGCACAGAGCCGGTACTGCTGGTGTCTGTTGAACGTCACGTGTGTAAGTGGGTGAAGAATGGAGCACAGGGAAGCAGGCAGGTGCATGGGGGCTGCCCAGTGCACAACGTCACCTGCTTAAGGGGGAAGTGGACGGATCAGTGGGGACTGCAGCTGGGGAGATGCAAGGCAGACCCCAAGCACACTGGCAGAAACGGAAGCCTGTGAGAGGTGGGCCTGGACAGAAGGAAAACGCCCTGTAGGAGCAGGGGGCGGTCAGGCCACCAGGCCTGTGGCGTTTCTGGACCCCTTCACTGGCCCTTGCCCCACAGCCACCCAGGAATCTGGCTCTCAGGATGGTCAGATGTGAGTGGCCAAGTCCTCTCACCCCTTTCCAGGGACAGACCAGGAAGAAGAGCAGTCGCCCTTCTTTTTTTTTCTGAGACAGAGTTTCACTATTTTTTTGAGACAGAGTTTCGCCCAGGCTGGAATGCAATGGTGCAATCTTGGCTCACTGCAACTTCCGCCTCCTGGGTTAAAGCAATTCTCCTGACTCGACCTCCCAAATAGCTGGGATTACAGGCATGTGCCACCATACCTGGCTAATTTTTGTTTTTTAGTAGAGATGGGGTTTCTCCATGTTGGTCAGGCTGGTCTCAAACTCCTGACCTCAGGTGATCCGCCCACCTTAGCCTCCCAAAAGTGCTGGGATTACAGGTCTGAGCCACCATGTCCGGTCACAGCCGGCCTTCTTAGAGGAGCAGTTGGATCTGGAGGATTAGATCTGGTGGGGCTGGGACTTCTGGCACAGGCGTCCTCTTCTCTTCCAGCTTTAGAACTGGGGCAGGAGGAGGCTTGCTTGGAGGCAGGGGTTGGACCAAATCAACCTGGGGTGATGATCCCCCCTGGGAATCACTGGCAATGCCTGGAGACATTTTTGGAACTGGGCGTGGGGTGCTACTGGCATCTAGTGGCCAGAAATGCTGCGAAACATCCTACAGCGCACAGGACAGAGTCCCCTACCCTGCCCCGCAAAGGGTGATCCCGTCTCAAGTGTCCATAGGGCAGAGGTTGGGAAGCCCTGCTTCCTAATAGCACAGCTGTGTCCCCCAGCCCTCACTTACAGCCTATCATAACCACAGTCATCATTAATCAAATGGCAGCTGCCCCATCCTGAGCACCAGCCACAGGCTGCCACGACACCAGGCACCAGAGCGTTCTCAGCCTCTCTGCTCTCCAGTTCTCACACCAGCTCCAGGACATGGGGACGCAAGCCCCGCACTGTCTGCTCAGCGACCACGGAAACGCCTCCCGTCCTCTGACCGCTCGCCAGGTGTCGGCACCCAGGCTAAAGCCCCGACAAGTACGAGACCCATCAGCCCTCACAGCAACGCCACAACGCAGGGGCTCACATCGCCCCTGTGTTTCAGATGAAGAAACTGAGGCTCAGAATCATGCCGTCACCTTCCCAAGGCCGCGCGAGGGTGTGGTTGTGCAGAGGGCACAGAGGTGCCCGTGGAAGGGTTGTTCTCCACAGCTCAGTGACTCCAGGGTTCCACCTAGGCCAACCCGCCTGTCCCGTGCTGGGGGCCTGGGCAGGTGGCCTGGGAGACAGGGAGGACTGTGCCCACAAAGCCCAGATAGCCTCCACTCCCCCTTGGGATAGAGAGGATGCAGACCTGCAAACCACATCCACAGGTGGAGAAGGGGACGAGCCGGTATGACAGGCCCAGAAGGGACGTGATGGGCCACATCTGCGCACCTCCCCAGTCCGCTCCCCGCCCTTGGTCCCCCTCCACCCGCTGGCCCTGAGTACCTGGATGCCGTTCTCCTGCAGGTTCAGGTACCGCGTGTTGACTGGGATGCTGGCCGGGACCTCGGACAGCTCTCTCCGTGTGCAGATCACCCGGCTGGCCTGGTTGCTGCAGGAGCAGGCCTCGGGGCAGGAGGTGGCCGGCGGGGAGCCCCCTGAGGCGGCAGACGTCACGGCCACTCCACCTCCACCGGCCCCCAGGGGTGGGGAGAAGAGCCAGAGGAAGAGCAGTGCCCCGTGGGGCCAGGACATCCTACCGGGCGGCAGCAGGGGGCACGGGGAGCCGCGGGCACGCGCCATCCTCAATGTTCATGCTCCGCGTGGACACTGGGGGGCTGTGGGCAAGGGAGAGAGAGGGAAGAGACTTGGTGAGGGACAGGAGCCCACGCGGCCTGGGTGCTCGCCAACACCCGGGCAGCCCCAGCGCCACCTCCCTGCCCCATTGCCCAGGACCGAAGGGGTAGGGAGGCAGACAGCCGCCGAGGGACCCACCCAACAGGCTGGGGCAGGCTCAGGGAAGCACTGCCCGCCCTGCCCTGCACTGGCTCATCTCTCCATGCTGACAAGACTCTACACCCATTCTGCAGCAGGGGAAACTGAGGCTGGTGGAGAGTAAGTGCCTGCCCAAGGTCACTTGGCCAGGAAGTGCAGAAGTCATCAGATTCAAAACCTGGCTCTTTGCATGATTTCAAAAAGGTAGATACATCAGTCAAATAAGAGAGAGACAGACAAGGCGAGGGGGCAGAAAAGGGGAGAAAAGCCAGACTGAGGGGACCTTGTTCCCATCCCAACACCCACCCGGTCCCCTCGCCACCTGCGTGACGCCCTGGGAGGTGGGTCCCAGCCTCCTCTCCCCTTCACTCCCTTCCCCTCTCCCTCTCCCTCTCCAGGAATGTCAGTGGAGAGCCTCGTTCCCCCACTGGCTGCGCTCTCAGCTAGGCTGACAGACCCTCCACTGCACGCCCTCCTGTCACTGCCCACCCTGTCCAGGTCCTGTGGGGGCCTCACAGCAGCTTCAGAGACCTGAGTCAGACTCAGGGGGAACCTGAGGGACACAGAGCTGAGGTGGCAGCCGCGGCAGCTATGGAGGTGACAGGTGCGGGCAGGTGAGGGCGGGCTGGGAGGCAGCAGGCTGAGAAGGGAGGAGACTGGAGCTTGTGGGTGAGGGTGGCTGGGGACCTAGGGGGTGGCACAAACTGAGAGGCCACCAGCTGCACTCCCTCCTTTGCCCGGAGACTGTGGGTGCTCCAGGCAGAGGCAGCCCCAGTGGGACTTCTGCCAGCTGGTGCCGCAGGATGGAGCTTGGCTCTCGGGGAGCGGATGGGGAAGGGAAGGGGGTCTAGGACTCTAAGCGGGGTTCTGCGGGGGGAGTGGACCGTGGGGAGTCGGGTCCTCTGAGAAGTCATGCTGCACCTCCCCAATCTGTCCTGCCCCCCCATTTCCATAGAACCAGAGAAGGAAGGGAGATGGGCCAGTCACAGCAGCAGCAATGATACCGGTGATAACGCTCGCGCCAGAACACCGGGTGAGCCCCACAATGCAGCAGACTCTATCCTGATTGTCTCACTGAAGCCTCACAATGACCGTAGGAGGGAGCTGTAAGGATGCCCAATTTACAGATGGGGACACTGAGGTACTGCAAGGGAAAACGGCCTGTGCAAGGACACAGAGCAGGCCGGGAGGGTGCAGAGGGGATACTCCGGCCCCAGGTCTACCCTCCAGCTCTCAACCCTCCCTTACACGCAGCATCTCTGAGTACACACAAATACACCCATGCCAGCGGGCTCTGCCCCAGCATGGGCCAACCCCAAACTGTCCCCCAGAGACCTGGAGGGGAGCAGGTCACACAAACAGGCACATCAACTGGTTCACACACTCGGCAGGGACAGGGCACGCCCTCTCATGGTGGCCTCTCAGCGCCCCCCCACAGGCTACCCCCCCAGGCACATGGCTGTGCGCGCACACACACAGTCACTCCCTCCTTCTGCAGTTTCCAAGACCATTTTAACCCAGATAAAAATGTGTGTGCATACGTCTGTGTATCTCAGTGTGTGTGTGAGAGCAAAGGCCAGACAGAGACACAGAGACAGAGGCAGAGAGGCAGAGAGAGAGGGAAGAGGGGGTTAGGGAAAGAAAGAGAGAGGGAGGAGGGGGTTAGGGAAAGAAAGAGAGAGGGAGGAGGGAGAGGTTGATTGTGTGTCTGCACCCGGGCTCGTTTTTTTTCCTGGAGGGCTGGGGACGTGATCTGCGTCTGACTGTGAGTGCAGTGAGGGTCTTCGTTCTAATGGGAGGTCGAGGCCAGTCTTTATCCTGGGTCTGAGGCCCCCACCTCTTAAGACCCTACGACGACCCAGCCCACACGCTCTTAGCCAAGGGACTGGCCCAAGGTGCGGGGCCAGGATTTGAGGCCCATGGGAACCCACGGCACCCACCCCGGCCTCCAGGCCTGCCTCGGATGTCTACCTCCGCATCTGTTCCCAGTTCTCCCGCTGCCAGCCCGCATCCCCCCACCCCCATCTCGGCTTCTGCAGCGACTCAGCCTCCCTCCTCTTCCCCCCCTCGCCCTCCGCCATCGCCCGTCCTTGTCTCCCCCCACCCCATGTGGGGGACACTCACCCTGGTGGCTTGGCTTCCGCTGGGCCTCTCCCTGTGCCCAGGCCCCCCCCTCCACATGCCTCCAGCCAGCCGGGGTCTCTGCCTCCCCAGTTCTCCAGGGCTTCCCGTCGAGACGGTGTTGGGGGGGCGCAGGGGCTTCTTGGGTCTCCCTGCGCCCCCCCACTGGCCTGTCGCCCTTCCCACCCTGGGGGGGAGGCTGTCCTTTGGCCACTGCAGCAGTCCTCTCCTCCCCTCCCCGCTCGCCTCCTCAGATCTCCTTCCACCCCCTCTCCCACCTCTACCTCGACTCTCCCCCCACCGGCAGCCTCCTTTCTCTTCACCCACCGACCCCAGCCCCCCCAGCCCCCCCAGCCCCCTCTTCTCTCTCCCTGCCCCTCTCAGTCCTCCCCCTCCACCTCTGGTCCCCGTCCACCTCCTTTGGCCTCAACCCCCTCCGGAGCCTCCCCCCTCACAGTTTCGCCTCCCTCGGGACCCCCGGGCCCCTTCTCTCCTTCTCCTCCATCTAGTCCTCCCTCTCGCTCGCTCCCTGTCACCCTCTCATCGGCCCTGAGCCTGTCTCAGTCAGGGTGTCTGTCTGTCCGTCTGTCTTGGTCCCTTTCTCCCCGGCTCTGTCTGTCTCTCTCTTTCTCCGCGATTACAATTTCTAGTCACACGGCAGTGCAGAGCCAAGCTGTGCCTCAGCTCCCTCCCTCCCCACCCCTCCCTCCTTCTTTCTCTCCTTCTGAACGGGGAGGGCGCCTCTCCTCCCTCCTCCTCGGCCTCCCTTCCCTGCGCTGTCAGGGGGGAGGCCTCCCCCTCCCCCGCTAATCAAAGGCTCCGTTATCTAATTAACCCATTGGTTCTGGGCAGCCGAGAAGGCAGCCGAGGAAGGTTGGGGGAAGCGGGGGAGGAAGGTTGCCTGCTGGGCTGCCCAAGGAAGGGGGTTGGTTGGGCCATGCCAAGCCGGAGCCTCGTGGCACACAGACTGCATGACCAGGCTGGGCCACCACTCACCCCCTGCCCCCACCGACGGCCAAAACCACCCCTCCTGCATCGCACCCCCTACCGGGCCTAGGCACACAATCTTGCCCAGGGTTTTCCCGCAGACGCCCCATACCCCAGGAACTCCCTCGAACCCCCACCACGCCACGCAGTCTTTACTCCAACCCCCACACCTGATATAACAGCACCCTCACCCCGTCCCGCAGCTCAGGGCCAGCCCCTCTTCATGCCACAAAGACTCCCACCCCCAGAGGCACCCCTCTTCTTTGGACCTTAGCCAGATCCTCACCCAGACACACTTCTGCAAAATCGTCAGGGCAGCCACCTTCATTCATTCGATGTATCCACCCATCCACTCGTCCACCATCCGTCCATCTATCCATCTGTCCACCCATCCATCCATCAACCCATCCATCTGTCCATCCGTCCGTCCAGCCAACAAATGTCTACCCAGTCCCTGCTATGTGCCAGACACTGGCCCAGGACCCCCAAGGGCCACAAACGGCACATCCCGAGAGTGGTGCACGCTGCTGAGCGCTGTGAGGCCTGGGTTGGAGTCCTGACTCTGCCGCCACTTCCCGGGTACCCTCGGACCAGTGGCTGCAGTTCCCTCTGCTGTGAAACAGGGATACTGAGAGTCTCTGCCTTCTAGGGCCGCTGGGGGGATTAAATCGCCAAATCCTCGGTAAAGGGTTCTGTCTTCACAACACATGCGGAATCAGACCCTGGAATCAGAGGATCTTTCTCTCCACCCCCAAGGTACTTCCCTGGCCTGGCTCCCATCCCCCTCTCCCGGGTCCTCCCCCGATCTCCCCACTTCTACCCTCACCCCCACTCCCTGTCCATTCCCCACGGGCAGCAGGCAGTGAGAGAGACCCTGTCAACACACCACAGACCCTGCCCTGCCTCTGCTCCACAGTCCCCCATGGCTCCTGTCCCACTCAGAGCAGAGGTGAGGACTTCACCTCGGTTTTCAGGTCCCCACTCCCCAGCCCAGCTCCATCTCTGACCTCATTGCCTCCCTCCTCCCCCTGCTACTCTGTTTCCAGAACAGGCCGTGCACACCTCAGCCCCAGGGCCTTTGCACCTGCTCTTCCCTCTGCCTGAAGCCTCTTCGCCGGTGATCCGCAGGCTCTCGCCCTGTTCTCTATCAGGTCTGTGCTCCGATGTTACCTTCTCAGTGAGACTGTCCTGACCGCCCCGCATCAGACAGCAACCCCATCACCCCCTCCAGAACCTTCTCTGTCTTATGTTTCTCCGTGACATTTATCAGCGTCTGAGCTTTTATATGCCCGTGCGCTTGAATGTGAGTTTCCCAAGGCCAATCACTGTGACTGATTCCCAGGACCCACGACAGTGCCGGGCACATGGCAGTTGCTCACCGAACACTGGGTGCAGGATGGATGGGTACGTTATCATCGCTGGGGGTCTATTTCCTCCCACGCTCACACAACACCCCCACTCAGCCCAGGTCACACTGCAATAGCTGCACATTCAGGCTCCCAGCCCTGGACACTCTCGGTCCCCAGCTCCCCTTCCAACCTAGGAGGGCTGCTGGCAGAGGCAGCACAGCTTTTTTTTTGGAGACAGAGTCTCACTCTGTTGCCCAGGCTGGAGTGCAGTGGCACAATCTCAGCTCACTGCAACCTCTGCCTCCTGGGTTCAAGCAATTCCCCTGCCTCAGCCTCCTGAGTAGCTGGGAGTCCAGGCGCCCACCACCACGCCTGGCCAATTTTTGTATTTTTTAGTAGAGACGGGGTTTCACCATGTGGGCCAGTCTGGTTTTGAACTCCTGACCTTCAGTGATCTGCCTGCCTTGGCCTCATAAGGTGCTGGGATTATGGGTGCACACCACCGGGCCTGGCTAGTTTTTGTATGTTTTGTAGAGATGGGGTTTCACCGTGTTGGCCAGGCTGGTCTCGAACTCCTGACCTCCAGTGATCCAACTGCCTCGGCCTCCCAAAGTGCTGGGATGACAGACAGGAGCCACCACGCCTGGCTGAGGAAGCACATCTACATGCCGTGATGCAGCTGTTGTCAGCTGGACACCAGTGTCCCAGGTCACCCTCCATGCCCCAGCACCACCTGGATGGCTAAGTCCTAGATACTACACCTCAGGTTCCAACAGGAGGTCCCCAGCACAGCTCCATGCACCCAGAGGAAAGCTACCACTTTGCCCAAGCCTTAGATACCCACTTGTGTGAGATACACTCCTGGATACAGCCACACACCGAGGGGGCACCTGGCCCCAGCTGTCCCCAGATAGAGCTCTCTGACCTGGATAACAGGAATGCCGGCTAACCTCATTCCCACAGCCAGGCATGACGCACGCATCTGACTCGTGCGAACTCAGTGAATAACGATACCACCAAAGGTGGTAATGTCCAACACACACCTGGCACGGACAGGCACCGTCCTGGGAGCTTTACTTGTATTAAGCCCCACAGTTTGCCCATCAGCCCTCTGAGAGAAGGGCGCTATTACACCCATTTCACCTCTAGGAAAGCTGAGGCACACAGAGGTACTGTCAGTTGCCGAAGGCAAAACACACAGCTAGGAAGTGGCTCCTCCCAGGTCAGCCTCACCAGAGTCCAGGGGCCCCAAAGACCCCCAAGATTGGCCTGATGACAGCAACAATTCCCATGGAGGTTGCCTGTGTGCGGGGCGGGTACAGGCGAGGCCGCAGGCATGCTGAACAGCCGTCCTTCCTCCTCTCCTGCAGTCACCCGCACTGCACAGGACACGGCACGCCTGACACCCCACCACGGCTTCACGCCCTGCTAGTGGAAACTCCATGGCCTGTCCCCTGCCCCCATGTACCCCTAGTAGTGATGGGGAGTACTGATTACATGTGGGTGCCATGCTATCCACTCCTCAAGCCGCTGGCTTCTCCCCATGGCCCTGGGAGGGAGGGATGGTTCTTGTGCCCATTTTACAGATGCAGAAGCAGATTCAGAGGGAGGCGGCACTTGCCAAAGGTTACACAGCCCTCAAGCAGCACGGCCAGATTGGAACCCCAAGCCCAGAACCTGGCCAGGTCACCATGGCTGCGTCTTCCACCCCAGGTGCCCCGGGAGAGGACCCATCACAAAGGTACACCTGTTCTTCCCAACCTGGTACAAGGAACGAACCAGAGATGCAGACACAGATGGCCCCCAAAGAGGAGAAGAGGAGCAGAGACTGGCAGAGTCACAGGCATACAAGGGGGCATGAGAGGGGCAGGACAGGATGGAGCTGAGATCCAGGAGAAGCAGAGGCTGGGAGGGCCCGGGCACTCGAGGTGTGAGGCTGAGTCTTCACCGGCTTCACCATCCTCCCCAGTCCCAGCTCTGCGAGATCTCGGGCACTGTGCCTGGGAGGATTCAGGCAGATGGCAGATCGGAAACTCGGGGACCCAGGGGAGGCGGGGTGAGGAGAAATGGGAGGCAGGGAGCGTTCCTGTCAGGCACACTCAGTTTTTTCGGGGGTAAATTCAGAAGGCCAGAGGGAAGATAGGAAATTGACTACCATTGCAGCAAACAGCATGGAGGTTAGAGCTAGAGAAGAACTTCCCGACTGTGAGGAGGGGCTGGGGCGGGAGTGGAACCTGGAGCCCAGGGGGTGGAGGGGCATCAAACCCGGGGAGGGATGGGCACTTCTGTCCCTGAAAGAAGTTTCTGGTCCTGTGGGAGAGACCTGAGTTCAGGGGGAGGCGACAGGCAGCGTGGGGGTCAAGGATGGATGAGACTTCCTGCGTGTGTTTCTCTGAGCCAATCCATGTACTGAATGCTTTGAAATAAAAGCAGCCCCACAGTCCCAAAAATTGTCAGGCCCCTAAGTTTTGAGGTAGAAAAACCTTAGGGAAAAGGCAGTCCAGGTCCCCTAGGAGCTGCTGAAGAGGACCAACGGGCCGGTGAAGTGGGGGTGGAGTTGGGGTGGGGGTGAGGTGCCGTGGGAGGAGGAGGGGTGGAGACTTGTTTGGACGGGTGGCTGTTATTTCCCTTGCAGCCACTTCGGCCTCCCCCAGGCTCCTCCCACCCACGAGGCACCTCCCACCCAGGCTCCACCCACCCAGGCTCCTCCCATCCACGAGGCACCTCCCACCCAGGCTCCACCCACCCACCAGGCATCTCCCACCCAGACTCCACCCACCAGGCACCTCCCACCCAGGCTCCTCCCACCCACAAGGCGCCTCCCACCCAGGCTCCACCCACTGACCAGGCACCTCCCACCCAGGCTCCTCCCACCCACGAGGCACCTCCCACCCAGGCTCCACCCACCCACCCACCAGGCACCTCCCACTCAGGCTCCACCTACCAGGCACCTCCCACCCAGGCTCCTCCCATTCACGAGGCACCTCCCACCCAGGCTCCACCCACCCACAGGCACCTCCCACCCAGGCTCCTCCCACCCACGAGGCACCTCCCACCCAGGCTCCTCCCACCCACACCAAGCCCCTTTCCCCCGAGGGGCCTTTTCTGTGCCGTCTGCCGGCCAGGGGTGCTCTTCCTGGGGTCAGGGAGGCGCTGCGTTCCCAAGACACCTCCAGGACGTCTTCTTTGAGCTCCCCCTACCATCCCTATCCCTTGCACTTCTTCACAGCTCGTGTCACAGCCACCCAGCACCTGATGCTCGGTGATTTGTTCCTGCATTCATTGCCTGGCTTCCTGCTAGGAGGGGAGATCCTGAGGGCTTTGCCGGGGTGTTGAGGGCTGCATCCCCAGGGCCTGCTACCGTGCTGGCCCCTCCAAGCCTCAGCATTTGCGGCAGGAAGGAGCGAGCCAGCGCCCCCTACCGGCAGGTCCTCTGCTGGCACCCGATGCAAAGAGCCTTGTTTCTAGGGAGGCAGGTGTGGGGTGGGGGTAAGCCTCCTAAGTGACGGGGTGGGCCCCCGGAACGTCCACGAGGGAAGGAGGGGATGCCGAGCTGTTACAGAGGCCGTGACGATGGGCCGGGGGGCCTCCTTCCTCCCACACCGGGCTGTCACAACCGAGGGGCAGGCTCAGCTCTGGGGGATGAAGGGCCCCTCTGAGTGGACTGGAGCGAGGCGGCTGGAGGCCAGGGAGGAGCCGGGCCAAGGATCCGGGGGTAGAGGATGAGGCCGTGGCTGGAGCCACAGAGATGGAGAGGAAGGAAAGAGTGAACAGATAAAGCAAATTTGTAAAAGTGGCAGAACCTGGGGGCGGTGTAGGAGGTGAGGGAGAGGGAGGAGCCAGGCCCTTCTTATAGATCTGGGGTCAAATTCCGAAAGCCAGAAGAGGACGGCGGGGCGGAAAGCTGTTAGGGGGAGAAGAGAATGCAAAGGTCCCTGCCATATGCCCCCAGCCCCAGTCTCCACTCACAGGCGGCGCCTCACTCTGGTCACACCCACAGTGCCGCAGGAGAGCAGGGGACACACCGCCCACCTGGCTCCTGTCCAGTCCCCGGCTGTGCGACCTTGGGTGAGTGAGCTGCTCCCTCTCTGATGACGCTGCACGGGGCTGTGGGGGGCCCAAGTAGGGCCTGGCACACAGCAAGTGACCAAGTGAGATGTGGGACTCGGAGCCTGGCTGGCCACTGGGTAAAGGAGAAACCAGGGCTCCGACCCCCTGGTGCTGCCAGTTTTCTGCTAGGAACAATACCCTGCCGTCACTCAGTTTCCTCATCAGAGAAATGGGAATTAACAGCAGGTTCCAGAAGACAGAGGGCTGGGAGGGCTGGGAGGGCTGGGGGTGGGGGGACCCGGGAAGGGTTGAGGTGGGCTATTTATTTCCCAGCCAATGGAGGACTACAGTTGACCCTGGAATGACAGGGGTTTGCATTGTGTGGTCCACTTATACGTGGACTTTCTCCAGCCTCTGCTACTCCTGAGACAGCAAGACAACCCCCCACTCCCCCGACTCCTCCTCACAGCCCATTCAATGTGAAGATGATCAGGGGGAGTCCTTTACGATGATCCACTCCACTTAGTGGATAGTAAATGTACTTTCTCTTCCTCAGCATTTTCTTAATAGCATTTTCTTTTCTCTAGCTCACTTTATTGTAAGAATTCAGGATAGAATACATTTAACATACAAAATGTGTTAACTGACCATTTACGTAGGGTGTCCAGTCAACGGCACACTATTAGTAGTTACGTTTTAGAGGAGTCAAAATTTATATGCAGATTTTCAACTGCACAGGGGGCCGGTGCCCCTGGCCCCAAGTTGGCCAAGGGGCAACTGTATACACAGATATGTGCACACACACATATATATAAATTTCTACTGGAGGAAAGTGGCGTGATCTCAGCTCACTACAGCCTCGACTTCCCGGGCACACATGATCCTCCCACCTCAGCCTCCTGAGTAGCCAACTACAGGTGTGCACCACTACACCCAGCTAATTTCTTTCTTTTTTTCTTCTGAGATGGAGTCTCGCTCTGTCACCAGACTGGAATGCAGTGGTGCGATCTCGGCTGACTGCAGCCTCCACTTCCTGAGGTTCGAGTGATTCTCCTGTCTCAGCCTCCCAAGTAGCTGGGACCACAGGCATGCACCACCACAGCCAGCTAATTTTTTTATTTTTAGTAGAGACAGGGTTTCACCATGTTGGCCAGGATGGTCTCAATCTCTTGACCTTGTGATCTGCCCTCCTCAGCCTCCCAAAGTGCTGGGATTACAGGTGTGAGCCACCACGCCTGGCCACTCTTTTTTTATTTTTGTAGAGATGAGCTTTTGCCATGTTGCCCAGGCTCAAATAATCCTCCCGTCTCAGCCTCTCAAAGTGCTGGATTCTAAGCGTGAGCCACAGCACCCGGCTGTATTTCAACATTTCAATGCATCACCATCCAATAGAACTCTGCAATGATGTAAATGTTCTATCTACGCTGCCCAACATTGGCAGCCACCGGCCACATGAGGCTACGGAGCATGTGACATGAGTCAAGCTTGAACAGGGGCTGAATTCCTCATTTGGCTTGACGTGACCATCGGTGCTCACGTGTGGCGGTGGCTGTAGTGGTTACTGGATGGGACAGCGTGGCTCTAACCACTGATCCTGCTTGGAGCTGCTTCTGCCTGAGTCCCCGAAGTGCTTGCTGCTCTGTCTGCTTCTTGCCCAGCAACCTCACGGGGCTCTTACAGGACTCGCGCAGAAGCCAGGGTCACAGCCAGAGAAACAGAACATTACTGAGTGTGAGGCCCAAGCGCCTGGCCAGCTCTGCCTCAGTTGCCTGTGCCAGGCCTGCGCTGCAGGAGCTGCCTGCAAGAGCTCATTGAGTCCCTGCCAGGGGCCCACGGTGAGAGCTGCTGCAGCCCATTTTACGGAAAGGCATGCTAAGGCACGGTGAGGTCACTGCCATACCTATGGAGAGCCAGATTTGGGCAGGCTTTGAGATACAAACTGAACTTCCAAAAAAGGAAGGAAAAAAAGAAAAGAGGGCCAGGCATGGTGTCTCACGCCTGTAATCCCAGCACTTTGGGAGGCTGAGGCGGGCAGATCATCTGAGGTCAGAAGTTCGAGACCAGCCTGATCAACACGGTGAAACCTCGTCTCTACTAAAAATACAAAATTAGCCATGCATGGTGGCAGGCACCTGTAATCCCAGCTACTCAGGAGGCTGAGAAAGGAGAATCACTTGAACCCGGGCGGTGGAGGTTGCAGTGAGCCGGGACCGTGCCATTGTACTCCAGCCTGGGCAACAGAACAAGACTGTCTCAAAAAAAAAAAAAAAAAGAGAGAGAGAAAGAGAGAGAAAAAGAAAAAGAAACTGAACTTCCAGGCCCCTGGACTGTGATTCTGTGCTGGGAAGGAGCAGTTTAACACTCCTGAACTGAATTTGCCCGGAAGAAAACTGGGATCTGGCGTGGCATTGGTGGTTTTTACAACAGTATTCGTTGTCAAGGCTCAGGCAGTGGGGTGTGAGAGTGAGTCTGCAGGTGGGAGGGGTGTGGCCCCAGCCGGCTCCACCCACAGGGGGGCCCTCCTAGGAAGGACACTGTTGCTGTTTTCTCTCACAGGGTTGTGCATAGCTACTTCGTTTACAACACAAGGGTGCTATACTAAAAGTCATAAAAAGCTGAAAACTATGTGAACTGGAGCAATGCTTCTCAGACATGAATGTGTGTCCAGCTGCCTGGGAATCTTGTTAAGAGGCAGATTGTGGCCAGTCGCAGTGGCTCACGCCTGTAATCCCAGCACTATGGGAGGCTGAGGCAGGCAGATCATGAGGTCAGGAGATTGAGACCATCCTGGCTAACACAGTGAAACTCTGTCTATACTAAAAATACAAAAAACTAGCTGAGCATGATGGCATGCACCTGTAACCCCAGCTACTTGGGAATCTGAGGCAAGAGAATCACTTGAACCCAGTAGACAGAGGTTGCAGTGAGCTGCGATCATGCCACTGAATTCCAAACTGGGTGACAGAGAGAGACTCCATCTCAAAAATAAACAAATATATAATAATAACCCAAAACATGCAGATTCTGCATCGGTGTATCTAGGGTGAGGCTGTAATTCTGTTTCCCAGGGGATGCTGGTCTTAGAGCAAGGGGCTGAGGGGTCTCTAAGTGCCCATCTCACTCCTATATGCCATTTCAGGATGAAGAATGATGCCCCCTCCTCTCTCCCCGAGCTCTGTATAGGGGTGTGGCTCAAGAGTGGGCCTTGGAATCAATTAGACCAGGGTTTGGACCTCAGCTGCAACAGTCACTAGCCATGTAGCCTTGCAAAGGGAACGTCACCCCTCAGGGCCTCGGTCGGCTCATCTCTAGGTGAAGAATGTCTGTTCTCTGTGATGAGCTTAGGGAAATGCCTGCGGCATAGGAGGAAAATGCTCAATGAACTTATTCCAGGATCGTCCTGTGAAAAGGAAGGATGGAGAGGTGGAAACAGTGTCGGTGTGGAGGAAAACTGGGTTTAAACTCTGGCTGGCCACTTTCTCCCTGTGTCCCCTACCCCAGGCTCTGCCTTGCAGTCTGTGAAGATAATGACACCTAAGAATAGTTTGTTGGGGCTCCTGGTGACCATGTGCAGTGCTTGACACTTAAATGACAGCTACATTAAAAGTTATGATTTACTATTGGTCGGGCGCAGTGGCTCACACCTGTAATCCTAGCACTCTGGGAGACCAAGTTGGGCGGATCACCTGAGGTCAGGAGTTCAAGATCAGCCTGGCCAACATGGTGAAACCCCATCTCTACCACAAATATGAAAAATTAGCTGGCGAGGTGGTGCATGCCTGTAATCCCAGCTACTCGGGAGGTTCAGACAGAAGAATCGCTTGAACCTGGGAGGTGGAGGTTGCAGTGAGCCAAGATCACACCACTGCACTCCAACCTGAGTGATAGAGTGAGACTCCATCTTTAAAAAAAAAAAAAGTTATTTATTCTTACGGATCAGAAGAACAAACCATTTCCCCATTCTATGACTCAGGCCATCCCCCTCTGCTATTGTAAATCCGGCATTTCTGGCTGGATCGAAACCACTCATTTGTCAAGGAGTGGGGGCCCATGGAATCCTATCTGGGGTCCTTGCCCTTCCCAAAACAAGGTCCTACAATCCCCGCATTGGTGAGGACTGATTCTCTACTGTGAGAATCCACTTGGAGAATCCTTTTCCTTTCTGGTGGTTTAGAGGCATAAACAAGACGGAGAACCTGATGGCCCCTGAGTTACAGGAGCTCCGATGCCTTTAAAAGTCTCATCTTGCTGGCCGTGGTGGCACATGCCAGTAATCCCAGCACTTTGGGAAGCGAAGGCAAGAGGATCGCATGAGCTCAGGAGTTCCAGACCAGCCTGGGCAACATAGTGAGAATCTGCCTCTCTACAAAAAATACACAAATCATCTGGGTGTGGTGGTGCACACCTGTAATCCCAGCTACTCAGGAGGCTGAGGTGGGGGGATCGCTTAAGCCCAGGAGGTCAAGGCTGCGGTGAGCCGTGATTGTGCCACTGCACTTCAGCATGGGTAACGGAGCAAGACCCTGTCCTCCCCCAACTACAAAAGTCTAACCTTTTACGGGTCTATTGTTATGAACAACCTAATTATTGTGATTATTAATTTTATGGCCGGGTGCGGTGGCTCACACCTGTAATCCCAGCACTTTGGGAGGCCAAGGCAGGTGAATCACTTGAGGTCAGGAGTTTGAGACCAGCCTGGTCAATACAGTGAAACCCTGTCTCTATCATAAAATAAAATAAAATAAAATAATTAACCAGGTGTAGTGATGTGTGCCTGTAGTCCCAGTTACTTGGGAGGCTGAGGCAGGAGATCTGCTTGAACCCGGGAGACGGAAGTTGCAGTGAGCCAAGATCGCACTACTGCACTCCAGCCTGGGCGACAGAGCGAGACCCTGCCACAAAAAAAAAGTCTAATTTCCACTTGGATGGCCCAAGAGACCACTGTATTCTCCTCTCTGGGCCTCAATTTCCCCCTCTGTAAAGCAGAGGCAACCTGCAGGATGGCCCACATGCAGGTTTGCAGTCCCTGCTCTGCCACTTCTAGGTGTATAATTCTGGGCAACGGCCCCACCCCTCTGGGCCTCAGTTTCCCCCTCTGTAAAGCAGAGGCAACCTGCAGGATGGCCCACATGCAGGTTTGCAGTCCCTGCTCTGCCACTTCTAGGTATATAATTCTGGGCAACGGCCCCACCCCTCTGGGCCTCAGTTTCCCCATCTGTCGAACCAGGGATGATGACTGTGCCTCCCTGCAGGGTTGCCACAGGAATACATGGGAAAAATCCACATAAGAGGCTGAGCATCGAGCCCGGCGCGTGGCATGCTGTCAATCACCGTTAGCTGCAATCATGGTCATCTCAGGCTCCGGATGAGACAGTTCCAGGCAAGGGGAAGGCCAGTATCCTCTGCGTTTACCACCTGGGGATGGCCTCTCCAGTGGAGCTGTGGCCACACTGCCTTCGGATCTTTGTCACACTGTTTGAACAAGAGCTAACTCCGCAGCCGGTGCTGCTTCTAGGGGCATGGTGAGCCTGGGAGTGGCTGACTGACCCCGCCCACTGCCCTGCCTCACTCACTCCCTTCCTCCTCTCCGTCTACTTTTTTTTTTTCTTTTTTGACAGAGTTTCGCTCTTGTCACCTAGGCTGGAGTGCAACGGCATGATCTCAGCTCACTGCAACTTCCACTTCCCGGGTTCAAGCGATTTTACTGCCTCAGCCTCCCAAGTAGCTGGCATTACAGGCTCACACCACCATGCCCGGCTAATTTTGTATTTTCAGTAGAGACGGGGTTTCACCATGTTGGCCAGGCTGGTCTTGAACTCCTGACCTCAGGTGCTCCACCCTCCTGAGCCTCCCAAAGTACTGGTATTAGAGGCGTGAGCCACCGCACCCAGCCTGTCTCTGTCTAGGTCTTATACTCACTTGGCTCAGCCGGTCTCTGTCTAGGTCTTACACTCACTCTGCCCGGCCTGTCTCTGTCTAGGTCTTATACTCAGTAGGCTCAGCCTGTCTCTGTCGAGGTCTGATACTCACTCCGCCTGGCCTGTCTCTGTCTAGGTCTGATACTCACTCTGCCCGGCCTGTCTCTGTCTAGGTCTTACACTCATTTCACCCGGCCTGTCTCTATCTAGGTCTGATACTTACTCTGCCTGGCCTGTCTCTGTCTAGGTCTTATACTCACTCGGCCCGGCCCGTCTCTGTCTAGGTCTTACACTCACTCCGCCTGGCCTGTCTCTGTCTAGGTCTTACACTCACTCCGCCCGGCCCGTCTCTGTCTTGGTCTTACACTCACTCGGCCCGGCCCGTCTCTGCCTAGGTCTTACACTCACTCGGCCCGGCCCGTCTCTGCCTAGGTCTTACACTCACTCCGCCCGGCCCGGCCTGTCTCTGTCTAGGTCTTACACTCACTCCGCCCGGCCCGGCCTGTCTCTGTCTAGGTCTTACACTCACTCCGCCCGGCCTGTCTCTGTCTAGGTCTTATACTCACTCGGCTCGGCCTGTCTCTGTCTAGGTCTTACACTCACTCCGCCCGGCCTGTCTCTGTCTAGGTCTTACACTCATTTCACCCGGCCTGTCTCTGTCTAGGTCTTATACTCACTCGGCTCAGCCTGTCTCTGTCTAGGTCTTATACTCACTCGGCTCAGCCTGTCTCTGTCTAGGTCTTACACTCACTCCGCCCGGCCTGTCTCTGTCTAGGTCTTACACTCACTCCGCCCGGCCCGGCCTGTCTCTGTCTAGGTCTTACACTCACTCCGCCCGGCCTGTCTCTGTCTAGGTCTTACACTCACTCCGCCCGGCCCGGCCCGTCTCTGTCTAGGTCTTACACTCACTCGGCTCAGCCTGTCTCTGTCTAGGTCTTACACTCACTCCGCCCGGCCTGTCTCTGTCTAGGTCTTACACTCACTCCGCCCGGCCCGGCCTGTCTCTGTCTAGGTCTTACACTCACTCCGCCCGGCCCGTCTCTGTCTAGGTCTTACACTCACTCCGCCCGGCCCGGCCCGTCTCTGTCTAGGTCTTACACTCACTCCGCCCGGCCTGTCTCTGTCTAGGTCTTACACTCACTCGGCTCGGCCTGTCTCTGTCTAGGTCTTACACTCACTCCGCCCGGCCTGTCTCTGTCTAGGTCTTATACTCACTCGGCTCGGCCTGTCTCTGTCTAGGTCTTACACTCACTCCGCCCGGCCTGTCTCTGTCTAGGTCTTACACTCACTCCGCCCGGCCCGTCTCTGTCTTGGTCTTACACTCACTCGGCCCGGCCCGTCTCTGCCTAGGTCTTACACTCACTCGGCCCGGCCCGTCTCTGCCTAGGTCTTACACTCACTCCGCCCGGCCCGGCCTGTCTCTGTCTAGGTCTTACACTCACTCCGCCCGGCCCGGCCTGTCTCTGTCTAGGTCTTACACTCACTCCGCCCGGCCTGTCTCTGTCTAGGTCTTATACTCACTCGGCTCGGCCTGTCTCTGTCTAGGTCTTACACTCACTCCGCCCGGCCTGTCTCTGTCTAGGTCTTACACTCATTTCACCCGGCCTGTCTCTGTCTAGGTCTTATACTCACTCGGCTCAGCCTGTCTCTGTCTAGGTCTTATACTCACTCGGCTCAGCCTGTCTCTGTCTAGGTCTTACACTCACTCCGCCCGGCCTGTCTCTGTCTAGGTCTTACACTCACTCCGCCCGGCCCGGCCTGTCTCTGTCTAGGTCTTACACTCACTCCGCCCGGCCTGTCTCTGTCTAGGTCTTACACTCACTCCGCCCGGCCCGGCCCGTCTCTGTCTAGGTCTTACACTCACTCGGCTCAGCCTGTCTCTGTCTAGGTCTTACACTCACTCCGCCCGGCCTGTCTCTGTCTAGGTCTTACACTCACTCCGCCCGGCCCGGCCTGTCTCTGTCTAGGTCTTACACTCACTCCGCCCGGCCCGTCTCTGTCTAGGTCTTACACTCACTCCGCCCGGCCCGGCCCGTCTCTGTCTAGGTCTTACACTCACTCCGCCCGGCCTGTCTCTGTCTAGGTCTTACACTCACTCGGCTCGGCCTGTCTCTGTCTAGGTCTTACACTCACTCCGCCCGGCCTGTCTCTGTCTAGGTCTTATACTCACTCGGCTCGGCCTGTCTCTGTCTAGGTCTTACACTCACTCCGCCCGGCCTGTCTCTGTCTAGGTCTTACACTCACTCCGCCCGGCCTGTCTCTGTCTAGGTCTTATACTCACTCGGCTCGGCCTGTCTCTGTCTAGGTCTTATACTCACTCAGCTCGGCCTGTCTCTGTCTAGGTCTTATACTCACTCGGCTCGGCCTGTCTCTGTCTAGGTCTTATACTCACTCAGCTCGGCCTGTCTCTGTCTAGGTCTTACACTCACTCCGCCCGGCCTGTCTCTGTCTAGCTCTTACACTCATTTCACCCGGCCTGTCTCTGTCTAGGTCTGATACTTACTCTGCCTGGCCTGTCTCTGTCTAGGTCTTACACTCACTCCGCCCGGCCCGTCTCTGTCTAGGTCTTACACTCACTCCGCCCGGCCCGTCTCTGTCTAGGTCTTACACTCACTCCGCCCGGCCCGTCTCTGTCTAGGTCTTACACTCACTCCTCCCGGCCCGTCTCTGTCTAGGTCTTACACTCACTCCGCCCGGCCCGTCTCTGTCTAGGTCTTACACTCACTCCGCCCGGCCCGTCTCTGTCTAGGTCTTACACTCATTTCACCCGGCCTGTCTCTATCTAGGTCTGATACTTACTCTGCCTGGCCTGTCTCTGTCTAGGTCTTATACTCACTCGGCTCGGCCTGTCTCTGTCTAGGTCTTACACTCACTCCGCCCGGCCTGTCTCTGTCTAGGTCTTACACTCACTCCGCCCGGCCCGTCTCTGTCTAGGTCTTACACTCATTTCACCCGGCCTGTCTCTATCTAGGTCTGATACTTACTCTGCCTGGCCTGTCTCTGTCTAGGTCTTATACTCACTCCGCCCGGCCTGTCTCTGTCTAGGTCTTACACTCACTCCGCCCGGCCTGTCTCTGTCTAGGTCTTACACTCACTCCGCCCGGCCTGTCTCTGTCTAGGTCTTACACTCACTCCGCCCGGCCTGTCTCTGTCTAGGTCTTACACTCACTCCGCCCGGCCTGTCTCTGTCTAGGTCTTACACTCACTCCGCCCGGCCTGTCTCTGTCTAGGTCTTACACTCACTCCGCCCGGCCTGTCTCTGTCTAGGTCTTACACTCACTCTGCCCAGCCTGTCTCTGTCTTGGTCTTACACTCACTCTTCAACTTCTCACTAGGATCCCAGATATGACCAGATACCCCCATCCTCACTCTCAGATGCCCTCCTGGGAACCGGCAGTCCCCTGTGGGCTCCTGCCTGCTCCCCAGCGGCCTGCCCCCCACCAGCCCATCTCGTGGGCCTCGGAGGCAGCCCCTCCACCTCTGCCTGCCGTGATAACAGTTGAGCGTGGGTTTCCTGGCAACAAGGGGCATCCTGCCTCTCTTCTTACTCTCCTGCCACCCCCTGTCTAGCAGAGCCAGCCCATTCTCAGTAACTGGGACTGGAAGGAAAGGGGCGTTCTCCTCAGTGGGGAGAGAGGGTCCCGAAACTCAGAGTTACCGAGGTTTCCCACACCCCACCAGGGAGGACAGGATGATGTGCCCCTACACCCAGCAAGGGTGATGGTGGAGGGGCCACTGCTGGGCCTGAGCGCTGCAGGCTCGAAGGGGAGCGCTGTCCTCTGCACCCCTATCTGGAGGTGAGGCCTTCCTCCTCCAGAAACAGGGTCTGCACGCCAGGTCCTCTATAGCAGGCAGCCTCCATCTCTGCCTGCTCTGGGACCACATGTGCAGCCTGGAGCTCAGAGAGGAAGCCCACCCCCTGCCTACGGGCTGTGATGCCACATGCTGCGGACAAGAGTGTGTGTGGGGTCTGTGGCCCACCCTAGCCATCAGCCAGCTGAGAAGTGCAGGCTGCGACATGGTGGCTTCACGCAACGCTGACTCTCCAGCACTGGGAGGGCTGGCAGTTTCACAGCCTACCCTGGCCCTGGAGAACGGGCATGTCCTCGGTGCCCTGGCAGCCTTAAGAACTACTTCTCCCAGAGAAGGATAGGACTCTCCTGCCCTTGGCACAGGAAAGAGGCCATTTAAATGGAAACAGGGCCCAGTCAAAGTGAGGCTAGGAGTTAGGGCTGATGGAGGGGATGATGCAGGAGCCAGAGAGAGGACCTGGCCAGGAAAACCAAGGGATGGAGAGTGGAGAGGGTGACAGTGCACAAAGAGACAGAGCAGAGAGGAGGAGGAGCAAACAGCAGGGGTTGCAAACTTCCCTGCCCAGCACTGGTTAGAGGCGAGAGTGGGGCGTGGTGGCCCTGGGCACCTCAGCACAGCCCATGGTTACCCAGGGGGGAGGAAGATTCCAAAAGCTGGCAGTCTAGATTTTTATGAGAAATCTCTAATTTAAAAAATGTTGGTAACAAATTAAACATGTCGAAAGCACCAGGAAAATAATGCTCTTGGGCGCCGGGAGGACCCTAGAGTAAGTGAGTCTCAGGGATGTGGGGAGAGGGAGCTGCGGGGAAGAAGCCAGGGAGGCAGGGGGCAGACAGGCTGGCAGGAACAGCGGCAGAGGTGAGGGCGAGTGATACAGAGGGACAAAGAAGAGAGGCACTGAGAGCGGGTGTCGAGCAGAGACAGAAATAGAGGCAGGTTTCACAGCAGATGGGGCGGGAGAGGGAAAGAGTGATGGATGAGTCCAGAGACTCGACGGTTGGGCCAGGCCCAGCAGGGGGCAAAGGGTCAGTCCCAGGAAAGACGACGGGAGATGGAGGGGTGAGACAGCTTGACAGAGACAGGAGGTCCAGGTGACACCCCATGACAGACACCCAGCCAGAGAGCACGGGATGGGGAGGGATGAAACAGGGAGACAGGATGGAGCTGGTGTGAGCTACCCAGCAGGTGTCTTAGCAGATAAGACAGGTGATCAAGGGGGTGGGGACCCTGGCAAGAAAGCAGGGCCAGGGTTCCGGAAGGGACTGAGGATTCAGCGGCCACCCCCGACCCTCAACCCACAGCACCTCCACATGGGCCCCGACGGTGTGTGAGGGCACCTGTGTGCACAGGCTCTGCTGGTGAGAGAGATGTCATCGCCCTGTGATATCTGATGTCTTAATTCTGCTGACCTCTAGGACGGTGAGGAGGTCCCTAAGCAGCCCGGTGGCATGGGAAGCACTCTCCGGGCTGTCTCTGAGTGGGATTAAGGGTGACTGCTGGAGCTGGACGGGGCTGGCCCTCCCTGCAGTGCACACGTGCTCGCGCTCCAGGCTGGCACTGGGTCTGGCGTGTGTGCAGCTCCGGGACTGCCTTAGTGGCACCTGGAGAACGGTGTGTGCTCAGTGTCCTGGCAGCCTTCCCACACCTCCGTGCCTTTCGCTGTGTGTCTCTCTGCGCACGTGAGGCCACGAGGCCACAGGACCACGAGGCAAGGGGCTCCCACCTTTGTCTCTCCCTCCAGGTCTCTGTACGAAGGACTGTGTGTGACACAAGACTACAGGTCTGGGAACTGCTCCCTCTTTCTCCTGACCTCCTGCTGCGCGTGGGGGCTGCATCCGCAGCTGGGCCAATGTGGTTGCACATGGGGTCTCTGGCTGCCAGTGAATGACTGTGTGTGCAAGTATGCGTGTGTACAAGCTAGGGCATCTCTGCCTCCATGTCCCCGTGTCTTCCTTGCACTCTCCCACTCTCTGTCACTGACTTGGGGTCCCTCTGACAAGTCAGAAGTGGCCTCTAATCCCCCAGCGCTCTGGTGGCCAGTGTCCCCCGGCTTCCTGCTGGCCCCGGCAGGCATCCTGTGGGTCTGTCCCACCCTCCCTGAGTCTGTGGCTCCCTGCGTCTCTGCCTCACCCGCCCGTGTGTCTGCTCTCTGGGTGGGAGTGGCGTGTGTCCCTGGCTCCCCGACTCTTTCTTTCTTTGGGAAATTAAGTGAGTAACTCCACACCTCTGGGTGCTGATGCCCTAATTGTCTGTGTGTCTGTTTCAGAGGCTGGGTCCCCTCTCTCGCTCTGGGCCTCCCTCCCTGGCTCCCACCCTTCCCTTCCTTGGATCTCTCTCCTGCCTTTCCGCTGCTTCACTCT
This sequence comes from Aotus nancymaae, assembly GCF_030222135.1. Taxonomy (NCBI): domain Eukaryota; kingdom Metazoa; phylum Chordata; class Mammalia; order Primates; family Aotidae; genus Aotus; species Aotus nancymaae. The sequence goes on along the minus strand of NW_026988441.1, from coordinate 4,925,897 downwards.
CTGTCCCTCTTTTCTCTGTGTGCATTTGGACCATTGGGTGGCCAGGAAGAGAGGAGCCCCAGGCAGGAGGGGAGGGGGAGGAGGAGGAGGAGGAAGAGGAGACGGAGGAGGAAGGTGGGAAGGGGAAGTAGAGGCTGCAGAAAGGCAGGTTAGAAGGCAGAGGCTGCAGAAGATGCTACAGGAAGAGGGAGGGGCCGTCCTGGCCGTGGTCCGGGGGTGGGGGGCGGGAGTTTTTAGGCTCCTGGACCAGGAGGGAAGCCGGCTCCGGCTACTCCCAGCTGCCTGGAGCCTGAGTTCCTGTCTGGCGGCTGCGCGGCCGGGACTTGGGATGTGAGGCGCATAGCAATGGGGCGCTGCGGAGGCGCCACTGCAGCTCCCAGCTGGAGAGGGGGGCGGGGAGGGGGCCGAGGGGCAGCCCCGAGGCTCCCTTCCCCCTCCCCTTCCCAGCTGGGCTCTCCCCAGGGGAATTCCCCACCCCGAGAGAAAGTCACCAGCGGCTGCAGGGAGGGGGCAGGGAGGAGGGGAGGGCGCCCAGGAGGAGAGCAGAGGTGAGGGGGTCTGGGGAAGAAGATAGGGGTGCAGAGAGGAGGGGAGGGGTGGGGCGTGGGCAAGAGGCCATCCTGGGCTCTGGGGACTCGAGCCCTGGGGAGAGACCGGCTGGGCCCCTGGCCGGATGGGACGCCAGGGAGGCAGGGCATGGAGATGGGGGGAACCTTGAGAGCCCGGGCCCCGGGATTGATGGTGAGTTGGAAGGAGAGGTTCCCAAAAGCAGAGAGCTAGGATTGTGGGGGTCTGAGATTGGGGGTACTATGGAGTGAGGAGACAGGATGGGGGGTCTCGGGTGAAGAAAGGTCATAGGAGGAGGTTTCAGAGAGTGCTGGGCTGAGAAGGCAGCTGGGGTGCTGGGGAGAAAACGGAGAGGCTGGGGTGCAAGGCAGGAAGAGAAGCGGGGAGGAAGCGGGAGGAGAGCGGGAGGAGAGGGCAGCTGAAGGGGGGGATCTCCTGGACAGAGGGTCTGGTGAGGGATATCTGGGGGAGGGTCCGGGATGGGGGTGAGAGGATCCTGAGGGGCAGGTGTTGTGCCTTAGAAGATCCTAGAAGAGCAGGTGTGAGGGTCGGAAGCCTGGGGATGAGGCAGCAAATGGGGGGCGGGGGTCCGCAGGAGGGGAGGCTTCCAGGAGGGGAGGGCGGAGTGAGGTGGGAGAGGCAGTGGTCCTGGACAGACACGTGCCCAAGGATACAAGGCCCCAAAGCCGAGTGGGGTCAAGGAACGGGGGTCTTGGGGAGAGGGAGGGGTAGGGGTCTGAGTCTCCCACCGGGAGAGGTGGGGTGACCCCAGAAGCAGAAGGGCTGAAGACTGGGGAGGGGGTTGTCTCACTCCCCAATCACCCCCTCCGTCTTTCCCATTTTCACTTCCCAAACTCCCCGGTTCTCCCCGGTTGCCACGGCAACCGCTCTTGCCAGGCGCGGTCACCAAGGAAACCCCGTGCCCGCCTCTCCCCCCTCCCCATCACTGGCGTGCCCCCCCCACCCCAAGCAGCAGCGGTGTGGAGAGTGGGAGGGGCCATGGGGAGAGGAAGAACCTGGACTCCCGCCCCAGAAAGGGGGGCCCGGACCTACGCCCGGCGAGGCCCCCACCCTAAGTCTACTTCCTCAACCCCACAGCTGGATACGCAGCGACCGCCGGACGCACCCCCCACAACCTGTCCCCAGGCAGCGGCGACCCCCCCAGCACAGAACTCGCCCGGCCCGGAGAACCCCCACCCAGCCGCCTCCCCCACCGGCTTCTGCCTCGGTCAGGCCCCGCCCCTTGTCCTCTGCCATCCCCCACCCCAACCCGGAGAAGGCCTAAGACCACTGTCCCCCAATTAGCGAATGCCCCCCACCTACCCCCCGCGGTTCCGCCTCCGGCCCCCGCCCCTGACCCGTGCCCCTCAGTGGCTACTCACAGCGAGGAGAGGGACTCCTTCCGGGGGGCAACATGCCCGGCCCGTGGGGGGAGGACCCCCCCCAATGAGGCTCAGGAATTTGGGGTGCGAGGCCCGCTGCGGGAGGCGTGGGGGGCGGGGCTGCGGCCGGGCCGGGAGCCTCTCTCGCGCTCTCCCCCCTCCCCGGCTCCTGGGTGGGGAGGGGGCTTCCGCAGCGGCGGCGGCGGGGCTTGGGGGGCCGCTCTGCCTCCTCGCCTCGCGCCCGCCCGCCGTCCGGCCCGGCGTCCTCGCCCGCCGCCCGCCTTCCTTCTTGCCTTCCTTTCTTTCCTTCTTTCTTTCCTGGCTTCCTTCCTTCCAGCCTTCCTTCCTTCCTTCCTCCCTCCTCGGGCCCGCCGGCGCCGCTCTCCCCCCACCCCACCCCCCCCCAGGCCCCGGCCCCGGCCCCGGCCCCCGCCTCGGACGGTGCGGCAGCGACCGAGAGCAGCCGAGAGCGGCGGAGACGGGAGCGGAATACTGATGATGGTGGGAGCGGGCGGGCGGAGGGAGGGAGCGGGAGGGAGGCCCGGGAGGAGCGGAGGGGGGAGAGAGGGAGGGGAGGGAGGACCGCGAGGAGAGGGAGGAAGGAAAGAGGGGGGAAGAACCGGAGAGGATGGGAGAGGGAGGGAAGGGGAAGGGAAGAAGGAAGGAAGAGGGAAGAGAGTGGAGGAAAGAAGACTAGGAGAAAAAGGGGAGGGAGCAGGGGAGAGGGTGTGGGAGGGGAGGGGTGGTGGGGAGACTCCTGCAATAAGGTCCTGGATGGAGGGGAGGGGAGGGCTGGGGGAGCGGGGGGCGGGGGAGAGGGCAGAGGAAGAGGAAAGGAGGGAGAAATGGGTAGAGAAATGGGCAGGAGAGGCCCAGGGGCCAGGAATTGAGGGGAAAGAGGAGGGAAGGCCCAGCTTTGAGGGCTGCAGGAAACAGAGGGCTCCAGAGGGCTGTGGGGAGAAGAATGGGGGGTGCGGTGGGTGCTGTCAGGAAGAGCAGGGGAAGCTGGCGGGACCCCGAAGAGGCAGGAGGAACTAAGTTGGACAGAGATGAGAAGATGGAAGATGGAGGGAAGGATCCATGGGGCGGCGGGGTGGGGGAGGAGATCTCTCGGGAGGTGAGGGAGGCTGGGGAGCTGGAGCTGTGAGGGTCCAAGACTGGGTGGCAAGAGCCCGGGGAGTAGATGGGGTGCGGGAGGGGACAGAGGGCCCTTCTTGGACCCCGGTGTGTGCCCACTTCATCAGCCCCCTCACCTCATGAAGCGAAGGACCGTCAAACCCATTTTTCAGAAGAGACCATTGAGACTCTCGGAGGAGCCAGGATGGGGTTTGAATGCAGAGTCCGGGGCTGGCGGCACCCTCAGAAAGATGGAGAATAGGTTGCGTCCTGGCTTGCAGCACCTGGTCCAGACCTGGCAGGTGGAGGCACCTGGGAGGGGCAGAGGGCACAGCCTGAAACTCCTGGCCCACTCTCCTCTCACCGCCCCCAGGTGCTGGCAGCAGGTGCTGGGGATGAATTTAGAGCTGTGAAGCTGAGCTGCATCTTGGGTGCAGGGAGGGGGAGGGCAGATGCAGAGGCCTCTGGGAGGTCACCGTGTCCTCCCGGCCCCCCCGCTCCACTACCCCAAACCTTTGGGCCCCAAGAAAGGGAGACATCAGGAATTAGGGGCTGAGAACCCAGAAGGAGAGGCGGCAGTCCCTGTCCAGGGCACTAAAGAGCCTTCCAGATGTTAAAATTAGCACAGAAGTTTCACCCCTTCCTTCTTATCCCCCAAAACACTGACTAATAACTGAGGACTCAGGAGAGAAAAGAAAGATGAAAGTTCCTTCTTTCAGCACCAGGGACTCCGGGACAGACTCTCCCTCTTCCCCCTTCCCCTTGGAGAGCCCCAGGGAGGAAACGTGGGGCCCTGCTCCTGCAGGCAGAATCTGGGGAGAGTTGGGGTTGGAAGCTGGAAGGAAAGTGGGCCAGACACATCTATAATGAGCCAGAGATCCAGAGAGAAGCAAGGGTTGGGAAGAGGCGGCTTCGGGTGGGCGCTGGTGGGCGCCGAGCCCTGAGAGCTGCCAAGAGGGGAAACTGAGAAGGGGCCAGGCGACAGCCACGAAGTGGCAGGTGGTGCTGTGGCCCTTCGGGTTTGCGAGACTGGACCAGTGAACACGTGTGTGCACCCGCGTCCAGCACAGAGTAGGCCAGGACCAGTGGTGACCCCAGCAGTCACATGGTGGCAGCTGCGGTTCCTGCTGGTCTGCCACGGGCCAGATGCTGCGTCCAGCAGCTGACAAGCATGGCATCGTACCAGCTCCTAGGGATGGGGGCCCTGGTGGGCAAAGGTGAGAGCAGGCCCATGCTGAGCCCTGAGTTAACCCTTTCTTACAAGAGGGTCCCAGCACTTTGGGAGGCTGAGGCGGGCAGATCACTTGACTTCAGGAGTTTGAGACCAGCCTGGCCAACATGGTGAAACCCTGTCGCTACTGAAAATACAAAAATTAAGCCAGGTGCGGTGGCTCACGCCTGTAATCCCAGCACTTTGAGAGGCCGAGGCAGGTGGATCATGAGGTTAAGAGAATGAGATCATCCTGGCCAACATGGTGAAACCCCGTCTCTACTAAATATACAAAAATTAGCCGGGCGTGGTGGCTTGCACCTGTAGTCCCAACTACTTGGGAGGCTGAGGCAGGAGAATAGCTTGAACCTGGGAGGCCGAGGTTGCAGTGAGCCAAGATCACACATTGCACTCCAACCTGGCGGCAGAGTAAGACTTCGTCTCAAAAAAAAAAAAAAAGAAAAGAAAAAAATTAGCAGGGCATGGCAATGTGCACCTGTAATTACAGATACTTGGCAGGCTGAGGCACGAGAATTGCTTGAACCTGGGAGGTGGAAGTTGTAGTGAGCCGAGTTCACAGCATTGTACTCCAGCCTGGGTGACAGAGTGAAACTCAGTCTCAAAAACAAGACACACACACACACACACACACACACACACACACACACACAAGAGGGTCGCAGGTGAGAGGCCAAGGCGTGTCAGGTGTGGCCCTTAGAGAAGCAGGGTAGCATCCCAATGTTTTAACTACCAGTGAACCCTCTAGGTCCATGCAGCCTGGATCTCGGCCCTGCCGAGAGGGGGCGACTGGCCCTGTTTTACTAAAGGAGAAATGATTTGCCAGCAGCACCCAGAGCTCATCAAGGGCCTGTTCAGCACCGGGCATTGTTGAGGGCCCAGAGAGCCGGCCAGAGAACAGAAGGAGACAGCGCCTGTCCCCGCAGAGCTGACCCTCCAGCAGAGAGGGTAACTCAGGGTCTTATTTCCAAGACCAGTGTGAGCAATGAAGAAAATAAGAGCACAATTAGGGAGGAAAGAAGTTGGTGGGAGGCCAGGAGGGCAGATTTGAGGTGATCAGGGGAGGCCTCCTGGAGGAGGTGTCTTTTGGGCGGAGGCCAAAAGGAGACAGCTGATTGTGTGCGCAGGGGCAAGCACCTAGGGCAGAGGCCCCTGATGGCAGCAAGCCAGGCCCGTGTGAGAGATGGGAGCGAGACAGGTGTGGCGTGGAGGAAGAAGAGAGGCAGAGTGGAAAAAGATGAGAATGGAGTCCCAGGTTTGGCTCAAACACAAAATCAAACCTTAACGCTCCCCACCGTTCGCTAAACCTTGCCCTAAGGCTTAACTCTAATCTCACTCAGGTGACAGTCCTGAGCAACCTGAATCCTGATCCTCATTTTTCATTCATGTTTCCAACACGGATTGGGGCCTCTGATGCCCCAGAAATAATATTAGGTAAGAGACGGGGGCAGTGACCCTCCGCAGTGACGAACGCTCAGAGATATTTTCACCATTAAAAAAAAAAAAACACCAAGTAAAAGTTGTACATTTCCTTCGGGATGGGATTTCAGAGGTTAAATTTCAAATTTCTTTGCTTCGGGCTGTAAAAAAAAAAAAATCCACTTAGTGTGTTAATTGCCTGTCTCACCCCAATCAGAAGTTCTGATTGGCAGTTTCGTATACCTTTGATAAATAAAATATGGGAAAATGAATGAACTTTTCACTTAATGTAGTTTGGTTTGCTGAGAAAAGTCTCTCAGAGTGGGACTCTGGGGGTCAGTGGCTAAAGGAATCACAGCCACTCTGGTGTTCCTGTATTTAGTTCCACACAATTGCACAGGTCAATACCATGCACCTTTCACCTGGGCTGGAATATGCAAAACTGCCACCCACAGTGGGAGGCTCCAGGAAGGTGGCTCACACCAGCATGGGCGCTAAGCTGCTAGGCCCTGTGCCTTACCCCCAAGTTTTTGTTTTTTGAGACAGGGTCTCACTCTGTTGCCCAGGCTAGAGTATGATCTCGGCTCACTGCACCCCCACGTCCTGGGTCCAAGCTATTCTTGTGCCTCAGTCTCCAAGTAGCTGAGATTACAGGCACATGCCACCATGCCTGGCGAAATTTTGTATTTTTAGAAGACATGGGGGTTTCACCATGTTGGCCAGGCTGGTCTTGAACTCCTGACCTAGGTGATCCCCCTGCCTCGGCCTCCCAAAGTGCTGGGTTTACAGGCATGAGCTGCTGCACCTGGCCTCTTACCCTCAATTCTGACCATCACTAAGTGCTATGATCTGAGAATGTTCCCCCGAAATGCCTGTGTTGAAACTTAATTGCCAGTGTGACAGTATTAACAGGTGGAGCCTTTGTGAGGTGATTAAGTTGCAAGGACAGAGCCCTCATGAATGGCATCAGCGACTTTATTTATTTATTGGAGACAGTCTCGCTCTGTCACCCAGCCTGGAGTAGAGTGGCACAGTCTCTGCTCATTGTGACCTCTGCCTCCCAGGACCAAGCAGTTCTCATGCCTCAGCCTCCCAAGTAGCTGGGACTACAGGCTCCTGCCACCAAGCCTGGCCATTTTTTGGTATTTTAGTTGAGATGGGGTAGAGATGGGGTTTCTCCATGTTGCCTAGGGTGTCTCAAACTCCTGACTGCTCAGGCAGTCCACCCGCATCAGCCTCCCAAAGTGCTATGATTACAACCATGAGCCACCACGCTCAGCCGCATTTAAAGTGACCATACAACAGCGGTTCAGCCAGACACAGTGGCTCAGACCTGTAATCCCAGCAATCTGGGAGGCTGAGGTAGGAGGATCATTTGAGCGTTTCAGAGCAGTCTGGGTAACATGGCAAAACCCATAAAAAATACGAAGTCCATTAAAAATACAAAAAATTAGCCTCTATAGTGGCATGTGCCTGTAGTCCCAGCTACTCAGGAAGCTGAGATGGGAGGATTGCTCGAACCTGGGAGTTGAAGGTTGCAGTGAGCCAACATCTTGCCACTGCAGTCCAGCCCGGGGGATAGAATGAGACCCTGTCTCAAAAAACAAACAAAAAACCCCAGAGGTTTGAGTGAGTTGTAGTCCCTTTTGCTATGTTGAGAAATGGCAAGAAGGTACCATCTATGAAGAACAGGCCTTCCCCAGACACTGACTCTACTGGCGCCTTGATCTTGGACCTCCCAGCCTTCAGAACCAGAAGAGAAAATTCCCATTGTTTACAAATTACGAAATCTAAGGTGGGCAAGGTGGTTCACACCTTTAATCTCAGCACTTCAGGAGGCGAAGGCGGGCAGATCGCTTGAAGTCAGGAGTTCAAGAGCAGCCTGGCTAACATGGTGAAACCCCATCTGTCTCTACTAAAACTACCAAAATTGGCTGGGTGTGATGGGCGCCTGCAATCCTAGCTACTCAGGAGGCTGAGGCAGGAGACTTGTTTGAGCCCAAGAGGTCTGGAGGCCGGAGTGAGCCAAGAGTGTGCCACTGCACTCCAGCCTGGGCTACAGAGCACAATTCCAACTAAAAAAAAAAAAAAAAAAGATTACAGGTGGCTCACACCTGTAATCCCAGCACTTTGGGAGGCCGAGGCGGGTAGATCACAAGGTCAAGAGATGGAGACCATCCTGGCTAACATGGTAAAACCCCGTCTCTACTAAAAATACAAAAATTAGCTGGGCATGGTGGCGTGTGCCTATAATCCCAGCTACTTGGGAGGCTGAGGCAGGAGAATCTCTTGAACCCGGAAGACAGAAGTTGCAGTGAGCCAAGATTGCACCACGGCACTCCAGCCTGGTGATAGAGTGAGACTCTGTCTCAAAAAAAAAAAAAAAAAAAAAGAAAGAAAAGAAAAGAAAAGAAAAAAAAAGAAAAAAATTACCCGATCTAAGATATTTTTCTGTAGCAGCCCCAATGAATGAAGACACTATGTATGCCTCTAATCCAAACCCTAAACCTCACTGTTGGGAGAGCTGGGTGGCCACTGCAACAGAAGCACAGAGCTGGGTGCTCCATCCTCACAGCAGGGTACCGTCCCCATTGCCTGCTTGTCTGCTTTCCACAACGTCTGTATTTGTCCTGAGTCAGGGTGACAGACTACATTTCCTGAAGATGGCTGTGATCATCGCCCCGTCCCTCAGGCCCTTCTTACAACGGCGAGACTGACACTTTGCCATGTCTCACCCCATCGGAAGTGCTGATTGGCAGTGAGGTACACCTCTGATAAATAAAAGCCCTTGAACCTGGGAGGGCTTTTGTGACTTTTTCAACCAATGGCCCCTGGCCGCCGAAGAGATGTAGTTTCTGCTTTATTTGCTAAAATATTAACGCCAGCCTTTGGCAGCTCTATGAGCCGAACGACTGCCCTAAGGTAGCTATGCTGTGAGGAGGCTCAGACTAACCTGATCTAATTAGGTATTTATTTATTTTTTTTTTGAGACAGGGTCTCGCTCTGTCACCCAGGCTGCAGTGCAGTGGTGCAGTCGTGCCTTACCGCAGCCTTGACACAAGGAATTCAAGCTATCCTCCCACCTACGGCTCCCAAGTAGCTGGGACTATAGGCACGTGCCACCATGCACTGCTAATTTGTAAGTTGTTTTTTTTTTTTTGTAGAGATGGGGTCCCACTATGTTGCCTAGGCTGGTCTCAAATTCCTGGGCTCAAGCTGTCCTCCTGCCTTGATCTCTCAAAGTGCTGGCATTGCAGGCATGAGCCACCACAGCTGGCCAAGTTTAGATACTTGCCCCTTCCAAATCTCATTTTGAAACCTGATCCCCAATGTGGGAGGTGGGGCCTGGAGGGAGGCGTTTGGGTCACAGAGGCAGGCAGACTCCTTGTGAATGTCTTGGTGCCATCCCTGCAGCAACAAATGAGTTCTTGCTCCATTAGTTCACTGAGATCCAGTTGTTGAAAAGAGCCTGGCCTCTCCCTCCTCTCTGTCTTTTTTGCTCCTTCTCTCACCGTGTGACATGCCTGCTTCCCCTCCCCTTCCACGTTCTTCTATGGTTGAAAGCTTCCTGGCTGGGTATAGTGGTTCACGCCTGTAATCCCAGCACTTTGGGAGGCCGAGGCGGGCGGATCACCTGAGGTCAGGAGCTCTGGACTAGCCTGGCCAACATGGTGAAACTCCATCTCTTCTAAAAATACAAAAATTAGTTGGGTGTGGTGGCGCGTGCCTGTAGTTCCAGCTACTTGGCAGGTAGAGGTTGCAGTGAGCTGAGATCATGTCATTGCACTCCAGCCTAGGTGACAGAGTGAGACTCTGTCTCAAAAAAACAAAAGCTTCCTTAGGTACTGACCAGAGGTATGTGCTGGTGCCACGTTCCTTTTTTTTTTTTTGAGACAGGGTCTTGCTCTGTCACCAAGGCTGGAGCGCTGTGGCATGACCTCGGTTCTCGGCTCACTGCAGTCTCGCCCTCCTAGGCTCAAGCAATTCTCCCACCTCAGCCTCCCCAGTGGCTGGGACCACAGGCATGTGTTACCATGCCTGGCTAATTTTAAAATTTTTTCTAGAGAGTTTGAGACCATGTTTCCCAGGCTGGTCTCAAACTCCTGGGCTCAAGTGATCCACCAACATCGGCCTCCCGAAGCGCTGGGACTACCTGAGCCACCGTACCGGCCACGCTTTGTGTACAGCCTGCAGAACTATGAGCCAAATAAACCTCTTTTCTTTATAAATTACCCAGCCTGAGATATTCCCTTATAGCAACGCAAAACGTACTAACATAATCCACGTGGAGAGGCCTTGAGACTGCCTGGAGAGAGAAGGATGCGTGGCTGGCAGGCAGCTGCCTTAGTCTCGCTTTGTGATAATCCTCGCCACTGCCTCACTGCACCTACTGCAGAGACCCAGAGCCAGAACTGCCTCCCTGAGCCCCTCCCCAATTCTTAACTCACAGAAACTTAAGAGGTAATAACATCATTTGGTTGTTTTCAGCCACTAAGTATTGGGGGTGATTTGTTACACAGCAATAGATACCTGCAACAGTTGGTAACAGAACACTTGAGTTCTTCACCAGATAGGACCGTCTCAAACACCTGCTTCCATCAGATGCAGTTGAAAGTTTGGCTGAAATGAACATGTCCACCCAACCCAGTCTCAGTTTCTAGATGCTATTCTTCACTAAAAGGAAGCAGACTCCTTGGGAAAATGGCTGCTTCCAGGTTTGGGGTAGGGCAATTAAAATGTAAATTTAACTGGTGCCTGGGCACGATGGCTCATGCCTGTAATCCGAGGCCAAAGCAGGCAGATCACCTGAGGCCAGGAGTTCAAGACCAGCCTGACCAACATGGCAAAACCCCGTCTCTACTAAAAATACAAAAATTAGCCCAGTGTGGCGGGCGATGCCTGTAATCCCAGCTCCTCCGAGTCTGAGGCAGGAGAATCTCTTGAACCTGGTAGGCAGAGGTTGCAGTGAGCCAAGATCATGCCACTGCATTCTAGCGTGAACGACAGAGCAAGACTCCATCTTGGAAAAAAAAACGAAAGCAGAGCATCACTTAATGACGTTTTCTTGCCAAGAGCATTTAAATTAAATCTAATAAAGCTCCAAGACCCGTGGTTCCCAAACTAGATGCTAAGACACCCTGGGGGGACTACAGCAAATTCATAGCATGCCATAGCAGATTGCCTGGGATTACGCCTGCAATGCCAGCACTTTGGGAGGCCGAGGCGGGCAGATCATTTGAGGCTAGGAATTTGAGACCAGCCCAGCCAACATGGCAACACCCATTGGCAAAACTCCTTCTCTACTGAAAATACAAAAATCAGCCGGGCGTGGTGGTGCACACCTGCAGTCTCAGCTACGCTGGTGGCTGAGACAGGAGGATCACTGAACCCCAGAGGTGGAGGTTACAGTGAGCTGAGATCGTGCCACTTCACTCCAGCCTGGGCAACAGAGTGAGACTCTGTATCAATTAAAAAAAAAAAAAAAGGTAAAATAAAATATTTTTCTTTCAATTTGTGTGTATTACTTTTCAACTGGTGCCAAGTTGCTAGAACATAATGTCTTTTTTTTTGAGACGGAGTTTTGCTCTCGTTGCCCATGCTGGAATAGAATGGCGAGATCTCGGCTCACGGCAACCTCCACCTCCAGGGTTCAAGCAATTCTCCTGCCTCGGCTTCCAAGTAGCTGGAACTACAGGCATGTGCCACCATGCCCAGCTAATTTTGTATTTTTAGTAGAGACAGGGGTTCTCCATGTTGGTCAGGCCAGTCTCAAACTCCTGACCTCAGGTGATCCACCTGTCTTAGCCACCTCCCAAAGCCTCCCAAAGTGCCGGGATTACAGGCATGAGCCACTGTGCCTGGCCCCACAAAATGCCTCTTAAGTTGTATGAACAGAGCTACTTAATAATGGAACCACCAAGTATTTCTTTTTGGCCTAGGGACACCAAGAAACAAGGAGGTGCTGAAGTGCTGTGAACTGAGAATGGGGGGAGCCTCTGCACCAGCCCTCATTTCCATCTACAGCAACTAGGAGAGAGAGACACACTGGAAGACACCGTGAAGGAATAATGAGGCAAATCCAGAATGTGGGACATACTAGGCGACGAACAGCCTAGTCCCTCCTAAAAGTCCCCATCATGGGGGATAGAAGGTGGCTGGAGTGGTTGCTCTAGATTAAGAGATTAAGGAGATAGAACCACCACATGCAATGCATGAGCCTTGCTTGGATTCTGATTTGCAACATTTCTCTTTTTTTTTTGGAGATGGGGGTCTTACTTTTTTGCTTAGGCTGGAGTGCAGTGGCACAATCATAGCTCACTGCAGCCTCTAACTCCTGGGCTTAAGTGATCCTCCTGCCACAGCCTCCTGAGTATCAGGGACTACAGACAGGTGCCACCACATCTGGTTAATTCTTTTTTGTTTTTTGAGATGGAGTCTCGCTCTGTTGCCCAGGCTGGAGTGCACTGGCACTATCTTGGCTCACTGCAACCTCCGCCTTCCAGGCTCAAGCCGTTCTCCTCCCTCTGTCTCCCCAGTAGCTGGGACTGCAGGTGCACACCACCATGTCTGGCTAATTTTTTTTCTTTTGTGTTTTTAGTAAAGATGAGGTTTCACCATGTTGCTCAGGCTGGTCCCAAATGCCTGACCTCAAATGATCTGCCGGTCTTGGCCTCCCAAAGTGTGATTACAGGAGTCAGCCACTGCACCTGGCCCATTTTTAAACTTTTTTTTTTTTTTTTTTAAGAGTTGGAGTCTTGCTATGTTGCCCAGGCTGGTCTTCATCTCCTGACCTCAAGTGATCCTCCTGCCTTGGCCTCTCAAAGCACTGGGATTATAGGTGAGAGCCACTGTGCCCAGCCCATAGTATTTTTTAAAAGTCCTAAAGGACAATCTGTGAACAAGTGGGATAATGTGAATTTGGACTCGATCTTAAAAGCACTAGAGAATTAAAGTTAATTTTCTTGGGTGTGATATGACATAATATTGTAGTTATGTAGGAGAATGTTCTTATTCTTTTCTTCTCTTTTTTTGTCTCTGGAGACGGAGTCTCGCTCTGATCTCGAATCACTGCAACCTCCTCCTCCCGGTTTCAAGCAGTTCTCCTGTCTCAGCCTCCCGAATAGCTGGGATTACAGGCACCTGCCACCACGTCCAGCTAATTTTTGTATTTTTAATAGAGGCAGGGTTTCACCATGTTGGTCAGGCTGGTCTTGAACTCCTGACCTCAGGTGATACACTTGCCTCGGCCTCTCAAAGTGTTGGGATTACGGGCATGAGCCACTGCGCCTGGCCTGTTCTTTGTTTTTGAGACAAGGTCTCACTTTGTTGCCCAGGTTTGAGTGCAGTGGCACAATCTTGGCTCAGTGCAAACTCTGCCTCCCAGGTTCAAGCCAGCTTCTCTTTTCAGCCACCTGAATAGTTGGGACTACAGGTGCGCACCACCATGCCGGGCTAATTTTTCTATTTTCTGTAGAGTTTCCCCATGTTTCTCTACATTGCCCAGGCAGGTATCAAACTCCTGGACTCAAGCAATCTGCCTGCTTCAGCCTCTCAAAGTGCTAGGATTATGGGGATGACCCCCATGCCTGGCCTAGAATATTCTTCTCTTAGGAGATTCATACGGAAGCATCTGCATCTGCAACCTCCTCTCAAATCATTCAGCATCTCAAATATTAACAATGATTGAATCAAATGGTGGCATACAGATGCACAATGTTTTTTTCAACTTTCAAGATATATGCTATTTTTCATGAAAAATTTGAGGGCGATTCATCGGAGAGAAGTCACATTTAAGGCAGGTTTTTGCTTGCAATTAACCCCTCCTCTCCTGCATAAGCACTTCTCCCTGTCTGCACCAGCATTTAAGATTTCCCCATTATAGGGCCAGGCACGGTGGCTCACCCCTGTAATCCCAGCACTTTGGGAGGCTGAGGTGGGTGGATCACCTGAGGTCGGGAGTTCGAGACCAGCCTGACCAACATGGAGAAAACCCATCTCTACTACAAATACAAAATTAGCTGGGAGTAGTGGTGCATGCCTGTAATCCCAGCTACTTGGGAGGCTGAGGCAGGAGAATTGCCTGAACTCTGGAGGCGGAGGTTACAGTGAGCCGAGATTGCACCACTGCACTCCAGCCTGGGCAACAGGAGTGAAACTCTGTCTCAATAAAAAAAAAGAAAAGATTTCCCGAGTATCTCCCGTCTTGAAGAGGAACCACTCCATCATGCTCTCCTCTGACACGTCTCCCTGCAGTGACCACCTCTTTCTCTTGTTCTTCTCAGCAGCACTTCACAAAGGCTTCCTCTCCTTCCTGTCCTAGTTCCTCTCCAAACACCAGCTGCGCTTCTGCCTCCCACCCCCGGCCAAGCTGTCCTTGTGCAAGGCCAGTGATGGCCTCCACGCCGCACATGCAATGGCCCTTCTCTCCTCTCATGCCACTCTTCTACTCAGGCCACAGGACCTCCTGGAAATCAATGTCTTCCTGTGGCTTCAAACCCTCCTCGCTGTCCTCCTCTCTCGCCTGGCTCGGCCCTCTGGGACTCGTCTGCCAGTTCCCATCCTTGGCTTGGCCCCTAGATGCGGGAGGAAAGCCACTGGGTCCCAGCCTTCATTGTGCTCTGTCTCTCCCCCTAGGTGACCCAGTTCCGTGGCTTTAAGCCCAGACAGCCGGGCCAGATGCGGTGGCTCGCGCCTGCAATCCCAGCACTTTGGGAGGCCGAGGTGGGCAGATCATGAGGTAGGGAGTTTGAGACCAGCCTGACCAACATGGTGAAACCCCATCTCTCCTATAAATACAAATATTAGCCAGATGTGGTGGCGGGTGCCTGTAATCCCAGCTCCTCGGGCGGCTGAGGCGGGAGGATCACTTGAATCTGGGAGGTGTTGGTTGCAGTGAGCCAAGATCGAGCCACTGCACTCTAGCCTGGGTGATAGAGTGAGACCCTGTCTCAAAAAACAAAACAAAACAAACAAAAAACTCAGGCAGCTGATGACTCCCAGTATGGGGTTCAACGCCGAACTCTGCCCTGAGCTCCTGCAGGTGTACAAACGGCTCCTTGACGTCTCTTCTCAAATATAACAGCCAAAGTTGGGCTCCCGCATCCCGGCCCCTGGCCACACACACTTGCTTTGCTTCCAATCTTTCTTATCTCAGTAAACTGAACCATCCTCCGCTCGGCTATTGACTTAAAGACGTAGAAATTGTTCTTGACGGCACCCCTTCCTCACTCCTTCTGTCCAATCCATCATCCAGTGCCTCTACCTTTAAAATACATTTCCAAGCATCCCCTCTTTCCATCCCTTCCAGTGCCACGTTAGCCAAAGCCACCATCCTCTCTCCCATGGCTGACTGAAGGCCCCCTCCCTGGCTTTACTGCTTTTTTTTGGTTGTTGTTGTTTTTTGAGACGGAGTCCCGTTCTGTTGCTCAGGCTGGAATGCAATGCCGTGATCTTGGCTCACCGCAACCTCCACCTCCTGGGTTCATGCGATTCTCCTACCTCAGCCTCCCGAGTAGCTGAGATTACAGGCGCGCACCACCACGAAGGATAATTTCTGTATTTTTAGTGGAGACAGGATTTCACCATATTGGTCAGGCTGGTCTCGAACTCCTGACCTCAAGTGATCCGCCCACTTTGGCCTCCCACAGTGCTGAGATTACAGGCGTGAGCCACTGCGCTTGGCCCAGCCTTATCGCTTTCGCTCTTGCCTCCCCACAATCCATTCTCCACACAGCAGCCAGGGTGAAACTTGTTGAAAAGGAAATCAGATCACATCAGCCTCCAACTTAAAACGCTCGGAGGACTTCTCACTGCATTTGGAGTTCGAGCCACACTCGGAAAACTCTGTATTTGGAGTTCAAGCCACACTCCTTCCCATGGCTGCTAAGGCCCCAAGAGGTCTAGGCCCTGTTGCTGCACCATCCTCACCTCCTGCCCCTCCCTGCTCCAGCTTCTCCAGGACAGCACGCTCACTCCCACTGCAAGGCCGTGGCACCTGCTCCTCTCCACCGGAATGCTCTTTTCCCAGACCATCACATGCTGGCTTCTGATTTTCAGGTCTCAGTTCAAATATCATCTTCTCAGACGGGCCTTCCTTGTCCCACTGGTTTAGAGACACCCTCCTACCCATCCCTGGTCACTCTTTGCCACATGACTGTGTTCTATTTTCTTCACAGCTCTCATTGATAAATGAAATTTTCCATTTTTTTTTTTAGTGGAGATAGAGTCTCCCTCTGTTGCCCAGGCTGGAGTTCTGTGGTGTGATCTTGACTCACTGCAACATCTACCTCCCAGGGTCAAGCAATTCTTGTGTCTCAGCCTCCTGAGTAGCTGAGATTACAGGTGTGTGCCACCAAGCCAGGCTAATTTTTTTTTGAGATGGAGTCTCGCTCTGTCACCCAGGCAGTGGCATGATCTCAGCTCGCTGCAGCCTCCGCCTCCCGGGTTCAAGCGATTCTCCTGCCTCAGCCTCCTGAGTAGCTGGGACTACAGGCATGCGCCACCACACCTGGCTGATTTTTGTATTTTTAGTAGAGATGGGGTTTTACCATATTGGCCACGCTGATCTCGAACTCCCGACCTCAAGTGATCCGCCAGCCTCAGCCTCCCAAAGTGCTGGAATTACAGGCGTGAGCCATAGTGCCCGGCCTAATTTTTGTATTTTTAGTAGAGACAGGGTTTCACCATGTTGGCCAGGCTAGTCAAGAACTCCTGACCTCAGCTTAACAGCTGGGTGAGGTGGCGAGTGCCTGTGGTCAAGTGATCTGCCCTCCTCAGCCTCCCAGAGTGCTGGGATTACAGGCATGAGCCACAGCGCTCAGTCTGAAATTTTCTTATTCGCTCGTTTCCTTACTACTCACTGTCTTCCCTCACTTGAAGGCAAACTCCATGAGAACAAAGACCTGGTCTATTTTCAGTGATGACTACATTCCCAGTGTCTGGAAAATGCCAGGCGAACTGAGTATTTTCATAGAATTTGTGAAATATAACGTACAAGCCATGCACTTTAAATACCTTTCTTGAAACAGAATCATCCCTCCTCATAACAAAACATTAATTGTTCTTGTGGGTCTACTGTGCATGCGATAAGTGCCTGGGTTACCTCTGACCCCACCAACAATCCAGCAAGGAAGGTGCTATTAATATCATTCTCTCCATTTTACGGAGAAGACTCAAGTGCAAAGAGCTGAGGTGCTTATACAAGACCACTGCACAGGAACGAAGTATCAGAGTGTGAAATCCAGACCTGCTCTTTTTTTTTTTTTTTTTTTTTTTGAGACAGAGTCTCTCACTCTGTTGCTAGGCTGGAGTGCAGTGGTGTAATCTCAGCTCACTGCAACCTCAGCCTCCCTGGGTTCAAGCAATTCTCCTGCCTCCGCCTCCCGAGTAGCTGGGACTACAGGCCTGCGCCACCACGTCCAGCTAATTTTTGTTTTTTTAGTAGGGATAGGGTTTCACCATGTTGGCCAGAATGGTCTCAATCTCTTGACCTCGTGATTTGCCTGCCTTGGCCTCCCAAAGTGCTGGGATTACAGGTGTGATTTTTTTTTTTTTTTTGAGACAGAGTCTCGCTCTGTTGCCCAGGCTGGAGTGCAGTGGCGAAATCTCAGCTCACTGCAACCTCTGCCTCCTGGGTTCAAGCAATTCTCTGCCTCAGCCTCCCGAGTAGCTGGGATTACAGGTGCCTGCCACCACACCTGGCTAATTTTTGTATTTTTAGTAAAGACAGGTTTCACCATCTTGGCCGGGCTGCTCTTGTACGCCTGACCTCATGATCCACCCATCTTGGCCTCCCAAATGCTGCGATTACAGGCATGAGCTGCCGCGCCCAGCCTAGACCTGCTCTACTGCACTCCAGAGCACGTGTTCTTTCTACTCTGCCATAATGTTTGGGACAAATTGAATCATGAGGATTTTTTTTTTCCATTACAAATGTAACACATCGGGAGCTCCTGCGTACGGCTAGGATGAGTCACTGTCACCAGACGTGCCCTCCTGAGAAAAACAACTATGAAACTGGACAAAATATAGGAGGGCCACTGTTTTCAGGCAGCGAACAGTTGAAAGATGACTGCGATCCTTGGGAGGAGGTGATGCTGAGGGTGAGCCCAGGCACTGGCCCAGGCTCCTCACTGGGAGCCCTGTCCCTACCACAGCACAGAGATACAGGACTAAAGCAGTGCATCTTTTCTTCTTTTTTGGGAGACTGAGTCTCGCTGTTGCTCAGGCTGGAGTGCAGTGGCGCGATCTTGGCTCAATGCAACCTCTGCCTCCTGGGTTCAAGCAATTCTCCTGCCTCAGCCTCCTGAGTAGCTGGGATTACAGGCCTGTGCCACTGCGCCCAGCTAATTTTTGTATTTTTAGAAGAGATGGGGTTTCACCATGTTGGTCAGGCTGGTCTCAAACTCCTGACCTTGTAATCCGCCCTCCTCGGCCTCCCAAAGTGCTGGGATTACAGGTGTGAGCCACCGCGCCAGGCCTGTATTTTTAGCAGAGATCATGCCGCGAAGAAAAGAAAAGAAAGAAAAACAAACAAAAAACAAACCCCAAAACCCCAAGCCTTATGGGATCCAAAACGTCTTCCAGTAACTGCCTTTCAGAACAAAAACTCAACACTTTTCAAAGGAAGACAGCATCATCTAAGGGCCATACTAGGCGTCATCCAGAATGATCAACATTCAGCTAAAAAACACAAAACCTGCAGAGGAACAGAAAAATGTGTCCTAAACTAAAGCCAAAAAACAAGCAGCCAATAGAAACAGACCTCAAGGTAACCCAGATGTTGAGAGCCAAGAACTTTAAAACAGCTATTACAAACATGTTCAGCAACTTACAGGAAAAGATGCACAGTGAGTGAGAGATGGAAAATCTCAGCAGAGATGCAGAAACTATACAAAGAATCAGAGGTCAAGTCATCCACCCACCTCAGCCTTCCAAAGTGCTGGGATTACAGGCATGAGCCACTGTGCCCGGAGTTCAAGACCAGCCTGGCCAACAGGCGAACCCCTGTCTCTACTAAAAATACAAAAATTAGTTGTGGTGGTACATGCCTGTAGTCCCAGCTACTTGGGAGGCTGAGGCAGGAGAATTGCCTGAACCCGGGAGGCAGAGGTCGCAGTGAGCCGAGATCGCACCACTGCACTTCAGCCTGGTTGATAGAGCCAAGACCCTGTCTCGAAAAAAGAAAAATAAGTGAAAATAAAAATAAAAAGAATCAGAGGTATGACTGGGTACGGTGGCTCATGCCTCTAATCCTAGGACTTTGGGAGGCCAAGGCAGGCACATCACTTGAAGTCTGGAGTTTGAGACTAGCCTGGCTAACATGGTGAAACCCTGTCTCTACAAAAAATACATAAATTAGCTGGGTGTGGTGGCACATGCCTGTGGGCCCAGCTATTCGAGAGGCTGAGGCTGGAGACTGCTGGACCTGGGAGGCAGAGGTTGCAGTGAGCCAAGATCACACCACTGCACTCCAATCTGGGTGACAGAGCGAGAATCTGTCTAAAAAAAAAAAATCAGAGAGAAATTCTAGACCTTACACAAACTCTCTGAGAAAACAGAAGTGGAAGAAACACTTCTGAAGTCATTTCACAAGGCAGCATAACCCTGCTATCAAAACCTGACATTACAAGAAAAGAAAATTACAGACCAATATCCTTTATGAACACAGATGGAAAAGCCCTTAATAAAATACTGGAAAATAATCAAAATAGTAATATATGAAAAGGTTAATACATCATAAGCAAATGAGACTTAGACCAGGAAAGCAAGATTTGTTTAACATTCAAAAAGCAGTGAATATACTTTAGCACATAACGCAATAAAAGAAAAAAGTCAGGATTATCTCGGTAGATGCAGAAAAAGACTTTAAAACTATCTTTATTCAAGACAACACCATATATGTAAAAAAAAAAAAAAAGCCCTTGAAATAAACAACTTCTACAACAAATATGTGAATTTAACTATTTTGAAAAATAAAAGGTCAATATAGAAAAATTTAAATTTTATATATATATATATATATATTTTTTTTTTTTTTTTTTTGAGACGGAGTTTTGCTCTTGTTACCCAGGCTGGAGTGCAATGGCGTGAACTCGGCTGACCGCAACCTCCGCCTCCTGGGTTCAGGCAATTCTCCTGCCTCAGCCTCCTGAGTAGCTGGGATTACAGGCACGCGCCACCATGCCCAGCTAATTTTTTGTATTTATAGTAGAGACGGGGTTTCACCATGTTGACCAGGATGGTCTCGATCTCTTGACCTTGTGATCCACCCGCCTTGGCCTCCCAAAGTGCTGGGATTACAGGCTTGAGCCACTGCACCCGGCCTTAAATTATATTTTTATATACTGGTGCAAAATGAAATTTTAAGATTCTGCTCAACATAGCATAAAACATATAAAATGCACAGGAATAACTTTAGATGTGCAAGACTTTTTTTTTTCTTTTGAGATGGAGTCTCACTCTGTCACCAGGCTGGAGTGCAGTGGCGTGATCTTGGTTCACTTTCTCTGCCTCCTGGGCTTAAGCGGTTCTCCTGACTCGGCCTCTGAAGTAGCTGGGATTACAGGTGCGTGCCACCATGCCCAGCTAATTTTTGTATTTTTAGTAGAGACAGGGTTTCACCATGTTGGCCAGGCTGGTCTTGAATTCCTGACCTCAGGTGATCCACCTGCCTCGGCCTCCCAAAGTACTTAGATTATAGGTGTGAGCCACCACATCTGGCTGAAAATCACTAACTTCAATCACTACCTCATACCATACACAAATTCAAAATAGATTATGAATCTAAATACCAAAGCTAAAACTATAAAGCATTAGGAAGAAAATATAGGAGGATAGTTTTGCAACCTTGAAAGAGGCAAAGATCCCTTAGACAGGACACAGAAAGTAATAATCATAAAAATGTGACAAATTACACTGAATCAAATTTAAAACTTCTGCTTACCAGAAAACATCATTAGATAAATGAAAAGGCAACCCACAGACCTGGAGATAAAATTTACCATATATATATATATATATATATAGTGTGTGTGTGTGTGTGTATATATAAAATATACCATATGTAATATACTACTATATATAGTATAGTATTATATATTGTAATATGTAATACATATGCTTTTTACTATATATCGTATACTATACATGTGATAAAGAAATAAAGAACTTCTAAAGGTCAATAATAAAAGTTGAACAAACCAATAAAAATAAGGGCAAAATACTAGAACAAACGCTTTATAAAGGAAAATGTAAAATTAGGCAATGATATGGTTTGGATGTGCGTCCCCACCTAAATCTCAATGTTGGAGAAGAGGTGTGGTGGGAGGTGATTGGATCATGGAGCTGGGCTTCCCCCTTGCAGTTCTTGTGATGTGAGTTCTCGCCAGATCTGGTTGTTGAAAGGTGTGCAGCACCTCCCCTTCCTTCTCTTCCCCCTGCTCCAGCCATGTAAGATGTGCCTGCTTCCCCTTTGCCTTCCACCGTGATTGACAGTTTCCTGAGGCCTCCCCAGCCATGCTACCTGGACAGCTTGTGGAATCATGAGCCAATTAAACTACCCTTTTCTTTCTTTCTTTCTTTTTTTTGTGAGATGAAGTCTTGCTCTGTTGCCCAGGCTGGAGTGCAATAGTGCAATCTTGGCTCACTGCTACCTCCACCTCTCAGGTTCAAGCAATTCTCCTGCCTCAGCCTTCCAAGTAGCTGGGATTACTGGTGTGCACCACCACACCTGGCTAATTTTTGTATTTTTAGTAGAGACATGGTGTCACCACGTTAGCCAGGCTGGTCTTGATCTCCTGACTTTGTGATCTGTATGCCTCGGCCTCCCGAAGTGCTGGGATTACAGGCGTGAGCCGCCTTGCCTGGCCTCTTTTTTTTTTAAAGTACAATTTCCATTTTGTTTTTCTCCAGAGAATAGTTCGTCTTCAGTCTTTAAGGACGCAGCTCCTCACATGGGCTTTGGTGGGGGTCGTGGGGCAACACCTGAAATTGGGGTGGGAGTGTTCAGTCCTTGCGGGCTTCACGAGATCGATTCATGACTACTTTGCTGTGAATTGCAGGTCTCACACAGTAATGTAGCTTCACATAGAGCTTGGGAAGCACATAGGCATCAAAGACGCTCGCTTCAGAAATGTCCCTGACTGCTGCGGCCTCTACTGTTTCCAATGACGACTTTCTTAAGGGCCTTGTCCTTGGGCACGCATCGGGCACAGTTCATGCAGCGAATAGGCTGCACGTGGCCGCAGCCCTTTTTGGCATGACCGTTGTTCCTTCTTTTCTTTGTCATCTTGGAGGCATGGACCGGAGAGCGGATAAACCCCTTTTCTGTATAGATTACCCAGTGTCAAGTACTTCTTTATAGCAGTGTGAGAACGAACTACTACACGCCATAAACATGAAAAAATAGTCAACATCTTTAGTCATCACAGAATGCAAATGAAGTGGCATAATAAAATGCCATTTACATGAATGAGAATCACTAAAATTAAAAAGATTAACCAGCCAGGTGCGGTTGCTAACACCTGTAATCCCAGCACTGCGGGAGGCCGAGGCAGGCAGATCACTTGAGCTCAGGAGTGTGAGACCAGCCTGGCCAACATGGTGAAATCCACTGTCTACTAAAAATTCAAAAATTAACTGTGTGTAGTGGCAGGTGCTTGTAATCCCAGCTACTTGGGAGGCTGAGGTGTAGAATTGCTTGAATCCGCGAGGCAGAGGTTGTGGTGAGCTGAGATCGCACTGCTGCACTCCAGCCTGGGCAACAGAGAGAGGCTCTGCTTAAAAAAAAAAGCATTGATGAGAATGTAGGGAAGCAGGTCCTCTGTCCCGCTACCAGCAGAAGTGAAAATCAGGCTGGGCGCAGTGGCTCATGCCTGTAATCTGAGGCTGCCTCAGCCTCCCAAAGTGTTGGGATCACCCAAGGTCAGGAGTTGGAGACCAGCCTGATGAACATGGTGAAATCTCATCTCTACTAAAAATACCAAATTAGCTGGGCATGGTGGTGCACGCCTGTATTCCCAGCTATTCGGGGGGCTGAGGCAGGAGAATTGCTTGAACCTGAGAGGCGGACGCTGCAGTGAGCCATGATCATGCTATTGCACTCCCTGGGTGACACAGCAAGACCCTGTCTCAAAAAAAAAAAAAAAAAAGGTGGAAATCAGTATGTCTACCAATGCTTCCACACCCTTGCCATGGCCTCATCATGTGTGCAGGGTGCCTCCTTGCCCTTTAACTCTGCACAGGTTCATATGACTTGCTTTAGCCAATGGCATGTAGGTGGAGGCACCAGCGTCTGAGTCTAGGCTTTCAGAAGCCTTGCATCTGCCTCTAGTCCGCTTGTGCCCCCACCATCACCATGCGATGCTCTCCCTGGCAGCTGACCTTCCCACAGCCTGGGCTCCAGAATGAGATGCTTGGAGCAGACCTGAGCCAGCCAAACCTGCAGCTTCAAGCAGAGCAGCCCTAGAAAAGTCGGGCTAGGTCAGGTGCAGTGGTTCATGTCTGTAATCCCAGCACTTTGGGAGGCTGAGGCAGGTGGATCACTTGAGGTCAGGAGTTCAAGACCAGCCTGGCTAAGATATAGTGAAACCCTGCCTCTACTAAAATTACAAAAATTAGCCAGGCGTGGTGGTGCACACCGGTAGTCCCAGCTACTTGGGAGGCTGAGGCAGGAGAATTGCTTGAACTAGGAGGTGGAGGCTGCAGTGAGCTGAGATCATGCCATTGCACTCCAGCCTGGGCAACAGAGTGAGACTCCATCTCAAAAAAAAAAAAAAAAAAAAGTCTGGCTAGATCAAGAACACGTGAGAGGTTGCTGAGTTTTTGGTCTTTGTTATGTAGAAATACTTGACAGTTCCAGGAATTGTTTATTAAAATTAAAATGAATATAGTCACATAACTTGATAATTCTAACTCTCCTTATTAGACATGTCTCCAAGGAAACTCGTGTAAAGATGTTCATAGCAACATTGTTTAAAAGAGCAAAGAAACCAAGAATAACCCAAATGTCCGGCACGAGGAGAATGGACAAAGAAACTCCGAGTTCTATGGAATACTACTGCAGCTTTTAAAAGGAAGAGGACAAGCTCTTTAAATAAATCTGGATAGAGTTCCAAGACATATTGTTGAGTTAAAAAAGCAAGCTGCAGAACAATATGTACAGTAGGATCCCATTTATGTTAAAAGACTCTCATATGCTTGCTCAAAACAATACTACTCATTTACTATACAATACTATGCATATACTATAGTACCACATGTGCACACACACGCACATACATGCACACACGCACACACATGTGCACATACATGCACACACATGCACCCACATGTACACACGTGCACACACATATGCACCCACATGTACACACGTATGCACCAACAGGCACCCACATGTGCACACACACCCCACACCCCCACATGTACACACACTTGCACGCACACATGCATGCACACATGTGTGTACATGTGCACACACCCACACCCACATATGCACCCACATGCACCCACGCGCACACACGTGCACACACATGCATGCACACACATACACACACACCCACATGTGCACACACAGGCACACACATGTGCGCACACACATGCATGCACACACACGCACACACACATGCACACACTCACTTTTAGACAAAGATCTGGAAGGACCAACCATGAACTGATAATAATGGCTATTTCCAGGGAAGAGATCTAGATGAGAGATGGGTGACCAAAGGGAATTTTAGCTTTGTCTGTAACACTTTATTTTTAACAAGCAAGAAAAGTCTATCTGTATATTATTTGTACAATTTAAAAATAATTTTCCTGGCTGGGAGCGGTGGCTCACGCCTGTAATCCCAGCACTTTGGGAGGCTGAGTCAAGTGATCACCTGAGGTAAGGAGTTCGAGACCAGCCTGACCAACATGGAGAAACCCTGTCTCTAATAAAAATACAAAATTAGTCGGGTGTGGTGGTGCATGTCTGTAATCCCAGCTACTTGGGAGGCTGAGGCAGGAGAATCGCTTGAACCTGGGAGGCGGAGATTGCAGTGAACAGAGATAGTGCCATTGCACTCCAGCCTGGGAACAAGAGCGAAACTCCATCTCAATAATAATAAGTTTTCCTTTTTCTTTTTTTTTGAGAGGGGGTCTTGCTCTGTCACCCAGGCTGGAGTGCTGTGACGTGATCACAGCTCACTGTAGCCTGAAACTCCTGGGCTCAAGTGATTCTCCTACCTCAGTCTCCCCAGAAGCTGGGACTACAGATGCACGCCACCATGCCCAGCTAATTTTTGCTTTTTTGTTTGTTTGTTTGTTTGTTTGTAGAGATGGGGTCTTGCCGTGTTGCCCAGGTCAGTCTTGAACTCCTGGGCTCAAGTGATCCTCCCACCTCAGTCTCCAATGTGCTGGGATTACAGGTGTGAGCTACTGCACCCAGCTTAAAAATAATTTTCTAAAAGGAAGAAATATATATGAATATATACATCCATGCATACTATGAATATAAACAGAAAGCCCTATTTTAAATGTCCTTTGTGGCAGAAAGGATCAAATTCAAATCCTGCTACTGCCACCATCTAACTGTGTGTCACTAGACAAGTCATTCTTTCACCTGGAACCTCTCTTTCCTCATATGTAAAATGGGGATACTCATTTATATTTAATAGGGTTTTCATCGAAGTAAATGATAATGTTTGTAAAGTTCCAAGAGCAGGCTGGGCACGGTGGCTTGCCTGTAATGCCAACACTTTGGGAGGCCGAGTCAAGTGGATCACCTGAGGCCAGGAGTTTGAGATCAGCCTGGGCAACATGGAGAAACCTGCTCTCTCCTAAAAATACAAAAAGTCACTGGGTGTGGTGGCAGGCACCTATAATCCCATCTACTCAAGAGGCTGAGGCAGGAGAATCACTTGAACCCGGGAGGGGGAGGTTGCAGTGAGCCAAGATCACACCACTGCACTACAGTCTTGGCCACAGAGTGAGACTCTGTCTCAAAAAAAAAAGTTCCAAAAGCAGTGTCTGACAACTAGTGTGTGTTCAATTAAATATGAATTTCCTTCCCTTCCACTTCCAGTTTCTGCTAACCCTAACCTTGCTCCTGAGGCATGAGTCACGCTGTGGTGACTATTTGGTAGGTGCTTCTTTGGCACTTATATTCCCTAGGGTAGGCAGAATAATGGCTCCCCAAAGATGTCATCATCCCCAGAACCCATGAATATGTTTGATTACACGGCAGAGATGAAGTAAGGCAGCTGGCAGGATTAAGATTGCTAATCTTAATTAGCTGACGTTAAGATAGGGAAAGTATGCTGCAGTACACAGGCATGCCCATTGCAATCAGAGTCCTTCCAAGTGGAGGAGGGAGGCCAGAAGGAAAGAATCAGAAAAACACGTGGGACAATGGAAGCAGGGTTAGAAAAATGCTACACTGCTGGCTTTGAAAATGGAAGGTGCCATCAGTCAAGACAGCCTTTAGAAGCTGGAAAGGACAATGAAACAGATTTGCCCCTGGAGCCTCCAGAAAGAAATGGAGCCCTGCTGCCATCTTGATTTTAGCCCAGTGAGGCCCATGTTGGACTTCTGAACTGCAGAACTGTAAGAATAAATTTGCACCAGATGACTAGGCACGGTGGCACATGCCTATAATCCCAGCACTTTGGGAGGCGGAGGTGAGGTCAGGAGTTCGAGACCAGCCTGGCCAACATGGTGAAACACTGTCTCTACTAAAAGTATAAAAATTATCTGGGCATGGTGGTGGGTGCCTGTAATTCCAGCTACTTGGGAGGTTGAGGCAGGAGAATTGCTTGAACCCAGGAGGCAGAGGTTGCTGTGAGCTGAGATTGTGCCATTGCACTCCGTCTCAAAAAAACAAAAACTTGCATTAAGTCACTGTTTGTGGTAATTTGCTATGGGAGTTACAAAAAACACCACAACTTGTGTGTGTATGTGTGTGTGTGTGTGAGTGACAGGGTCTCAATTGTGTGTGTGTGTGTGTGTGTGTGTGACAGGGTCTCAATTCTGTCACCCAAGCTGGAGTGCAGTGGTGCCATCTCAGCTTACTGCAACCTCTGCCTCCCTGGCTCAAGCAATCCTCCCACCTCAGCCTCCCGAGTAACTGGGACCACAGACACACACTACCATGCCCAGCTAATTTTTGTATTTTTTGTAGAGACGGGGTTTTGCCATGTTGCCCAAGCTGGTCTCAAACTCCTGGGCTCAAGTGATCCGCCCACCTCAGCCTCCCAAAGTGCTGGGATTACAGGGGTGAGCCACCGCGCCCAGCCCAACGCAACTTTTGATTCCTACAAAGCATCTCTATTTTTGGTTGCAGAACCACTTTTCTCTCCAAATAGCCCATGTGTCCTTCCTATATATCTCTCTTTGGATACACCAGGTCCTCTCCCCTGAGAATCAGACAGAGGACCCAGGCTTAATTAATGAAAGAATTTACAATCTCCAGCCATACTGATTGGTTCAGGGGTGGTCATGTGAGCAAAACTGGGTCCAAGCACAGAATTAAGCCGGAGTTGCTAAGGCAGTTGGAGGTGAGTCTAATGATACTGATGGTCGTAGTTTCAGCACGAGGGGACAGCCTATGTGAAGATGAAGCCAATCAGAGGAAATGAGGACTCAGAGATGCAAAGAGGCACATTCCGAACAACATCATTTGAGTGCCTGGATCTAGTCCTGCCTGAAGCTCTAGGCCAGCCATGACTTTTCAGTTACATGAAGCAATACATTCTATGAATCCCGCACAATTTTTTTTGAGACAGTCTCACTCTGTCACCCAGGTTGGAGTGCAGTGGCATGATCTCAGTTCACTGCAACCTCTGCCTCCGAGGTTCAAGCCATTCTCCTGCCTCAGCCTCCCGAGTAGCTGGGACTACAGACACACATCACCACTCCTGGTTAATTTTTTGTATTTTTAGGAAAAATGGGGTTTCACCATGTTGGCCAGGCTGGTCTCGAACTCCTGACCTCCAGTGATCTGCTCACCTCGGCCTCCTGAAGTGCTGGGATTACAGGTGTGAGCCACCATGCCTGGCCATGCATTCCCTTTTTAAAATTCAGCCAATTTGAATTGGGGTCTGTCCTTTGCAAATGGAATAATCCTTCGAGAATCTGATGACAGCCATACATTTTTTTTCCCTCGAGAAAAACACATGTGGACAAACCTTTATATACAATTTCAGGGAAACTTTTGACCCCCGAAGTCAAGCCCCAGGTTATGAAGTCCTGCAGTGTTCCAAGCTGTATTGCCAGCAAGCCATCAAAAAGGAGAGAAGAGAGAGAGTATCTTCAGGGAGTCTGGGATGCTCAGCCCCTCCCTCCGATCCTGAAGAGGAGTTTTGATATAGGTCATAAACCACTGGATCAAGGAATTAAAGGTGGGAGCTCTCTGCAGGAAGCGTTAAAAAGGCTCTTTGTGATCACTTCACTCGGCCTCTTTGAGAGCATCTCTCAGCCCTACTTTTGGAATCTACTGAGCAGAGGCTATAAGATGGGGAAGATTTCAGCCTCTTTTGGATCTCCTTCCTGGATTATATTTCTCTCTTTTCCCTCTTTCCACACTTGGGAGAACTCAAGATTAGAGTGACAGTGAGTCCCCAAGATACACGGCAAAGATATGAAGGAGGTTTTGAATTCTGGCCTTGTTAGCTCTTTTACACACAGAAGGTCTTTCTTTTTCTTTCTTTTCTTTTTTTTTTTTTTTTAAATTTTCTTTGAGGTTAAGAGTGGAGGTTTAATAGATGAAAGGAAGAGAAAAGCTCTCTCTCCTGCAGAGAGAGAGGGGTTCCCAAGTGGGCCTTCTGGTTCCATCGTGAAATGACCGGGGGTTTTATAGGTGAGTTTGAGGAGGCGGTGTCTTATTTACATAGGGGATGACAGATTGGTGGGACCACGTGTGTCATTTGCGTAGCTGTGAAGGAGCTGGCTGCCCCACCCTAACCTTTAATTATGCAGATGAGTTCTCTACCTGGCCAGCACTGCTTTTTTTGTTTTTGAGACGGAGTCTTGTCTCGCTCTGTTGCTAGGCTGGAGCGCAGTGGCTCGAGATCTCAGCTAATTGCAGCCTCCGCCTTCTGGGTTCAAGCGAATCCCCTGGCTCAGTCTCCCAAGTAGCTGGGATTACAGGCACACACCACCACGCCCGGCTAATTTTTTTGTATTTCAGTAGAGACAGGGTTTCATAATGTTGGCCAGGATGGTCTCGACTCCTGGCCTCATGATCTGCCCACCTCAGCCTCCCAAAGTGCTGGGATTACAGGCGTGAGCCACTGCGCCTGGCCCCACCCATGTTATTTCTAACAAGAGGTCTCAAGGTGGTCACCCCCTACCCTGTCCCTGGTGGTGGTCTCTTTAGTTCACTGTAGCATGTGGCAGTGGAGGTATGAAGGGTCCACATTCACAGCAGACCATCAGCTAGGCAGTGGCTCACACCTGTAATCCCAGCACTTTGGGAGGCCAAGGCAGAGGGATTGCTTGAGCCCAGGAATTCAAGACCAGCCTGGGCAACATAACGAGACCTCATCTCTACAAAACAAAAAAATTAGCTAGCTAGCTTCCTTCCTTCCTTCCTTTAACGAGACCTCACCTCTCCAAAAAATATTAGCTTCCTTCCTTCCTTCCTTCCTCCTTTCTTCTAAACAGAATCTCACTCTGTCACCCAGGCTGGAGTGCAGTAGCGCGATCTCAGCCCACTGCAACCTCTGCCTCCTGGAATCAAGCGATTCTTGTGCCTTATCCAGTGTAGCTGGGATCACAGGCAAGAGCTACCATGCCTGGCTAATTTTTGTATTTTGAGTAAAGACAGGGTTTTGCCATGTTGGCCAGGCTGGTCTCGAACTCCTAACCTCAAGTGATCTTCCTACCTCTCAAAGTGCTGGGTTAACAGGTGTGAACCACTCTACCTGGCCTGGAATTATTTACTTTTTAAATGTTTAGCAACATTTAGTGCCAGTGATGCTGTCTGGACCAGAATTTTCTTTGTAGTTAATCTTTTAAAAATTATTCATTTGATTTGTTTTATGGTTTTGGACTGAATGCTATATTTTATCTTGAGTCATTTTTGGTTTAAGTTATGGCTTTCTAGGAATTTGTCCATTTCAGTTGTATTTTTAAATTTGTTATTGTAAAGTTGTTCTTAACATGAAATTTTACTCCACTCTCTGGAGCCCATGTAGTAATGTCCCCCTTAAAAAATTCCTGATATTGGCTATTTGTGCTTTTTCTTTCTCTTTTTAATCAACGTCACCGGAGGTTTGACTATCTTACCAGGCTTTTCAAGTAACCAACTTTGGTGTCGTTGATTAGCCCAACTTTATGTTTGTTTGCTATACGATTTTTTTGTTATTATCTTGTCCATTTCCTTTTTTTGGATTTATTTTGTTATTCTTTTAATAACTAGATGGATGTATTTAGTGCCATGAATTTTCCTTGAAGTTCTGCTTAATGTATTCACATTAAAAAATATATAGTATTTTTTTTAACCATACAGTTAAAACTGTTTTACAGTTTCCATTAGGATTTCTTCATTGACCCAAGAATTATGAGATTTTTTTTTTTTTTTTAGATGAGGTCTCACACTATCACCCAGGTTGGAGTGCAGTGGCGCAATCTCTGCTCAGTGCAACCTCTGCCTCCCTGGGCTCAAGTGATACTCCCACCTCAACCTTCTGAGTAGGTGGGACTACAGGTGTGTGCCACCATGTTTGGCTAATTTTGAACTTTTTGTAGAGTCAGGGTCTCCCCATGTTGCCCAGGTTGATCTCAAGTTCCTGAGCTCAAGTGATCCTCCCACCTCAGCCTTCCAAAGTGCTCTCATTACAGGCATGACCACACCCAGGACTTGAGAATTTAAAAAGTTATTATTTTTTATTTTAATTTTTAAAATTTGAGACAGAGTGTCGCTGTCATCCAGGCTGGAGTGCAATGGTGATCTCAACTCACTGCAACCTCCGCCTCCCGGGCTTAAGTAATTCTCTTGCCTCAGCCTCTGGGGTAACTGGGATTACAGGCACCCACCACTATGCCTGGCTAATTTTTTGTATCTTTAGTAGAGACAGGTTTCACCACGTTGGCCAGGCTGGTCTCAAACTCTTGACCTCAAGTGATCCACCTACCTTGGCCTCCCAAAGTGCTGGGATTACAGGCGTGAGCCACCACAGCCAGCCTAAAGTTATCTTTTTATTAACTTATAATAATCTTCCTATGCTAATGACCATATGTATACTGTATGATTTCAAACATTTGAAATGTGTAACTGCGTGTATACCTCATTTTATTGCTCCTTGCTTTATTGCACTTTGCAGATTTTTTTTTTTTTTTAACAAATCGAAGGTCTGTTGTGGTAATCCCATGTTGAGCTGGTCTATCAGCACCATTTTAACAACAGCATGTCCTCCCTTAATGTCTCGGTTTACATTTTGGTAATTCTCTAATATTTCGGGCTTTTTATTATCATTCTGTCTGTTATGGTGATGCGTGATCAGTGATCTTTGATGTTGCGATCGTAATTGTTTAGGGATGCCATGAACCACATCCATATGGGATGGCAAACTTAATGTATAAATGTTGTGTGTGTTGTGACTTTTCTACCAACTGGCCTTTCCCCTGTCTTTCTCCCTCTCCTGGGGCCTCCTCATTCCCTGAGACACAACAGTATTAAAATTATGCCAATTTCAGCCGGGCACAGTGGCTCATGCCTGTAATCCCAGCATGTTGGGAGGCCAAGGTGAGCAGATCATGAGGTCAGGAGATCGAGACCATCCTGGCCAACATGGTGAAACCCTGTATCTATGAAGAATACAAAAATTATCTGGGTGTGGAGGTACACGCCTGTAATCCCAGTTACTCAGGAGACTGAGGCACAAGGATCGCTTGAACCTGGGAGGCAGACGTTGCAGTGAGCCGAGATTGCACTACTGCACTCCAGCCTGGGTGACAGAGTCTCGAAAAAATAAAAAAAAATGGCCAATTGACAACTCTACAGTGGCCTCTAAGTGTTTAAGTGAAAGGAAGAGTCACATGCCTTTCACTTTAAATCAAAAACTAAAAATGGTTAAGTTCAGTGAGGAAGGCACATTAGAAGCTCTGCTAGGCCAAAGAAAAGGCCTCTTGCACCGATTAGCCAAGTTGTAAATGCAAAGGAAAAGTTCTTGAAGGAAATGAAAAGTGCTACTCCAGTGAATGCATGAATAGTAAGAAAGCAAAACAGCCTTATTGCTATGTGAAGAAAGCTTTCGTGGTCTGGATGGAAGATCAAACTAGCCAGTTTTCACCTAAATTAAAGCCTAATCCAGAGTAAGGCCTTAACGCTCTTCAATTATGTGAAAGCTGAGAGGTAAGGTAGCCGCAGAAGAAAAGTTGGAAGCTAGCAAAGGTTGGTTCATGAGGTTTAAGGAAAGAAGCTATCTCTATAACATAGGAGTGCAAGGTGAGGCCAGGCGCAGTGGCTCACGTCTGTAATCCCAGCACTTTGGGAGGCCAAGGTGGGTGGATCATGAGGTCAGGAGTTCAAGACCAGCCTGGCCAACATGGTGAAACACCACCTCTACTAAAAATACAAAAATTAGCTGGGTGTGGTGGCACACCTGTAATCCCAGCTACTCGACAGGCTGTGACAGGATAATTGCTAGAACCTGGGTGGTGGAGACTGCAGACTGTACTCTGGCCTGGGCGACAGAGTGAGACTCCATCTGGGGGGTGGGGTGGGGGTGGGGTGAAGAAATGCAGGTTGAAGCAGCAAGTGCTGATGAAGAAACTGCAGCAAGTTATGCAGAAGGCCTAGCTGAGATAATTGATGAAAAGCAGCTATACTAAACAACAGATTTTCAATGTGATAAAAACAGCCTTCTATGAAAAGAACATGCCATCTAGGGCTTTTATAGCTAGAGAGGAAAATTCAATATTTGGCTTCAAAGTTTCAAAGGATAGGCTGACTCTCTTGTTAGGGGCTCATGCAACTGGTGACTTTAATTGAAGCCGGTGCTCATTTGCCATTCTGAAAATTCTAGGGCCCTTAAGAATTATGCAAAATCTACTACGCCTGTGCTCAAAAAATAGAACAACAAAGCCTGAATAACAGCACATCTGTTTACTTCATGGTTTACTGAATATTTGAAGCCCACTGTTGAGATCTACTGCTCAGAAAAAAAAATATATTTCTTTCAAAACATTACTGCTCATTAACAATATACCTGGTCACCCAAGTGCTCTGATGGAGAGGTACAAGATTAGCATCGTTTTCATGCCCACTAACACAACATCCATTTTGCAGCCCATGGATCAAGAAGTAATTTTAATTTTCAGGTCTTGTTATTTCAGAAATACATTTCATAAAGGCAGAGTTGCCATAGTGATTCCTCTAATGGATCTGGGCAAAGTCCATTGACAAATTTCTGGAAAGGATTCACCATTCTTAGATGCCATAAAGAACATCTGTGATTCATGGGAGGTGGTCCAAAATCAACATTAACAGGAGTTTGGAAGAAGTTGATTCCAGCACTCACAATGACTTTGAGAGAAGTTCAAGACCTTAGTGGAAGAAGTCATATCAGATGTGGTGGAAATAGCAAGGGACCTCGAATTTGAAGTAGAGCCTGAAGATCCTACTTCTGAATTGACCGAATTGTGGCAATCTCCTAATAAAATTTGAACACGTGAGGAGTTGCTCCTTATGGACGAGGAAAGAAAGCGGTTTCATTTTCTTTCTCTCCCTTTCCTTCCTTCCTTCCTCTCTCCCTCTCTTTCTCTCCCTCCCTTCTTTCTCTTTCTTTCTTTCTTCCCTTTTCTCTCTCTCTCTCTTTCTTTTGATAAAGTCTCACTCTGTAACCCAGGCTAGATGGCATGACCTCAACTCACTGCAACCTTCACCTCCAGGGTTCAAACGGTATCATTTTCCCTTCTTTCCTTCCTCCCTCCCTCCCTTCGTCCCTCCCTCCCTCCTTCCCCCACTTTTTTCTTAAATGAAGTCTCACTCTGTCACCCAAGCTGGAGTGCAGCGGCACAACTTCGGCGGCTCACTGCAACCTCCGCCTCTGGGGTTCAAGCGATTCTCCTGCCTCAGCCTCCCAAGTAGTTAGGATGACAGGTGCGTGCCACCACGCCCAGCTAATTTTTCTATTTTTAGTATAAATGGTGTTCCACCATGCTGGTGAGGCTGGTCTTGAACTTCTGGCCTCAAGTGATCCTCCCAACTTAGCTTTCCAGAGTGGTGGGATTACAAGCGTAAGCCACCGGGCCCGGCCGTCTCTCTGGTCTTTCTTAAACCCCAAACCCCTTGGTCTCCCTCCTGGCCCCTGGGGTCTTTGTCTCCATCCCCTCTCCGGGTTCGCTCCCATCTGATTCCCTGTCTTCTCTCGCTGGTCCTCTCCCCTTTGCCTCAGACTCTATCCTCTTCGTGGCTGTTGATCCCACTTCTGCACTGTCCTCGCTGCTGTCTTCTCCCTGCCGCGTGTCTGTCCCCATCTCCCGCCTCAGCCCCTGTGCCGTCGGGCGCTCCGCCTGTGACCGTGGGCTCTTTTTCTGACCCCTCCGTCTCTGTCACAGCCCCTCTTGTCGCTCCTGGCCAGAGGCCCTGTCTCCATCGCCTCAGGGTCCTTCCCCGTCTCCTTCTCTTCCTGTCACCCCGGGCTGCTTCCCAGCGTCTTTCCTTTCGTCTGCGAATCGTCCTCTGCCCCTCTGGGTCTGCGCCTGTGGGGGGCTCTGCCCCTCGGAACTGTTTTCTCCATTCAGTCTCCGGATATTTTCTAGGGGGTCACATCCTCTTCTAGATCTGTCCTGGGGCAGAGCGGACACCTCGAGGTCCATCGGTCAGTCTAAATCCCTTCTTATAGCCTCTGGCCTTTCGTGTCGCCTCGCCTCGCCTCGCCTCACGCCATTTCCCGTCTTTAAATCTCCCTTTAAAAAGACAGCTGGAAGCATTAGCGCATGCGCAACAATCACCACTTTGGAGCAGGTGCGGACGTCCAGCCTGCAAGCTCCTCGGAGCTCACGCGAACTCACAAGCTCCGGAGGCCGGGTCGGAAACCAGTGACGTCACGAAGCCTTATTGGCTGCCTTCGACCAGCGCGCTTGCTGGAGTAGATGAACACGCCTTGCCAAGCGCCACTGTGCGCTCAGCGATAGACCTAACCGACCTTGGGAACCCTGTAGAGACTCGTGTCATCACGGCAACCCTGCCCTACCTAATTGGATACCTGCGCCACTTCGTTGAACCCACTACTCTGGATGCCTGGCGGGTCAAAGATTGTATATAATTGGATGCCAGGGAATTTGCATCTTCCTTACCTTTCGCATTTCTCACTCTCACCTGGATTTCTTCCCCAAGCACTGGGGACCTGGAGACGGAAAGTGACTTGAGTCGCCGTGGAGGAGTGAGGGGTGTTGGACCTGGCACCGGAACCCTGCTGGAGTCAGCTGACCCCATGGGCTGCTCTCTCTCAGATACAGGTCCCTTTCCTCCCGCCAGGGGGCGCCAAAGAACGCAGGGGCCTACCTGGCCTTGAGGACTGGTGACGTCAGGAATAAGTCTCTTGAGATTGGCTACATCAGTTACTATGCAGTCAAAGGTACAAAAGGAGAGGCCCCACCCCGGTTGTCCTGGCGATTAAGGAGGCGAGGCTATGCGTAGAAGGCCAACCTGGGCAGTATGATGAACCTCTCATTCATTGAAAAAAAAAAAAAATTTTTTTTTTTCCGTAATACAGAAATGTTAAGGAAACATTGTTGCCTTAACAATTTGCTTAACGACTTGCTAAATCGTTGCCCAGGCTGGAATGCAGTGACTATTCATGATTGTATTAATTGTGCACTACAGCCTGGAACTCCTGGCCTCAAGGGGTCGTCCTGCCTCAGCCTTCTAGGTAGCTGGGACTACAGGCACAGGCTACTGTGCCGGGCCTATACTTTCAAGACAAAAAAGAAAACAAATCCAGCAATCTTAGTTGCTTTTAGTGGGAACGTTGGTCTGAATAACCTAGTCTGCCATTATCAGCTACCTCAACTACTCTGTCCTCTCAGCGTTGCTTAATTTCTCTACTTAGCACTTAACACTACTTGACATTATATATTTATTTGTCCACCAACTAGGTTGAAATCTTCGTGGGTGTGTGGATTTCGTTTTCTGCTGTCGCCTCCCCGGTACCCAGAATGATGCCTGGTACAGAGTGAATACTCAATAGTTGTTTAATAAATGAATGAAAAAAG
The DNA here is from genome assembly GCF_030222135.1 of Aotus nancymaae. Taxonomy (NCBI): domain Eukaryota; kingdom Metazoa; phylum Chordata; class Mammalia; order Primates; family Aotidae; genus Aotus; species Aotus nancymaae. The sequence continues at coordinate 4,889,984 of NW_026988441.1, read as the reverse complement.
AGTGATTTTGCATACTGCTTTGTGCCATGGCTACCGTGGGCCAATGAAAGAGGACTGGAGGATTCAGAAACTTGGTCAGAAATCTAGAATCGGCGTTGAGATCTTTCAAATCACAATTCCAAATCAAGGTCATAACTTAACCAAACTGAAAGAAAAAAACCTCAGACATTCTAGGTTTCATTACTTCCTAGGTTTAGGTACTGGGATGAGCGGCAGGTCTCAGCTACCCACGGGTCTGTGGGTCCCTCTCACTCTCTCTGGCTCTCTACTCACTCTCCTATCTTTGCTTTTGCCTGTGGTCCTCACCCCTGACGAAGTCTCAGACAGCTCTGACCCTCTCATTTCCTTTCTCTTTGCCCTTTCTGTCTATTCATCTCTGTGACTCAGTCCCTGTTTCTGTGTCCTTATCTTTCTCTGGCGGGTCTCGGTCATGTACTCCCCATCACTCTCCTCCCCTGTAAGATACAATTGTGTTTCTAACTCTGCCCACACCCCTAATCTCTCACTGCCGGACGGCTGGGAAGCCACCTTCCATCTACCCCCCATCTTGCCTCAATGCCTTTTCTCTTTCCATCATCCCCTTTTTATATTACCATCCCTTCTGTCTGACATCACACTCTCCGCCTCTATCACTTCACCCGTCTCTGTGTCATTGAATGGGCTCCGTTACGCTCACCCTGGTGGCATCGCCACGATTGCCCTCCACTCAGAGTCTGTGCATTCTGTTGCGGTTCCCTCGGGCTCTGTCTCCTCCAACTCTGAATCCTCTGTCTCTGTCCCTTGCTCGGCTTCTGTCTCCTGTATTTCTGTCATGGTCTCTTTCTCTGCCTTCTACCTTCTAACTATCTCTGTCCTCTCGACCTCTGTTCCACTTTGCTCTTTGCTCTTTTCTTTTCTTTCTTTTTTTTTTTTAAGCCACTCTCACTCTGTCGTCCAGAGGAGACTGGAGTCCAGTAGCATGAACACCACTCACTGCAACCTCTAACTCCCCGGCTCTAGCAATCCTCCCATCTCAGCTTCCTGAGTAGCTAAGAAAACTGATGTGTGCCGCCACCACCATGCCTGGCTAATTAAAAAAAATATTTTTTTTGTAGGGTCAGGGACTCCTTTTGTTTCCCAGGTTGGAGGGCAGTGATGTCATCATAGCTCACTGCAGCCTTGACCTCCCTGGCTCAGGTGATCCTCCTGCCTCAGCCTCCCGAATAGCTGAGACCACAGGTGCACACTACCATGCCCAGCTAATATATATATATATATATATTTTTTTTTTTAGAGACAGGGTTTTGCCATGTTGGCCAGGCTGGTCTCAAACTCCTGACCTCAAGTGATCTGCCCACCTCCACCTCACAAAGTGCTGGGATTACAGGCATGAGCCACTGTGCCTGGCCCTCCCTCCATCTTGCTTATACCCCTTGGTCTCCATCCTGGCTCCTGGGGTCTTTGTCTCTGTCCCCTCTCCAGTTCGCTCCCATCTGACTCCCTGTCTTCTCTCGCTGGTCCTCTCCCCTTTGCCTCAGACTCTATCCTCTTCGTGGCTGTTGATCCCACTTCTGCACTGTCCTCGCTGCTGTCTTCTCCCTGCCGCGTGTCTGTCCCCATCTCCCGCCTCAGCCCCTGTGCCGTCGGGCACTCCGCCTGTGACCGTGGGCTCTTTTTCTGACCCCTCCGTCTCTGTCACAGCCCCTCTTGTCGCTCCCGGCCAGAGGCCCTGTCTCCATCGCCTCAGGGTCCTTCCCCGTCTCCTTCTCTTCCTGTCACCCCGGGCTGCTTCCCAGCGTCTTTCCTTCCGTCTGCGAATCGTCCTCTGCCCCTCTGGGTCTGCGCCTGTGGGGGGCTCTGCCCCTCGGAACTGTTGGTTTCCTCCCCTCAGTCTCTGGATGTTTCCTAGGGGGCCACATCGTCTTCTAGTCCTGTCCTGAGGCTGAGGGGCCACCTCGAGGTCCATCAGTCAGTCTGCCCGTCTCCTTAGAGCCTCTCGCCTCTCGCGTCGCCCCACGCCCTTTCCCGCCCTTTATCTCCCTGCACACTTAAAAAAAAAAAAAAAAAAAAAAAAAAAAAGGGCAGCCGGAGGCATCAGCGCATGCGCACCAATCACCACTCTGGAGCAGGTGCGCGCGTCCAGCCTGCAGGCTCGCGGAAGCTCAGGGAGCTCACCGGCGGCCTGCTCGGCAACTAGTGATGTCCCGGAGGCTTGTCCTCGCCTTACTGGCTGCCTCTGACCAGCCCGCGCTTGCTGGAGTCGACTGCCACGCCTTTCCAAGCGCCACCGTGCGCTCAGCGCTAGAGCTCACCGACGCTGGGAACCCTGTAGAGACTCGTGTCGTCACGGCAACCCTGCCCTATCTAATTGGATACCTGCGCCACTTCGTTGAACCCACTACTCTGGATGCCTGGCGGGTCAAAGATTGTATATAATTGGATGCCAGGGAATTTGCATCTTCCCTACCTTTCGCATCTCTCTCTCTCAGCCGGATTTCTTCCACAAGCATAGGGGATGTAGAGATGAAAAGTGACTTGAGTCGCCGTGGGGCAGTGAGGGGTGTTGGACCCGGCACCGGAACCCTGCTGGAGTCAGCTGACCCCATGGGCTGCTCTTTCTCAGATACAGGTCCCTTTCCTCCCGCCAGGGGGCGCCAAAGAACGCAGGGCCCTACCTGGCCTTGACGACTGGTGACGTCAGGAGTCAGCCTCTCGTGATTGGCTACATCAGTTACTATGCAGTCAAAGGGAGTAAAGGAGAGGCTCCGCCCCGGGAGTCGCTGTCGCTCCGGCCAGATGTCCTGGCGCTTGAGGAGGCGAGGCTATGAGTTCAAGTCCACCCTTGGCTATTGAGAGCCTCTCATTCATGAAAAAAGAAAAAAATTCTCCGTGTACCCAATACATTTTTAAAATTTCTTCAAAATTATTTCAGTATGTTTTCTCTCTCTCTCTTTTTTTTTTTTTTTTTTTTTTTTTGAGACGTCGTCTTACTCTGTTGTCCAGGCTGGAGTTCATTGTTATGATCTCAGCTCACTGTAACCTCCGCCCACTGGGTTCAAACAAGACTCCTGTCTCAGCCACCTGAGAAGCTGTGATTACAAGCACATACCACCATGCCCGGCTAATTTTTGTTTTTTAGTAGAGATGGAGTTTCACCATTTTGACCAGGCTTGTCTCAAACTCCTGACCTCGGGTGATCTGCCCACCTTGGCCTCCCAAATTGCTGGGATTGCAGGCGTTAGCCACTGCAGCTGGCGCCTTGTATACTCCATAATTGTGCCCCAACGTGCAAACTGTTATTAAGAGTGAACACCTAGGGCAGCTTGGATCTATATAATGTACAACTCTTGTTTCTGCCTCAATGACATCTGTTATCTCTGATATTCTTAATAGATTTTTTTTTTTGGAGTAGTCTTAGGTTTACAGAAAAAAGTCAAATGAAAAGTATGGAAAATTTCTATATCCCCCTTCATCGCCCCCCATCTCCCCTGTTAACATTCTGTTACTGTGCCACAGCTGTTACAATTAATAAGCCAATACCGATAGATTATTATTAGCTGAAATCTATAGTTTACATTAAGGTCCACTCTTTGTGTGAGACTTTGTACATTGTATAGTGGTTTTGTTTGTTTGTTTTTGAAAATAGGCCTTTTTTTAAAGAGCAGTTTTAAATTTACAGCAAATCGAGAGGAAAGTCCATAGTTTACATCTCTTAGTGTTGTATAATCTATGGGTTTAGACACACTTATATAATGACATATCTACTTTTATAATATTATGCAGGGTGGTTTCACTGTCCTAAAAGTTGGGTGAGCTCTGCTGATTCACTCTTCCCTCTCCCAAACCCCTAAAAACCCACTGATTTTTTTTTAACTGTCTCTATAGTTTTTCCTTTTCCAGAATGTTATATAGTTGGAATCATACCTTATGTAGTCATTTTATATTGGCTTCTTTGACTTAGCAATATGCATTTTCATTTCTTCCATATCTTTTCATTGCTTGAGAGCCCATCTCTTTTTATAACGGAAAAATATTCCATTGTATGGATGTATCGCAGTTTGTTCATCTCCTGAAGGACATCTTGATTGCTTCCAAGTTCTGGCAATTATGTACAGAGCCGGTATGAATATTTGTCTTCAGGTTTTTGTGTGGATGTAAGTTTTCATCTCATTTGGGTAAATACCAAGGAACATGAGTGCTGTGATATATGGTAAGAGTGTTTAGTTTTGTAAGAAGCTGCCAAACTGTCTTCTAAAGTGGCTGTACCAATTTGCATTACTGCCAGCAAGGAGTAAGAGTTCCTGATGTTCCTTATCCTCACCAGCATTTGGTGTTATTAGTGATTTGGATTTTCATCTTTCTAATAGCTTTTAATTTTGGGGTAGTTTTGGGGATGGGGGGACAGAATGTTGCTCTGTTGCCCAGGCTGGAGTGCAGTGGCTTGATCTTGGCTCACTGCAACCTCCGCCTACTGGGTTCAAGCAATTCTTCTGCCTCAGCCTCCCGAGTAGCTGGGATTACAGGCGCACACCACCACGTCCAGCTAATTTTTGTATTTTTAGTAGAGACAGGGTTTTGCCATGTTGGCCAAGCTGGTCTTGAACTCCTGACCTCAGGTGATCTGCCCACCTTGGCCTCCCAAAAGTGCTGGGATTACAGGCATGTAATTTCCAGAGAGCAAAGCTTATTATAATAATAATTATAGCAGTGTACTCTTGCAAGGAAAAACAAATAGACCAAAAGAACAACATGGAAAAATCAGGAAAATTCCACAAATATATGGTCACTTGGTTTATGACAAAAGCAACATTGCAGTGCAATGAGAAGCAAAAAATTATCTTTTTGAATAAATAGGGCTGAGCCAACTGATAGCCACATGATCCCTTCCTCACACAGTACACAAAAATTGATTCCAGATGTGTTGTAGGGCTAAATGTTTACACTTAAATAATAAAACCTCTAGAAGAAAATATTGTAGAATATCTTCAGAAGCTTTAGGGTAAGAAAACATTTCTTTTATTACTTGTCTGTTTTAATAGAGATAGGGTCTCGCTATGTTGCCCAGGTTGGTCTCAAACTCCTGGGCTCTTGTGATCCTCCTGCCTCAGCCTCCCGAAGTGCTGTGATTAGAGGCATGAGCCATTGCGCCTGGCCAAAAAATACTTCTTAAACAAGAAACAAACAAGCCTCAACTATAAAGGAAAATGTTGATAAACTGGACTATATTAAAATAGGAACTTATGTTCATCAAAAAATACCATTAGGAGAATGAAAAGACAAGCCAGAGAGTGGGAGAATATTTTTTTCTAACAAAGGCCTCATGTGAATATATAAAGAACTCCTACTAACCTGTTTTTCAAAAAAGGCAGAAAATCCAATAGAGAAATGGACAAATGGTGTGAATTGACATTTCACAGAATAGCATATTCATGTGGCTCAATATTTGGAAAGGTGTTCAATTTCATTAGGTATGGGGGAAAGGTAGATTAAAACCATAATAAAATACTGCTGCACTCCCACCAGAATTGCTAAAATTGAAAGGACTAACAATACCAAATGTTGGCGAGCAACTGAAATTCTCAGAGAGTGCTGGAGGGTGTATAAATGGAGAAAATTAGTTGGGAAAACTGGTTGGCAGTGTCTATTAAAGATGAACATGAGGCCGGGCATGGTGGCTCATGCCTGTAATCCCAGCACTTTGGGAGGCTGAGGCACGCAGATCACTTGAGGTCAGGAATTGAAAACCAGCCTGGCTCATCTCAAAAGAAAGATGAACATTTGCATACCATGTATACACCCTGGGACCCAGCAATGACACTTCTAGGTATATATCCAACAGAAATGCCTACATATGTTCACCAAAATGCAATGTACATAGCAGTACTGTAAGTGGTCATGCCAGACCAGAAGCCACCTAATCCACTGTAGAATGGATAGATTATTATGTATTCCCATAACGCACTTTTTTTTTTTTTTTGAGACAGGATCACCCTCTGTCACCCAGGCTGGAGGGCAGTGGCATGATCTCAGCTCACTGCAACCTCTGCTTCCCAAGCTCAAGTCATCCTCCCACCTGAACTTCCCAAGTAGTTGAGACTACAGGCGCGAACCACCACACCCAACTAATTTCTGTATATATATATATTTGGTAGAGACGGCATCTCACTATGTTGTTCAGGCTGGTCTTGAACTCCTGGGCTCAAACTATCTGCCTGCCTCACCCTCCTAAAGTGCTAGGATTACAATGAACAGCCTCCAACAATCAGCAACAACATGGACAAATCTCACAGGCGTATGAAGAATAAAACAATTCAGGCCAGGCACGGAGGCTCACACCTGTAATCCCAGCACTTTGGGAGGCCGAGGCGGGAGGATCACGAGGTCAAGAGATAGAGACCCCCCTGGCCAACATGGTGAAACCCCGTCTCTACTAAAAATACAAAAAGTTAGCTGGGCGTGGTGGCCGGTGCCTGTAGTCCCAGCTACTCGGGAGGCTGAGGAAGGAGCATTGCTTGAACCCGGGAGATGGAGGTTGCAGTGAGCTGAGATCATGCTACTGCACTCCAGCCTGGGTGACAGAGCGAGACTCTGTCTCAGAAAAATAAAAAGAATTCCAACACATAAGTCTGTACACTTGTAGGATTCCAAGTAGCTGAAGATCAAAAACAAGGCAAACTGACTTACGGTGTTAGAAATCAGGGCAGTAGTTACCTTTGAGGTGAAGAAGTAACTGACAAGGAGCATAAGGGGCTTGGAGAGCTGGTGATGCTCCAGTTCACGACCCAGGGCTGCTTACATGGGTGTGCTCAGCCTATAATCGGATCCACACTTACTGGATATGTGTGAGTTTCTTTGTGAGTATGTTATATTTTAATAATTTTTTTTGGAAACTGGGTGTTGTCTCTCTATCCTCCAGACTGGAGTGCAGTGGCTCAACCATGGTTCACTGCAGCCTTGACCTCCTGGGCTCAAGAGATCCTCTCACCTTAGCTCTTGAGTAGCTGGGACTACAGGTGCACACCATGGCACCTGGCTATTTAAAAAAATTTTTTTTTGTAAGAGATGGAGTCTTGCTATGTTGCCAAGGCTAGGTCTCAAACTCCTGGGCCCTAGTGATCCTCCCACCTCAGCCTCCCAAAGTGCCAGGATTACAGGCATCAGCCACTGTGCCTAGCAATAGTTTTTTTTTTTTTAAGGCCAGTTTTCTGTCTCTTGAAAGTGGAGGAGTCTTGATAAATTCAGCAAATGGCCATACTATTTTGTTTATTTATCTTCCCTCCCCTTTCAAGTGACAATTGTGATGGTTTTCCTGTTTCTCCACTGTTATACATGGGCATGGGATGCTGAGGGGGCTACAATTTCATTTAACATTAATTTTCCTTCCTTCCTTCCTTCCTTCTTTCCTTCCTTCCAGACAGAGTCTCGCTCCGTCCCCCAGGCTGGAGTGCAGTGGCGCAATCTCAGCTCACTGCAACCTCCACCTCCCGGGTTCAAGCGATTCTTCCTGCCTCAGCCTCCCAAGTAGCTGGGATTATAGGCATGCGCCACCATGCCCAGCTAATTTTTGTATTTTTAGTAAAGACAGAGTTTTGCCATGTAGGCCAGGCTGGTCTTGAATGCCTCAGCCTCCCAAAGTGCTGGGATTACAGGCATGAGCCACTGCACCCAGACTTAATATTAATTTTCTGGATAAAGAGAGACTCCATGTGTCCTTGACGAAAGGAATAGCCAGTGTCCAGAAATCTTGGTCTGTAGATTGGATATGGCTTTGTGATGCCTCCCTTTGGGGAAGGGGTGAATGCTTCTGCAGTAGCACTAGGAATGTTTATATTATGTTAGGTACGAGTAGTAGTTTGAGCCAGCTTTATCAAGATATAATTTGTGTGAAGAAAATGTATTAATATTTCCTTCCCCTCTTCCTTTCCCTCCCTCTCTCTGTCTCTCTCTCTGTCTCTCTCTCTGTCTCTCTCTCTCTCTCTTTGGAGACAGAGTCTCGCCCCGTCACCCAGGCTGGAGTGCAATGGCGTGATCACTTCCTGGGTTCAACCTCCGCTTCCTGGGTTCAAGCGATTCTCCTGCCTCGGCCTCCCAAGTAGCTGGGATTACAGGCACACACCATGCCTGGCCAAAAGTGTACCAATATTTCAAAAAGATATTTCCAATCCATTTTCATAGCAGCATTATTTACAATAGCCAAAAGGTGAAGGAAGCAACCCAACTGTTCATCAGTGAATTAATAGATAAACAAAATGTGGTATATACACATAATGGAAAATTATTTAACCTTAAAAAGAAAGGAAATTCTAACATATGCTACAACATGGGTGAAGTCTAAGGATATTCATGCTAAGTGAAACAATCCCATCACGAGAAGACAGATGCTGTATGATTCCACTTACATGAGGTACCTAGAGTAGTCAAATTCATGGAGAATTTCCCAGAGAGTGGAATGTGCCTGCCAGGGGCTGGGGAGAAAAGGAAACAGTGAGTTGTTTAATGGGAACAAAGTTTCAATTCTGAAGAGGAAAGAGATCTAGAGATGAGTAGGGGTGATGATTGCACAACAATGCTACTGTACACTTAAAACTGGCTAAGTCTGGTCGAGGTGGCTCATGCCTGTAATCCCAGCTACTCCGGAGGCTGAGGCAGAAGAATCGCTTCAACCCAGGAAGCGGAGGTTGCAGTGAACCGAGATTGCACCATTGCACTCCAGCCTGGGCATCACAGAGAGACTCAGTCTCAAAAAAAAATTTTTTTTTAATTGGCTAAGATGACTCTGTCTCAAAGAAAACATTTGGCTAAGATGGTAAAGTTTATTTTGCAACAATGTAACAAGAATTTAAATGAACTAATTTTAAGTGCAACGAGTTTTGACAATGTATTCAGTTGTGTGACAACTTCCATCATCTGGAAAGTTTCCCTGTGTCCACTAGTAATCAATCTCTCCACAACCACCCACCCGCTGCCACAGCCCCCAGGCAACCACTGATCCACTTTCCACCCCTACATATTAGTCTCTTCTTTTCTCTTCCCTCCCCTCCCCTCCTCTCCTCTCCTTCCTTCTTTCCTTCTTTCTTTCTTTCTTTTTTGAAATGGAGTCTTGCTCTGTTGCCCAGGCTGGAGTGCAGCGTCATGATCTCGGTTCACTGCAACCTCTGCCTCCCGGGCTCAAGTGAATCTCCTGCCTCAGCCTCCCGAGTAGCTGGGATTACAGGTGCGTGCCACCACATCTGGCTAATTTTTGTTATTTCAGTAGAGACGGGGTTTTACCATGATGGCCAGGCTGGTTTTGAACTCCTGATCTCAAGTAATCCACCACCTCAGCCTCCCAAAGTGCTGGGATTACAGGCGGGAGTCGCCATGCCCAGCTCAGGTTAGTGTTTTCTTTCTACAATTTCACATAACTGGAGTCCTCCAGTATACACTCTTGTGTCTGGCTTATATCACGTGCCATCATGTTTCTGAGATTTATCCATGGTGCTATGCATGTCGGTAGGTGGTTCATTGATGGACATTGATGTTGTCTCTGCATTTCCAGATTGGGACTATCATGAATAAGGCTGCTGTGAATACTCGTGTGAACATGTTTTTATTTCTCACGGGTGGGAACTGGATTGCTGAGGCATACGGTAAGTTTGTGTTAACTTTATAAGAAACTGACCAACTGTTTTTCAAGGTGGTTACAGTGGGTGGAACGGTGGCCCCTGAAAGATATATCCATGTCCTATGCCCTGGAACCTGTGAATGTGACCTTATTTAGAAGAAAGGTCTCTGGGATGTAATTAAGGCTCTCTAAATGGCATCGTCCAGGATTTAGATTTTGAGACACAGAGACACACAGGGGAAGAGGTGAAGGAAAGACAGAAGCAGAGACCGGAGTGATGCCTCCATGAGCCAAGGAAGGTGAAGAATCACCAGCAGCCACCAGGAGGGAGGAGGGAGGAGGGAGGAGGGAGGAGGGAGGAGGGAGGAGGGAGGAGGGAGAAGGGAAACAGATTCTTCATCAGAACCTCAGAAGAAAACAACCTCACCAATGCCTTTGCCCAGGCTGCAGTGCAGTGACGCCATCACAGCTCACTGCAGCCTCAAACTCTGGGTTCAAGTGATCCTCCTGACTCAGTCCCAGGTAGGTGGGAGGGACTACAGGTGAGCACCACCATGCCTGGCTAATTTTATTGTTGTTATTATTATTACTATTATTTGTAGAGACAGGGTCTTGCTATGCCGCCCAGGCTGGTCTCAAACTCCTGAGCTCAAGCGATACTTCCACTTCGGCCTCCAAAGTAGCTGGAACTACAAGTGAACATCACTATGCCCAGCTAATTTTTTTTTTTTTTCTGAGACGGAGTCTTGCTCTGATGCCAGGCTGGAGTGCAGTGGCACAATCTCGGCTCACTGTAACCCCTGCTCCTGGGTTCCAGCGATTCTCCTGCCTCAGCCTCCCGAGTCGGTGGGACTACAGGTGTGTGCCACCATGCCTGGCTAATTCTTATATTTTTAGTAGAGACGGGGTTTCACCATGTTAGTCAGGATGGTCTCGATCTCCTTACCTTGTGATCTGCCTGCTTTGGCCTCCCAAAGTGCTGGGATTACAGGTGTGAGCCACAGGGACTGTTTTTTTTTTTTTTTTTTAAGAGTATCTCACTATGTTACCTGGTCTCCAACTCCTGGGCTTGAGTGATCCTCCCGCCTCAGCCTCCCAAAGTGCTGGGATTTACAGGCATGAACCACTGTGCCTGGCGGTAACACCTTGACTTCAGACTTCTGGCCTCCAGAGCTGTGAGAGAATAAGTTTCTGTTGTTTTAGGTTATGGTAACTTGTTAAATCAGCCCTAGCAAACTGACACAGTGATTGGACCAATTTTTGCGATGGGATTTTTTTGAAATACTGTGTCCTGGAATGTAGGTGTGAATTAGTGTCAAGTAGCTGAGGGTAGAAATTAGTGGACACCTGCTACTTAGAGGGACTGTCCCTTACCCATTGCCATGTGATTCTGTTGGAACTGTCAATCAAGGGACCCCTACATACTGGCTTGCAAGAGATGAATTTATCCCTCCAGCAAAAAGGGAAGAGGTCCTGAAGGTCTTTGGACCAATCCTGAGGAACATAGGCAGAGGAGGAGGAGGAGTCAGCTAAGGCAGGGGTCAGACCCAAGAGTCTGCCCCAAACTGTACCCAATGATTGGCCTGAGGTGTCTCCAAGGTCTGAGCAGGACCAATCAGAATCCTGTCCCTGAATGACACAGCAGCTGAGGGACAGCTGATTCTCACATTGTTTCCTCTGAAGTTATCTGCTCTGAAGGCAATTACAAGTCCTGTTAATTTCCTTCTCAACAATCGTTCCCCTACCCATGCTTCCTCCAGGCAAAGCCCGCACCCCACCATGGGGACTGGAAATGAGGTGTTCACCGCCCAGACCACTTTGCAACTTAGGGTAGCCATACAGCCGGGTTCTGACAAGAGAGAAATAAGGAGAATTATTCTGGGGAGGAAAAAGGAGGAACACAGAAGGGGAGGCCCCGGTCTACACTGCCTGATTTAGATGCCACTGTGTGAGAACACGATGCTGCTATAAACAGTTTGTACTCAGGAGGAGAATGAACACCAGTCTCAGAGATGCCACCCAGAGCCTGATGTTCTTCAGCAACCAAACCAGCCCTGGGACTGTCTGTCTTTGAAAGATGTGATAGCGAACACGCAAAAACAGCTTTCTCATGTAAGCTCTTTCAGTTGGGAAGTCTGGTTTTTTGTTGTTGTTTTTTTTCCAGACAAAGGCATCATAAAAGATACAGCATTATACACCTGGAGCTCCAAGTGGCCAGATCATTGCCACTCCAAAGACCTACCTGAAAACGAAGTCAATAGCCAGGCGTGGTGGCTCACACCTGTAATCCCAGCACTTTGGGAGGCGGAGGTGGAGGCGGGTGGATCACACGAGGTCAGGAGTTCTAGACCAGCCTGGCCAACATGGTAGAACCCTGTCTCTACCAAAAATACAAAACATTAGCCGGGTGTGGTGGTGAGCGCCTGTAATCCCAGCTAATAGGGAGGCTGAGGCAGGAGAATCACTTGAAGCCGGGAGGCGGAGGTTGCAGTGAGCCGAAATCACACCACTGCACTCCAGCCTGGGTGACAGAGGGAGACTCCATCTCAAAAAAAAAAAAAAAAAAAAAGGAAGCAGAAGTGAAAGAGTCCCTTGAACACCTGGATATAACCATGCCTGAAGTCCCTCTGTGTTCACAGGCTTTCCACGGATGGAGGTCTTTCAATTCTGTTTATGGCTTTAGGTTGCATTTTGTGTTCTGTACTCACAGTGATCCTGACTAACACCATTTTTATAAACCAACGCTCAGAGAGATCCTTAAGTTGCCCAGTCATTGAAAGAAACACGAATTTGTCTGCTCGCAGAGCCAGCGTGTTGCAATCCAGCTTCCCAGTCTCAGAGAGGACAGGAGGCCCAGGTGGAGTGAGGCCCACGGAGTGTGTTTATTCTAGTGTTGATAGCAGCAGCAGTGGGGGGACCGGCCAGACGAGGGGTGTGGCCAACAGAAGGGGTGGACACAGGTGTGTGTGTCTGGAAGGACAGAGCAGATGGCCCATTGACATTCACGGCGAGAACAGGGGTCAGGACACCAAGTGTCGGACACACAGCAAAGAGACAGAGACAGACAGAGGGTTGTGGGGGCAGGGGTCCCCCAGACATGCATAGCCCCTCGACTCGAGGGGGAGCCCCTGGGAAGAAAAGACAGACACAGAGGAGGCTGAATGCCCCCCACCCTGAAACAAGGAGCTGGGCCAGCCTCCTCCCATCCTCTCGCTTCCAGGGATGGGAAGCCCAGGGCCAGGGCTGCCCTGCACCAGCAGCTCGGACGTTATGGCTTCGAGGAGATGAATTCACGGTCCGGGCAGGAAAGGATGGGGTCCTGAGGGAGCCTGGTCCGATCCCGGGCCTAGGCCAGACCTGCACGGTGGAGCAGGAGAGGAGGGGTCAGCAACAGCAGAGAACTGCGCCATGACCCCTTGTAGCCCCATCACCACCCAAGGACCCAGGAGTCCCAGGCCCAGCCCCTCCTCCCTAAGACCCAGGAGTCCGAGCCCCCAGCCCCTCCTCCCTCAGACCTGGGACTCCAGGACCCCAGCCCCTTCTCCCTCAGACCCAGGAGTCCAGGCCCCCACCCCCTTATCCCTCAGACCCAGGAGTCCAGGCCCTCAGCCCTCCACCCTCAGATCCAGGAGTCGAGGCCCCCAGCCCTCCTTCCTCAGACCCAGGAGTCCAGGCCCCCAGCCCCTCCTCCCTCAGATCCAGGAGTCGAGGCCCCCAGCCCCTCCTCCCTCAGACCCAGGAGTCGAGGCCCCCAGCCCCTCCTTCCTCAGACCCAGGAGTCGAGGCCCCCAGCCCCTCCTTCCTCAGACCCAGGAGTCCAGGCCCCCAGCCCTCCTCCCTCAGACCCAGGAGTCGAGGCCCCCAGCCCCTCCTTCCTCAGACCCAGGAGTCCAGGCCCCCAGCCCCTCCTCCCTCAGATCCAGGAGTCCAGGCCCCAGCCCTCCTCCCTCAGACCCAGGGGTCCAGGACCCCGGCCCCTCCTCCCTCAGACCCAGGGATCCCTACCTTCAGCCCCACCCCTGTGGCCAGACTCCTTACCCCTCACTCTGAGTTCTCTTTCTCTGATAGTCCTTTGCTGCCTTTTGTAAAGCTGGTCAAAGTCTTTTCCTAAAGGAGAAAGTCCAGAAGGTTCGGGAGTGAGGGACAGAGTTGAAACGGATGCTAATCATCAACAGGATAAGATGTCAATCCTATTTCATTATTTAGGATGTGCTTTCTCACTTGGCCCTGAAGTGATGGGCAGTTGGTATTACAATTCCATTCTACAGATGGGGAAATGGAGGCACAAAAAGAGGAGACTGCAAATGGGAGGAGAGATGAGGCTGTTGGGGTGAGTGGGGCAGTTCCTGCATGGCTCAGAAGGGCTGAGACTCTGTCCTGGAGGCACTGGGGAGCCACGGGAGGGCTGTGAGCAAGGGAAGGGAAGGGGAGCTCTGGATGCAGAAGGATGAATGAGTGAATGACAGAAGGAGGGAGTAGCTCCATCCTGTCCCAGTCTTTTCCAATCTCAAATCTGAGCTCTGCGCCCAGCTGTTGAGTCCCTCATCATCACTGGAAAGAAGCCCACAAGCAGGACCAGACGAAATCTGGTGATGTGGTGAAAGTTTCACCCAGTACTACATGTAAATGTGTGCCGCAAATGCAGCAATCAAGATAAAGAATATTTAATGCAATCCTGGCCGGGTGCGGTGGTTCATGCCTGTAATCCCCACACTTTGGGAGGCCGAGGCGGGTGGATCACTTAAGGTCAGGAGTTCTAGACCAGCCTGGCCAACATAGTGAAACCTCATTCTACTAAAAAAAAAAAAGAAAAAAAAATTGCAGGGTGCGGTGGCACATACCTGTATTCCCACCTACTTGGGAGGCTGAGCAGGAGAATCGCTTGAACACAGGAGGGGAATGTTGCAGTGAGCCAAGACTGCGACACTGCACTCCAGCCTGGGTGACAGAGTGACCACCTACTTGGGAGGCTGAGCAGGAGAATCGTTTGAACCCAGGAGGGGAAGGTTGCAGTGAGCCAAGATTGTGATACTGCACTCCAGCTTGGGTGACAGAGTGAGACTGCCTCAATACATAAATAAATAAAATTTTAAAAAAGAATATTTAATGTAATATTTTTTAAAAATCAGAATTAATGCAAAAAAATCCATGATGAACAAAATATCAGTTTTTTTTTAAAGGCCAGTCTCATGCCATATCAGACTGCTATTCCTAAGGAAAAGTATGTGCCCTTAGACACTTGCTTTTTTTTTTTTTTTTTTAAGGAGTGGGGGTCTTGCTTCATTGCCCAGGCTAGAATGTGGTGGTGAGATCATAGCTCACTGCAGTATCAAACTCCTGGGCTCAAGGGATCCTCCCACCTCAGCCTCCTGAGTAGCTGGGATGACAGGTGTGCACCACCATGCCTACTAATTCCCAAATTATTTTTGTAGAGACAGGCCCCCTCCCGCCATGTTGCCCAGGCTAGTCTCAAACTCCCAGGCTCAAGTGATCCACCTGCCTTGGCATCCCAAGGCCTGTGCTGGGATTACAGGCATGAACCACTGCACCTGCCCAAGCTTTTATACATTTTTTCTAAATTTATTTTTCCCCAAATGCTAAACTAGTTGAAAAATACTGAAAAATGAAGAGTAAGTGTGTTGAAATTCACAACACTATATTACATTTAAATCTTTCATATATACCCTAGACGGAATTTGAATAATTTTACTTTCTTGGCTTTTAATGGAGGCAAATCTATCAATAACACTTTCTACATCGACTTCTTTGCTCTTCTTGTTTTTTATTGAGAGAATGGCCATGTTTGATTATTTCTTCTGACCAAGCGATGATCTTAAATGACTTTCTCTTTTCTTTTCTTTTTTTGAGACAGTCTCTCGCTGTTGCCCAGGCTGGAGTGCAGTGGCACAACGGTAGCTCACTGCAACCTCCGCCTCCCAGGTTCAAGTGATTCTCCTGCCTCAGCCTCCTGAGTAGCTTGGATTACAGGTGCCCACCATCACACCCAGATGATTTTTGTATTTTTAGTAGAGATGGGGTTTCTCTATATTTTGGCCAAGCTGGTCTCAAACTCCTAAGCTCAAATGATCCTCCCACTTCAGCCTCCCAAAGTGCTGGGATTACAGGTGTGAGCCACCTCACTCCGCCCCACTAAAAAAAAAAATGTCGCGGCCGGGCGCGGTGGCTCACGCCTGTAATCCCAGCACTTTGGGAGGCCAAGGCGGGTGGATCATGAGGTCAAGAGATTGAGACCATCCTGGTCAACATGGTGAAACACCATCTCTACTAAAAATACAAAAAATTAGCTGGGCACAGTGGCACGTTCCTGTAATCCCAGCTACTCAAGAGGCTGAGGCAGGAGAATTGCTTGAACCCAGGAGGCAGAGGTTGCGGTGAGCCGAGATCGCGCCATTGCACTCCAGCCTGGGTAACAAGAGCGAAACTCCGTCTCAAAAAAAAAAAAAAAAAAAAAAAAAGTCGCTGCCTGCCCAGTATGCTACTCAAGTAATTGTCACAGCCTGCTCTTAACACGACCCAACACAAACAAATAAACCACTCCCCACCTCGATCTTTTCACCCAGTTCCTCTCCTCTATTTTCAACTTAGCCTCATGGGTAACAACAGCGACCATTTACAGAACGTTTAACTCGGCACGTCTCACCTCTATCCTAACAGAAGATGCTATCAACAGTCCCATTTCCCAGTGGGTAAACTGAGGCACAGAGCATTTGGGTAAGTGGCTCTAAGCTGCACAGCTAAAGTTGGCACAGCAGGGATTGGAACCTAAGATGCCTGACTCCATGGCTCATAAAGACGAAAGGTGGGCTGGGCGAAGTGGCTCAGATCTGTAATCCAGCACTTGGGGAGGCTGAGGTGGCTGAGGTCGAGAGTTCAAGACCAGCCTGACCAACATGGAGAAACCCCATCTCTACTAAAAAACTACAAAAAAAAAAAAAAAAAAAAAAATTAGCTGGCGTGGTGGCACACACCTGTAATCCCAGCTACTTGGGAGGCTGAGGCAGGAGAATTGCCTGAACCTGGGAGGCGGAGGTTGCAGTGAGCCGAGATTACACCATTGCACTCCAGCCGGGCGACAGAGCGAGACTCCGTCTCAAAAATAAATAAATAAATAAATAAAATAATAACAATAAAAAGACGTTTGCGTTGGTTGCATGAATGAAGGGTCCGAGACTGCGGGGGTGCTGGGCGGGTGCGGTGCGGGACGCCCACTCACCTCCACTAGTTGATGCCAGTGCTCCACGGGCTTGCGGGGGTTGGCCAGCATCTCCGCCCAGTGCTCGCGGCCGTGTGGGTCGGCGGCGTCGGGGCCCACGCGGCACACGCCGATCACCTCGTTGTGCCCGATGCTGCGGGTTGGGGTCGGTGAGGCCCGGGGGAGGGCGGTGGAAGAGCCTGTCCCCACCCAGCCTTCCTGCCACGCCCCCCACCCCCGCTGCGCCCCTCACCAGTCGTAGTCCACCACGGCGATGCTGAGCCCCACGTTCTCCACGCTCTCAGGGGCCACGTCGAACACCAGAGCCTCGTTATACGTGGGGTTCAGCGTGTTCTTCTTGATGGAGGTTTTCCGCTTCTTCAGACGCCGCCCCTCGCTGATCAGAGAGGCCTTCACATAGGGGTCTGGGAGCAGCGATGAAGTAAGGAATACAGACTCCCTTCCTCAGACCCAGGTGTCTGGGACCCCAGGCCCCCAGCCCCTCCTCCCTCGGACCCGGGAGTCCAGACCCCAGCCCCTCCTCCCTCGGACCCGGGAGTCCAGGCCCCCAGCCCTCCTCCCTCAGACACAGGAGTCCAGGCCCCCAGCCCCTCCTCCCTTAGACCTGGGAGTCCAGGCCCCCATCCCTCCTCCCTCAGACCGGGACCCTCACCTGAGAAGCCAGTGAGGTCCATCGCTTTGAGGTTAGAGGCTTTGATGATGGTGACTGTGAGGCGCCCGGCCGTGGGGAGGTAGCAGAGTGAGAAGTTGAGCTCCCCAAGATCTGCCTTCTCCTGCAGTTGGGAAAAGGTCAGCGATATCTTGCCTCAGCCCCTCTTCAACTCTTCCTGATTTTCTCTCTGGAGCCTCCCGCTCTCCACCCTGACATCCAGGGCTCAGGTTTCCAATCCACTTAACAATCTGACTCTGGGCCAAGGCCCAGTAACTCCCTGGCCACAGCCGCCCGTGACCGTCAAAGCCTATTTGTTCTGTAGGGAAGATTGGAAGAGACATGAGTGGGGGGCGGGGGAGAGAGAGAGAGAGAGAGATTGAGAGAGAGAGAGAGAGAGAGAGAGAGAGAGAGACAGACACACGGAGAGAAATACACTGAGACAGAAGCCAAAACACTGAGATACAGATGGAAAAACAGACCCACAGACAAAGTTCTAAAGTAAGAGAGACAGAGGCCCAGAGACAGAGACTCAGAGAGAGACAGAGGCCCAGAGAGAGGGGGACAGAGACCCAGAGAGGGAGGGGGACAGAGACCCAGAGAGGGGTACAGAGACCCAGAAAGAGAGGGGGACAGAGACCCAGATAGAGAGAGACCCAGAGAGAGACAGAGGCCCAGAGAGAGAAAGGGACAGAGACAGTGGGTTGGGGTGTATAAAGATCCAGAGAGTGATAGTGACCTAGAATGAGAGTGGAGGGGCAAAGACCAGAGAGAGAGAAACGTAGACTTAGACACCCTACTTCCTGCACAGCATGGATACGGAAAGAAGCCTCTGGTGTGGGGCTGCCACGAGTGGTGACTGGGAGGGGGAGCTGGTGGCACACAGGGGCCCTGGGAACAGGACCTTGGAACTGAGGCACTTCAATCCCAGAGGCTGGGCTTCGAGGGGCGAAGCAGGCAGGCTGGGGAGAGCCCCATGAAGAAACCTGCAGGAAGAGTTACAGACCCAGCTCAACTGGACAGATGGGGAAACTGAGGCTCAGAGAAGGAAAGGACCTTGAGGAGGGCCATGAGGTGGTCAGAGCTAGTCCCTTCCTCATATAAAGACAGCCCTCCCTCAAACACATGCACAGCTACGCCAGATGGGCAGGGACCTGGAATGTTGGATAATTCACAGATTCGAATTGGAGGACGGGCGCTATAGGGTTGAGGATCTGAGATCTGGGGGCAGAAGAGCTCAGGACACACACAACAAGGACCTAAGAGTGGGACTGGGGAGGGGCTGGAGGTATAGGGAGAATGAGGTGCCAGAGGGAAGGGGTGTTAAGGAATGAGGAAGAGGCCACTGGGCCCTGTAATCTGGATGCTGGGAGAACTGGGAAGTTTCAGGATATTGGGGCCCCCAGGATGGCTGAGGTCTCGGGGATTGGGCTACCAGGGTTCGGGCAGGGACCATGGAAAAACAGAGGGTTAGAATATGAAAGAGTTCCAATGTCAGGGGTTTGAAAAATTCAGAAGTTCAGAAATTATTGAGGGATTGGGGTTTCCAGAAGTTCAGACATTGGAAAGTCGGGAAGTTGGAAGGTCAGAAGTCTGGGGTGAGAGGGTAGAAGTCATGGGGTTGAGGCAGGAAGGCACTGATGGCAACGGGGCTGAGAGGCAGGAAAACCGGATCCAGGCCTGACAATAATACTTGGCGACCTCAAGGAGAGGAAGGGTGTCCACTGTATCATTCTCTGTTCTTGCCTGTAAGTTTCCAGTCTTCCCCAGTGCAATACATTTTAACAGAGAAATGCAGGGACAAGAAGTGAGGTGGCTACAAAGTCTGAGGGCAGGGGGTTTGCAACCCAAGGGATCTCGGGGTCCTGGGAAGGGGAAGGTCAGGGGAGGGGCCACTGACCGAGCCGCCCTCCACGATGTCCCTCCAGAGTGGGCGGTCAGGGGGCTGCTCGGCCAGCTCCAGGAGGTTGTCCAGCACCACCTGGCCAATGAGGTCGTGCCGCGAGAAGCGGTCAAAGTCATAGACGCTGAAGTGCAGTTTGCGCTGGGCCAGCTCGGCCAGGGGCACCGAGAATTGAAACGTCTCATTGAAGACAGGGTTCAGGGTCTTCCTGTGCACCTGGTGGGGATGGGTCACAGGAGACAGACACCATGTCTACAAACCCCTCCTCCACAGGACCCAGGAGTCCAGGCCCCCAGCCCCTCCTCCACAGGACCTGGGAGTCCAGGCCCCCAGCCCCTCCTCCATGGGACCCGGGAGTCCAGGCCCCCAGCCCCTCCTCCACGGGACCCAGGAATCCAGGCCCCCAGCTCCCTCTCTGTGAGACCCCAGTATCCAGCCCCCGGCTGCTCCGGACCTTGGTCTGAAACTTTTTCTTCCGGTCGGGCAGCAGGTAGATCTTGACGTAGGGGTCTGAGAAGCCGTTGGAGTCCTTGGCGGGGAGGTCCAGGGCCTGCAGGATCCTCACCACCAGCTGGTCCGAGCCATAGAGGTACCGCAGGGCAAAGCTGATGCGGCCACACGGTGCCCCCGAGCCTGCCTCTCCAGAGCCTGGGGCCCCGCCACCCCCGCCGGCCACCAGGGCCAGTCCCCTGGTACAGCTCTGGCTTAATCTGCCCGATGAGTTTGGCTTTTTCCTCACCACCTGGCAGGGGTAAGGGCAGGGTGGGTGGCCGCTCCTCACTGCTGGGGTCCGGCTGGGAGGTCAGAGTCTGCTGGGTGAGGGGTCGGGGCAGGGCTGGGTACCTGTAGGGGTGAGGGGAGACCAAGCTGAGGTCAGTGGCTCTGATCTTTGACTGCATGCAAAGATCTGGAGACTCCTCCCTGCCTTTCCCTCCACCCCCTGCCAGGTGGCCACAAGTCCCCTCCTTTGCTCACTTTGTGAGCTTGAGCAGGCCACTGTGCTCTCTGAGCTTCTGTTTCCGCATTGGTATCTGGAGGCATTCCCCTCCCTCCCTCCCTCCCTCCCTCCCTTTTCTTTCTTTCTTTCTGAGACTGAGTTTTGCTCTTGTTGCCCAGGCTGGAGTGGAATGGCGTTATCTCGGCTCACTGCAACCTCCACCTCCCAGGTTCAAGCAATTCTCCTACCTTAGCCTCCCGAGTAGCTGGGATCAGAGGCACATGCCACCACACCCGGCTAGTTTTTATATTTTTAGTAGTGATGGGGTTTTACCATGTTGGTCAGGCTGTTCTCGAACTCCTGACCTCAGGTGATCCGCCCGCCTCGGCCTCCCAAAGTGCTGGGATTACAGGTGTGAGCCACCGCGCCCGGCCTCATTCTCCCCATATCAAAGCTAGTTCCAGCCCAAACCTGTGCAGGCACCAGCTTCCAGTAACCTCCTCTGGACCTTAAGCTGGTGACCCAGGATGCTTCTTCATGGACCCGAGGCCCCACATAACACAGACCTTTGAACCCTCTTCTACCCTTCTCTTAATCTCCCGGCCATCTCTCCTCTGTAGTCCCACTGTCCCGGTCACAGCTCAGGCCTTGTCCTCTCTTGCCTGGACTCTCAGCCTCCATTGTCTCCCTCTAGTCCACCCTCATATGGCCCCAGAGGGTCCCTTCTACACCCAGAGCTGACCCTGCTCCTCCGCTGCTCACAGCCCCGCCGTGGCTCCTCAGTGCCCTCAGGGCAAAGTCCCAGACCCTCAGCCTGGCACTTAAAGCCCCATGTGGTCTGGTGTCCGTAGCCACATCTCTGAAGTTTTCTTTTCTTTTTTCTTTTTCTTTTCTTTTTTTTTTTGAGATGGAGTCTCGCTCTGCCGCCTAGGCTGGAGTACAGTGGTGCGATCTTGGCTCCAGGGTTCAAGCGATTCTCCTGTCTCAGACTCCTGAGTAGCTGGGATTACAGGCACACACCACCATGCCTGGCTTTCTTTTCTTTCTTTCTTTCTTTTTTTTTTGTGTGTGTGTTTTTAGTAGAGATGAAGTTTCACCATATTGGCCAGGCTGGTCTCAAACTCCTGACCTCAAGGGATCCAGCCACCTGGGCCTCCCAAAGTGCTGGTATTACAGATGTGAGCCACCGCACCCAGCCTGAAGTGTTTTTTGTTTTTTTTTTTCAAACGTATTCTCATGCCTTGGTGACTAAGGGCTGTTCCCACAATGCACTACAATCTTGTTCTCCTCTCATCTTTGCCTGGGGCACTCCCTTCGCCTGGAATGCCCAAGTCACAGCCCTGCCTCCTTGCCTGGCTAACTCTCTCAGCTGAGACACCTCCACCTCCAGGATCCAGGAGTCAATACCCCAGTTCTCCTCCAAATCCCGAACTTATAAGAGCCATAGATGGGAAAGAGACACAGAGGAGGAGCAGAAGTTCAGAGTGGACCCCCAGCCCAGTACCCTCTCTCACCTGGTGGTGGGTGCCAGGCTTGTGACCTGCTGATGTGACTGGGCACTGGGCAAGCCCCCACCACTGGGGGGCAGCAGGAGCAACCCAGAGCCTGCTCCTGCCTCAGAGGGCAGCTCAGGGGATGTCTGGCTCGGTTTGACCCCAGCGGCCACTGCAGCTGCTGCAGCCTCTGGATACGAGTCCATGTCCAAGTAGGAGGGTTCAGGGGTGTCAGAACCCCCCAGGCTGCCTGGCTCCAGCAGCTCGGCAAAGGGTGGATGGTGGGCAGCGTGGGCATGGTGGTGTGGGCCACCCAGCAGAGGATGACCACCCAGGCCAGTCCCCAGGTGGTGCCCACTGCCGCCTACCAGGCCCGCCAGCCCAACACCAGGGCCTAGGTCTTTGCGCAGGGGGCCACCGCCCACTGCCGAGCCTCCCTTGTCCCGCCAGGGCACCCAGCACAACTTCCAGGACACGAAGAGAGAGACACCCAGAAGGACAATGCCACAGAATGTCACGATGACTGACAGCAGGCTCACGGAGATGTCTAGAGAGAATGAGGACAGAGGTAGGGGTCAGGGTGGGGCCACAGTCGATCCTCCCTCTGCTGTCCCCAAAGAGTTAACCCTTCGTATTTGCCATGCAATTGTCCATGCAATTGCCAGTACCAGGCACTTTACATGTATTATTTAATTTATGCTCTACAACTCTACAAGGTAAGTATTGCATTTTATTTTTTTGAGATGGAGTTTTGCTCTCGTTGCCCAGGGTGGAGTGCAATGGCGCAATTTCAGCTCCCACAAGCTCCGTCTCCCGAGTTCAAGCAATTCTCCTGCCTCAGCCTCCTGAGTAGCTGGGACTATAGGCGTGTGCCACCACGCCCGGCTAATTTTTGTATTTTTAGCATAGATGGGGTTTCACCATGTTGGCCAAGATGGTCTTGATCTGACCTCGTGATTCACCCACCTCGGCCTCCCGAAGTGCTGGGATTACAGGTGTGAACCACCATACCTGGCCATATTGTATTTTTTTAAAGAGATGGCGTCTCTATAACCCAGGCTGGAGTCCAGTGGCATGATCACAGCTCACTGCAGCCTTGAACTCCTGGGCTCAAGCAATCCTCTTACCTCAGCCTCCCAAGAACCTGGGACTACAGGTATCTGCTACCACACCTGGCTAACTTTTAAAATTTTTTGTAGAGACGAGGTCTTGCTACGTTGCCCAGGCCAGTCTCTAACTCCTGACCTCAAGCAATCTTCCCACCTTGGCCTCCCAACATGCTGTGATTACAGATGTGGCCACTGTGCCCAGCCCAGTATTTCTATGTAACCATTTTAAAGATGAGGAAACTGAGACACAGAGAGATTCAGTGATTTGTTTAAGGTTTTATAGGTAATAAATGACAGATCTGAGACTTGAATCCCGCAGTCTGTCTCCAGATTTTATCATCTTAATCGCTAGATTATGCCACCTCTCTGTAAGAGAACACAACATCTGAGGTAACACCAAGGTCTTCCAAAATGCTCTGAGATGATCAAAGAAGCGTGGACCCTGAATTACACAGTTAAGCAGGTCAGGGTTCAAATCACGCTTGCTGTGTGGCCTTGGAAACATATCGTAACCACTCTGAACTTTACATTTCCCATTTTCCAAGTAGGAAAAATCAGTTCTTCCCCCTCACGGTGTTTGAAGGAATGCAGAAGGTAAATCACATGTGGAACATAATAACATATGTTGAGGGGTGATTACATACCAGATACCTCAGTACTTTATATTTAAACTCGTCAAGCGCCACATGAGGTTGGCAACATATCTATCCCTGTTTTCCACAAAAGAAAACTGAGGTCAGTAGACCGACAGTCACCTGCCCAAAGTTCATAGCTGGTAAGTGGTAGAGTCAGGATTTAAGCCTCAGAAGCCTGGCTTCAGAGTCCATGGTCTTTACCATGATGCTATCACACCTCAGTGCTTCCCAATAAATGGTAGTTCAAATGTGAATTTTTACTAGAATAATAAATCCTATTGCTGCCACTACGTGCATTCAACACCATCAACACCATAGCTAACACATTCTGAATGCCACATATGTGCCGATATGCCTTGCAGAGAAACCCAAGTATAGCACTGTTCTTATAGCTGAAGGTTTTTGGCGTCTTGAATAATTGGTACCAGGAGTGGGGTTTTTCAGAAATTACCTTCAAGGAATGGGAATTTGTTTTGAAATGGACTCCTGGGTGTTGGCAAAGTAGAAGACAGGGAAAATCCCTACTCCAAACAGACAGTGGGTTATGGTGGGGAAGCAGATAGCCAGGCCATTGCCAGCAAGGACAGCTGAGTGGAATGGCTGCGTCTGGTTACATTAGGGGACACAGAGCAGGAAGGGGATAGCTTCTGGTCCTGTACTGCTCAGTGAAGCTACAGTGATGGATGATATTAATCCTTATGACATTATGTAACTTCAGAATGACTTATCCCATTTTACAGGTGAGAAAACAGGCTCTGAGAGAAATGAAATGGCCCTGAAGGAACATATACACCAGGCACTGGCAGAAGAACCCTGGGTTTCCTTCTCTCCTCCCTCTTAGGGTCCTTTTTTTTGAGTCTCACTCTATCTTCCAGGCTGGAGTGCAGTGGCATGATCTCAGTTCACTGCAGCCTCCATCTCCCGGGTTCAAACACTTCTTGTACCTCAGTCTCCCAAGTCGCTGGGACAACAGGTGGGCATCATCAAGCCTGGCTAATTTTTGTATTTTTAGTATATATGGGATTTTGCTATCTTGGCCAGGCTGATCTCAAACTCCTGGCCTCAGGTGATCCATCCACCTCGGCTTCCCAAAGTTCTGGGATTACAGGCATGCACCATTATGCCCGGCCAGAGTGCTCCTTTCTAAGTGACCAACACTCATTGAGCATTCTGGGGGACCTCTTAGAAACCAGAGGCAAGGACTTTACCAGCCTCCTGAATACAGGGTGAATTGAGAAAACAGGGTCATTGTGGAGAAAAATTAACCAGATGCTTTGTCTCACTGCCAGTCTGATTCAGACCCTGTCCAACTCAAAACGTGAATCCCACAAACCGTGACAGATTGCCCATTCCTGTCTGCACAGACTGGGGAGCTATTTGGGCGTGGAGAGGCAGTATAGTTGTGCAGTAGAAGATTCACCTTGCCCAGAGAAAGGTGATCAGCTCCTGGGAGGGAACCTCTAAGCCTATGGAATGTCCTGCCTGATTAGTGTCTTTGTTTACCTGGGCCTTGGATCATGCATGATAGTCTATGCTAACACTGTGATGTACGCTGGAGGCCTCCAGCTCAGCCTCTACAGGAGCTGGAGACTAAAGTCAGCCACAGCAGCAATCAGCCACATATATGGGACAAGCCCCCAATAAAACCCCCCCACACGAAGGCTCAGGTTAGCTGTCCTGCTTGGTAATACACTGTGCATGCTGTCACACATCATTGCTAGGAAAACTAAACACTCCACTGGGAGAAGATGACCAGAAGCTCACACCTGGTCTGTCCTGGACTCTGCCCTGGGCACCTCTTCCTTTTGCTGACTTCAGTCTGTATCCTTTCACTATAATAAACCATAACCATGAGTATAACAATTTCCAGCTGGGCATGGTGGCTCACACCCTAATCCCAGGACTCTTGGGAGGCCGAGGTGGGTGGATGGATCATTTGAAGTCAGGAGTTCAAGACCAGCCTGGCCAACATGGTGAAACCCCATATCTACTAAAAATACAAAAAATTAGCTGGGCATGGTGGCAGGTGACTGTATTCCCAGCTACTTGGGAGGCTGAGGTAGGAAAATCGCTTGAACCTGGGAGGTGGAGGTTGCAGTGAACAGAAATCGCGCATTGCACTCCAGCCTGGGCAACAAGAGTGAAACACCACCTCAAAAAACAAACAAACAAAAACAACAACAAGAAAACAGGTTCCTGAGTTCTGTGAGTCAAGAATTCTAGCAAATCGTTGAACCTGAGGGTGGTCTCGGGGACCGCCAGACTACAGTGCTGTC
The DNA here is from genome assembly GCF_030222135.1 of Aotus nancymaae. Lineage (NCBI taxonomy): Eukaryota > Metazoa > Chordata > Mammalia > Primates > Aotidae > Aotus > Aotus nancymaae. The sequence goes on along the minus strand of NW_026988441.1, from coordinate 4,864,165 downwards.
CTAGACTATGCAAGATCAGATTCCGACTCTGCTACCTACAGGCTGTGAGCCTCTGGGCAAGGGGCTGCTGCTCTCTGGCCCTCATCCCTCATGACTGTCACCTGGGCATCCTGCATATGTGGTGCCAGGCCCTGCCCTGGTGCTCAGCAAGTGTGACTGGGGTTGTAATCAATTAGCACATGCTTCTTCTGGTCAGCGTTTCCTCATCTGGACAATGAGACTCACAACGTTTCCTAGTTCCCAGAACCCTGCTGCTTTTTAGCTGCGTGACCTTCGACAGGTCACTTCACCTTTCTCAGCCTCAGTTTCCCATGTTGAAAATGGGGATTAGACATCCCACAAGGGGTCACTGTGAGGAATCACTGAGATGTGAGATGTGTAAGGACCTCGCAGGCTCAGTAGGTGAATTCCAACGTTGAATGAATGGCCACTGTGTGCCCAGCGTTGCTCTAAGTGCTTCCCAGGTGTTACATCCTTTAAGTCTTTCATCTGCTCTATGAAGCGTCCCTTTTAGTATCCCCATTTTCCAGACAAGGAGACTGAGGCTCAGAAGAAAAGTCACTCACCTATAGCCATGCAGTTATTAATAAAGTGGGGGAGGTGGGATTTGAACCCAAATAAGTCAGACAGTCTGACTCAAGAGCCTGAGATGTATACAAGATGCACAGAGATATCTGAAGGGGACATTTGGTGGCGGTAGTCAGAGGGAGGCCCACAGGTCAAAACTCAAAAAGTCAGGGGTCAAGTGGACCACACAGCTTTCTCCTTGGATCAGAGGTTTGGGAGAGGGGCAGCAGCAGGCAGGATGGGGGCAAGACTCTATGAGGGACTGGCCCCACAGGCAACAGAAAGCTGTGCAGGTCTGCTCTGAGTCTCCTGGCCATGCAGGCAGGGGGCTGGCCAGAACAGCCAGGGGTGCTGACCTGCATCTGGACCCCGGGGATAGCCTCGGATTCGGTCATTGAACTCCTGGCACCTGTCGTTGGTGTCAGCATCTCGGACTCGTGCACAGAGGTCCGAGACCAGGATGAGTGCTCGCCGGCAGAGGTCGTCCTCATAGTCCCCTGACATGGTGGCCGTCTGGTCCTGTGCGTGGGAGGGGTGGGGCAAGGGTGCAGATGGGAAACAGAATGGGAGAGAAGGGTGGGGAGGTGTGGAGATAAGGGTGGAAGGAGACACCGAGCAAAGGGGACGATGATTAGAGAGAGATGGATAAGGGATGGAGATCTGAGGAAGGACAAGGGGACAGGTATTAGAGCGGGATGGACAAGGAAAAGGAATTAGGAGCAGACAGACAAGAGGGCAGAAATTAGGGATGGAGAGAGTAACAAGGACTGGATAAGCCAAGGGGACAGAGATCGGTGTAAATGGAGTAGAGGACAGAATAGGGACAAATGAACAAGGAGGAAGAGACAGAGAAGGGCAGTGAAGGGACAAAGAATCAGGATGCACAAATAGAGGGACAGACAGACGAGGAAACAAAGATTAGGGCTGCACAGATGAAGGAACAGGAGTCAGGGATGAGCAGACAAGGTGCCAGCCATTCATCATTCATTCATTCAGCCAACATCCATCCAGCACCAACTACACCCTGAATGCTGTGCTGGTTGCTGCGAATCCAGCAGAGAACAAGGTCCTGGAGTTCCCTGACTTCCTGGGGTCACAATCCAACGAGAGGAGACATAGAGTAAACAAGCAAACAAAAACACATACACAAACGGGTCACTCTCAGACTGTGAGGATCGCTCCACAGGACACAGCTGGAGGATGTGTCATAAAGGAACTCAGAGGGGGGCGGTCAGGGAGGGCTCTCCCAGACCTGAAGGATGACATGGAGCCAGCCACAGGCAGGGAGCAGTGGCGCCGGGGTGGGGAAAGGCATTGTAGAGAAAAGCGTTTTAGACTGCAGGAACAGGATGAACGGGGGTTTAGGGTGGGAGGGAGCACTTGGAGGGTCCAGGGACTAAGAAGGAGGCCAGACTGAGGTAGACGTGGGGAGGGCCAGGAGAGAGGGATGGATGCAGGTAGAGAGATAGGAGGTGGACAGGTATGGTGGTAGCTGGGGGTGGAGAGGTGGAGATGCAGAGATGGGGACCAAGTTGAGGGAGGGAGGGACGCAGGGAGTGGAGACAGAGATGATGAAAAGGCCAGCCTGAGGCTCGGAGGAGAGGGAGAGGTGAACAGGCAGCAGAAGGAAAGTCAAGGATTGAGACTTGGGATGGACAGTGACAAGGAATAACTGAGGTGTAATTAATTCACGGGAGCTCGAGAGACGAGGGGAAGAGGGATGGTGAAGACGGGCAGGCAGGAGTGTGGGCAATGTCTTTGAAAGAGAAACAGTCGAATGGGAGGATGGATGGGTGCGGAAATAAAGTGCGGTAGATGATGGCTAGAGATCACAGACAGACAAAAGGAGAGAGAGGAGGGCTGGGCAGGCAGACATGGGTTCAGAAGGGAAGGCTGAATGAGCACATAAATGAGAGGGGGCTAGGAGGGAGAGGTGGATGTGGGGAGAGGGGGAATTAGTGACACACGGCTCAGAGCCAGGCATCAAGACGGGTTGAAGGGGATGCAGGGGAATTAGGAACAGACAGACCAGGGCTCACAGATGGACAGGTGTCGTGGGGGTGCTGCAGAAGGCCAGGACTCCAAGACAGGCATGGTCACACTCACCTGAGCTTATCTCTGCCGCGTCCTGGGTGGCAGGCGAGGCGGCGGCGGGCGGCAGCCCATGGGGGTTGTCGGGCGGACAAGGGACTGTGGACCCGTCCCCACACGCTGGGTGATAAGAGGGGAAGTCTGATCCGGGGGCTGAGGTCGAGAGAAAAAGCTCAGCTTAAGAGTCACATCTTGCCCTCCTCGAGCCAGCTGCCCGACCCCAGGCGACCCACTGGGAGCCTGGCCACCCCCCTCCCACCTCCGGGCCCCAAGCTCCCGTTAAGGGCTAAGAGACTACAATTCCCGGCAGGCCTCGCGCTCGCGCTGCTGCGGCTTCATAGACCCGACGCTGCAGGGGCTGCTGGGAGTTGAAGTCCTTAATGCCTCCCCGGGCTGCAGAGAGGATGGGAATTTTTTTTCTTTTTTTAAGGTTGGGGGGTTAAGATGTTGGGGTCCGAAGACACTGCAAGGGAGGGGAACGATGTCTGGGACGTTGAAAAGCCACGGAGCCCTAAGTCCTTAGGGGCCACGGAATGGGGAAAGGACCCCCACGCGCTGGAGGTCGGCGGGCGAGGGGTGGGGTACACCCAGGTATTTCGGGACCCCCTTCCAAGGCCACGTGTCCGTCCCCCGGGGTGGTTGGAGAGCGCTGCAGCGCTCCCACTCCCCGGCCAGAGATCCACGCGCATCTGCACCTACCCCGCCCCCACGCGCCGGGGCCGACCCCCCGGATCTAGCTGGGGCGGGGGCTGTGGCGGGGGGGAGGGGAGGAGCGGACTCACCCGGAGCCACCGCTGCCGCCGCCGCCGCAGCCCCGCGCGCCCACCGCGGTGCCGGCTCGGCTCCTCCCCTTGCCACTGTCGCAGGTCTAGGACTCCTCCCCCTGCACCCTCCCTCCTTCCCCCGCTCCAAACCCGCGGCCAGAAAGCCGAAATCACTTGGCCTCAGCAAGGAAGCAGGATTTCCTGGGACCAAGGCATCAGAGACCAAGTGCATTTCCACATTGGGGATCCAGAGATCTGGGATCGTGACACGCTGCTTCTCCACGGCCCGGGCGGGGCCAGGTTCTCCGCCCCTCTACCACAAAGGTAGAAGTCCGGGACCCCAGGCTCCTCTTCCCAGAAACCCAGGACTTCAGGCCCCCGCACCTGAGCCGCTCTGAAGGCCGGTGGTGGAAGGGGAAGCTGAGACTCAAAGGTACAGTGCCACAGCCAGGATAGAGGAGCTAGCCGGGACCTGGGTTTGAATCCCACCTGGGCTACCTCCTGCCTGTGTGCGCCTCTTGCTCTGTGCCCCCATTTCCTCATCAGTAAAATACACACCACAAACTTATTTCCTAAGGGATCCACAGTTTGAGAAACCAGTCAGTGTAGACAAAACGTTGGTACCAACTAAGTGCTTAATGAATATTTCTCAAAAGCAGCAAGTAACAGTTTCTAGTATATTAATAGCAGTTAATCGCAATTGTCACTTCCTGTAAGTGGTGAAGTGCTAAGTGCTTTGAAAGCATTTTCTCATTTAATTTTCCCTTGGGTGCAATTATGTCATTCCCATTTCACAGAGGAGATAACTGAGGCCCGCGGAGGTTAAATCCCTTGAGAAAGGTCTAGATCAGGGGTGTCTAATCTTTTGGCTTCCCTGGGCTGCATTGGAAGGAGAGTTGTCTTGGGCTACACATAAAATACAGTAACACTATAGCTGATGAGCTAAAAAAAAAAAAAAAAAAAAAAAAAGAACAATTACCAAAAAAGGCTTGTGATGTTTTAAGAAAGGTTACAAATTTGTGTTGGACTGCATTCCAGGCCATCTTGGGCTGCTTGGGGGCCTCAGACCAGGGGCTGCACAAGCTTGAGCTAGATCTATGTAGCCTGGAGAGATGGCTTGGAGGCCCCCTCAGTGCCGACCCTCAATCAGTGATATTCAAATAAATATAACCTCTAAGTAAAAATCAGGCTGGGCTCACACCTGTAAATCTCAGTACTTTGGGAGGCTGAGAAGGGAGGATCACTTGAAGTCCAGGAATTTGAGACTATCCTGGACAACATAATGAGACCCCATCTCTACAAAACAAAAACAAAAAAACCAAAACAATACTAGTGGGTGTGGTGGCACATGCCTGTAGTCCCACCTATGCAGGAGGCTGAGGTGGGAGGATTGCTGGAGCCCAGGATTTTGAGGCTGCAGTGAGCTATAACTGCACCACTACACTCCAGCCTGGGCAATAGAGCAAGATTCCATCTCAAGAATAAATAGGCCAGGTGCGGTGGCTCATGCCTGTAATCCTAGTACTTTGGGAGGCTAAGGTGGGCAGATCACTTGAGCTCAGGAGTTCAAGACCAGCCTGGGCAACATGGCAAAATCCTGTCTGTACAAAAATTAGCCAGGTGTGGTGACGCAACCCTGTAGTCCTAGCTACTTGAGGGTCTGAGGCAGGAGGATCACGTGAACCTGGGAGGTAGAGGTTGCAGTTCGCCAAGAATGTGCCACTGCACTCCAGCCTGGATGACAGAGTGAGACCCTGTCTCAAAAATAAAAAATTAAAATAAATAAATAAATATTTAGAACAAGAAATAAAAATGACAAAATAAATAAATAAACTAAAAATCGCTTGCTGCTTTTGCAAATATAACTTCAAGCAAGCGTCCTAGGTCCTTCCTCTAATTAGATCACACCCCACCCCTACTGCTGCCTATGCGTACATCTCACAGTCATTATCCTACCACAGAACCCCCAGAAATGCCTCCCAGGTTTGCCCAGAGTCCCATCCTTGTGGCTTCTTGCATCCCCCCAGATGGATGTGCGTTTACACCCAGGGAAGCATGCGCGGGTGTACACCTACGGACCATGCATGCAGGTCCTGGTGCCGACTCTCACGGCCTGACGCTTGCACCCTGCTGGGCCTGCCCAGGGTCCACAGGGAGAGACATGCAGTGATGCACATACTCAGAGATGGGCACACAGATGGGCTTGCCAGGCTGCCATGACACGTTTCCAAAGAGACACTCAGATTCGGAGGCTGCCCAGGCATTGAGAGGCAGCCGTAGTGCACTGGTTGTGCACTTTGGGGCAGAGCACTGGGATTCAAATTCCAGCTCTGATCCCCTCTCCACGCAACCTTGGAGGGATTACTTATATTCTCCATGCCTCAGTTTCTCTCTCTGTAAGTGCAGATAATAATACTTTTAAAAATCATATTCTATCTTGGCCAAGTGTGGTGGCTCACGCCTGTAATTCCAGCACTCTGGGAGGCTGAGGCAGATGGATCACGAGGTCAAGCGATTGAGACCATCCTAGCCAACATGGTAAACCCTGTCTCTACTAAAAACACAAAAATTAGCTAGGCATCATGGTGCATGCCTGTAGTCCTGGCTACTCAGGAGGCTGAGGCAGGAGAATCGCTTGAACCTGGGAGGCAGACATTGCAGTGAACCGAGATTGCGCTACTGCACTCCAGCCTGGCGAGAGAGTGAGACTCTGTCTCAAAAAAAAAAAAAAAAAAAACATATTCTATCTCATTGAGTTATTTTGAGGGTTAAATTAAATTCATGGAATTTAATTTAGCTTAGGAAAAATGGCTAGTGTTTAGTGTTGTCATAACTAAAAACTAAATGCATTTGCTCATTTAAACTTTAGCTGGACTTGACAAGTGAGGAAATTGAGGCTTAACAAGGGAAGTGCCCCGTCCAAGGTCACACATCTGGAAAGTGTGAGTGGAGACTAAAAACTGTATGGGTCTGCACCAGGTGCAGTGGTTCACACCTATCATCTCAGCACTTTGGGAGGCTGAAGGCGGCAGGATTGTATGAGCTCAGGAGTTGAGACTTGCTGGACAACATAGTGAGATCCCATCTCTACAAAAAATACAAAAATTTGCCGGGCACGGTGACACACGCCTGTAGTCCCAGCTGCTTGGGAGGGGGGGAGGCTGAGGTGGGAGGATTGCTTGAGTCCCGGAAGTCGAGGCTGTAGGGAAATGGAGGCTGCAGTGAGCCATGATTGTGCCACTGCACTCCAGTCTGCATGTCAGAGTGAGACCTTGTCTCAAAAAACAAAAAGAAAAAACAAAAAACCGAGTGGATCTGAATCCAGAGCCCTTGCCTGTAACCGCCATGCTGTTTATATCTACGACCCATTTGAGGACTTGCATGTTACTGCTGCTAGGAGTATAGAATATAGAGAGCACTGGACAGGGAGCCAGTAGACAGAGGTAGACTCTTCCACATTCCTTCAACTCAATTCATGCAGTCATTTAAGAAATATTTTCTGAGCACCTAATGTGTGCCAGGCATTTTTTGGGGCACCAGAAATTCAGCTGGGAACAAAACAGACTAAAATGTCAGGCTTGGAAGAGCCCATGGTCTAGTGGAAGAGACAGGTAATAATCAAATAACTATACATACTAGGACCCTCCTACTAGGATCAACGCTGGGAAGGGATATCCATTGTGCTGCGTGTTTGAGAGAGGTCAAGGAGGTCCCTGAGCAAGTGACTTTTCAGCTGAGCTCAGAAGGATGAGTAGGCATAAGCCAGGTGGTGAAGTTGAGGGAGGGGAGGGGAAACGTTCCAGGGAGAAGGAACAGCTCGCATAAGACCTGGGGGCAGGAGAGAGTTTGGCACTGAGGACTGCCGAGCACACAAGCTCCATAGGAGTAGCCCTTTGTTTTGTTCACAGTGTTGTCCCAGCTGCCTGGCACAGTACCCGGCACATGGTAGGCACTCAATACATATTGGTTGGTTGAATGAATGAGTGAACATGTGAATGCATAAGTGGAGGAATGTATGACTCTATGATGTATTGATAGGTGGGCGCATGACTGGATGGATGCTGGAAGGACTGATGAAGGGACGGATAGATAGATGGATGGATGAGTGAATGGCTGAATGGATAGAAAATGGATAGAATGGTGGATGGATAGATGGATGTTGGAGGAATAGATGAAGGAATGGATAGATAATGAGTGGATGGATAGATGGGTGAGTGAATGGTTGGATGGACAGAAGATGGACAGAATGGTGGATGGATAGATGGGTGTTAGAGGAATAGATGAAGGAATGGATAGATGAACGAGTGGATGGTTAGGTGAATACATGAGTGATTGGATGGATAGATGAAGAGTTAGATGGAGGATGGATAGATGGATTCTGCAGAAATAGATGAAGGAATGGATGAGTGAATGGCTGGATGGATAGAGGATAGCCAGATTGGTGGATAAATGGATGGATGTTGGAGGATAGATGAAGGAATGAATAAGTGGATGAGTGGATTGTTGGATGAGATGGATGGAAGCTGCAGAAATAGATGAAGGGATGAAGGAGTAAGTGGTTGAATGGATAGAAGATGGATGGATTGGTGGATGGATGGATGTTGGAGAAACAGATGAAGGAATGGATGGATGAGTGGATGATAGTATGGATGGATGGATGCTGCAGAAATAAAGGGATGAATGAGTGGAGTTTGGGTGGATGGATGGATGATGGAATGGATGATTGGGTGGGTAGATAAGTAGATGGAGGATGGATGGATGGATTTTAGAGAAATAGATGAAGAGAGGGATAAGTGGAGGGTTAGGTAGATGGATGGATGATTGGATGGATCGGTGGATGTTGGAGAAATAGATGAAGGGATGGATGGATAGATGACTGAATGAATGAGTTTTCACAAATACCTACAGATTTTCACACAAATGTGCCTGAAGATAGATGCAGACACATTCAGAGGCATGTACACATGTGTGTAAACACAGACTCACTTGTTCTCCTGGTGAGAACAAACCCTGAGAATGGGGAGGTAAGAAGGCAAACCCTTTGACCAGGGCTATGGCCATCCCTGCTGCCACTGTGATGCTGACAGTATTTCTGAAATTGGAAGAAAACGCTGACTCAGGGATGTGTGTCTTAGACTGGGAGCTAGACCAGGAGGTGGGACAGGGATGGTCCAGAGAGATGGAGTGAGTGGAGAGGAAAGCCGGTCGGGGTAAAGCAGAGAGACAGGCCAGGAGATAGAGAGGTGGAGACACAGAGAAGCAGACAGATGGGGAAATAGGCGGAGTGATGGAGGCAGAGAAAGAGACAGACAGAGGAAGGAGAGGAAAGAGAGATGGAGACAGAGAAACAGAAATGGGGAAACAGAGTGATGGAGACAGAGACAGACAGATGTACGGAGAGAAAGACAGGGAGAGACAGATGGAGACACGAAGACACACAGAAATCTATAAGATGCAGACAGTGAGATACAGGAATACAGAAACGTGCAATACAGGAATTCAAATTTAGACACACAGTGTAATCCCAGCACTTTGGGAGGCTGAGGTGAGCAGATAGCTTGAAGTCAAGAGTTCAAGGCCAACCTGGACAACATGGTAAAATTTCAGCTTTATCAAAAAAATACAAAAATTAGCCAGACATGGTGGTGCATGCCTGCAGTCCCGCCTACTTGGAAGGCTGAGGCGGGAGAATCGCTTGAGCTTAGGAGGTTGAGGCTGCAGTGAGCTGTGACTGCACCACTGCACACCAGCCTGAGCAACACAGCAAGACCTTGTCTCAAAATAAATAAATAAAACAACCCAAACTTCCAAAAAAATCAAATTAAGCCACACAGAGAGATGAGGTAGGGTTCCAGAGACAGGCAGAGAGAACGGAAGAAAGACAAACACACAGAGAGCAATGGAGGCCTAGAGAGATGGAGATACAGAGTCTCAAACCCCAGAGGGAAGAAGAGAGACACAGAGGAGCAGAGACAGATGCAGAGGAGGAGAGACAAAGACAGCCAAAGCAAGACGCAGAGTCAGAGGACTGGAAAGGAAACGACCTTTTTTGGTGCCTCCTTGGTGCCTGGCTCGAATTTGGGGGTGTTGCTGTATCTTGCCTCATGTAAGCACCAACAGCCCTTGAAGGTAGCGTTAAGGAACGCAAGAGATGAGGAAGACGAGGCTCAGAGAGGGGAAGACATTTGCCTGACATTTCACAGCCTGGGAGCAGCATCTGATGCTGGTCTGTTTGATGTCAGAACCCATGTCCTCTTCTTCACCTTATGGAGGGACAGGGCAGATGGGGTTACGGGGCTACTGAGTGTGAGTGACAGAAATAGAGGGAAATAATCATGTATTCATTCAACTCATGTGTCCTGAACTTCTCAGAAGCCTGGCCCTGTGTGGGGTGATGCTGGAGAGCCAGAGATGAGTCAGGAAACAAATTTCTGAGCAAGACAGATGGGGTAGGGGGCAGTGTGCAGAGGTCCGGAGAAGGAGCAGATAATAACAGGCAGAGGGAGGAGGATGAGTCAGAGAGGGCTTCCTGGAAGAGGAGCATCTGAGCTTCTTATTAAAAGTTGAGGGCATTTTGGGGCATGGGGAAAGAAGGAGGTTGGAACAGCATTCCAGGCAGAAGACACAGCATATGAAAAGAGTGGAGACAGAAATAAGGTAGGATGTGTGGGAGGGGGAGGTGGGGCTAGATCTCGCAGCTCTTTCAGCCCAGGTGAGGGGCTGAAGGGTTGTCCAAGGCACTGGGGAGCCCTGGGAGGACTGTGAGGAGGGAAGGGGCAGGTTAGTGCTAGGCACAGAAAGACCCCTCTGGAGCCTCGCCTGTGAGGAGAGGAATGAGGGCGAGAGAATGGAGGATGGGATGGCAAGGAGGCTGGGCCAGGCGTGGTGGCTCACACGTGTAATCCCAGCACTTTCGCAGGCTGAGGTGGGAGGATCGCCCGAGCCTTGGAGTTTGAGACCAGCTTGGGCAACACAGCGAGACCCCATCTTTTAAAAAAAAATTAGCTGGGCGTGGTGGTGTGGGCCTGTGGTCCCAGTTACTCAGGAGACTGAGGCAGAAGGATTGCTTGAGCCTGGGAGGTCAAGGCTGTTCTGACACTGCTGCACTCCACCCTGGGGAACACAGTGAGACCCTGTCTCAAAAACAAACAAGCCAAAAAGGAGGCTGGGGCAAGGGTCCCAACAGGAGAGAATGAGGCCTAAGTGGCTGTGGGAGCTATGGGAGCAGAGAGGAGAGGAAGGAGCAGAGAGACGCAAGAGGCAAAAGGAATAAAACTTGGAGACTGATACGCTGGGAGGGTCAGGTGTGCCTGTGGTCAAGGCAATCAAAAATGTCCTCCATCCTGCTGAGATAAAATTGCCAACCGGAAATGGAAGACAGCTCGATGGAAGAGAAAGAGATGTGAAGATGCCGGGAGGGGGTCAGGGCCCCCAGAACTGAGCAAAACGATTTAAATCTGGACTGTTTTAATTGCCACTGATGGAAACTCAAATCAAATTGACCTAATCATAAAAGGAACTTTATGGGGTGGAAGAGGGCTTCAGGCACCGCTGGATCCAGGTTTTCCAATCATCTCCAGGAATCAGACTGTCTGTATCTTTGGGCTCTGCTTCCCTCGGGTTGTCTTTGCTCTCTGGCAAGTTATCTCCCTGCATGGTGATGTGGCGGCCCCAGCAGCTCCAACCCTGGCTCTGACCAGCTCCAAAACCACAGTGGAAAGATCCTCTTTCCTAACAGCTCCAGCAAAGGTCCAAAGGCTAACTTTGTAGCCTAGATTGATTCTTAAGCTCACCACTGAACAAATCACTGAGGAAATCAAGGTGCCACTACCTAGAATGAATACTTATTAAGCAGGAGCAATAGACAATCCAGAGACCATCTGGATGTGGAGAGAGAGGGAGAGAAACAGACACAAGTAACAGAGACAGAGACTGCGAGGACAGACAAAATGAATGAGGGAAGATCCAGCTTCCTCTTCCATAGTTCCTGCTGAGAGCTCTGCAGACCCAGGGAAAGGGATGCTGGACAGGCACCTACATGGCTAGACCCCTTCTCTCTAGCACAAGAGGCTCAGGAGCCCCCAGACCCAGGAGCCCAGGCCCCCATCCTCTCCTCCCTTAAACCCAGGAGTCCAGATCCCAGGCTCTCCCCCATCAGACCCAAGTGTCCAGAACTCCGGCCCCTTCTCCCTCATACCCAGGAGTTCAGACCCCAGTGCCCTCCTCCTTCAGACCCAGGCGTCTGGGCCCCCAGCGCCCTCCTCCTTCAGAACCAGGAATCTAGACATCCAGCGTCCTCCTTCAGAACCAGGAGTCTAGACATCCAGCGTCCTCCTCCTTCAGAACCAGGAGTCTAGGCCCCAGCACCCTCCTCCCTCAGCCCCAAGTGTACAGGCCCCAGCCCCGCTCCCTCAGACTCAGGTGTCCAGACCCCAGGCCCTCCTCCCTCAGCCCCAGGTGAGCAGGCCCCAGGCCCTCCTCCCTCAGACCCAGAAGTCCAGGTCCCAGCCCCTCCTTCCTCAGACCCAGGATTTTAGGCCCCCAGTGCCTCCTCCCTCAGACCCAAGAGTCCAGGCCCCCACCCCTCCCCCTCCCTCTGGGGGCACCATGGCAACCAGGCCCTCTGCCCACCATCCCCTCCCCCCAGAGAACCCAGTTTCTGTTGGAATCTCACCTGTTTCTAACCAGTTCCTGCCTGGGGCAGGGAGGAGCGAGGGCAAGTGGGAACAGAAAAAGGATGACAGAGGGGAAGGGAGCTCATGGGGCAGTGGAGGCAGCTAGGAGAGGAGAGCGATGGGGCAAGGGGACTGGGGAGATGGACAGAGAGAGTGTGATGGGGTTAGGGAGGGGCAGAAAATGATGAAGACAAGGAGGGACAGGGGCCTGGGGAGATGCCAGGGAAACTGATAGAAGAGATTGAAGAGATGCAGCCCAGGAGAGAAGGAGGAAGGACGAAGGCAGAGAAATCAAGCAAAAGAGTGGTGGAGACGTGGGGACACAAGGGAGGAGGCAGGGGGGCAGAGAGACGGGGAGAGAACGAAGGGAGGTGGAGAGAGAGGGGTGCAGAAAGGGACTCTAGGAGACCGGGAGAGATAGAAGGGACAACAGGGAAATGGGCAAGAAGGGATTGGGGTGCACAGGGAGTCTCTGAGGTCAGGGGAACCCAGATCTCCTCGTGGTCTCAGTCTTCCAGTTCCTCTGTAATTCTACCCTGGGGCTTCGAAGAGGAGGTGGAGGAGGCAGCAGTGGGGAGAAGGAGCTGGGGTGGGTGGCCCAGTCAGAGCCTCTCCTGCCATCTTCCTGAGACGTCCCTCACCCACCTTCCCAGGATGCAGCCAGGAGTGCAGCCTGTGTGCTCCCCCACCATGGGCGACCCCACCACACACAGGGAGGCAGGTACTGAGCAGAGTCGTCGGGGAAGGGGTGGACTTCCTCTATCCAGGCAATGCGTGGTAGCCCTGGCTCACAGTGTGGCCTTAAGCGAGTCACTGGCACTCCAAAGTGAAAGCCACCCCTAACATTCACCAGATTCCTGGAGAGCCGCCCCCTTGGACCTCAAACTACATTTCCCATGAGCTTCTGCAGTTCCTTGGCCAATGCCCTGGACTCAGAACTACATTTCCCATGACCCTCTGGGGCCTAAGCAACACCTCTGAGGCCATTCTTCTCCTAGGTACCCACACTGTCTTGTCTTCAGCCCTGAGCTCAGGATCTTCCCCCAGAGCTGCTCCCCACCGCCAACCCAGTCACTGGTGCCATCCTTCAACCTCCCACAATTCCCTCCCACAGCCCGTCAGGCCGCATCTTCCTGCCCTCTGATTCTCCCTTCTGTATCCCTTCCTCTCTGTCCCCGCGACCCTGTCCCGGGTCTCATCCTCTTCCATATGGACCCTGTCCTCACCTCCTCCCCAGTCCCCAGTCTCTATCCTCCTGCCTATCCCTCCATGGCTCCAGAAAGGTCTCTCTGACTTCCAGCAGTGACCCTGGCTGTCCTTTGCTCATAACACTTCCTAGCTTCCTGTCACCTCCAGGACAGAGTCCCAAAGCTCCAGCCTGGCTTTTGAGGCCCTCTGTGGTCGACTCCTGTTGACTACTTCAGGCTCCTAGGTCAGCACTTCCTGCTAGCACTCTGTGCGGTAGCACAGCTCATGCATTTACACTCATTCAACATTTATGGAGTAATATCTCAGTGAGGATGCATTTGACTGCAGGTAATAGAAAAACAAATCAAGGCTGGGCATGGCGGCTCAGGCCTGTAATCTCAGCACTTTGGAGGCCAAGGTGGGCGGATCACCTGAGGTTGGGAGTTTGAAACCAGCCTGGCCAACATGGTGAAACCCCATCTCTACTAAAAATACAAAAATTAGCCAGGCATGGTGGTGGGCGCCTGTCATCCCAGCTACTGGGGGGGCTGAGGCAGGAGAATCGCTTGAACTCAGGAGGTGGAGGCTGCAGCAAGCCAAGATTGTGCCATTGCACTCCAGCCCAGGTAACGGAAGCAAACTCTATCTGAAAAAAACAAAACAAAACTCACTGTAACCTTGAACTCCTGGGCTCAAGTGATTGATTCTCCCACCTCAGCCTTCAAGGTAGAACAAGTGTCCTAGTGGCGAAACAGATGTTGATTCTCTGCCTTCAGGTCTCTTTTAGTGCTTTTGAAGGCATCTTTCTTTTGGAGACCCCATCTGCACCGTCTGTAGCCTAGGCCGAGGCACCCATGTGACATGTAACATATATGTAGCCCCAGAAAAGTTCAGTGGAGTTGAGTCGACCAGTTGACTGTTTTGTAGATCACCGTTTGTTCATTTCGATTTTGCTGTTTTCTTTGCAGCATTGTGGAGCCAATAACTTTTTTTTAGTTGATCAGGTTGCAAACTTCAGCATACGCCATTAGAAAGCCCCTGGGCCGCAAGCATTTTGCCTGTAGTGCCTAATGGATGAAACAGCCTAGCTTGTTCTCATGCTGGGAGAGGAAACATGAAACACGCTGTCTCACAGATCATTCGTAGCCTCCAATGGCAATAAGTGCTCTTCAGTCCTGAGGCTCAAGAGAATTCTGGGTACTTCTTGCAGGTGACATGTTCTCTTTTGCTCAAAAACCTTGGCGCACGCTAGACCCTTCATTGAAACATCCTTCTCTCTGTCACTTCTTTATTTGGTGAATGCCTTCTTATTCTTTAGGTCTTGCTGTGGACAATACCTCCTCTAGGGAGCCTTCCCTGATTGCCCCCAGACTGGGCTTTCCCTCCACCTTGTAACACTTTCGTTGAAACACACATTACCCTTTACCTAAGAGTTCTGAAAGGGCAGGGGTGTGTCTCATTCATCTCTTGATCCCCAGCATACTCCAAGGCATAGAGGGGCCCTCAGAGATGCCTGTTAAGGAAAATTTAACCAGCTACTCGGGAGGCTGAGACAGGAAGATCCCGTGAGCCCAGGAGTTCATGGCTGCAGTGAGCCATGATTGCACCACGGCACTCCAGCCTGGGCAACAGAGTGAGACTCTATCACCAAAGTCGGGGGGAAGCTTGAAATTGCTGCATTTACCCAATTACTCAATAAGTACTTACTTTTGAATTTATGCTTTTGTTAATTCAATTACACGTATACATGTAAATGAATATATTAAGATCACTGTAACTAGAAATAGTTCTTATTTCTAATGTCATATTTCATGAGAAACTATTAACATTTTTTCACATGCATCTTTGATGTTGCTAGAGCTACCTTTTGATTCATTTAATTCTTTTCAAAGGCATACAATTTTTAAAAATTAATTTATTTTTTTGAGACAGGGACTCACTTTGCAACCCAGGCTGGAGTGCAGTGGCACCATCATAGCTCACTGCAGCCTCGAAATCCTGGGCTCCAGTGATCCTCCTGCCTCAGCCTCCCAAAGTGCCAGGATTATAGGTGTGAACCACCATGCCCGGCCAATAGTTATTTTTGAATATCATCTCATACCTAGTACATATTTAAATTTCCCTAATTATTTCAAAATTTTATTTTTTATAGTTGTTTTGTTTAAATTAGGGCCCCCCAAAATGTGCACACATTTCAGGCTTCATTCAGTAAATACTAAGGACCCATTATAAGCCTGGCACTTTGCTAGATGCTGGGGGCAAAAAGACAAGCCTCTGCCCTCGCATTCCTCAGAAGACGTAGGGAAGACAGTGGAATTAGGGAATCATAGAAATAAACATAAAATTGCAACCACTATGAGAATAAACATATTGTGCTATGAGAAATGCCATCAGTGGACACTCAGGGAGACTTGATTAGTCAAATGAGGGAGAAGAGCGTTCCACACAGAGTCACAGCATTAGCCAAGATCCTGCAGCAGGAGGGGTCAGAGAGAATCCAAGTCGCAGAAAAACAGCATTTCTGGAATGCAGCAGGTGAAAAGGACGACGGCACTTGATCAGGCTTAGGACATCAGCAGGGTCTGATCATGTCTGGTCTTATGGTCACTGGAAGGACTTTAGACTTTACTCATCCCAAAGACAATGAAAAGTCCCGGGAGGGTTTTGAGAAAGGGGCCATAGGGTCAGATCTACATTTCAAAATTCTACCTTGCTGGGGTAACTGGAGAGGGAGAGGAGTTAGGAGACTAGATGAGAGTGGAGTGAGAGGAAGACGCCTGAGGAGATTGAGAACACACACTCTGGATCTAGATGCTTACATTTTTATCCTTAGTCTGTCATTTTGTGCTGTGTGACTTTGGGCAAGTCACTTAACCTCTCTGTGCTTCTGTTTCATCATGTGTTAAACAACAGTACCTCAGAAGGTTGTGAGGATGCAATGGAAAGTTTATTATTCTTTTTGTTTTCTTCTTTTTTTTGAGACAGAGTCTCACTCTGTTGCCCAGGCTGGAGTGCAATGGCGCGATCTTGGCTCACTGCAACTTTCACCTCCAGGGTTCAAGCAATTCTCCTGCCTCAGCCTCCTGAGTAGCTGGTATTACAGGCACCTGCCACCACACCCAGCTAATTATTGTATTTTTAGTAGAGACAGGGTTGCACCATGTTGGCCAGGATGGTCTCAATCTCCTGACCTCGTGATCTACCTGCCTCAGCCTCCCAAAGTGCTGGGATTACAGGCATGAGCCACCGTGCCCGGCCGGAAAGTATTTTATTCTATTCTATTTTATTTTATTTTGGCAGCAGAGTCTTGCTTTGCCACTGGAGTACAGTGGCATGATCCCTGCGCCCTGCAACCTCTGCTTCCTGGGTTCAAATGATTCTCCTGCCTCAGCCACCAGAGTAGCTGGGACTACAGGTGTGCACTACCACGCCAGCCTAATTTTCTGTATTTTTAGTAGAGACGGGATCTTACCTTATTGGCCAGGCTGGTCTCGAACTCCTGAGCTCAGGCAATCTGCCCACATCGGCCTCCCAAAGCACTGGGATTACAGGTGTGAATCATGCGCCCTGGCACAATGAAAAGTATTTTAAAAAGTGTTTGGCATATAAAAGGGACAATAAGCACATAGTATATTGTTAAGTGGACAGACTTGAGGAGGGGACAGCTGCATTTGAGGGATGGAGGGAGGCCAGTATGGTTGGAAGGAAATAATGAGGTAAGGTGCGTCCGGAAGTGGATCCTGTTAAAATGTAGATTTGAATCTAGTAGGTCTGGGGGTGGCCCCGGAGTCAGTGTCCACCAGTCAGGACTTCATCCTGAGGGTGAGCGGGGGCCTCTGATGGCTTGCAGAGCATGGGGTGCTGAGGTGAAAAGCTCATCCCAGCCGCCCTGGGGAAACAGGTGGGAGGCAGAGGGCAGGGAACAGAGAGATGGGACAGGCTAAGCTGTGTTGATATCCTGAAGTCAAAGACCACCGGCCGCATCTGTGGCAGTGGTGTGCTAGACACAGCCTGTGCTGGCTCAAAGGAGGCAAACGTCGCGTTTTGAAACTGTTGGTAGCATGAAATTGGCCATAGTGTGAGCACTGACACCATGACAACTGGCAAATGTGGCACATGTGTGAGAGACAGTGTGCAAGAGAGCCTTGTGAAAATACACCATCACACCACTGACTATAGTTAAACCAAGCTGAATGTGTCGTATTATTGTAATGAGGGAGACTACACACACACACACGGGTTGTCTCAGTAGAAGGGTGTTAGCAAGGCTTATTGCAAGAGCCGGGCTGTGTAAGGTGAGTTTGGGGAGGGTTCGTGTGAGTGGGGCTTTGCTCTAGATGGGAAGTTGACAGATAGCCCGGGCAAGCCTGTGACTGGGAATCTTCATCTTATTGGGAGCCAGGAGGGGTAGATGGAGCTAATGCCAGGGTTAATGAAAAAGCAGCCGGCAGCTCTGAGCTGGGAGGGGAGATTTTGGTCATTTTCGTGGTTTGGACAATGTTCATGTTTGTTGTGTTGAGACATGATTCAGGAGTGGTCCTGTTTTTGTCTCAGTCCATTGCAGTCAGAGTGGCCTTGCTTGATGTTGGTGTTACGGGAACTGTCTTATGTGTGGCAGGAGAGCATCAGGGCCTGGCTGGCAGGGTCTGCTTCCCTCTCTTTCCACAGCTGTAACAAAGATACCCCAAAACACAACAGCATAAAGACAGAAATGTATTTCTTTTCTTTTCTTTTCTCTTTTCCTCCTTTCTTCTCTCTGTCTTTTCTTTCTCTCTCTCTCTTTTTTTTTTTTTTTGAGACAGAGTCTCACTCTGTCACCCAGGCTGCAGTGCAGTGGCACGATCTTGGCTCACTGCAACCTCCACCTCCCAGGTTCAAGCAATTCTTCTACCTCAGCCTCCTGAGTAGCTGGTATTACATACACACACCACCATGCCTGGCTAATTTTTGTATTTTTAGTAGAGATGGGATTTTACCATATTGGCCAGGCTGGTCTCAAACTCCTGGCCTCGTGATCTGCCTGCCTCAGCCTCCCAAAGTGCTGGGATTACAGGCATGAGCCACCATGCCCTGCTCTTTCTCTCCTTCTCTTTCTTTCTCTCTCCTTCCTCCCTCCCTCCTTCCTTTCTCCCTTTCTCCCTTTCTCCCCCTCTCCCTCTCTCTCTCTCTCATCACCCAGGCCGAAGTACAGTAGTACAATCATGTCTCACTGCAACCTCTAACTTGTGGCTTCAAGCGATCCTCTCACCCTAGCCTCCTCAGTAGCTGGGCACACACAACATGCCCAGATAACTAAAACTTTTTTTTTTTTTTTTTTTTTTTTGGTAAAGATAGAGTCTTTCTATATTGCCTGCCTCAGCTGGTCAAGAACCAGAAGTGCATTTCTCTATTGTGTAATGGAAGGCAGGGTTGGTGGGATATCTTGGCTTTGTGAGAAGATTTAGAGATGGGAGTTCCTCCCATACTGTTGCTCCCCATATCCAAACATGGCTGAAGCTGGGTTATTGCTAATCCACATTCTAGTCCAAGAGAAAGGGCAAAGAGTCCCAGAAAAGCAGTAATCTTTTAAGCAAATGACTCCAGATTTACACCTCTCACTCCAGCTAACACTTTATTGGTGAGCTCTTGGTCATATGGCCACACCTAGCTGCAAGGGAGTCTGGGACTGTTGACTTCAGCTGGGAAGCCATGTGCTGCGTAAAACTCTAGGATTGTAGGGGAAAGGGAAAATGGAGTACATGGAACAATTAGCACTTGGCCATAAGAGAGAGACCAGTTAGCTGATGGTGGGGTGGTCAAAAAGGGCCCATATTTGAGAACTATTATCAATCAAGTTCCAATCAGGAGACTGATTCTGAGAGTGCTGGAAAAACTGAAAACTGGATTCAAGTGGTTACGCAAGCTGCCACAGTGAAGAAGTAAGGCTGGGGTGACTAGAAGAGGAGGCAAAAAGGAGCACGTTCCTCCTGCTTCCTCCTGCCCTGCAGGCTCCCTCGGGCGCCCCCTTTAGGCAGAGCCTAATAGGAACCCAGCTGGTAAAGCAGAAATGTGGTTAGTAGTCTCAGCCTAGGCATCGTAGAGCCAGTGTCGTGGGGTGGAGCTGACAGACAGTAGCTCAATAACTGGCATACCAGCTATTCTGGGTGTGGCATGGGCAAGCAATTGGTGATGCCTATTTAAGCAGAATCATGGCTGAGGAGGGCTCAGGGCAGCTGACACTGGGTTCTCCGTTCTCAGGAGCCCTGCTTATGGACCTGGAGACCCCAGAGGAGACGCAAGCTCGGAGCCTGGGCAGGCCCATCAAACCCTCGTGAGTTGTCCCTGACCCCCGTGACCTCTGCCCTCTGCTCCCCCAGATGTGATGGCAATCACCCCTGACGTCAGAGGTCCCTGCCTACTTGCTCTCTCCCTAGGAGGCAGTACCTGCGGCGGGTCATTGCTGAGTACGAGGCACTGGACCGAGAGCTCCCGTGCATCCGGAAGTTCTCCACACAACCAGCTGCCCAGCCCCTCTGCCTCTGCATGGAGACCTTGGTGAGTGGCCCGAGGCCCTTATTTTCTGCAGTTTGGGTGGGGTGGTGGGAAAGGCACAGCTGAGAAGCAGTGTGGCCAGAGTTTAAATGCAGGCTTTGTGGCTGATCAGCAGTGGGCTTGGCACCAGGACAGTTTGCTGAAAATTGGTTGTGAATTTGTCAAAGGGTCAGTCATGACAGGTACTGCTCATGTCAGAGGGGAGACCAAGGGGCAGAGAAAGGGGAGATGGAGGGGGGCAGGGAGGGAGGACAAGAGGAGTCCCACTAGTCCATCTACTATGAAATTCTGCGAAGTTTACAAATACTCAAGAAAAAGCCCATGTGTGTTGGGTACGGTGGCTCATGCCTGTAAGCCCAACACTTTGGGAGGCCAAGATGGGTGGATCACCTGAGGTTAGGAGTTTGAGACTGGTCTGGCCAACATGGTGAAAATCTATCTCTACTAAAAATACAAACATTAGCTGGGTGTGGTGGCAGGCACCTGTAAGCCCAGCTATTCGGGAGGCTGAGGCAGGAGAATCACTTGAACCCAGGAGGTGGAGGTTGTAGTGAGCTGAACCGAGATCATGTCACTGCACTCCAGCCTGGGGGACAGGGTGAGACTGTGTCTCAAAAAGAAAAAAAAAAAAAAGAAAGAAAAAAGAAAAAGCCCATGTTTTTGGCAGTTCAGCAAACTAGTCATCCCTGCCTTCAATCAGAAGAGGTATATATTAGGGTCCCAGGCACGCAGTAATTGAATGAGAAGAGTTGATGTCAGTGAGTACTTAGTGTGTGCCAGGCAAAGGCCTCTAAGGTACTCTCTCAGCTAATCTGTGTGACTCTCCACCCCACATACAGGGATTGCTGTCCTCGTTCTAGGGATCAATCTCCACCCCATCACTCCACTTCGTTGTGGCTTTGAGCAAGGGACCCTCCAGCCTCCCCTCTCAGCCCACTCAAGGAATGCTGTTCTAGAAGTGACATCATTTTTCAGTGAAATCATGGAAATTTTCATTTCATTTTAGTTCCTCGGCAATTTTATGTGCTATGAAAACTGTAATCACCCTTGACATGATAATCACGTGCTGCAAATGTGTTTAGTGACCAGTACATGTTTTTGAATGTTAATAGATTGACAAGACATCAAAACCACCTATGACCCTTATCTTTTGACAACTGAATATTCTTAAAATATAAAAGGTAGGGTGTGCAACTTAAATCCTGGCAGAAATCTTCAAGAACTTCCCGTCGCATCCACTGTAGATTGCTGGGAAAGTTTTTGGTAGATTGGTAAAGTTGGCTAAGTTGGTGAATCACTCAACCAACTGTTCATTGACTTTTGGGCAAATCGGTTTGGTGAGAATTGATTTTTTTGGAGAATGACCTAGAGGGACAGTAGATGCTTTCCCATCTGAGAGAAAATCTGTTGCCTCCTTTGACAATAGCGACAGTACCCTGGGATCAAGTGCGATCTTTGCCCCTCAAATGCCACCTGGAACTCTGTGGCAGGTTCTGCAGCTGCAGTCTATGGTGGTTACTTCTGAACCCAAAATGAACTAGGAGGTCACGGGCTGAGGTTCTCTCTTCTACACTCGCAGCCCGAGGAAGATTTTACCCACCTGGAGGTGCTGCAAGCGCTGGAGGCCGAGTTACCGGGGGCCATGGAGAGCGGGCGCGTGCATAGCATCCGCTTTGAGAACATGAATGTCATCTGTGGGACTGCCGGCCGCCGGAACCGGTGAGCAAACCGCGGGAACCGGGCCTAGAGCGAGCGGGAGGGGCGGGGTCAAGAGTGAGCGCGACGAAGGGGCGAGGCCCGGAGCGACTAGATAAGAACGTGGTTGGTGTAAGGGCGCTGAGGGGCGGGGCCAGAAGCCGCCAGATAAGAGCGTGATTGGTGTAAGGGCGTTGGGGGGCGGGGCGACAGTGAAGCGAAAGCGTGACGGGGCGGGGCCAGGAGCGACTAGATAAGAGCGTGGTTGGTGTAAAGGCGCTGAGGGGCGGGACCCGGAGCCACTAGCTAAGAGCGTGGTTGGTGTAAGGGCGTTGTGAGGTGGGGCGACAGTGGAGTGAAAGCATGAGGGGGCGGGGCCAGGAGCCACTAGATAAGAGCAAGATTGGTGCAGAGCCCCCTGAGGGGCGGGGCCTAGAGTGAGCGCGGTTGGAGGTAGGGACCGGTGAGATCAGAGAGAAGGCGGGATCTGTAGTGAGTGGGGATCCGACTTTGAGTGACCTAGTAGTGACCCGGATGGGCACGCCCGAGGTGTGGAGTCTGAGCCTGGAAAGGAAGCTGTGAGGGGGCGGAGGGGATTGCGCACATAGTAGGAGTAGCGGCCGGGGTGACAGGGTGGGGACAGGCCTAGGGTGCCTAGGACAGTGTAGAGCCTGCAGCCACCAGGTGAGGGTCGGACCTTGGAACGGTTTGAGATGGAGCCTCGACAGACAGTGATTAGGGTGCAGAACCAGGCTAAGTGAGGGTAAGGAGCCTAGAGCGACCCAGGCAAGAGAGCAGGGCTGGAGGGGAGTTTAGGGACGGAGCGACGGTCTGCTGGACCGGAGCTGGTAAACGACTCCAGGGACCAGGCAGGGACTCTTCGACGATGAAAGCCGGGGCTGAGACGACCTGCCTGTTCCTTTTCCGTTCCCACCCTACTTGCAGGTGGCTCATCGCAGTCACGGACTTCCAGACGCGCTCGCGCCTACTGCGCTCCGGGCTGAGTCCTCGCGGGCTCGCGCACCAGCTCGTGCGCCACGACGACCTCCTGTTGGGTGACTACCGCCTGCACCTGCGCCGTTCCCTCGCCCGGCAGCGCATGCTCGAGGCCCTGGGTGCGGAGCCGGACGAGGACTCGTGACGCCTGGGGCGGTCCCGGCTGCGCATGCGCACCGCCCCGCGGGCAGGCACCACCCACCTGGAGCCCGGGAGGACAGGGGATGTTGCCTTCCCAGGAAGGAGGCGGGGCCGGCTCGAGGGGGTGGATACTGTGAGTTTAATTATAAAGAATGACCTGGTACAAAAGTCATTTCTCTCTGCAAAATCTTGTTCGGGAGTCGGGGGAGGGAAGTGATGGGGGGTAGGAATGAACCCCCATGTTATAATTCCGCCTCCCTAATCTTCATCCAGTTCCTTTACGTGGACGCCTAGGTCCCAATCCCTTGAGGGATGAACTGAGGCCCGCGAAAGGGAAGACCTGGGCACTGGGACTTTCAACGCGTGCGGAGCCCTGTCTCAGCAAGAATCAGACGTCCTCATCCGCCCCCCTCCTCTTCCCCTCCCGCCCCCATTGGAAGACAATTCTCGGGCTTTTATTTCAGGTTTTTTTCTGGATTTTTTTTGTGTTCTAGGGATTTTTTTTTTTTTTTTTCTGTTTTTTGTATTTTTTTTTGTTATTGTTCCGCTTTTTGCTTTGTCTCTCCATTCCACCCCGCGCTGTCCCCGCATTCGGTCCCTCCCCACTCCCCACCCTGACCTCTCCTCCCCCCCCCACCCCCTACGCCCTCCCCAACCCCGCGGCACCCATCCGGAATGAACAAGCCCTTGATAGACGGGCGCCGCGCAGGCCCCCTGCGGACTGGGGGCATCCGACAAGGGGGGAGGGGGCGGGTAGGGGTCCAGCGCGGCCTCTGCCCCTCTCCTCACCACCCCTCCCCCCTCCCACGACCCTCCCACGAGGTTCCCCGCAGATCCCTGACATGGTGAGGGGAGGGGGCTGCAAGCCCCCTCCCCTCATGGACGGAGCGCCCCCCCCCTCGGGGGTAGGGGCAGCAGAGGGGAAATGGGTTTGGGGAAGGAGGGGGAGCTCCCTTCTTTGGCAGCTGAACATGGGGGGGGGACCTGAGGGCAATGCCCTTCCCCCTTTACCCACAGCAGGGGAGGGGGCCTCCGAGGGGGAGGGGTGGCTTAAAATTTCCAAGCCCCGGGAATAAGGGGAGAGAGGAAGCGTGCGGGACGGAACAGCCATGCTTGAGGGAGAGGGAGCTTCTTGGAGAGGACAGGTTAGGAAAGGGGAATCTTCGTGCAAAAGGGATGAACAGATGGCCCAGGAAGGACAGGAAGACTGAGAAAAGAGAGGGGGGGGGCTGGAGGCAGGGAGAGGCTGGAGTGTGGAAGCATGGTGAGCAGGAAGCGAGTGTGCATAGGGTCTTCTCTCACCAGGAAGAGAAAGCGCTTAAGGAGGTAAGAGAATCAGAGTGAGAATGGCCGAAAGAGCTGCTCATCAACAGGAAAAAAAAAAAAAAGGGTGTCAGGAAAAGAAATGACAGTTACAGCCCAAGAGCGCGTGGAATGAGATGAGTGTGCAAAAGGAAAGACGTGGCAGAGCTCATCCAGGTAGAAAAGACACGAAGGGCTGTGCAGCAACGCCATGGTGTGCAAGAACATGATGAAGGGGGAGAAAGAAGGCTTCCGGAGACCATTAGTGCTGGAGGGGGCGCGTGTGCCGAAGCAAGTGTGCAAGAGGGTTCACAAAAGAATCAAAAATGCAGAGGGGCAAAGATTTCAAACAGGAGGGGCAAGGGAGTGGGAGCCTGGCAAAGAAGAGAATGAGCATTTGTGAGAGAAACACAGTTCCTAGGAGGCAAGTGTGCAAAAGGTGTGGCCAAAAGTGACGGTGCAAGAGGAGCGAGGGGAAAGAGGGGTTGGGGGACTAGGTGACGGGGAGGGGCGGTGGGAGAGGAAGAATCTGGGGGTTTAAGAATAAGAAGGGAAAGTGCTTCAACGTAAGAAAATGGAGGTAAGAGTGTGTGGGAGGGGCATAAGATAGCAAGTGTGCAAGGGTCGAGCAAAGGGCAGGGCACTCCAGAGAATGACTGATGTGCATGGAGTCTGTGAGTGGGGGAGGGAAAATGTGTCCCAAGTGTGTCTGCAACAAGGGTCCAGAGCGAGCGGGGGGGAGGGGGTCTGGAGATGTGAAATGGAGTGTGTAAAGGAGGGCCCCGGGAGGGAAGTGTGTAAGCAGCGAGAATCAGCAGGAGGCGTGGAGCGTGAGAAAGGAAATGCAGCGTGTGTGAGGAGAAAAGAGTGTGTTTGAGCGGGCCTCGCCAGCCGGAAGCAAAGGCAGAATGTGCAAGACAGCGAGAGGGCAAATTTGTGCAAAATTGCAGCCCAGGGAGGGGAGAGGCAGGGAGAGGTGAGTAGGCGTGCAACGAAGCGTGCAAGAGGCTGAGGCGGGCAGCTGTGTGTGCTGGGGAGAGGGGAAGGGGGGACGAGCTGAGGGGCCTGGAGAGGGTGGGAAGGGTTGTTAGAGGGGCGGCAGGTGATGGAATCTGAGGGCACCCCCTTCCCCTGCGGCCTGGGGGATGGTCCCCATCCAATCAGGCTCAGGGCTGACCCTCTATGGCTCTGTCTGTCCCCTCCCCCCAGAATCGGCCCTTCCCTCCTTCTCAATCCCCCTCTGTAGTTTCTCCTATCCCCCCTCCGCTCCCCGCTTCACACACACACAGTCTGGTGTCAGCTGCCCCCCTCCAGTGAGGTGCAAATGTCCAGCCTGGATTGGGCCACCTGGTGACCTCTGGCCTTGGGAGAAGAGGGCAGGGCGCAGTTTCAACAGAGTCCCTGGCCCGGGGAGAGAATGACAGTCAGGGGTCAGAGGTCAAGAGGCCAGCAGGCTCAAGAGTTTGTGGACGGGCTGGTCCGTCCAGGCCAGCCATCACCTCTCCAGGAAGAATTTGAGAGCCCGGTCGATGTTCATGCGGTGCCCCACCCTGGTCACACCAAGATCGACATAGTCCTCCTTGGTCAAGGCGGGCAGGTGGGAGCCATCGATCTCGTGGTCCAGGAACTGGGCTCGGTGCTCCGCCAAGCCCAGCCACTCCAGCCAATCGGCCACATCGAACTTGGTCCAGAACCCCAGAGGTTTAGCGCCAAATGGCTTGTCCGGGGGCAGCGAGAGCAGGCGGGTCGGTGAGAGGGAGCGCGAGGCCCCTGACAAGGCTCCCCCAAGCCCCCCGGACATCCCCGGGTGTGGTGGCACAAATACTGGGGCGAAGGGATCAGCGGAGCCTCCTGCCCCTCCAGTTGGGGAGCCACGGATGTCAAAGAGGCCTGGGTAGAGGGGTCCGGAAGGCAGGATGGGCAGGGACGAGGGCCTGGGCGCAGGGCTGACCTTGTGCTCCGAGGCGGGCAGCAGCGAGGGGCTGGGGGCCCGGCGGAGCAGAGGGGGCCGCATCTCGAACTCCACGCCCTGGAGGTGGCGGGTGGACGTGGAGGAGGCGGAGGCCGAGGGTGAGGTGGCCCCTGGGGCTGCAGCGGCTGTCGGGGAGACCCCTGTTCCGGTGGGGAGCGGCGGCAGAGGTGGTTTAGGCCAGTTCTGAAACAGGCTGCTGACTGGCTTGGAAAGGAGCGAGGACTGGGAGTCGTCGGAGAGTCTGGAATGTTACAAGGGGGTGGGCAGGGGGCAGGGAGGACAGGGATTTAGGGGTCAAGGGCAGGGGTGAGAAAGAGGCAGAGGTCAAGATATAGGGAGAGAGGAGCAGAGACATAGGGTAGGGGGAGAGATGGAGGAGAGAGACGGGAAGAAACGGAGGGAGCAAAGGGTAAGACGGCCGTCGAGGAAAGAAATGAAGGGAGAGAAAGATGACAGGACAGGGAGAGGGCGACAGTCAAGAGAGATGAAAGAAAAAGAGACATTAAGTGATAATAATAATAATCGTCACCCCTTACTGATGCTCACGTGTGCCAGGCATTGTTCTAAGTGCTTTACATGATTGCATCTCAATTTAAGCCCCATGACAACCCTGATGCAGGTTACTATTATTATCAGCACAGAGAGGTTAAGTAACTTGCCTAAGGACACACAGGAAGTGGCAGAGCCCGGTTATATGGCACCAAAGTCTGAGCTCTTCACCACTACTCTATACTGCCTTTCAGGTTATGGCCAGTCATAGCAGAGTGAAAGACGGGGAGACAGTGAGAGAGAGACAAAAAAGGGTGAGCATCCAGGGGAGAGAGATGGAAGGGGACAGGGGACACAGAGAGAGAGATGAAGAGAGGGAGATGAAAGAGAGAAGAAACAAGGGGAGAAAAAGGTTCCCCTCATCCCTTTCGTTCCCTCCAGCACTGTCCCACCTCAGGCCCTTAGAACTGGCCGCTCCCCTTGCCTGGCTCACTCCTGCCCCAGGCAGCCCTGGGATTCGCTCCCTCCCCACTTGCATTATTCTGCGCATCTTGCCTGTTAGTGAGAGACCTTCTCCAATGATCCCATTGTGGGATGGTTACAATTATTTTGTTTTACTGCTCAGCCCCCGCTCCTACGCCCCTAGACTACGAGCCCTTCGGGTCGCACAGTCGTTGCCTGTCCTGTCTCCTCACCCGGAAGGGCACCCTGCACACAGCAGGTCATGAATCAATCACTGATGCAATTGTTGACTGACTTAAGCATCCTTCCCATTGCTGCTGCAAGCAGTGGGGGTCGGGGTGGGGGGTGGGGGAAGAAAACAATCCTCTCCTCTACTCAGAATACTTAAGAATAGTCAATGAATTGCACTTAGATCTTAAAGGCCTAATAAACACACATTTGTTTATTTTTATACAACCTAGGAGCATTGATTCAAGTTGCTCTGATAATAGACACTCACGTTTTTTCTTTCTTTCTCTCTTTGATTTTCTTTATGACAGGGTCTCACTTTGTTGCCCAGGATGGAGTGCCTTGGTGTGATATCAGCTCATTGCAGCCTCAACCTACCAGACTCAAGTGATCTGCCCACCTGAGCCTCCTGAGTAGCTGGGACTACAGATGCATGCCACCGTGCCCAGTCTCCTTTTTCTTTTCTTTATTTTTTTACAGCCTGAGAGCATAGATTCAAGTTGCCCCAAATATATACTCCCTGAACCCATATTCGAATGTCAGACACATTAGGATAACAGATCTTCAAACAGAATACGAGTGAACTCTGCAGATGGACAACAAGATTTAAGAACTGCTCCCAACCCTCTGTGTATCTGAATCAGAAATATAACTCTACTTTCTCTAGGACTAGAAGGTCTTGAATCGGCTCGAATTCTGTGGCGAGGTAGCTAACTGGTTGCTCCGGGAATTCGGCATCATCCCATACTTTCCCATGTAGAAGTTGCTGGGCTCTTGTTAGAGGCCCCTCTCTTCCCCCATCTCATGTTACAACAATGGCCCACATTAAATCCTCTCAGAAACTCTTTGAGGCTGGCACTAGGCCATCCCCCTTCTACAGGGAGGTAGAATTTGCCTTAGCATTCATTTGCCTAAGATCACTCAGGTAGAAAGTGCGAGGTTGGGCCTGGAAGCCAAGAAGGTGGGCTCTAGAGCCACACCTGTAACTGTATCGAGTTTTGGACCACACAGGCTTCAGGGGACTCACAGATTTCAGGGACTGTCAGAAAGAAGTTTCCTCACCAAAGAAACAAACATAAGCAAGGTCTCACTCCAGTCTCCTTTGTTAATAACTTTTTGCTCATTATGGGATATGGGTTGTGATGGTGATGGGGAGAGGCAACAGAAGCTACTGAGATAAATGGAAGTTTAAAGGCTGGACTCAGTCGCTTACATCTGTAATCGCAATACTTTGGGAGGTCAAAAAAGGAGGATCGCTTGAGCCCAGGAGTTTGAAAGTAGCCTGGGCAACATAGCTGGTCTCTACAAAAAATTTAAGAAAAATTGGCCATGACCAGGCGCAGTGGCTCATGCCTCTAATCCCAGCACTTTGGGAGATCAAGACGGGGTGAATTACTTGAGGTCAGGAGTTCAAGACCAGCCTGGCCAACATGGCAAAACCCTGCCTTTACTAAAAATATGAAAATTTGCTGGGTGTGGTGGTGGGCATCTTAATCCCAGCTACTCAGGAGGCTGGGGCTTTGGAACCATTTGCACCTGGGAGGTGGAGGTTGTAGTGAGAGGAGATTGCACCACTGCACTCCAGCCTGGGCAACAGAGCAAGACTCTGTCTTCCCGCCCCTCCCCCCCCAAAAAAAGAGAGAAAAAGTATCTGAAAGTGCGCTTCTATGAGAGCAACCAGCCTGGCTTCTGTTTCCTTTCTGCCACCCTGAGACCCTAAAGGGACACAACCATGGGGAAGGCGGACTCTGGTACCCATGAAATCAAGCCCTGTGGCCTCCCTTATTGGCCACCATCCCCCTGCTTACCTCTGCCGCTGCAGGGAGGAAGTCCTCTCGGGGACATAGCTGGCTCCCCCGTGGTGACTGTCTGTGCTTCCCCCGCTGCCTCCTCGGGCCCAGGGCAGAGCGCCGCCGGCAGCTGAGGAGCCCCCAAACTGCTGAAGCTTGGAGCTGAGTTCACTGATGATGCTGGCTTTAACTGTGGCCAACGCTGAGGCCTGAGGCTGGGCCAGGGGCCCGGGCAGAGGTGGTGGCGGTGGGCCCGGGCCCTCCTCCCAGGGCAGCAGCTTCCGAGGCAGAGAGGAGGCCGTGGGCAAGGGCACCGGTGGGACTTCTGGCTCTACAGCCACCGGACCCCCCGCCACGCCCGCCGCGGAGGGTCCTGAACAAGCGCGCAGGGCCAGCAGCCCATCGGTTCCAGCCCCTGTCACCGAGACGGTGGGGCTAGTGGGGGTGACAGGGTCTCGGAGTCCCCCACTGGGGCCAGGCCGCAGGCCTCCAGCAGCTCCTAGCGCCCGGCCCCGGAGCTTAGAGGGAGTCATGAGCTGAGGAGGGTATGGCGGGCCGGGAGGACCGCTGCCCCCGAAGGCCTGGCCGTCCAGGTAGGCCACGTAGGTGTCCAAAAGCTCCGGCCCACTGGCCACACCGGCCCCACCCCCGCCCCCACCCCCGGCGCTGCCACCACCTTCGGCAGACAGGCTGCTCAGCGTGGAGGCGCTGCTGATGGTCTCCAGCGGGTGGTCACTGCTGCTCCGACTGTCCACCTCCTCGATGCCAGAATCCGTGCCAGGCGGAGGGTCTGGGCCAGGTTGTGGGGCAGCGGGAGCCGGTGCTGCTGGGGCAGGCGGGCCTGGCGGAGGGGGGTCCCCAGGAGCGGCGGGGGCCCCCTGGGTCAGGGTGGCCACCTCGCTGTCATAGGATGTCAGGCTGGATGCGGTGGAGTCCAGGGTGGGAGGGGCTGCGGCGACAGCCGGGGGTGGCACGGGAGGTAACGGGGTGGCCGGGGCAGGTGGGTCGGGTAGCGGGTGCGGAGGCCCAGGGGTGAGGGGCGACTCCGGCTTTTCGAAGCTGTTGGAGAATTCCAAGGGCGGAGGCAGCGGTTCCACGAAGAGGAATTCGCCGTCTTCCACATCCACCGAGGGGGCGGGCGGCGGCAGGACCAGCAGGGGCAGCCCGTTCTCTTCGCTAGCCCTCGGGGAGGTCGGGGAGGGAGGCACGGACCGGCGTGGGCTGGGCGGCGGGACCCCCGGCCCGTCCTCCGAGGGAGGCCCCCTTCCGCTCGCCGCAGGGGCCCGGGGCTGGCAGTTTTCAAGGAACCGCACGTGCAGCGGCAGCCGCTCGGGCTCTTCGGGGGCTCCGGACCTCCAGGCCTTGCTCACTCCGGGATGCGGGGCCGGGGGCTCCGTTCCCAGCTGCAGCAGGAGGGGCCCCACCCCCGGGGCTGTGGGCGGCAGGCGATGTAGCAGGGAGCGCCGGGCGGCGGGCGGGCTGGCGGGAAGGGACTTCTCCTGGCTGCCCAGGCCGGCCCTGTACCCCAGCTCCCTGCGCGCGGGGTCCGGCGGGGAGGCCCCCCAGAGACGCAGCACTGGCTCATGGTGGGCGTGGGGAGAGTGGTGGTGCGGGGTGGGCGGCGGGACCTCGTAGCGGGGCGACGGGGGCCTGGGAGGGGGCTGGGGGGCCCCGCCGCCCTCCGAGGACTCCTTCAGCGCTCGCTCGCGGGCGGCCAGGGCCAGCCCCAGCGGGGAGGCGGGATCCAGGGCCTTGCCGGTCAGCGGGTGCACCAGGGGTCGCGGGGGCAGGAAGCTGGTGAAGGCGCTGCTGCCCCCGCCACCCCCGTAGGCTCGGCTCCCGGCCCCGTAGCCGCCGTAGCCCGCACCGCTGCCGGCGCCCGCAGACTCCAGCCGGAGGTAGGGCTCGGCGGAGAACATGCCCTCGTCGATGGATTTGGAGTGGCGCAGCCGTGGGCCCGGGGTGCCCCCTGCACCCAGCCCGCCGTCGCCGCCGTCCTCGTCCCCCGCGTCGGTGGAGAGGAACAGCGTGGAGCGCCGGCGCGCCTCGTTCTGCCAGCCCCCCTCCCTCCGGGCCGCCCCCACCAGGGCGGCTCCGAACTGGCTGGTGAAGTCCAGCGTAGCCGGGCCGCTGGGCGAGGCGGGGGTGGGCACGGGCGAGGGGGACGGGGGCACGGGCGACATGGCCGGGGCGGGGCTGGGCGAGGAGCCGCCGCCGCCGCCGCCGCCTCCCGCGGGCTCGGGCTGGGTGGGGGGCTCTGCCTCGGTGCTGCTGCCCTGGCTGCTGCGGCCGCTGCTACTGGTGGATGGGGCCTTGATGATGATGGTGGGGATGGGGATGGAGTTCTTCTCCGAGGGCGCGGCCACCGCGGGCGGCGGCTGCGGGGAGGCCGGGGACGTGGGCGACGGCGCGGGCGGGAGGCCGCCGCCCTTCTGGGGCTCGCCTTCCACCTTGGTCTGCTTAACCAGCGGGCCCTTGCGGCCGCGGCCCGAGCGGGCGGGCACGTACATGGCCGCGCTGGCCGCCCGCGGGGGCAGCTGGAAGTAGCGCAGAGCCGGGCCCTGGGAGGAGCCGCCGCCCCCGCCCGCGCTGCCGTGGTGCGACGGGGACGGGGCCCCGGGGGTCGGGCTGGGCCCGCCGCCCCTCCAGCCTCGCAGGCTGGGCTGGGGCCCCAGCGCCAGGCGGGGTGGAGGGTCGTCGGGAGAGCCGCCTGTCTCCATCTCGGGAGGATGAGGGGGGTGGGCGTGGTGGTGGTGGGGCTGCGGCGGCGGGGCGTGGTGGTGGTGGTGGTGGGGCGGGTGGTGGTGGGCGGGGGGCAGGGGCCCGCCGTGGTACAGGCTTTTCTCGCGGCTTCCCACGCGGGTGTCGGGAGGGGAGGGCCCGTCAAAGGATGCTGGGGAGGAGGCGGGAAGGATGCCACTAGAGCCGGGGTTGAAGGGCCCTCCCCGGGGGGAGGGGGTGAGGCGGCCTGAGGAGGAGGGGACTGGAGGTGTGCTATAGGGGGGCTCCGGTGGGGACGTGGTGGGTGGCGGGGGAATGTCCTCCGAACCAGGCACAGACAGGCTGCGGCTGAATTTCATGGCTGGGGGTGCTAGGTAAGGTCTGTCATCTTCTGCTGCCCCTGGGGAGATAGAGAGGATCAAGGAAGGGGCCAGGAGGGAGGGAGGGTCTCCCTGCTCCACCATCCCATAGAACCGCAACGGTAATACTAAGAAAAAGAATGGCAGCCAGTATATGCTAAAAACTTCACGTGGACTCGCCCGGCGCTTCCCCAGCTGGGGTAAACCCAAATCTGCATCATACAGAGGTACAGGTTGTGCACTGCACAACCGGAAACCACAAGGTCCTCAAGGTCAGGAAACTGAAATTCAGCGGAGCTTCCTCCCCACGCCAGGAGGGGGCGCCGTTTCTTTAAAAAATTCCGTTCAAAAGCTCAGTGAATAAACCACTGAGTGGTTTGAGCTGGGAAGGGATAGTCTCGTGTTTATGCATAGATACGTGTTTCTTTATACATATATGCAGGAAAGAAATGCAACCAGTACACTGAAGCTGTGATTCTACAGAGAGAACCACTTAGGATGAGGCTAAAGTTTAAAAGGGAGCAGATCTCTAGGGAAAAAAAAATCAGGTAAACGATGAAAGTAGGTAGACCCCACAGCTGCAAGACTCACACTGATGGACTTTGAAATCGAGGAGCTGGGGAAAAGCTGGATGTAATCAAGGAAAAACAACTCCAGGAGCCGTGGAGGAGTTTAAGTCTTTGCTTATTTCACTGCCAGGACTCTGACTTCGACCCTCTTCTCGCCTTTGACTACTCTACTCCCTCACAACCTGTGACCAGCTTCATTCACTGCCTCTCTGCTGTTGACACCCACGTTTATCCTGCGGCCCCATCCTCCACCCTGAGCTCCGGGCTTCTATATCCAAATACCCACACCCAGCTGGCTGTCTCATGGGCATCTCAGACTCCCAAGGCTCCAGCCCAAGATCCCGATCTCCTCCCCAACAGACTCCTCCCAGCCCACGGTCTCCCCCAACCACGGCAGCAAACAGCAGCTCTGTCCTTTCAGGCTGTCAGACTGAAAACCTTGCAGTCACCCTTCGTGGCTTTCTCCCTCATATCACTCACATCCAATCCACCAGCAAATTCTGTTGTTTCAAAATGTATCCGGAATCCAATCCATCTCACCCCTCCAGAATCACCACCCTGGGTCAGCCACTATCATTTCCTATCTGGATAGCAGTAACTGTCACCTCCTCTCTGGTCCCTGGGCTTCCCAGCTTGCCCCCTTCATTCTAGTCCCTTCACAGCAGCCAGAGAGATTCTGCTAAAACCGAAATCAGCTCACGTCCTTCCTCTGCTCAGAGCCCTGCCATGCCCCCACCTCACTAAGAGCAAAGGTTCAAGTCCTCACCGTGACTCCCCAGACCCTGAAGGATCAGGGCCCTGTCCCCCCTCTGCCCTCATGTCCAGTGCTCCCTCGGCGCCCGCTACACTGGCCTCCTCCCTGTTCTGTACGTGCACCAGACTCAGACCGACCTCAGGGCCTTTGCAGAGGCAGTTCGTTCTGCCTGGAATGCCTTACTCCCAGAGAGCCTCATGACCCCCTACTTCATCTCTAGGTTTTAGGTCAAACCTGCGCCGCCCCCCACCCCCCACCCCAGCACTCCTGATCTCTCTTACCTTACTCTACTATTTTTTTCTCTTTTTTCCCCCATAGCACGTACCACTGCTAATGTACTATATAATTTTCTTGCTTATCATCCTTATAATCCATTATCTGTCTTCCCCTGCTAGAAAGCAAGCCCCGGAGGGCAGGAACCTTTAGTCTGTTTTATTCACTGACACATCCCCATTCTAGAATGATTCCTGGCCTGTGAGAGGCACTCGGTAAACACTTGCAAAATGAATGAATGGATGGAATTGTGTGTAAGAGAAAGAATCAGAAAGCTGGAGCGGGGGCTTTAGCTCACTACATTCCCATCCTCTAGATGCAGAGCTGGAGGCCCACAGAGTGAAGCCACCTGGCCCAGTTCACACAGCTGGGCAGGAGAGGAGCCAGGATTTTGGGCCAAGTTCACCCATCTCCAAAGCCTGAACTTCTGACCCAATTTGATGAAACTATGGTCTCTCTGGAAGCAGAGAACATTCCCAAGTCTGCTCGTTTTTCCTAAATTGTCGCCCTTCTGGCATCCCCCAGCCCACACATCCCCTCTTCTGGGTGGCATACCGATAGATTTTTGCCGGAGCATCAGCCCAGGTCCTGGAGGCAGGAAAGAAGGACGCTCATAACTTGGCTGGGAACGGTGGTGGGGATCGAAGCTTGACTTTGGGGCGGCAGTCAGAGGGGGAGACAGAGAAAAGATAGCAGAGAAAGATCAGTCAGTGCAGAAAGGCTCGTGGCTTCCCCTTACAGCTGCCTCCTATTTCTTCCCTAAGCTGCTGTGGGAAGGGAGAGCAGTGTGAAGAAGATGGTGGAAGGTGGCCAGATGCGGTGGGTCACACCTGTAATCCCAGCACTTTGTGAGGCTGAGGCGGGAGGATCACCTGAGGTCGAGAGTTCGAGACCAGCCTGGCCAACATGGCGAAACCTTGTCTCTACTAAAAATACAAAAATCAGCCTGGCGTAGTGGCGGCGCTTGTAATACTAGTTACTTGGGAGGCTCAGGTTCCGGAATCGTTTGAACCTGGGAGGTGGAGGCTGCAGTGACCCAAGATTGCACCACTGCACTTCAGCGTGGGCAACACAGCGAGACTCCGGCTCAAAACAACAACAAAAAAGAAGGTGAAAGGAGATTCTGGGGAAAAGAAAAGCCTTGCATCTGGGCAGGAGGGAGAAAGAAAGGAGAAGAAAGCAGACTTTCCGTCCACTCTCGCTCTGCTTCCTTCCTCCAGCCACTGCCCATGTCCAGGTCCCCACCAGTGCTCTCCAGGATGGCGGCAGCAGCCTACTGCCTCGTCTCCCAGCTGCCATTCTTGATCTCCAACCCTGTGCCCATCTGTTTCCCACAAAAGAGTCGGAGGCATCTTTCAAAAAGCATGCAATTGCCCCTGCTTGAAATCCCATGTAGTTAGGAGAACGGAGGGGACCCAGCTCCCAACTCTGATCTACAAGACCCTCCATGACAAGACTCTCCATGCAGGTGCCCCTGCAGCCGCCCCGCCATGTGACATCCCACCCCTCCCCGGCCGCTGGGACTGCCACCTGCTGCGGCCCTGAAGAATCACCCTCCTTCAGAGTCCTGGACTCACCCAGTCCATTATGTACCCCTGCCTCTCAGAGCAGCCCACGACTGACTGACACGGAGGTCCAAGGCAGCACTAAAGCCGGCGTGCCCGGCCTGACCCCACGGGTTCCCACTCCAGAACTCCCCATGGAATCAGGCTGGAGGCAGACTCCAGCGGGAACTGCACCTGCTGACCTTCCATGCCCCAGCCAGTCTCCCGCACTCCCTGAGCATCCCCTCTTAGCAAACCCTTGGCACAGGAATCCCCACCTCAGGCTCCCGTTCTAGGGAAACCCGCACATAAAGACACCCAGGACCCAGCCCCTCTCCCATGTCCCACTTGCTCCCTTCGTCCCCCTCCACTTCCACCTCTTCCTTCTCCTATGTCAGCCCCGGGTGTACCATGGCTTGAGAACACAGGTAAGCTCGCTTCTCTCTGCAGCGGCTTTCCCTCTTCCTGTCACAGTTCCTCTCCAGCGCTGAGTTCTCCTCACGGGACCTTCCCCGCCCCTTTCCCGGACTGCATTTCCCTCCATCCCGTTTCCTTCACAGCATCTCTTCCCCAGAACCCATGTTGTTTACTGGCTGCCTGTTTCCTCCAGTAGCCCAGAAACTCCCTGAAGGCAAGGCCGTTGCATCGCAGGCATCGCACCTACAGTGTCTAGAGCCCATGATGCGTTTAGGGAAAATGTTTTAATTTATTTTCAAAGTGGAAGTGAAAAAAAAATCTACCTGGATAATATCCATCTTCGAAGCAACAAAAATAATAAAATTTAAACTTTTTTTTTTTTTTGAGCCAGAGCTGGAGTGCAATGGCGTTAACACGGCTCACCCAAGCCCAAGTGATCCCAACCTCAGCCTCCTGAGTAGCTGGGACTACACGCAGGCACCATCACATCTAGCTAATTTTTGATTCTGCCATCCAGGCTGGAGTGCAGTGGCATGATCTTGGCTCACTGCAGCCTCCGCCTCCCAGGTTCAAGCGATTCTCCTGCCTCAGCCTCCCGAGTAGCTGGGACTACAGGCAAGCCTGGCTAATTTTTTTTTCCTTTGTATTTTTAGTAGAGATGAGGTTTCACCACATTAGCCAGGATGGTCTTGATCTCCTGACCTCTGATCCGCCTGCCTCGGCCTCCCAAAGTGCTGCGATTACAGGTGTGAGACACTGTTGAATTTTTTGCAGACGGGAGGTCTTGCCTCTGCAAAACCTCAAAACAAACAAACAGACAAAAAAAACTGGGCATTTGAAATGCTCAGGCTTACCTCAAATTCCTGGGCTCAAGTGATCCTCCCACTTTGGCCTCCCAAAAAGTGTCAGATTACAAGGCCTAAGCCACCATGCTGGCCCTTTTTTTTTTGAGACGGAGTTTCGCTCTTGTTACCCAGGCTGGAGTGCAATGGCGCTATCTTGGCTCACCGCAACCTCCGCCTCCTGGGTTCAGGCAATTCTCCTGCCTCAGCCTCCTGAGTAGCTGGGATTACAGGCACGCACCACCATGCCCAGCTAATTTTTTGTATTTTTAGTAGAGACGGGGTTTCACCATGTTGACCAGGATGGTCTCGATCTCTTGACCTCGTGATCCGCCCACCTCGGCCTCCCAAAGTGCTGGGATTACAGGCGTGAGCCACTGCGCCCGGCCCGCCCTTTTTTTTTTTTTTTCTTTTTTTAATGCAGAAGAGCCAAAGTGCCTAAGGTTCATGGAGGTCATTGTGAAACCTGCCTGAAGGTAGGGTAGTGATTTTATCAGTTTCCTACTGAGTCCTCTGTCCCCACACACGGTCTGCTGTTCTGCAGGTGTCAGATGAGTAACAGAGCATCAGCCAAGGTCCAGCACTTCGGGGCCCTGACTCCCCAGCTTCTGCCAGGTCACCCCATGTCTCTTTCTTCTCCATCTTTGGGACCAGAAGTGCAGAGAAAGGAAACCCTCTCGGAATGAAGTCCTCACCTTTGAGATGAACCTTCACTGCCTGCACTTCCCACCACGCCCCCTCCTGCTCCTTTCTTCCAGCCATTCACAAGCATTCCAGGTTCCCTGAATTCTCACCTCCCAGACTCTGCGTGGAACATTCTTGCACTGGGCTCTGTGCTGTGCTTGGGGACGCTCAGTCATTGTAGCCCTTCACCCGGGCCTGGCTACCCCCTTCCTTTAGGCCTGCCCTGCCCCGTACAGTAGCCACTAGCCATTCAACTGTAAATTTCAGGCCAACATGGCGGCTCATGCCTGAAATCTCAACATTTGGGAGGATCGCTTGAGCCCAAGAGTTTGACACCAGCCTGGGCAGCATAGGGAGACTCTGTCTCTACAAAAATTCAAAATTAAAAAAGTTGCTCAGTGTGGTGGCTCACACCTGTAATCCCAGTACTTTGGGAGGCCAAGGCAGGGGGATCACCTGAGGTCGGGATTTTGAGACCAGTCTGGCCAACATGGTGAAACTCTGTCTCTACTAAAAATACTAAAAATTAGCTGGGCTTGGTGGCACGTACCCATAATCCCAGCTATACAGGAGGCTGAGGCAGGAGAATCACTTGAAACAGGGAGGCGGAGGTTGCAGTGAGCCGAGATTATGCCACTGCACTCCAGCCTGGGTTATACAGCAAGACTCAGTCTCCAAAAAAAAAAAAAAAAAAAATTAGCCAGGCTTAGTGGCACATGCCTGTCATCCTAGTTACTTGGGAGACTGAGGTGGGAGCATCACCTGAGTGCAAGACTTCATAGCTGCACTGAGCTACGATTGTACCACTGCACTCCAGCCTGGATGACAGAGTGAGACTCTGCAGACAAACCAAAAAGACAAGTGTAAATTTCAATTAATTAAAACTAATTTGTAAAATTCAATTTCTCCATTGCACTGGCCACATTTGAAGTACTCAACAGTTACCTGTGGCTGATGGCTACCAAACTGGACCGTATAAATGTGGAACATTTCGTCATCACAGTGAGTTGTATTGGTTCTAGTCCAGACTTTCCTGGAGTCTCTATTACACGCCTCTCACTGCACTTCCCTCCCTGACAGGGACTATTCCTATGTTTGCCTCATGGATTCATTCGTTCCAGGAATATTTAGTGAGGACTTCCTTTATGCCAGGGACTGTGACAGATACTGCAGATGCAACAAATTACACAAATGGCCTGGACCACAGGAAGGGCAAGCAGGCCATAAACAAAATAAATTCATAAAATATAACATGGGCCAGATGGAGGTAAGGGGCAAGAGAGAGGGAGAATGTAATTTAAAATAAGGGCTGGTGCCGGGCATGGTGGCTTTTGCCTGTAATCCCAGCACTTGGGAGGTCAAGGCGGTGGATCATTTGAGGTCAGGAGTTTGAAACCAGCCTGACCAACATGGTGAAACCCCATCTCTACTAAAAATACAAAAAAATTAGCTGGGTGTAGTGGCACATGCCTGTAGTCCCAGGTACTTGGGAGGCTGAGGCAGGAGTATCACTTGAATCTGGAAGGCAGAATTTGCAGTTAGCTGAGATTGCACCACTGCACTCCAGCTGGGCGAAAGACCAAGACTCTGTCTAAAATAAAATAAAATAAAATAAAATAAAATAAAACAAAACAAAATAAGGGCTGGCCAGGCACAGTGGCTCATGTCTGCAATCTCAGCACTCTGGGAGGCGGGAGGCTCTCTTGAGGCCAAAAGTTTGAGACCAGCCTGGGCAAATAGCAAGACCCTGTCTCTACCAAAACAAATTTTTTAAAAAATTAGTGGTGCATGGGGCATGTGCCTGTTATCCCAGCTACTCGGGAGGCTGAGGTGGGAGGATCCCTTGAGCCCATGAGTTTGAGACTGCAGTGATCTATGATCATGCCACCGCACTCCTGCCTGGGTAACAGAGCAAGACCTTGTCTCAAAATAAATAAAATGAGGTGGTCAAGGAAGGCCTGACTGAGAAGGTATTATCTGAGCAAACTCCTGGAGGAGGTGAAGGAGGCAGCATGTGTGGAGGAAGAGTGTTCCAGGCAGCTGGAACAGTAGGCCCTGAAGTGAGGGCGAGCCTGGCAGGCTCAGGAGGAACAGGAAAAAGACTGGGAGCTGAGGGGTGGGAGATGAGGTCAGACAGAAGGGTGGGATTGGGTGGGATCTGCAAGTTTCGAGTTTCCTTCAGATTTTGGCTCCAATGTCTCCTCTCTGGAGAGGCTTCTTCCTGTTACTCTGTCATAGCTCCCTGAACTTATGCCAGTTTGGAGTCATCATAATTATTTGCTTGCTTGTTTACTGTCTGTCTTCCTGGGCATGCAGCCCACTGCAATACTCATTCTACTCTATTTCCTTGGTAAGAAAATGCCAATCTTATTTGGCACCTTTTGAGAGACTCCACTTCCCAGCCTCCTTTGCAGCTAGGTGTGGCCATATGACTAAGGAAGGCCAACCCAGATGCACAAGTGAGAGTGTTGCGTGTTACATTTGGGGTCTTGGAGGTAACTCAAGAGGCAGCAAGGTGCCCTCTTTTGCCCTTCTGCCTTTCCTTCCTTCCTTCCTTGTTCCTGCTACCTGGAATGCTGGTGCAATAGCTAGTGTTCTAGCAGCCAGTTTGGACTATGAGACCAGTCTGCAGTTGGAAACATGGCTAGGATGGTGGAGCAGAAATTGAGAAGCATTCTGGGTCTTTAAGACTGTGGAGGCTGCCAACTTGGCTGAGACCCCCTACTCCATATATATATATATATATAGACATGGAGTCTCACTCTGCCACCCAGGCTGAAATGTAATGGTGTGATCTCAGCTCAATGCAATCTCCACCTCCCAGGTTCAAGCGATTTTCCTGCCTCAGCCTCCCGAGCAGCTGGGATTACAGGTGCCCACCACCATGCCTGGCTATTTTATTGTGTGTGTATTTTTAGTAGAGACGGGGTTTCACCATGTTGGCCAGGCTGGTCTCGAACTCCTGACCTCAAGTAATCTGTTGCTTTGGCCTCCCAAAGTGCTCGGATTACAGGCGTGAGCCACCATGCCCAGCCCCAATACTTCTTTAACAAGAGAGAGATAAAAAGCATTTTTCAGGTCAGGTCAGGGTGATGGGGAGGGGTCTGAGTGATGGGGATGGGTCAGGATTACAGGCAAGGGGTCAGGGTGATGAGGAGGGGTCAGGGTGATGGGAGGTGTCAGTGTGATGGGGAGGGGTCAGGGTTACAGGCAAGGAATCAGGCTGATGGGGAGGGGTCAGGGTGATGCGGGGTGTCAGTGCGATAGGGAGGGGTCAGGGTTACAGGAAAGGAATCAGGCTGATGGGGAGGGGTCAGGGTGATGGGAGGTGTCAGTGTGATGGGGAGGGGTCAGGGTTACAGGAAAGGAATCAGGCTGATGGGGAGGGGTCAGGGTGATGGGAGGTGTCAGTGTGATGGGGAGGGGTCAGGGTTACAGGAAAGGAATCAGGCTGATGGGGGGGGTCAGGGTGATGGGGGTGTTAGTGTGACGGGGAGGGGTCAGGATTACAGGCAAGGAAACAGGCTGATGGGGAGGGGTCAGGGTGATGGGGGTGTAAGTGTGACAGGGAGGGGTCAGGGTTACAGGCAAGGCATCAGGGTGATGAGGAGGGGTCAGGGTGATGCGGGGTGTCAGTGCGATGGGGAGGGGTCAGGGTTACAGGCAAGGCATCAGAGTGACGGGAGAGGGCTTAGAGTGGCAGGAAACCGGTTAGAGTGAGAGGGGAGGGGTGTCCCCGACGGAGGAGGGTGCAGAGTGACAGAGGAGGTGTCAGATTTGCAAACTGACAAAAGATTTGCCATGTGGAAGTGGAAGGGTCAAAAAGCTTGACATAAGAAGGGTCAGGGTAACAGGAGAGATGTCAGACTGACGGAGGGGCCATAACACTGTCTGATGGGGGCGTCGCACTGACTGCCGAGGGAGCACCTGAACTCCACCAATCAACAGGAGCATTCGCTCCCGCGCAGAAGGGACAGCCAATCAGAGTGCGCAGCCGTGAGTAACGTCATCGGCTGCCGGGCAGACACCACTCAATGAGTCGCCCGCAGGCCCAGCTCTCCGTCACCTCGTGAGCCTGGTGCCTCAGTGGCAGCACAGGTCCTGGGGCTGACCAGGGTCTGGAAACTCCTGATAGGGAAGCTGCCCTGACAGGGGATGAGGAGAGAATGGGCGGAGAGACAACTGAAGAGACAGGGATGGGGAGACAGAGATAGACAGAGACAGGGAGACAAGGAGACACAGAGACACAGGTGGAGAGACAGAGAGAGACAGAGACAGAGAGACAGAGACAGACAATGGCAGAGATGGGGAGAGAGAGACAGAGATGGAGAGACAGAGAGACAAAGGCAGAGAGGGGAGACAGAGATAGAGACAGAGAGACAAATGCAGAGATCAGGAGACAGAGACAGAGAGACAAAGGCAGAGATGGGGAGACAGCGATGGGGAGACAGAGACAGAGATGAACACAGAGATGGGGGAAGGGGGGCGGGGAAACAGAGAGGGATGGGAAGAGAAAGATGGGGAAAGTGAGAGAGGAGGAGGGACAGACAGAGATGGGGCCTAGAAGGGGGAGAGATGTGGACTGAGACAGAGGGTAATGAGAGTGAGATGGGAAGCAGGAGGAGCGCAGAGAGGCGGGAGGGAGGGCAGCCCTGACTGGAGAGGGCCAGCGCAGCCCCAGGAGGGAACCCCAGAAGCAGGGAGTGCAACTTCGAGAGGGCGAGACTTCTCAGACTGAGAGACTGGAGGGCAAGGGAGTTCTCTGGCGTCAGTGACAGGTGACAAAGACAGTAGCCAAGAAAGCCAAAGCCATGCCGAGGGTTGGATGGACAGCAGAGCCCTAAGAGGAGACAGCCCAAGAGATGTCCTGACCTAGGGTGGATCTGCCGGGCTCTGCGCCCCCGCTGTTGGCACCTGAGGGTCTTCCTCCCCACCTGCCCTAGGTTGTATGCAAAAGCGCACCTTTAGAGAGGGTTGAAATTTCCCAGCTTCCAAGTCCTTACACAGTGGCATCTTTTTTTTTTTTCACTCCGTTACCCAGGCTGGAGTGCAATGGGGTGATCTCGGCTCACCGCAACCTCTGCCTCCTGGGTTCAAGTGATTCTCCTGCATCAGCCTCCCAAAGTGCTGGGATTACAGGCGTGAGCCACCACACTCGGCCAATAGTGGCATCTTATATAATGCTTTGCTCTTGCTCACTTTTGTGCAGACCTGACCTAAGATGCCTGGGGTGGGGGGGCAGGGATACTGCACCCCCACACTGCAGCTAGACCAGAGGGAAGATGCAGAGTGACAGGGAGAGGAGCCGACGTGAACGGGAAATTGAGACACAAGAACAAGACCAGATGCCAAGAGAGGCCACCAAGATGCAGAAACCTCATGAAGGGGCATCTGCATTGACTCGGAGAGTGGGAAAGATAAAGAC
This sequence comes from Aotus nancymaae, assembly GCF_030222135.1. Classification (NCBI taxonomy): domain Eukaryota; kingdom Metazoa; phylum Chordata; class Mammalia; order Primates; family Aotidae; genus Aotus; species Aotus nancymaae. The sequence continues at coordinate 4,821,686 of NW_026988441.1, read as the reverse complement.
GGCAGGTGGGAAGGAGCAGAGAAGGCGGCAGAGAGCGCCTCCAACATGAGAGGGGGGCCTGGGGAAGGCCCAGGGCAGATCCAAGAGGCAAGAGAAGAGGCGAGAGGGATGTACAGGGCAAATGACTATGGCTGCCCTGGTCACAGAGGGAAAGGAGGTCCCACAGAACTCAGGGGAGTGCCTGTGAGTTTCATTTCTAGGAGGTGGGGGCAGGTGGGCAGCTGGTTTTACTACTGGCTGGTGTCTGGGCTCCTCTTGGGAGACCTTTGGAGCTCAGAGAGTGAATTCCCCGAGGGCTAGGATCTTGGTTGTCCTGTAACTGGGTTCACACAGGGCAGACCTTACTGTGGCTGCCTGGCACTTCACAGGAGCTCTGTGCATTTGTTGAATTAATGGAAACAGGACTTGCTCTAATTAGTTTATCAGAGATTTATACTCAGTCTGATATGCTAGTGTGGGGTCTCTGGTGTTTCGGGGTCTCTGGAGGCATACACAGGGATCACTGGTGAGTCATGGTGGACCTCCTTTTTTTTTTTTTTTGAGACGGAGTTTTGTTTTGCTCTGTTGCCAAGGCTAGAGTGCAATGGGGCGATCTCAGCTCACCACAACCTCTGCCTCCCGGGTTCAAGCGACTCTCCTGCTTCAGCCTCTCAAGTAGCTGGGATTACAGGCATGTACCGCCTTGCCCAGCTAATTTTTGTATTTTTAATAGGACAGGGTTTCACCATGTTGGCCAGGCTGGTTTCAAACTCCTGACCTCAGGTGACCCACCCACCTTGGCCTCCTAAAGTGCTGGGATTACAGGTGTGAGCCACCAGGCCCGGCTGATATAGATGGGGTTTAGTAGAGACAGGGTTTTGCCATGTTGCGCATGCTGGTCTTGAACTACTGAGCTCCAGGGATCTGCCAGCCTCGTCCTTCCAAAGTGCTAGAATTACAGATGTGAGCTGCTGCACCAGAGCCTGAAAATCTCTTTAACCTTAGAATAATATAGGACAGTGGTTCCCAATTAGAGGTGGTCTTGCCCCCCAGGGGACATTGGACAATATTTGCTGCTGGCATCCAGACGGTAGAGGCCAGGAATGCTGCTAAAATCCTACAATGCATAGGACAGGCTTCTACAACAAAGAATTACACAGCCCCCAATACAGGCAATTGTGGCTATTTGCAGTAGTTATGTTCTATGGGGTTGCCACACATTTCCCTCAGCCGATCAATACATAACCTTGTTTTGTGCGTGTTTCTGTGGAATGATGCCTTATTTAATATATACTGTTGATTCATTCACATCCAACGCCTGGCCAACAGCGCTCTCACTCATGCCTGAATGAAGCTTCTCTAACATACGTATTTTCTCCATAAGGCACATCACGGCCTTCTCACACTTAGGAACACTAGACAGCTCTTCAGCACCATACTTGGAGGGACCTTTTAAACACTGATGTCACCACTAAAAAGCCCAAGGATGCAAAGCACGTGGCACTAAATAGACAGAGAAAAGACACTCGTTCACAGTATAGGAGCCGAAATGAGAAGGCAGCCTCATTCCGCCTCGTCGGGAGCCCGCACATAGGGCTACCCCAGATTTTTCTCTGTTTTGCCCATGTCCAAGAATAACCCCCAAAACCCTTCCTGTATTGATCCTGGGGCTCTAATAAATTTCAGCAAGTAGGCAAATTCACAAACACAGAATCTGGGGATCATGAGGGCCAACTGTTTCAGCAGTGCGGATGCTAGAAACCACGATGCAGAGGAAGAGATCTTGGACTTTGGTTCTGTCTGATTACATACACTCTTGCCGGGAGGTCTCAGGCAAGTGAATGCTAATCTCTAAGACTGTTTCATCTTCCACAAAATGGGAATGTGCATGCGCTTGCGCTCTCTCTCTCTCTCTCTCTCTCTCTGTCTCTGTACTGCCCTTTCCTTCTTTGTAGTTGGTTGTGAAGAAGTTTGCTGAGGAATTATGAGGGTTTGCTGCCAGGAGAGTGAGGATAGAAGATCACAGGAGAAAACTGTGACAGAAAAGGTAAGAGCCCAGGGGAGGTAGATTTGAACTCCACATAAGGAATAAGTTTTGTTTTGTTTAGTTTTGAGATGGAGTTTTGCGCTTGTCACCCAGGCTGGAGTGCAATGGAGCAATCTTGGCTCACTGCAACCTCCGCCTCCCGGGTTCAAGCGATTCTCTCACCTCAGCCTCCTGAGTAGCTGGGATTACAGGCACCTTCCACATCTGGCTAATTTTTATATTTTAATAGAGATGGGGTTTCTTCATGTTAGTCAGGCTGGTCTCAAACTCCTGACCTCAGGTGATCTGCCCACCTCAGCTTCCCAAAGTGCTCGGATTACAGGTGCAAGCCACCGCACCTATCCAGGAGGAAGTTTGTTAAAAACCCATCCACACCGAGCGCAGTGGCTCATGCCTGTAATCCCAGCAGTTTGGGAGGCTGAGGTGGGCGGATCACCTGAGGTCAGGAGTTCAAGATCAGCCTGACCAATATACTGAAACCCCATCTTTAAAAAACAAAACAAAACAAAACAAAAAAAAACCATCCACATATAGACTAACTGCGACAGGCGGTGGTGAGCTCCTTATCTTCAGAGGCATTCAAGAGCAGGCTGGAAAATGACTGCCTCAGGAAAGAGAAAGAGAAAGAGAAAAAGAGGCAGTAGAGAGGATTACGAAATAAGAGCTGATGTCTGGACTAGATTCCAAACAATGTCCCCAAGGGATGGCCTCGGAGTCTGTGGAACTCAGAGCTAGATGTGAAGTTTCAAAAACTCCAAGGTGTGAGTTTTGGGGAATGGGGGAAGGACTTGTCTTAGATCAGAGAAACCATCTAGAAAAACATCTCTGAGACTAGGGAAATGGGGAAAGATGGAAACTTCTATTTGTGGAGAGCCTGCTGTGCTGGGATTCATCAATTTAATCCTCCTAAGAACCAGCAAGGTCAGCTTCAACACTCTTTTGCAGAGCAGGAAACTGAGTTGCAGAGAAATTAAGTGAGTTAGAGGAAGTCAGGATTTGAAGCCACATCCTTCCGGCTCTAATGTCCATGTACCTTGGAACTCGGGGAGAGGTGGGCATGGGAATCTGACCCTAACAGATTCAAGGATTGCAAATTCCTTGAGAATCCAAGGACTGTTGTAAAATGAAGACTTGTTACCAACAGGACAATTTGCCATGCCCTGAGAGGTGGCCAAGGACCTTCTGCCTCTAAATCAGAAAGAAATTCCAGGAGTCCTGGTACAAAATTTGTCCCCTGCTCTTGATTTTTATAAAAGCATGAGACCCTCCAGAGCACAATGCAGTTTCTAACATCCACACTGTGGAAAGACTTCAGCGGGCCTGTGCACTTGTGGAGGAAAAAAAACCACGTCTTCATTTTCATTATCCTCCAACAAAAACACAACCTTTCCTCAATTAAATATGTAAGCGGCAAACCATCCTCGTTTCAGCAAGACCCATGCCTGTATCCCCAGTAGGAATCACAGATATTTCCATATCCCATCACAGTGGTGCAGATTTCCCAAAATAGTGTTTATGCTCCTCGTGATTTTGAAATTAGAGTTGTTAAGATCCAGCGCCAGTGTCTACCATGTTGACAAAAAAAGATGATATTGTGATATCACAAATTTTGCTTTAGAAAAATATTTTGAGAACTATATTTTAGCGTAACTGGCCTCTTTTGTTATCCTTTCATGTTATGCATTTATAAGCATTATTCTGAGAAGGACTATGGCAGCCCGCCAAAGAGATCCATGACCCCCTAAAAGCCAAAGGACCCAGTTTTAGAGTCAATGGACCCCTGACCACTAGGTGGTGGATGTGGCTGGAGGATGGGGCCTGAGCAGAGAAGAAGGAAGTGGGAAGGGAGGGGTAAGGCAGAGTGTGGCTTCTGGAGGAGACAGCCGGAGGGTCAGGGGTGGCACTGGCGGGCCTGGTGAGGAATGTGTTGAAGGGAAGGCACACAGCCCAGTGCAGTAGGGGTGACAGCCAGGAAGGTGCCAGCAGGACCCCACCATGAGAGCCAGAGCTGTGGCAGGACCATGGGTTCAGAGGGCTGCCTTCCTGGGTTAGAATCCCTCCTCCTTCGTTGAGCCTCAGTTTCCCCCTCTGTAAATGGGCTAACAACCTGGTGTACCTCCCAGGATGAGTCTAAGGAATAAATGAGATAATTTATAAAATTCGGTGTCTGGCTGGGCACAGTGGCTCACACCTGTAATTCCAGCACTCTGGCAGGCCAAGGCAGGTGGATCACTTGAGGCCAGGAGTTCGAGACCAGACTGGCCATCATGGCAAAACCCCATCTCTACTAAAAACATAAAAATTAGACAGATATGGTGGTGCACACCTACAATCCCAACTACACAGGAGGCTGAGGCAGGAGAATCACTTGAACCCAGGAGGCAGAGGTTGCAGTGAGCTGCTATCGCCCCACTGCAGTCCAGCTTGGGCGACAGAGTGAGACTCTGTCTCAAAATAAATAAATAAATGAAAATTTAAAAATAAAATGCAGTGTCCCCCAAATTATCAACACCCCATACAGGTCAGCCTCTTATTGTGGGGAGAGGCAGACAGAGTGGCCATAGAGATGACCATTCATATTTTAATAAGAACTATGTGTTGGGCATCTATTATTATGCCAGGAGAGACTCCATCCGTGACACCATTTTGTGTTCCCTGAGACCTTTGAGATGGGACGCAGAAGGATCGAAAGAGGCAGGGGAAGAGAGCAAGTATGACAGCAGGGTTGGAAAGTGGAGACAGAAAAGGACAGAGATGGGATTTTGGGGAAAGGGGATAAGGAGGAAAGGAGGTCCCTAAAGTTGAGAGAAAGGAGGGAACCCTAGGAGGCGTGTCGCCTCCCCAGGACGAGCCTTAAAGCACAGGGGCGTCAGGAGGGTTTTGGAAAGAGAGAGGTTCCAGGTTGGTGTGTGAACCGCGGCTCCCCTGCAAGTTTCTCCCCACACCAGGCCGCCTACCTCAGTGGCAAAAAAGCCTTTGGGTCGGTGTTTGCCCAGGGAGGCGAGGCCACCGGGCCCAGGGCTCTCGCTTGCACTGATGGTCTGTTGAGCTGCGGCCAGGATTTCGTCCAGTTTGTCTAGGGGGAGAGGAAGAGGGGGAGCAAGACAATAAAATGAAGTTTGCTTTGACCCAGGCCGCAGAGACCAGAGCAGCCGCCCGCAGTTCATCCAGCACCTGGATCGACTAGGAAAGGGCAGCCCTGTCTGGGTCCAGGTGGAAGGGCAGTCCCACTTGGGGATACGATCTCCCAGCCCGGGGGTCAGCAGCCAGGGTGGGAAGGGGTGCGGGCAAGGAACGGGGCAGCCATCGGGGGAGGACGGGCGGAGGGAGGGGAGGTGGGATCGTGGCCTCGCTGGGGCAGGAGGGTGAGGGGCGCCGCGGGGTTCATGGTGGGACGGGGATGCAGCGGATGTCCGGGCTGGGGGCCCCGCAGCCCGAGGGGCAGGGCTGGGCCGTCTTACTGAGAGCCATCTGATACACGGTCCGCTTTTTCTCCATGCTGGGCACCGGCGCCGGCTGCTGCTCGTACTCTGTGGGCAAAGGACACGGATGAAGCCCAGGGAGCCCCTGGGGGCGGGGCGGAGCGGGCTCGGCCAGTGGGCGTGGCCAGCAGGTGCGGGCCAGCGGGCGCGCATGCGCGAGAGGGGCAGTGAGGGGCCGGGTTCAGGGAGGGGCGAGTCCGCCGGCGGGGTCGGGAGACGGGGGCCCTCCCGCCAGTCCTGTGCCCACTCACCACTCTTCTTCTTCCAGGGGGAGACTAGCCCGGGGGAGAGGCAGTAGAGGAGCCAAGAGTTAGGACGTCAGGGGAAGGCGAGGGGTCCCCTCTCTGGAAGCCCACCTCCCTCGGGTCCCCGGGGTGAGGGCGGTCAGCTGTCCGACCCGCTCCCTGTCTGGGGAAGTGGGACCCCCAGGTCCACTCGGCCTCCTCTGGAGGGAGGGGCTCGCTTTCCTCTGTTATTGGGGGTTGGGGGGAGCTGGTGTAGGGAGAGATGTTGAATGGGGGTTGGGGGTGAGGTGGGACAGAAGGAAGGAGACAGAGAGACCCGTAGAGAGGGCCACATACAGACCCTGAGAGAGATCCCAACAAAGAAACAGATACAAGAGCACAGAGGAAAGTCGTTTCTCAGACACCCCTTCCCAGAGACACACACACAGGCCAGAGTCCGACCCATGGACTAGGGACAGGATGAGGACAAGGACCCCTGGTCACTAACAACACTAACGAACTCAAGGGGTGGTCCAGTCCCCCTTCCCCTCTCCCCCCGGCCCCCTGGCTGCAGCAGCCCCGCAGGCTCACCCATCTCCTCCAACTCTGAGGTCATAGATTTGGAACGCAGGGAGATGGTTGGGGGCGGCAGCCGCTTGGCCTGCTGGGGTGCTGAAAAGGTGATGGGGGGAGGCATCAGTATAATGGGGGAGATGCCCCGACCACCCTCTACCCACTACAGGGTTTCCAGGGCTCAAAGGATAGCCACTGACAGGGTGAGCCCTCCCGGCCTCAGTTTCTCCCCACAAGAGTCATGGAGAAGCAGGGCTGGGGAAGGGAAGGTCTTGGGCAGCAGCGACCAGCCCTGGGGCTCCCACGGGCCTGAGCCTGGTGGCAGTGGGGTGTCTGTGAGAATGGTCGCAGGAGTACCTTTCTTGTGCACTGCCTCATCCATGTCCGGGTGCCTGGTGACCATCACCACCTTCACCATCAGCGTGTTGCCCCCCTGGCGGATCATGTTCACCACCTGTCGGTGGCCGACTTTCACCACATTCTGCCCGTTCACCTGCGGCACAGACATCCCCAGATCACATCAAGTGGATGAGGGGAGGGGTACCTGCAGCTTCAGACACCCCAACGAGGATGGCTCCTGCACTGCCCTGTCCATGGCCCTCTGGGCCATGTTCCCCTCCCTCTGACCCTTCATACCACTGCCTCCCTGGGCAAGCCCCCTTTCCCACCCTCTGTGGCCCCAGGGTTGGGGAAGAGGCTCAGCCTACCCTATTCACCTCCCCCTCCCTCCTTGTCCCCAGTATTTATTTACTTTTATTTATTTATTTTGAGACAGAGTTTCACTCTTGTTGCCCAGGCTGGAGTGCAATGGCATGACCTTGGCTCACCACAACCTCCACCTCCAGGGTTCAAGTGATTCTCCTGCCTCAGCCTCCTGAGTAGCTGGGATTGCAGGCATGCACCACCACACCTGGCTAATTTTGTATTTTTAGTAGAGAAGGGGTTTCTCCATGTTGGTCAGGTTGGTCTCAAACTCCCAACCTCAGGTATCTGCCCACCTCGGCCTCCCAAAGTGCTAGGATTACCGGTGGGAGGCACTGCGCCTGGCTACTTTCATTTTTAAAAGACAGAGTTTCTCTCTGTCACCCAGGTTGCTGTGCAGTGGCACAATTATGGCTCACTGCAGCCTGGACTTCCTGGGCTCAAGCAATCCTCCCACGTCAGCCTCCTGAGTAGCTGGGACCTCAGGCACGCAGCACCACACTCGGCTCATTTTTTTTAAGAGACAGGGTCTTGCTATGTTGCCCAGGCTGATCTCAAACTTCTGGGCTCAAGCAATCCACTTGCTTCAGCCTCCCAAAGCACTGGGATTGCAGGCGTGAGCCACTGTGCTTGGCTGTCCCCTGGTATTGTGTGTGTGTGTTGGGGACAGCTCTGTGTCACTCTTTTGAGATGCCTCAGAGGCCTTTGGATGGAATCACTGGAGAAAGCGGAGGCTGGCTGGAGGGTGAGCAGGGGGCTAGGAAGTCTGGTGCCAAAGGAGGATAAAACTGGGCAGTTAGATCCTGGTGTGGATCATGAGGGGGTCTGGGAACTTGTCACCACGTTCCCGGGGAAGAGAAGGGGTCTGGACTCACCTCGATGAGGAAGTCTCCCATTCTCAGTCCAGCTCGCCATGCCACGCCACCCTCATCCACTGACTCCAGGTACTGCAGCGCCGGGAAGGCCGGGGTGGGGGTGAACTCCTCGATGGGGGTCTGCGCTGCAGACAGGGAGGAGCCGGCGGGGTCGGAGGGGAGGGGGTGGAGAGGCCGAGCAGGGGATGGGGCTCAGACCCAAGTCACAGAGGCCTCACCGCAGCTGAGGGACCAGCACCCCGGGGTGGGGTGGTGGGCAGGCTGGGGTCCCTTTCCCTTTCCAGGCCCCCGACCCAGCCCTGATTCTGGGGCCACAGAACCCTTCTCCCGTCCCCTCCCCGGCTGGCACTCACCCTTGGCCCCCCGGAGCACGAACCCAAACCCCTCACTGTCCTTCTTCTGCAGCAAGACTGTCTTCTCCTTAATGATGTAATCGCTGGCAGGGAGGCAGGAGAAATGGGGGGGGGGGTGGGGGGAGTGGAGAAGAAATCATGAGACACAAAGCCTGTCCCCCACCCAGCAACCCAGAGACCAGAGCTCCTGCTCCAGGGGCATTAATTGCACCTCCTAGGATCTCTGTCACCCACTCTGTGTGTGTATGCTAGCAGCAGCCCTGACAGGCTTCCCCCTCAGCGCCGGCATGCTCTCTCTCCCACTCCCTCTCTCCTCATTCATCCATCCATGCCTCCATCCACCCATCCATTCATCGCCAGGCACGGTGGGGAAGATGGGAGAAGAGCCTCCAGATTACCAGACTGCTGGGCTTGGGTCCCTGCTAGTCACTTCCTGTCTGTGACCTTGAGCCCACAGCTTTAACCTTTTGTGCCTCAGTTCCCTCATCTATAATGGGGCGTGATCACAGACCCTACCTGATGGGATTGTGGTGGGAGTCCAGTGGGGGTAATACATATATAGTATTTTGCACAATGCCTGGCACATAGTAGGTGCTCAGTACGATCTGCTCGCTGTCCTTAGGTCAGGGTGTTAAGTCAAGAGGATTCAGGTACTTTGATGACACCCCTCGAAATGCCTTTACTGTATATATTTATATATATACAGTAAAGGTGGCACCCTCACTTTCTTTCATATATGTGTGTCACCTCCCAAGGACTCCACATACATGACAAAATTACTTATTCGTACTGCCCAATATGGTGGCCACTAGGTGCATGTGGCTATTTTTATGAAAGCTAATCAAAATCAAATGGAAAAATTCAATTCCTCAGTCACAGTGGCCGTATTTCAAAGTGTGCAGAAGCTGCACGTGGCTGGTGGCCACCACACTGGACAGTGCAGATACAGAACATTTCCATTGCTGCAAAGCTCCCCGTGAACGGCACTGTCTTCTGTATTCCCTGGTGCATCCCAAATGGAGCTCCTGCATGCAGTCAGCATATTCTATTATAGTAAAATGCAAAGCACCCATGAATATGGCTGGTAGTCTCCAGTAAAGCCACCAAATGCCACCAGCACATTTGGGTAAGGCTCACGTACCCAGGAAATGTCAATGAAACGCAGACACAGTTCATTTATCTCAACGCTCACTCAAACAGCCCCAAATCCCTGACATCACCACTGTACACCTCAGGAATACACATCCATTCCATTCCCAGATGATCTGACACCCCAGTCTACAGCAGGGATACTCAGACACCCTGGCTGCAACCCCACTGCCTTCAGAATACCCAAGATCACCCGGAAGTCACTAGAATGCGTGCTCTGCTGTGCCCAGCATCCTAGGGGTCTAAAGCCTGTCCCAGGGCATAACCATATAGCACCTCCCACCCTCACAATCCCAGTGTATTCCAACAATACCCAGATCCCAGGAACATCCATGTGGCCCTAATATACTCCAATAATAGCCAAGCATGCTCCCCAATTACCTACCCCCACAAATTCAGCAAAGCAGCCCTCCTGGAATACTCCAGTATGTTTCAACAACCCCCACACATCCCAGTATGTTCCAATAATAACTCTCCTTCACTCGGATCTCAGTATATTCCCATAACACGCCCCCTGAACACATACCTCCCAGCACGCGCCAATAATACCTACTGTGCTCCACTGTATTTTGGTACTACCCCCTACAAGCACCCCTGTATGCTCCCAGAACCCCAATGGCTCCCCTTGTAAATTCCATACATTTGCACCATGGTGACAGGGTTCTGGATGTGCACATGTCCTCCCTTCCTGCCGCCACCCTCCTTGTGGTGCCTCAGTGCACCCAACACCACAAGTGTCCACATGTACGTACTCCAGCAACAATCCTTGCTCAGAGTTCATCACAGTCCAGTAAACTCATCCACACCATACCTGCCAGGTCTTCCTCCCTTGGGTGGAGAGGTGTTGGCAGCAAAAAAGTGAAGGGGCTGAAAGGGGTGGATGAGGTGGGGAGAAGGGAGAGGGGAAGGGAGGAAAAAGGGGCCAAGAAGGCTGGAACAGTGAGTGGACAGGGAAACTGGACATGGAAATTGACTCAGAGGTCAGAGCTGCCTGTTTCTGACCACGCATTCTGTGACATCCTCATTCTCATCTCCCTACCCTACCCCTCCTCCTGTATCCCTTCCAGGTCTCCAGGGCCCCCCAGCAGCCAGCAGCACCCTTCCTCACTGGTGGCAGCCTCACTTTCTTTCACTTATTCCACAAATCCCTCCCTTCCTTCATCCTTCTCCCTGCCTTCTGGAATCTCTCTCTTGCCCCCTCATCAGCCTCATACCCCATATATAAGCCTTCCCCAAATGTCAGCCAATATAATTAATAAAACTCCCATGTCGATATGCCAAGAAAGAGAATTTGCCATGGGCTGGGAAGTATTGAAGCCCTTCACACATAGATCATTAAATTTTCTCCTCATAAGCAGCCTTGGGGTAGGGATACATACCGGTTCCACTTTATGTATTTATTTATATTTTTTTGAGACAGGGTCTCACTCTCTTGCCCAGCTGGAGTGCAGTGGCACAATCACGGCTCACTGCCACCTCAAACTCCGGGGCTCAAAGGATCCTCCAACTTCAGCCTCCCAAATACCTAGGACTACAGGTGCATGCCACCATGTCCAACTAATTAAAATAATTTTTTTTTTTTTTTTTTTGGTAGAGATGAGGTCTCACTATCTTTCTCATGCTGGTCTTGAACTCCTAGGCTCAAGCAGTCCTCCCACCAAAGTGTTGGGATTACAGGCATAAGCCATGACACCGGGCCCTAGTTTCACTCTATAGGTGAGGAAACAGGGCACAGAAAGGTTAAGTAACTTGTCCAAGGTCACACAGTGAGTACCACTCTTCAACAATACCCAAGAGAACACTTGGGTAACTGCAGTGGTAATACCCTCCACTCCACAGCACTGAAATACCTTGAGCATATATATCCATCTGCTCCAAATCCACCCTGAGCTCGGCCCTGCAGCACCTGGAGTTTATCCCAGGGTGTGGCAGGAACACTTATCGCACTATTGCTGAATGCCGGCCACCATTCCAAGCACTTTGCATTTATACATTTCCATGTGTGTATTCAGTTAGTCCTTACAACAACCCTGGGAAGGGCTGACTGTCATTCTTCCCATTTTATAGATGGGGAAACTGAGGCACAGAGAAATAACTTGCTCAAGATGACACCAGCTAGAAAAATGTCAAAGCCAAGATTTGAATTCACCAGAGGCAACCTAGATATAGCAGTGGTGATCTGGGGCAGGGAGGGGGGTCTAACCACATCCAGACCCACTCTGTTCCTGCCTCTCAGTCACCCCCATCCTACACATGCTCCATTCCCCTCCTCCTCCAGGACTCCTCCCCCAATCCCCAGCTAGGGCATAGGTGGGGTTTCCCTCATCCCACCGCAGTCTCCTTGGACTTCCCAACTGCTCTCTTGCTCTCACAGCTCCATGTACCCCTAGACTCCCTCTCCCCGACTCCTGCGTACCCCTCCTCTCTGCCCCTCACTCCCCGCTCCTCCATGCCATCTTGAGGTTACATATGCCCTAACCCACCCCCCTCAACCCTGACTCCCACAAGCTCTCCTCACACCCCAAGGAGCCATCCCCCAACTTCCCTGGTCGCCCAGACACACCCCACCCTCCTTTCCCCCAAAGCATCCTCCTCAGACCTCTGTGACCTCCTCTCCCCTGTGCTGTCACCTCTCCCTCGTCTCTTGGCCTCATCCCTCCCACACCCTCTTGCACCTCTGTAAGTAACCTCAATGGCTCCGCTAAAGCACCCCTGGTCCCGTTCATACTCCCCAGGCACCCTCTTTCGCAACGGTGGAAACCTCTACCTATTTCTGCCCCCTCGACTCACTTCATCACACGCCCTCCCACCTGCGTTTACTGGCAGCTGCGTTTCATTTACATTCCCTGCGTCCTCTCGGTGCTCTCACCCTACAGCCCAAATCCCCACCCCCAAATCCTCCCCACATTCCCCACATTCCCTTCCCATCCCAGTTCTCTGCTCGGAACCCTCTGGGCTCCAGCCTCCACCCCTCCCCCACTTCAGTATCCCCACTCTCCCCGGTTCCAGGCTCAATCCTGCACCTCCTACCCAGCCCCCTCTAGCCCCTCCCCCTCGCCCCCCATCTTGGCTGCCCACGCAGCATCCCATTCATGCTCCCTCTGGCTGACTACCTGCCCTGCAGGAGCTCACACAATGCTTTTCCCCAGGCCATCCCTCAGCGACCCCGAGCGGCCTCCAGAGCTCAGTGGCCAGCTATTGTTCACTGGATCCCACACACAGGGGCACCGCAGCGGCCTGCACTCCCCTCCTTCCCCCACCCCCGCCCCACGGTCCCTCTCACAAACCCAGGGTCCACCAGCCCAGAGCCTGCTGCTGTGCACGCCGCACCCGCAACCCCACACTCAGCCCCTCCCCGTGTACCCGCGTCCACGGCCTGCCCAGATGCCCCACACAGGGACGCCAGCCCCCCTCCCCATGCTGAGAAGTGGCACAAACAAGCGGATGCGGCTCTCCATGCAGCTCAGCCGGGGCTCAGAACACGTGCCCTACTTGGGCAGAGGGCAGAGCCAGTGGCTCAAGTGCCCCTGACAGGCACAGACCCCCGGGGGCAGGGGGCAGGGGGGAGGAGCACATGGGGACAGAGACACAGGATAGACCCTCGAAGTAGGGACCTGTGGGGGAGGGGCAGGCCAGGCCCAGGAGGGCGGGTGTTGGGAAGCACAGCCGCAGTCCCTGGGACAGACCCACTCCAGCACACACACCACACACCACACACACAGAGTCCCAGACAGCCTCGCTGTCGCTCCAAGTCATACAGAGACAGACGCTGTCACACAGGGACACACAGATGGACACAGTTGGGGGGTGGGCTCGGAGCCCACCGTCTCTCCATCTCTCTCTCTCACTCACACACACACCGCGCACACACGCACGCGGCTGCAGGCAGTCACACACACGCACATCGACACAGCCACACTGACACACGCACCGTCGCACAGTGACACGCAGCGGAAAAAGAGGAGGGGAGGGGAAGCCGGGGGCGGGATGCGTGTGTGATGGAGGGGGGATGACTGTGAATGGGAGAGAGGGGTATGAATGGGGGGACTTGCCAACTCCGTGAAGAGGTGTGGGGATGTGGGGATCAGAGGGACAGGGGCCTGGGATGTAGGCGGATGCGGGTAAGCCACGGTGGCGCCCCACAGGGAGGGCTCGGGGAGTGGGGGCGCTAAGGGCGGCAGAAAGGCAAGTGGGTTCCAAATCCTGGAGGGGGATCCGTTTGGGGGGCCTGCTGGGAGGAAAGTCTGGGGGAAGAGCCGAGGTCCTGGAAGGGCCTGTGAGGGGGTGGAGGAAAAGATTCCCAGGGCTTGAGTGCGTATTGGGTGGGAGGTTGGGGAGAGGGGTCCAGGGAGGGAGATGGAGAGGAGAAGCGTTGAGACGAGGGTCCAGAAAGGGGTTTCGGGCTGAGAGAAGGTTAGGGAAGAGGAGTGGAGGGGAAGAGGCGGGTTGGGGGAGGGGGAAGGGCCCTGGGGCTGGGGGTTAGCGGCGGGGGAGGGTCGCCACCGCGGGCCGGGGCCTGCTGGCCGGGCCGCAAAGCAGGGGGCGGCGCGCTCCGTTACCTGTAGATGTACCAGACGCTGCGCCGCCGGGGCCCCAGGGCTGGCCAGCTGGAGGACAGCGCGGGGGGCGGCTGCGGCAGGGAGCTCCCACCGGGGCCGCCTCCGAGACCCCCGCCGCCGACCGCAGACAAAGCCATCGCCGCCACGGCCCCAGCCCCGGCCCAGGTCCCGGTGCCGGCCGCCCCCGCCGCCGCCGCCGCCGCCGCGTCCCCGTCCCCGCTCGGCCGAACCCCCGTGTCCGGGCCCCCAGGCCCCGCCTCATGCTGACCCGCGCCGGGAGGGGGGGGGAGGGGGCGCGCACCCCCCCCGCGGGAGGGAGGGCAGGGCCGGGGGCTCACATGCCAGGGGGCGCGGGGGCGCGGGGCGCGGGGTCGGGCCGCGGCGGTAACGCGAAGACCGCGGACGGCGCCGGCTTCAGCACCGCGGACAGCTCCGGAGGCGGGCGGCAGGAGCGAGGCTTAACCCCTTGGCGTCCTGCGCCGGGCGGCGGAGGGGGCCGGGCAGGGGGGAGGGGGCCTGGAGGGGAACGCGGGGGCCCCCTTGGCGGGAGAAGGGGGAGGGGCGAGGCTAGGAGGGGGGAGGAGAAGGGGGAGGCACTTCCGGTCTGAGCCCCCCCTTAACCCCCCTCCCCCCTCCAGAGCCCTCCCGCGCAGGTGCAGAGCGAGAGAGCGCGGGGAGAGGGACGCACAACATCACACAAGATGCCTCGCAGCCGCGTGCACGGACGCGCGGACGGAGCCCGCTTCCCGGGCAGGGACACCGCGGGTGAGAGAGGCCCCAGGCGGGGACGCGCAGCCCACCACCACAGACCAACACACAACGCACCTCGACACAGTCGGAAAGGAAGGCCAGGCCATTCAAACTGGGCCCCACGGCCGTCAGCGACACCCCTTCTCCACCAGAGAAGCCCAGGCGGAGGGGCGAACACACCACCACGGCTCCCCGAAAGAGCATGGACCCCCGAGCCAGCGCGAGGAGAGGGCGTCACACGCCAGGAGGAGGGACACACGGAAGGATCGCCCATCTCCGGCAGGGAGGCCGGGGTTGGGCCCTGGCAGCAGGGCCCATCACAAGGCACAGGCCAGGCCAGCACAGACAGGGTCCGGGAGCAGCGGGGAGGCAGGAGGAGGGGAGGCTCAGACGCACCACACACACAGCAGCACCACACACAGAGCAGCACGTGGGAGCCAGCGAGAGGCACGGAGGAGTAGGGGAGGAAGCCCATTGACAAGACAGAGTAGGAGACGGGACCACCCCCATTCAGCTGGTAGAGCAAGTGACCCCCACAGACGGAGGTCAAGGAGAGACCCAGAGAGACACTGGTAGACAAGAAGCACAGGCTGACATGGAAGCTCGGGGTGGGGGGTGTACCCCAATACTCACCCGGTGCCCAGAGCCGGAGACGTGCCAGGCAAACACGCACAACGGTCAAGCACCTCAGACACTCGGGGCGCAGGGTGGCACCCCAGCCCCACCCTCTCTCCCCATGTTGCCATTTCTCTGTCCCCCGCATCCCTGACCCATCCCCACTGGCCAGAACACAGACACGTAGGTTTGGACACATTTAATGGAAGGATGCTACGCACAAGGGGACCCTTCCCTGGATTGGAGGGAGCAGCGGAGGAGAGTGTCATATTTTAGACACCAAATTATGACCCTCCCTCCCCCACAGCCCTGTCCTTCTGGAGGCCCAAGCCCTGGAATCCTCCCCTCCTCTGCCCTTCCCTCCCCCAACATCCCAGGTCCTGAATCTCAGATCAATCAGACAGACACACATGCATGCACACACGTTCCTGTGCGAGTGCACACACAGTGACATGCACAGAGGACAGATGTGTGCAGAGACCCACCTGTCCGTGTGTGTGAGCAGACTCACTGACATGCCCACAGATTCAGAGAGGCACAGATGTGCAGAGCCAGCCCACAGTCATCATAGCCACAAAGGCATCGGTATGTACAGAGCAGGGCAGACCCTCCAGCCCCGGGCATAGGTACACGTACATCCAGGCTACACATGCACACAGATGCGTGTCATGCACACCTACAGAGACACACGTTCACACACCGGGAAACCTCAGCTCTGGTCGTGCACACGCACATTCATACACCCCCCCAGGCACCCCGTCTTTCCCTCCTGACCCCATCCCCTCCCTGCCCCTCCCCTCTCACCTCCCTGGGCCAATCCCATCGATTAAGCTTCCGAAGCAAGTCAGCCAGCAGCCAGGGAGGGGAAAGGTGTCAGTGCACCCCTCTCCTCACCCCCATCCCACCCAGCCCTGACTGCACCCTCCCCACGCCAGTGCATGGGACACACACACTCCCACTGCACGCGACTGCACAGAAATGGGGCACAAGAAGGAGACAAGGGCCTCCAGCCAGCCAGACATAAGAACTCCCCAGGCCCCTAGGCGTCCCCACCCTGCCCTGGCCACTCCATTGGTCTCTGGCAACCCCAGAGCTGGGCAGTCTGAGTGGCTGCGGAAGATGATTTGGGGTTGGGTTGGGCTGTGCTGTCTGAAGCTAATTCTGGCTTCTCCCACCCCTGGATCAAATTTTAGAAGGAACAGATTAGAAAGGGGGCTTAGAGGTAATGGAAATATTTAAAGGCATAAATTGTGAAGGGAACTTGGGGTGAGGGGGGTCACCCAAGGGTGTAAGGACATTTACCTTGGGGCATCAAAGCTGTCGTAGGAGCCCACGGTATAATGCCGGAAGAGTCTCTTTGCCTTGTCACTGCGGCTTTCTGCAGGGGGACAACAGACAACCTTGGACTCGTGTGGAAACCACAAGCCCAACCCCAAGTCTTCCCATCTACCTCCCAGCACCCACCCCCATCAAGAAACGGAAAGGAATGGACATGGGAATCGTAGGGTCCACTGAGCACAGCTGGGGGTTCTCTCTGCATTACCTTGCTTGCTCTCCTGAGAGCGATTGGCCACCTCTTCCAGGCAGTCAGAGGGGAACCAGCCAACACGACCTTTGACCTGGCCTTCCCAGAAGCCTCCTTCCCCGATGCTAAGTACTGGTTGGAGAACAGGGACACAGACACATTTCTGCATTTCTGTGCTGCCCCTCAGCCGGCAACACACTCAACTTATAGCCTTCCCCAGTTACCAGCTCCTGGCCAAGGGCATCCTTAATAAACGTCTGAGGAAGGGATGAGGAGCTTGGGGGAGAACCAAATCATATCACTCTTGCCTTCTAGCTTCTGGATCCAGTGGGGACCAGAGGCACTGGGGAAGAGGGGTGTGTTCCATGACATGGTCTTCCCACATTAGGGGCAGGTCCACGATTGGTCCTCGTCTCCCCTGGTAACTGGTCACAGCTCAGTTGTGTAATTCCCCTACACCCTCCTAGGCTCTGTGGACTTAGATCACGGATGGAGGGACGAGCTCCACCTTACCATCCCACCGCTGTCCCCGCCACCTCCCAAAGTCTCCTTGCCACTTAATCTATTGTCCTTTGTCCCCAGACCCCTCTGTTTCTCTTTGCCTCTCCCGGCTCTAGAAGGGAGAAGAGATGAGAATCACCTGTTTCCTTCTCTCCCTCTTCCCTAATGGAAGCTGCTTCCCCCTGCCCGACCTCCCAGGTTCTACTGCTTCCCCATTTAGCAGACATCACTGACTGCCTGTTACGTGCCTGGTGCTGAAGTACAGAGATGCATGACAAGAACAGCTAATGTTTAACTAGCTCTCACCTGGGCACTTTCATTATCCCCCTTTTACTCATAGGAACACTGAGGCTTGGAGAGCCAAGATCATTTGCTGAAGGTTACAAGGCTAGTAACTGACAGATCTGGATTTGAACACAGCTCAGTCTGCTTCCAGGGGTCATGCTTTCAGTCACTCAGGAGCTGTTACCTCTCCATCCCAGAGCTTTGCTGCATGACAGTGGCACCAGTGACAACACATTGTCTTCCATTTCCTTGGCGTTTTTCATGACTCTGCCCCCATTCGGCCCTTCACATATTTTCCTTCCTCATTCAACCCTTCCTTACACCTACCTAGGTAACAACTCTTTTTCCATTTTAGAGATGAAACTGAAGCAAATGTGGAGAAAACCCCTGCCTGGAGATGGCTCCAGCTATGCTAGGGGCTGGGTTGGGGCCATCAGATGTGTTCCCTTCCACAAACTGCCTCCCTTGAGAGCCTCTGGGGAGACCAAATGAGGGGAAGCTGAAAGTCATGGAAGAGAGCAGGAGATGGGGTGTCAAGGGAACTGGGTTCTTGTCTGGTTCTGCCATGCCTGGCTTGGTGGTCTTGTGATCAATCATTTGTTCACTGAAAAAATACTTATTTAGTACCAGTCACGAGTCAGGTGCCAGGGTAGACACTGTTGAATATAATCAATGTTCCTTTCTTTGAGAAGCTTCCAAACCAGCAGCCAGTAGGGGCGTAACTGTACAAGTGACTGCATGATTGGGAGTTGGGGTCAGAGTGCAAGAGAAAAGAAGAGGGTGTTTGGAGAGAAGCCAGATGGGAGTGTATAACTTACATATGGCAAAGGGGTCCAGGGAGGTGTCCCTGAGGGGTGACATATAGGGTGAGTCCTGAAGGATCCTAGGAGCTGGGGAGGCAAAGAAAGCATGGAAGAGTTTTCCAGGCAGAAGGAACAGCATGTTTGAAGGCTTTGGTGTACAAGAGGGCTTGGGGCACTGGAGGGTTGGGGGGCGCTTGGAGGATTGGAGTATTGGGGGCTTGGAGGATTGGGAGGTTTGGAGGATTGGAGGGCTCGTGGATTTGGGGGATTGGAGGGCTTGGGCACTGAAAGATTGGAGGGTTTGGGGTATTGGGGGAATGGAGGGCTTGGGGCATTATGGGATTGGAGGGCTGAGGGCATTAGATGATTGGAGGGCTCAGGGAATTGGGGCATTGGAGGGCTTGGGCACTGAAAGATTGGAGGGTTTGGGGTATTGGGGGAATGAAGGGCTCAGGGTGTTGGGGATTGGAGGGCTTGGGGTATTGGAGGAATGGAGAGTTTGGGGTATCGGGGGAATGGAGGGCTCAGGGCACTGAAGGATTGGAGGGTTTGGGGTATGGGAGGATTGGAGGACTTGGGGCATTGGGGGATTGGGGGGTTTGGTCATTGGGGTAATGGAGGGCTTATAGCATTGGAGGATTGGAGAGAAGGATGAGGTCCCTGGAACCTTGTGGGTGAAGGGAAGAGTCGCATGAGATAAGGTTGGCGAGATAGGCAGGGAGGCAGCTTGGAGGCCAAGTTAAGGCTTTGGACTTTGATTCTGAGAGTAGAGTGAGTCTGCTACCTCATCGGGATGTGTGAAACTCGGTGACATCGTGGATGTGGGCGTGCTTTGAGGCAATTAAGTCCCTTTTAATGGAAGATGAGGATATAAAAACAGAAGGCGGTGTGCTCTCTCCCTGCATTGAAGCCTTGAGTGTGTAGCTCAGCAAGATACTGCCCATGGTCCTCTGCCTGCACAGAAGGGCCTTTACCTCTGGCCTCAGCTCAGCATGCTTTTCTCCCATCAACCCCCACCCCACGTGCCTACGTCCCAGGCAGCTGGCCCTGAAGAAGCTGCACCTGGCCCCCACAGTGGCTCCTGAATTGGATCATTCATTCACTCAATATATGTGTATTGAAACCTCCTGTAGGCTGGGTCATTAAACTGAGCCCTAGAGACCCAGAGACCATTGACTTATGACCTCACCTACAGGAACTCAGGCTATGGGAAGAGAGACTATGAAACACATGCAGTTACACTGCCCGCCTGATGCTCTGATCCCTGAATACCCTTCAAGGCCTCACTCAAGTTCACCTTCTATGCTAGGACCCTCCTGGCTTATCCAGGGGCCTGAGTCTCTGTCCTCTAAGTGCCTAAAATAGGGGCCAAAATAGGGGCCACTTAGGAAAATGATGGCTTTTTCTTTTTTGAGGTGGAGTTACACTCTTGTCACCCAGGCTGGAGTCCAGTGGCACAGTCTTGGCTCACGGCCACCTCCCCCTCCTGGGTTCAAGCTATTCTCCTGCCTCAGCCTCCCAAGTAGATGGGATTATAGGTACATACCACCACACCTGGCTGGGTTTTTTTTTTTTTTTTTTTTTTTTTTGTATTTTCAGTGGAGATGGGATTCACCATGTTGGCCAGGCTGGTCTGGAACTCCTGATCTCAGGTGAGCCACCCGCCTTGGCCTCCCAGTGTTGGGATTACAGGCATGAGCCATCTTGCCTGGCCAAATGATGGCTCTTATATGGCACTTGTTATGTAGGAAACACTGATCTAAGTGCTTCACATCATCTGGCTCCTCTAATCCTCATGAGGGTCCCATTTTACAGATGAAGAAACTGAGGCCCAGAGAAATCATTTGGTTGAGGTCACCCCGCTACGAAGTGGTAGGGTCAGGATTGGAACCCAGGCTGCTTGGCTCTCAACCTTTATACTGCTTGGCTCCTGGGCGGCCTAGAGTCTGGCAAAGAATTATTCGATGCCTCATATTAACAGCCACACCCGCTGCATGTGGTAGTCTCTAAAGCACCCTATCCAAGAACACGTCAGCAGCCCTGCAAAACCTACAAGCAGGGCGACTGGCACCACTTTCCAGATGACGGAAAAGCGAAAGGGAGATGAACCCTGATGACAGCGGCCACCGTTTTGGGAGCCCTTGCCACGACCAGGTGTCTTACATTTGCCAACTCATTGGGGCCCATCTCTCAGTTGAGGACCCCTGTGCAGATGCAGGAGGCAAAGTTAAGGCTGCTCGGCCTCAGGCTCCACACCAGGTGGCAGGAAGGACTGTGGGCTCGGACTGGGAGCCTTGGGCAAGCGGCCTCACCTGTGTGCGGCTCTGTTCCTTCAACTATGCAATGGGGCCCGTGACCCCCCCTCCCCAGAAAGGCCCATCAGGAGTCTAATGAGACGATTTAGCGAAATGTTCCAGCCATGCCCTGCACACAGCGTCGGCATCCCACGAATGCTCACTTCACTTCCTTTGCCCCAGCACTGCCTCCTGACAGGGTCATCTTAGCTACACTCTATGCTCCTCCAAGGCTCAAGAGGCGTCCCGGGGCTCTCTGAGTCCTCCAGAGTGCATGAGGTACTCCAGGTGCCCAAGAATGGTCTGCTGTCTGCTCCACCTCCTCCCTGATCGCCCCCACAGCCCAGCCCGTCCCTGCTTCCACCTGGCGTACCTTTGATTTTCTCGCCCTTGCTCAGGGAGATCTCCCCCTCGGCTTGGGCCTGGTACGATTTCACAGCCATGAAGGAGCGTCCGGGTACCGCTGAGTAGAGCTTCCTCCGCCTCCCGCGGCTGCCCAGGGAGCCCCCAGGGCCCCCTGAGCCCCCCGTGCCCCCAGCTGGCCCTTCCCGGGGTGTCCCGCTGGAGCTGCGTACACAGAGGGCATGAGAGGCAGGGGAGAGTGGAGGGAAGGGACACCTCTAGGAGGACAGAGGTCCTTGGGTGGGGGAGGATGGAGCATCAGGGTGGGGGGTAGGGGTTTCCCAGCACTGGCATCCTCAGGGGAAGAGGGCATTTGGGGGCTCCCTCTGCCTGCCCACAGCTGTCCCCCCAGCCCCCTCTCCTGCCTCCTGGCTTCCGGCTCTGCCCCTCCCACGGTCCTGTGCGCACCGCCTGATTCAGCTTCCTGAGGCTGAGCTGGGACTGTGTCATCCCTCTGCTCACGAGCCTTCCGCGACTCCCGGCTTCCTCCTGGGTCAGCTCCAACTCCTCTGCCCGCCGTTGCCAGCCTCTCCCCCACTTCCTTGGGACTCGCCTGGCTGGCCTCCACCTCCCTCTCACCCTCCTCTAGCCAGGTGGGCCTCCTGACCCTGGAATGTCCACCACCCCCTTCTCATCCTCCCTCCAGTGTGACCTCTCTGTCCACCCCCCACCGCCAAGTCCCTGCCACCAGCCCTCATTCTCTTCCTGCTCAGCTTCCTCCACCTCACTCTGTCATTCTGTCTGTCCTCAAGGGCTGGGGCCTATGTTTATTTGGGGTACCCCCTGCCTGGGGCCCCTGTCGTGGAGCAGACGCCCAGCTAACATGTGGTGCTCTGGAGATGGAGTTGGGACAGCACCTCCCAAGGACCTTACTTTACCCAGAGTGACACTAGGGACTTGGATGGATGGGGACGCAGGGAGGAAGGCAGCTGGGCTGGCCTTGGGAGAAGCCGCTGATCCAGGGAGGAGATTCAATGCGGCTGGGAACTGTGGCGCCAGGGCAGCCTCCCCTACCTGGGCCGGCCTCGGGGCTGCCTCTTGGCGTCCTCAGGGTGCCTCCCTCTGGATGGAGAGCGGGCCCGGGCACCCCGGGGGCTGCTGGCACTTCGGAGGGTCCCGCTGCTGAGCTTGGTGGTCGGGGCTGAGGGCTGCGACTGGCCCTGGGACCCTGAGGTAGGGCCAGGGGCCCCAGAGGATGAGGCCCCCGGGGCAGAGAATACCATCCAGTCGGGCAGGGCCATGCTGGTGTCACTGTTGGCTCGCAGCAGGGCCGGGGGCACCGTCAGCCCTGTGCCCGGGGGCCCCCGTCGCCGGGCCGCGTACTTCGGGGACTCCTGGAAGGGCACTGAGAGGGCACAGTGGCGGTGGGGGCAGATGGGAGGGGGAGAAAACGCAAGCAGGGGGCCATTCGGGGATGAGAGATGGTGGGAGAGAGGTATGAGGGAGAAAGACAGAGATGAGAAAGGGTGGGGGGCCTGGAACTGCCCCCCTCCACCACCCAGACATTTTGGGTTCTCTAGGGTTTTCTCCATCCGATCCCAGCCCCCATATCCGGTCCCCCAACTGCCCATCCCACCGTGAACTTCCAGCCGCCCCAGGTTCTCTGTGTAGCCCCAGCTCCCTGTCACTCACCCACATCCTGTTCTCGATGGTTTCGGATCAGCTCCCCCAGCTCAAAATTCCCAGCAATCACTGCCACCTGGAGAGAGGGGGTACAGGCAGGTGGGGGGCAGGCAGCAGAGAGAGGGCTGGAAACACGGTGAGGTCCCTGGCCCGACCTGAACCTTCCCCCCATGCCCTCCCTCTTATTCCAGCTCCCCTCACAACCTCTCTCCTTGCTTTCCTCATTGTTCCCTTCCTTATCCACTGGGTGTCACTGTCACCCCTTCCTCAGCCCCGGAAATGTCAGCACATCCCCTGCAGCCCGGACCTGGAAGGGGGTCTGTCCATTGTTATTCTTCACATCCTTGTCGGCCCCTCGATACAGGAGGATCCTGGCACAGGTCTCCTGTGGGTGATGGCCCGTGGCGCAGGACGGAGAGACAAAAAAAAAATTAAGGTCACCATGAGTGGGTACAGGTATTACTCGTGGTGTACCGGTGTGCAGGACATAGCTGGAACGTTTCACCAAATCATCTTAGAAGACTCCTGATGGCCCTTTCTGGGGAAGGGGATCCTGGGTCCCATTGCATAGTTGAAGGAACAGAGCCGCACACAGGTGAAGACACTTGCTCAAGACCCTTAGTTCGAGCTTGTGCTAAGATCCACAGGAATAAATACTCTACCCTAAACCTGCACCACTCAAGACAGCAGCCGCCTGCCAGGTATGGACCAGGAGCACTTTAGTTTCAATGTGGCCAGCCAAAACGGATATGCACCATGCATGCAAAATACACACTATATTTCAAGGGCGCCATATGAAAACAAGAGAGAATTTAAATGTCTGTAGCCAGGCTCGGTGGCTCAAGCCTATAATCCTAGGACTTTGGGAGGCCAAGGCAGAATTCCAGACCAGCCTGGGCAACATACTGAGCCCCCCCTATCTCTACAAAAAGATCAATAGAAATTAGCCAGGCATGGTGGTGAGTGCCTGGAGTCCCAGCTACTTGGGAGGCTGAGATGGGGGGATCGCTTGAGCCCAGGAGTTTGAGGCTACAGTGAACTGAGATCAAGCTTGGGTGACAGAGCAAGGCCCTGTCTCCCTCCAGGTGAAAAAAAGAAAAGTTAGGTGTGGTGACTCACACCTGTAGTCCAGCATTTTGGGAGGCCGAGGCGAGCGGATCACTTGAGCCAGGTATTCAAGACCAGCCTGGCCAACATGGTGAAACCCCATCTCCACCAAAAAATACAAAAATTAGCCAGTCATGGTGGCAGGCGCCTGTAATCCCAGCTACTCAGGAGGCTGAGGTGGGACAATCGCCTGAACCCAGGAGGTGGAGGTTGCAGTGAGCCGAGATTATACCACTGAACTCCAGCTTCGGTGACAGAGTGAGACTCTGTCTCAAGAACAAAAACAAACAAACAAAAAACCTCTAATAATTTCTGCACATCCTACGTTGAAATGATAATGTTTTGGATACACTATTATAAGTAAAATATGGTGTTAAAATAAATGTCACCTAATTATTTTCCCCTTCTTTTTAACGTGGCCACTAGGATATTTGATGGCGTTTAGGATATATGGCTCATGCTATGTTCCACTGGACGTTCGGGCAGGATAATTAATTCTTGGTCATTCATTGGTTTGTGGGGGATGTTCTGAGCACTGCAGGTTGTTGAGTAGCATCCCCCATTTCTACCACTAGATGTCAGTAGCACTCCCCTCCCCAGTCATGACAACCAAAAATGTCTCTAAACACTGCCAAGTGTCCCCTGGGCGGCAGAAGCTCCCGGGTTGAGAACCACAGGTCTAGACCTTCCGGAGGCTTATCATGTTACATGCCAGGCACCTGGCACTTCAGAGGCAAAAGCTCACTGAATTGCCCAGCAATTCCTGGAGATGGAAATTGTCTCTATTTTATAGAGGAGGAAACTAAGGCTTTCAAAAGAGCTCAAGGTGGGCCGGCACAGTGGCTCACTCCTGTAATCCCAGCACTCTGGGTGGCTAAGGCGAGGATCGCTTGAGCCCAGGAGTTTAAGACCAGCCTGGGCAACATGGCGAAACCCCATCTCTACAAATAATACAAAAATTAGCCTGGCGTGTTGGCACACGCTTGTAGTCCCAGCTACTTGTGGGGCTGAGGTGAGAGGAGCACTTGAACCCAAGAGGTCAAGGCTGCAGAGAATCTTGTTCATGCCACTGCACTCTAGTCTGGGTAACAAAGTGAGACCCTGTCTCAAAAAACAAAGCTCAAGGTCACACAGCTGGTGATTATCAACCCCAGATTTAAACCCAGATCTCTGTGACTCCAAAGCCTTCTATCTTTTTTTTTTTTTGAGACGGAGTTTCACTTGTTACCCAGGCTGGAGTGCAATGGCACGATCTCGGCTCACCGCAACCTCCGCCTCCTGGGTTCAGGCAATTCTCCTGCCTCAGCCTCCTGAGTAGCTGGGATTACAGGCGCGCGCCACCATGCCCAGCTAATTTTTTGTATTAGTAGAGACGGGGTTTCACCATGTTGACCAGGATGGTCTCAATCTCTTGACCTCGTGATCCACCCGCCTCGGCCTCCCAAAGTGCTGGGATTACAGGTGTGAGCCACCGCACCCAGCTCAAGCCTTCTATCTTAATTGCATTTTCTGCCAGACCCAGAAGGAAGGGGACATACATTGCAGAGGAAAGGGTAGGGGCAGGACTGGGCCAGTGGGGACAGGGACGCCTTCTACATTCAGATCAATTTCTCACCAATGTCAATCACACATCAGCCCTCATCACTCTCTGGGCTAAGCACAAAGTCCATGCCACAGCCTAGGAGGGTTAGTGTTAGCTGAGCTAACCTGAGCTGCCTGTCCTACCACTCCCCACCCCGACCCTTCAACTTCATCCTCTACCACCCACCCTTGCTCCCAGGCTCCAGCCACACTGGCCTCCTCCTTCCTCTGATAGCACACTTGTGCCCCAGGACCTTTGCACGGCTCCTCCCTCTGCCTGGAATCCTCTCCCGCTAGATCTCGGCATAGTCTGCTTCCTTACTTCATTGAGGCTTCTGCACACATGCCACCTCTTCAGAGAGGTCTTCTCTGGCCACCTTGTCTAAAAAAAACCCTTGTGGATCACCTGAGGTCAGGTGTTCAAGACTGTCCTGGCCAACATGGTGAAACCCCGTCTCTATGAAAAAAATACAAAATTAGCAGGGCGTGGTGACGCACCTCTCTAATCCCAGCTACTCAGGAGGCTGAGGCAGGAAGATCGCTTGAACCTGGGAGGCGGAGGTTGCAGTGAGTCAAGATTGTGCCATTGCACTCCAGCCTGGGACAGAGCAAAACTCCTTCTCAAAAACAAAACAAAACAAAAACAAAACCTTGTCCTCTTCCTTGCTTTATTTATTTATTTAATTTATTTTTTTGAGATGGAGTTTGCCCAGGCTGGAGTTCAGTGGTGTGATCTTGGCTCATTGCAACCTCCGCCTCCTGGGTTCAAGTGATTCTCCTGCCTCGGCCTCTCAAGTAGCTGAGGTTACAGGAGCCTGCCACTATGCCTGGCTAATTTTTCTATTTTTAGTAGAGATTGGGTTTCACCATGTTGGCCAGGCTGGTCTTGAATTCCCAAACTCAGCGGCCTCCCAAAGTGCTGGGATCACAGGTGTGAGCCACTACGCCCAGCCCCTTGCTTTATTTTTTAATATGACACTGGTGTGTGTGCCAGGCACTCTAAGCCAATTGACTCATTTTCTTCGTAACACCATCTCCCTGAAATTCCATTTTCTGTTATTTGTCCCATTAGTGTCTCTTCTCTTCTACATCATAAGTTGCACAGGGGATTCATTTTGCCTGTGGCACCAGCCACCTGGATTCATGCTGGACCCACAGGAACTGTTCGGTAGGAGGAATGTCCTCTCCCTTTTGTCCTGGCCTGGCCAAACCCAACCTGGCCTCCAACTCAACTCTACCCCAGTGTCCTCTGATGCTAATTTAACCAGCATTCCCCAAGCACCTCCTTGATCTTACCCCTTCCACGTGACATGTTACAGGACAGGCTCAGAGAGGGCAGACACTATGCCCAAGGCCACACAGCCGGTTAGTGGAACAGTTAGGATTCCAACCTGACCTTCTTTTTTTTTTTTGAGACAGAGTCTCTCTCTCGCTCTGTCTCCAGGCTGGAGTGGAGTGGCGCGGTGTTGGCTCACTACAGCCTCCGCCTCCTGGGCTCAAGTGATTCTCCTATGTACCTGGCCTTCTGATGCTATGAATGGACGGCTCTGAGCGCCGAAGTCACACATCAGGCAGCAGAGTTAGCCCAGTGTGTGTTCTGGGTGTGTTTGTGTGTGTGTGTGCATGTGAGTCTGTGTGTGCCTGTGCTGGCCAGCTAGACTGTTAACTGCTGCCATGTGTATTTTTGCATGTTTTCACACCTCCAACCTCACCCTGGGGGCACAGGACCAGAGCACGGCCCCTGAGCTCACCTGCTCCTCATCCTACTCTTACAAAGCTGAGAAGGTGTGCAAGTCCCTCCCCTGGGCGCCCAGAGAACCTCGCATTTAAAGGCATCCTAGCACTTATCTCATGCCGTCGCTGTGATTTGTTTACACGTCTGCCTCCTCACCAGACTGTGAACTCCCAGCCCCCCACGCCCTCACCCTCCCCAGGGCAGATGCTGCGTCTGATTCATCTCACATCCCCAATGCCTGGTGCTGCGCACATAGTAGGTGCTCGAGAAACGTGCATGGAAAGAATGAGGATGGAAGATGTGGGGTTGAGTCTGTCAAAATTCATTTGTTCGAGTCATTCATTCATTCGTTGAGTCATTCAGTCTGTTGAAACACGCAAACACCTGTTGAATGCTCTGAGCCAGGCACTCTGCACAGTCTTGGTGGAAATCCAAGAGGACTAACCCATCATTCATTCACTCATTTTCATTCATTCATTCATTCATTCACTCACTCAACAAAGATGCATGTGGGCCTGCTCTATGCCGGGGCCCTGGAACAGAGCAAGTAATCAGACTCAACTCTCCCCCTTGAGGTGCTCACAGCCTAGACACGGATCTGACTTTCACCACTAAAGGCTAGACAGGCATGTCAGGAGGCCAAGATGGCAGGGGCTGAGGAACAACTGTCAGACTCAGCTCTGGCTCTTGGAAAGCTTAAAGCCTGGGAGGAAGAAGGGTGGGGGGCGGGCATGAAAACGGAGGAAACAAGTTCTCATGTGT
The DNA here is from genome assembly GCF_030222135.1 of Aotus nancymaae. NCBI lineage: Eukaryota > Metazoa > Chordata > Mammalia > Primates > Aotidae > Aotus > Aotus nancymaae. Next base: position 4,793,760 of record NW_026988441.1, on the reverse strand, counting down.
TATGCATCGATTTGTTAAGCCCATGGCAAAGGCAAGCAAAACTATTAACCCATTGATCGTTTTGCACGGCGGAGATTAATTAACGACCCATTTCACAGCTGAGGAAGGAGACTACCAAGGAGGGGAAATGATTTGTTCATCAGTCTACTAAGAAAACTCTGCCTCCTGTCTCTCTTTTTTTTTTTTTCAGAGTCAGGGTTTCACTCTGTCACCCAGGCTATAGTGCAGTGGCATGATCATAGCTCACTGTAGCCTCCACCTCCCAGGCTCAAGTGATCTTTCCAACTCAGCCTCCTGAGTAGCTGGGACTACAGGTGCACGCCATTGTGCCTGGCTAATTTTTGTATTTTTCTTTTTCTAGACGGAGTCTCGCTTTGTTGCCCAGGCTAGAGTGCAGTGGTGCGAGCTCAGCTCACTGCAACCTCCACCTCCCAGGTTCAAGTGATTCTCCTGCCTCAGACTCCCAAGTAGCTGGGACTACAGGTGTATGCCACCATGCCCGGCTAATTTTTGTATTTTTAGTAGAGATGGGGTTTCACCATATTGACCAGTATGGTCTCAATCTCTTGACCTCATGATCCACCCACTGCAGCCTCCCAAAGTGCTGGGATTACAGGCATGAGCCACCGTGCCCAGCCAATTTTTGTATTTTTCATAGAGGCTGGGTTTTCCCATGTTGCCCAGGCTGGTCTCGAATTCCTGGGCTCAAGCCATCCTCCCGCCTCAGCCTCCCAAAGTGTTGTGATTACAGGCATGAGCCACCGTGTCTGGCCTAATTCTCTAAACTAAAATTTATCTGTTTATCTGAATGGTACAGTTTCTGTCTCTCGACTGGACCCTGACTGACACTGGTGATGGTAACAATGACAATTATTATTCTGATGGCTGCCTTCCAGGGATGAGCATTTAATATACACGATGGCTCATCCTCTTCAATAAAAGCTGGCATTATTCCTATTTCAGGAAGAAGGATGGTGCCTCGAAGAGGGGGAGGGACTTGTTTGCCCCCCACCCCCATCTGCCTGTGGGGCTGGGGCTTCTTCCCCCTCAGCAGCGCAAGGGCCTGCGAGTCAGAGCATTGGTTTCGAGGCCCGTGTCGCAGAGCAGGAGGGGCAGAAGCACACAGGGAGAGACGTGCCGGCACCATGTTGGTTCGGTTTGACAAACACTGAGTCTTCCCTGGGCTCCAGGCATACTGCTGGCTGCCACGAGGCGGCACGTGGCCACCTGCCAAATCCCCAGCACTGCAAGTTCTGCCGAGCAGAGGGGGCCGAGGGCTGTTTTGGAAGACTTCCTGGAGGAAGGGGGCTGACAGACAAGCTCTGTCATGCCAGCGCCTGTCCCTCTAAGTAACCCCCAGCAGCCCTTCAAGGGCAGGGAGCATCAAGGAACAGGTGGGGACACTGAGGCTTCCCACAGGGCTGACCTGCCCAGGATCACCGGCAGCTTGGGTGGCTGAAGTGCCAGAGGTCATGACATTGAAAGCCCCGGCTCCTGCCAACCAGCTGTCGTGAGACCCCTGCCTACTCTGTACCTCTCCTCTCCCAGGGACTCCGGAAGTGGGGATGTCCTCCCTGTCTCCTTTCAGCACTCCCTTCCTGCTCAGGGACCCAGGTTGTCAGAACCCCCAAGGTCCTGAATTGCTAAAACTCCTATCCCACTCTCATTCCCTTCAGGGGCTGCAGGGGCTGCACGCTGGCCTTCCCCTGTGTCCTGCCCTGCTGACACGTGGCACCTGCACACATCACTGGCTGAATGAAGACACATGGGAACTGGGGACCCACAGCCCCCTTTCTTCTGGCTTTCTGGACAGGCCATGCCCCCCGCTCTGGAGCACCCCTTTTATCCCTTTTCTACTCCTGCTAATCTTAACACTGGGGGCACCTCTTCCAGGAAGCCACCTCTACCCCCAGCCACTCCACTCAAGCCCAGTCCGAGACGTGGGCTCCCACAGGGACCTGGATTCCCTGTGACTTTGCTCTGAGCACTCTGGATTGCAGCAGCAAACTATGTCATCTGCCCTCTGCTAGGCCACAAGCTCAACACTTTGTCCCCAGCACCCAGCTCTGGGCCTGACACAGAGAAGGAGCTCAGTAAATATCTGTTGGATGGATGGACGGACGGACGGACGGACGGATGGATGGATGGATGGATGGAGGAATGAATGGATCACTGGATAAAGGGTGGAAATAGTGAAGAAGTGAAGGGTGCAGAGTGCAGTCAAGAGGAGTGCCTGAGCTTGGCCCTGGGGGAGGCGGCTGTGGGGGGTGTGAGGGGCCTAGGGCGGCCGCTGCTAGACAGACCTTATTGTAGAGGGCGCAGATGTGCAGAGCTGTGTTCCCCGAGGCGTTCTGGGCTCCAGGCTCAGCCCCGTAGAAGAGCAGGTGCTCCAGGTGCTGAGAATGACCCCGCTGGCAGGCCTGGGCAGGACAGGGAGCGAGGGGCATGGATCAGACCCAGGCTGGATTCCGCCCAGGCTGCTCTCCCTCTGGGCCGAGAGTCTGTCTATGACCTGTGTTCTGGCCTTCTGATGCTAGCGTTCACCGCATCCACCTCCCCATCACCTTTTAGCCCCACTTCCTGCTGAGGGGCCTGGGCTGTCAGCTTCACAACCCAGATGTCCAGTCATTCCAAGCCCCAGGTGTCTGGTCTACCTCCTCAAGAGGGCCAAGAGGCCAGCCCATCCCTCTCAGGGATCAAGGCGTCTGGTTCCCCAGACCCTGCTCCCTTAGGGTCTTCATGTCTTCATCCCCCATCTTTTCCTCTTTGGGGGCCATGCTATCCTCACCCCCAAGCTCTGTGACGAGCCTGGCATCTGGTTCCCAGCCCCAGCCCCTTGGATGCCTTGGGGACCCGGTCCCCACCCCAGCCCTTCATGGCCCAGCCCTTCATGGCCCAGCCCTTCAGGGGCACCTGGTGAATCTCCTGCCAGCCGTTCTCATCAGCTATGCCCAGCTGGGCCCTGTTGTACAGGAGTAGCTCACAGCATCGGGGGTCACCACCCACCATAGCCGTGTGAAACAGAGGGGTCAGCCCCCGGCGGTCCTTGTAGTTGGGGGAACCCCCAAGGTCCAGGAGCGCCTAGGAACGGAGAGAGAGCCCAGTAGAAAAACACAGATGACCGTCACACATTAACCGGCTCATTCTGAAGGGCCAGGGGGACTTGGCAGTCCTGGGTGAACCAAGTGGCCAATGCCAGTCTCAGTTCCGCCATGATGCCCTTGCGCGACCTTGAGCCCGGCCCTTTCCCTTCCTGGACCGCTCTGATCCCCTGTTAACAATGTGGGAATTGGTAGATGCCTCCAGAGGACTCTGGCACTCTGACATCCTGCCCAGCCTTTCCCCTGGGGGGCAACCTTGGATGAGCCATTGAAGGATACTAGGGGCCACAGCACCCACTCATTCCACCTACTACAGGTGGGTTGTGGGGACAAATGAGAGGACAGAGTCTGGATGCAGGAGGGTCCCTGGCCAAGTGGGAGATGTTATTAGGTCCAGGATCTCAAAGAAGGGGCACAGCAGGAAGCCAGGGGACAGATGATAGATAAGCTTGGGTAAGGGCAAGGATCAGGCCAGCCTCACTGGGGCTGGAGGCCACTTCCTGCCCCCACTTGAAGGACAGCTCTGGGTGTGGAAGGCTGGCGATAATGAGCATTAATAGGAGAAAGTGTTGGCAGCAACCTGGTGTGAGGACAGCCTGTAGCAGAGCTGTCCAGCAGAACGTTCCGCCATCATGGGGATGGTGCGCAACTCCCTGCCCTATGTGGCGGCCACGCGTGGACCCTGAGCACTTGAATGTGGCTAGTGAGCCTCAGGAACTGAAACTTTAATTTTACTTCATTCTAATTAATTTAAATTTAAACAGCCCCAGGTGGCCAGTGGCTACTGGCTTGAATAGGTCTGGGGGCTGGGAGGGGTGTGTATGAGCAGGATGGGGGTTTGGGGGTGAGTGGGAATTGGGGGTACATGAAGAGGGTCTGCTAATTCTAGGGGTATACTGCAGATCCTTGTGGCTGGTGTCTGACTGCATTAGGGGCTCTTCAGGAAAGAATTTGAGGGAGAGAAGGGAGGGGCTGTTTAGCTGGAGCATCTGTGCATTGGGGTGCTTCTCAATGGCTGTTTTTGGGGGCAGCCCATCCTGACCTGTGTATGAAGAGGAATCAAGTGTCCTGGCGGGGGCAGGGGGAGAAGAAGAGTATTTTAAAATTAGACTGTGCAGCTGACGCTGTGTATGTATTTTGTGGGTGTATGGGTTTGTCTATTTGGGAAAGTGCATTTGAGGCTGTGTACGTGGGGAAGGGGCTGTATTTGGATGTGAGAGAGGAGGGAGCGGAGCTGGTGCAGGGCTGGGTTTGGAAAGGTAGCTGGAGGGCTCTTTTCAGGGTATATGAGGAGGGGCTCTATCTGGAGGCATAGCAGGGAGCTCACTTCATATTTTAAGGAAAGAGAAGGGTTTGCACCTTGGAGAGACAGAGGCAGGTGTGATATTGAGCTGGGTCACTGGGGATGGAGCCATTCGGGGTGTTTGGGGAGGAGGCTGTGCCTGGGGAATGCATGATATCAGCTATAGCCCAGGTGGGTACACCCAGGGGGCCTGACAAGGGTGACAATAGGAGCTGCCTGTCAGTCTATGGAAAGGGGCTTTGTACTGGGGACATGACAGGGCCTATTTTTAACAGAAACCAAAGAAAGGTTTGAGAAAGAACAAAGGGAAAAGGAGAGAGGGCCCCAGGACGGGGGCAGGGGTGCCCCACAGCCTCACCGTGAGTGCCAGGCAGTGTCGGGCACATGCGGCCTTATGCAGCGCTGTCATGCCATCCCGGGCCCGGAAGTCGATGTGGGCCCCGCCCAGGCACAGGGTTCGAATCACCTCTACGGAGCCTTCGGTCTGGGCCGCCAGTGTCAATGGGGTCTCTGAAGGGCAGGAAAAGCTGGTCACACAGAGCCCATTCTCTCCTCCATCCCTGCCCATTTTCTAGGCTCTGGAGCTCTCCACCCCACAGCCTCTGGCCCTCAGCCTCCCCTTCGGGACAGTGGCATGTTTGGGAGACACCCAAACAAGGAGCACTGAGATGGGGGTGTCACGGGCACAGCATCTGGCCTGGGGTGTCCCCAGGGAAACCACAGAGACTTGGATCAGTCAGGAATGGATCTGAATGCAGATGGCACCCCTGCTCCCCAGCCCTGTCCTGGCCCCAAGGTCCTCCTGCTGTGTGCCCCTCCCTACCTCCTGAATCCGAGTCATGGTAATTGGGGTCCAGCCCCTTGTCCAGCAGCCGCGCCACCTTGTCAGATGTCCCGAGCTGCACATACTCCAGGAACTTCTTCAACCCCGTCTGAGCCACAGGCAAAGAGAGAGAAGACAGGACAGTCAGGAGCAGGGAGGAGAAGCAGGGTCCTTGAGCAAGGCCGTCCAGTGAAAATACACGTGGAGTCATGTACATCATTAAAAAGTGTCTAGCACCCAGCCCTTTGGGAGGCCGAGGCAGGTGAATCACCTGGGCCCAGGAGTTTGAGACCAGCCTGAGCAACAAAGTGAGACCCCCTCTCCCAGTCTCTACAAAAAATGCAAAAAACTAGCCAGGTGTGGTGGCACACGCCTGTAGTCCCAGCTACTCGGGAGACTGAGCTGGAAGGATCCTTTGAACCCTGAAAGGTTGAGGCTGCAGTGAGCCATGATTGCACCACTGCACTCGACTCAAGCCCAGGTGACAGAGCAAGATCCTGTCAGGAAAAAAAAAAAAAAAAAAAAGAAAGAAAGCAGGGTGCGGGTGAACTGTTGTGTTGAAATTCATTTTTTTTTTCTTTTTTCTTTTTTTGAGATGGAGTTTCGCTCTTGTTACCCAGGCTGGAGTGCAATGGCACGATCTCGGCTCACCGCAACCTCCGCCTCCTGGGTTCAGGCAATTCTCCTGCCTCAGCTTCCTGAGTAGCTGGGATTACAGGCACGCGCCACCATGCCCAGCTAATTTTTTGTATTTTTAGTAGAGATGGGGTTTCACCATGTTGACCAGGATGGTCTCGATCTCTTGACCTCCTGATCCACCCGCCTCGGCCTCCCAAAGTGCTGGGATTACAGGCTTGAGTGAAATTCATTTTAATGATATATGTTCTTTAACTGACATAGCTACAATGTTATTGTTTCAACAGACAATTGAGATGAAATTTACTAATGAGATTATTTAACTTTTCTTTTTTTGATACTAAGTCTTTGAAACCCAGTGTGTATTTCACACTCACAGTGCATCTTAGTTGGGACCAACCACACTGAAAGCTCTCAGGAGCCACACTTGGCCAGTGGCTCCCAACATGGATGATGCAAGTCTGGAGGGATGGAACATTTAGGGGAGGAAAGAGTTCAATGCATGCTGTGGGCGGGAGAGGGCAGGCAAGGAGGGATTGGGAGGTTTTCCTTCTCAAGCATCAGGAATCCTTCATTTCTGACCAAAGCAGTTCCCCGATTTCCTCCCAGCTCTCACCATCAGAGACACAGGGGAGATAGGGGTTGAGGACTGGAGGGCAAGGTACCAGGATAGATATGGCTGGAAAAGGGGGAGTAATGCTTAGATTTTGCAGACGTTCAGGCTATGAGGGTGGGGGAACTGCAGCCTGTCTGTGAGATAGCCTCTAGGCAGAAGGACCTTCGATGTCAGGGTCCTAGGCCAAGGTGGGGAAGCAAAGAGGCCTTGGCTGGATGTGGGGAGAATCAGGGGAAGAGAAGGGGGACTCAAAGGAGGCCAGGTGGAAATGATTCAGCCCCAGGCAGAGGGATGAGGGATGAAAGAGGAAAGTAAGAAGGGGCTGTGATGGGGATAATGGCATTTGGGGTTGTCTCAAATGTGGTACAGCATCCCAAGTTAAGTCGGGGGTGGAGGGGACTGCCAGAGGGATAGCGGGCTTGAGGAATGTGGAGTCTGTTGGCCAAGAGGTGGGGAGAGAAGGTGCTTGGGCAGGGGCTCCGGTGGTAGGGTCTACAGGGGACAGATGCCAGCAGGGTTCTCTCACCTTCGTGTGCAATTTGGCCAGCTGCTTCTCATCCAGGTTGGTCTGTTTGTAAACTCGGGTCTTGTATCGGAACTGAGGTCAGGGATAGGGTAGTGGGAGAGACACAGAGACTTGGAATCAGGGGTCTGGGAAGGAGGCTTGGAGTAGGGGGAAGGTCTGATCCCCCTCTAATTCCCCGGTGGGGGCGTAACTCAGGGTAGGAGTGGAAACAGCCCTGGAACCTTGGTTTATTGGGCAGAGGGGAGGCAGTGGCTTTTCCAAGAGTGCTGGGTATCATGGTATAGGTGTGCTGCAACCCCTGCCTTGAAGGAGGAGGACTCTGGACCCCACAGGGAATGTTCTAGAGTGCCTACTGTAATTGGGAATCCTCCCCCAATTTGATGGGCCAGGAGAAGCTCAGGGCACGGAAGTGAATTGCCCAAGGCCACTTGGCTGGTCAGAAGTAGAACAGATGGTAATTTGAACTCAGGCCTCTCTGAGTTCCCTGTGCTGCTTAGAAGGTCTGGATTAGCACACTGGGTGCCCCCTCGTTAAGGTTTCAAGTGTGTTAAAAAGTGGGTGACGGACAGATGTATTTCAGGGTGTGCCTTCTCGTGTCAGTGAAGGAGTTGGGGAAGCTTCACCTCCAGGTAGGGGACCCCCTTCTCGAAAGACTGGGGGTACTCCCGCAGCAGCCTCTCCTCCTCCAGGAAGTTGGCATCACGGCCTGAGGTGGCCGGCTGGAACAGGCCATAGTTGAGCACATCCTGCAGGCTCTCGCTCAGGGCACAGAGCACCTGCTGCTTGGCCGTCCAGATGGTGGCATCAGGGTTGAAGCGCAGGCATTTCTGGTGGGGGAGGAGACAGGGGATAGGGTGGGTCAGGGGCCAGAGAGGAGCCTCAGGAGGGTTGGGAAGGGAGCTGGGAGCTGGGTGTCGGGGTGATTCCTCTGGGGATACCCAGCACCAGTGGCCTCCCCGTGTCAGTTGGGGCCCTGTACCCCTAGCTCCCCTATCCGCCCCTGCCGCCAGTCAGTGAGCAGGCACTCACTGTCTGGTGCAGGTCCGGGATGCCAATCCTGAAGACCATCATGCTGAAGTGGGCGTCGTCTGGGACTGACATTGAGCGGCCCTGAAGGCCTCTAACAGAGGCCAGGCTACCAGGTGCCCCACTGCCCCGGCCCCGGGTCCCCCGGGGGCCTCGACCTGGCCCGTCTGGGGAGCTGTCGGACTCTGAGCCCCCCTCGGGACACTCGCTGGCACTGTGGCGTTCCTCGTCCTCGCTTGTCGCGGGGCTGTGGGTCATCGTGGGGCCACGGGGCGACGGGGGACGGCAGCATCACAGGCGGCTGCGAGGGCCAAGGGCGGGCATCAGACTAGGAGATCAGGACCCCCCGGAGCCCAGGGCGCTACCCAGTGGTCAAGTGGTCAAGGACAGCCTTCCCCTACTGCCCAAGATGGACAGGAAGGAGGCTGGGCACACCCTCTGCCTGCAGGGCCTCCCTTGCCGCCTCCTCCCACGCTGGCATGCACACACCCCCATCCCTGACATGCTTCTGGCATGTGTCTCCTTCCCTGCCCTTGGCCCTGCTTGCAGCCCCCCACCCCCCCTGCGCCCCACTTTGCTGGTGACCCAGCGTGGCCGTGTCCCAGAAACCGCAGAATCACCACGGGAGCTGCTGGCCCACTTTGCCAGGCCACAGAAAATGCAGCTAAAATTAGCTAAGGACAGACAGGTGGACAAACTGACAGGCATCCTGCCCTCCTGGCCCCAGCCTGGCCCCTCACCCAGGGCAGTGGGGGGGGGGGCGGAGATTGGGGAGAAGCTGAGGCTGAGATGTAGTAAGGGGGAGATGGAGGCGTGGTGAGCCCGGAGCGGGTGGAGCTGGTGACTTCACTGAAGTGTGGCTGACAACGCGTGGCATGCTGAGTAGTGCTAGGGAATTGGTTGTCCCAGGGGAGCAAGGGGCACTGAGATGGGGTGTCACAGGCAGAGCATCTGGCCCGGAGTGTCCCCAAGGGAACCACAAGAAGTGGCCTTTGGAGGTTGGGGCATCTGGAGAAGGTGTGCGGGTGGGTGGGGAGGTTGGCCAGGGAGCACTGTCCTGGTGACAGTGGTGTGGTGCCCCGGTAGATATGAGTGGCAGCAGATGACCTGTAGCTCTTTTCTAGGACTGCAGGGTGGGTAGGCTGGCTTTGCTGAGTACTAGGGGCTCCAATCTGAGGACTGGGGTGTTAGGAGGGAGGTTAAGAAGTGAGAGGAGGGTCTGGGGGACTGAGGTGGGGGGTCGTTTCTGGATCCTTGCTGTTCTCCCGTGAGGTGGCCTTATGAGGGTGGGCCCCTTCCAAATGGGATCCGCCTCCCTCCTGTTCTCCCCCAACTCCCACCCCAGCACCGGAAACCAGAATGTCTGGTCTGGTCCCTCCCCCCCCACACCAGGCCCGGTTCCTGCACCGTTGCCATGGAGATGGGAAGCAGTGGAGGGTACTGCTGACTTTGGGGGAGTGGGGATGGGCTGGGGGGTTGGGGAAGGAAAGACGAAATGTGTGGGGGGGAAGGAGAGTTCCAGGAGCTGTGGGCGAACGAGCCTCTAACCCAGGGCCAGCGGACCCCTCCCCCACGCGCGGCAGCGCTGCGAAGCCCCCTCCCCCTCCAGGTACCCAGCCGCGCCGCCCGACCTGGTCCCTGCGGAGACCCTGGCCTCCTCCTCCTCACCCCGCCGCACAGCCCACCTCGCGATCTGGGGCCCGCAGCCACTCCCCCTCGGCTGACCCTGGCTGACCCCTAGCCTCAACCCCGCTGGGAGGGGGTGGCCAGTGGGAGGAAAGAAAAGCTGGCCGGGGCCCCCAGCGCGCAAGGCTGCCCCAGCCCCCGGGCCGGCTCCGGCCCCTCCCCCTCAGGGCTCGCGGGAGGGAGCGGGCACGCTCCGCCGGGGCGGCATGAATCAAACGCTCCGCGGCTAAGAATAGCTGGCACGCAGCTGGTACCAAGACGGGCTGAGGAATCGGCGAGGGGGGGGCGGAGGACGGGAGAGAGGGGGTGCCCTGGGAGGCTGCGGGGGAACAGGGGGCGGCTGGCGTGGCCGGGAGCCGGGCCCGGGAGAATGAATGGAGGCGGAGGGAGGCGGAGAGGGGCGGGGAGAGAGAGCCCGGGCCGAAGCTGGGAAACTGGTGGGGGAGAGCCCGGGCCGGGGAGAGGGGCGGGGGGCGCCGGGGAGCAGGAGTCGGGGGCGGGAGCCGAAGGGGCGCGCCGGCCGGCGGTGTAGCGAATGGAGACCAGGAGGGGACGCGGGGAGCTGGGGCAGGAGGTGGGATGGGAATGGAGGAGCCTGGAAGGAGAAGCGGGAGCTGGAGGGGTCGAAGGGGGCGGAGGAGGCCCGGGTCTAGACCCTCCCTGGAGGAGAAGGGGGACCGGGGTGACCTGGCGAAGGGGCCCAGGTGCGCCAGGGTGAGGCGGGGGAGTGGCCGGGCTGGGCGGGGAGGCGGGTACCGGGACTGAGCCCTTGGCCCCTGAGAGCCGGAAGGCGGGTTCGGGATAGGGGCTCTGCTGGCGGGGGATGGGGGGCGCGCCTCCCATCAAGGATGCGATCTGGGACGGGGCACGGGGGAACCGGGGCGTAACCCAATTTGGCGTCGCCCAGGGCAACGCTCCCCACCTCACCCGCACCCCCAGCCGCACACCCAGGCCCGGAGCCCGGCGCCAGGCCAAGGACATCCCGGGCGCCCCCGCCCCTTCCCGCGGCCCCGGCCCCGTAGCTCCCCCAACCCCCAGGTTCTCGACCCCCTTACCTGCCTGGCGGGGCTGCTGAGTCCCGGTCGGCGGCGCCCGCGGCCCCTCCCCCCTCCCCCCACCCCCCACCCCCCCGGAGACGGGGGACCCTCAGGCCATGCCCCACCGCCCCGGAGGGCGAGCGGGCCCGGGGAGGGGGCGGGCGGGGGCCAGGGGGGAGGGCGGGAGGGCCGAGGACCTCACCCCCCCCGCGGGCCGGGCCTGGCCATCCGCAGAGCGCCCCCCCTTCCGCCGCGGCCGCCGCGCCCCTCCTCGCCCGCCCCCGGCTCGGTCCGGCCGGTTCCGGGCGCCGCGTCTCCGCCTGCTCTTCCTCCTCCTCTTCCTCGGGCCGCCGCCGCCGCCGCCGCCGCCGCCCGCTCCGCGCCTCCTCTGCCACCCTTCTCGCTCTCTCGCTCTCGCTGTCTCTCCCTCACCCTGTTTCTCTCTCCCTCCCTCTCTCCCTCCCTCCCCTCCCTCCGCCCTCTCCCCTCCCTCCGGGAGTCGGCGGAGGAGACATCGCCCCTCCCCGCGCCCCCAAACCTCTCCCATCCCCCTCACCAACGCCGGCTCCGCCCCCTACCCTTGCCCTCCCCCACCACTCCTCTCCACCTCCGAGTCCCCAAATCCTGACTCCACCCCTACTTGCTCCCATACCCCAAAGAAGGGGTCCTTCCCCCGTAAATGTGCCCCCCACACACCTCAGGACTGCTCCCTCCCAGAGAGCTCTTTGCCCCCCTACACACAGTGGGGCACAACAAATATTTGTTGCCAGACTCTATACCCCCAAATTGAAGTGTGAAGGTTATAGATTCCTACCCTATTCCCCACCCCTCCACACACACACCCTTTCCATCTAAGCACTGGGGCCAGGCACACATGGCCATACCTGGGCCAGACCACATTCCCCCAAGGCACAGGTGCATAGTCACCAGCTGAGCAGCACCTGCAGACATCCCCACATACACACACTCTCCAGCACATGCAAGCCCAGACACAGTGCACCTGGGGTACACCGCCGCAAACACACCCAGCTACATGCAGTTGTGTGTCACACCCCTGTGCCCAGGCACACACACAGCATATAAGCACATGCACACATTTGCCCACCACACACGCGCGCACACACACACACGCACGCAGGCATTCACCCGGGTATGCATGCCCAGATCTCTCAACACCAAAACGGAGTTACAGCACTGTAGAGACGTGTGCACGCCTTCCCATCACACCCACCCACTGTGCCGTCCATTGCACTGGTTCGCGCTCACCCGTTTACATGCCTAACACCATGTCATCCTTCTCCTCCAGGATAGTTACTGCTGACATCCTGGAGCATTTTCTGTGTGCCAGGCTCAGAGACTTTCACCATCCCCATTTTCCAGAGGGGGAAGCAAAGCACAGAGAGGCTAAATAACTTACTCAAGGTCATCCAGCTACAAGGAGGTGGTAACAAGGATCAGGAACGGGTAGGTTGGCTCCAAAGTCCTCAGTCAATTGCTATTGTGCACTGTTGGGCATATCCCCTCACAGTTGCATATCCTTGATCCTCACACACAGACACACCCAGCCATCTCCTCAGAGCTTACACGTGTGTGTGTAGGCAAGCATATGCAGCCAGCTGTGTGCTAATTCATGCCTGGGACGCACCCACAAAGGCAGATCCCACAGGACAGCAGTGAGTGGTGAATGGCTCCTTAGCCCAGGCTTCCCCATTCTCCAGCTTCAACAGCACCTCCAGAGCCTGCAAGAGACAGTTCTAAGCAGCCTCTGGGTTCCCCTCCAGCTGCGGGCTCTCTGGGGTACCCCAGTATGAGATGGAGGAGGTGCCTGCCCAGCCTGGGGAGGCCTCTATCTTGATGCACGCCCACTAGCCCAGGTGGTGAGCAGCTGAGCCCGGGAGGGAACAGCTGCCTGTGTTGGCTCCAGCAGCCAGAGAGGCTGTGCGCCCCTGCACAGTTTACAAGGCCTTTCCCCACATATGCATTATTTCTTGAGGTCCATAGCTCCTGGTGAGGGGCCCAGGTCCCCGGTGGGCACCTGAGAGGCCCAGGCTCTGAGGTCAAGCCCAGGCTCTGAGGCAGGGAGCAGCCTGCCCAAGGTCACAGTGTCCTCGATGTACCAGGCTTTCTTGGAAAACGGAAGGCTGGAGGCATTGTTTTCCTAGGCCCCTCCTGGGGCTCCCGGCAGCCGAAGGCAGATGCCCTGCTCTTGGAACCAGAAACCTTGGCTAGCTGCCGCCACACTGGTGACCTCCAGCAGGCCATGCTGCTTCAGAGCCTCGGTCTCCTCCTTTGAAGAGCAAGCCCAGTGATCCCTGGCTGCTGTGCTCCATGCTTGTTGGCACCACCAGCCAGGCCTGTGCTGGAAAAGCCCTGCGTGACTCATGGGCCTGGCATAGAGGGGCATGGTGTGGCGCCGTGCTTCCTCACCTCCAAGCCCCTCTCCCATTGCCCTCACCACCTCCACCCACGCTGCCACCACCACCCTGGGAACTTGGGTGCCACCAAACCAAAAAGGTGAAGCCTCCAGGCCTTTGACCCCACCAGGAACAGCTACCCCCTCACCCACTCAACAGGTTGATTGAGCACCTACTATGTGCTCGGTAGGCCTTGTGCTAGGGAATCCAGCAGTGCATAAAAACCCCTGCCTTCTTTGGCAGGGGACAGATGTAAACAAACAAACAGATCGTGCCAGTCTTGATTATGCCAAAAAGATGAAATGGGGCATTTTAATAAAGTAACTTGTGGGACAGATAAGGTGGTTGGGGAAGGCTTCTTGGAGCTGAGATCTCGATAATGAGAAGGAGCTGGGGAAAGAACCTTCTACAAGGAGGAAAGGGCTAGTGCAGAGGCTCTGAGGTTGTAATAAGCTTAGTATTTGGGTATGAGCCAAGAGTCCAGGGAAGGTGGAGCCTGGGGGTGGGCCAGGGGAGTGGGGGTGATGAGGCTGCAGAGGTGCAAAGGGTCCTTCCCAACCCCCAGCATTGCAGGCTGTGCTGAGGAATGAGGCCCGGACTTGGCTTCTCTCCTGCTTATGATGGGAAGGTGGGGGAGCAGGGGAGTGGGGAGTGATGTGATCTGATTTATGGTTTGGAAGGATTGCTTTGGCTGCGGCAAGCAGCCGGGATTGGAGGGGCTCAGGAGGAAGAAGGGGGAGGGCAGGGAGACTGCAGTGGTCCAGGCTGGGATGAGGTGGCTCTTGGAATGCTCCCGGCTCCTTGAGCACACAACCCAGCGTCTGTCAATTTCACCTCCTGGAGAAACCTTCCCTGACTGCTCCTCCAGACTCCCCACCCCCTCCCACCTCCAGCCCCCTCACCCTGGGAACTATCTGGCTGCTGGTCTGTGAGCAGCTGGAGCCCCCAGCATCACCCAGCCCAGGGCCTGGCCTGCAGGAGGCTTCTAGTAAAGTGGTCATTTAATCTCTAAGCCCCATCTTCCAGGGCTGTGCACACAGTCACATGCATGCTCTTCACATGTGTCACCCCGCCCCCACACACACTCACTTGCATCTCCAGACAAGGGCTTGGAGGGTGGGATGGGCAATCGAGGGGGCAGGAGAGGCCCTGGAGTCTCCTCTATTGGGTGTGTGGGCTATGGTGGCCCCAGGGTAATAACAACCTCAGTGAGACCCTGAGGTCTGCTCCCTCTTCAGGAATGACCAGGCAGGGGAAAAGGGAGCAGTGCTCGGTCTCAGCATCCCACCACTGCCCAGTTGGTTCTAAGCGGGTTCCTGGGCTGTGGCCAGGGCCTGCGTTCTCCAAGATTCCTTGAAGAGTCGGCTCCGTCCTCTTCCTGATTATCTGAGCTTTGGGCCACGGCAGAAGGAAAGAGCAGGGCGGAAGCGAGCTCTGGAAAGTGGAAAGAGGAGGGTGTGTGAGGAGACCCAAGGCGGGATCCAGGCTTTGGAACGTTGGAGGTTTCCGGCCACAGAGGCAGGGCCTCAAGGGAGCCAAGAGGGGCGGGGAGAGACACACACAGAGGAGCAGAAGAGACCAAGGGACAGACAGAGACGAGGAGAGGAACAGGAAGAGAGAAGTTGGGAGAGTCGGGAACCCGGGGGCCAGTGATCTGTACACAGGGCAGAGCCTCTCAGCAGTTCTCAGAGACCCCCACCCCCACCCCAGACATCCAGACATCTGGAACCTTGGGTGCCAAGAGTACAGCCTAATGCAGGCAGCCTGGCTTTTGGGGGCTTTGGTGGTCCCCCAGCTCTTGAGCTTTGGCCATGGGGCTCGGGGAGCCGAGAGGGAGTGGGAGGGAGTCTGGGGAGGTGCCCAGGAGGAGGAGCGGGAGAGGGAGGCCCTGATGCTGAAGGTGAGCTCTGGAGTGTCAGGGAGCTATGGGTGGCAAACTGTGGGCATGGGAGGGGGTATTGCAAGGTTAGGGAAATGGTCAAGGAGGAGTGATCGGGATAGTCTCAGAGGAGGGGGGTGCTGGGCTCAGAGACAGGACTCAGGAGGCAGAGAATGAGTTAAGAGTTGGAAAAGGGAGTGTGGGGCATCTTGGTGGCAGGCTGGGGCTCACCACCCCTCCCCTGCCCCAGCATCTGCAGGAGGCCCTGGGACTGCCTGCTGGGAGGGGGGATGAAAATCCTCCCGGAACTGTTGAGGGCAAAGAGGACTGGGAGATGGAGGAGGATCAGGGAGAGGAAGAGGAGGAAGCAACGCCAACCCCATCCTCCAGCTCCAGCCCCTCTCCCACCCCTGAGGACACCGTCACTTACATCCGTGAGTAACTAGAAGCCCCCACCCCCAAACCCCCAGGCCTCCGCTATCACTTTCGCAAAAATGAAGGGTCTGTTCACTGCCCGATAGCTTTTCAGCTGTCCATTGCCCAGCCCAGAGCCCCCACACCCCTAGAAGCCCCAGGTCCACGGCCATGCCTCCTAAGAGCCTGGGCCACTCGATTCTACCTTCCAGGAATCCCGTCCCACCCCACCCCCGCCCCGCTCTCAGGAGCCCTAGGTCCCAGTTCTCCAGGTCCTCAGGCTCCCCGCTGCATCCCCAGGCTCCCCCTCCAGCACGATCCCTGTGTGTCCGCAGTGGGCCGCCTGGCCGGCCTGGACGCAGGCCTGCACCAGCTGCACGTCCGTCTGCACGCGTTGGACACCCGCGTGGTCGAGCTGACCCAGGGGCTGCGGCAGCTGCGGAACGCGGCGGGCGACACCCGCGATGCCCTGCAAGCCCTGCAGGAGGCGCAGGGTCGCGCCGAGCGCGAGCACGGCCGCTTGGAGGGTGAGTCCGCGGCGCACGGGGTGGAAAAAAATGAGACTATCTGGGCCAGGTATGGGACTGGTGGGAAGGTGGCCCTCGGTGCCCGGGGCGGGAGGGTGGGTTCGGGAGAACTGGGGTGTGCTGGGGGACAGGGAGGTTAGAGAGCTGGGAGGCTGAATGCGGGGAGCAGAGCTGACACCCTGGAGCCGCGCGGACCTGACTGGGGCAGCACCACGCCCCCTACAGTCCCGCCCCCACCGTCTGGCCCCGCCCCTGGCGGGCCGGACTCTCCGCCTCTGGGCTCCTGCGGTTCTGGCCACGCCTCCTCCCAGCCCACCCCACGATGTCCCGACCCCGCCTCCCTCCAACCCCGGTGCTTTAGCTCCGCCCCCTTCCCGCCTCCAAATGCATGACCCCGCCTCCTTCTCGACCCGGCGGGGTCCACAGGCTGCCTGAAGGGGCTGCGCCTGGGCCACAAGTGCTTCCTACTCTCGCGCGACTTCGAAGCGCAGGCGGCGGCGCAGGCGCGGTGCACGGCGCGGGGCGGGAGCCTGGCGCAACCCGCGGACCGCCAGCAGATGGAGGCGCTCACCCGCTACCTGCGCGCGGCGCTCGCTCCCTACAACTGGCCCGTATGGCTGGGCGTGCACGATCGGCGCGCCGAGGGCCTCTACCTCTTCGAAAACGGGCAGCGCGTGTCCTTCTTCGCATGGCACCGCGCACCCCGCCCCGAACCCGGCGCCCGGCCCAGCGCCACGCCGCACCCGCTCAGCCCGGACCAGCCCAACGGCGGCACGCTGGAGAACTGCGTGGCGCAGGCCTCTGACGACGGCTCCTGGTGGGACCACGACTGCCAGCGGCGCCTCTACTACGTCTGCGAGTTCCCCTTCTAGCGGGGCTGGTTACCCGCCTCTCCGCCCATCCCACCACCCGGCCTTCGCCTGTGCCGTGCCCACCCTCCTCCGAGATCGCCCTTCACTCCCTGTCCACGGATGGCAGTGTCCCCCCGCCCCCCGTCCCCCGGGCTGGGCCCTCCTGGGAGGGCTCTTGCGGTGCTGGGACCCCTCCGTGTCAGTGCCTTTCCTTGAAGGGGCGGGCAGCAGGCTAGGTCCGGTGCCAATAAATCCTTGTGGAATCTGACTTGAGGGGCAGTGAGGGCACTCTTGGACTTTATCTCCTGCAGGGGAAGACGGGAAGGGCCAGACCCTGGTCTTTGGGCGCCTGTCCTTGCCTTTGGATACCTGCTTTTTACAGATGTCATTTGAAATGTCAGAGTGATGGAGAAACACAGGTGCATATGTAACACACGGTCATCTGCTCCTGTGCACAGATGCCCGGAGTACACGCGTGTAAACGCTGTAAACACCTTCACCTCCATCGTGCCCTCTCTCTCGGCCTTTGGGAAGCAGGGCCTGCCAACCACCCCAGGCTGTGGCTTTGGTCCTTTTCAAAGAGATTTGGGAAACATGAAGGAGTTAAAGGCTCTGACAAGTCCTGCAGGAAAGAGCCCGTTTAATTTGTTTAAGTGGTGTGCCACCAATTTGTCTCCCCTGATATCATTTCATGGACTTGTTGAGATGATGTATTGAAACATGGACTTAAGGACCCACCCAACCCTGAAGCTTAGACTTCCAATTTTTCCTCCTCTGCTTTCTGCCAGTGAGGCCAGGAGCCCAGCCCTTCCCCTCTGTGAGCCTCGGTTTCCTCATCTGAACATGGGCACAATCCCTTGTACTTTCTACAGCTCTTGAGATGTTCAGGTGAGGCCAGGACAGTGTGCATTTGGGGATGGCTGAACTTGAGCCACACGCTGCCTTCCTTTCTTTCTTTTTTTGAGACAAGGTCTTGCTCTGTCAGCCAGGCTGGAGTGCAGTGGTACAATCATGATTCAGTGAAGCCTCAACCTCCTGGGCTCAAGCAGTCCTCCCGCCTTAGCCCCTCAAGTAGCTGGGACTACAGGTGCACCCCACCACACCTGGCTAATTTTTGTATTGTTTGTAGAGGGCGGGTTTTGCCATGTTGCCCAGGCTGGCCTTGAACTCCTGAGCTCAAGCCATCTGCCCGTCTGGGCCTCCCAAAGTACTGAGAATACATGTGTGAGCCACCTTACCCGGCAATCCCTCACCATTTTTCATACCTTTACTCCTTGAGGGCAGTGAAGACACTCAGGAATCAGCCAGCCTGGGCCTCAGCATAGTGGACAGCTCTGTTTGGAGGAGAGGCACTTTAGAAATCACCCTAGTACCTCCCCCAATATTGGCACCGTGGGCATGACCCTGACATCAGGGAGCCCAGGAATGGGGATGTGACCCTGTCTGTCCTTACCACTGTCCCCTCCTTCAGCCATGGCACCACCGCCTAAAGGGACACCATTGGATCCACACATGGGAAGAGCAAGCCATCACTGTCAGCTTAGATAGAGGGGAGATCACTCACCCTTCTCCCTTCAGGAGTTATTTCTCAGTCCTACAGCCCAAGAGGAATACAGAATAGGAGAGTGGGGGTGTGGCCTGGAGTCAGCCTTCAATCAGAAATTCTCCCCACTCTGAGCTTCAGTTTCCCTGGGGAGGGACAGACAGGCTGACATCTTAAAGCCAACCAGAGGTCAGATTAGGCAGACAACGATGAGTACCTATTATTTCCCAGAGAGGTCCCCGCCCTTGCAGAGTTTCCATTCTGGAAAGTATGTGGGCGTGGTGCACCATGGTTACCTGCCCGGATTCTGGAGCCAGATGGTCCAGGTTCCAATCCTATCTCAGCTGCTTATCTCCTGGGAAAACCTGAGTGAGACATAACCTTGCTGTTTCTCAGTGTCCCCATCTGTACTGTGGGGATAAAAACAATATTGATCTAGAATAGTACCAGATACAGAGGAGTCTGCAATTCCCAATCTGATCTTCCCCAGGGCAAGTCAACCTCACCTTCACCTCTGTGTGCTCTCTCCTGACACTGTGCTCTTGTATATGCAAAGATTTCCATCCTCCTTTCTCTGCAGGATAAACACCCACTCCCAAGAATTGGATAACACATCATCCCAAACAACCAGACTTTCCCCCCACCCCGCGCGGGGTTAGGGACCCCCTTTGGTATCCACAAACCTCTTGTTCCTCACTTGACCCAGCCCTGATCAGCCAGGCTGAGGGACACTCCAGGTGTGTGTGTGGTGGGGGGCAGGACAGGGCATGACTATCTCCATGTCCTCAGCATCGCCTGGCACACGAGAGCCCTTTGAATGAAAATGCTTGTGTGGTGTTATGCTGGGGACCCTGAGATGAGTCGGATCTCTGCTGCTTTTCCTCCCTGGCCTTCTCCAGGCTGGGTGAGGCACCTCCTCTAGCTTTCCATAGGGTCCAGGGCTTTCCACATCACTTTAGGTGCCACCGTCTGGTCTGACACTGTCTGTCTCTCTGGCAGTGCCTGGAGCTACCATACCAAGCACAGGGACAGCTATGGGCATGTAGAGAGAGAGGTCCGAGGTGGGGAGTGGCATGCCTGCAAGGACTGTTTATACATCGGAACAGCAGCCTATAAGTGGCATTCGGTGCTGATTCCTGACTAATCTGCGTGGGAAACCTACCCTCTCCTCCAGGAAGCCCCACCAGACTTCCCACGGGCCAGAGTTTGCAAATGTCCTCTCTCTGAATTTCTACGGAGCGCCTGTGGTTTGCAAGTCCAGAGTCATGGACTAGGGGAGGCCTCGGCACCTGATTGGGATGGATCCATTAAGGGATCCCAGGGAAGTAGTAGAGGAAGGGCAGGAAGCCTAGGATGATTCAGCAAAGGAGGAAGAACCAGCGGCCGCAAGGGCTTACAGGGCGACAAAGCCCAGGAGGCCAAGCAGCACGCCTGTTACCGCCTTACCAGAACCACGTTTTTCTGCAGTAACGGGTTGACTCCAACGGGTCACCTCGCAAGCCCCGCCCCCTCCTCCCACGTGGGGGTTCCCCTCCATTTCCCAGCAAGCCTGAGGGCCACGCCTTGGCGGTGAGGTCGGAGCTCCGCAGTCTCCAATCAGAGCTCAGACCCCTCCTCTCCTCCCAGGCCTCGCCCCGCGGTACTTTGGGAAATGTAGTCCGGTCACGCGCCCAAAGGTAGGAAAACCCCCAAGCAGTGAAGTCTTAGCATTCAACTTGCACTTGGATCTCTCAGACAAGAGTTTTTCAAAACAGGCGCATTTCCTTGGGTATATCATAACCATTTTTTGAAAAGTGAAATAAGTTCATATGAAATATTAGTATCGTAGAAAATGATAAGAAGCTTTTCAAAATTTGAACGTCAGTATACCAAATTACAACATAAAATTCAATATAAAATTTCTTTGTGGCTAAACGCTGGTCCAAACCAACTTAGTTTCTTTGTTTTCTATTTATTTTCTTTTTCTTTTTTCTTTTTTATTATTTATTTATTTATTTAGAAACGGAGTCTCACTCTGCTGCCCAGGCTGGAGGGCAGTAGTGGCACAATCGTAGCTCATTGCAGCCTTTAACCTCCTACACTAAGCCAATCTTCCCGCCTCAACTTCCTGAGTAGCTGGGACTACAGGCGTGCACCTTACAAAAGCAACACAAAGGCCGGGCGCGGGGGCTCACGCCTGTAATCCCAGCACTCTGGGAGGCCGAGGTCGGTGGATCACAAGGTCAGGGGTTAGAGACCAGCCTGGCCAATAGGTGAAACCCCGTCTCTACTAAAAATACAAAAATTAGACGGGCGCGGTGGCAGGCGCCTGTAGTCCCAGCTACTCGGGAGGCTGAGGGAGAAGAATCACTTGAACCTGGGAGGCGGAGGTTCAGTGAGCCTAGATTGTGCCACTGCACTTCAGTCTGGGTGACAGAGCGAGACTCCGTCTCAAAAAACAAAAACAAAAACAAAATAAAAATAAAGAAAAACAAAATTTTAATTTGGAAATAATTTTAAACTTATAGATAACCTGCACATATGTAAACACTGTAGTACAAATACTCAGATTGATTTATTAACAGTTTGTGCCTTTGCTTTGGCTTCATCATTCCATCTATGCATCCACCCACCCATCCTAGCCTAGTCATCGGGGACAAGCAAGACAAAGTCAGGTTTGTTGACCCATTGAAATGATGGCGATCACTCCCCGGAGGAGAAGCTGCAATCGAGTTATAGGATTTGGAGGAAGACAGAAATTTGGGTGAAATTTAAGTGAAGCAATGTTTAGATAGGTTTAGAACGAGGTAGGAATCTATATAAGTGATTCAACATCAAGCCTGGGCCAAGTGCAGTAGCTCATATCTGTAATCCCAACACTTTGGGAGGCCAACACAAGAGGATCATGTGAGCCCAGGAGTTCAAGACGAACATGGGTAACAGTGAAACCCGGTCTCCATGGAAGGAAGGAAAGAAGGAAGAAAGGAAGGGATGGGGGGAGGGAGGAAGGAAGGAAGGAAGGAAGGAAAGAAAGGGAGAAAGGGAGGGAGGGAGGAAGGCAGGGAGGGAGAGAAGGAGGAGGGGAGGGGAGGGGAGGAGAGAAGAGGGGAGAATCATCTGGGTGTGGTGGTAGGGGATGCCTTGAGCCCAGGAGTTTGAGGTTGCAGTGAACTATGATTGTACCACTGTATTCCAGTCTGTGTGACAGAATGACACCCTGTCTCAAAAAAATAAATAAATAAATCAGATTTGAACTGCAAAGTGGACCTAAGGTCTTGTTTCCCTGGAAACTACAGTGTTAATATAAATGTGGCATGCTGTGACCAGAAACTCTTTATTTAAAGCTCTGCACCAGGGCTGGAAATTGAGGCTTCTTATCTTTGTCAAAGTGACAGAGATCTTCCAGGCAACAAAGATTAGGATGTTTCATTCTTACAGATAGACTTTCAAATGGCCAAGTTTCCAACAGTCTATGATTTTAGAGAACACAGTTTCTCAGAGAGTAAGATAGCAGTAGTCATTCACAAAGGGGGCTGCTAGGACACTTTCACCGCTGCAGCTCGCCGCTGGGTGAAGTGTGTGCTGCTAACCTTGCAGTTGGTTTCATCTGGATCTATAGATGATGAGCAGGCCAGATTTTTACAGTATTGGCTAGTTTTAGCTCATATATATGTAATTTTTCTTTTCTTTTCCTGCCTTTCTTTTTCTTTCTCTTTCTCTCTCTCCCCCAATCTTTCTTTCTTTTTTCTTTTTCTTTTTTTTTTAGATGGAGTTTTGTTCTGTCGCTCAGGCTGGAGTACTGTGGCGCAACCTCCGTTTCCCAGGTTCAAACAATTCTGCCTCACCCCGAGTATGGAGTGCACTGGTGCAATCACAGCTCACTGCCGCTTAACTGCCTGGGCTTCAGCAATTCCCCTCAGGCAGCCTCCCAAGTAGCTGGGACCAAAGACATGCACCACCACACTCAGCCAATTTTATTATTGTTATTTGAAGAAACGAGGTCTCTCCCAGGCTGGTCTGAAACTTGTGGGCTCAAGGAATCCTCCCTCCTGCCTCGGCCTCCTAAAGTGCTGGGATTATAGACAGTAGTCACCATGCTGGGCCTTACCCGTATATTTTCGAAAGCATTTAAGGGTTAGTTACACATATCATGTGTGTAACTAAATTCTTCAGTGTGTATTTCCTCAGAATAGAAATATTACCCTCCATAATCACAGCAATCAACTGTAAATGTAACATTTATAAATACTTTTATCTAATCCACTGGCGATATTCAAAATTATATCAGTTTACCCAATGATGTCCTTCACAGCACTTTCCCCTCCAGTTCAGGACCCCATCTGGGGTCAGGCATTGCATTTAGTTGTCTCTTCTTTTTCTTTTTCTTTCTTTCTTTTCTTTTTTTTTTTTTTTTTGAGATGGAGTCTCGTTCCGTCGCACAGGCTGGAGTACAGTGGCACGGTCTCAGCTCACTGAAACCTCCACTTCCCAGGTTCAATTAATTCTCCTGTCTCAGCCTCTCAAGTAGGTGGGATTACAGGCACCTGCCACCATGCCCAGCTAATTTTTGTACTTTTAATAGAGATGAGGTTTCACCATGTTGGCCAGGCTGGTCTTGAACTCCTGACCTCAGGTGATCCACCTGCTTTGGCCTCCTAAATTGCTGGGATTACAGGCGTGAGTCACTGCACCCGGCCAGTTGTCATGTCTCTTTAGCCTCCACGAATCTGGAACATATTTATGATATTGACATTTTGGAAGAACAGCTCCTTGCCCTTTTAAAAATAGCACATTTTGGCCAGGTGTGGTGGCTCACGCCTGTAATCCCAGCACTTTGGGAGGCTGAGGCAGGTGGATCACGAGGTCAGGAGATGGAGACCATCCTGGCCAGCATGGTGAAACCCTGTCTCTACTAAAACACAAAAAATTAGCTGGGGATGGTGATGGGTGCCTGTAGTCCCAGCTACTGGGGAGACTGAGACAGAGGAATTACTCGAACATGGTAGGTTGCAGCGAGCTGAGATGATGCCACTGCACTGCAGCCTGGGGACAGAGTTAAGACTCCATCTCAAAAAAAAAAAAAGTTCTGCATTTTGAGCTGGTCTAATGTTTCCTCGTGATGATTAGATTCAGGTTATACATTCCCCACCAGAATAATGAGGTTAGGTGTGCACAACCTTGAAGGTATCCCTCTGGACACAGACAGTGTCTTACTGTCCCTCATTAGTGAAGTGAGCTTTGATCACCCAGCAAGCTGATGTCCAATTCCTCAGCTGTATAATACTCCTTTGCAGCTAATAAGCAGTCTAGGGGCAGATACTTTAAGACAGGTAGGTATCTGCCTTTCATCAAAACTTCCCCCGTGATTTCGCACCCATTGATGATTCAGCAGATGTGGGCTTATTATGAACAACAGAAGATGCTCCTGGCCTGTGTGGTGACTCACGCCTGTTGTCCCAGCACTGTGGGAAGCTGAGGCGGGAAGATCACTTGAACCCAGGAGTTTGAGACCAGCCTCGGCAACATAGTGGGACCTCGTCTCTACAAAATATACAAAAATTAGCCTGGCGTGGTGGCACAAGTCTGAAGTCCCAGCTACTTGGGAGGATGAGGTGGGAGGATTGCTTGAGCCCAGGAGGTTGAGGGGTGGGGGGAGAGAATAGGATGTTACTGTTAAATGCTTTCTCCCATCCCCCTCACTGGTTCCCACCATCCTGAATTGTTTCACTGCTGCTTGATTTTCACTATTATTTTAGCATGTGTGTATGTTTCCCGAAACAACGTCCTATTTAGTTTTGCTTGTTTTTTGGGCTTTGTAGTAATAATACCTGTATTTGTTTGCTGAAACTACCCTTATAAAGTAGCACAGGCTGGTGGGGGCTGAAACAGCAGAATTCATTGTCTCCCAGTTCTGGAGCTGGAAGTCTGAGATCAAGATGTCAGCACGGTTGGTTTCTTCTGAGGCCTCCTTCCTTGGCTTGCAGACAGCTGCCTTCTTGCTGTGTCCTCACGTGGTCCTCTCTCTCTGCACATCCCGGGTGACTCCTGTGTGGCCGTATTTGCTCTTCCCATAAGGATGAAGTCCGATTGGATTAGGGCCCATCTTAATGGCCCCATTTAACCTTCATTGCCTCTTTGGGGGCTGCATTTCAGCCCACAACCATATCTTACTGTAGGCAACTTGCTTTTTCTTTTCTTTTCTTTTGAGACAGAGTCTTGCTCTGTTGCCCAGGCCAGAGTGAAGTGGTATGATCTTGGCTCACTGCAGCCTCCGCTCTGCCTCCCGGGTTCAAGCCAATCTCCTGCCTCAGCTTTCCAAGTATTTGGGACTGTGAGCACACACCACCACACCTAGCTAATTTTTGCATTTGTAGAGATGGAGTTTCACCATGTTGATCAGGCTGGTCTTGAACTCCTGACCTCAAGTGATCCATCCGCCTCGGCCTTCCAAAGTGTTGGGATTACAAGTGTGATCCACCTCGCCCAGCCAATGCAACTTGCTTTTTAAAGACAAACAACTTCTATTACTAAGATGCGTTTGTGATGGTGCCTGTAGCTATAGTTTGCACAGTTTTGGGGGGTATGGAATGAAAATGATTAAAAATAATATGAGAGAAATCAGTGAAATGGATGGGGGAAGAAAAGAAGATGAACAAAACCTATAGCTATTTTAATTTTTGAAAAAGCGACTAAGACTTACTTTTGGCAAACCAATTGAGAACAAAGAGACAGGATGCAAATAAAATACAAATTGTAAAATGGTGAATAATTATAGCCAGGACAGAGATATAAAAAGTAATGAATTATATTATGGCTATGTGCTAACATTAAAAACCTGAATGAACTGGTTAAATTACTAGAAAAACATACAATGCTAAAATGACACAAAATTAAAGAACTTGAATAAGCCAGTGACTATTAAAGAATTTGAAATTATATTCAGAGATCTCCCCTCTCCCCAAAAACCCCCCGGCACAGATGGTTTTCTAAGCGAGTGATACCAAACATTCAAAGAATGTTTAATTCCTATCTTGTATGAATTATTCCAGAAAATTGCTGGAAAATTATGTAATAACTGCCTGATTCATTTTTAGAGGCTAATGCAATGTTGAATCCAAAATCGGATAAGAACCAGATGCAAGAAAATTATAGATTCCTTTCACTTGTGAATGAAGATGCAAAAATCCCAAATTAAATAATTCTCTATTAAATCCAGCGTATCATAATTCTTCATGATTAAATAAGATTTCTCCTCCTAATTCGAAGATGGTTCAAAAATTGAAAAAAATCTTTCATATAATTCACCATATCAATAGACCAAGGAATAAAATATAGTAATTTCAACTGATGTGGGAAAATAATTTCATAAGGCTGTACATCTATTTATGATAAAAAGAATTAAAACACTTTGCTTTGGGAGGCTAGGGTGGGCGCATGGCTTGAGCCCAGGAGTCTGAGACCAGCCTGGGCAGCATAGCGAGGCTATGACATGGTGGTGTGCATCAGTCGTCCCAGCTACTTGGGAGGCAGAGGTGGGAGAATCACTTGAGCCTGGGAGGCTGCATTGAGCTGGAATTGTGCCACTACACTTCAGCCTGGGCAACGGAGTGAGAGTCCATCTCAAAAAACAAAACAAAAGAAAATTAAAACACTTATCAAACAAGGAGGAAAAAATAACTTTTTCCTTTTTTTTTTTTATTTTTAAGATGGAGTCTCACTCTGTTGCCCAGGCTGGAGTGCAGTGGTGCGTTCTCGGCTCACTGCAACGTCCACCTCCAAGGTTCAAGCAATTGTGTGTCTCAGCCTCCCCGGTAGCTGGGATTATGGGATTACAGGCACCCACCACCACGCCTGGCTAATTTTTTGTGTTTTTAGTAGAGAGAGGGTTTCACCATGTTAGTCAGGTTGGTCTCGAACTCCTGACCTCAGGTGATCCGCACTCCTCGGCCTCCCAAAGTGCTGGTATTACAGGCGTGAGCCACCATACCCAGACAATTCACACATTTAAAGTCTACAACTCAATGGCTGTTAATGTATTCACAGATACACACACCTATCACTACAATTTTAGAACATTTTCACCACTTCTGGAAAAAAACCTGTACCCATTAGCTCTCATTCCTCTGCCTCCCCAGCTTCCCCAACTCCACCCAGCCCTAAGAAATTACTAATCCTCTTTATGTCTTTATAGATTTGCCTCTTATGAACATTGTTCATATGAATGGAATCATATAATGTTGTGACTGGCATCTCTTTTTTTAAATTTTTTTATTTTGGAGACAGGATCTCACCCTGTCGGCCAGTCTGGAGTACAGTGGTGCCATCGTGGCTCACTGAAGGCTGAACCTCTGGGGCTCAAATGATCCTCCCACATCGGCCTCCTGAGTAGCTAGGACTACAGGCAAGTGCCACCACACCTGGCTATTTTGGTAATGTTTCCACAGATTAGTGTCTCACTATGTCATCCAGGCTGGTCTTGAACTCCTGAGTTCAAGTGGTCCGCCTGCCTTGGCCTCCCAGAATGCTGGGATTACAGGTGTGAGCCACTGCTCCCGGCCCAGGAAATACTTCTGCTACTTCTTTCACTTAGCATCGTGTTTGCAAGGTTCATCCGTGTAGCATCTACTAGTATTTCATTCTTTTTGTTTTGGAGACAGAGTCTCCCTCTGTCGCCCAGGCTGGAGTGCTGTGGCGCCATCTCGGCTCACTGCAACCAGGTTCATCTGCCTCCCAGGTTCAAGCGATTCTCCTGCCTCAGTCTCTTGAGTAGCTGGAATTATAGGCACATGCCGCCACGCCTGGATAATTTTTTGTATTTTAGTAGAGAGGGTTTCACTGTATTGCCCAGGGTGGTCTTGAACTCCTGACCTCAGGTAATTTGCCTGTCTGGCCTCCCAAAGTGCTGGGATTACAGGCATGAGCCACCATGCCAGACTGTAATGTATTAAGCTTTGAATATGCAACTCAATAGTTAACATCAATCTTTCCCCACAGATAATTCTGGTGCTTGTGAACTTGTGGTCCCCGAAGACATTTGCCACCAAGTTCCTGGGGACTTGCAAAATCAGTCTATGGGAGATGGATATGTGAGTCGGCTTCTAAGAAGTTCTTTGGCTGCCTCTGGCACACGGGGCCATCTCTCCTCTGCCTGCCCTCTCCCCTCTTCTCCCTCCACTTTCCATAAAGTCAACAAAATCAGTTAATATTTACAAAGCACTGAGAACAGGGCTTGGGACTCAGTAGGTGGTAAAAAAAAATCAGCAGCTGCTTTTTTTTTTCTTTTGAGACAGAGTCTTACTCTGTTGCCCAGGCTGGAGTGCAGTGGTGTGATCTCAGCTCACTGCAACCTCTGCCTCCTGGGTTCAAGCAATTCTCCTGCCTCGGCCTCCCAGGTAGCTTGGATTACGGGCACCTGCCACTACACCGGCTAATTTTGTATTTTTAGTAGAAATGGTATTTCACCATGTTGGCCAGCCTGGTCTCAAACTCCTGACCTCAGGTGATCCATCTGCCTTGGCCTCCCAAAGTGCTGGGATTACAGGCATGAGCCACCCTGCCCGGCCCATCAGCTACTATGATTAGCATTATTCCTTCTGCAGAATGTTTTAGCTACTGCATTTTATAGATTCTAAGACACTCCACTTTTATAGTTGTTACAAAGAAAGAAAAGTGGGCCGGACACGGTGGCCCACGCCTGTAATCCCAACACTTGGGAAGCCAAGGCAGGCAGATCATGAGGTCAGGAGTTCAAGACCAGTCTGGCCAATATGATGAAACCCCGTCTCTACTAAAAATAGAAAAATTAGCTGGGTGTGGTGGTACACACCTGTAATCCCAGCTACTCGGAGGCGGAGGCAGAAGAATCACCTGAACTCGGGAGGCGGAGGTTGCAGTGAGCCAAGATCTCTCCACTGCACACGAGCATGGGCGACAGAGCAAGACTCTGTCTCAAAAAAAAGAAAGAAAGAAAGAAAGAAAAGTGTGTACTGCCTGTAAGATGCAACACGATGCTTTCTTATCACTTGGAATTTTTATTTATTTACTGAAAGAGCTTTTATAGGTGTATTTTTTTGCAAGCAGTAAAGGAAAATACAAGTTAAAAAAAGGATTCCTGAAGTTGTTTCACAATTGAGATCTCGTTCTTTTTCTATTATAGAAAAGTTATACAAAAATTAGCTGGACATGGTGGCGTGTACCTGTGGTCCCAGCTACTCGGGAGGTTGAGGTGGGAGAATCAAGAATCATCTGAGCCCACGAGGTTGAAGCTGCAGTGAGTCGTGATGGCACCATTGCACTCCAGCCTGAATGACAGAGGGAGACCCTGTCAAAAAAAAAAAAAAAGATTGCATGATTGCATGTAAGAACTAAAAATCATTACTGCTGGGCTCTTGATCCAGTTTTGCAGTTAGAGAAAACAGCTGATTGCTGACTTCAGTTTTCAGAGCAACACCAAACACAACTTATTCCCCACCAAGTCCACCCTCCCCCAACCCAGGCCCACCCAGTTGGTTCCCAGGGGCTGAGAGTGCCCCACTCTCATCTGCTGGATTTTCTTCTAGGCTGTGGACACCCCTTCTGCAGGTTTTCATGCCTTGCAAACAGCAGTCGTATGGTGCCAGTCGTTGGAAGATGCCTCCCGGTTTCAGAGCCGTCAAGGTGTGGGGAAAGTGCCTTCTTGGAATTGATCAATTACGGTGTGTTTTCCAAAGGTGGTGTATCTTTTACTGAAGCCAGTTCCTTCTCTAAGGGCGACACCGGGGAGAGCTGCTGAGATGATGGTTGTTCTCCCAGGCTCTGCTCTGCCTGGATTTGGGCCCTGCTTCTTGGCAAGCTGATATCCTAATATTTTCAAGTGGGCAGCCTGGTTTTGGATACTTCATTTCTAGAAGCATTTCCCCTTCTGCCACGCCATCTTCAGTCTTTGAAAATCATAGTACCCTGGGAAGGGTTTATGGCGTTCTTACCCAATTCCTTCTTGGCACAAATTTAAGGTTTTTTTTTTCCCCTTTCCCTAAGTGTTTTGCTATTGCAATGTCAAACTAAATAAGAACCAGAGAGAGGCTTCCAAAAGAAAATATGTTTATTTGGGAATAGATCATTGCAGTGGGAAATGCGTGTCATAGTAAATGACATGCATATGCAGAGAGGTAAAGGAAGAAGGTTTTTAAAGGGAAAGAAGAGGAGGATTACATAATTGTTTTGAAATAATTATCCTTGGCTGCAAAGATCGATAATAAAAGTGACACCAGTCTGAGGGTGAACAGGCAATTGTGGGGGAGGTGTCCTTGAAGTATTTTTGGTGGCAGGTTGTGATGGTTTTTGTGCCAGGTTGTGGTTTTTGTAGAGTCTTTTATAATAGGTGTTGGTGGTGGTGTTTTTTGTTTCTTTTTTCTTGAGACGGGGTCTCACTCTGTCACCCAGACTGAAGTGCAGCGGTGTGATCTCGGCTCACTGCGGTACAGCCTCCAACTCCTGGGCTCAAGTGATCCTCCCACCTTAGCCTCCAGAGTAGCTGGGACCACAGGCACATACTACCATGCCTGGCTATTATTTGGTATTTTTTGTTGAGATGGGTATTTGCCATGTTGTTCAGGCTGGTCTCCAACTCCTGAGTTCAAAATGAGCCTCCCTCCTCAGCTTCCCAAAGTGCTGGGATTACAGGCATGAGCCATCAAACCCCGCATGTGATAGTTTTTGTTATCAGGCATACAAGCATGATAACCCTCTCTTCATAACTCTCTTTGTCAATGTTTTAAAAATATTTGTACCTAGTACCTAGGATGGGCACTCCCTAGGTGCTAATACTACAGTGGCTCATGCCTGTAATCCAAGCACTTTGGGAGACCAAGGCAGGCAGATCACTTGACGTCAGGAGTTGAAGACCAGTCTGCCCAACATGGCAAAACCCCATCTCTACTGAAAACACAAAAACTAGCTGGACGTGGTGTTGCGCGCCTGTAATCCAGCTACTTGGGAGGCTGAGGCAGGAGAATCGCTTGAACCTGGGAGGTGAAGGTTTGCAGTGAGCCAAGATCTCGGCACTGCACTCCCACCTGGGCAACAAGAGTAAGGCTCTGACTCAAAATAAATTAAATAAAGACAAAGATATTAGTACCTCTATTTTTATTGTGGTGACTTTTACAATAAATAGTGCTGCAAATCACACCTTTGGGGATGAAGCTTTTGTCCGTGTTTAGATTATTTCTTTGGTCTCGATCCCCACAAATGGACCCCGAAGATGAAAAGATCTTGTCTCTGTCCCCCAGAAGGCCCCGACAGTCCTACCGCCGCCGAGCAGGAGAGTTCTGCCCCGGCCTCCCCACGCCCGGGGTTCCTGTGAGATTGGTTCCTGGTTGTGATGGGCGGGGTTGCATTTGGATTTCTTGTATGAGGGAACGTCTTCCTGCGGTGGTGGTTGGCTACTCCCTCTCTTTCCGATTTGCGAATGTCACTCTGTGTCTTTTGCCCACTTGCCTACTGGAATCCAGCTTTGTTCCTCTTCTGTGTGGTTCACATGTTAAGATTATTGACGCTATTTCTGTCACAGGGGATATACGTTTTTTCCAGGTCTATTTCTTAACTTATAATTTTAGTGTGAGTTTTGTTTTATACACAGAGATCTTAATTTAAAGGCTGTCAAATCTGTCTCCTTAATGTGAGAAAGAAAGAAAAAAATTAGCATTTTTAAAATAAAGGCATAATTTGCATACAGCACAATTCACCCTTTTTAGTGCAGTCCTGAGGTTTTGGCAAATGCACGTGGCATGTGACCACCTGCAACCAAAACACGGAACAGTTCCATCACCCCAAATTCCCTCACACCCCGTTATGGCTCAAGTGTTAACAAAACGTAGGAAAGCTAAAAGAATGGACGTGAATCAGCAGTTTTTTTCTCCGGGTTGCTCTATGTCTTAAAAGATTGACCTCCAATTTTTTGGTCTTTTTTTCTGGAACAAAATGGAAAATGCTGAAGGGGGAGAATATTGCAGCTCAAACTAAAATTGGTGGTTAAAGAGTCCCCTGACATCCTTGTTCTTCCCTCAGATAAAGAGAATCGTTAAGAAGTGTATACCTTTCTTTTCTTTTCTTTTTTTTATAATAGAGATGGGGTCACACCATGTTGCCCAGGCTGGTCTTGAACTCTTGGCTTCAAGTGATTCTCCTGCCTCAGCCTCCCACAGTGCTGGGATTACAGGCGTGAGCCACCGCCCCCATCCATATCTCTCTTTTGAGGGCTTTCGCTCTACCTTTTATTTCTCTTCACGGATTCATTCGTGTACCAGGCACAGGTGGAGCCCGGCCGTGCACGCCCGCGTCTGTGCATGGCCCTCCGTGTGCACCATTCCTGGGCTCCCTCGGGCTTTTCATCTGCCGGCATCCTTGTCACATTCTTCTCCATCGTGGCACAGAGCGTCTAAAGGTGCCGCCCTCTCCCATAACTAGAGACGCATGAGTGACAGCAGCAATGAGCTGTCCCGTCTGCCAGTCGTCGGCACAGATGAGCCAGACTGAGAGAGCTGGGTGCCAATCACACCACTCGGGGACGGGCTCTCTGCCCACAGAGGGCGGGTGGTGTCCACACCTGCCTTCCTGGGGCTGTTTCAGCACAAATATCTCAGCAGTTCTTTTTTTTCTTTTTTTGAGACTGAGTCTCACTCTGTCGCCCAAGCTGGAGTGTACTGCACTGCAACCGCTTCCTCCTGGGTTCAAGTGATTCTCCTGACCTAGCCTCCCTAGTAGCTGGGATTACAGGTGTCCGCCATCAGCCTGTCTGGGTTTTTGTTTTTTTTTGGGGTTTTTTTTTGAGATGGAGTTTCCACTCTTGTCTCCCAGGCTGGAGTGCAATGGCATGATTTCGGCTCACTGAAACATCTGCCTTCAGGGTTCCAGCAATTCTCCTGCCTCAGCCTCCCGAGTAGCTGGGACTACAGGCACCTGCTACCACACCTGACTAATATTTATTTTTATTTTTTTTACCAACCCCATCCCCTGTCAGTAAAGCTGATTTTTAAAAGCATTTCATTTCAATTGTACCAGTTACATTTCAAGTGCCCAATAGTCACATCCAGGCAGTCCAGGTCTGGGCTATTTCACTTCATGCTTGTGTTCCCAGCCCTGCCGCCTGGCTGGGTGGCCTTGGGTAAGTAAACTAACCTCTCTGAGCTCCTTTTCTTCCTCTGTAACATGGAGATAACAACAGCACCCACCTCAAGATT
Organism: Aotus nancymaae; assembly: GCF_030222135.1. NCBI lineage: Eukaryota > Metazoa > Chordata > Mammalia > Primates > Aotidae > Aotus > Aotus nancymaae. The sequence continues at coordinate 4,761,183 of NW_026988441.1, read as the reverse complement.
GTTGCAGGTTTAAGTGAGATCAAAGTGTCAAGTTCTCAGCAGGATGTCCGGCACAGACAGAGTACTCCCATCTGTGAGCCATGATTACTGGCCCATTGAGAAAACATCACAAAAGGATAAACTCCCAAAAGTAGCATCGGTAGGTCAGACATTCATTGAAGAACTGCTGGAGGGTGGGTACGTGTGGTGGCTGATGCCTGTAATCTCAGTACTTTGGGAGGCCAAGGTGGCAGATTACTTGAGGTCAGGAGTTCGAGACCAGCCTGGATAAAATGGTGAAACCCCGTCTCTACTAAAAATACAAAAATTAGCTGGGCGTGGTGGCGGGGTACCGGTAATCCCAGCTACTAGGGAGGCTGAGGCAGGAGAATTGCTTGAACCTGGGAGGCAAAGGTTGTAGTGAGCCAAGATTGCATCAGAAAAAAAAAAAAATTGCTGAGAGGTTTGTGCTGAAACAGCCCCAGGAAGGCAGGTGTGGACACCACCCACCCTCTGTGGGCAAAGAGCCTGTCCCCGAGTGGTGTGATTGGCACCCAGCTCTCTCAGTCTGGCTCATCTGTGCCGACGACTGGCAGACGGGACAGCTCATTGCTGCTGTCACTCATGCGTCTCTAGTTACGGGAGAAGGTGTCACCTTTAGACGCTCTGTGACATGATGGAGAAGAATGTGACAAGGATGCTGGTAGATGAAAAGCCTGAGGGAGCCCAGGAATGATGCACACGGAGGAGCATGCACAGATGCGGGCGTGCACGGCGGGGCTCCACCCGTGCCTGGTGCGTGAATGAATCCGTGAAGAGAAATGCAAGGTAAAGAGAAAGCCCTCAAAAGAAAGATGTGGATGGGCACAGTGGCTCACACCTGAATTCCGAGCACTGTGGGAGTTGGAGGCGGGAGGATCCCTTGAGCCCAGGAGTTTGAGACCAGTCTAGGCAACATAGCGAGATGCCATCTCTAGGAAAGAAAGAAAGAAAGAGAAAGAAGAAAGAAAGAAAGAAGAAAGAAAGAGAAGGAAAGAAAGAGAAAGGAAGGAAGGAAGAAAGAAAGAGAGAAGAGAAGGAAGGAAGGAAAAGAAAGAAGGAAAGAAAGAAACCTGTTAACGATTCTCATTATCTGAGGGAAGAACACAGATACAAGGGATTCTTTACAAATTTTAGTTCGAGCTGCAATTTCCCCCTCATTTTACCAAATGAGGTTTTATTTATTTTTTTATAGGTTTTATTTATAGGTTTTATTCAAGAAAAAAAAAAGACAAAAATTAGGGGTCAATATTTTAAAACATAAAGCAACCTGGAGAAAAGAACTATTTTTTTTTTTTTTTTGTCTGCTCATGTCTATTATTTTATTTTTCTTATGTTTTAAACACTGGAGCCATAGCGGGGTGTGAGGGAATTGGGGGTGACGGAGCTGTCCTGTGTTTTGGTTACAGGTGGTCACGTGACACGTGCATTTGCCAAAACCTCAGAACTGTACTTAAAAAAGGGTGAATTGTGCCGTATGCAAATTATGCCTTAATTTAAAAATGCTAACTAATTTTTTCTCTTTTTTCCCCATATTAAGGAGATAGATTTGACAGTCTTTAAATCAAAAGCTCTGTGTACAAAACACAACTAACTAAAATTGTAAGTCAAGAAATAGACTAGGAAAAAAGTTACATTCCCTGTGACAGAAATAGCGCCAATAATGTTATCATGTGAACCACACAGAAGAGGAACAAAGCTGGATTCCAGTAGGCAAGTGGGCAAAAGACACAGAGAGACATTCGCAAATCGGAAAGAGAGGGAGTAGCCAACCACCACCGCAGGAAGACGTTCCCGCACACAAGAAATCCAAATGCAACCCCGCCCATCACAACCAGGAACCAATCTCACAGGAACCCCGGGCGTGGGGAGGCCGGGGCAGAACTCTCCTGCTCGGCGGCGGTAGGACTGTCGGGGCCTTCTGGGGGACAGAGACAAGATCTTTTCATCTTCGGGGTCCATTTGTGGGGATCGAGACCAAAGAAATAATCTAAACACGGACAAAAGCTTCATCCCCAAAGGTGTGATTTGCAGCACTATTTATGATGTAAAACAGTTAGGGAGGAAAAAACACTTAAATTTGCCAAGAACTGATTGGGTAATAATGCTGTAAACCGTCACGGGGTACTATGATTTAAAAAGGTTCAGAGGCGCCCCGTGCTGTGGCTCACGCCTGTAATCCCAGCATTTTGGGTGGCTGAGGCGGGCAGATCACCTGAGGTCAGGAGTTCAAGACCAGCCTGACCAACATGGCAAGACCTGGTTTCTACTAAAAATACAAAAAATTAGCTGGGTGGACCTGGTGGTGGGCATCTGTAATCCCAGCTACTTGGGAAGCTGAGGCAGGAGAATCGCTTGAACCCGGAAGGTGGAGGTTGCAGTGAGCCGAGATTGAGCCATTGCACTCCAGCCTAGGCAACAAGAGCAAAATTCTGTCTAAAAAAAAAAAAGTTCAGAGCCGGCAGGGTGCAGTGGTGAGTGGCTGGTAGGAGATGAATATAAAGCTGGGGCTGGGCGCTGTGGCTCACACCTGTAATCCCAGCACTTTGGGAGGCCGAGGCGGGCGGATCACCTGAGATCAGAAGTTCCAGACCAGCCTGGTCAACACGGTGAACCCCTGTCTCTACTACAAATAAAAACATTAGCTGGGTGAGGTGCCGCACGCATATGGTCCCAGCTACTTGGGAGAATGAGGCAGGAGGAATCACTTGAACCCGGGAGGCGGAGGTTGTAGTGAGCTGAGATTGTGCCATTGCACTCCAGCCTGGGTGATAGAGCAAGACTCCGTCCCTTGCCCCCCACCCCCCCAAAAATATATATCCAAGTACATGTACCCCCTGCATCTAAAATAAAAGTTAACGGTGAAATATACCAGAATTGTGAGACATGGCAAGGTTTCTCCTCAAACAGCCTGCTCAACCTTTCGTTACTTAATTCCCAGCTCCCCCCACTCTCTTTCTTCTTTTCTTCCTTCTGACTTTACTACACGCAGGCATGCCACACCACCAGTGGCGATATCAGCACCAACTCACATTCCTTCCCTTATGTGGGAAAAGACTGGCCCTCTAGTTCGCTGCAGACGACCTTCCTCCTCTCCCCTCTCTCCCATCACGTGTGAACCTTATCTAAAGAAGTTTAAATGGTCAGCTAATCGGGTCTGGTTTAAATTGTGCTGTCAGCCCCAGCCAATGGGGAAAGGACACAGGGGCAGCAGTCGCGTTAGGAGTAAAAACGTCTACTCCCCTTTGTTCGGGGTGCTCTCGTGGGATCCAGCCATACAAGAGGCTCCCTCCTGCACAAACGTAAATTTGCTTTGCTGAGAAATCCTTTGTCCAAGTGCTTGTTTCTCCTTACAACGCCGAGCCTTATTTCTAACAAGAATGGTCACTGAAACAAAGCCTAAAAGGCAGAAGGTTGTGGTGAAGCAGGAGAAATACCTTTAGGATTTCATCATGGGAGAGGTAATCCCCAAATCCAGGCAGACCACAGCCCAGGGAGAACAACCGTCATCTCACCAGCTCTCCCAGGTGTTGCCCTTAGAAAAGGAACTGGCTTTGTTTTTTATATTACTATAATTATTTTTTTTTGAGATAGAGTCTCCCTAGTTCAGTGGCTGGATTTCAGCTCACTACAACCTCTGCCTGCTGGGTTCAAGTGATTCTCTTGCCTCAGCCCCTTGAGTAGCTGGGACTACAGGCGCCAGACCCCACACCTGGCTAATTTTCTTGTATTTTTAGTAGAGATGGGGTTCACCATGTTGACCATCTGGTCTCGAACTCCTGACCTCAAGTGATCCGCCAAAGTGCTGGGATTAGAGGCGTGAGTCACCACGCCTGGACTTTGCATGCAGTCTTTAAAGCAACACCAGGCTGATGTCTACTTGGGTTGCACAAACTATGGCCCACAGCCCAGGCTAGATCTGGCTCACTGCCTGTTTTGGGGCAGTCTGTGAGCTAATGGTTAAGCAAAATCAAAAGAAGGATAATAATGTTCATGCCACTTGAAAACGATATGACATTCAAAATTCAATGTCCATAAATAAAGTTTTATTGGCACATGGCCCTGCCCACTCCTTTACCTGTTTTTCATGCGTCTTCCTTCATCCCACAGCAGCAGAGCTGACTGCTCGACACAAGCCCTGGGGCACGAAAAGCCCAAAATATTTCCTCTGTTTCACTTTACAGAAAAAGTTTGTCAATCCCCCTGATCTAGATGGCAGAGGATGGCGTCATGTAGAAATACAGGGACATTGATGATTCTGAGTCCAAAATTGATCTTGAAGAGTTGAGACACCGCTTCCAAAAAATCTTTATAATTGTTATGAGACAATTGGAAATGTAAACATTGAGAGACTTGTGTGTTTGTGTGTGTGTACTAAGGAATTATTGCTATTTTGGGGATGTGGCAATAAAATTGTCCATCTTTTTCTTTCCTTTCTTTCTTTCTTTCTTTCTTTCTTGAGTCTTGCTCTGTCACCCAGGCTGGAGTGCAGTGGCATGATCTCCGCTCACTGCAACCTCCACCTCCCGGGTTCAAGCAACTCTCCTACCTCAGCCTCCCAAGTAGCTAGGATTACAGGCACCCACCATCCTGGACAGCTAATTCTTTTTGTTAATTTTTAGTAGAGACAGGGTTTCACCATGGTGTCCAGGCTGGTTTCGAACTCCTGACCTCAAGTGATCTGCCTGTCTCGGCCTCCCAAAGTGAGCCACCGTGCCCAGCACTTATATTTCTTTTAAAGGAGTCGTTTCTTTTGGAAATTGATGCTGAAATATTGATTGATTGATTGAGACAGAGTTTCATTCTGTCGCCCAGGCTGGAGTGCAGTGGTGCAATCTCAACTCACTACAAACCTCTGCCTCCTGGGTTCAAGTAGTCTCCTACCTCAGCCTCCTGAGTAGCTGGGGCTACAGGTATGCGCCACCACATCTAACTAATTTTTAATTTTTTTATTTTTAGTAAAGATGGGGTTTCACCATGTTGGCCAGGCTGGTCTTGAACTCCTGATCTCAAGTGATCCACCCGCCTCGGCCTCCCAAAGTGCTGGGAAACAGGTGTGAGCCACCGCGGCCGGCCTTTATGTACAATAGTATAGTTTTGTTGTTATTTTAGAGTGTGCTCCTTTTACTTATAAAGAAAAGTTAACTGCTCGAGTCTAGGAGCTTGAGACCAGCCTGGGCAATATAGTCAGACCTAGTCTCCGCAAAAAATAAAAAAATAAAAAAATTAGCCCAGCGTAGTGGTACGTGCCTTAGTCCCAGCTGCTCAGGAGGCTGAGGTGGGAGGACTGTTTGAGCCTGAGAGGCATAGGCTGCATTGAGCTCCGACCATGCCAGCCTGGGTGACAGAGTGAGACCTTGTCTCAAAAGGAAAAAACGGAAAGGGAAAAGTTAACTGTAAAACAGCCTCAGGCAGGTCCTTCAGGAGGTGTCCAGGGGAAAGCATTGTTACCCTAGGAGAAGACAGCTGCAAGGGTGTTTTTGCCCCTGAATTCCTTCCAGTGGAACAGATGTGGAGGGAGAAGACAGTGACATTGCTGACCCTGGCCCTGCATAGGCCTAAGCTAATGTGTGTGTGTGTCTTACCTTTGTCTTTTTTTGAGATGGAGTCCTTCTCTGTCACCCAGACAGGAGTATAGTGGTGTGATCTTGGCTCACTGCAACCTCCACCTCCTGGGTTCAAGCGAATCTTCTGCCTCAGCCTTCCCAGTAGCTGGGATTACAGCACTTTGGGAGGCTGAGGTGGGTGGATCACTTGAGATCAGGGGTTTGAGACCAGCCTGACCAAGATGGTGAAAACCTGTGTCTACTAAAAATACAAAAATGATCTGGGTGTGATAGGTCACACCTGTAATCCCAGCTACTCTGGAAGCTGCGGAAGGAGAATCGCTTGAACCTGGGGGGGAGAGGTTGCAGTAAGCCGAGATTGTGCCGTTGCACATCAGCTGGGGTGACAGAGCAAGACTCTGTCTCAAAAGTGAATAAATGATGGTCCCATTTGGGCTATGGCCAAACCCTGTGTAGCAGGCTGGTCCACCTAGGTTTGTGTGAGCAGACTGTGATGTTTGCACAATGATGAAATCACCTAAGAACGCATCTCTCAGAATGTATTCCTGATGTAAATCGAAGCAGGACTATAGCAGTATTAATACCGAGAGCTAACAATGCTCGAGTGCCTACTATGTGCCAAGAAGTTTGTTTTGTTTTGTTCTGCTTTTGTTTTTGATGAATCTCACTCCTGTCACCCAGGCTCCAGTGCGGTGGCTCAATCCTAGCTCACTGCAACCTCCATCTCTCAGGGTCAAGCGATTCTCCTGCCTCAGCCTCCCAAATAGCTGGGATTATGGGTACCCAACATGACATCCGGCTATTTTTTGTATTTTTAGTGGAGACGGGGTTTGCACCATGTTGGCCAGGCTGGTCTGGAGCTCCTGACCTCAGGTGATCCACTCGCCTCGGCCTCCCGAAGTGCTGGGATCACAGGTGTGAGCCACTGAACCCAGCTGCAAGAAGTTTTAAGTGTTTTGTATCTCTTAACAAATTTCATCAGCACACAGAGAGGAGAGGAGGATTGGAATGGCCTTGTGGAAAGATCTCCCTGACACCTGCCTCCTCTTTATCCTCCAAGTCTGCAGCCCACGGGACCTATTAGGGCCCACATCTGGTGACATTTTAAGTCTGATAGCGATCTCTGAGGCTCTTGCTCAAGGCTCTTTCCTGGACATTTATCTGCTCCACAACTCACAGCTGGCTTCCTGCCATTAGCTCCCTACTCTTAACTGGGCTCAAGGCTGGCGGCCACCTGGGATTGACAACAGAGACAGACAGAGCCCCCTCACCTTGCCCTGGCCCTCGGAACAGCACACGGTGACAGGGGACTGGGATTTGTTGGGAGGGTCTCAGGGAGCCATGGGGTAGGGGCTTGGGGACAGGAGAGTTGAAGTGCATTCTCCAGGGATACAAAAGGAGGTGGTGGGCTGGGCGGGGTGGCTCACCCCTGTAATCCTCTGGGAGGCTGAGGCGCGTGGATTATGTGAGGTCAGGAGTTCGAGGCCAGCCTGGCCAACATGGTGAAACCCCATCTCTACCAAAAATACAAAAATTAGCTGGGTGTGGTGGCAGGTGCCTGTAATCCCAGCTACTTGGGAGGCTGAGGCAGGAGAATCACTTGAACCCAGGAGTTGGAGGTTGCAGTGAGCCAAGATCGCGCCACTGCATTCCAGCCTGGGCAAGAGAGTGAGATTCCGTCTCAAGAAAAATAGAAGTGGCAAAAAGGGGAGAAAGTTCTGGGCCACCTCCTCTGGGTGAAGAATGCTCTCACGCCACATGTGTGAGCTGTCCCTGGGCAGAGGTTTTGAATGTCCGTCACCGCGGGATCCCCGGCGCTTAGGATAGTGACTAGCGTACAACTGGGGCTCGATGCATAATTTTACACTAAATGAACGAATCCATCCTCCGATGACAAAGGAGAGATTGTCCTCCTTAATGGATCACTCATCAATTATTTTCAAGTGCCTGCTAAGTTCCAGGGGCCAGCCACACACCAGCCTTGCCTCTAGGGCAGTCAGAGATGAATGGGGCAGATGGGTGATCACCAAATGATCCAACAAGCAAGGTCTAATTGCTGCTGCCCGTAACCAGCTCTTTCATGGGGGGTTGGGAGGTGGAGATCAGAATGTTGCTGTGGCACCCAGGCTGGAGTGCAGTGATGAGCACATGCCCAGCCTGTGACCATCTCTTCATAGGAGAGAAGCTCCTATAGAAGGTCCTGCTTCAGTCAAGGCAGCCAGGGAAAGCTTTAGGGAGAAAGTGAAATTTGCACTGAGATCTAAGGAATGAGTTTTTAAAAAAAGTACAGGAAAGAAAGGGTGTTTCAGGCAGAGGGAGCAGCACGTGCAAAGGCCCTGGGGTGGGAGGGAAACACAAGAATCTTGGCAATGGAGGCAAAGGTAGGGAAGCCGGATGTGGTGCATGAAGAGGGGAAGGTGCAAGAGAAGTCTGGAGAGGCAAAAACATGTAAAAAAATAATTTTAGATGCATTTACATCAACAGCGGTGTTGGGGAGGCTCATATTTATCCTATCAGCAATGAAGAGCCACGGTGCAATTGTCTGGTTTCCACTGTTTATTTTTTGAGACAGGGTCTCACTCTGTAGCCCAGGCTGGAGTACAGTGGCACAATCGTGGCTCACTCAGCCTCGACCTCCTGGGCTCAAGTGATCCTCGTGCCTCAGCCTCCCCAGTAGCTGGAACTCCAGTGCAAGCCACCCTGCCTGGCTAATTTATTTTTGTTTTGTAGAGACAGGGTTACGCCATGCCGCCTAGACTGGGCCTGCAGCTCTGGCCTCAAGGGATTCTCCTGCCTGGGTCTCCCAAAGCACTGGGGTTACATGATTTGGGCTTTTAAAGGATCACTTTGGCTGTGGGGTGGTGAGTGGCTGGTAAGAGATTAATATAAAGCTGGGGGCCAGGCTTAGTGGCTCACGCCTGTACTCCCAGTACTCTATGAGGCCGAGGTGGGTAAATCACCTGAGGTCCGGAGTTCAAGACCAGCCTGGTCAACATGGTAAAAGCCCATCTTTAATAAAAATACAAAAATTAGCTGGGCATGCACCTGGGGTGCAGGCCCGTAGTCCCAACTACTCTATTCAGGAGGCTGAGGCTATTGCAGTGAGCCGAGATCGTGCCACTGCACTCCAGCTTGGGCAACAGAGAGAGATCCTGTCTCAAAAAAAAAAAAAAAAAAAAAAAAAGGGCTGCGACTCTGGGTGCTTAGATGATAGGGCTATAGAGACAGGACAAAGTGGACAGAGGCAAGAGGCTTTTGGGGACAAAATCGACAGGGCTTTGTGATGAACTGAATGTGTGGGTTGGGGGAGTGGGAGAGAGGGGTATTCAGGGATTCTACACCCATATCTCAGATGAGCATACTGAGGCTCGGGGTTGGGGGAAAGCCCATCACCACACAGTCATAATCCAGCATCTCAACTAGCACTTCGACCTATGCCTGTCTGCTGTGTAAGATCCAGCTTTCTTCAACCCCAGACGTGTCTTCTGTGTCTGCCCCTCACCCTTGGAGGTCATTCTCAGGCTCAAAGACATAAATAGCATCTAAATTATTTTTGTATTTTTTTGTAGAGACAAGGTCTCGTCATGTTGCCCAGGCTGGTCTTGAACTCCTGGGCTCACCCGATCCTTGCACCTCTGACTCTCAAAATGCTGGGACTACAGATATGAGGCACTGTGCCAGGCTGGCATCTACATTCTAATGACTCCCACAAGCCTGTATCCAACCAGAAAGCCCTGCTGTTGTCTTTTGTGTTTTTTTAGATGGAGCCTGGCTCTGTTGCCCAGTCTGGAGTACAATGCTGAAAAGCAATCTTGCCTCACTGTGACCTTCATCTCCCAGGTTCAAGCAATTTGGCCTCAGCCTCCAGAGTAGCTGGGATTACAGGTGTGCCACCACACCTGGCTAATTTTTGTATTTTTAGTAGACATAGGGTTTTGCCATGTTGGACAGGCTGGTCTTGAACTCCTGACCTCAGGCAATTCACTTGCCTGGGCCTTCCAAAGTGCTGGGATTACAGGCGTGAGCTACGGTGGCCGGCCCCCCTCCTGTCGTCTCACTGCCTACGTGAAGTCTCCCCTGGATGTCTTACAGGCATTTCAAAGGCAACATGACCAACCCCGAGCTCCTGGTCTTACCCCAAACCCACTCTCCCTGATGTCTCCCCATCCCAGGGCACAGCAGCTCCGGCTTCCACCCGCTCAAAAGTCCCGCAGTCACCCCGACACTGCTCTCATCCCACCTCGCACATCCAGCCCAGCACCAGATCTAGCCAGCTCACCTTGACCCTGGAGTCTGCTTCTCACCCCTCCTCTGACATCACCGTGGTCCCCATCCCCATCACTGCCCACCTGGGTTACTGCAGCAGCCTCCTCCCAACCTCCTGCTGCCATCCCACCCCCTCAGCCTGGTCTCAACCTTGAAGCCACAGTGATTGTTAAGACCTAAGTCAGACAGTGTTCCTCTTCTGCTCAAGAGTCTCCTGTAACTCCCAGCTCACTCCCAGGAAAGGCCAGGGGAGTCGCACTGTGACTCACAGGGTTCTGCCCGTCTGCCAGCCTCCCTCTCTGTCTTCACCTCTCACCTCTCTCCCCATGGCCCACTTGGCTCCGGCCACACCAGCCTCCCTGCTGTTCTTCGAGCATTCCAGGAACCATCCTGCCTCAGGATGCCTCAGGACCTTTGCACAAACTGCTGGTCCTGCCTGGAGGGCTCTTCCTCCAGATATGGATGTGCCTCACTTCACTCCCTCCTCCAACTCTTTGCTCAAGTGTTACATTCTTAATGGGGTCTTCCCTGAGAACTCCAATTAATGTACCAGTGGCGCCTTTCTGTCTCTCCTTACCTTCATTTTTTTTTTTTTTAATGAGACAGAGTCTCACTCTGTTGCCTAGGTTGGAGTGCAGTGGCCTGATCTTAGCTCACTGCAATCTGCAATCTTTCAGGTCCAAGCGACTCTCCCGCCTCAGTCTCCCAAATACCTGTGATTACAGACATGTGCCACCATGTCCTGCTAATTTATGTATTTTTAGTGGAGATGGGGTTTCGCCATTTCAGCCAGGCTGGACTCGAACTCCTGACTTCAAGTGCTCTGCTCGCCTGAGCCTCCCAAAGTGCTGGGATTACAGACATGAGACACCGCGCTTGGCCTTACCTTGATTTCTTTTTAAAGGAAACATTTTACGATCTTCATTTCTTCCTGTAGATATGTGTCACCATTTGATATTACTCCTGTCAGCCTAGAGGACTTCCTTTAGCAGTTCCCATGGTCTGCAGGTCACATGCTATCTCAGATCTGGTTTATCTAAAAGCGTCCTTATTTCACCTCCATTTTTGAAAGATATTCAAAAATTATACAATTCTGAATTGACAGACTTTTCTGTTGTCAATTTTTTCAAATAGTGGAGTCATCTTTAATATTTTGTCCAAATTTTATAATTTTTTCTGTCTGTGGGCTATTTGTCTGAAAGTTACTCTGACATTACCCAAAGTCAAAAGGCCTTCCACCTCATTATTATTATTATTATTTTTTGAGACGGAGTTTCACTCTTGTTACCCAGGCTGGAGTGCAATGGCGCGATCTCGGCTCACCGCAGCCTCCGCCTCCTGGGTTCAGGCAATTCTCCTGCCTCAGCCTCCTGAGTAGCTGGGACTACAGGCGTGCGCCACCGTGCCCAGCTAATTTTTGTATTTTTAGTAGAGATGGGGTTTCACCCTGTTGATCAGGATGGTCTCGATCTCTTGACCTCGTGATCCACCTGCCTCGGCCTCCCAAAGTGCTGGGATTATAGGCGTGAACCACCACGCCCGGCCTGTTTTATTTTTATTGAGACACTTTGTCACCGAGGCTGGAGTGATGTGGCATGTCCATGGCTCATCGCAGCCTCGATTTCCAGGGCTCAAGTCATCCTCGTGCCTCAGTCTCCAGAGTAGGTGGGACTACAGACCCCCGCCACTATGCCTGGCGAATTATTATTATTATTATTATTTTTTGAGACGGAGTCTTGCTCTGTTTCCCAGGCTGGAGTGCGGTGGTGCAATCTCAGCTCACTGCAACCTCAGTCTCCCAGGTTCAAGGGATTCTCCTCCAGTCTCCCGAGTAGTTGGGGTTACCGGTGCACACCACCAAGTCTGGCTAATTTTTGTATTTTTAATAGAGACAGGGTTTCACCATGTTGGCCAGGCTGGTCTTGAACTCCTGACCTCAGGTGATCCGCCCACCTCAGCCTCCCAAAGTGCTGGGATTATAGGTGTGAGCCACCACATCTGGCCCCCTCCACTTCATTTATTATTTTTGCATACCGCTTGTAATCTGATAAAGCAGTATATCATGAGTTAATTTATCATGTATTACTCTGACCTCCCCCACTGGGATATAAGTTCCACCAGGGCTTGTTTTGTTACATGAGTTATCTCTGGTACTTAGAACAATATTATTGTGGCCACTGAACTGCGATCGTACCATTGCACTCCAGCCTGGGTGACATAGCAAGACTCTGTCTTAAAAAAAGAAAAAAGAAAAAGAAAACAGTATTATTGTGTCATAAAAAGCATTCAGGCTGGGCTCGATGGCTCACACTTGTAATTCCAGCACTTTTAGAGGCCAAGGTGGGAGGATCACTTGAAGCCAGGAGTTCAAGACCACAGCCTAGGCAACACAGCAAGACCTCATCTCTTACAAGAAAAGTCTAAGGCTGGGTGTGGTGGCTCACCCCTTAATCCCAGCACTTTGGGAGGGTGAGGTGGGCGGATCATGAGGTCAGGAGTTCAAGACCAGCCTGACCAACATGGTAAAACCCTGTCTACTAAAAATACAAAAATTAGCCGGGCCTGGTGGTACATGCTTGTAGTCCCGGCTGCGTCGGAGGTTGAGGTAGGAGAATTGCTTGAATCTGAGAGGCACAGGTTGCACTGAGCCGGGATCATGCCACTGCACTCCAGACTGAGTGACAGAGCAAGATTCTGTCTCAAAAAAAAAATTTTTTTTTAAATTAGCCAGGCATGGTGGTAAGTGCCCATAGTCCCAACTACCCCAGGAAGCTGAGGTGGGAGGACTGCCTGAGCCTAGGACGTGGAGGCTGAACTGAGTTGTGACGCTCCAGCCTCGGTGTGACAGAGCATGACCCTGTCTCTAAAATAATAATAATAAGCATTCCGTAAAAATGATCAAATGGAGAAATCATGAGTGGGGTCTCGGAGGGGACCAGGGCCACAGTGACAGGCAACCTGGGGCTCTGACCCACGATCACTGCTGTTGCAGGAAGATGAATGCTTCCAGATGCGTGCCTGAGGAGGTGGGGTTCCTCCGCCCGCTGACCATGGCTGTCGTGTCTGTGTCCTTTGTCGTCGGAGTGGTGGGCAACGGGCTGGTGCTGTGGATGACTGTCTTCCGCATGGCCCGCACGGTGTCCACCGTCTGGTTCTTCCACCTGGCCCTTGCCGATTTCATGCTGTCACTGTCTCTGCCTATCACCGAGTACTATGTGGCCTCCGGGCAGTGGCTCCTCGGAGAGTGGGCCTGCAAACTCTACGCCACCTTTGTGTCCCTCGCCTTCTTTGGCAGTAACTGCCTCCTCGTCCTCATCTCTGTGGACCGTTGCATCTCTGTCCTCTACCCCGTTTGGGCCCTGAACCACCGCACCGTGCAGCGGGCGAGCTGGCTGGCCATCGCGGTGTGGCTCCTGGCCGGCGTCTTGTCCTCTTCACACCTGAAATTCCGGACGATTAAATATTGGAATGGCTGTGCGCAGTGCTACCTGGACTTCAACTCAGAGAATGTGACTTCCCAGACTTGGAGTAGGGTGGTCCTGGGGAGACAAATGGCATCGATCCTGGCCCACCTCCTGCTGGGCTTCCTGGGACCCTTAGCAGTCATAGGTATCTGCGCCCACCTCATCCGGGCCAAGCTCTTGCGGGAAGGACGGCTCCACGCCCACCGGCCCAAGACGCTGCTGCTGGTGCTGGTGAGCGCTTTCTTCATCTGCTGGTCCCCGTTTAACGTGGTGCTGATGGTCCATCTGTGGCGACGAGTGAACCTCAAGGAACTCTACCACTCCCAGATGCTGCTCATCTATCAAGCTACCTTCGCTTTGGGCAATATCAACAGCTGCCTCAACCCCTTCCTCTACGTCTTCGTTGGCAGAGATTTCCAAGAAAAGTTTTTCCAGTCTCTGCCTTCTGCCCTGACCAGGGCGTTTGGAGAAGAGGAGCTTCTCCATCATCCTATCCCCGTGGGAGGAGGAGCTTCTCTGGGTCCTGTTCCCGTGGCAACGCCCCCAGGGAATGATGGGAGCCTTCAGCTGGAAGCCGGAACCTGTCCTTAGTTTGCTTGCAGCCTCTTACCTCGACTGACTTCTAAAACCCTGCCAAATCCTGCCTGTTCTTTCAGGAAGTCTTCCAGAAACCCCTCATCTAAAGCTCTATGGTAGAGACAGCTACTTATTCCGCAGTGTCCGCTCTTCCCTTTCTTTTTTTCTTTTTCTTTTTTGGAGATAGGGTCTCATTTTGTCACCCAGGCTGAAACACACTGGTGCAATCTCGCCTCACTGCAGCCTTGACCTCCAGGGCTCAAGCCATCCTCCTGCCTCAGCAAGCAATCCCGCCCCCCTCCACCTCCCCTCTACCCTCCCACTACCACCCCCCTCCAACCCCCAACCACTTCCCTCACCCCCACCCACCCTCGACCCCCCTTACACTCCCACCAAGTAGCTGGTACTACAGGCATGTGCCACCATGCCTGGGTAATTTGTAGAGACAGGGTTTCATCATGTTGTCCAGGCTGGTCTCAAACTCCTGAGTTCAAGTGATCCTCCAGCCCCTCAGCCCTGCAAAATGCTGGGATTATAGGTGTCACCACAGTGCCTGGCCTCAACTTCTTTGTAGTTAAGACTCTTGTTTGTTTCAAACAAGGCACACGGTTAACTAGAAAAGAAGGAAAAACTACATTTCCCAGTATCCTTTGCATGTAGGAACAGCCACATGACTGCATTCTGGCCAATATGATATAAGTGGTGGCAATCAATGTAACTTCCTTGAAGCGTCCTTAAATGGAAGGGGCCTGCCCTCCATTTCCCCATTTCCCCCTTTCTATTGTCCAGAATGCAAATGTACCAGTTAGCTCTTGCTGTGTAACAAACACCCTCAAAGTTCAGAGGTTTAAAAACGTAACCTTTTTTTTTTTTTTTGATAAGGTCTTGCTCTGTTGCCCAGGCTGGAGTGCAGTGGTGTGACCACTGCCACCTCAATCTCCCAGGCTCAAGCGGTCCTCTCACCTAAGCCTCCTGAGTAGCTGGGATTACAGGCATACCCCACTGTGCCTGGCTAATTAAAAAATTTTTTTTGTTGACATGGGGTCTCACTATGTTGTCCAGGCTGGTCTCAAACTCCTGGCCTCAAGTTATCCTCCTGTCTCCGCCTCCCAAAGTTTTGGGATGATAGACGTGAGCCACCACACCTGGCTCCTTTTAAGATTTCTGCGGGTCAGCGATTTGGACTGGGCTCGGCTGAGCAGTTTTCTCATCTTGCAGCTGAGCTTCTTTATGCATCTGTGGCTCAGCTGAGTGATTCTGCTTCTGGGAGGGTGCTGGCTCGGGGTGGTGGGACTGGCTAATCCACATAGCTCTCATCATCCCGCAGGCCGGCTTTTTCATGTGATGGTTGAGGAGGGTTCCAAGAGTGAGAGAAGTATGAGGCAGAGGCTCCGAACTTCGCACCAGGTGACTACCACTCAAGCTACTGGCCAAAAAGCGAGTGACGAGCCTGGCCTAGATTCTAGGTGTGAGGAAAGAGACTCCACCCCTTGATGGGAAAATCTGAAAAGCGACATTGCCAAGGAGCACGCATGCAGGAAGGTGTGTAGAACTGGGGCCATTTGTGTCATCTGCCACAGCGGCCGTGATGGAAAGCCACCGTGTCCCCAGGGAGTCCCTAGTCCAGCCGGGAGATGCTTACACCCAGGTTGTGAAAAGGGAGATTTCAAATCCTAGCTCATTGAAGCCATCGTGATTCTGTGTCTCTGCTGCAACAGCTGAATCGACTCCCTCGCTATTAGTTATGCCAACAACCTCTGGAATTTGTGTCAAGTGACTTAATAAATTTCCCTATTGTTGCAGCCAGTTGGAGTCAGGGTTTCTGTTACTTAAAATACCCCCCTGCCAAAACAAACTGATGCATGCGATGAATACTCCTTTCTGGGGACTGAAGTCCGTGTGGTCCCTGGTCACAACAGACCATTCCCTTGGCTCTAGGTTGACGCAAAAGAAAAATGTCATGGAATCCAGAAGCTGTCATACCACTTGCTCATGATTCAAAGTTGTTCTGCCCGGGCGTGGTGGCTCATGCCTGTAATCCCAGCACTTTGGGAGGCTTAAGCGGGTGGATCACTTGAGGTCAGGATTTCGAGATGAGGCTGGCCAACATGGTGAAACCCCGACTCTACTAAGCATACAAAAATTAGCCAGGCATGGTGACAGGTGTTTGTGACCCCAGCTACTTGGGAGACTGAGGCAGGAGAATCACTTGAACCCAGGAGACAGATGTTGCAGTGAGCAAAGATCTCATCACTGTGCTCCAGCCTGGGTGACAGAGACTTTGTCTCAAAAAAGAAAAGAAAAAGAAAAAGAAAGAAGCAGTTCTGACTTGCCCTGCGAACTCCACCTCTCAGAGCCTCAGTTGCCCCCAAGTATATAAAATAGGACCAAATGTTTCCATCTTCTGGATGAGAAGAGGATTAAATGACATAGTAACTGAGTGCCAGGAAGCATAGAGGCACCTTTAAAAAAAATTACCTTCTTGGCCAGGCATGGTGGCTCATGCCTGTAATCCAAGCACTTTCTAGGCCAAGGCGGGCGGATCACCTGAGGTCGGGAGTTCAAGACCAACCTGACCAATACGGTGAAACCCCGTCTTAAAAAAAAAAAAAAAATATATAGGCCGGGCGCGGTGGCTCAAGCCTGTAATCCCAGCACTTTGGGAGGCCGAGGCGGGTGGATCACGAGGTCAAGATATCGAGACCATCCTGGTCAACATTGTGAAACCCCGTCTCTACTAATACAAAAAAATTAGCTGGGCATGGTGGCGCGTGCCTGTAATCCCAGCTACTCAGGAAGCTGAGGCAGGAGAATTGCCTGAACCCAGGAGGCGGAGGTTGCAGTGAGCCGAGATCGCGCCATTGCACTCCAGCCTGGGTACCGAGAGCGAAACTCCGTCTCAAAAAAAAAAAAAAAAAATTACCTTCTTTAGCAGGTTGAGTGGGGAGGATTGCTTGAGCCCAGGAGTTCGAGACCAGCCTGGGCAACATGGTGAAACCCTGTCTCTACTAAAAATACAAAAATTTCCAGGTGTGGTGGTGCATGCCTTTAATCTAAGCTATTAGGGAGGCTGAGGCAGGAGAATTGCTTGAACCTGGGAGGCAGAGGTTGCAGTGAGCTGAGATAGCGCCACTGCACTCCAGCCTGGGTCCCATTTCGGCTGCGGCCTGGACGCCTGGGCCAGATCATCTGACATACGCGTGGGGCAGGCTGTCCCACCTAGGTTTGTGTGAGCATGCTCTATGAGGTTTGCACAATGATGGACCACCTAAGAACGCATCTCTCCAGACTTTTTCCTGATGTAAATCGAAGCAGGACTATAGCAGTATTAATACCAAGAGCTAACAATGCTCGAGTGCCTACTATGTGCCAAGAAGTTTTGTTTTGTTTTGTTCTGCTTTTGTTTTTGATGAATCTCACTCTGTCACCCAGTCTGGAGTGTGGTGGCTCGATCTCAGCTCACTGCAACCTCTGCCTTTCAGGTTCAAGAGATTCTCCTGCCTCAGCCTCCCAAGTAGCTGGAATTATAGGCACCAACCATGACTTCCGGCTACTTTTTGTATTTTTAGTGGAGATGGGGTTTCACCATGTTGGCCAGGCTGGTCTTGAACTCCTGACCTCAGGTGATCCACCTGCCTCAACCTCCCAAAGTGCTGGGATTACAGGAGTGAGCCACCGCCCCCAGTCACAAGAAGTTTTAAGTGTTTTGTATCTCTTAACAAATTTCATTAGCACAAGGGAGGGCAGAGGAGAATTGGAATGGCCTTGTGAAAAGATCTCCCTGGCACCCGCCTCTTTATCCTCCAAGTCTGCAGACCACGGGACCTATTAGGGCCCACATCTGGTGACATTTTAAGTCTGATAGCGATCTCCGAGGCTCTTGCTCAAGGCTCTTTCCTGGACATTTATCTGCTCCACAACTCACAGCTGGCTTCCTGCCATTAGCTCCCTACTCTTAACTGGGCTCAAGGCTGGCGGCCACCTGGGATTGACAACAGAGACAGACAGAGCCCCCTCACCTTGCCCTGGCCCTCGGAACAGCACACGGTGACAGGGGACTGGGATTTGTTGGGAGGGTCTCAGGGAGCCATGGGGTAGGGGCTTGGGGACGAGGAGAGTTGAAGTGCACTCTCCAGGGATACAAAAGGAGGTGGTGGGCTGGGCGGGGTGGCTCACCTCTGTAATCCCAGCACTTTAGGAGGCCAAGGTGGGCGGATCACCTGAAGTCAGAAGTTTGAAACCAGCCTGGCCGAAATGCTGAAAGCCCATCTCTACTAAAAATACGAAAATTAATTGGGTGTGGTGGCAGGTGCCTGTAATCCCAGCTACTTGGGAGGCCGAGGCAGGACATCACTTGAACCCAAGAGGCGGAGGTTGCAGTGAGCAGAGATTACACCACTGCACTCCAGCCTGAGCAAGAGAGTGAGACTCTGTTTCAAGAGAGAAAAAAAAGGAGGCAGTAAAAAGGGGCAGAAAGTTCTGGGCCACCTCCTCTGGGTGAAGAATGCTCTCATGTCACATGTGTGAGCTGTCCCTGGGCAGAGGTTTTGAATGTCCGTCACCGCGGTCGGCGCTTAGGATAGTGACTAGCGTACAACTGGGGCTCGATGCATAATTTTACACTAAATGAATGAATCCATCCTCCGATGACAAAGGAGAGATTGTCCTCCTTAATGGATCACTCATCAATTATTTTCAAGTGCCTGCTAAGTTCCAGGGGCCAGCCACACACCAGCCTCGCCTCTAGGGCAGTCAGAGATGAATGGGGCAGATGGGTGATCACCAAATGATCCAACAAGCAAGGTCTAATTGCTACTGCCCGTAACCAGCTCTTTCCTGGGGGGTTGGGAGGTGGAGATCAGAATGTTGCTGTGGCACCCAGGCTGGAGTGCAGTGATGAGCACATGCCCAGCCTGTAACCAGTTCTTGTTTTTTTTTGGGGGGGCAAAGGTGTGGGAGATCAGAGTGTCACTCTGTCACCCAGGCTGGAGTGCAGTGGTGTTATCATGGCTCACTCCAGTGTCTGCCTCCTGAGTTCAAGCAATTCTCTTGTCTCAGTCTCCTCCCAAGTAGCTGGGATTAAAGGCGTGCACCACCACGCCCAGCTAATTTTATATTTTTAGGAGATATGGGGTTTCACCATGTTGGCCAGGCTCATCTCGAAATCCCAGCCTCAGGTGATCCTCCCACTTCAGCCTCTCAAAGTGCTGGGATTACAGGCATGACCCACCTGGCTAATTTTTGTATTTTTAGTAGAGATGGGGTTTTACCATGTTGGCCAGGCTGGTCTCGAACTCCTGACCTCAGGTGATACTCCTGCCTCAGCCTCCCAAAGTGCTGGGATTACAGGCATGAGCCACCGTGCCCAGCCTGTAACCATCTCTTCATAGGAGAAAAGCTCCTATAGAAGATCCTGCTTCAGTCAAGGTAGCCAGGGAAAGCTTTTGGGGAGAAAGTGAAATTTGCACTGAGATCTTAGGATTGAGTTAAAAAAACAAAAAAGCAGAGGAAAGAAAGGGTGTTCCAGGAAGAGGAAGCAGTACATGCAGCATGTGCAAAGGCCCTGGCGTGGGAGGGAAACACGGGAATCTTGGCAATGGAGGCAAAGGTAGGGAAGCCGGGGCGAAGGTGCAAGAGAAGTCTGGAGAGCTGGCAGGTGCTCCGGCCCACACCAGCAGAGGTGGGGAGGCTCATATTTATCCCATCAGCAATGAAGAGCCACAGTGTAATTGTCCGGTTTGAACTGTTTATTTTTTGAGACAGGGTCTCACTCTGTAGCCCAGGCTGGAGTGCAGTGGCACAATCGTGGCTCACTCAGCCTCGACCTCCTGGGCTCAAGTGATCCTCGTGCCTCAGCCTCCCCAGTAGCTGGAACTCCAGTGCAAGCCACCCTGCCTGGCTAATTTATTTTTGTTTTGTAGAGACAGGGTTACGCCATGCCGCCTAGACTGGGCCTGCAGCTCTGGCCTCAAGGGATTCTCCTGCCTGGGTCTCCCAAAGCACTGGGGTTACGTGATTTGGGCTTTTAAAGGATCACCTTGGCTGTGGGGTGGTGAGTGGCTGGTAAGAGATTAATATAAAGCTGGGGGGCAGGCTTGGTGGCTCACGCCTGTACTCCCAGAATTTTGGGAGGCCGAGCTGGGTGGATCACCTGAGGTCAGGAGTTCAAGACCAGCCCAGCCAACATGGTGAAAACCTGTCTTGACTAAAAATATGAAAATTAGTTGGGTGTGCACCTGGGGTGAGTGCCTGTCGTCCCAACTACTCTACTCAGGAGGCTGAGGCAGGAGAATTGCTTGCACGTGAGAGGCAGAGGTCAGTGAGCTGAGCCTGGGCCACTACACTCCAGCTTGGGCAACAGAGCGAGATCCTGTCTCAAAAAAAAAAAAAAAAAGCTGGATCCCTGGTGCTTGGATGATAGGGCTATGGAGACAGAATAAAGTGGACAGAGGCAAGAGGCAAAATCGACAGGGCTTTGTGATGAATTGGATGTGGATGTGTGGGTTGGGGGAGTGGGAGAGAGGGGTATTCAGGGATTCTACACCCATATCTCAGATGAGCATACTGAGGCTCAGGGTTGGGGGAAGGCCCATCGTCACGCAGTCATAATCCAGCATCTCAACTAGTACTTCGACCTATGCCTGTCTGCTGTGTAAGATCCAGCTTTCTTCAACCCCAGACATATCTTCTGTGTCTGCCTCTCACCCATGGAGGTCATTCTCAGGCTCAAAGACATAAATAGCATCTAAATTATTTTTGTATTTTTTTGTAGAGACAAGGTCTCGTCATGTTGCCCAGGCTGGTCTTGAACTCCTGGGCTCACCCGATCCTTGCGCCTCTGACTCTCAAAATGCTGGGACTACAGATATGAGGCACTGTGCCAGGCTGGCATCTACGTTCTAATGACTCCCACGAGCCTGAAGCCTGTATCCAGCCAGAAACCCCTCCTGTCATCATTTTTTTTTTTTTTGAGATGGAGTCCCGCTCTGTCGCCCAGTATGGAGTGCTGTGGTGCAATCTCCGCTTACTGCAACCTCTGCCTCCCAGATTCAAGCAATTCTCCCGCCTCAGCCTCCAGAGTAGCTGGGATTACAGGCGTGTGCCACCACACATGGCTAATTTTTGTGTTTTTAGTAGAGACGGGGTTTTGCCATGTTGGACAGGCTGGTCTTGAACTCCCGACCTCAGGCAATTCACTTGTCTGGGCCTTCCAAAGTGCTGGGATTACAGGCGTGAGCTACTGTGCCCAGCCCCACTTCTGTCATCTCACTGCCAGTATCACTGCCTACGTGAAGTCTCCCCTGGATGTCTTACAGGCATTTCAAAGGCAACATGACCAACCCCAAGCTCCTGGTCTTACCCCAAACCCACTCTCCCTGATGTCTCCCCATCCCAGGGCACAGCAGCTCCGGCTTCCACCCGCTCAAAAGTCCCGCAGTCACCCCGACACTGCTCTCATCCCACCTCGCACATCGAGCCCAGCACCAGCTCTAGCCAGCTCACCTTGACCCTGGAGTCTGCTTCTCACCCCTCCTCTGACATCACCGTGGTCCCCATCCCCATCACTGCCCACCTGGGTTACTGCAGCAGCCTCCTCCCAACCTCCTGCTGCCATCCCACCCCCTCAGCCTGGTCTCAACCTTGAAGCCACAGTGATTGTTAAGACCTAAGTCAGACAGTGTTCCTCTTCTGCTCAAGAGTCTCCTGTAACTCCCAGCTCACTCCCAGGAAAGGCCAGGGGAGTCGCACTGTGACTCACAGGGTTCTGCCCGTCTGCCAGCCTCCCTCTCTGTCTTCACCTCTCACCTCTCCCCGCATGGCCCACTTGGCTCCAGCCACACCAGCCTCCCTGCTGTTCTTCAAGCATTCCAGGAACCATCCTGCCTCAGGATGCCTCAGGACCTTTGCACAAACTGCTGGTCCTGCCTGGAGGGCTCTTCCTCCAGATATGGATATGCCTCACTTCACTCCCTCCTCCAACTCTTTGCTTAAGTGTTACATTTTCAATAGGGTCTTCCCTGAGAACCCCAATTAATGGACCAGTGGCTCCTTTCTGTCTCATCCCTCACATTCCCAATTCTCCTTACTTTAATTTTTTTTAAATTGAGACAGAGTTTTGCTCTTATCACCCAGGCTAGAGGGAGTGGTGTAATCTTGGCTCACTGCAACCTCCACCTCCCAGGATCAAGAAATTCTCCTGCTTCAGCCTCCCCAGTAGCTGGGATTACAGGTGCCTGCCACCACACTTGGATTTTTTTTTGTATTTTCAGTAGAGACGGGGTTTCACCATGTTGGCCAGGCTGGTCTCAAACTCCTGACCTCAGGCGATCCACCCACCTTGGCCTCCCACAGTGCTGTGATTACAGGTGTGAGCCACCACATATAGCCCCATCCACTTCATTTATTATTTTTCCATAACACTTGTAATCTTCTAAACCAGTATATCATGATTTAATTTATCATGTATTACATTTGACCTTGCACTGGGATGTACGTTCCAGGAGGGCTTGCTTTGTTACAGGAGTTATCTCTGGTACTTAGAACGGTATTATTGTGGCCAGTGAGCAGCCTGGGTGACACAGCGAGACTCTGTCTCAAAAACAAACAAACAAACAAAAAACAATACTATTGTGTCATAAAAAGCATTCAGACTGGGCTTACACTTGTAATCCCAGCACTTGGGAAGCTGAGGTCGGAGGATCACTCGAAGCCAGGAGTTCAAGACTACAGCCTGGGCAACACAGCAAGACCTCATCTCTTACAAGAAAAATCTAAGGCCGGGTGTGGTGGCTCACCCCTTAATTCTAGCACTTTGGGAGACTGAGGTGGGCGGATCACGAGGTCAGGAGTTCGAGACCAGCCTGGCCAACATAGTAAAACCCCGTCTCTACTAAAAATACAAAAGTTAGCCAGGCACGGTAGTGAGTGCCTGTAGTCCCAGCTACATGGGAGGTTGAGGCAGGAGAATTGCTTGAACCTGAGAGGCACAGGTTGCAGTGAGCCCAGATCACGCCACTGCACTCCAGCCTGAGTGACAGAGCTAGACTCTGTCTCCAAAAAAAAAATTAAAAAATTAAAAATTAGCCAGGTATGGTGGTAAGTGCCTGTAGTCCCAGCTACCCCAGGAAGCTGAGGTGGGAGGATTTCCTGAGCCTAGGAGGTGGAGGCTGCACTGAGTTGTGAGGCTCCAGCCTCAGTGACAGAGCGTGACCCTGTCTCTAAAATAATAATAAGCATTCCATAAAAATGATCGAATGGAGAAATCATGAGTGGGGTCTCGGAGGGGACCAGGGCCACAGTGACAGGCAACCTGGGGCTCTGACCCATGATCACTGCTGTTGCAGGAAGATGAATGCTTCCAGATGCGTGCCTGAGGAGGTGGGGTTCCTCCGCCCGCTGACCATGGCTGTCGTGTCTGTGTCCTTTGTCGTCGGAGTGGTGGGCAACGGGCTGGTGCTGTGGATGACTGTCTTCCGCATGGCCCGCACAGTGTCCACCATCTGGTTCTTCCACCTGGCCCTTGCCGATTTCATGCTGTCACTGTCTCTGCCCATCGCCACGTATTACGTGGCCTCCGGACAGTGGCTCCTCGGAGAGTGGGCCTGCAAACTGTACATCAGCTTTGTCTTCCTCGCCTTCTTTGGCAGTAACTGCCTCCTCGTCCTCATCTCTGTGGACCGTTGCATCTCTGTCCTCTACCCCGTCTGGGCCGTGAACCACCGCACCGCGCAGCGGGCGAGTTGGCTGCCCGTTGCCCTGTGCTCTTCACACCTGAAATTCCGGAAGACCAGAAAATGGAATGACTGTGCACAGTGCTACTTGGAGTTCAGCTCCAAGAATGAGACTGTCCAGGATTGGATTCAGGGGGTCTTCGAGATAAAAAATGTGGTGACCGTAGGCCACTTCCTGCTGGGCTTCCTGGGGCCCTTGGCAGTCATAGGTACCTGCGCCCACCTCATCCGGGCCAAGCTCTTGCGGGAAGGACGGCTCCACGCCCACCGGCCCAAGAGGCTGCTGCTGGTGCTGGTGAGCGCTTTCTTCATCTGCTGGTCCCCGTTTAACGTGGTGCTGTTGGTCCATCTGTGGCGACGAGTGAACCTCAAGGAACTCTACCACCCCCGGATGCTCATCATCCTCCAGACTAGCTTCGCCTTGGGCTGTGTCAACAGCTGCCTCAACCCCTTCCTCTACGTCTTCTTTGGCAGAGATTTCAAAGAAAAGTTTTTCCAGTCTTCGCCTTCTGCCCTGGCCAGGGCGTTTGGAGAGGAGGAGCTTCTCCGTGGTCCTGTCCCTGCGGCAACGCCCCCAGGGAACGGTGGAAGCATTGAGTTGGAAGCTGGAAGCTGTCTTTCCTAGTTTGCTGTGGCCTCTCACCTTGACTGGCTTCTAAAACCCTGCCAAATCCTGCCTGTTCTTTCAGGAAGTCTTCCAGCAACCCCTCATTTAAAGCTCTGTGGCAGAGACAGCTGCTTAATCCCAATGTCTTTTCATTTTTCTTTCTTTCTTTTTTCTTTTTTTTGAGACTGACTCTTGCTCTGTCACCAGGCTGGAGTGCAGGGGTGCCCTTTCAGCTCCTGGCAACCTCCGACTCTTTGGTTCAAGTGATTCTCCTGCCTCAGCCTCTCAAGTAGCTGGGATTACAGGTACGCGCCACCACACCCAGCTAATTTTTGTCTATTTTTTTTAGTAGAGACAGGGTTTCACCATGTTGTCCAGGATGGTCTCTATCTCCTGACCTCATGATCCGCCCGCCACAACCTCCCACAGTGCTGGGATTACAGGCATGAGCCACCACACCCAGCCCATTCTTCCCTTTCTTTTTTTCTTTTTCTATTTTTCTTTTGTTGGAGACAAGGTCTCATTTTGTCACCCAGACTGGAGTGCACTGGTGCAATCTCGGCTCACTGCAGCCTTGATATCCAGGGCTCAAGCCATTCTCCTGCCTCAGCACCCCTGACCTCTGCCAAGTAGCTGGGACTATAGGCATGTGCCACCATGCCTGGGTAATTTGTAGAGACAGGGTTTCATCATGTTGCCCAGGCTGGTTTCAAACTCTTGAGTTCAAGAGATCCTCCAGCCTCGGCCCCCCAAAGTGCTGGGATGACAGGTACAAGCCACAGCGCCCAGTCTCCCCTTTGTTTGTAGTAAGACTCCTTTGCATGTAGGTACAGCCATGTGACTGCTTTCTGGCCAGTAGGATGTAAATGACAGCAATCAATGTAACTTCCTTGAAGTGTCCTTAAATGGAAGGGGCCTGCCCTCCATTTCCCCATTTCCCCCTTTCTATTGTCCAGAATACAGATGTACCAGTTAGCTCTTGCTATGTAACAAACACCCTCAAAGTTTAGAGATTTAAAAACGTGACCTTTTTTTTTTTTTTTGATAAGGTCTTGCTCTGTTGCCCAGGCTGGAGTGCAGTGGTGTGACCACTGCCACCTCAATCTCCCAGGCTCAAGCGGTCCTCTCACCTCAGCCTCCTGAGTAGCTGGGATTACAGGCATACCCCACTGTGCCTGGTTAATTAAAAAATTTTTTTGTTGACATGGGGTCTCACTATGTTGTCCAGGCTGGTCTCAAACTCCTGGCCTCAAGTTATCCTCCTGTCTCCGCCTCCCAAAGTTTTGGGATGATAGACGTGAACCACCACACCTGGCTCCTTTTAAGATCTCTGCGGGTCAGCGATTTGGACTGGGCTCGGCTGAGCAGTTTTCTCATCTTGCAGCTGAGCTTCTTTATGCATCTGTGACTCAGCTGAGTGATTCTGCTTCTGGGAGGGTGCTGGCTCGGGGTGGTGGGACTGGCTAATCCACATAGCTCTCATCATCCTGCAGGCCGGCTTTTTCATGTGATGGTTGAGGAGGGTTCCAAGAGTGAGAGAAGTATGAGGCAGAGGCTCCGAACTTCGCACCAGGTGACTACCACTCAAGCTACTGGCCAAAAAGCGAGTGACGAGCCTGGCCTAGATTCTAAGTGTGAGGAAAGAGACTCCACCCCTTGATGGGAAAATCTGAAAAGCGACATTGCCAAGGAGCACGCATGCAGGAAGGTGTGTAGAACTGGGGCCATTTGTGTCATCTGCCACAGCGGCCGTGATGGAAAGCCACCGTGTCCCCAGGGAGTCCCTAGTCCAGCCGGGAGATGTTTACACCCAGGTGGTGAAAAGGGAGATTTCAAATCCTAGCTCATTGAAGCCACTGTTATTTTGCATCTTTGCGACGGCTGGAATCGACCCCCTAATTTGTTTTTGTTTTTGTTTGTAATTGGAGTTTCACTCCTGTTGCCCAGGCTGGAGTGCAATGGTGCAGTCTCAGCTCACTGCAACCTCTGCCTCCCGGGATCAAGTGATTCTCCTGTCTCAGCCTCCTGAGTAGCTGGGATTACGGGTGCCTGCCACTACGGCCGGCTAATTTTTGGTAGTTTTAGTTGAGACTACGTTTCACCATGTTGGCCAGGCTGGTCTCAAACCCCTGACCTCAGGTGATCTGCCCACCTCAGCCTCCCAAAGTGCTGGGATTACAGGCGTGAGCCACCGCACCCAGCCCTACCCCTTAACTTTTTTTTAATTTTTAGATTTTATTTTATTATTATTTTTGAGACAGAGTCTCACTCTGCTGCCCAGGCTGGAGTGCAGGGGCGCAATCTTGGCTCACTGCAACCTCCACCTCCCAAGTTCTAGCAATCCTCCTGCCTCAGCCTCCTGAGTAGCTGGGACTGTAGGCACGCCATCACGCCCGGCTAATTTTTGTTTTTTTGATAGAGATGGGGTTTCACCATGTTGGCCAGGCTGGTCTCAAACTCCTGACCTCATGATCCAGCTGCCTCAGCCTCCGTAAGCACTGGGATTACAGGCGTGAGACTCCGCGTCCTGCCCCACTTAACTATTAATTGTGCCTCCAACCTCTGATACTTGTGCAAAGCGACTTAGTAAATTTCCCTATTGTTGCAGCCAGTTGGAGTCAGGTTTTCTGTTACTTAAAACCCCTCCCAAAAACAAACTGATGCATGTGATAAATACTCCTTTCTGGGGACTGAAGTTCTAGCGGTCCCTCGTCACAACAGACAATTATTTTGGCTCTAGGTTGAGGCAAAAGAAAAATGTCATGCAATCCAGAAGCTGTCACACCACTTGCTCATGATTCAAAGAAGTAGTTCTGCCTGGACGCTGTGGCTAATGCCTGTAATCCCAGCAATTTGGGAGGCCAAAGCGGGCGGATCACTTGAGGTCAGGATTTTGATACAAGCCTGGACAACATGGTGAAACCCCGTCTTTACTAAACATACAAAAATTAGTCACGTGTGTTGGCAGGTGCTTATAATCCCAGCTACCTGGGAGACTGAGGTGGGAGAATCGCTTGAACCAACGAGACAGAGGTTGCAGTGAGCCAAGATCTTGTCACTGTACTCCAGCCTGGGTGACAGAGACTCTGTCTCAAAAAAAAAAAAGAAGAAAAAGCAGCTCTGACTTGCCCTGAGAACTCCACCTCTCATAGCCTCAGTTGCCCAAGTCTATAAAATAGGACCAAATGTTTCCATCTCCTGGATGAGGAGAGGATTAAATAACACAGGGACTGAGTGCCAGGAAGCATAGAGGCACCTTTAAAAAAATTAATTCCTTTGGTAGGTTGAGTGGGGAGGATTGCTTGTTGAGCTCAGGAGTTCGAGGCCAGCCTGGGCAACATGATGAAACCCCGTCTCTACAAAAGATGGGCAAGGTGGCACCTGCCTGTAGTACTGGCAACTCAGGAGCCTGAGATGGGAGGATCACTTAAGCCCAGGATGTGAAGGTTGCAATGAGCTAAGATCATGCCCCTGTGCTCCAGCCTGGGTGACATAATGAGTCTCTCTCTCTCTTTCTCTCTCTCTTTCACACACACACACACACACACACACACTCCCCTATTATGTTGACTAGTGGATTTGATTAAAAATAAATAAACTGGGAAAAGTAGCTTATTTTTGTTTAAAAATTTGAAAGTGATGAGAAATAGTTCTCCCTCTCATTCCCAAATCCTCCATTCCTACTTTTTCTCACTAGAACAGTTATCAGTTTCTTGTGTATCCTCCCAGACGTATCTGACCCATGCCTAAGCCACTTTCAACACAAATGGATCTATGAGTCTACATCATGTGTGTGTGCCAAAGAGTATGCCTTGGGGACGGTTGTGTGGAAACACTCAAGATATCTAGCACATGATTTTTCAGTGGTGGTGCCTAAGTATTCCCTTCTATGTATATACTGTGCACAAACGTGGTTCCCTAATCCCCTACTGATGGGCACTCACGTCGCTTTGAATTTGCTGCAATGATATTTTTGAAACTTTGAAAATTATTCAATAAAACGCACATTCTGAACAATATAAAAAGAAAACAGAACTGGGATAATTCTTTTGATTTACCACTGAGTGAACACCCAGGCAACCCAGCCATAAAACAATGTGGCCACCCCAGGGCACCCCTCCCACCTCCTCCCTGTCTCAGTCAGTCCTCCATCTACTTTAAAAAGAAAACTTTTTTTTTTTTTTTTGAGATGGAGTCTCGCTCTGTCACCCAGGCTGGAGTGCAGTGGTGCAATCTCGGCTCACTGCAATCTCCATCTCCCGGGTTCAAGTGATTCTCCTGCCTCAGCCTCCTGAGTAGCTGGGATTACAGGCATGCACCACCATGCCCGGCTAATTTTTTTGTTTTTAGTAGAGACAGGGTTTCATCATGTTGGCCAGGATGGTCTCAAACTCCTGACCTCAGGTGATCCTCCCACCAGGCTTCCCAAAGTGCTGGGATTACAGGCGTGACCCACTGCCCCAGCCAATATCTTTCAATTTAATATATCAATGTTAATATTTGCCCATCCCCACATTTGGTCGGTCTCTGTCTCCATCTGGCCATGCCTCACAGTACATCCAGCGTGATGAGCAGACCTAGAGATAGGATGTCTGGGAAACCCAGGAGGAGCTCCCAGCATACCCACTGTGCCGCAAGGGGCACGATGCTCAGAAGTACCTCCCCCAAATTTAGAACTGTGTCAAAGTAGGCGCAGGTGGGACGTCATGATATTTCACCTATTAATTCTTTTTTTTTTGAGATGGAGTCTCGGTCTGTCGCCCAGGCTGGAGCGCAGTGGTGCAATCTTGGCTCACACCTCTGCCTCCCAGGTTCAAGTGATTCTCCTGCCTCAGCCTCCCCAGTAGCTGGGATTACGTTAGCCTGTGTCTTCTAAGAACAAGGGCATTTTCCAGGTAAAATCATATTATCTCCTCGAGAAATTTACCATTTATATTAGCTAATAAACAGGCCATATTCAAATTTCCTAACTGTCCCAATAATAAATTTTAGAGCATTTTTTTTTTTTGAGTCAGGGTCTTGCTTTATTGACCAGGCTAAAATGCAGTGGCACGGTCATAGCTCACTGCAGCCTCGAATTCCTGGGCTTCAGCAATCCTCCTGCCTCGTTCTCCCAGTTAGCTGGGACCACAGGCATAGGCCACCATGCCATGGGTGGGGCGCTTGGCTCCGTGCCTGGCACCGAGGAGGTGCGATGTGTTTGCTATGATCAGTATCATCCTCTATTGCATAAATTCCTCCTGGGGAACTGCTGGGTCAGAGGGCGTGTTCGCTGTCGCAGACCCAGCCAGGAGCGCTCTGCAAGCCTGTTTCCCACGGCTTCGCCAACGCAGCAACCGCCAAGTCAGCCTCTTTGATCTTTGCCTTCTCAGAGGAGAAAAACGAGATCCCGGGGAGGTTTTTAATTTGCATTGATTTTCTAATGAATGAGGTTCAGCATTCTTCCAAGGAGGCTTTGCGGTTTTCAGAGCCGGCGGCAGAATCCTCCCAGGGGGAGACTTGATCTTTGATGGGGCAGAGCCAGGCGCGGTGGTGGAGGTGGGTTTGAGTCTCGGGGAGCGCGCGGGAGCTGGGCACGGTCTCGTGCGTGAGAGGATCTGGCATTTTCCTGGGCAGCCTCGGCGAGAGAGCGTCGTGGAGGGTGAGTTAAACCTCGGGATTATACTCTGCCAAACAGGGGCTAAAAATCCGTATCCAAGGCCGGGCGCTGTGGCTCACGCCTGTAGTTTCAGCATGTTGGAAGGCCGAGGTGAGTGGATCACGAGGTCAGGAGTTCAAGACCAGCCTGGTCAAAATGGTGAAACCCCGTCTCTACTAAAAATACAAAAAATTAGCCTGGCATGGTGGCAGGTGCCTGTAATCCCAGCTACTCGGGAGGCTGAGGCAGGAGAATCACTTGAACCTGGGAGGTGGAGGTTGCAATGAGCCGAGATTGCGCCATTGCACTCCAGCCTGAGCGACCTAATGAGACTCCGGTCTAAAAAAAAAATCCGTATTCAGTATAATTGCCAAGACAGCCAGAAGACCGTGATTCACACCTTCATCCCTTAAATAATGACAGCTCGCAGGTATTAATCGTGACCTAAGTACCAGGCCCTGTCTAGAGCTTTCTAAAAGAGTGAACTCCCAAAGTCAGCATCACAACCCTGAGGGCGGTGCTGCGATTATTCCCGGTGTACAGAGGAGGAAACTGGAGGTTCAGAGAGGTAAAGTCGCTTACCGAAGGTCACACAGCTGGCCGAGCACGGTGGCTCAAGCCTGTAATTCCAGCACTTTGGGAGGCCTAGGCGGGCGGATCGCCTGAGGTCAGGAGTTTGAGACCAGCCTGGCCAACATGGTGAAACCCCGTCTCTGCTAAAAATACAAAAAATTAGCTGGGTGTGGTGGCGCGCGCCTGTAATGCCAGCCACTCCAGAGGCTGGAGAGTCGCTTGAAACAGGGAGGCGGAGGTTGCAGTGAGCCGAGATTGCGCCACTGCTCTCCAGCCTGGACAACAGAGAGAGATTCCGTCTTAAAAAAAGAAAGAAAGAAAGAAATTAAAAAAAGATCACACAGCAAGTAAGTGCAGAGTGGGGACTTGACGGATCTGACTCAGTTAACCCATCCAGCTATGTTTACCGAGCGCCTGTCTGGTGAAGGTCACTGTTTTTGGAGTAGCAGAAAGGAGAAGACAAAGATGCCTACCTTTGAAGGACTGGTATTCTAGGGGGTAGCACTGACGTTCCAGCGAAGGAGCTAACATTTAAGGGAGAGGGGCTGGCATTTGGGGGAGGGGATAACTTCCGGAGGCGGGGCTAAAATTCCAAGGGGGAGAAACTGACATTCCAGGAGGAGAAATTGACATTCAGAGGGGAGGGCCTAACATTCCAGGGGGAGGAGCTAATATTCGGGGGGAGGAGCTAACATTTCAGGAGGGTGGGCTAATATTTTAGTACAATTACACACTCTTAATCACTACCTCTGTTTCTAACATTTTAGGGTAATTACATGTTCTTAATTACTACCTCTGTTTCTCTCAGGCAATAAAGGAGGGGGTAACCTTTATGAGGGAGGGGGTAACATGCCAAGGGGAGGAAGTGACATTTCAGAGGGAGAACTGGACCTTCTAGGGGGAGGTGCTAACAATCTGGGAGGGGCTAACATCGCAGGAGAGAAATTGACATTTCAGGGGGGAGGAGCTAACGTTGCAGAGGAGAAATTGACATTTCAGCAGGGCGGAGCTAATATTGCAGGGGAGAAATTGACACTCAGGGGGAGGGGCTAACATTCAAATGAGGGTGCTAACATTCAGGGGGAAAAGCTAACATTGCCGGGGAGAAACCAAAATTTCAGGGGCGGGGCTGACACTCTCCATCCTTCAGAGCCTAGAGCCTCCGCCTCCTTGCCATACCTTGTTCCTACAGGTGTTGGCTGAGCTCATAGTAGGTGCAAATGTCTGCCACCCTGTGGATTCGAAAGTGTCTGAAAAGAATGGAGTCTGCCCTCATAGAGCTCGCAGCCTGGGGGCAGACAGTTCTGAACGGAATGATCCCACAGAAAGACATTCACCTCCCAGGCAGGAGAGGTAATTACGCGCTCTTAATCACTACCTCTGTTTCAGGCACTACGGGAGGGAAGGCGGCGCCCCCAGCGTGGCCTGGTTTGAGGTGTTCCCAGCCGTAGGAGACAGACAGACTGTCATCAAGTGTCGGAAAATAGCTGTTACGGGAATCCTCACCTCCTGACACCTTCCCAGCCCCGTGTGCCCGAATCCCTCCCGCGTGGCTGCAGAGTTGTAGGTTCTGCTCCTGTTGACGGGCAATCCGGTAATCTCCATTGCTCACAGCAGCACTACTAGGGCACAGCAGCTCCTGGGGGCCGAGGTCCCAGCCAGGACGTGATGTCAGGGCCGAGATCGGAACGCAGAACCGTGAGAGTCTAGAGCCTGGGTCCTTCCCCATCCACCACCAGATGTGGTGTGGGTTTCCTGGTTTCCGTTCTTGTTCACGTGGAATAAAAGGACAAGGCGGGGGAGTGACAGCCGCACCTGACGTCCCCCCACCATGGAGGGGGATTTTTGTCTGTTTCCTTTGCTGCTGTGTCCCCTGAACCTGGGACATGCCTTGTGCTGAGTGATGCCCCCTTGCACACCTAGTCTCACACTGACTGATCTGGGCTTACTAAGTGTCAGTGATTCACTCCTTTGAAAATTGGGGCTCCTGTGTGACTCCCATTGTGGTCCTGGGTGCTGGGGACCCCCAGAGGAGTCAGGCCTAGACCCTGATCTCAAAAAGGCCTCAGAGGCCAGGTGCAGTGGCTCACACCTGTAATCACTTAGCACGTTGGGAGGCTGAGGTGGGAGTCAGGAATTCGAGACTAGTCTGGCCAACATGGTGAAACCCCATCTCCAATAAAAATACAAAAATTTTTGGCTTGGTCATTCCTTAAACTTGTGGGATAAAAGAGGAAAAAAAACACAAAAATTAGCCATCTGCAGTGATGGGATAAAGCAAGCTACTCTAGGATGAGGAAACAGCAAGGGCAAAGGCTGCACGTGTGCCTGAGTGTATGAAGCTGCGTGGCTTGTTCTAGGGACCGCAGAGGAGAAACAAGGGAAGTGGTAAGCGAAAAGGCTGGTATGGTGGGCGGGGCCCCAACCAGCAGGGCAGCAAACGCCAGGCGGAGGGGCTGGGACCTTATCCTGGGATCTATGGGAAGAGAGCCATTGGGGAAAACGAGTCCTTCTGCTTTCAGAGGAGGAAACTGAGCTTTATGTTCAGACCCTGCTCGGCAGTCTCTCTATCTCCAGCCAGACCCCAGCTCCCACTTCCTCTTCTGTCCACCGGGGAGCTGCCCACACAGTCCCCCTACGAGTCTTCAGGGGAAGACCAGGCCACCAGCTCCTGCTCAGAATCCCTTGAAGACACCTGCTCCCCATTTGCCTGTGAGTTCCAGACACAAGGGAACAGAGACTTACACTGAGGCCCACAGACAGAGCAGGACCTGGATGTGAAACCGCTGAGCTGACACCGAGCCTCTGAAGTCTCACGAATGTGAGTTTGAGTCCAGGCTTGGTCTCTGCTTTGTGGCGGGATGTGGAGCAGGTGAATCCCTCTCTCTGAACCTAAGAGATGCAGCTGTGCAGGATAGCCACCTCCTGGGGCTTTGAGGCTGAAGCATGCAGCTTTCCCTGGAGGATGAAGGATGGCAGACAGGGTTTAAGGGAGTGAGGTGGGAGACAGGGGCTAGCTGTTTGATGGATAGGGACTTTGTCCAGGGGCACTGGGGAGCCATGGGCAGGCTAGGAGCTGAGGAGAGGCAGGTCAGCTCTGAAGCCATGTGAGGATGGACTGGAGTGGGAGACTGGAGGTAGGGAGGCCAGGGAGGAGGAAGAGGCCCAAGCTGAGCCATCGTAATGGGGATAGAGTGGAGGCAACTGGGCAGTCAGTTGGGAGAGAAAGAACAGGGAGAGGATGGTGCCAGGGTCTGGGTGGCTGGTGGGGCCGTCCCTGAGTCAAGGGACCTGGCTGGGTTTCAGGGACGGCAGTGGGACATGCTAACATGGAGGCCTGTGGGTGCTAACACCATCGTCCAGCCATGGAGGACCCTCCAGAGATGCAGTGGACAGCACCCCTGGCAGCCCTATGCCTGCCCGGGGCTGCCCTCCTCCTCCTCTCTGCCCTCGCTGGCTGCCCTCACCTCGTACCTCCTAGTCATGGCCAGCCACAGCCTAGTGATCTGGGCTGCAGGGCCCCTCTTGCCTCCCTTGCTGCCTGCCATCTGGCTCAGCTACCAGGCCATGGCCAATGCCATCTTCACCACCCTCCTGCTGCTGACCCTCACCTGGATGCGCTCTGGCTGGCCACTGGGTGGTGCCTTCTGCCACCAGGACGCCAGCCTGGCCTTTCCAACCTTCTATGCCAGTGACCACCTGCTGACCCAGGTCACTACATTTCTCAGCTGTGGCCCTCCTGGGCACAGTGTTCTGGGCTGGCACATTCTGTCTTCTTCTGCTGGGCCTGGGCAGGCTGGCCTTCGCAACTTGTAGGAACAGGTGGACCGGGCAGACCCCCCCCCCCCCCGCTAACAGGACACTAGCCGGAGAGCCACCCGGCTCATGCCAGGATTCTGGGCATTCCCCACATTGAATCAGCTGGTGTTTGGCTTTGGGGTGCCTCTGGGGGTGCTGCTCAGACCCCTTGGGATCACCCTGGTAGGGGCCTGCAACTGCCTCAACCCTCTGCTCTACATATGTGGGGACCAGTCATTCAGGCGGCTGCTGGCCCAGGCTCTCTGGTCCTGCCAAGGAGGAGAGTCTGAGGATGCACAGGTGGCAGTGGGCACGGGGGATGAGCCCTTGCTGACCTGCGAGGGCCTGAAGGAAAATTCCTGGGGAGTTAGGGAGGGTGCATAGGGAGGGGGCAGCTTCCCATGTCAACCTTCAGATAATGTGAGATGCTGAGCTGAGAGAAGCCAGAGATGATGAGCAGGGCAGTGAGGCAGAGAGAGATGGAGGAACAGAGAAGGGGACAGAGACCCAGAGAGAGAGGGGGACAGGGACCCAGAGAGAGAGGGGGACAGAGACCCAGAGAGAGAGGGGGACAGAGACCCAGAGAGAGAGAGGGACAGAGACCCAGAGAGAGAGGGGGACAGAGACCCAGAGAGAGAGGGAGAAAGAGACCCAGAGAGAGAGGGGGACAGAGACCCAGGGAGAGAGGGGGACAGAGACCCAGAGAGAGTGAGGGACAGAGACCCAGAGAGAGAGGGGGACAGAGACCCAGAGAGAGAGGGGGACAGAGACCCAGAGAGAGAGGGGGACAGGGACCCAGAGAGAGAGGGGGACAGGGACCCAGAGAGAGAGGGGGACAGGGACCCAGAGAGAGAGGGGGACAGAGACCCAGAGAGAGAGGGGGACAGAGACCCAGAGAGAGAGGGGGACAGAGACTTAGAGAGGAGGGAGGACAGAGACCCAGAGAGAGAGGGGGACAGAGACCCGGAGGGGGGGAGGACAGAGACCCAGAGAGAGAGGGGGACAGAGACCCAGAGAGAGAGGGGGACAGAGACCCAGAGAGAGAGAGGGGGACAGAGACTTAGAGAGGGGGACAGAGACCCAGGGAGAGAGAGGGGGACAGAGACCCAGAGAGAGAGGGGGACAGGGACCCAGAGAGAGAGGGGGACAGAGACCCAGAGAGAGGGGGACAGAGACCCAGAGAGAGAGGGGGACAGAGACCCAGAGAGAGAGGGGGACAGAGACCCAGAGAGAGGGAGACAGAGACCCAGAGAGAGGGGGGACAGAGACCCAGAGAGAGAGGGGGACAGAGACCCAGAGAGAGAGGGGGACAGAGACTTAGAGAGGAGGGAGGACAGAGACCCAGAGAGAGAGGGGGACAGAGACCCGGAGGGGGGGAGGACAGAGACCCAGAGAGAGAGGGGGACAGAGACCCAGAGAGAGAGGGGGACAGAGACCCAGAGAGAGAGAGGGGGACAGAGACTTAGAGAGGGGGACAGAGACCCAGGGAGAGAGAGGGGGACAGAGACCCAGAGAGAGAGGGGGACAGGGACCCAGAGAGAGAGGGGGACAGAGACCCAGAGAGAGGGGGACAGAGACCCAGAGAGAGAGGGGGACAGAGACCCAGAGAGAGAGGGGGACAGAGACCCAGAGAGAGGGAGACAGAGACCCAGAGAGAGGGGGGACAGAGACCCAGAGAGAGGGGGACAGAGACCCAGAGAGAGGGGGACAGAGACCCAGAGACAGAGGGGGACAGAGACCCAGAGAGAGAGGGGGACAGGGACCCAGAGAGAGAGGGGGACAGAGACCCAGAGAGAGACAGAGACCCAGAGAGAGAGGGAGACAGAGACCCAGAGAGAGAGGGGGACAGGGACCCAGAGAGAGAGGGGGACAGGGACCCAGAGAGAGAGGGGGACAGAGGCCCAGAGAGAGAAGGGGACAGAGACCCAGAGAGAGGGGGACAGAGACCCAGAGAGAGGGGGGACAGAGACCCAGAGAGAGGGGGACAGAGACCCAGAGAGAGGGCGACAGAGACCCAGAGAGAGGGGGGACAGAGACCCAGAGAGAGGGGGACAGAGACCCAGAGACAGAGGGGGACAGAGACCCAGAGAGAGAGGGGGACAGAGACCCAGAGAGAGGGTGACAGAGATCCAGAGACAGAGGGAGTTAGAGACCCAGAGAGAGGGTGACAGAGATCCAGAGACAGAGGGGGGATAGAGACCCAGAGAAACAGGGAGAGACCTTGGGGGGTGGGGGCACAGAGACTCAGAGAGAGAGAGAGGGGACATAGATCCAAAGAGGCAAGGAGAGACCCAGAGAGAAAGAAAGGCGGAAGAGGCGAGCGGGAGCAGGAGTAATGCGGTCAGGTGGGAGACACACGGAGACACAGAGGGGAGGGGAGAGACTGGCCAGGCTGCCGGGAGGGACAAGTGGGAGACAGAAAAGGCCACGGAGGCCAAGACTCGTGAGAGACAGAAACATGGAGCGCTCTAGTGAGAGATGGAAACAGAACCGGAGTTGGAGGAACAGGAGGAGGGGAGAATCACCACTGAACAGGACAGACACCGAGACACACAGACAGAAACACAGGGACTGAGAGAGGAGGAGCCAGCTTTGACAGAGCGAGAGGTGGGGGCCTGGGTGGAAAGCCTGGAACGCAGACGTGGCCTAGGAATTGGGCAAGTGGACTGAGGGACCAACCGCTGTGGCCATCCCAGGACTGAGCAATTCCTGAGATGTGGGACAGCCAGTGCTGAAGGCAGATCTTTGTGTCAAACAGAGCTCGCTGGTCCTGGTGGGTGGGACAGAATGAGGGACAGGAGCGGGCCACAGGCTTTTCTGGTTCCCAAAGGAGCCCATTGTGAAATACGAAAGTGCCTTCTGGCCTTGCCCCCCAGGCCCTCTGCCCTGGGAAATGTGTGGTTTACCTTCCTTCATTTTCAAACCCTGAATGTTTCCAAATGAAAAGGTAAATTTGGTCCCATGTTTTTTTTGTTTGCTTGGTTTTTTTTTTTTTTTGAGACGGAGTCTTGCTCTGACACCCAGGCTGGAGTGCAGTGGCACAATCTCAGCTCACTGCAACCTCCCCCTCCCAGGTTCAACTGATTCCCCTGCCTCAGCCTCCGGAGCAGCTGAGACTCCAGGCACGTGCCACCACGCCCGGCTAATTTTTTCCTGTATTTTTAGTAGAGACTGAATTTCACCATGTTAGCCAGGATGGTCTCGATCTTCTGACCTGGTGATCCGCCCGCCTCTGCCTCCCAAAGTGCTGGGATTACAGGTGTGAGCCACTGTGCCCGGCCTGGCCCCACGTTTTGAGTCTTTGATGTATCCATGGAGCTCCCTCTGAAATGCGCTCAGCTCCAAGAAGAGGAAAATCGACTGCTTCGTCTTCTGTGAACGGATTACAGCGACGCCTCTTGACCCTGGCTACACAGCAGAATCTCTAGGGAGAGCTTTCAAAATAAAATCGATGCCTGGGCCCCATCCCCAGGCCTTGTGGTTTAAGTGGTCCGGGGAGGAGCTCAGCTCTGGGAATTTCAAAACCTCCCCAGGGATTTCTGCGGGGAGCTGGGCTGAGACTTATCTATCTGTGGTTGTGAAAATATGGCCTTGGACCAGGAGCAGTGGCTCACACCTGTAATCCCAGCACTTTGGGAGGCTGAAGCAGGTGGATCATTTGAGGTCAGGAGTTCGAGACCAGCCTGGCTAACATGGTGAAACCCGTCTCTACTAAAAACTTGAAAATTAACCGGGTGTGATGGCGGGCACCTGTAAGCCCAGCTACTCAGAAGCGTGAGGCAGGAGAATTGCTTGAACCTGGGAGGTGGAGGTTGCAGTAAGCCGAGATCACGCCACTGCATTCCAGCCAATAGAGTGAGATTCTGTCTTTAAAAAAAAAGAAAAGAAAGAAAATACAACTTTGAAAACTCCCAGACGACTGAGAAAGGCAGCACTGAGTGGCTCAAAACCCTGGGGTGCGAGTGGAAATTGGGGGGAAAATGCAAAGACCAGCTTTGTTGTTAATATTTGTTAGTGGCGATGATGGGTGCTTTGCTCATGCCTGTAATCCCAACACTTTGGGAGACCATGGTGGGAGGACTGTTTGAGGCCAGGAGTTCGAGACCAGCCTGAGCAACATAGAAAGACCTCATCTCTACTGAAAAAAAAAAAACAAATCAGCCAAGCATAGTGGTGTGCACCTGTGGTCCCAGCTGCTAGGGAGGCTGAGGTGGGAGGAGCCCCTTGAGCCCAGGAGGTAGAGGCTGCAGTGAGTCATGATCGCACCACTGCCCACAGGACTGGATATAGAGATGACCTTGTAAAAATACACTGCACAGTAACTTGCATGGTGGCTTAGCAAACAAGAGGTGCTTAGTAAATGGTAGCTAACGACAATGAAAAAAAAAGTTTCCCAAACATTGACAGCCAAGCCACAGCTGGGGGTTTAGCAAGGGTCAGATGCTGTTCAGAGCAACCCCACCTGAAGCTCCCTGTCACAGCCGGGAAGGAGGGGAGGCAAAGTCGCGGCAGCAGGCAGGAGAGATGGCCTTTGCTTAGGGTTCGAGGAAGCCTCTGGGGAGAGGTGAGGAAGTGACACAAAACAGACCTGGGAGGCCGTGCGCAGTGGCCCATGCCTATAATCCCAGCATTTTGGGAGGCCAAGGCAGGCAGAGCACCTGAGGTCAGGAGTTCGAGACCAGCCTGGTCAACATAGTGAAACCCCATCTCTACTAAAAATACAAAAATTAGTTGGGTGTGGTGGTGGGCGCCTGTAATCTCAGCTACTCAGGAGGCTGAGACAGGAGAATCTCTGGAACCTGGAAGGTAGAGGTTGCAGTAAGCCAAGATGGCGCCACTGCACTCCAGCCTGGGCAAAAGAGCAAAACTCCAGGCTGGGGCCCAGCAGTGCACAGGTGTGGCGCTGCAGTGGCCCAGGGTACACCAGGGCAGGCATGGGATGTGGGTGAGATTTTTTTTTTAAGCCTGGAGGGGGTCAGGTTACACGTGGCCCCCAATGCTCGGTGGAAGGCCTGGGATTCTTATCTCGGGTGAGGGCGCAGGGCCACTGGAGGGCTGTGAGGAGAGAGGGACAGGGTCAGCTCTGGGTACAGGAGGACCCCTCTGAGGACTGGAGGAGAGAGACAGACGGCTGGGGTGAGGGTCCAGCAGGAGAGGAAGCCCAAGCAGGGAGGAGGGAGGAAGCAGCCCAGGAACCCCCAGGTCTCAAAAAATTGTAATTTTGAGCAAGACTTTGTCTCAAAAACAAACAAAAAAACAAACTAACTAACTAACTGTAGTTTTTGCCAAAACCAACATTTATTTCTTGCGCCCAACCTTTAAGGCAACCAATTTCTAGCTAAGAAAATAGTGCGACATCGCCACTGTGTGGTTGTTTGAAGTTTTGCAGCCAAGAACTCGAAAGTAAAGCCAGCCTCCAAATCGGGAAACTTTTGAGACTTCAGGAGAATGCTATGGCCGCTGATGCTAAAATATTGGCCTAAAATATTGGTGATCCACAAACGTTCTATTAATTTGAGATAAAATTATAGTACGATTATGAATCTGTTTATTACTGAAATTTGTGGCCGGACACAGTGGTGCACGCCTATAATCCCAGCACTCCCGAGAGGCTGAGGTGGGCAGATCACCTGAGGTCAGGAGTTCGAGACCAGCCTGACCAACATGGAGAAACCCGATCTCTACCAAAAATACAAAATTAGCTGGGCGTGGTGGCACATGCCTGTAATCCCAGCTACTCGGGGGACTGAGGCAGGAGGACCACTTGAGCCCAGGAGGTTGTGGTGAGCCGACATCGTGCCATTGCATTTCAGCCTGGACAAGAAGAGCTAAACTTTGTCTCAAAAACAAACCCAGCCTGGCCAACATGGTGAAACCCCATGTCTACTAAAAATACAAAACTTAGCCAGGCGTGGTGGCAGGTGCCTGTAGTCTCAGCTACTCGGGAGGCTGAGACAGGAGAATCACTTGAATCCAGAGGCAGAGGTTGCAGTGAGCAGAGATCGTGCTCTTGGGTGACAGAGTGAGATTCCATTTCAATAAAATAAAATAAAATAAAATAAAAAATGTTAGGCTTTTCCAGGAAAACCTGGCATGTATAGTCAACCCTACTCCAAAGCCACCTTTTCAGATACTGAGTTAAAATGAAATCCCTTCTGACTAGATGAGAAGTAGGTGAAATGCCACTGAGGGCTGAGGTGTCCCCCAGGGCATTCACCTGGGGATGCTGGAGATAGAGGCAGGGGTTGGGGGAGAGGCACTAAGCAAGTGGCTGCTAGTGAACTGCCTATAGGGGCTGATCTGGACACTTTTTTAGGGAGGGATATTGCTGGTGGGTGTTGAAGGTTTAATAGAAGTTTGCTAAAAAGAGAAAAGAGGCTGAGCACAGTGGCTTATATCTTAATTCCAACACTTCAGGAGGCTGAGGCAGGAGGATTGCTTGAGGCCAGGAGTTGGAGACCAGCCTGGGCAACATAGTGCAACCTTGTCTTTATTTTTATTTTTATTTTTTTGAGACGGAGTTTCGCTCTTGTTACCCAGGCTGGAGTGCAATGGCGCGATTTCGGCTCACTGCAACCTCTGTCTCCTGGGTTCAAACAACTCTCCTGCCTCAGCCTCCCGAGTAGCTGGGACTACAGGCGTGTGCCACCATGCCCAGCTAATTTTTGTATTTTTAGTAGAGATGGGGTTTCACCATGTTGACCAGGATGGTCTCGATCTCTTGACCTCGTGATCCACCCATCTTGGCCTCCCAAAGTGCTGGGATTATAGGCGTGAGCCACCGCGCCCAGCCGAGACCCTGTCTTTAAAAATTAAAAAGTTAGCTGGGCATGGTGGTGCACACCTACAGTCCCAGCTACTCAGGAGGCCGAGGCAGGAACATTGCTTAAGCCAGGAGTTCAGGGTTGCAGTGAGCTATGATCACACCACTGCACTTCAGCCTGGGCAACAGAGTGAGATCCCATCTCAAAAAGAAAAAAAAAAAAGAGGAAGATGTGTTGATGCAGTATGATGGTGAAGACGACGGTGATAACTACAGACCCGCTGCAGCTGACCAAGTGCATTCATGACTTGGATCTCAGGCTCCCCGGCTGTGGTTTTCTGGGGCCCATTGGACAAAGATTTTTGCTTCTGTCTGATGATGAAGACATCGGGGGATCAGAGGGAAATAATAAATCTGAAGTACACAGCAGCCTGTGCTGGTGCCGGGTGCTGAAGCTGCCCTGCTCTTTCTTCCCTCTGTGCCCTTACATCCAAAGTTGAAATGTTCTTCCCCTTCTTCAAATGCCCCACACAGACTCCTACTCATCTCTCAAAACCCAGCTCAGATTCCCAGCTCCTAGCCTCAAACCTGAAAGGGTGGGCCCTCACCACTCTCCTACCTCAGAGCCTGGAGTTTGGACCCCCTACCTGACTCTGTCCTGAAACACAGAGCCCCCAGGTGTGAGGCAGGCCCCAGGCTGGGCGCAGGGGCAGAGGGTGCGGGCAGCAGGATGTGCGGATTCAGTTACATTTATTTGGTCTCAGAGCAATGGTCAGGGCTGAGGCAGGGCTCTTGGGTGGGGAGGTCCTGTGTTTTCTCACTGCTGAGCCTGACAGAGGAAAATGGAGATATACAGAGACGGGGAAGAGAAAGAGAGACCAAGATGACAAAACTGGGCCAGGGAGACAGAGACTCCACCCCACCTCCGCCTCTCCTCCTGCTCACTTTGTTGAAGAAGTAGATGGAGGC
The DNA here is from genome assembly GCF_030222135.1 of Aotus nancymaae. Lineage (NCBI taxonomy): Eukaryota > Metazoa > Chordata > Mammalia > Primates > Aotidae > Aotus > Aotus nancymaae. The sequence goes on along the minus strand of NW_026988441.1, from coordinate 4,719,213 downwards.
CAGGATGGTGAACGCAGCCATGGCCAGGGTCACATTCTGCGGGGAGATCAGAGGTGGGTACCCTTCCCCTCCCTGCACTCTGCCCTGCCCCAGGCCTCCCTTCCCTGCCAGACCCCTCCTCACTTCCTGAAAGTTCATGGCCATGGGACTTCAGCCACCCTCTGCTTGGCCTCCGTTTCCCTTTCCTGGACCTCTGAGCCAGAGAGGGGAGAAGCCACTGGAACCCTGAGAGGGGGCTGTTGGAGAGACCAGAATGGTGGCCATGGCAACAGGGGAAGGGCATTCTGGTAGAGGGGACAGGCAGGGGCTTAGGGCACAGGGAGACCCAGGTGTGGCCCGCCACATGTGGTATCTGAATGTGACATCAGGACATGTGAGATTGGAGAGTTTGAACCTCAAACACCACACTGAGGCATTTAGGTTTTTCCTTGGAGGGTGCTGGGGAGCCATGGGAGGGTTGAGAGCAGAGGAGGGACTGGCTCAGTTCTGGGTGTAAAAGTACCTCAAAGCAGGAGGAGGCCCAGGCAAAATTTCCTCCTCCAGATGGGAGCATCACGTGAGCCTGGGAGGTCGAGGTTGCCGTGAGCCACTGTACTCCAGCCTGGGCAACAGAGTGAGATCCTGTCTCTACAACTACAATTAAAAATAAAAATAATAATAATAATATAACTCGATCACTTGCAGGTGAGCAAAAAAAGAGAAAATAGAAAAAAAAGAAAAAAATAAAATAAAATACATGTGATACATGTGTGTGAGATATCTATTTATCTCTCTATCACTACCACAAAAAAGGGAATTATATGGTCTGGCTATTCAGATAGTTATTTGGATTATTTGTGGCAGATAATAGTCTCGCTATTTTTGGTAGTTATATTGTATAACTGTGAACACTTCTTGGGGAAATATATATAATATATATATACACACACATGTATTTTTAATATCTATACACATGTACATATAAATATAATATATACGTAACTAAACTACAACTATAAACTACAATATATACATATATACACATATAAATATATATACACACGTGTGTATGTGTGTATATACATATATATCCCATCTCTACTAAAAATACAAAAAAATTAGCCAGGGATGGTGGCGCACACCTGTAATCCCAGCTACTTGGGAGGCTGAAGCATGAGCATCACTTGAACCCAGTGGGGTGGAGGTTGCAGTGAGCCCAGATCACACCACTGCACTCCAGCCTGGGCAACAAAGCAAGACTCCATCTCAAGAAAAATAAAAATAATAAATATATATATTGAAAAATACATACTTTAATTCATGAAGCAATATTTTATTATTTGCTGATTCAGTGGTCACAGTTATATAACATTGCTACTGTGAATAACAAGAATTGATTGTAAAATGATACCTCAGGTAACCACCCAGAAACTTCCAGAAGCAACACATTCTGCAGAGCAACTGGCACCATCTCTCCAACAAATCCATGTCACAAAGCAAAACTAAAGCAAGTGGCCTTGCTATATTTTAAAAAATCCGTTAAGAGACACAGGACCAGCTTTACTGGCTGATCCTGGACCGGGTTTTGGTTTGGACAAACAAGTTATAAAGGCTGTCTGGGTGGGAGGTAGAGGCAGGAGGATCACTTGAAGCCAGAAGTTTGAGACCAGCCTGGGCAGTGTGGCGAAACTCTGTCTCTACCAAAAACACAGAAAAATAAGCCAGGCGTGGTGGCACATGCCTATAGTCCCAACTACTTGGAGGCTGAGGCAGGAGGATCGTTTGAATCTGGGAGGCAGAGGTTGCAGTGAGCCAACATAGCACCCCTGCATTCCAGCCTGGGTGACAGAACAAGACTCCGTCTCCAAAAACCAAACAAATTGAACAAACAAAACAACCAAAGTGTCTTTGGGGAGAAATTGAGGGACATTTGAACAGAGAGTCAGTATCAGGCAAGATGAAAGCACTTTTGCCAAGGAGAAGAGGAGGCTGTTAACTGAAAGATGCAGGTTACAAAACTGCAGCTTCCGTATGATCTCATGTTGGTGAGAAGTACATATACGAAAAATATGTACTTCTCACCAAAATGAGATGGGCATTTAAAAATCAGGTTTTGGCCGGGCGTGGTGGCTCATGCTTATAATTCCAACACTTTGGGAGGTCAAGGCAAGTGGATCACCTGAGGTCAGGAGTTCGAGACCAGCCTGATCAACATGGTGAAACTCTGTCTCTACTAAAAAATAAGAAAATTAGCCAGGCGTGGTGGTGTGTGCCTGTCATCCCAGCTACTCAGGGAGGCTGAGATAGGAGAATTGCTTGAACTCGGGAGGCAGAGGCTGCAGTGAGCCAACATTGTGACCCTGTACTCCAAGCTGGGAAATGGAGCAAGACTCCATTAAAAAAAAAAAAATCAGGTTTTACTCTGTCTCCCAGGATGGAGTGGAGAGCCACAGTCAGGGCTCACTGCAGCCTCAACTTTGGGCTCAAGCGATCCTCCCGACTCGGCACCCCCACCCCCAACAAGTGGCCGGGACTACAGGTGTGCGCCACTACAGCTGGCTAATTTTTTGTTATTTTTAGTAGAGATGGGGTTTCATCATGTTGTCCAAGCTGGTCTGAAACTCCTGGACTCAAGTGATCTGCCCACCTTGGTCTCCCAAGGTGTCAGGATTACAGGCATCAGCCGCCGTGCCTGGACTAGTTACACCAGTTTTAGACTTCTGACCTCCAGAACCTCCAGGGAATAAACGTGTGTCCAGGGCGGTAACTTGTCACAGCAGCCACAGAGCAGCCGATACATCAGTAGACATTAAAGTGCTAACACTCGGGGGCTAGAACATGGTTTCTAGCTTCTTAATTTTGTTTCAGTGGTTTTTTTTTTATTTTTTATTTTTTTTAGAGACAAGGTCTTGCTGTTCTATTTCTTTATTCTAGGGGCATCTACCCTATTTCCAGTGAGGGGAAGAGAGAGATTCACAAAACTTTTGTATCCAGTGAGCTGGCTCACACCTGTACTCCCAGCACTTTGGGAGGCTGAGGTGGGAGAACTGCTTAAGTCCAGGAGTTCAAGACCAGTCTGGGCAACACAGTGAAACCCTGTCTCAAACAAACAAACAAAATGACCAGGAGAGGACTGGAGGCTGACTGTGCACAGTGAGGCAGGGGCCAGCCCCATGTGGTGCTGTGAAGTGTAGGTTTGATCATCATTCTGGGATGGTGAGGCCGCCTGAGCAGCAGACAACTGCCATTAAAAGGTGACTTGTCGTACAGCTTCCCCAGAGGAGGGGGCACGTCACAGGGACTGCATGAGGAGGCACCCATCTTCCGTATATTTTCTGTGGGATACGGGGCTTAAGGAGTGGCCGGCTGAGCCATTCAGCAGGCTCTGGGCACCGGGGCTGTCCTGAGCTGTCCAGTACCCTGCCCTGGGTGATCAGGGAGGGTGGATGGTGGCTCAGCTGGTTGGCTGGCTTGCACAGAGAGGTATGCTCCCAGGCCAGTCATGACTTTCTAGGAATTGGTAACCCTGGGAGGGGCAGTCCTTCTATGATCAGCAAAGCCCCCGATGTCAAAGCATCAAAGTACAGAAAATCAAACACATGGTTACTCCGGTCGGCCGCTGTAACTCGAGGCATCAAGACTCGCTGAGACGAACAATGCGGGGTGGGGGTGGGGTTGTCTTTCTGAGTCTGCATCCAGGTTAAAGCCACCTGGGTTCAAATAGCAGCTTTGAGAAATCTCAGTGTTTCCTCAGACAAGTTCCTGAACCCGTCTGTGCCTCAGTTTCCCCATCGGCACAATGGGGATGGTGATAAGCACATTAATGCCTCCTGGGGCTGTGGTGAAGATGAAATGGGTTAATCCAAGTCTGGCAGAGGCACAGGAGGAGCAGGATCGGCAGCCCTGGGGGAGCGTGCCAGGGCCTGCTATAATGGGGGTGCTGAGTACAGTGCTGGGACAGGCAGGGCTGCGGCCCAGACAGTGGGCTGAGCTCAGCGTCTGGGCCAGGTGGAAATGGCCAGGCTGGGGTTTTGGGGCCACCCTGTTGCATCTCTCCTGCTGCTCCTGCTGCTCCTGCTGCTGCTGCCATCCCAGGCCCTGCCAGAAGGACCCCTGGTGTTTGTGGCTCTGGTGAGGCGCCCCCGCCCCAGGCGGCCCTCAGCTCCCCCAGGGCCAGCCCTGACCGGTCCTGTCCCCAGGTGTTCCGCCACGGCGACCGGGCCCCACTGGCCTCCTATCCTACGGACCCACACAAGGAGGCGGCCTCCACCCTGTGGCCACGAGGCCTGGGCCAGCTGACCAAGGTGAGAAGCGGGAGGGGGGTGAGGGTGAGGGTGAGAGGGGTGGGCAGGGGTCGGCTGAGGCTGTTCTGTCCCCAGGACGGTGTCCATCAGCAGCTGGAGCTGGGCCGCTTCCTGAGGAGCCGCTATGAGGCCTTCCTGAGTCCCGAGTACCGGAGGGAGGAGGTACTGCCATAGTGACCTGCACCTGGCACCCTGACCTCCCACCTTTGACCTCCACTGACTCCAGTGCTTTTTGGGCCTCCACCTCTGGCCTTTGACCTCCATCAACCTGCCCTGCACTCTACCTTTAATCTCTGACCCCCAATACACTGACCAGCGCACCCTGACTTCTGACCCCATCCCAACACTGCCACATCTTGAGCTCTGACTCTTGACTTCATTTTCTGGCCTCCATCTCTGTTTTCTGAGTCCCACTGACTCCAATCAGACCTCTGACCTCTGACATTTGATCCCAAACTTGATTTCCATCTTTAACCCTTGTTGATTTAACTTGCTCTCCTGATGTCTAACCTTTGACCTCTACACTTTGTCAATTCTGACCCACCTTTCCTGTCTCCTGTCTTCTGACATCCCCCAGTTGGAATCAGTCCTCCTGACCGCTGATGAACATGAATGAACTCTGACCCCAAGTCCTCCAAGCTGCCCTCCTAAATCAGCCTCCACTGATTCTCATCTTCCTTTTTGACCCTCATTGACTCAACTGACCCCCAAAATCCAACATGGTTGTCCAGCTTAGGATGTCCAACCCAACTGCTCCTGACACTGACCCCTGGACCCTCAATCCCAACTTCCAGCATCGAAGGCCACATGACTCCCAATGTCTGACCCCTACCCCAAACGGAATCTGAGGCTCCCGATTTGCACCACAGCTAACCTCTGACCCTGACCACCACCCCCCGTGAGCCCTCTCCTCACCCGGCCCCAGGTGTATGTCCGCAGTACGGACTTTGACCGCACGCTGGAGAGTGCCCAGGCCAATCTGGCGGGGCTGTTTCCCGAGGCTGCTCCAGGGAGCCCCGAAGCCCACTGGAGGCCCATCCCGGTGCACACGGTGCCTGTGGCTGAGGACAAGGTCAGGGGGCTGGACCCGGATGTGGTGAGGGAGGGAGCAGGAGAGGGAGATGGGGTAGCTCCGGGCCTGGCTGGAGTGAGACAGGGTGAGTCCCAGCCCACGCTGCTCTTCTGGACCTGGGAGTGACTGTGACAAGACGCAGGGGCTGAGGGCCCGCCGGGGACCGGCTGTGAGACCTGAGGCACGCGACTGTCCTCTCTGAGCCTCGCGACTGTCCTCTCTGAGCCTCAGTTTTCCCCAGCTGCTGAGGTTCCCCATGCGCAGCTGTCCGCGGTACCACGAGCTACTGCGGGAGGCCACTGAGGCCGCCGAGTACCAGGAGGCCCTGGAGGGCTGGATGGTGAGATGGGCAGCGGCCGGGGGCGGGGAGCGGGGGACGGGCCGGGGCTCACCGAGCCCCGCGCATCTAGGGCTTCCTGACTCGCCTGGAGAACTTCACGGGGTTGTCGCTGGTTGGAGAGCCGCTGCGCAGGGCATGGAAGGTTCTGGATACGCTGATGTGCCAGGTGAGCCCCTCCCCTTTCCAGCCAAGGGGTTAAGGATACCTGTTTCAAATCCCAGCTCGCTACTTGCTAGCTGTGTTCCCTTAGGCATTTATTTAACCCTGTGCCTCAGTTTCCCCATCTGCGCAGGGGGGATGGCAACACGGGAACACCTCTCGAGGATGCTGTGAGCATTCAAATGGGTTAATCCATGCACTGTGCTTTCAGTAGTGCCTGGCACACAGTGAGGGCCTCACCAGGGTTTGAGGCTACACATGTGGCAATTCCTCCCCAGAGTCCTGCAATCAGAAAACTCTTGGGAATAGATATTGGAAACAGATGCTCGGTGCCATAAAGAAAAATTAGCACTGAGACAAAGGATCTTCCGGCAACGCAATTTTTACTTCCTGGACTGCAGGAAGGGTACTCTTACTAGCCATCGTGCCAGGGGAGTACAGAGAACAAAGGAAAACACAAATTTATCCTTTACGCATTTTGGGTTGTCCTTACTGCTATGTCTGATCTCCGTGGGCTGGAGCCAGATCTCACAATCTAAACTAAAACCCAATTGGCTAATAAACCTTTTCTAAACAGGTACGCAGATATTTTGGTTAAAGTACAAGGAAACAGAATGTACTACATGCCTGTGAGCATGGCATGTCTAACAGCTGCATAGGATAGGGCTTTACAAAGTTATTACCACACTTATTCTTTAACAAGAAAGGAAACTTTAAAAAGGAACTTTTTTACTTCCCACAAAACCTAAAACCTGGGCAGCGGGAGCTGACCTGCAATGATGCAATGCTCCCTCCCTCCTTCCTTCCTTTCCCTTTCCTTTCTTTCTTGAGACAGGGTCTCACTCTCTCACCCAGGGTGGAATGCAGTGGCCCTATGGTAGCTCACTGCAGCCTCCATCTCTCTGGCTAAAGGAATCCTCCTGCCTCAGGTGCACACCACCGCCTGGCTAATTAAAAAAACATTTTTTTTTGAGATGAAGTCTCGCTCTTGTTGCCCAGGCTGGAGTGCAATGGCACAGTCTCGGCTCACAGCCATCTCCGCTTCCGGATTCAAGCGATTCTCCTGCCTCAGCCTCCTGAGTAGCTGGAATTACAGGCATGTGCCACCATGCCCGACTAATTTTGTATTTTTAGTAGAGACGGAGTTTCTCCACATTGGTCAGGCTGGTCTTGAACTGCCAACCTCAGGTGATCTACGCACCTCAGTCTCTCAAAGTGTTTGGATTACAGGCGTGAGCCACCGCATCCAGCCAAAATTTTTTCTGTGTGTGCAGAGATGGGGTCTCCCTATGTTGCCCAGAACTCCTAGGCTCAAACAATCCTCCCACCTCAGCTTCCCCAAGTGCTAGGAGTACAGACGTGAGCCGCCACATCCAGCTAGTACTCTTGTTAGTCTGCTCACTCCAGCTCACGGGAATGTTCCGAATTGCAGGGTGAAAGCAGCGATGTGTGTGACTAAGGGGGCTGCTCCAACCCTTGCTGTGTGTTCCCCGCAGTGTGGTATCAGCACCATCAGACCTTTCTAAAGTCCAGAATGTCTGAGTTGTGAAACCCCTCTGGCCCCTAGGGTTTCAGATAAAGCCTTCTGGGCTGTGTAATGATGATGTCTATTATTAATAATCACGGTTGGCTGGGCACGGTGGCTCACGCCTGTAATCCCAGCATTTTGGGAGGCCAAGGCAGAAAGATCACCTGAGGTCAGGAGTTCGAGACCAGTCTGACCAACATGGTAAAACCCCGTCCCTACTAAAAATACAAAAATTAGCTGGACATGGTGGCAGGCACCTGTAATCCCAGCTACTCAGGAGGCTGAGGCGGGAGAATCACTCGAACCCAGAAGGCAAAGGTTGTGGTGAGCCAAGATTGCGCCAACTCACTCCAGCCTGGGTGATGCAGCAAGGTTCCATTTCAAAAAATAAAAATAATCACTGTTGCTCACATGATTTCCCAGCCAGATCCAGCCCATGGGGGACTCAGAAGAGCAGGGGGCAGCACAGGCCTGGGGGACCAGAGGCGAATTCGAGGGCTCAGGATGGTCCATCTCTGTCCTCCCCCTGCCTCTCCACAGCAAGCCCATGGTCTTCCCCTACCAGCCTGGGCCTCCCCAGATGTCCTGCGGACTCTTGCCCAGATCTCAGCTTTGGATATTGGTGCCCACGTGGGCCCACCCCGGGCAGCAGAGAAGGCCCAGCTGACAGGAGGTAAGGTGTGGGGCTGAGAGGCTGGGGTGCCTTCCTTTGGGAGATTCCAAGTTTTTTCCCACCCTCAGGAATCCTGTTGAATGCTATCCTTGCAAACTTCTCCCGGGTCCAGCGACTGGGGCTGCCCCTCAAGATGGTCATGTACTCAGCTGTGAGTCCTTGGGAAGCAGTGCCATGTGGCACTGAGGCATGGGGATGAGGGTGACAGCAATTTGGGTGAAGAAGAGTCTGTGCTCCCAACGGACCTCAGCCCACTGCCTTGGGTAACCAGTATCTCCAAACCCTACTCTTGGACTATATCATTAGAAGTAGAGCGTCTGGAAAGAGGGAGGTGATGGTGTTGAGGAGTACCCCTCTGGAAGGACAGGCTGCTTAGTCCAATCATATTGTGCATTTATTTGAGCTATTTTCATTAAATGACGGTCTGTAACTGATGGCACTGCCTTCAGGATGAGGGAGGGAGGAGGTTTGGGGAGTTGGTTCTAAGAAGCCTGGGGGACATCGGGATGCACAGGCCTAGTGTTCAGGGGAAAGGAGATGTCCAGAGAGAAGTGCCGTCTCAGCCCCTGGGTCCACCTGCAGCATGACAGCACCCTGCTGGCCCTCCAGGGGGCCCTGGGCCTCTACGATGGACACACCCCGCCGTACGCTGCCTGCCTTGGCTTTGAGTTTCGGAGGCGCCTGGGGGATCCTGATGAAGATGGAGGGTGAGGACGGGGTGGTGCCAGGGAGAAGGGTGGGAAAGAACCCTCAAAGCAAGGGATGAAGTGTGAGGCAGAGGGCATGTCTGGCAGGGAATTGCGTGAGATGGTGCTGGGATGAAGACAGGTGGGAGTCAGGAGCTCGTTTCTGTTTTAAGGTCAATGACAGGGAAAGGTGCCACCATGTCCTCTCTCTCTCCAGGAATGTCACCATCTCTCTCTTCTACCGCAACGACTCTGCCCACTTGCCCCTGCCTCTCAGCCTCCCCGGGTGCCCAGTCCCCTGTCCACTAGGCCGCTTCCACCAGCTGACAGCCCCGGCCCGGCCTCCAGCCCATGGGGTCTCCTGCCATGGCCCCTATGAGGCTGCCATCCCCCCAGGTGACAGTCCTCTGTGCTGGGGTGGGAGTGGAGGGTCCCAGGTCCTGGAACTCACACCCATGTTCTCCCTGCAGCCCCAGTGGTGCCCCTGCTGGCTGGAGCTGTGGCTGTGCTGGTGGTGCTCAGCTTGGGGCTGGGCCTGCTTGCCTGGAGACCAGGATGCCTGCGGGCCTTCGGGGGGCCTGTGTGAGTCAGAAAGCAGGACTTCCCTATCCCCAGCTGACACTGGACCCCAACATGTGTGCTCACTCGCTGGTTTGACTTCTGTGACTTACTGTGCGCCTGTGTGCATGGGGAACAAGGACTGGGTGGGTTCTCTGGCCTGAAAACCAGTGTGTGCGCATGTGTCTGTGTGACGGTGGCATGAGTGTTCACAAGTCACGTGCATGAACAGTTTCTGCACTTAGTGCAGGCACAGGTGGTTTGTCTGTGGCACATATTCAAGCACAAATGTGCACGTATCTGAGTAAGTGGGAATATGTACAGGCAGGCATGCCTGCATGGCACTTGTTTTGGCAGAAACAGTCTTTGTGAACCAGGCTGGAGTATAGCAGCATGAGCATAGCCCACTGCAGCTTTGAACTGGTCTCAAGTGATCCTGTTTCAGGCTCTATAGGCGTGCACCACGCCCAGCTAAATTTGTTTTCTCAGTATGTTGGTCAGGCTGGTCTCAAATTCCTGGGTCAAGCAATCCTCCTTCTCCCAAAGCACTGGATTACAGGTTGACCTACAGCGTTTGGCTGGCTTGTTTATGCATGTTTCCGTACAAGCGTGGGCACAGGTGGGTATCTGAGGACATGGTGGGCACTGTATGCACTTCCGTGCAGCTCGTTTGGCAAAAGCTTGCTCAGCGAGCCTCGATATGGGCCACGTGCTCTGCAGAGATCGGGCTCACAGGAGTTGGACCCTCAAGTCTGGTTCTTTGGTGACCCTGACTAGCTCTCAATGCAACCATGAACCCAGCTGGGGTGAGGGGGATCTGGCAGCAGAGAGCTCGGAAAGGTGCACAATTCTAAGCCTGGTTTTGCAGCTGGCACCAATTCTAAGGCTGTGTGACTCTGGGCAAGTGACAGGCCTCTAAATGTCTCATTTGGCAGAATCATGACTCTAACCCTATGGACTCCACAATTCCCAAAATTAACTTCCTGGAGGCCAGCAGAGAGCAGGGAAACTGGTGACACTCTGGGCTGTGCGCCATGACTTGTGCTGCAAGTGATGTGGAGGCACAGGCCAATACAGTATCCATGACCACATGTAGCCATTTAAATTTAGATTAAATAAAACAGCTTTCAGGTCCCAATTGTCGCACAGGCCACGCATTCACCACTGCATTGATCAGATGCTCATCAGAGTTACCCCACACTCATGCAGCAGCAGCCACTGTGGACCACCTGCACCATGGCCGTTTTAAGCCCCTGGCCCCAGGAGGGGAGGCTGTCTCCTAATGTGGCCTGGGGCAGTGCCAGCCCCTCCCAGGCCTTGCCCCACACCCATGGTTGTGTGGCACTAACCAGGGCACTCGTGTGGAGCCCAGATGCAGTGGACACTCAGGAACAGCCACTTGGCCCCTATTAGATGGGGCAGTAGGAGGTTCAAAGCCACTCCCACCAACCAGGACCTAAACAAGGCACAGGGTCCAGAAAGGTTGGCGGGTGGAAGCTGGGACTACCTCTTTGCCACACCAGGGCCACCTGCATACTCCCCTGGCCCATTTCTTCCCAGGGTCCTGAAGGCAGCCTGTCACACATTCACCCCTAGGGGCCCCCAGATCTCCCTCACTGCCCTGCTCAGCATTCCCTAGAGGCGTTGTGTGGTCACAAGGCCCGCAAGTGGATGCCAGGGACCATGACCCCAGAAACCCTGAAGAATGAATGTCCCTCATGCTTTCCGGCCCTGGGAGGGAGCCTGGCTGCTTCCTTGCAGGTTCATGGAGACCCAAAGTGCCAGGTAGGTCTACCTGTGGTTGTAACCAACTCCTACCTGGTGGAAAGTGCCACCCGTTTCCCAGCAGCCTACTGGAAGGGCCTGTATGCATCCTCCTTGCCCCACGACCCCATCATAGACCCAGCTCACCACCCGAGCCCACAGTGTTAAGCACTACAGTTGGGAGTGGTATGTCTGTTGTTTAATGGGTCTGTGTGCCCAAAACCCCAGCTACGAAGACAGAATTGCCAGGGCTTGGTGCGTCCTCACAGAACTGTCACCTGTGATCCTGGCCCCAACACACCCTAAACCCAGACTCAGAACTGACCAGACAAGCCACACAGTGAAACAAGACCTATCAGAAGGGACTGGCTGCCCACAGCCAAAGCATGTTTCAGAAAGAAAGGCATGGCAACAAGAGAGGCTTTAAGAGAAAACCCGTGATAGGCCGGGCGCAGTGGCTCACGTCTGTAATCCCAGCACGGTGAGAGGCTGAAGGGGGTGAATCACCTGAGGTCAGGAGTTTAAGACCAGCCTAGACAACATTGGTGAAACCTTGTCTCTACTAAAAATACAAAATTAGCCGGGTGTGGTATTGGGTGCCTGTAATCCCAGGTACTTGGGAGGCTGAGACAGGAGAATCACTTAAACCGAGGAGGTGGAGACTGCAGTGAGCTGAGGTCGCACCACTGCACCTGAGCCTGGGCAACAAACCTTATAAAAACTGAGGAAAAGCTTGAAGATGCTTTCATCATAGGCGTGGGGTCTCCCTGCTTGGCCTGGAATGCTTTGGGGACCCATGTGACAGAGGTAGGCACCCATTGTGCCCACCTACCCTGCTGCCTGGGCAAAAATGTAACATGGCACGTGATCACTCCCCCCAGGGACTCATGGTGTCTACTCACAAGGCCTGCTCCCCTCATATTTGGCCAGTGACACCCACGAGGGAGGGTTGGGGGCAGACACCCTTCTCTTCTGCGACCCTTGAACATGGTGTCAGGCTGTGGCTTGCTCAAGGGACACCGAAGGGCTACACAGGGAGGGCAGTGGCCAAGGCTTTTTGCCTCCCCTACCATGTCCTGTGCTTCCTGACTGCAGCTCACACCAGGAGCAGCTCCCCCAGAACCCAGCCTCCCTGCTTTACCCCTGGAGCACCAGGCCGGATGGTATCTGTCTTCCAGAGCCAGACCCAGGGCTCGCTGTGGTGCATGGGCAACTACTCCCCACAGGTCTGGTCAGAATAGGGGGGCAGTGGCGGCTCCTTCCCCAGCCTATCCACCTTCTCCTGGGCTCGTGGCTCAGCAGCCAGGTCCTGGTGTGCTGGGTTGGGTCCTAGCGTGAGCTTGGTGGCCTGGCTGGCCCTGGCACAATGATGAGCCTGCTGTTGGTGATGGTCTGGATCTCCAGGATAGCCTCCAGCACCATCATGCCCTTGACCAGCAGGTGCTGGTGCAGGCCCTGGGTAACAGGCATGTCCTTGGGAATCACTGGCTCAGAAGCAGAGGACAAGAGGGGAGAGGAAGCTGGATGCCCCTGTCCACGGTGGGTTGGGGCTGGAAGGGCAGCTCAGTGGCCTCAAAGTGCAGCGAGGTCTCCCAGCTGGCACCAGGCTATCAGCAGCCAGGTAGGCACTGCTGTGCCACTATCGCCTTCAGGGCCTTGCAGCGGTAGCCGAAGATGACACCGTTGTCAGGTTGGATCAGGTCACCTGGCAGCAGGAGGACCTCTCAAGAGCTGAGGCACAAGGCAGGGCTCCCAGCTGTACACTGGCAAGACCCAGGAGAGCTGGCTGCGGTTCTGCCCCAAGTGCCGAGACAGCCAGGAGCTCAGTGTCCTGCAGCATGAGCAGAAGCAGCCCCAGCCCAGGTGGGTGGACGCCAGCACATTCCTAGTCATGGCTGCAGCCATGCCTAGGCAGGAAGCAGCAGAGAGCCTGGAGGGATGCTGTCAGGTGAAGGACACAGAAAAGGCACTGAGGGGGGCAAGAGCCACACCCCACCCATCACCTCCTGGAGTAGGGTCCCTCAGACCCCTGGGTGTCAAAGGTCCTGGGGGGGCACTGTGTCCTCAGGGGCAGTCGGAGCCCAGTGCTGGACATCATGGGGTCCCCAAGTGCAGCCCTTTCAAGAACCCTGACACTGGACATCTCGCTGCAATCCAGCCCCAACCCCCATCCCAACCCACCCACAACAGGTTACTAAGGTTAACGAGCCCAGTGCTTAGGGCAGCGTCTGGCTCAGCACTTGCTGGGCACCTGTCTATGTCTGCCTTCTCACCATCACCACGAATAACAGGCAGCCCCCTCCGTTCTTACCAAGTAATGGTCAGGCCCTTCAGCACCTGGAGGCAGGAGGGCAGAGAGAAGGGAGGTCAGTGGGGTACAGGGCAACCAAGATACCCCCTCATACCTCCCTAGAGCCAGAGCCTCTCAGACCCGCGGGTGTCAAAGGTCCGGGGAGCACCACGTCCTCAGTGGCAATCGGAGCCCAGTGCTGGACATCATGGAGGCCCTGGTGCCCTCAGCCCCCTCCTGATGCAGGTTCCAGGGCCACCTGCTGTCCTGAGGGGGACATCACAGCAGAGTGCTGAGACATCAGGCAACAAAGTGAATGATACTTGGTCCTGGGGGGTGCCAGGCTACCCCCGTCCAGCTCAGCCTGGGTATGGCTCCTCATATGATCTAAGCCCACTGACCTCACCACCCCCCAGCGGTGTTTCTCTGGAAGATGGGACTAAAGATGGCTGCAGACAGGCGCATCTGTAGGTTTCAGTGAGAGCATGAGGTCAAACCCTTCTGCTTGGGCCTTCTGTGCCCTAACGAGATGCCCCTCCATTGCCTCTGCCTACATCTCAGGTCTGCTGCCCTGACCCAGCTCTTCCAAGCTGCTCTGACTTCACTGGAACCTTCTGTGACATGGGGAAGGGGCAGCTGCCTCTCACTGGGACCCTGGCAGGATCTGTTCAGTTGATTCTCTGCAAGCAGCAACACGGTGGGTGCTCCTTCAGTGCCAGCTGCTGTTTAACAGCGACAGAAACACTAAAAGCTCCGTTTTACATAGAAATGTGATGTTCAAAGAGGGGGCCTTTGTTTAAACTAACCGAGAAGAATTAAAAACCCAGCTCCCAGTCACAAACTGGCCACAGGCCAGGTGTCCAAGAGCCACCTGTGGCCAGTGGCAGCCAGACTAGACAAGGCACAGAACATTTCCATCTCGACTGTCCTATGGAGGGCGCTGGTCTAGAATCCAGAGGCTACACGTCCCATCTTCCCTATTCCGTGCCAGCTCGCTCTTCTCACCTCTCTCTCACATCCCTACCCAACTGGCACCCATTCCACTCCTTATGTCCCCTCTAAGCCAGCCATGACAAATGCTCAGCCCCATTCACTATCCCACAGAGGATTAAGAGCACAAGACCCTCAGAAAGATACTCAGGAGAGCTGAAATCCCAGCCAACCCTCCTCAGAAGCTAGTTTCCTTGCCAAAAATAGCCGAAACCTCCAGGAACACAGAGAACACACTTCAGTTCTCTTTCACTGCAGCCACTGTTCTCCCAGCTCCTGACATCTAAGAAACAAATGAAAATCCTCCCAGAGCTGAGAACACTTCTTTTCTGGTAAAACAAACCCCACCCCAACACTTTTCTAATGACTTTGCCCTTTGAAACAATTCTGGTAACTCCTGTTAATTTTTATTGTGAAAATAAGGATTCCTTGAATTGTATCAGTTTATATACAAACACTGGGGATAAGCTTTGCTTAACGCACATCGCACTCAGCCTACAAAACACATGATGCGATGTGACAGGATCACCTGAGAGTCACTGTTTTCCACTGCTGAGTTTTGACATGTTTCTGATTAGTCCTTTCCCCTGAAACAAATGCCTTTTTCCTTCAGTCCATGCATTCCTCTTCTTATTGAAGCCCTACCTTTGGAAGACAGAAAGCTCTACTGCCCTGGGCCATCTGCTCGGTGCCTGTTCCACAGACACAGCAGTGAGGCGCAGGAGCGGTGGCCTGGTGAAGATCTCCAAGCCTGTGAATAGGAGCTGGGATTTGGACCCAGGCCTGCCTGCCTGCCTAGTTTTCCATAGCTATGAGAATTTTTTTTTTTTTGAGATGGAATTTCATTCTTGTTGCCCAGGCTGGAGTGCAATGGCACGATCTCACTCACTGCAACCTCCACCTCCCGGATTCAAGGGATTCTCCTGCCTCAGATTCCCAAGTAGCTGGGATTACAAGTATGTGCCCACTGTGTACAGCTAATTTTTTGTATTTTTCGTAGAGATGAGTTTTCAGTGGTGGCCAGGCTGGTCTTCAACTCCTGACCTCAGGTGATCCACCCACCTCGGCCTCCCAAAGTGCTGGGATTACAGGTGTGAGCCACCACGCCCAGCCTGATATGGCTTTTGTATGTAAACCCTGAGTACAATCGTTGGCACATAAATCAGTCCCCAGAGGTACGGTATGAAGTCAACCTAGACAGTGAGATATTTCAAACCAGGTGAATCAAGGAGCAGGAGCAAGGTTCTTACCTCGCTGGGCACGGTGGGTGGTCCTCAGCTGGAAGCTGCACCTGTAACAGAAAGACAGTGAGGCTGGGGAAGGAAACAGTCTGCAGGTCCATGAGCCATTAAAACTGGGGCCCCTCAGACCCCCAGGTGTCAAAGGTCCTGGGGTGCACTGTGTCCTCAGGGGTGATCGGAGCCCAGTGCTGGACATCATGGGAGCCCCAGCCCCTCTGCAACCAGGCCTGAGGTGACTTACCTTCAGGGACAGAGGCCGAGGTAAGAAGGACCAGTTTTGCTCATGGAGACACCAAGATGCCCCAACCTCCCATGTCACAGGTCCTCAGGGTACTGTCCTCATGGGATAGGTAGGACCCCAAATGCACTACATGAAGATGTCCCCAGTGTCCACCCCCTACCCTTTGCAGATTTCTGTAGCACTGGCTATACCTGCTGGTAACCCATAAACAAGGAAAGCTGCCAAGACACAAATCCCTTGGATGAACTTACTGAGAGAAGGGAGGAGGAAGGGGCTATTCTAGGAAGAAACAAAGCAAACTTGTAAGTAAGAAGTAACGAGCAGAGACCCTGGACTGAGTCAGGTTTAAACATATCAGATGTAAAGGACATTTGGAAGAAGACCAAGGAACAGGCACAAAGCAGACTGTTAAACTGCAGCATTAAAGAATTAATGTCATTAAGGGTGACAATGGAGATAACATTTAGTATAAAAACGTCACTTTAGGTACACAAGTACACTATTTTGGGTGAAATATGAAACTTTCTTTCAAGACAAGTCTGCTCTGTTTCCCACGCTAGAGTGCAGTGGTGCAATCTCGGTTCACTGCAACCGCCGCCTCCCAGGCTTAGGCGATCCTCCCACTTCCTCCCCAAGTAGCTGGGACTACAGACCTGCACCACCACACCTGGCTCACTTTATCTTTTGTAGAGATGGGGTTTTGCCACGTGACCAAGGCTGGTCTCGATGTCATGGGCTCAAGTGATCCACCCACCTCGGTCTCCCAAAGTGCTCGGATTATAGGTGTGAGCCACCACACTGGGCCACAAAACTTACTTTCAGAACACTAAGCACACACAGTTTTTAAATATGGCAAGATGGTGCAAATGTTAAACTTCCCGATTTGTTTGTAGATTTTAATATTGCCAAAGGAGGGCATGCCAATGATGAATGCATGAGAAAAATACCTTCACTTGTGACACGAACAAACTCAATGATTTTCTCAGCGGTTACCTGAAGGAGGAAAGTCAAGTAGAGATCCTTGCTGGGTTGTAGTGGGGGAGAGAGGAAACCGGCTAGCTGCTTCTAGGCTGGGCCTCCTCGGCAGGGGCACGGGCTCCACTCAAGTAAGGAAACCGATGTTCAAGACCTCGAAGGACCTAAGCCAAAAACGAACGTTAACAAAACCTTCTAATGGGTCAGAATGACTCCTGCAGGTAAGCAAAGGCCTTGTCTGCTTTCTTCTAAGTCCATTCCTACATGGTTCTCAAAAAAACCCCAGCAATTCAACTAGAAACTGTTAAGGCCAGCCGAGAGAAAGGACGAGTAGACCCGAAGTCAGGCAAGCAAGTTTATTGACCTGCCAGGCTGCTCCATAAGAGTCAGAGGTGGCAGCCCTGAGCTCACAAAATGAGGTTTATAAGGGCAAGAGAGGCCTAAGGGAGTATCTGGGTATGACCACATCCCCAAGTTGTCAGTTAATTCTACCACATTATCATCTCTCAACAGGCTTACATTATCTTGTGAAAACAAGAATTTACCAGAACATACAACTTAGGTTTGATCAGGTTTCTCATAACCTCCTCCATGTCGCCCAGATTGCTGTAATCGGGGCTTGCTCAATGTAGCATGTCTGGTGACCTTGCTGTGGTGCCTAGATAATAATTTAGGAATGCACCTGCAGAGCCTTCAAGGGAAGGGTCAGCTGCACCTGGGAGTTTCTTGGGGCAGCTTGTCCCTAACAATCCAGCCTTTTAGTAGGTAACAGAAGAGGGGTGCCATTGTCATCTGGCTGCTTCCTGCTGGGGAGAGGCAACAGTTGTGGGGAGAGGCTGGATGGTAGGGATCGCTGTTCCTGGAACTGTCGGCATTCCTGGAGCAGCATCGTATCCCGTATAGTCCCATGGAAGACTCTTATACGGTCCTGTAAAAGCTGGGTGAGGAGATGTAAGAAGTAGGGATCATATAGGGTCCCTCCCTGCTGGTGTGGAGACAAGAAATTGGAAATAAAGACACAAGACACGGAGATAGAGAAGAAAGAGTTTGGGCCCCAGGGGTCCACTGCCACCCAAAGCGCAGAGACCAGCAGTGGCCCAGAATGCCAGGAGATCTCACTTTTACCGAGTTGCAAATCTGGGGACAGGGTAGGTAGGGCATGGCAGTGATGGAGTCAAGTACATCACGTGTCATTCAGGCAGGAATTTTCTGTAGCTGAGATAAGGGGCATAATGCGTCAGCACTTTTTCCATACTTGTCACAAAGATGTTAAAATTTACATTACTTCTACTGATAAATACAAGAAAAAAGGAACCAGGTGCAGAAGCAGAACATGAGAGTGGACATGGAAGGTGACCACTGAAGCATAGCATCACAGACAATTAAGCCCCCAGATGTCTGCGGGCCTACTGCAAGAGCTTGGAGAAGCAGTTTTCTCCTAACTCCTCTGGGGTAGGAGACGTCTCAGCTATTTTGGACACCTCCTTCTCTAGCTGGCTAAAGAGTGGGCGCTTTCCCAGCGCTAGCGCTGCTGCACAGCTGAGGTGCCCTCCAGCAGCCTTTACGTGGGCACGGCAGAGGGCTTAAAGTGTCTTGCCTTAGGGTCATCTATTCACAATGTCACCTCAGGTTCACACTTCCGACCTGAGAGACATTAGTAAAAGAATTAAGGTCACCTGTGAATAACTAAGATCCCATATGAAAAACTAGTGTCTAACCTACCCGGACCCTTGTAGCTTGGACCCCAAGGCACGACCTAATTAGACCAGACTAAAGAGTTCAGGCTTTATTGGAGAGTCTCCGGGCAGACTGGACTCATAATGGGGAAGAGTCAGCAGTCTCACGCTGGCTTTCTTTGTTCTGCGGTTTTTATAGGGGTAGAGGGACTGGGGGAGTGGGAGAGCTGATCTGGCGGGTGGCGATTGGTTAGGTTGGTCGTCGGGCGGTAAGTCCGCCGGGCGGGGAGCTTGTTGGGCGGGAAGTTACTGGAGAGCTGATGAGGCGGATGGTGATTGGTTCGGTCGGGTGCCGGGCAGGAAGGTTGCTGGAATTGCGTCAGCTGAAGTTGTGCGGGCCGAGCCAGGACAGTAGGCAGAGTGAGATAAGGGACCTTCCTTGCGAGGGAGGAGGGGCTTTCCATGTAGCCGGGGCCCGAGTGGGGGGGGGGAAGGGGCCCAAGAGTCCTCCACCAGACATTCCTAACTCCTTAAAGAGGAAAAAAAGGGCGGCGGCTTTCTTTCTGGCTGCTTCCTGCTGATTTTGGGCGGTGAGGGGGAAAGAGATAAGGAGTTAGGTTGGCTGGAGGGGGCTCTACTCGGGCTGGTGGTCCGAATTGAGAGGCTGGAGTAGCATTTGGTGGACCGTGACTCGAGTTAGCTCCTGGAAACGCCGTTGTAGAAACTGCAGGAAACAGGGAGCAATGAGTAAGATTAAGCAGACAACTATTAGGGGCCCGAGCAACAGGGATAGGAGGGTGTACATTGAGGACGACCACCACGCTGTGGCCTCAGCTGAAAACTTTTGGTTTTGTAGGTTAGTTTTAATTTTTTGGAGGTTTTCGATTCGGGTTTCTACCAGGCCGGATTCATTGATGTAGTAGCAACACTCCTCTTGTAAAAAGATACAAGTACCTCCTCGTTCAGCGGTTAGCAGGTCCAGAGCCCTTCGATTCCGTAAAGCAACTTGGGCAACAGAGGTGATTTGCCGCTGAAGGGAAGCTAAAGACTCGGCAGAGTTATCAATGGCTGCTTGGAATTGTGAGGTTAGTCGAGCTAAGGCTTGGTGAGAGTGGATTAGTGCTCCACCCCCTAACCCAGCTGCTAGTGCTGAACTTTCGAGGGAGAGGCCCACAGCAAGAGGTAAAAAAGCTGCCCGTCGGGTGCGGTGATATGGTATTTGCAGCATTTGAAATTCAGCCGGGGAGTACACAGTTAGCCGGGGGACTAGGGTTACCGGGAGACACAAGAGAGTTGATGGTTGGCATTTATGGAGGGTTTTAGTCAGGGTATTGTTACACCAAAAAAAGGTTCCCTGTGGAGCTGTTAAATTAGTGGTTACCAGTATGGTCCTGTTACAGTTGGAGTAGTTCTGGCCTAGGGAGTAACATATTGGTAGCTGCGTGAAATCAGGTGGAGTATAGAGATTTACATCCTTGATGGGAGGGAAGGGAGAAGTTGAGGCTGAGGTGTTGAGAGGGAAGGGATAGGGGACAGCAACGAAAGGGGTCTGTCCCAGGGAGGCGCACATGAGGCACGAGGTTAAGTTGGTTAATCCTGAAAGGTTGGCTAGCGCAATACCTTCCTTAAGGAAGGTGAGCCAGGAAAACGGGGATGAATGTGGCTGTAAGTGTGCAGTTAGGGTCTGTTCTTGCTGGCTTATGACAGTATGGACTTGATGTGCCGTACGCTCATATGTTCGCCATACGTACAAGTGGGAGGAGGGATAGGAGGTAGTGGAGGTTTCATATACTGATGCTTTTTGGGGGGATGTCCAGCGACTATTCCAGGGGTCAGGTATTATAAGAGAAAACCGAGTGGAACCAATTTTGGTATTTCCTTCTCTATCTATATCTGGAATAATTTTTAGGCGGGAGGGATGAGCCAGCTCTTTTGTGGCCGGGTGGGTGGAACAAGAACCCCAGCTGCATCCCATGCAAGAGCGCCAAGAGGAAGTTTTGCATGCCCCTTGTTGGTCATAGTGAAAGCAGAGCAGGGGAGCGGAGTACTGGATGTTGTTAAACCTGGTGAAATTTAGATAGATGGGGGCGCTGCATCCTGTAGAAGGGCAGTCAGAAGTCGTAAGAAGATGATTATGGCTGTATGGGGGAGTGTTACAAATGAAGGCGGTTTTGGTATAGTTTTCAGTTAGGTAGAACCTCCATATGTAAGGGGTGCGGCTACTAAGCCCTGGTAAGTTTGACAGACAGAGGGCCAGTAGGAACAGCCTTCCAACATGAGGGGGGTCCATGGGGGGCTCTTTTTACCTGGGACAGGTGGATCCAAGATTGAACTTCAGCAATTTTGATGGCTGATGGGGTGGTGAGGATGACGGTGTACGGTCCCTCCCACTTGGGGGCGAGGGGCTTTGGAGAGAGAGACTTAATAAGGACTGAGTCACCTGGAGAGACCTTTTGGGTACTCTCGGACGGCTGGGTGGGTTGGGGAAGAGAAGCGTTGGCGTGTTCCCTGAGAAGGTTTCGAAGGAGGGTAAGATAAGGGAGGTAACTATCTAGGGGTGTGACATCGGGTGATGGAGGAGTTGAAAGTAGGAAGGGGCAACCATACAGCAGCTCAAACGGGCTCAGCTGTGATGGACCTCGAGGGCTTGCTCGTAACCTGGTGAGGGCTATAGGGAGTAAAGTGACCCAGGACTGGCGGAGCTCAAGCATAAGTTTGGTTAAGTGTTCCTTGATGAGGCCATTGGCCCGCTCTACCTTACCGGAGGACTGGGGATGGTAAGCAGTGTGTAGCTTCCACTGGATTCCTAAGGAGGTAGAAACAGTATTAGTAACTTTGGAGATGAAGGCTGGGCCGTTGTCGGACTGTATGGTGGCCGGGAGTCCAAAGCGTGGTATGATGTCTTGAATAAGATGAGTGGCCACTGTTTCTGCAGACTCAGAGGCTGTGGGGTAAGCTTCGATCCAGCCTGAAAAAGTGTCAACAACGGTTAGCAGATATCGGTATTGCTTGTGCTTTGGCATGTGGGTGAAATCAATTTGCCAGTCTTGGCCAGGTAGGAACCCACGTAGTTGATGAAGCTGACGCCGAGGGTGACAGGAACCCTGGGAGTTGGTTTTTGCACAGACAGTGCAAGAGGACTGGACTTCTTGTATTGTATCAAGGAGGTGGTGGGGGTGAAAGCATGGGCTGAGAAACTGGTATAAGGCTTTAGGTCTAATGTGAAGTGTGTTATGTATGTCTTGGATTATTTGGTACCTTTGTTTTTCGGGGAGAATAAGGAGGTTATGCTTGAAGGCCCATTTGTCTTTGAATTGAACATCGGGTGAGGACTGAAGGTCGGTTAGTTCAGTGGGAGAGTATTGAGGGTTGTATGTTTTGGAAAGGAAGCA
Organism: Aotus nancymaae; assembly: GCF_030222135.1. Classification (NCBI taxonomy): domain Eukaryota; kingdom Metazoa; phylum Chordata; class Mammalia; order Primates; family Aotidae; genus Aotus; species Aotus nancymaae. Next base: position 4,697,345 of record NW_026988441.1, on the reverse strand, counting down.
GAGGATGGCCGGAGGGGCCTTTTCCTTTGCTGTGGTTTTGGCAACTGAATCAGCAAAGGCATTGCCCATAGCCACAGGGGTATGTGTGGATTGCTGTCCCTTGCAGTGGATGATGGCTACCTTGCTGGGGAGCTGGATTGCCTGAATGAGCTGAGAAATGAGTTTTCCATTAAGAACAGGGGTACCTTTAGTGGTGAGAAAACCCCGTTCTTTCCATATCATGCAATGTGAGTGGGCAATGAGGAAGGCATACTTGGAATCCATGTAAATGTTTACTGTTTTTCCAGTTGCCCAGACTAGCGCCCGAGTGAGAGCGACTAACTCAGCTTGCTGTGAGGTAGTTCCCAGGGGTAAGGGCTGAGTCTCAATGATGTCAGTGTCCATGACGATGGCATAGGCAGCCTTTCGGGGCCCTGGGGTGTTAAGGGCTGAACTGCCGTCGACATAGAGAGCAACTGAGGCGGTTGGTATTGGCTGGTCAGATAGATCTGGGTGCAGGGACTGGCTGAATTTAAGAATTTCTGAGCATGAGTGCTGTGCTGGAGGCTCCGAGGAGAGAGGGACAAGAGTGGCAGGGTTCAGTGGAGAGCAATGTGAGAGGGTGATAGCGGGATTTTCGATGAATAGTAAGTGTAGAAGCTGGAGTCGGGAGGGTCCGAGGTGAGATAGAGCTTGGTGGGTGAGTAGGTCGGTGAGCCGGTGTGGGGAGAAAACCCGGAGAGGGGAGTGCAGGTTAAGTTTTAGAGCTTCGGTAGCGAGGTCAGCTGCAGCTGCGAGGGCCCGTAAGCACGGTTGCCATCCTCGTACAGTGGGGTCTAGTTGTCTGGACAGATAGGCTATTGGTAGGAGGGTAGACCCTATTGGCTGAACAAGGACCCCTACTGCCGTATGCTGCTTTTCTTCTGTGTATAGGTGAAAAGGCTTGTTTGGGTTGGGCAAGGCTAAACTGGTAGTTGTGTATAGGGCCTTAAGGAGAGCTTTGAAGGCCCGGTTAACAGTCCCTTGGGAGAACAAGGGTCCTATAGGGGCCTGCTTTGCCACGTGGTAGAGCGGCTTGGCTAGGAGAGCAAAATTGGGTATCCAGTGTCGGAAGAACCCTACTAGACCCAAAAAGGAAAGGATTTCGTTTGCTGAAGTGGGAGGCTGGAGGGCCTTGAGGGCCTGCAATCTATCAGTAGTGATTGCTCGGTATCCGGGGGTGATTTGCAGACCCAGATATGTGACAGAGGGGGTAGCTATTTGTGCTTTGGCGGGTGATACCCGGTACCCTTTGTTGCCCAGAAAATTTAATAGGGTTGTGGTGGCTCAAAGGCATTCATGGTGGGATGGAGAACAAATTAGAATGTCATCTACATATTGAAGCAGACAGGACGGGGCAATGTTGCAGTTTTGCAGGTCAGTGGCTAATGCTTGGCCGAACAGGTGGGGGCTGTCTCGGAATCCCTGAGGTAGGACAGTCCATGTAAGTTGTTAGGATGTGTTAGAGACAGGGTGCTCCCAGGTGAAAGCGAATAGAAAATAGGACTCATGGTGTAGGGGGATGGTGAAGAAAGCATCCTTTAAATCTACTACTGAGAAGTGGGTAGTTGTAGGCGGGATATAGGAGAGGATGGTGTACGGGTTTGGGACTACTGGGTGTACAGGTATGACGGCTGCATTGATGAGGCAGAGATCTTGGACTAGTCTATACTGGCCAGAGGGTTTTCGTACTGGCAAAATGGCAGTATTACACGGAGAGTTAATTGGGATTAGCAGACCCTGGTTGTTTAGCTTTTCTATAATAGGGCGGAGGCCTAGGCGGTGAGTTTTGGAGATTGGAAATTGGGGACGGGCGGGAAAGGAGGAAGGATCTTTTAGGCGGATGTGTACAGGCTGGTGATGGGAAGCTACAGTTGGAGTACTGGTGTCCCAGACTTGGGGACAGACATCAGGGAGAAGTTGGGTGGGTTGGCAGGAGGTTGGTGGGTCTGCAACAAGGGAAAGGAGGAAGGCATTGGCGTGAGGAAAGACGATAGTAGCCTGTAGTTTGGCTAAGATATCTCGTCCCAGAAGGGGCACTGGACATGAGGGAATGCCTAAAAAGGAGTGTGTGAATATAGAAGAGTTAAAAGAACACGTAAGCGGGAGGGTCTGGCTGGGAGTAGAGGGAGTTCCGTTAATCCCCATGACAGAGACCTGGGAAGGGAAAGTTTTTCCAGAATAAATGGGAAGTACAGAGTAGGTAGCCCCCGTGTCAAGCAAGAAGGAGACACTTTTACCCGCTACCTTGAGCGTAACCCTGGGCTCGGCAAGGGTAACCGGGGTTGGGGAGCCAGGGCCCTGCTAGTCGTCCAACAGTCCCAACAGTTCTGGGAATGGAGAATTTTGGATGCCTGGCTCCTGGACAGCACGAACAGGTTCCAGGCCTCCAGTGACAGTCCCTTGTTGTCCAGTATGCCGATCCGGAGAGACCGGGACCCTGGATGAACTCGGGCAGTCAGACTTCCAGTGTCCCATAAGCTGTCAGATGGGACAGGGCTTGGTGGGTGGATGAGGCTGGGGACAGGCCTTAGACCAGTGTCCTTCTTTTCCACATTTAAAACATGCACCCGGAGGAGTGCGGGAATCGCTTTTAGGTCTTTGGTTTCCTGCCGGCCTTAGGGCTGCTACTAGAGCCTGGGTCTGTAGAGTGACCTTCTGCTTCATTCGGGCTTGGCAGGCTGCCTCAGCTGTGTCTTCCCTAGCATTAAAAACTTTAAAGGCCATTTTTACCAAGTCCTGTATGGGGGTTTCCAGACCTTCCTCCACTTTCTTTAGCTTCTTTCGGATATCAGGGGCCGATTGAGAGATAAAATGGGAGGCTAGGACAGTGGCCCCATTCTGGGAGGCGAGATCTAGTCGGGTGTAACGGACTAATGCTTCCTGTAAGCGGGTGAGGAAAAGGGCGGGGTTTTCATCGGGAAGTTGAGTGACTTCCCTTAGCTTGTCATAATTTACAACCTTGTTAGACACAACATCCATGCCCCTGAGGAGGTACTGGATCATGCGGTCCCTTCGGGGTATATCAGACCCTCGACCAGCCTGATAGTCCCACTGAGGGTCTTCATTTGGGACTACTTCAGGGCCTAAAGGGACCTGGTTATCTACAGCATGGTCCTTATCTGCTTGGTGTCTGGCTGCAGCAAGGATACGCTCATGCTCTTCCACTGTGAGTGTGGAGGTACAGATAATGTGGATATCATGCCAAGTGAGGCTGTATGCCTGAGTGAGGTACTGGAATTCTTTGATATAATTGGAGGGGTCTGCTGAGAATGAGCCAAGTCGCTGCTCGATCTGCGACAGGTCCTGGAGTGAGAAAGGGACGTGGACCCAAACTAAGCCCTCCATGCCTGCTACTTCTCGGAGAGGGGCTAGGATAGTGGGTTGGTGAGAGCGGGTATGGGCTGCCACTGGGCAGGCAAGAGGAGGCGGGGATTCCGAAGCGGAAGGTGCAGAGGGGGTGGGGGAAGAGCGAGCGGCGGAGGGCAATTGATTGCCAGGGTTGGCGGGAGGTGACAGATGTTCAGGCAGATTTTCCGGTGAGGAGTGAGGGGGAGATGCAGTGGAGGAGGATTTATGAGGGGTACAAGCTAGAAGAATTTGATGGGTGGAGCAGGAGGAGCAAAGATCGGGATGGGAATGGAGATCCCGGAAAGCCTGAACGTAGGGAATTTCATTGTCTTTGCCAGCGCGGCGGCAGAAATTATCGAGATCCTGAAGTATGTTGAAATCGAAAGTGCCAGTCGGGGGCCAATGAGACTGGTTTTCAAGCTTATATTGGGGTCAAGCAACCTGGGACAAGAATACGAGCTTTTTCTTGCGCAGGGTTTGCGAGTATCCCAGTCTAGAAAAATTTAGGAGCAAGCACCCTAAAGGGGTGTTTGGGTCAGCTGTAGACTCCGTGTTCTCCATGACCGGATGACGAACCCGCCGGTGCCGGATAGGGAGGAAGCAAGAAGAGGGCGTTCCCCCTAGTGGCAGTCCCTACGGGTTTTGGCTGGTGAAGTTAACAGAGAGGCGTCCCCGTCTGTCTGCTACCTTCGCGGGGTGGCTCCAGGAGCCAGGCAGAGGACTACCTCGGCTCGGCCGAGTCTAGGACGAGGAGTCCGGGAGGTTTGGCACCGGGAGGTTAATCGCCGCAGCCACTAGAGAGAAAGGATAATAAGGGAGGTAAAATCTTACCTTATCCGGAGTCTTGCGGCGGCGAGGCAGGCAGACCGAGGTTGAGAGGGAGGCTGCAGCCTGGGCCACGAGGGCCAGGCACCGGACCGGCCAACCCCTTCCGGGTTTTGGCACCACTTGTCTGACCTGCTCGGACCCTTGTAGCTTGGACCCCAAGGTGTGACCTAATTAGACCAGAAGAAAGAGGAGTTCAGGCTTTATTGGAGAGTCTCCAGGCGGACTGGACTCGTAATGGGGAAGAGTCAGCAGTCTTGCACTGGCTTTCTTTGTTCTGCAGTTTTCATAGGGGTAGAGGGACTGGGGGAGTGGGAGAGCTGATCTGGCGGGTGGCGATTGGTTAGGTTGGTCGTCGGGCGGTAAGTCCGCCGGGCGGGGAGCTTGTTGGGCGGGAAGTTACTGGAGAGCTGATGAGGCGGATGGTGATTGGTTCGGTCGGGTGCCGGGCAGGAAGGTTGCTGGAATCGCGTCAGCTGAAGTTGTGCAGGCCGAGCCAGGACAGTAGGCAGAGTGAGATAAGGGACCTTCCTTGCGAAGGAGGAGGGGCTTTCCATATCAGGGCTTTCCATGTGGCCGGGGCCCGAGTGGGGGGGGAAGGGGCCCAGGAGTCCTCTACCAGACAACTAGTAACTACTATGATTATATTTTTAATTACTTTCGTCTTCATTATTTATATGGAAATAGGCTGAAGCTTTTGGCTCCTGCCTTGGCACTTATGGGGACTTCTCCCTACAGGCCAAATGCTAGAAGGAGGAAAAGGGTTATGGCAGGGCCTCGGAGGGGCAGTAGCCAGGGTGCCCGGGAGTTACAGGACCACTGGGGTCAGGTGGAATGACTGTCTTCAAGTTTTTGGGCTTGATCTTTGAGCTTTTTGACAGCATCTCGTACTAGCTCAGATTGGTTGACGTAGAAACGATACTGTTCATCTAGAAAGAGGCACAGGTCTCCTTTTACGGCAGCAAGGAGGTCTAGACCTCTGCAGTTTTGTAGGGTGACTGCCACTGAAGAGTCTAGTTGGTTTTAGAGGTGAGAGACAGAGTCTGCTGTTTCTTCCAGTGACAACTGGAAGTCTCGGGAGAGTGACTGAAAATACAATAATGAAGTTCTTAAGCTTCCTGCTCCTCACCCGACGCTACCTGTGACTCTGAGGGCTACTAATAAGGGAACGAACTGTATTGCTCTTTTTGGGCAGATGTGTAGTGTAGCAGGGACAGGGAGTTCTTCTTGGTTCGGAGCAACAAGGTTAATGTTGGGGTTAAGGCAGACCAGGGTGCAAGCACCTGTCCAGTGGGTAGGGAGACAGAGAAACAGGCTGTGGATCCGCAGAGGAAGAAGATGCCTGCGGTGTTAATGCAAACAGACAAGTGCATTGAGAATAGGTGTTGGAGCGTGTAGGTTGCTTGTTTGGAGGGACTCGGTTCAGCTTCAGCAACCCAGAGTGAGGAGGAGAGCGAGCCCTTTGAGAACTCCTGTCTGGGGAAGGGGCTTCCATGTTTGAGAGGCAGGAGGGGAGGTAATATGGAGGGGCTGGCTAAAGAGGCCATTGGCTTCAGGGGAGACTGAAGAATCTACTCGGACTGAGGTATGGGAAGAGGGATGAGAGATGATTTGGGTTGAGTTACAGGCAGGAGGAGGGAGGGAGGGTGCCGACCTCTACGTGTCCATTGGAAGAAGTGATACATAAGGGGGCTTGGCCAATTCTTGTGGTGTTGAGGGTTATGGGACCTTCAATGACGGGATGAGGGAGTTTTGAGCGGTCATAATTGGTAGTATAGGCAGAGAGAAGTTTGGTAGCTCTGTTAGCGAGGGCAGTGGGATAGTTCACAACGAGGGTGAGGGCTCTGTCTACAAAGGCAGGGCCTCTTTGGATGGTGTATGAGAAGCAAATGGGAATGTGGTGCCAGGTCTGGGAAATTGGGAGGGCTGAGTAGGCAGTATAGGAAAGGGAAAAGCAGGTCCAGCAACTGGAAGCAAGTGTAGAGTTGGAGCACAGCAACGAGGAGTGAGTGAGATCCAGAGAGCGTGGGAGCCTCAGTAACAAGGAGTGAGTGAGATCCAGAGAGCGTTCGAGCTTTGTAGAAGTGAGAAGGGACTCTGAGAAAGTCGAGGCTGTGAGGCTAGCTACTAAAAGAATTAGGAACTCGAGGAAGAATCGGAGTGTGGGAAGGTGGCCTCTTCTAGAGGGTCTATGAGGTGGCTGATAGCATCCCATGGATAGTCAAATTCTCCTTGCAGATGAGCAAGGTAAAGCTGAGTTAAGACTTTTCTTCGTGTGGAAATGGGGAGAGAGAAGAGGACTTCTCGTATTTGACAGGTTATGGGGGAGGCTGCTCCTCGTCATGAGGACCCTGGCATCTGGAGTAAGAACAGTGGTGATATATGAAGGAGTTACTGCTCATGAGTCTTCTTTGGGGACAGGCATAAGGCGGAGTTTGGCTGGGCCAAGGAGGGTGCTGGAGAATCGGCGGAGGACAGTCGGTGGGTCGGTTGTAGGAGCCTTTTAGTCTGGAAAGATGGTACCAAGAGGCATGTCCTGAGAGTCTGGCTGTGGTGGAGGTTGTAAGAATAACTTGAAAAGGGCCTTCCCACTTTGGTTTAAGGCTTGCTTGGTTAACAGTTTTTAGGAAGGCATGCTCTCCTGGTAGGAGAGTCTGGTTGGTGGGATTTCCTCTGTGGGATTTTGGCAGAGCCTAGTCTGCTTGTTTACGGAGGAGGTGGCAGATGAGGAAAAATGTTGGGAGGTACTCTCCTAGTTGAGTTAGAAGGGGCCTGTTTTGTAGGAAGAAAGGGAGTCCATATATTAACTCAAATGGGCTGAGGAAGGATGCTTTTGGGCTGGCTCTGATGCAGGCTAGGAGTATGGGCAGAAGGGAGGTCGGGGTTGCTGGACTTCAAGAGTGAGTTTGGTTAACTGAGTTTTAAGGATCCCATTTGCCCTTTCAACTTTTCCTGATGACTGGGGTCGGTATGGGATATGGAGTGCCACTGGACGCCGAGGGACTGAGACTTGTTGGGTGATTTGAGAGATGAAGCTAGGGCCGTTGTCTGACTGTATGGAGCGTGGAAGACCAAATCTAGGGATGATTTCTGTTAAAAGGATTGGGGAGACTTCTGCAGCTTTTTCTGAGGTGGGAAATGCTTCTACCCACCCACAGAAGTTGTCTGTAAGAGTAAGAAGAAACTTAGTTTTCTTGACAGGAGGCATGTGGGTAAAGTCTATTTGCCAGTCTTCCCCTGGGAGTGTTCCTCTTAGCTGATGTGTAGGGAAAGGAGGACAGCAGAGGGCCCCTTGAGAGGAAGTGACAGAGCATATACAACAGTTTGAGGTTATGTACTTGAGTGAGGTAAATAGGTAGGGGGAAGAGAAGTAAGGGTGAAGGAGAAGGTACAGGGGGCATGCACCGATATGGAAGGAGTGGTGAAGAGATGTTAGAATTTCTTTGGTTTGCTCTTGAGGGAGGATGAGTTTTTGATCTTTGACTATCCAGTTCCCCTGGAAAGAGGTTCCTTGTAGCAGTGAAGGCTTTTCAGTGGGAGAATACTGGGGTTGGATAGTGGGGGTAATGACAAGAGGGGCAGGGGTAGGAGAAAGGGAGGCTTTTTTTTGCTGCCTGGTCGGCTTTTCTGTTCCCTCTTGAATTTTCATCTGATCCTGTTTGATGTCCTCAACAGTATGTAACTCCTGCTTTAACCAGGAGGTGTGCAGCCTGAAGGAGTTGGTAAATAAAGGGGCCATTAGTGATGGGGGTCCCTTTGGCAGTAAGAAGCCCTCTTTCTTGCTAGATGATGGCATAGAAATTAAGAATGTGATAGGCATATTTGGAGACTCATTTGCCTTTGGAAAGGGTTAGGGCCCTGGTGAGAACCATGAGTTATGCCTTTTGGGAGGAGGTTCCAGAGGGTAAGGGTTTAGCTTCAATTACTTGGTCAAGAGTCACAACTGCATACCCAGCAATTCTATGGGAGCTGACTAACTTGGAAGAGCAGCCATCTATAAATAACTGGTCATCAGAATTAGGGAGAGGTTCAGGGGAGATATTAGGGAAATGAGGTTGTAGGTGATCAAGGGTTTTGGTACAGGAATGGGTGGGAGGAGAAGATACTGGGAGCAGAGATGCAGGTTTGAGGGGAGCACGTTTGGAGACGTGGAATTCAGGGTTTTCAAGAAAGAAAGGGGAAGGGGAAAGGGTACTCAGTGCTTGAGAGGAGAGGAGATCTTGTAGATTATGTGGGCTCTAAACTGGTATCTTGATCGAATGTTAGTTTTTTGCTTTCTGAGGCTAGGGTGGCGGCTGCTGCTAGAGCTCTGAGGCAGATCAGCCATCCTGGGGCAGTGCTGTCTAGTTTAGAGAGGTAAGCTCTGGGAGTGGAGGAGGGAGGACTTCCTTTTTGTTAGCCAAGGATGCCAAAGGCTATTCCATGGTTTTCAGCTATGCAGAGAGTGAACAGCTGAGAGATGTCAGGCAAAGATAGAGCAGGAGCAGTGACAAGGGTAATTTCAGTTTGAGGAAGCTTGGGATTACATTGTGTGAAGGATGTAGGGGCTCATTTAGAGGGCCTTTGGCTGTTTCACAGAGGGGGTGAGCTGGGAGGGCAAAATTGGGAATCCATATTCTGAAGAAACCTGCTAGTCCTAAGAAAGAAAGGATTTCATTCTTAGGGGAGGGTGGAGGTAGCCTCTCTATTAATGCTGCCTGTGCCAGGGTCATGGCTCTGGCCCCGGGGGAAAAGCTGGATCCCTAAGTAAATCATGGTTAGGGTGGAGAGTTGTGTCTTAGAGGGGGAGATGACCCTACATCCTTTACTAGCAAGGAAGTTTAGGAGAGTAATGGTGACTCCTCTAGGGAGGGGCTACAGAGGAGGAGATCTACATACTGAAGGAGCTGGCTAGGGGAGGTGAGGTCCTGAGCTAGAGCTTGTCCAAAGAAATGGGGACTATCTCTAAAGCCTTGAGGGAGGACTGTCCAAGTAAGTTGCTGTGACTAGAGGGTTTCGGGGTTGTAAAGTTTAAATGAGGCAACTGAGGCCAGTTATTGGAATAAAGAAATTTAATCGGCTCCTGGGCGAGGTTCTGCGGTCTGACCGGAGGGGCCGGAGAAGTCGTGCTTGACTCCTCTTGGATGTGGTGTTTTATAGGGAGTAGAGGTGTTTTGATTGATTGTGGGGAAGCAGGACTTGGATGGGGCAAGCTGCCATTGGCAGGTAGGCGGGATTTCCGGTGAGTGGGCCGCCCAGGGGGAGTGGGACCTGGACGGGGCAGAATGCTATAAGGCAGGTTCTGGTGGGGCCACTTTTAAATTTTGGCGGGGTTCTTCAACGGCGGGCTAGGTGCTGAGTGCAGAGCCTAGCGTTGAATGCAGATTTGAATGCTGAGTGCAGAAGTGGGCATGGGGGAGTTACATGGCAGAGCTAGGTGCTGAGTGTAGGGCTTGGTGCTGGGTGTGGAGTGGTGATGTAGTTCCTAGGCGCGGAGAGGGGTGGGAGTGTCTGAGGTCCCGGCAAGGCGACCGGCCTTACAGGGGTCAGCACAGGTGAGAGCAAAAAGATTCTGGGAGTTAGGGTGAAGGGGAATAGTGGAAAAGGCATCTTGTAGATCAATGGCAGTGTAGTGGGTTGTGTTGGAAGAGATAAGGGAAAGGAGTGTATAAGGGCTGGGAACTACTGGATGGATGGGAAAGACTACCTGATCAACAGCCCGGAGGTCTTGGATTTGTCTATAAGAACCGTCTGCTTTTCTGAAAGGAAGTATGGGGGTATTAAATGGAGAACGGGTTGGTCTGAGAAGACCATGCGTGAGGAGTTTGTTTACAATGGGCTATAAGCCTTGATGAGTTAGTGAGATGGAATATTGGGGGATGTTAGGAAATTTGGAGGGGTCTTTTAGCTGGATTTTGATGGGATCATGGTGAGCTGCTAGGGAAGGGGTGGGAGTACCCCACACTGTTGGATTAACAAGAGAAGTGGGGATTGGATACCGGGGAGAGGGGTCAAGAGCTAGTGCAGTAGTGAAGAGGAGAGAATCTGGTTGTGGGGAACAGAAGGTGATGGAAGCTTTGAATTTGGTTAGGAGGTCCCTGCCTAGGATAGGACAACATAGGACAATGAGGCAAGATAAGGAAAGAATGTGAAAAAATGGTATCAAATAGGAAACAAAAGATCTGGTGGCGCATGGGCGCGAGATCAGTCAGTCAACCCCCACAACTGAGACCTGAGAGGGATGAATTGGTCCTGAGAATTCAGGCAAAGCTGAGTAGGAGGCCCCAGTATCACTTAAGGGAGAAACTGGCTTACCTGATACTACTAAAATTACCCAGGGTCCAATGCAGTTGATGGCAGATGGTGCCAGGGGCCCCAGGTCTCGTTAGTCTTCAGCAGCTAGGCCAAGAAGGTGTGGGAGTACAAGCAATTCTTCACTTTCCGTCTTACTGAAGGGTGGTAGCTTTGGGAGGCAGGCTATTCTGCTGAGAGAACAGTCAGACTTTCAGTGGTCTGTCTGCTGGCAGACCAGGCAAGGGCTTTTTGGCACTTGTGGATTAAGACATGCCCATGCCCAGAAGCCTTCTTTGCCACACTTAAAACAAGGCCTGGGAGGATTACTGCTCTGGAGTCTTTTGTGCCCTTGAGTAGTATGGTTAGGTTGATGGATAGCTGTTGCTAGAAGCTTGTATTTAGCATGCTCTCTTTGGGCTTTATTGAATTTATTTTGCTTATCCTTTGTAGGGAACCAGACCCCCATCACAGTGGGTACCCTGAGTTCAGTGGTGACAGAGGAAAGAGAAAAAGACAGATTAAGAGAGAAAGTAGGACCAGGGGGCCATCACTCATTACTGGAGGAGACAGTAAAAGCCCTGAGCTTTGATCATCCACACTATTTATTGATTACAATCACTCTGATCTACAGGGTAGGGGTGGAGTGATGGTGGAGTCAATCAGTGAGCTGGAACTGGTGTGTCATTCTAACGATTGATAATGGTGGCAGTTTCAGGAGTTTCACAAAACAAGAACACGTGGTTATCTTTTAGCTTATTATCTATGTACAGTTGGTGGAACATGGACCTTACAAGGAGCCTACAAGTCTGTCTATATCATAGTGCTACGAAGGGGTTTTACATCCTTGAGCACAACGTTTATGGTAACAGAGCCTAGGTTACCCTGCACTGGAACATGAGGCATGAAGAGGCCTTCCACAGTTTGTTTTTCCTTGTTTATGCATTACTCATAACCAATATGTAGGCACTCTGTAAGTCCTTTCTCCTTTGCTGCTTTTCCCAACAATCCTTGTTATTGAAGACTTTGAAAACCAGGTTAAGGAAGTCTTCTTGTGGGATTTGAGGACCATCCTCAGCCTTTTCAAGTTTGTGTCGGGGGCAGATTGGGAGATAAAATGGGTATTAAGAACAATAATTCCTTCAGGGGAGGCAGGGTCAACACAGGTATATTTCTGGAGAGCCTCTGTAAGGTGGGAAAGGAATTGGGCAGGGTTTTCATCTGCTTTTTGGGAAATTTCTTTGAGTTTTTCAAAATTTACAGCCTTATGGGCAGCTTTGTTAAGGCCTGCAATGAGGCAAATGATCATATAGTTACGGGATGCCCAGCCAGGGTCTGTGGATTGGTACTCCCAGGAAGGGTCTTGGGGTGGGGGGCGGGGAACAGCAGCAGCTCCTAAGGGCTTAGTAGGATCTAGGATCTTGCAAATGAAGATCTTCAGCATATGCCTGGGCTGTAGCCACACACTCCTTCCTTCTCTTCTGGAAGGAGGATAGAAGAGAGGATAATATAGAGATCATGCCCAGTTCATAAGACTTGGTGAGTTATTTAAATTATTTGATGTAAGTATCAGGATTGGAGGACCCAAGACATTTTTCAGTCTAGGAGAGATCAGAGAGGGAGAAGCAGACACGGACACAGACAATCCCTTTGGCCCCTGCTATCTCCGGGAGGGGAAGCAAGGGAGATGGTTGCTGGGCATGTTGGGCTCCAGAGCGGGTAAAGGGTGGAGACGGGGAGGACTCACGACTCAGAAGCAGGGTGGTTGGAGGGGAGGGGGAAGGGTTAGAGCCAGAGCAGGAGCAGAACATCATGGTCTTCCATCATGATGCTGTCGAGCAGGAAGAAAATCGGTGGGGTTAAAGAGGAGTCATCCTGTGACTTTTATGGTGGCAGTTAAATGAAAAACAAGAATTTACAAGAATGTGTAACTAAGGTTTGCTCACATTTCCCATGGCCTCCCCTGTTCTGCCCAGATGGCTGGAATTAGGGTTTGCTTAACGTAGCATGTCTGTCAACCTTGCTATGGCGCCTAGATAAGTTTAGGAATGCAGCTGCAGAGCATTCAGGGTAAGGGTTGGCTGCATCAAGGGGTTTCCTGGGGCAGCATGTCCAGGAAACCGATGTTCAAGACCTTAAAGGACCTAAGCAAAAAACTAACATCAACAAAACCCTCTCTCACATGGCATGGTCAGAATGACTCCTACAGGCAAGCAAAGGCTGCGTCTGCTTTCTCCTATGTCCATTCCTACGTGATTCTCAAAAAAAAAAAACCCATTGCCACTTCCTTGCTAACTCGATACCCTGTCTTTGTCCCTATGGAACCCCCCACCCCCCGCCAAAACCGCCTCCTCCAGTCTTTGTTCTAGGTTGCCCAATTGCCGGAATTTGCCCAGAAAGTTTTTAATAACAGGGATACTCCTGGAGCCATACAAAACAAAAAAGTTACTAAGGCAGTAATAGCAGCCCTTCAAAAAACACGAGTCGTTCCATGAGGGCAGGGGGCCTTGTAAAAGGGCCCCCGGGGTGCCTGGCCCCATTAGGAAGAAACCAATGTGCATGCTGTAAAGAAGAAAAACTTAGAAAGAATGAGTGCCCCAAGAGAAAAAGAGGAGTAATCGCTCAGGAAAATTCACTGAGGGCTATCCTCAACTTAGAAGGTCAGGATTGATGGGGCTGGGGCTCTTATTTACTAAGCCCCCAAGAGCTCAGGGTCACTTTAAAAGTTGGGGACAAACCTGTCAGCTTCTTAGTCAACACCAGCTGGCCCACTCAGTCCTTAGCCTCTGGGACCACTATCCAGTAAAAAAAAAACAAAAACAATAATCCAAGGGGCCACAGAAGAAAAAAACCCACAAGCCCTTGGACCACCAACCAACTCGTTGATCTAGAGAACGGCACCATCACCCACTCCTTCTTAGCCATTCCAGAGTGTCCATACCCACTCCTAGGACGGGACTTACTTCACAAACTTCAAGCAAATATTTCTTTCTGTAAGAGTCAGGCTTGCCTCTCAATTCCTCCTCCCTTGGCATCAGGGCCACCTTGGCAAATCCTCATCACCTGTGCTCTGTCAGACAAATATCTCTTGCAGAAAACTTTATCCTCACAGACAGATCAACCACCAACATCAGACCTCCTCTGCCAATTCCAAGAGAATGTAACCAGAGTGTGGGCCGAGACAAATTCCCCAGGCTTGGCAAGTCACTATACCGCAATCATGGTCCAGCTATTGGCAACGGCAACTCCAGTCCAGCCCTGCATAAAGTTTTTAAAAGCTACAGTTATAAACCCTGCCACGCTGCTACCAGACATCGAGCTAAAGGAGCCCAAACACAACTGCCAACAAACAATAAACGTCCTCCACACTGCTCAACTGGACCTCACCAACGTTCCCCTGCAAAACCCAGAGAAGGTATTGTATATGGAAAGCAGCAGTTTCGTGGTCAACGGAGTCAGGTATGCCGGGGCAGCCGTAGTCACCCTAGAGCGGGTTGTCTGGGCCCAGGCTCTTCTACATGGAACCTCGGCCCAAAAGGCAGAACTCATACCTCTGATAAAGGCCTTAAACTAGGCGGAGAGAAAAACTGTTAACATCTACACGAATAGCCGGTATGCCTTTGCTACGGCTCATGTATATGGAGCCATTTATAAAGAAAAAGGACTACTTACCTCAGGAAAAAAAAAAAAAAAAAAAAAAAAAAAATCAAAAAAAAAATCCTAGCCCTACTAAAGGCTATATAGAAGCCCAAGGCAGTGGCATTAATACACTGCAAAGGACACCAAAAGGAAAATTCACCAAAGGTGAGGGGAAATAGGGCTGCTAACCTACAAGCCAGACAGGCAGCCTTGGGACCAGTAAAACCTCTGACTCTTTGTAACCCTGCTGGCCCCAACCCTTCCCCCTACCCCTACGTACTAATAAAGACAACTTTGATAAAAAACAAGGGTGCACACAAAATTCCACAGAATGGTGAATTCTACCGGACACTAAGATTGTAATCCCCAAGGCTCTAGAACAGGCCCTAGTTAAGGAAACACACCAGGCCACTCACTTAAGACAGACCAAACTAACTGAGCTGCTAAAAGCCAAATAGTACATTCCCCACTTACATGAACTTATAAAAAAAATTACTACTCGGTGTAATGTATGTGCCCAAGTAAATCCGGGAGGGAACAGGTCTAGCCAGGTAAAAGTAAAACTCAGAGGGACTAGCCCTGGGGAGCACTGGAAAGTAAATTTCACTGAAATAAAACCCCCAGCAAATGGCTATAAATATCTCCTGGTGTTTATAAATATGTTCTCTGAATGGGTCAAAGCCTTCCCCACTAGGTCCGAGACTGCTTTGGTGGTCACAATAAAACTATTACAGGACCTTGTTCCTCAGTTCAGCCTCCCTCTAATGCTGGGGTCAGATAATAGGCCCACCTTTACTGCACGAATTTCTCAGGGCCTACCCAAGGCCCTGGGTATATCCTAGAAATTAAACTGTGCCTATCATTCCCAGAGTTCAGGGTAAGTCAAACAAATGAACCGGACCTTAAAAGAAACCCTGACAAAGTTTTTCCTCAAGACCGGTAAAAACTGGGTCAGCCTGCTTCCTTTTGTCCTCCTCCGCGTCTAATGCACACCCTACCAGAAAGTCGTCTCCCCTTTTAAAATCATGTTCGGCAGGCCCCCTCCCTTACTCCCCAGGCCCGAGGATACCATGCATGCTAAAGTCCATAATTATACACTCCTTAAGTCCTTACAGGCGCTCCAGTCTGTTCAATCCCAGATACACCAGCTCATTAAGGACACCCGTCCCACCCCATTAAACCTCGCAGACCAGCCAACACACCCCTTCCAGCCCGGAGGCTCTGTCCTTATTAAAAAATTCACCACCTCTGGCCTCATTCCCCGTTAAAAGGGACCCTACACGGTTATCCTGACCACAGCCACTGCACTCAGGGTGGACAGACTAACAACCTGGATTCATCACACCCACGTTAAAACTGCCCCACCAGCAGAACAATAGAGCGTCAAACACTCATCCCCTAATTCACTAAAGCTAAAACTTGTGTGCTTTTCGAGGTCACCACCCTCACCACCCTAATCCATGCTGTAAATCCCTATAGCAAACCCCCCCCCAGAACCCATCTACTATCAATGGGTCCTCACTGAGGGCTCCACTGAAGGATATGATATGTTAGTTCCTTAACCGGGAAGGGATCCACCCTAGTCAACTTGACCCTGGAGTACATTCCAAAAAACCCCATTACCTTCTCCCTAGACCTCTGTGCCCTCCTAGGCCCCAACCTAAATTTCAAAACAAGTGGAGGTGTAGCCAAGTGCGGCAGTTCAGGGGCAAAGCAACAACTATCTGTGCCCAGGATCCACCCCACACACACAAAAAAGTGAAACTGTAGAGACTTAAATAAATTATTTTGCCCCCACTGGGGTTATAAAACTATCTCCATTATATCAAGTACACCGAAAACATAAACTCCTTCATCTCTTATAACCGAGACTCTCCCCCATCCCCATGCTATATTGGGTCTTGTAATCCACTCAAAATAACTGTAACTACCCCAGATGGTAAATAGACAATGGGGCAACCCTGGGGTCTCAGAGTATATATGTGTAAGTAGGACATGGGAAACATCTTTCCCACTCCTACTAAAACTCATGTTTGGCCCCTGCCTCCTAAACCAACTACTCAAGTTCATAAAATCTAGGGTAGACTCCATAAAATTAATATTAAGGTCTCAATATGGGCCCTTAAAACCAACAAACAATACTAACCTGTTGAAGGAATCAATAATTTAATTCCTATAAATAAAACAAGGGGGGAATGTTACAAGGTAAAAGCCGCATAAAACTGCATACCTCAACCATACCTCGGCTTTCTATTGAAATTCCTCTCTGTAACCCAAATGTGACAGGCAAGCAGTCCAAACCCATGCCATCTTGGCCCCTGCGACTTGTAATAAGTAATTAAGGACTGTAATTTCCACCCTACCCAGACAATGTGTAAACAAATGCTAATCTTGACTTTTGTGAACCACTTAAGTAACAATCAGAATGTCCAAAGTCCCCTTGCCCTCAGAATGTCCAGAGCCCCTCACCCTCATCTTCGCCCAGGAATCCACTGGAATGTCCGGAGCCCCTCACCCACATCTCTGCCCAGGAGGTGATTTACAGAATCCACTAGCCCGCAGAACGTCTGAAGCCCCTCACCCCCACCTCTGCCCCTCACCCTCACTCCCGAGGTGGTTTTATGGGTGTAAAAGGTCTTGACATCCTCCTTTCGGGGCAACAGGTTGGAGAGACGCGAGTCCTCCATGGCCGCCCGCAATAAAGAACGTGCAATTTAGCATACTTTTGTCTTGGTGTTGACTTTCTATGCTCGGGCCAGTACAACAGCACAAAAATGCCAGCCATCCAGAATTTAAAAAACAAGGGCGAACCCCTAAGGAAGCATCTGTAAGTTGCATGGGGGTGGAAAACCTCGGAAATAACTGAATGTCGCCTCTCCACCTGCCCACCCCCTACCCCAACCAAACGGACAAGATGGCGGAGGCCAGCGCCACATGGGCAGCGAAAGGGGTTAGACCCGCCACGGGGCAGACGGAGGAGGGTCCTCCCCTGCATCCCTGCTCGCTCCAGCTGCAGGAATCACTGGCTCCCAAGCGCCCCTAACAGCCACCGCCATCTCCGCAGGCAACTCCTAGACTTTCCCCAGAGCGCACTCTCTGGGTCCTTGCAAAGGCCCTGACGCTGCCCACGCGACTACGTGGCTACTACTGTTGCAGTCGCGAGACCTTCAGGACAAGTGCATCCTTCATCCCTACGCCCCACCATACAGCCAGAAAAAACATCGAGACAAAGAAACATACCACAACGCGTCTCTCTCCAAAGCGTGCTTGGGTCACAGCACGCGCGACTTTATAGTGCGCGCCGGTGGCAAAGCTGGTCCTCGGCGCCAGCCCGCGCTCCGCCCGAGGCGTCCAATACATGCGCCTGTTTGGGAAACTCCGTTTTAGTGCTGAGGCAAAGGATTATTACCTGCTCCCGCTAAAATCTTCCTGAAAAAGTGAAGAGGCGTTGTCTCTGGGGCTGACAAAAAGGAAGACGGATATGTTGGAAACGATTGTCTTGTCATCCGCATCCGGCAGTTCTGAAGACAGCACCAAAAATGGGCCGTGCAGAGAAAGGACCCCGAAGGCGGTGCTGCCCGAGAGAGAAACTGCTGGGACTGTTTGCCTGGCAGGGGCTTGAGCGCAGGCTGCAGAGGTGGGGCCCAAGCCGAAGGGCCGGCTTCAAAGTAAGTCCCCGCCGCGGGGCGGGAGGCGAGTCCAGTGCGGAGATTGACAGGGGGCGGTTCTGGGAAAGAGCCCAGGTGGCTCAGAATTAGAGGCGGAGCCTACAGGGCGAGAGGCCGGGCTAGAGCAGTGACGCAAAGACAGAAAGGCGGGTCCTTAGATCTGGGGAAGTGGGGCCTGGGGGTCTGGACTCCTGGGTCTGTGGGAGGATGGTCTGGGGCTCCTGCGCTTGGGTCTTAGGGAGGAGGGGCTGGGGCTCATACACCTGGGTCTGAGGGAGGAGGGACGGGGATTCTGGACTCCTGGGTCTGAGGGAGGAGGGACAGTAGCCTAGACGCCTGGGTCTGAGGGAGGAGGGGCTGGGGGCCTGGACTTCTGGATCTTGTAGCCCGATGTAGGGCTGAGTGCCCACAGGGTCATGGGGTGAGCCTTATGCTGTGGTGAGGCACAGGATCCGAGAAATAAAGAGACAGGACACAGAAGTACAAGAAAAATGCAGCTGGCCTTGAGGGGCCACGCCACCTATAAGCGGAGTCAGGCGAGGCCCCGAATGTCCAGAAGCATGAGTATTTGTTGTGTCTAGGTTAGGGGGCAGGGCAGTGAGTGAAATCATCTTTAAGGATTGTGATAGGGTCGTGAGCAATAAAACATGGGGTCCACCCCCATTAGGTCACCGAGGCTTGAAGGTGGGCCGTGCACAGTGAAGAGGGTGCAGTGTGCAATACTTCTATCTATGGGCAAACTACTTCTAAGGAGATTTATAGGAGGATGCTTTAAGTCACATAGCAGTGACAGAGCTGTCGAGGTTACTGCCACCTTCTGGCAGCTTCCAGTGAGTTCTATGGGAAGATGCTTTTCAAGCAGCACAGTAGCAAGAGCTGATAAAGTTCAGTCACCAAGGTGGATTACCGTTCTGAGGGCAGCCTTCCACAAGAACTGGAGCAAGGTCCTACAACTCCTTTATCAGGAGGAGTGGCTCTTGCCCCAAGCCTGTCATACAGCGGGTATCTTTACCATACTGAACGCTGCCGCCTGGGCCATGGGTTCTTGTCCTGGTATAACTGTTTTCCCTTAAATCATGCTCTCCACTGTGTTTGCTCTAGGCATTCCTCCGACGATAAGCTGCTTATTCCTTAATTCATGCTCTGTACTGTGTCCACTCTAGGCATTCCTCCGATTATGAACTAAGATATAATTATAGGTGTATATATATAGGGAAATATTCTTTAGGTACTCATACTATCAACTAATATATGATTATATATAGAGGATTATATAAAGGAATTCTTCAAGCCCTATTTCTATAAACTAATATGTGATTGTATAAAGGATTATATAAAAGGAAATAGTTGAGTAGTAACACTATAAAGTGAGATATTCCTCAAGCCCTAACTGTGCCAGGGTTCTGCTTAGCTCTCATTCTTCAGTGCCTATATGGGGGGTTACCCACAGATCTGAGGAAGGAGGGGCTTGGGGCCTGGACTCTTGGGTCTGAAGAAGGAGGGGCTGGGGGCCTGGACTCCTGTGTCTGAGGGAGGAGGGCCGGGGGCCTGGACTCCTGGGTCTCTGGGAGGAGGGGCTGGGGTCGCAATTCCCATGTTCAGGAGAAGAGGGGGTTGGGAGCTGGGACTACTGGGGCTGGGGGAGGCCTATGGGACACACCCCTAGTTGTGATGGTTTAAGGCCCGTGGGAGTGCATTCTTGGTAAGGTTGGAGATTTTAGGAGTGTGTTTCCACTGATATGATTATACAGTCTTTCCACTTAGCTGATTATTTTGAAAATAAAAAAATGAAACTTCTCTACTCCAAACTCACTTTCTAGGAGTTCCACTGTGAACAATTTAGTGTGAACTTTATTATTATTATTATTACTTTGTATTTTTTCAGGTGGAGTCTTGCTCTGTCTCCCAGGCTGTAGTACAGTAGCGCAATCTCAGCTCGCTCCAACCTCCTCCTCCTGGGTTCAAGCGATTCTCCAGCCTCAGCCTCCCAAATAGCTGGGATTACAGATGCCCACCACCATGCCCAGCTAATTTTTGTATTTTTAGTAGAGATAAGGTTTCACCATGTTGGCCAGGCTGATCTTGAACTCCTGATCTCAGGTGATCCACCTGTCTCAGCCTCCCAAAGTACTGGGATTACAGATGTGAGCCTCCACGCCCAGCCACAAGTGACATAAACTCTTAATTTGAACTAGCTTGAGAGAACTAATTGTACTAGCTTGGGTGAACTCACTTGAACTAGCTAGGGCCTCCTTTATGGGATCCCCTGGGTGAGAAATGGTAGGGGTAGGAATGTCTTAGGCATGGCTGGATTCAGAGGCCCAAGTGATAGTATCAGATATTACTGTTTCTTGGCTACTTGGATTGGCTTCATTCTCACGGCTGTATGTAACGGCAAGTCAGAATCCAGTTAGGAAAGTAAATCATTGCAGGTTCTTCAGAAGGAAGTAAATACAGGGAATTGGTTCATAGGTGATGGAAGAGCTGAGAAGCTAATAGGAAATAGTGAGGCAAACCAGGCGGTTAGGAACTACAGGATGCTGCTACTCAGCCAGAAGGACAATGGGAGGAGGTAGTATTACTACAGTCCAGAAACTGGAACCCTCTGGAAGGCATAGGCCCATGGTTGGATTGCTCAGTGGTGGCTAGAATCAGGGAATAGATACAACTACTACTGAAGACTCACTACATGCAGAGATAGAGAGGGCGATAAATACCCTGGCTTGTCTCCTCCTCCCAGAGCCAGTCTTCTGCCAGTGCCTCCCATTAGCCAAACACAGTGATAAGATGGTGAGCAAAGGAGGCTGGGAAATGTGGCCCTTGCAATGCAGAACAGGGCAGGGTGGGGAATGTATCTGAGAGCAGACAGAGACAAAACTGGCAGAGCTGTTAGTTAGCAACTTGGCAGAATTGGTAATAATTACTGAGTCCAGTAGAAAAAATGTTGTCAATAGTTTTTGCAAGAGTCCTGTGTGGCTTGGGGCACATGAGCACCCTGAGCCAATTATATGGCCAGTGCAGTACAGTTTGTTGATTGGTTTATAACTGGGGCTGAGAATGGGCAATGGGCAGGAAGTGAAAGTCATGGTGGGGAGGTAAGCTGCAAATGTCCACTCTTCTGACTAAGCCACAGAGTGGCTGCTCTCTAGGATGATGAGAGCCAAGGACTTGAGTGTCATCTCAATGCTCTTTCTCTTGTGTCTGCTTTTCTTCTTAGTTTTACTCTCCCCATGAGGCTGGGTCCAAGACTCAGGCAGCTTCAGGCTTGTAATCCTCGAGGAGAGACTGCTTTTCCCTGACAGCTTCCTAATAAAAAGCCCTGGGGCAGAGTCTGATTGGTTGGCTTTAGTCATGTGTCCATCTTTGGGCCAATTGCAGGGTCTGCAGCATGGGGTGCTGTGATTGGCTCAGCCAGAATCACATGATTATCTCTGTGGCCCAGAGGGAAGCATACGTCAGGAGAATCCCTCAACTAGGGTTACGTGAGTTGGGTGGAGGGTGTCCCCAAGAGATGTCAGGCTGTTGTTCTGGGCAGACCAAATTCTCCATTCAAGGTCTTGGTTTTTGGCCTGGTGCCTTTTCCCTGACCTCTGCTTCTTGACTCTTCAATTAGCAGAAAGAACTAAGGGGCCTGGCTGGTTACAGTGGCTCACACGTGTAATCCCAGCACTCTGAGAGGCCAAGGAGGGAGGATCGCTTGAGCTCAAGAGTTTGAGACAACCCTATGTAACATAGCGAGATACCATCTGTACAAACAAAACAAAACAAAAATGGAAAAATCAAGGCATCTGCTATTTCCCCAAATCCCGAGAGTGCTGTTGCTGTTCTGTATATATGATGGTCCTTTCTCTTTCTTGGGTGTTAGAGATGTGCAGTTTGCCAGAAACAAAGCAGATGAGGTCTTAGCTTATTTGGCTAAAACAATTTGGCACTGTTGGAAAGTAAGCAAAGTAGAAAAAAGGCTAAAAGGAGATGTAGTCCTCAGAAACAGCTGAAATTCTCTTCTGCTGGAAATATAAGTTGGATAAATATCCATCATAAACTGGAACTAAGCTTTTGGGCACATTAGTGTTAGAGTGTTTGATTTGAAAGTTTTTCTCGTATACAAATCTGTGTGTGTTTTGAGGAGGGCTCTGAGGTGTGAACAAGAGGTGACATTAGGATGTCTGGGGAGGTTCTCAGCATGTGAATGGGGCCACTAGGGGACCTTGGGTGATGATGAGGAGAGACTATAGCAGAAGTAGGGTGACTTTGGAGATGACTGGGCTGACCGAGTTATCTTGGATAACTTTGAGGGTGCTGTTGAAGGTGTCTGGCAGTGATACTAAGGATATTAATGTGAGTTGTTATGAAACACCTTTTAGGAGTTCAAGTAAGGTGACTGGGGGTGTCTGTTGGGGTAACTCTAGAAATGATTGAGGCTGGGTGTGGTGGTTCACACCTGTAACACCAGAACTTTGGAAGGCCGAGGTGGGCAGATGACCTGAGGTCAGGAGTTCGAGACCAGCCTCGCCAACATGATGAAACCCCATCTCTACTAAAAATACAAAATTTAGCCAGGCATGGCAGCAGATACCTGTGGTCCCAGCTGCCTGGGAGGCTGAGACAGGAGAATTGCTTGAACCCAGGAGGCAGAAGTTGGAATTGAGCCAAGATTGTGCCACTGCACCCCAGCCTGGGCAACAGAGCGAGATTCTGTCTCAAAAAAAAAAAAAAAAGAAAAGAAAGATATGATTGAGATGGTTCTGTGGGGTAACCTTGGGGGGGTCATCTGTGAGGTGACTTTAGGGGGTGTGTGGGATGGATTATGAGAGTGAGAATTGGGTTTGAGGTTAAGTAGGGGTGCTTTGGGACAACTCTAAGGGTGTGACCAGGGATGACTTTAGGGGTCTCTGGGGTTGACCTTGTGAGAGTGGAGTTACTTTGGGGTTTCTAGGAGGTGCTTTTGGGGATGTGCCAGACTTTGGGGGTGTCTGTTGGGCTGCTTGTGGGTATCAACAGGGATGACTTTGGAGGATGATCAAGAGGGGTGTCTGGGGTATCTGTCCCCCTCTCCCCAGTTCTTATCCATATGAGTGGGAGCTTCATGTGACTGGCAGTGGCCCTGTGCTGCATCCTCCTCCCAGCCAGTGTTCCACCACCTGAACGTGGTCGACTTTGTCTTCAGTTTCCTCTGCATTGGCATTGGTTAAGTGCTGTCTCAGGGGCGGCGGGGCGGCGAGGGGGGAGGGCTCCCTGACCCCAGCACCCCTCTCTGGCTTTTGGAAGGTGCGTCTAGACTTTTGTGCTGCTCCCCTTGGAGCCTCTTCTTAGTGTGTCTCTGGGGAGCTTGGACTCAGTTCTAGTCTCTCTCTCAGTCTGAGTGTGTGAGGTGTTTCTCTCTCCCCTATTCTGTTTCCCTGTCTTTTTTGTCCCCTCTCTCCAGGTATCTTTCTATCTGCTGTGAGGGTGTGTGTGTGTCTGCTTGTCATGGAGGGTAGGAGAGGATGTCTCAGTCCCTCTTCTCTTACTGGGGGTCACAGGGCTCACTGTCCAGCCTTCTATCCATCTCTGGCCCCATCCCAGTGCAGGGCTCCTCATTCTCTTCAGCCTGACGCTCTTTCCAGTTAACTGCAAGGCGGTGCACCTGAGTCTGCTGGTGTCCTGCCCGGTGACCTCCTACCTTTGCTGGGACGCCAGCATCCTGATGCTGCCTGCCGGTGAGGGCGAGGCCTCGGAGGTGGACAGGGCCTCTGGGAGGCAGGTGGGGCCTAGGGTGGGACTCAGAGTCCAGCGGCCCTCCTAGCCTGCTCCCCCAGGAGCTGCGTCCTACCTAAACCAAGTGGGCATGTGGAGCAGAGGGCAGCCCTTGAACGCGCGGCAGCGGAGCTATCACGGGTGGACCTTGCAGCAGGGCACTGAGAGGTGCACATCCAAACAGCAGAACTCAGACACAGACTCTGAGCACAGCCTGGGCCTGCCCATTTCATGCATCCTCGAGGACGAGTCCACAAGCCCCTCCAAGGAATAGCACCCGAGCTCCTCAGGACACTAACCAGTAGCCCTGGCCAGATGCCAGGCCAACCCCTTCAGCATGGCCACGCCCCCGATATTAGACCTCCCCTGAGGCCCCGCCTCTTGAAATCAGGCCATGCCCTACGAGGGGACTGGAAGCAAACTCTGACCCTCTCTCTAGGACCCATCCTTTGCTGCTTTGTCCCTGCCCGCTGGGTCCTCACAGTACCCCCACCCCAGAACTCCAACAGGCCCTCCCATGCTGCAGACACTTTTCCAGTGTCCCACAAAGCTCGGCAGTGTGGCTAGTTTGTGTGGCCCTGCCCCTGGTGCCCAGTCTTCGCAGGCCACACCCTGAAGCCACTCTCCACCCCCTCAGCCAGGGTGGTCTGCCTCGAACTTCTTTCCCAGAGTTCCAGCCTCAGCTACAACATTCACTCTTGTCCCCATGTGGACATGGCACCGCCCAGCATTTGGTGCAACTCCGCCCTTCCGTGGAATGCGCCCCTCCCTGGGAAGGCATGGCTTGCAGTAACATCCCTCTGTACCTTTCCTGGCTTCCCCGCCACAATAAAATGTAGGCACTTGCTAACCTCTCAGCCTCGGACCCTCCATTGCCCCCCACCTCCCCACCAGGGCAGGGTCCATCCTAGCGTGAGTGAGCTGGTCTGGTGTCCCTGACTTGCCCTTTGGAATCTGAGCCTTTCGCTGCCTGTTTGTCTGCACCTGTTACAGCCCCTTCCTTTCCCCACCTGCTGGTGACCTCATGCCTCCAGGCACAAGATTGGGACAGCTGGGGTGGTCCCAGCCTCAGCCGAATGGGTCCAGGTGCACCATATCTGGAAAGATAAATGATGCCAGAACATGACATGCATTTGATGCACATTCAATTTTACTGGGGGTAGGGGACAGGGCTGGGCATTCAGGAGTTGTCCGCTATGGTGTCCTTGATCCACTTCATATATGACAGCACTCTCACGAAGACAGAAGGCTTGTTGGGGCTGCCACAAGGGATGTAGCCCCATGATATGATACCTTGGAGCACGCCGTCACAGGTCAGCGGGCCCCCTGAGTCACCCTGGGAGGTGGAAGGGGAGAGTGACAAAGGTCTTTGGGGCCCAGTTCTGCCTGGGGAGCCCCAGCTCTCAGAAAGGGCCTCCAGTGCCCACTTCCAGAGGAAGGTGGGCAGGGATCCCCACAGAGGGGCCAGGGGCTCCAGTCCTGGCCAAGGAGGAAGAGACTTCAGGGTCCAACTCCTGCGTATGTGGCAGGGTCCAGGAGGACAGTCCCTGCAGGCAGGTCAGTGGGAGGAGGGCAGGACCATCTGCAGGCGCATCACAGAGGCCACCTCTCTGACTCAACAGTAACTGCGTTACCGGGAGGAACGGTGAACTCTGGTGTGGGGGGGCAAGATGCAGTTGTCCCTGAATGTTCAGGGGAAGGGGAGCTGGGGCACTGATGGGGCGGGAGGCTACAGCTAGCTGGGAAGCAGTGAAGCAGACACCCGGTTAGTTCTCAGAAGCCAGTTCAGAGGCTGAGTCCCCTCCTCCAGCCCTTCCAGACCCTGGGGGCAGGACTGGCTCACCACACAGGTGTCTTGGCCACCTTCCAGGGGTCCGGCACACAGCATGGACTCTGTCACCTTCTGGGTATGGGCTTCGTCGCACTCTTCATTAGACAGGATTTTGAGGTCCACACACTGGAGAATATCTGGAAATGAGACTAGGAACCCGGGAGAAAAAGGGCTGCAGCCAGACCTCACTTGGTTCCCTGGCCCTTTCTCCCTCCGACTCAGGCATCTGCCGCCCCGCCTTGGCCTGCACAGTCTGCCCCCACATACACTTCTCTGGTTCAATGCTGCCCCAGCCGGAGGCCAAACAGGTGCTCCCGACTTCGACGCCCTCAGTGGGCAACTCCACAACCTTCACAGCATCTGTGATCTGGACAGGCTTCTCCAGCTGGAGCAGCATGAGGTCATGGCTGTAGTCCTTGTCTGGGAGGTGGGTGTGGTTCTTCAGGAGGCTCATGTTGAAGTCAGGGTGTGGGAAGCTCTTACTGACAAGAACAAACTGGGCTGTGTCTTCGTCCTCAAACAAGTCATGGCGACCCAGCCAGAGCTGGTAATGGCTGGGGAAAGATGAGAGTGGAAGGATGAGAAGGCAGACAGGGGAAAGGAAGATGGGGCAGGGGAGCATCAGGGAGGGTCCCCAAAGAGGGAAAGAGAAAGAGAAAAATGTGGGCGGGCGGAGACAGAGGAAGAAAGATACAGAGAAATACTGACATCAAGCGCTAAGATGAAGGAGTTTGAGAGTGCAAAGGGCAAAAGCAGAGACAGACAGTGAAAAAGAGCTCAGAAGGACAGAGGGGTGAGAGGCAGAGGGAGGGCTGTGAGAAAGAAACAAGGTGAGCAAAACAGAGGTCGCTAGGAAGGAGAAAAGACAGGGATGGCGAGAAACAGGCCCAGGGGAGAGGAGGAAGAGGGAACAGAACCCGGAATGAAGCAAGAAGCAGTCAAATGAAAAAGGGCTCGGGAAGTCAGAGCAAGAACTAGAAACAGAGGCAGAGAGGAAGGAGGGGTGACCGAGTGTGGGAGAGAAAAGGGAGGGAGGCCCTGGGGGAGGGTGGGGGCAGGTGGGGAGGAGGGGAGGAGGGGAGGCCTGAGAGCAGCTCAGCTGCAGTTGGGGCTGTGGTGCGGGCTCCCCAGGGGCGGGTGGCCTGGCCTGAAGTCCAAGGTCAAGGCCCCTTTCCCTCCCCAGCACCCTCCCCGCCTTTCTCACCCCTCCTTCTCCTTCCTGCTCCCTCAGTTCCCCACCCAGCTCCCACTGAAACCAACCTTCCCTGTGTGTCCCCAGAATGGAGGGATGTCCCATGGGGGGCTGGGCAGAGGGAGAGGTGCCCCCTCCCAGACACACACGTTGGGGATAAAGCCCTTCCTTTGTTCTTGGGCCTCCCTTAGGCCCATCTGGGTGTGTGTTTAGTAGGGATAGGGGAGCGGTGAGGTAGAGACCCAGAGAGAGAGAGATGGGCAGAGAGCTGGAGGGTGAGACACAGTGACAGAGATGCCACAGAGAGACCCAGAGGCAGACAGAGACAGGGGAGACACAGAGACAAGGAGACAGAGAAGAGAGAGGGAGATAGAGACTAAAACACAGTCACACAGAGACACAAGCAGAGCCAGATCCCAAGAGGCCCAGCAAGACCCGGGCAGCCTTGGGGAGGGAGGTCCAGCCCAGCTCTGCCTCCCCATGGGAACTGCCTTCCTCTCTGCCTCGGCCCCCCAAGTCTTGCCTGAGGTTATCCAAGGGGAATGCCACTGGCCTCTCAATCCCGTGGCAGCATAGACGCCCTCCTCCCAGACCCCAGGCCCCTACTCACTCGCTGATGCAATGGGCAGCTGTGAGCACCCACTGGGGGTGCACCAGGACTCCCCCGCACTGGAAGGTGCTGTAGTGGTACAGAGCTGCCTGCCAGGGTTGGGAATGCGGCTTACACTCCCAGCCTGCCACAATCCGGGACTGAATCGGGGGCACAGCACCTGCAGAGGTGGTGCTGGGTCAGGGAGGGCAGGGTTGGTAGGAGAGGCCAGGGACGAGGCTAGGAGAGGGAGCTGGACTGCGGATTTGAAGGGACATTGTGGGTAGAGGACCAGGGCTGGAAGTCTGGGGACATGGGCAAGGGGTGTTGGGAAGGGCTGGGACTCTAGACCCTTCCCTGGGCTTTTGGGGTGGTGTCTGGACCTGGTGGGGAGATTTCATGCTCTGACAGCAAAGCAGCCTCCAGGGATTAGGGCAGGGGACAGGAGACAGTGTCGGGAGCAGACACTGTGTCTGGGTGTCCAGTCACTTGGACTGGGGGATGGGAGGTGATGGGTTAGGAGAGTGGAAAGGGATTCTGGAAACCAGGGATCAAGGCGCCAAGGATGAGAGATGATCAGAGGCTTGCTGAAGAATGTGGAGGGCTAAGGGGCTCCCAGGCTAGGGGAACAGGACCTGGGTTGGGCTTTTGGGGTTCAGGAAAAGATGCAGCTTTAGGGAACCAGGTCTGAGAGGTCAAGAAGAGCATCTGGATTGAGAAGTTTGGGGGTGATATGGAGTCCCTACACTGGGGTTGGAAGGGGCCAGCTCGGCTGGGAGAATTAGATTTCAGGGCTTCCTGGTTAAAGGGTAAAAGAAAGGGCCATGGTTAAGGCTAGGGGTGGGTTCTGAAAAGTTTTGGGGTCCTTCCTGTGAACCAGGAATGGCAACCTGAGAACAGGGTTGGGGTCAGGACTGGGAAAGGGCTCAGGAGGAGGGAGGGGTGAGTGACAGTCCTTCTGGGATGGGGTGGCAGATGGGATCTTTGTTTTTTATGGGGTTGGGGTTCATGGTCTGAGGGTACTGGAGGGATGTGGGGTCCTCTTGGAGGCAGTCCCAGGATAGAATTGGAAAAGTGGTCAAAACAGGTGCCTAGCAGCTGCAGGAATGGAATGCAGGACCCACTTGATGTGAGGCTGTAGAATCACATACTGGTGGACTTGGGGGAGGCCAGGGCAGAAGGTCTGGCTGAGAAGGCATTCAGGATCCTTGGGGTGGGGTTCTAGAAAACCAGAGCTGTGCAGGAACGATTCAGGTGGAGAAGGGCTGGGGCCTGGGGTGGGATGGAAATTCCCCAAGGGAAGGAGCACGTGGTGGGAGGGTGAGGGTGTTTTTCTTGGGAGAGCTGGGGGTGCTGAGTGGGTAGGGACATTTGCACAGTCCCCCTCCATACCAGATGGGGGAATCCCACATGACAGTTTGGGAAGCAGGGTTGTCTGGTGAAATTTGGGGGAGCTAGGAGGACTAGGGAGGACCAGATTTCAGGGTCTGAAGGACACAGTTGAGAGCTGACAGCTGGATGGAAAAAGTCACTGGAGTGTGGCAGGATTTGTAGACTCAGGAGCCAAATGGGTGGCTGCAGAGAACCAGGGGGTAGGAGGGGGTGATCAAGGGTCCTGTTGGGTTGGGGAAGCCTGTGGGAGAGCTGGGTCCTCCAGAGAGAGACAGAGATGGCCCAGAATCTGCCCCTTTGGTAAAGTGGTGGGACAGGGAGTTGACTAGGGAAGAGGAGAAAGTACTGAGGCTTCCTGGGAGGAGCAGGGATCTGGTGTGGGAGTGAGGACTATGACAACACGGAGGGGCTGGGGTGGAATTTTAGGGTGGGCCCGCACGAGATAGATAAGAGCCCGAGCATCCTGGACCCAGGTGGACTGTGGGCTGGAGGGACGATGATGGAGTGTTGGAGGGGAAGGGCTTATCGGGGTGGGGGGTGAGGGCAGCAAGAAAGTCAGGGTCCGCTCCCCCTCCCGCATCCCCCCACTGTCTCACCAGTCCCCCCCAGGGACAGGGCGAGGCACAGGACCAGGAACCACATGGTGACAGATGTGTGCAGGGCCCGGCAGGTGGAGGAGCTGGGGAACCTCCCTGGGGAGGCTTTTAAAAGCCCTTATCCCCTCAGAGCCCCACCCATGCCCTGCTGGCACCCAGATGTTGGCCAAGGCCCTTCCCCTGTTGCCTGGGGGCTGGACAACCTCCCCCCTCCTTATCCCCAGAGCTGCAGATGGGAGGGAGAGCCAGCACCTGTTCTGCAGGCCCTGGATCACGCTGGACGCGTTCCTGGGGCTGAAGCCAGGTGGGGCAGGGCCTGTGGCTCTGGGGCTTTGCTCTGGGGAACAGCCTGTGAGGCGAGGGGGACTGAAGGGAAGCAGAAACAGGAGGGTGGAGGAATTAGTGACCCTCGTACAAAGCCCCATATACCTAAGTTCCAATTAAGGCCCTGCACCCCAAGACCCGGTGCCCTCAAATACCAGCAGTTAGGGCTTTGATTCCCTGCACCACTCAGAGCCAAGATACCAGCATTTCAGCTGCCAGCTCCCCCCAAAATATAAACGTTGGCCTTCAGAATGCCCTGGTTCTTACACTCCCAGACCCAGGACCTAGGCACCCAAAGCGACTGTTCCTTTCATAATAAAATTTTGGGGTACACACCACATTCCTAGTGCCTCCAGATCCAGGAATGTGAAGTTTCAGGGGTCTCCCAGGGTAAGTTCTTTAGCATTACAAAACCCAATGTTCCTCCCAAACAATGCTGGCGTCCCAGTGAGCCACCCATTTCTTGTACCAGTTACGGGTGTTCAATGTCCTGCCCTCCAAATCCCCAGAGATCTGACAATCTTCCCTCTCAGGTCAGGATCCGGCTAACCATAGATTCCATTGACCACCCCTCATTCCACCACTACAATATTTAGGTCTCAAGAGCCAGGTTCATGTACTTCAACATTCAGCAACCTTGAACATCACATTTTGTGGTCGCTGAAGACAATTAGGAATTAGATTCCTGCAGCCTCAATGGTAAACCCGTAGGCTTCCAACATGTTGTCTTGGCTTTTTGGTAAAATAAAAGCAGCTCAGAGTTCCAGCCTCTGCTGTATATCAGGAACCTGGCTAAGAAAAGGACAGTATTTACCTTTTTGCCGTGGCTACCAGGAATCCCAGAACTAAATCTTTTTTTTTTTTTTTTTGAGATGGAGTCTTGCTCCGTCACCAGGCTGAAGTGCAGTGGCGTGATCTCAGCTCACTACAACTCTTGCCTCCCAGGTTCAAGCGATCCTCCCATGTCACCCTGTCAAGTAGCTAGGATTACAGGCATGTGCCACTATGCCCAGCTAATTTTTTTGTATTTTTAGTAAAGATGGGGTTTCACCATGTTGACCAGGCTGGTCTGGAACTCCTGACCTCAAGTGATCTGCCCTCCTTGGCTTCCCAAAGTGCTGGGATTACAGGCATGAGCCACCGTGCCCAGCCCAGACCTAAATCTTTTTTTTTGAGATGGAGTCTCACTCTGCCACCCAGTCTGGAGTGCAATGGTGAGATCTTGGCTCACTGCCACCTCCACCTACTGGGTTCAAGAGATTCTCCTGCCTCAGCCTCCAGAGAAGCTGAGATTACAGGCACCCAACACAGCACCTGGCTAATTTTTGTATTTTTAGTAGAGACGGGGTTTCAACATGTTGACCAGGCTGGTCTCAAAACTCCTGACCTCGTGATCTGGCTGCCTTGGCCTCCCAAAGTGCTGGGATTACAGGTGTGAGCCACTGTGCCCAGACCATACCTAAATCCTAAAGAAAAAGTCATTTTTGGTAATCTAATGTCTGCTAGGTCCTTTAACTGGGATCCAGAGATAGAGGGTATTATTCAGTGCCAGACACTGTTTTAATCAGTTCAGACAAATCATCTCATTTAATCCTCACAGCAGCCCTTTGAAGTCAGCAATAAGATGGTCTCATTTTACAGATGGGGAAACCAAGGCCACGTGAGATTAAGTCTCTTGTTCAAGATCACACGGCTGCTCCTGTGTGTTGAATAAATGTAGCCTTGCTTCAGGCCATTTCTCCTCACCCAGGGATCAGGGTGGTAGGTGAAAGGAACAGTGTACAGTGTCTCTGGGTTTCCCTTTAACCTCAGAATGAAGTCACAGAAATTCCTACAGAGAAACTTGGATTAGCGCTTTGTTATCTTGGCATTAAACAGGTGACCTTGAGCGCCAGCTTTGTCCTCAGGTGGGACAAGTCCTTGGCTAACATCTGGACCTTCAACAAGGTCTTGGGGGATGGCTCCATTTTGTTCCATGTCAAGTGGGGCTGCTGGCCAGCTGTGGGGGCTTCTGCTCAGTCAGGGGCACAGGTGATAGGCCAGAATAGTCAGTTCCTCTTCATGGTTTCCCTGATCCATTTCACGTAGCGGCAGACTTTGGTATAGACACCAGGCTTGGTGGTATTGTCGCAAGGGACGTCACCCCAGGACACAATGCCCTGTAGGATGCCCCCACAGACCAGGGGTCCCCCAGAGTCACCCTGTGGGGAAAAGAGGAGGTCCCAGGTTGAGTGAAACCTCCTGGATTCAGTGCATTCATCCTCATCTTAATCACCATTTGTAGTCTCACCCCAAACCCAAGCCATCCCCATCCCAGGGAACCCCAACCCAACTCCACGCAATACAGCCCAGTTTATCTCAAACGGAGCCAACCCAACCCCACCCCTAATCCAACAGAGCTCAAGGCAACTCGCCCAACCTGTGTCCAGTCTCACCCCCATAAACCCCAATGCAACTGAACTAAGCTAAATCCAGCTCAGCCGACATCCTCACCATTCAAAATCGAACCAAATGCATGCCCATCTCACAACCCAATCCCAATCTTCATGCCTTCTGCATTCCAAACAAAATCTACCCCATCCCAATTCAGATCTCACATGTTTCCCACCCAAAATCAAACCAAACCATTCCCATTCTCAACCTCAACCCACGGCATCCCAAACCAACTATCACATTATCTACCTCAAACAATGCAATCCCCACCTATAACCCCAACTCCAACCTCACCCCTATTCTAACTTCTCTTCCTACTCCATCTCCAAGTCTAACCCTAGCATCTTCTCTGGCCCAAAGCAAAGAAAATCCAACCCCATCCCCACTCCCACACCTGTCCCCATCCCTTTTCCTCCGCCTGATGGCCCCGCTGGGCTCTGACCTCACAGGATTCCGCGCCTCTGCCCTCTGCGCCTGCACACACCATGGTGTTCGTCAGGCGCCCTGGGTAGTTCTTGTCACAAGATGCATCGGAGATAATGCTGATGTTGGCACAATGCAACGTATCTGGGAGATTCACTGGGGAGGACAGTGTACTTGGAGCAGATCCATAAACTCTGGCCCTTGTCCCCTCCGCCCAAGAGCCCTGGAGCATAGGATTCCTTGAGGCCTCGTATCCAGCTCCATTCTTTCACGCACCTTGTGACTGGGGGCTCCCTGTGGTCCCAGGCTCGTTGTGGGACACCAGGCCCCAGCCAGACACCACACAGGCCTCCCCTGGGTGGGGGCAACGCGTGGGTAGCACCACGGGGCGCACCTGGGGGGTCAGGCGTGCGGGCCGGACTAGACGCAGCAACATAATGTCATGGCGGTGGCTGCGTGCTTCGTAGCGTGGGTGTGGGATAACCCGAGACGCGGTCCTTAGCTGCTCTGGGCCATCGCGCTTGCGCAGGTTGTGCTCTCCCAGGCGCACTCTCATGAAGCTGTGTGGGTGAATGGTTTTCCCATTGGGGGCAGGCCATTTGGAATCTCGACATCCCATAACCTTTTCCCAAGAGCCTGAAGCCAATGGTTCCAGCCCCTGCTCCTCAAGGACCAAAGATTCTGAAGTCAGGCACACTCCTAGAACTCGACCCCCTTCAACTACTCCCAGCCCCCTCCTGGCCTCTCCCCGAATCCAGGATTCTCAGATCCCTAGAACTGAGGCTCAAAATCTGGAACTAGTCTTCTTCCTCCTTCAGATATCTAAGGCTTTGAAACATACACTTCCTCTCACCCAGGGGCTTGACGTCCAGCCTCCTTGTCCATCAGAACCCAGGAGTTCTGGCATCTGCCTCTGCCTTCCCCCCAATTCTAGGAGCTCTTCCCCCAACCAGGCTCCCTCAGGACCCTGAGCCCTGCCTTCATACCGGCTTTGGCAGTGGGCCGCAGACAGCACCCAGTGTGGGGAGATGAGGGAAGCGCCACAGTTAAAGCGACCACGCTCGTAGAGGGCCACTTGCCATGGCTGGGAGTGGGGTGCACACTCCTCACCTTCCAGCAACTTGTTGCCATCCTGGGCTGCTGGGAGAAGGGATAGAGGGTGCCTGAGGACAGGGACCTTTGCATTGCCTCCTAAACCTTCCTTGCACCCTGCACTAACTACTATAGGCCTGTGCTTTCCGCTAACTTCTCAAGATACCCTGCCCTGTTTTTTGTTTGTTTGTTTGTTTGAAATGGAGTCTCACTTTGTTGCCCAGGCTGGAGTGCAGTGGCACTATCTCAGGTCACTGTAACCTCTGCCTCCCAGGTTCAAGTGATCCTCCTGCCTCAACCTCCTGAGTAGTTGGGATTACAAGCGCCCGCCACCACACCTGGCTAATTTTGGTAATTTTAGTAGAGATGGGGTCGCACCATGTTGGCCAGGCTGGTCTCGAATTCCTGACCTCAAATGATCTGCCCGCCTCAGTCTCCCAAAGTGCTGGAATTATAGTTGTGAGCCACTATGCTCCACGTGTCCTATTGTTTATTTACAACTGCTGCCTGTTTTCTCCAAAACTCTAGCACCCACCCCATTTGCTATAAGACTCTGGGAGAGAGAGGAAGGGGAACAGACCAGAGGGCAAGAAGTCCTCTGTGGTTGGGGGTGGAGACGGGGACACTGGATATAGGTTCAGACAGATGGTCACTTGAAACCAGTCATTCAAGGTCACCAAATTGTCACAGACATGAAACGGATGTGGTCATTCAGTATGTATGACACAGCCTTGGCCCCAGAGTCTGGACATGTCAGCCAAATTCAGTGTGCAGTATGAGTCCCAGATGTGGCCACACAAGGTCATAGACATGCATACGTGCACATCCAGCTTCCAAACTCAGCTACAAATATGGACAGGGCTGGGAGCTGAAATTCACTTGCATGCACATGGGTTGCAGCTGCAAGAATCACAGCACAGGCCGGGCGTGGTGGCTCACACCTGTAATCCTAGCACTTTGGGAGGCTGAGGTGGATGCATCACCTGAGGTCGGAGTTTGAGTCCAGTCTGGCCAACATGGTGAAACCCTGTCTCTACTAAAAATAGAAAAAACGAGTTGGGTGTGGTGGCAGGCACCTGTAATTCCAGCTACTTGGGAGACTGAGGCAGGAGAATCACTTGAACCCGGGAGGCAGAGGTTGTAGTGAGCCAAGATCATGCCACTGCACTCTAGCCTGGACAACAAGAGTGAAACTCCATCTCAAAAAAAAAAAAATAGAATTACAGCACAGATGTTCATATGTGTATATGAATACAGATGGTTAAGACATGAATACATACACACACACACACACACACACACACACACACAGAGAACTGGATATGGTTCAGACCTAGAGTCATCATCTCTAGCATGAGTCTTGGCATCCAGTATCACAGATACTTGCGTACACGGTCTGGGCAAAGAAGGGGTCCTTATACCTGGGTTCAAATGTACAAGCTGTGAAACTTTGAGCAAGTTATTTGACCTCTCTGTGCCTCTGTTTCCTCATCTGTAAAATGAGGATTGTTGTAAGGATGAGGTAGGAATGTGCATGTGTGTGTGTATGTGTGCATGTATGGTGAGTGATACCTAGTCCATTGTAGCTACTTAATATATATTACTTGTTTTTTTACAAACGACACCTGGATTTATTCATAGGGACATACATGTGAATATTCAGGTCCATCCTGAAGATGGCCAACGTAAGTCAGACATCTGCACAGACCTACATATAATAAATAATCAGGGGTAAAACTGTGATTCACCCACGAGCCATTTTGTAGAGTTAGAGCTGCAGACACAAACCCAGAGGGCCAAGACTCAGATGTGGACTTGCTGTCCGGGGCTGGGCATTCAAGGTCAAAGACGTGCAGCTGGAGCCACAGGCAGCCGGGTCAGGACATATTTATCCATCTCTAGATCAGCCCCCAAGCCAGATCTGTGGAGTTCAAGGTCACCGATTGGGTTTCACATATGGGGATCTGGTTCACACATGTGAAGAGGATGTGAACATACAGGGCCTTGTATACCCACTGCACACATGCATGTACACACACACAGAATGGGACATGCTTAAGGACATAATGAGAGACATTCAAGATCACAGGACCAGGACCCTCTCCACTGGGCAATGTGGATGTGTCCCCTTAAGGTCGAAGCCATGCACACCCCCACCCACACAGGGGTAGGATTTGCACAGCCAGACTAAATGTCCACAGTCTGCCCATCACAGTCAGGAACTGGGCCAAAGGCCCTGGCGAGACCAGGAAAATGCGGATGTGGTGGACAAGGGGCTTAACAAAGGAAGGGTGAGGTCGTCCTGTGAAGGGCGGAGGGTAGAGCTGAACAGCTGGGCACCGAGGCTGCACCTGGCCAGTCCAAGCCAGAGGAAGGTGGAGGCCCCAGCTAGGTGCAGCAGGCAGGCAGGAGGCAGGGAGGTGAGTGCACAGAGAGAGCCGGAGGGGAGGCTGGAGGCATAGGAGTCTGAGGGGCCCCCGAGAGTGAGGGTCATTTGTGGCAGAGCATTAATGAAAGTCCACCTCCCCAGAGGAGGGGAGGCATCAGGTTACAATTAATTTCTCGGTGTGTGGTGGCTGAGTTCAGTCTGGAGTTTGCCTGCCACCCAGGGTGACCTTGACCTTGTGGCCACCCCTCTGGGAGCCACAGCCCCTTCCCTTGTCACATGAGGTTGGAACTCACATAGATGTTGTATGTAAGCTTGAAGCGCCGTGCCCGGCTTACACACTGGAGAGGGCACAACCTGGGCCAGGCTTGTGCTTGTGCCTCACACGCAACCACATTTAATCCCCTCAAAGACCCTGTGAGAGTCGAGGAGTGTCAGGCGTGGGACTCAAACTGGAATCTGTGCTCCTGGACTCTCAGCACCTGTCTAATGCTTACTGTGTATATTAACTCCGTTATGCTATTGAGACCTCACCGTTGTCTTAAGTGGGTGCTGTCATATAGAGAAGGCACTCAAAGCCCAGAGAGGTGAAGCAGTTCCCTCGAGGACACACAGCAAGGAAGTGGCTGCCCTAGGATTCAGTTTAGGTTTGTGTAACTCCAGGACCGTGTTCCTTGTCATGGGCAGCGAGAGGCCCTGGGGATGGCATGGTGACTCCAGAGCAGCACCATCCCCTGATGATGAGGACTTAGGAACATTGGCACAGGTGGAGGTGGAGGGTGAAGGAAGGATTTTTAGTGGTCTCTGGGTGAGGTAGGGGCTGGCAGATCACTGGGACCAGACATGCTTGGGGAGGGGGCACCTGCTCCCACAGACCTAACCCTCACCTGGGGCCACCTCACCTGTGGATGCCAGCAGGAAGGAGAGAGGGAGGAGAAGCCACATTGTGGAGGAGGGCCCAGGGTTCGGCTGCAGTCTGGGGAGGGAGTGAGAGAATCCAGGTGAGGCAGGACTTTTCTGCCTCCATCAGGATCCCTCCAGATAAAGACTTATCCCACCCACTGTTAATACATTTCTTCCGACCACCAGTGTCCCCTTCCCCCAGCCTCACTCTGCGCTTCCTTCTGGGTCCCCTGTCTCTGGAGGGTTTACTCTTCCTCTAGGCACTGGGACAGACCCTGGTCCCCGCTTCCCTGTGTATCAGTCCCCAGCTCCCTGCCACCAGCCTGTGGATCTCTCTCCATCATGAGGGACCGCTATCCAAACCTCTTATCTGGCCTTTGGGTCCCTCTCCAGTTCCATCCCCTCCACTGGCCTGTCCCCGACCCATGACCCCAAAGGGTCTTTCTATATCTGGAGTTGACTGTGCCCCTCCCCTGCTTACCACCCTTTGTGGATACTCAGTACCCCCAGGATAAAGTCTCCCCTTCAGCCTCACTTTCTTTTTTCTTTGTTTCTTCTTCTTTTTTTGTTTTTGAGATGGAGTCTGGCTGTGTTTCCCAGGTTAGAGTGCAGTGGTGCAATCCCAGCTCACTGCAACCTCCACCTCCTGGGTTCAAGCGATTCTCCTGCCTCAGCCTCCCAAATAATATCTGGGATTACAGGCATGCACCACCATGTCTGGATAATTTTTTATATTTTTAGTAGAGATGGAGTTTCACTATGTTGGGGCTGGTCTTGAACTCCTCACCTCAAGTGATCCACCTGCCTCAGCCTCCAGAAGTGCTAGGATTACAGATGTGAGCCACCGTGCCTGGCCCATCAGCCTCACTTTCAAGGACAACAGTGGCTTCTTCCCTTCCAGCCCCTCTGCCCGCGTCTCCCATGACCTTGTCCTAGGCGCAGCCAATGCTGCCATTTCCCTCCTGCCATTTCATGCTCAGGCTCTTCCTCCCACCAGGTATCCAACACCATTCCCTTCCAGCCCCACTTCCTCCTTGAGGCCTTTTCTGACCTCCCCTGACCCTCAGTGGTGTCTGCCTCCCCCACTAGACTGGCAGCTCCCTAAGGAGCTGGTCTGAGTCCACTCTGGGTCTCTACTGCAGTGCCCAGCCCATGGGAGGCCTCAGGAAGCTTTGGGAGTGAATTAGAGTCCTTCTTCCCCATATCTTCCAAATTTGTCTTTGTCCTCCATGGCTCTGTCCCCACATCTTCTGGGAGGCCCCAACACCTAACAGATGTCTCCCCTGAATGCCACAGCACCCATTTTGCCTCCATTACGTACAGATGCCCCATACTTGCTGAGGTCTTGCCTGTTCTTTTCCTCATCTGGGGGCCTTGAAGATGGGGCTCAGGTCAGGTCCTTTCTGTGTCCTCAGCAGTGCCCTGCCTGGGGCCTGGCACACAGGAGGCCTCGGGGAGGTTGTGCTGAACTGACTTGAACCCGTGATCACTCCTATGTTCTTGGCTCTGGTACAAGCGCTTCAGGGACGTCCTCCCGATCCACTCCACCTTCTCCCTCCCCACCACTGCGGCTCCTTCTAGCCACTTCCGGACATTTTCTTGGCTCAGGTTCAATTTGGGGCATTGGTGAAGGACACATGGATCCACCCATGCCCTTGACACTCAGTTCTCCCAGGGTGACTGCTGTTTCCCCTTGAGACCAGGGCACAGTGAATCTCCCCTTCACCCCTCCCTCCAGTCTTGTCTCAAAGCTCTCACCTCTTCCAGATCCACCAGCAGTGTCTAGGGCAGCTTGGGTGCCAGAAGAAAGGGAGCAGGCAACAAGATGCCTGAATTTATAAGCTCCCAGCCCCAGCTGGGTCTGGGGGTGCGGTGGTGTAGGGTGGGGTGGGAGGTGACTGAGAGTCAGGTTTACATGCAGAGACGCCTTGGTGGCTGGTGGGGTGGGGGACTTGGCCTAATGAGCATTTATTAGGTTGAAGCTGTTGTCTGAGTCTACAAGGAAGAATTCTCCAGTAGAGGCAGTTCCTCAAGGGGGAGGGGACAGGAGGACAGAAACAGAAATTAGGAGGAGATCAAAAGACAGAGCCTGGAATTTGGGGTCTGGAGTGTGGACACTGGATCCTAGAGTAATTGTTCTTGGGTTTGGGGCAGGGTTCTGGATCCCGTGTTCTGGATCCGGATCTTTGGTTCTGGATCTGGGTCTTGGATTCTGGATTTGGGGATCTTGAGTTGGAGATTAATGACCTGCAGTCTGGAGTATACATTTCAAAGTCTGAGTTCTTGGGCCTGGGGTCTCGAATCTGGATCCTGGGGTCTGGTCTTTGAGTGACAGATCATGAACCTGGATTCTGGATCCTGGGGCATTCAAATCTAGAATCCACAGTAGGAGCCTGGAATCTGGTGTTTGGAATCTGGTACTTGAGGTTGGAAACCTTTGCACCTGCTATAAGAAGCCTAGGGCCTAGAGTACAAATGGTAGATTTTGGATTTTGAATTTTGGGGTTTGGATTCTTTTTTTTTTTTTTTTGAGACAGAGTTTTGCTTTTGTCACCC
Organism: Aotus nancymaae; assembly: GCF_030222135.1. Lineage (NCBI taxonomy): Eukaryota > Metazoa > Chordata > Mammalia > Primates > Aotidae > Aotus > Aotus nancymaae. Next base: position 4,658,121 of record NW_026988441.1, on the reverse strand, counting down.
AGGCTGGAGTGCAATGGTGTGATCTTAGCTCACTGCAACCTCCTCCTCCCCGGTTCAATCTATTCTACTGCCTCAGCCTTCTGAGTAGCTGTGATTACAGGTGCCTGCCACCACGCCCAGCTAATTTTTGTATTTTTGGTAGAGATGGGTTTTCACCATCTTGGCTAGGCTGGTGTCAAACTTCTTACCCTAAGTGATACACCTGCCTCAGCTTCCCAAATTGCTGGGATTACAGGCATGAGCCACCTGCACCCAGCTTGGGGTCTGGATTCTACAGGGTGGATTTAGGCTCTGAGCTTTCAGGGGTAGACTTTGGAGCATAAAGTCTGGAGTTTCAAATCTGTATTGTCCATTTAAAAGCTGGACTGAGGCTGGGCACAGTGGCTCATGCCTTTGGGAGGCCGAGGTAGAAGGATTACTGTAACTTAAGGGTTTGAGACCAGCCTGGGGAACATAGCAAGACCTCATCTCTACTAAAAATCTAAATAAATAAATAAAATTTTAAAAGGCTGGTTTGAGAGACAGGGACCTGGCTTTTGTGATTCTGAGATTGCTAGAATCTTGACTCTAGAGTCTGAATTGAGAGTCTGGGAACCTAGGGTCTCTATTCTGGTCCTGTAGTCTTATTTCTGGGTTCTAGAGCTTGAAATCTGGATTCTGCATTCCAGAGACTGGAGCTCATCACTGAGATGACCCAAGGCTTTGGGTATTTGAGGCTGGATGTCTCAAAACCCCAGAGGGCCCCAAGCAGTTGTCTAGAGTCTATTTTGGCTAATGAGGAGGTCCGGAGACAGGAGGGATTGACCTCAGGCCACCCAGTGAAGAATGGGGCCTATTATAAGCGTGGTCTCTCCAAATGTGGAAAGCTATCATCTTTATGGGAGGGAGTCACTTGGGATTCAGCCATTCTAGAACTATATGCCCCAAGAATTTCTAGAATATCAGACTTTCAGATTCTAGAAGCACAGGCCCTAAGACATTCTGGTAGTCTAGAACTATGGAATGTGAGATTTTAGAATAGTCTAGAACCACAGAGCTCCAAACACTCTAGAACCTTAGAGCATTGGGCATTCTGGAGTTCCCAGGAACCTTATGCATTCTAGAATGTGGGGTCTCCAGACATTCTACAAGCCCAGACCTGCAGACATAATGGATACCCAGGCTGGAAGCTATTCTAGAATGCCTATGTCCTTTTGCGTCGCTCCCCACAGATTCATGCTCCAAGTGTGCGGGCCTCACCCTGGGCTACCACTTCAGCTGAGCAGCCCCTGTTGATGGAATGCGGCTGCAGGGCACTCCCTGTGCTAAGTGCACTCCTTGTAGGATCTCACTTAGGCTCCAGGCAGCCCTGTGAGGTGGTTATATTAATAACCTTATGGCTTCCTGCTGAATATGGAGGAAACTGAGGCCCAGACAGGGGCAGCACAAGCAAGGCTCTTGCAGAAGCGAGAGGCCACGCGGGAGAGGAATCAGTGTTCTGGAACCCCCGGTTGGCCTTTTTGCAGCCACCCCTGCAGCCGCCTTCCTCTGTAGGGGCGCGGTGGTGACCGGGGGAAGGAGCTGAGCCCCTGGGGCTTCCTCGGTGCCAGGTCTGTGCTAAGCGCTTTCCGTCAGGATCGCACGTGCTCCTCCTCCTAACCAGCCTAGGCAGGTACTGATGAAGTACCCCTGATACAGACAGGGTCACTGAGGGCGCTTCCGCCATACCGCGCGCGTGGAGCCCAGGCGGGCACCTGGTTTGTGCACGGCTCCCGGGAGGGCTCGCAGCCAGCGGGCCCCGCCCGCACGCGGTGATGTTAGCGCCACCCCCCGCCCACAGTGCCCGGCTCAGGTCCGCGTGATCGCTGTCCTCCTGGACGTGTGGGCGGACGTCCTTCAACTTCACCACGGCCTGAGTCCCACCTCTGCCTAGCTCTCCTCCTCCTGAAAACACTCCCTGAGAGTCTTTTATCAACTCCCGTGGTTCAACCACCAACCACGGAGGTCTCCTCCATCTGACCTTGAACTCCAGCTTGGGCAGCCACCTGCTCCTGGGCGCCCCCTGCTCCAATGTCCCTAGGCCCCTCCCACTCACCGAATCCCAACTCATTGCTCTATTTTCCCAAACCCTTTTTCCCTGTTATTCCACGTTCCCCATCTCAGGGGCAGCGTCACCGCCCACCCAGTTATTTGGCCAGACGCCCTTGACACTGACCTTGTTCCCTGCCGCTCATCAGCCCCCAGCCTTATTCCTTTGGCTCCTGCCTCTCTCTGCCCTGTCCTCTCCTCTCTGTCCCCTTGGCTTGGCTCCAGCTCAGATGTCCTCCTCTCTCTCTGGACCCTCACCCCTCCTGTCCACTAGGACAGCCTCCTCCTTCTCCTCCTGTAGGTCACAACGTGGCCACAGAGGGTCTCTGCACTTGGAGTTCACCCCGCCCCTCCCCTGCTCACAGCCTTCCCTTGCAGCTCCCCGACACCCCTGGGCAAGGTCCCACAAACTTCTCAGCCTGCAGTTTGAAGCCCTTTGGGACTCCCCTGCTGGAAGAAGCCTCCCCTTAAGTCTCAGGAGGACTGCAGACTGCCCACCTCAGGACGGGAACTGGACTCCTGGTTCCCTCAAGGGTCTCCCCACCGGGTGCTGGCCCTCCTTTAACTAGTCCGTTCCTTCTGGAATCAGACAAGCTGCTGTTTCAGGGCGCTGGCTCTGGATTCAGACAGCCTGGGTGCAGATCCCTGTTCCACTACTTACTATTTTGGGAGACCCTGGTAAGTCTCTTTTCTTCTCTGTGCCTCAGTTTCTTATCCCTAAAATCAGAAGATCCCCTCATAAAGTTTTTCAAGGAGTAACGACTTAGTTTGTGTTAGGAGCTCAGAGCATAGAGTAAATAATGCCAATTCATTCTATCCACATTTTACACATGAGCAGACAGGAGTGCAGGCAGGGGGCGGGGGGCATCGGCCAAGGTCACCCAGGCTGCAGAAGTGGAATCGCGAATGGATCTTGAGGTCCTAGTGCCCCCTATGAGAAGCATCAGCTCTCTGGGTGTCAGGAGCTCATCTGCGAAGGGGTCTTCTTTTGGGGTGCAGTGGGAATGGGAGGGACCTCACGGGTTGCATGAGGTCATACTCATGGAGCAGGCGTGCAAATCGTAAAATCAGGCTGACGCTTGCAAAACTGGTTAACATGCATGTGATTCAGACGTGGCCACTGGAGCCAGGTGTCCCGGGTTTGAGTTCTGCTTCTGCCCCAGAACTCTGCACACCCTCAGGCAAAGCAAGTCACTTAGCCTCTCTGTGTCCCAGCTGCCTCATCTATAAAGTGGGGGTAATAATTGCTCCTCTCTCTTCTGTAGAAGTGTTTTGAGGTATTCATGCTTGAAATCTGTGCCTGGCACTCATTATCTGTCTGTCCTATTCCTCCTGAGAACTGAACGCTGGGGAGGGGGTCACGTGGGATCTTTCTCAGATGACGGTTGGGCAGCAGCAGATTTGGGACTGGAAGAAGCAACTGTGTGGTGGTTTTTTTGTTTTTGTTTTTGTTTTGACAGAGTCTCGCTCCTGTTGCCCAGGCTGGAGTGCAGTGGCACAATCACAGCTCACTGCGACAGATTCTCCTGCCTTAGCCTCCCAAGTAGCTAGGATTACAGGCACCTACCACCATGCCTGGCTAGTTTTTGTATTTTTAGTAGAGATGGGGGTTTCATTATTTTGGCCAGGCTGCTCTTGAACTCCTGACCTCAAGTGATCCACCCACTTCGACCTCCCAAAGTGTTAGGATTACAGGCATGAGCCACCATGCCCAGCCAGAAGCCACTGTTTTGATCTCCCAGATGTGTCATCTTTTTCTGAATCCCTGTGACCCCTTTATCAAGACCCCTGTTTTACAGATTGGGGAACTGAGGCCCAGGGAGAGGAAATGTATGTGTGATGTCAAGCAAAGAGAATGCCACACACAGACTAGTTCTTCTCTGAGACTTTATTTCCTGGGCTGTGCTGGGGGGAAGCTGGAAGGAAGGAGGCAGAAAAACCTGAATCTTCTCTTCTTTTGTCCTAGGAGGGCCCTACAGATAGGTGGCACCAATTGTGTGTTTGTTCATAGAAGGTTTGCTCCTGGATCTGAGAAAGGAGGGGCTGGGGCCCAGACTCCTGGGTCTGAGAGAGGAGACACTGGGGGCCTGGACTTATGGGTCTGAAGGAGGAGGGGCTGGAATCTGGACTCCTGGGACTGAGTGAGGAGGGGCTGGGGTCTGGACTCCTGAGTCTGAGTGAGGAGGGGGCTGGGGACTCGGACTCCTAGGTCTGAGGGAGGTGAGACTAAGGGCCCGGACTCCTGGGTCTCAGGGAGAAGGGCCTGGGGGATCTGAGGGAGGAGGGGCTAGGGACTTGGACTCCTGAGTCTGAGAGAGGAGGGGCTGGGGGGTCTGAGGGAGGAGGAGGCTGGGAGCCTAGACTCCTTGAGGGAGAAGGGCCTGGGGTATCTGCGGGAGGAGGGGCTGGGGACTCGGACTCCTGGGTCTGACAGAGGAGAGGCTGGGGACCAGGACTCCTGGGTCTCAGGGTCCTGAACTCTTGGTTCTGAAGGAGGAGGGGCTGGAGGGTCTGAGGGAGAAGGGAGCTGGGGAGACATGTGTCTTCTCCCTGTGGTGACTGCTGCTCACTTTCCCCATATCTGTTTCTGCTCCCCTCTCCCTGTGATACTATCAGCTTCTTTTAGTTTTCATTATTTATAGTTGGAGTCTTGCTCTGCTGCCCAGGCTGGAGTGCAGTGGTGCGATCACAGCTCACTGCTACATCAAATTCCTGGGCTTAAGTGATCCTCTGGCATCAGCCTCTCGAGTAGCTGGGACTATAGGTGTGTGCCACGATGCCTTGCTAATTTTTAACTTTTTTTTGTAGAGATGGGATCTTGATACGTTGCCCAGGCTGAGATTGTTTGTAAAATGTCATCATGGGGCTGGGTGCAGTGCCCCACGCCTGTAATCTCAGCACTTTGGGAGGCTGAGGTGGGCGGATCACAAGGTCAGGAGTTCGAGATCAGCCGGGCCAACATGGTGAAACCCCATCTGTACTAAAAATACAAAAATTAGCCTGGCATGGTGGGGCATGCCTGTAATCCTAGCTATTCAGGAGGTTAAGGCAGGAGAATTGCTTGAACCCGGGAGACAGAGGTTGCAGTGAGCTGAGTTGGGCCACTGTATTCCAGCCTGGGTGACAGAGTGAGACTCTGTCTCAAGAGAAAAAAAAAAAAGTCATCATGGAACACCCTCCAGTGCGGGAATGCTAGCTGTGGTATTACAAGAATGATGTTTATTGCAGCACTATTCCCAATAGCTAAGATTTGGAGGCACCCTAAGTGTCCATCAGCAGATGAATGGATACAGAAGACGTGGTGCATATACACCATGGAGTACCAATCAGCCATAACAAAGAATTAGAGCTTGTCATTTGCAACATGGATGGAACTGGAGGTCATGATGTTCAGTGCAGTAAGTCAGGTACAGAAGACAGAGTTCATAAGTTCTCATTTATTTGTGGGAGCTAAAAATTAAAACAATTGAGTTGCCGGGCATGGTGGCTCATGCCTGTAATCCCAACACTTTGGGAGGCTGAGGCGGGTGGATCACTTGAGCTCAGGAGTTCAAGACCAGCCTGGACAACATGGTGAAACCCCATCTCTACTAAAAATACAAAGACTTAGTCAGGCATGGTGGTGTGCACCTGTAGTCCCAGCTAGTTGAGAGACTGAGGCAGAAGAGTCACTTGAACCTGGGAGGTAGAAGTTGCAGTGAGCCGAGATTGTGCCACTGCACTCCTGCCTGGGTGACAGAGCAAGACTCTGTCTCAACAACAACAACAGCAACAAAAGAGACAGACAGACAGATAGGGACAGTGAGAAACAGACATAGGGAAGAGGAGGGGAGAGAGAACAGAACCAGGAAGGGAGTGAGAAATAGACAAATGAGGCTGGGTGCGGTGGCGCATGCTTGTGGTTCCAGCTACTCTGAAGGCTGAGTTGGGAGGATTGCTTGAGGCCAGGAGTTCGAGACCAGCCTGAGCAGCATAACGAGACTCTGTCTCTACAAACAAACAAACAAAAATTAGCTGGGCATGGTAGCACGTGCCTGTAGTCCCAGCTACTCAGGAGACTGAGGCAGGAGGATTGCTTAAACCCAGGAGTTCAAGGTTACAGTGAGCTCTTATTGTGCTGCTGTACGGCAGCCTGGGCAACAGAGTGAGACTGTCCCTAAAATGAAAGAAAAAACAAAAAAGCATGGTAGCTCATGCCTGTAATCCCAGCACTTTGGGAGACTGAGGCTGGTGGATCACTTGAGGTCAGGAGTTCAAGGCCAGGCTGGCCAACATGGTCTCTACTAAAAATACAAAAATTAGCCAGATGTGGTGGTGTGTGCCTATAGTCCCAGCTACTCAAGAGACTGAGGGAGGAGAATCGCTTGAACCCGGGGTGGGGTAGAGGTTGCAGTGAGCTGAGATCACACCACTGCATTCCAGCCTGGGTGAGAGAGTGAGACTCCATCCCTGCTACCGCAAAAAAAAGCAAACTGGGTCTGGGGTTTTGCATCCCAGACCAAATGCCTGCACTCTGAATGCCTTGTTGGGTGGAGCTCTAGTGAGGTGGAATGGGGGACAAGGGCTTTAGCCAAGGAAGCCTGATTATCCTGTGGGGAAGCATCGAGAGTGTGAACTGGATGGAGCTGCGAGGCAATTATCCATGGCTCTCTTACCTTTCTGCCTGTCTCCTGAAAAAGCTATTAGTCACTTTTTAGTTCCGGTTTGTCTTTTTACAGATGTTTCTCTAGGGCATCAGAGCATGTTTGTTTACTGTCTTAGATAACAAAGATAATGTCCTTCTATAACATATTTATTTATTGGCTATTTATTTATGATCCTTCCAGGGCAGGTGAACCAGAAGCCCAAGATAGCAAAGATAATATCTCCCTGAGTTCCAAATTCGGGCTGATTTCCTTGCATCTCCCTGATAAGATTGAGGATTTGTAAACACATGAAAACACAGAGTCCCCAGCATTGATACAAACCACTGTGTGCACAGCATCCACCTGAGCCACTCTGATCATCCCCGTAGGACCTAGGGGCAAGGTGAGCCCATGAGAACATGAACCTCATGCTGCCTGCTGTGCCATGTGTAATAAAGTTCTTTGTCTCTGACCCAGGAGTCTTTGTTTGTTCTGCCAGTAGTTTCACTGGATACAGAATTCTTGGCTGATAATTGTTTTTTTTTTTTTTTTTAAGTGGTCTAAAGACAGGACCCAAATCCCTTCTAGGTGGTAGGGTTTTTGCTGAGAAATCTGCTGTTAATCTAATAGGTTTTCCTTTATAGGTTACATGATACTATTGTCTCACAGCTCTTAAGATTCTTTCCTTCATCTTGACTTTGGATAACCTGATGACTATGTGCCTAGGTGGTCATCTTTTTGCAATGAATTTCCCAGGTGTTCTTTGAGCTTCTTGTATTTGGATATCTAGATCTAGCAAGGCCAAGGAAGTTTTCCTCGATTTTTCCCTCAAATAATGTTTTCCAAACTTTTAGATTTCTCTTCTTCCTTGGGAACATGAATTACTCTTAGGTTGGTCATTTAACATAATCCCAAACTTCTTGGAGGTCTTGTTCAGTTTTTTAAAATTGTTTTTTCTTTATCTTTGTTGGATTGGGTTAATTCAAAAGCCTTCTCTTTGAGCTCTGTTCTTTCTTCTACTTGTTTGATTCTATTGCTGAGACTTTCCAGTGTATTTTGCATTTCTCTAAGTGTGTCCTTCATTTCCAGAAGTTGTTACTGTTTTTTATTTATGTTGTCTATTTATCTGGAGATTTTTCTGTCCATATCCTGTAACACTTTTAAAATTTCTTTCTTTCTTTTTTTTTCTTTTTTTTTGGAGACAGAGTCTTGCTCTGTCACTCAGGCTGGAGTGCAGTGGCACAATCTCAGCTCACTGCAACCTCCATCTCCCGGGTTCAAGCAATTCTCTGCCTCAGCCTCCTGAGTAGCTGGGATTACAGGCACCTGCCACCATGCCCAGCTAATTTTTGTATTTTTAGTAGAGACAGGGTTTCACCATCTTGCCCATGCTGGTCTTGAACTCCTGACCTCATGATCTACCCCCCACCCCTCGGCCTCCCAAAGTGCTGGGATTACAGGCGTGAGCCACCGTGCCCGGCCAACACTTGTAAAATTTCTTTAAGTTGGTATTCACCTTCCTCTGGTGCCTCCTTGAGTAGCTTAATAATTGTTCTTCTGACTTCTTTTTCTGGCAATTTCAGAGATTTTTTTTTGGTTTGCATCCATTGTTGGTGAGCTAGTGTGATCTTTTTGGAATTGTTTTCCTGGTTCCTTCTCATTTGAGTAGACTATGTCAGAAGGAAAATCTGGGGCTCAAGGGCTGCTGTTCAAATTCTTTTGTCCCACAGAGTGCTTTCTTGATGTGTCCACTCTGTTTTCCCCTAGTGATGGGTCTTCCTGAGAGCTGAACTGCAGTGATTGTTATTTCTCTTCTGGATTTAGCCACCCAGTGGAGCTACTGGGCTCTGGGCTGGAACTGGGGAGTGTTTGCAAAGAGTCCTGTGATGTGATTCATCTTCAGGTCTCTTAGCTGTGAATATCAGCACCTATTCCACTGGAGGTAGCAGGGAAGTAAAGTGGTCTCTATGGGAGTCCTCGGTTGTACTTTTTTTAGTGTGCTGGTTTTGTGTTGGTTGGCCTCCAGCTAGGAGGTGATACTTTCAAGACAGCATCAGCTGCAGTAGTATGGGGAGGAAAAAAGCTTGCTGTAGGGTCACCTGGATAAGTATTTGGGCTTCTCAGGTGGTGGGTGGGGCCAGAGAGATTATGCCTTTTGTCTTTGGCTGCTGAGGCAGGTAGAGAAAGACCATCAGGTAGGGGCAGGGTTAGTTGTGTCTGAGCTCAGACTCTCCTTGGGTGGAGGTTGCTGCAGCTGCTGCAGGGTGTGGGATGTGGTTCTCAGGCCAATGGAGTTATGTTCCCCGGGGGATTATGGCTGCCTCTACTGCAGCGTGTGGGTCACCAAGGAAGTGGGGGAAAGTTGGCAGTTTCAGGGCTCACCCAGCTTCCATGCAGCCACTGTGTGCACCCCCAACCAAAGCACCGAGTTTGTCTCCAGACAGCAGTTGAGCAGGGCTGAGAGCTTGCCCCAGGCTATAAGCTTCCCTGCTGAGAAAGCAAGCAGGGTTTTCAGGTTTCGTTCCTCCCTCCCCGCCTGCTGCAGCTTCTGTGCTCGTGTCTGCACTCACAGTTTGCCCCCTCCCCTGAGTTCTGTCTGGGAAACTTCGTGTTGAGTTGAAATTTTTACAGAGTTCAGCTGGAAGTTTCCTTCTCTCTATGGTCTTTCCCCAGTTCCATTGCCAGCCCTCCCCAAGGATCCCTGTGAGACAAAGTCAGAAATGGCTTCCCTGGGGACCAAGAGTCTTCTTGCTGCTTCCTCTACCCCTATATTTCACTCAGCTCTCTAAATTCATCTCAGCTCCAGGTGAGATCAAATCCTTTTCCAGTGGTTTGGACCTTCGGATTCCCCAGTGAGGACGTGTGTTCGGGGGCAGACAATCCCCCTTTCACACTTTCACACTTTGGGCACTCACAGCTTTTATGCTGTCTCCTGAAGCCTGCAGCAGCAATTTGCTTCCTTCAATGGTCTGTGGGTTCTCTTGGCTTTCCTAATATGTTCCTGCGGTAGTTCTTGGAGCAAAAATTCAAGATGTGAGTCTCCACATGCTGCTCTGTTCTTCTGAGTGGGAGCAGCAGGTTAGCCCTGCTTCCTAGCCACCATTTTCTCTCCACATTCACTTTTTGACTTTTCTTTTTTATTAACTGCCTGTTTATATGCTTTGACCATTTTTTTTAGGGGTTGCTCTCTAGTTCATGTCAGAAGTTTCTGTGCCTTCTAAATAGTGATCTCTTTTTGGTTTGAACATTGTATATGTCATCTTTTATAAATAGAAATTCTGTACAAACCACAGTGCAAAAAAATAAAAATTAAAAAAAGAAAAGAAATTCTGAATTCTTATACAAGTTTCTGGACAACAGTGCCCTCTAAGCAAAAATTCTAAATTTGGATGAAGTACATGCAAATTTTGGTCTATGATTGGTGCTTCTGAAGTTGTGTCAGGAAGCCTTTTCTTTGTGTTAGATAACAAAGGTTATCTCACATTTTCTAGCCTCTCTAAGCCTCTTTGTTTGTCCATCTGTTTCTGTATCTCATCCCATCTACACAGCTCTATTCATTAATTTTTTGTTTAATTGACATTTTCTTGTTGTCACAAACTGTGACTTGATGAAGATAACATAAACTCATAATAATGTCCCTCAATAAGAAAAGGAACAATATGCCGGGTGCGGTGGCTCATGCTTGTAATCTTAGCACTTTGGGAGACCATGGTGGGCAGATCACCCAAGGTTGAGAGTTCAAGACCAGCCTGGCCAACATGGTGAAACCCTGTCTCTACTAAAAATACAAAATTAGCTGGGCGTGGTGGTGTGTGCCTGTAATCCCAGCTACTCGGGAGGCTGAGGCAGGAGGATCACTTGAACCCAGGAGGCAGAGATTACAGTGAAACGAGATCGTGCCATTGCACTCCAGCCTGGGCAACAAGAACGAAACTCCATCAAAAAAAAAAAAAAAAAAAAGAACAATAAACTTGTTCATTAGCTCATAAAACATGCTAAATTAGTTGGTGAATCAGAACACTTGACATGTCCTGAAATCTTTCAGCTGACATTTGAAACAAACTTGCTACTATTTCTCCCCAAATTGGGCAAAAATCCTTAAAACATCATATGAAATTTAAATAAATAAAACCTTTGAAGCCAAAAGAAGTCCTTTCTAAAGGACTAATAATGAAAAACAAATTTTGATCAAATATGATAAAAATGAAATTTTCTTCCCCAGAAAATGAGATTATAAAATCATTGATTATAAGCAGAGATAATTGAAGCATATGAGGACAAAAGAATGCAAGAGAAAAACTCTGTAAGGCATTTGAGACAATTGCAAAATTAAAAAATTTTGCGTCTTCTAAATTTTGCCCTGATTTTGGTATTATATACTCTTTTAAATAGGTCATGTATTATTATTCCTTTTATCATTTAGATTTGCTATTTACATTTGTTATTTCTTTTCTCATTAGAATTGTCAGAGTATTACCTAAGTTTATATTAAGAATCTTTTATTCTTTTTTTTTTTTTTTAAGATGGATTCTTCTTAAAAACTAAACTTCACATAGAGTAGGCCACCTCGTGGTACTGTTTTCAACCAATCAACCAAATGAATCGTTAGAGCCCTTTCTAATTCCTCTAGCTGCAATGTTAAACCCAATATTTCTGTTTAGTGGGTCCATATTAATAAATTCAGCCTGATCTAACTTTACATTCCTTCCACCATTATTCCACACCCACCCTTAATGTGCATTCCCACATATATTTCCTGGATTTCTGTCTATATAATGGGTAATCCTGGCTTTGCCAATTTCTTGTGACTTAACATCTCTGTGACTCATGTTCTACTTTAAAGTGGAAATAATAACAGTTCCTGTACAGAGTTTAGAACTTCCCAAGATGACCCTCCATTGTGACATCAGTCCAGATTCCAGGAGAGTCCCAAAGATCATCCTCAGGTTCAGTTTATAAGCATACACTTATGTGCTTCTACTGCTGAATGGTTGGGATGTGTCAGGCATTATCTTCAGCACTGTCTTCAGCACTTACAGATGCTCATCTAATCCTCACAACATTACTATGGGGTGGGTTTTACTGGCCTCATTTGACGGAGGAAGGGGCTGTGGCTCAGAAATGGGGGACCACTAGACCAGGGTCACTCTGGATATTGAGGACTCCAGAGACCACGGCCAGTCACCAACTGCAGAGAAATTAATTGTGACTTTATGTCCCTGCCCTGGGGAGGGTGGAGGTGGACCTTCATTAACCTCCTACCTTGACCCTCTCTTTTAAGGCTCTTTCTAACCTCTGCCATGATACAAGGACCCCACTGTACTCTGTACCCTCTTGCCTCTATGATCCCCACTGCCCACTGCATCCAGCTGAGTCCTCTCCTATCTCCATTCCCAGCTGGCCAATGCAGTCTCAGTGCCCAACTGTCTGTCAGTTACTCTGAAGGGGCTGACATTTTACCGGCGTGCAAACAAATAAGCTAACTTGCCAGAGTTTTGTTAATGCTGGCAGAGTCCATGAGACTCCTGAGTCAGAGACAAAGGATTTTATTGCTCACAGCTCAGCAGGCAGTATGCGGTTTATGTTCACATTAGTTCACCTTGCCTTCCCAAATCTTGCAGGGTGACCAGAGCCGTCCAGGTGGATGCCTTGCACACAGGGTTTGTGCCACTGGTGAGAAACCTGAGATTAGGAATCCTCAATCTTATACTGGGACAACTCGCAAACCTGCTTAGCCTTTGTCCCTGATGGAGATATTATCTTTACGATTTTGGATTGAAAACAGACCTTGTATTTATTGTCCTTGACACTAAACAAATCTGTTGTAAGAGACATTATCTTTATTATCTAGGGCAGTAAGCAATGCTGGATGTGAGAGAGATACCATCTTGCAAGGATGCCTGCTATACAAACATCCTTGAAAAGACAGTCCAGAAAAAAAAAAAAAGGTGTTACTGTCTTTGTGGAGAAGACACACAGAAACATGACAGAACCATGGAGAATTGCATTCCGACACTGTTCAGCTAGAGCCTTCCACCCTTGTCTTCAGGGCAATCTCAACATTCCACAAATAAATACGTTGTCTATCACATCCGGCTTCCTCATGCCTAACCAAGTTCTAGATCCCGTTCCTGACCACGTCTGGCAGCACACCACTGACAAACCCAGAATATGGCAGTGCTCAGGATCCTGAAGATGCATGGCTGGGAATCAGAACTTCTGGGTTTGTGTGGAAAGTGGGTCCAGCCTCTAGAGTTTCAAAGGAGGAAGGGGCTAGAGGTGAGGGTCCTGGAGGGAGAGTGTCAGTTCTGAACTCTCAGGTCAGTGAGGGAGAAGACTGGTAAGGTCCCAGCTCCAGAGGTTCTGATGTGGTAGTGGCCTAAGAATCGCATATCCAGGCTGGGCATGGTGGCTCATGCCTGTAATCCCAGCACTTTAGGAGGCTGAGGTGGGCAGTTCAGAAGGTCAGGAGTTTGAGACCAGTCTGGCCAATATGGTGAAGCCCCGTCTCTACTAAAAATACAAAAAAAAAAAAAAAAAAAAAAATTAACTGGGCATGGTGTTGGGCGCCTGGAGTCCCAGCTACTCAGGAGGCTGAGGCAGGAGAATTGCTTGAACCTAGGAGACAGAGGTTGCAATGAGCCGAGATCTCGCCTGGGCAACAGAGTGAGGCTCAGTCTCAAAAAAAAAAAAAGGAAAAATCCTGAGGGCTTGAGTTCTGGGTATTTGTGGCTTGAGGCTCTCTTTGGTCTCTGAAGGGTAGAGGCTGTAACCATTGGGTCCAGGGTTTGGGATGATAGTAATGGGATCTCTTGACTCCCCAAGAGTCCGAGGATCGAGGGTTGCCCATTCTTCAGTTTTGCCCCGTAATCCTTACTCCACTTGAGGGTAATCACCAGCCCTTCTAGCTCCATGAGGGTGTACCTGGGCGAGCACAGCCTGAGAAGGAGTGATGTCCGAGTCCTTGGGTGTCATCCACTCATCATCCAGATCCACACGATGAGGGCGTGGCCAGCGCTGTGACGTCATGTTGCTGCGACTATCTCTGCAGTGCGCCTCTCTAGCTGTGTGCTAACCGTGGGGCTGCCGACATCAGTTCTCTGGTGGGAGTGGCCTGCATGGTGCCAGGCTGGGGCCTGGTGTCAGACGGGGATCTTGGAAATCTCAAGGGCTTCTGGTTGGAGGGCACAGGGACCTGAACTTATGGTTTTGCCCCAAGTCCATTGCTCTCCCAAGTGAATCTCTTAGATATGAGGCACTGTGCCAGTATCCGCCTTATCTCCACCACATCTTATAAAAGGGACTATCCAGGGCCCTGATGAACACCACGGTGTGTGCAGGAGTAGAGGGTGGAGGCACGGACTCCTGTGGGGTCAGAGCCAGAGAGGGCCATCATGGATGGGGAGGAGGCTGTGGACTGGCTTGAGAAGTGGGATGTAGTTGTGTGTTTGATTTCCTTGACCAGATAAAGTGCTGGGTATAGGATTGAAAATGGAGAATGAAGACCAGTCAGAATGGAGGGTCAGGTTGGAGCTGAGTTACAGATGGGGTAAAATTGTGCTTCGGATGAGCTTGGGATTGACAATTTAAAGGTGGTTTGGGATGGTATGGCTTTGGAATGGAAATAGGTTTGTTTTTAATGTTGACTGGTAAGTGTGTGGGGATTGAACTGGGGATGAAGTAAGTTTGATTTTGGAGATAGAATATATGGAGGTGGCTATTGCATGCGAGGATGTGTATTCATTTGGTTTGATATTTAAATGAAGGAAGACGTTAGGGTTGTCTTGAATTAGATTAAGTTGGGTTGGGCTTGTGTGTCATGTGGTTGCATTGGGTTGTGTTAAATTGGTTTGGATCATGTTTAGGTTGAGGTTATGATGGAAATGAGGATACATTTGAGACACTGGATTCAGGTGGTTCTCATTCAAGCTGAGGGAGATTTTCTTTCAGATAGTCATTCCAGGGAACCCGTGGTTGTGTGGAAGAAGGCCATTGCCTATGTATGTCCCTCTACCATAGTACTCTGGTCTTGAATTTTGATTATCTATGTCCACTTCTGTCTTCTTCACTGTACTTGGAATTTATCTTGTCATTCAGCTGGAAATGAGGGATGATTTTGTCAAATTCTTGAGACACAGCTGGGCCTGGATCAGTGTAAGCTGCTCTGGTTTTACAGAACAGATGAAATAACCATTTATCCCCACAAAATCTAAAAAATCTTATAGAGTTAACATTAACAGTGAACTCTTATAATGAGTTAACACCAGGACTCTTGTTCTTGATTCTTTTCTGAGACACCAAAATGAGATATTTTTCAATGCCACCCTAATCTTTTTTTTTTTTTTTCTTTTGAGACACATCTGGGTCTTTTACTCTGTCACTCAGGCTGGAACGCAATGGTGTGATCATAGCTCACTGAACCCTTGACCTCCTGGACTTAAGGGATCCTTTTGCTTCAGCCTCCTGAGTAGATGGGGCTACAAGTGCTTACCACCACACCTGGCTAATTTAACTTTTTTTTTTTTTGTAGAGATAGTGTTTCATTTGTTGCCCTGGCTAATCTTGAACTTCTGACTTCAAGTGATTCTTCAGCCTTGGACTCCCAAAGCACTGGGATTGCTGGCATGAGCCACTCACTGTGCCTGGCTTGCAACTTAATCCTGGAGTGTATAAACCTGGCTCCTGATAGCTATGCATTTCATTGAGAAAAGGGCATTGGATTTTGCATGAGGACAATTCTAACCTAGGAGAGCAGGTCAACAGGAATTCCTGTTGTATGAATAGAGTGCACAGGCCTGGACAGTGAGGAGTGAGGAGCCACCAGAACCTCACATTGTTTAGTGGACATCGGATTTTGAATAATAGGGAACTTGGTCTGGGAGACTCATATTTCTGGATTGGAGAATATGTGGTATCACAAGATTTTTGTTTTTGTTTTTTGAGACGGAGTTTCACTCTATCGCCCAGGATGGAATACAGTTGCAAGATCTCGGCTCACTGCAACCTCCGCCTCCTAGGTTCAAGTGATTCTCCTGCCTCAGCCTCCCGAGTAGCTGGGATTACAGGTGCCCACCACCACGCCCAGCTAATTTTTTGTTGTATTTTTAGTAGAAATGGGATTTAACCATGTTGGCCAGGCTGGTCTTGAATTCCTGACCTCAGGTGATCTGCCCATCTTGGCCTCCCAAAGTGCTGAGATTATAGGCGTGAGCCACCATGCCTGGCCTGTATCACATGGTTTTATGATGAAAGGAGAAATATGTGTGTGGAACTATTTTCTGATGTGAAAGTGCGAGAAACAGAGAGTTTTGAATGCCAAGGCTCCTATTTCAGAAACATGGTAAGTTTGAGGTCTAGTTTCTGGGCTCAGACTGGTATAGGGACCAGGAAGTCTCACAAACCCACGATTCTGATATTTCAGGGCATATAATGTCTTGGGGTGCAAAGGAAGTACTTGGGACTTAGGCACATGAGACTTTGTATTGAGAATCAATGATCGGGGCTGGCCATGGTTGCTCACGCCTGTAGTCCCATTGCTTTTGGAGGCCAAAGTGGGAGGATCGCTTGAACCCAGAAGTTGGAGACCAGCCTAGGCAACATAACCAGACCCTCTTTCTACAAGAAAATAAAAATTAACTGGATGTGGTGGTACATGCCTGTGGTCTCGGCTATTCTGGAGGCTGAGACAGAAGAATCACTTGAGTCTGGGAGTTCAAGGCTACACTGAGCTGTGATCATGACACTGTACTCCAGCCTGGGCGACAGAGTGAGACTCTGTCTCAGAATTTTTTTTTTTTTTAAATCAAGAATCAGTGGTCATCCCAAACCCTGTTGCTGTTCATCCTGGGCCCACCTGCTCTGGCTTTGTCCCCTGGATCGTGTCTCCATGACCTACAGGCCCTGCCCAATCTGGCTTCACACCTTGAGAATGCATCCAGAGTGATCTAATATGTGCAGAACAACAAGTGCTGTCTCTCCCTCCCCTTCCACAGCTCTGGGTGTGGGTGGGGGTTGTCCAGCCTCCAGCAGCATAGGAAGGGCCTTGGTCAGCATCTGGGTGCCAGCAGGGCAGGGGTGGAGTCCTGGAGAATGAAGGCTTTATAGGGTTCCTCAGGGAGGCTCCCTAGCCCCAAGCTCACGACCTGCCCATGGACACCTGTGTCAGCATACGCTTCCTGGTTCTCTCCATCACCCTGTCTGTGGGGTCCACTGGTGAGATGGGGGGATAAAGGAAGTGGAGTGGGTTCTGACTCTTATGCTAAAGCCCTTTCCCTCCCACCCTGTGCTCCAGCCTTGTCCCTTCAGCCCACAGTTCACCCCAGACAATGTGCCCCGGCTCCTCCACGTTGCAGTAGTCCTCATGCCTACACTAGGTCCCCACTCCCTCCCACTTACCCTAGAACTTTCTCCCCATTGCCCAGCCAAATCCCCGCTCCCAGCTGCTTTACTAAAGGGGAAATTCCTGGGCACCTCTGTGTTTCTCTTTATGGGGCTCAAAACCTACCTCCAGTAAATTTAAGTTCACTTCATGTTCTGGCATCACTTGGCCTTTCTGGATGCTAGACACCTGAAGCTTGGAACTCACCTGACTAAAGCTCAAGCTTCTTGAGTCCTACTAACCTGTGTCCTCGGGTGTGGACTCCAGGGCTGCTAGGAAAAGGAATGGGCGGACATAGGTGTAGACCAGTGTTTCTGAAATGGGTATAATTTCACCCTCTCCTTGGGAACACTGGCTGTGTCTGGAGACTTCTCACTCAGTTTCACTGAGGACACACACAAGGATGTGGGTGACCATGTTTGTGGGGTGCAGAGATGGGAGGGGTGGGGCCCACCCTGAAAGAGTGGACAGTGACACAAGGTGGTGATCTGCTCTCTGCATAAGCTGGAGGCACGATGCACGAGGCATTCACACAGCTAGGAAGATGCTGAAAACATAGCCCACTCTATCCTGGGGGCACTGGAAAGCCTAGATAAGGCCATGAACAGAAAGGAGGGGAGTGTCCTCCTATGTTGTTGAAGGATGGACTAAGGGGAGAAACTGAAAGCTGATTAATTACAGGAGGTGTGTTCAGGTCCTCCAAACCAGATTTGATGATTTCCTAGTAGGACTTACGGAAATAAAGAGCTGTCATACTGTGCTTTATTATGGTTTGTTACATTCATAAGATACACATTCAAATCACCAAACAAAGCAGACATACAGATTGGAGTATGGAGAAAACAGGAAAACTTGCAGTCACTAGTCTTGCTTCATGAAGTTTTCATACTAGCAGGAAGTGAAAACTCTTAAGCTGAGGACCTTGTGGCGTGTAAGCTGATAGAGGAACTAGCCAGGTGGGGGCCTTTGCCTTAGGATGGGGGCATATCTGACAGTTATTCTCTCCCAGTAGAGTATTATGGACAGCACATAATTCTCCCTGCCAGGATATATGATGATATGTATGAAGTAATTCCAGCTAAGGAAGCTCACCTGATCTTTAGTGTCCAGCGTTTTTATTGGGGGTCTGTAGGATAAGTATGGAGTACTTGACTAGTTGACCTTAAGTGCCCAAACCCGAGAGCTGCTGAAGATGAATGCCAGAGGACTTGGATCTGAGCTAAAGGACAGTATTCCAGTTACAGAACTTTCAGCAAGTGGACCTTTTGAAAGTCATGATCTTCTTCGGAAGGGTTTTTCTTGTGTGAAAAATGAACTTTTGCCTAGTCATCCTCTCGAATTATCAGAAAAAAATCTCCAGCTCAACCAAGATAAAATGAGTTTTTCCACTCTGAGAAACATTCAGGGGCTGTTTGCTCCACTAAAATTACAGATGGAATTCAAGGCAGTGCAGCAGGTTCAGCGTCTTCCATTTCTTCCAAGCTCAAATCTTTCACTGGATATTTTGAGGGGTAATGATGAGACTACTGGATTTGAGGATATTCTCAATGATCCATCACAAAGCGAAGTCATGGGAGAGCCACACTTGATGGTGGAATATAAACTCGGTTTACTGTAATAGTGTGCTGTTCATGGAAGCTGACGGCTGCATCTTGTTTAGAGTCACCTTTTTATTGTAATTTGATGTACACAACATTAAAAGTACTGACATCTGCGGAAAAAAAAAAAAAGTGCCCAAACCCGAAGTTTCCCAGAGATCAAATAGATATAGCATGGTTCAGGGTCACAGATGTACAAAAACAGGCATTCATCACAAATCACATTTTTAGCATGAATCAACTGGCATGGCCCAAGGTCCCACATATACCAAGGCACTTGGGCAGAACATTCCAAGGGATCAAATGTTGTCTCCCAGGAGTTATTCAGGAATGAGCCCTTTGCTTGGAATGTGAAGACAGTGGCTTTCTTCTCTACTGGCTCCATGTCTCTGCCGTTAGCTCCGATGTTATCTTCTTGTCCTTGTCTTTCCGTCTCCATCTCTGTCTGTCTGTCTTTTTGCATGTGTATATTTGTGTGTGTGCATCTTATTTTTTCTGTTTCTCTAAAAATTCTGTCTGAGACAAACTTTACTAGTGCTTCTAGAGGAAGGAAGTCTTAAGGATGAGCTTTCTGAATTCTGGCATTTCTCATTCTTGGAATTAGTTCTGTAATAAGAATAAATTTAAAGGCATCATAGGCCTGTTTTCAGTAATACAAAGAGAAATAAAAGTCCATGGTGTGATCGTGGCAATAGAGATATGCAAAATATCACTACTGAATAGTCCTAATAAAATAAAGGGGCAATGTCTGGGGTGATCATGTATATGATACTTTGGAATATATATTTTTAAGTAACAAGCATAATGAAATTGGATGATTGCTTCTAATTGTGTTGGCAAAAGTTGAAAAGAAAAGAATGAGCACAGGACTTTAAATTCCCAGGTCACAGACTGAAGAAGTAATCTAAAGTTGCTATGTCTATGTTGAAAGAAACCTTTGTCTCCTGTAGCCACAGAGCTGAGATTTCTGAAAATCAAACCTAGAATCTTATTGTATGAGTGGCTGAATTACAATACTAATTAAATCCTCAGCATACAGGCTGTCTGGCATTAAAGCGAAGACATAATTGGAAAGGGTAGGGATCCCCAACTTTGGAATGAAGACATATGGGAAGACTCTGATTATGGTGAGGAGGCTTGGGGAAGGTTCTAATTAGAGGATTCAGCCTGAGGCTTTAAAAATAAAGATACAGGGGGCAGATGGGATGTGGCCAGTGTCTGGCAGGATGTGGGGCACTTGGCATCTATCCTGGTGCCTGAGGAAGCAGTGACCTCTCCCAAGAGGGAGAACCCAAGAGGAAGAGGATGTTGGGGAGGAGGAGAGACAAATGGCGAAAGGAAATTTATTATGCCGAAGGTGGGATGAATTTGTGTCTGGAAGGATCCAAGTAGGGCCAGGAAGGTTCGGCTTCAGCTTGGCTTACACTCTCCCCAGAAAAGTTCAACTCAGCCTTGATCCCTCTTCTATCATGTGGCCGTGCCCAGCTGGGGCCCCTCCTACCTCCCACCTTCCATCTCCAGCTGGACAGGTGCAGCCTTAGTGCCCAACTGTTTGTCAAAAAAACTGAAGGGGCTGATATTTTACCAACTCGCAAACAAACTAGCCTGCCACAGTTTTATGGATACTGGAAGAACACACCAGATTCTGGATCAAAGACAAAGGACTTTATT
Source organism: Aotus nancymaae (assembly GCF_030222135.1). Lineage (NCBI taxonomy): Eukaryota > Metazoa > Chordata > Mammalia > Primates > Aotidae > Aotus > Aotus nancymaae. The sequence goes on along the minus strand of NW_026988441.1, from coordinate 4,637,782 downwards.
ACTCACAGCACAGCAGGCAGCGTGAGCTTTGTGTTCATATTAGTTCACCTTGACCCCAAGTCCCACAGGAATGATCAGAGAAGTCCAGGGGGATCCTGTGCACACAGTGCTTTCTCCACTGCTGAGAAACCTGACCTTAGGAATGCTGAATCTTATAAGGGGACTGTTCATATTTGTCCAAGAGGAAGTTCTTCATTATTCCAACCACAAACAAACCTGCTCTCTACCTTTATTTTACTGAACACTAAACAAATCTGTTTTAAGGGACATATTATCTTTATTACACTGGCCGGTAAGCAAAGCTGTTCTGTTGAAAATACCATTTGCAAGATTACTTGCTAGCCAAACATCCTTGATAGTCCAAAGCAACATTTTCTTTTTTGCTTAGAAGACATGTAGAAATATGAGAGGCCCATGGAGAATTTTTTTTCTTAGAATCATAATTTAAATGCTTTAAACTTCCCTGTAGAACAACCTTATACTTCTTCCTTACACTCCTTGTCTGCCACATCTGTGTTACCCTAGACTCACCATTATTCCAGGCGCAGTTCCCAATGATGGCAGGAAAAATACGGGGATCTCATCTGGATGTGCCCTATTGTTGCTGTCTGTTTACGTGTGGATTTGCCTTTGAGAGGACATATCCACGTTTCCCAGTGTACAGGCTCACAGTCTTCTGACTGTGAAAAGTCCCTGTTTGGTAACTGCATAGTGCAGTTCTGTGTGTGTGTGTGTGTGAGAGTGTGCGTGCACATGTGTGTGGTGGGTGTGGAGGGTGTGCAAGGCCCTACTGTCCACTACCTGCCCACACATGTGAACTATGTCCCTATAGGGAAAAACCAATGAGTAGCCTTCAACACCAAGTGTCTGACTTGGGAGATGATCTAGAGATGGATAAATCTTTCTTGTCCCAGCTGCCTTTGTCTCCGGAATATGTCTTTCCCATAAATGCCCAATTTTGTGTCTGGGAATTGCCTGGAATTGAATCTATAAGCCTGTACTTGAATGTCTGGTCCCTAGGGTTGGTGTCTGCAAATTTGAATCACCACTAAGTGGCTTGAGGGATGAATCGTAGTATTAGCCTTGACTCTCTATATCTGGGTCTGCACATCTGTCTGACTTTGGCTGTGTTTGTTCCCACAATCTGAATATCCACATGTATGTATCATAACTAAGTCATGTGTCCTTGGCTAAAATAACTGATACTTATTACTATGTATTACAGTTACTGTGTGCCAGGCATTATCATGCACACCCAGACACATGCATATACACAAAGACACATTTTCCTGTTTAAGTCTTAAGAAAACCCCCAGGGCCAGGTGCAGTGGCTCACATCTGTAATCCCACCACTTTAGGAGGCCGAGGTGGGTGGATCACCTGAGGTCGGGAGTTCGAGACTAGTCTGACCAACATTGAGAAACCCTGTCTCAGTATACCAAAAATACACAATTAGCCAGGCTTAGTGGTGCATGTGTGTAATCCCAGCTAACTCACGAGGCTGAGACAGGAGAATCACTTGAACCTGGGAGGTGGAGGTTGCGGTGAGTCGAGATAATGCCATTGCACTCCAGCCTGGGCAACATGAGTAAAATTCTGTCTCAAAAAAAAAAGAGAAGAAAAGAAAAAAAAAGAAAAAGAAAATCCCCATTAACAAATGCAGAAATGGAAAAATACTGAGGTCAAATAATTTTCTCAAAGATTCAGAACTAATATGTTTGATCCCAGGTGGTCATACACTTGGATGCAACCACCATACATAGACCCATATCTGTGAATTGGTTTTCAGGGAGTTACTCAGAATATGGCCCCTCCAAGTCAAACCTGACACTGCATATCAGTGTCTCACTCCTGTGTACCTTTACTAAGGCCCCACCTTCTATGTTAAGAGCTTGTGTTCAAGTGTGTGCATCTGTAACATTGAGTATCCAGACCTACAGTGAAGTGTAGATTTGGGTCCGAGCTTCTATGTCCAAAGCCGTGTGTGTGTGTGTGTGTGTGTGTGTGTGTGTGCATGCACACCCATGTCATAACTGTCCACACTTACATACAAATATCAATGTTCATGTAGTGATTCTTGAACCTGAGACCTATTTATATGTTAAGTGAAGGTAAGCTATAAGTGCTGTCCATAGCAGTACCTATGTTTGAAAGTCTGGTTGTGCATATATGTAGGTCCACAATCTAGTATGGCCACATCTGTGCCCTTGTATGACCCTGAGTTTGGCCAAGATGCATGAACTCTGGGACCAAATTTCGGTGTCGTACATACTGTCACATCCATTTACTATCTGTGACAGATGAATGACCCTGAATGACTGGCTCCAAGTGACCACCTGTCCAAACTCACTGCATCCAGTGTCCTTATCTTCATCCCCAATCACAGAGGCCTTCTTGCCCTCTGGTCTTTTCCCCTTTCTCTCTCTTTCGGGAACCTGTAACACATGAGATGGGTGGTAGGAACAAAAAGGGATACAGTTCCAGGGAAAAGAGGCAAAAGTTTTTTTAAAGCTAGAGAGCAAACAGTACTGTAGAAACACATCAGGGACTCCTGGAGAAATTGAGGGGAAGGCATAAGTGAAGAAATGTAGGTAGATAAGGTCACAGCTAGGGAATAGGAGATGAGAAGGACCCTGTCCTCATGGGTCCTCTACCCTCATCCCAGAGGCCCAGGATGATGACTAGGTCCTGGGAACTGAGAAGTGTGTGTTCTGCTCCCAACCTTGGCAAGTTACTCTCTTTAAACATGGACACTTTGTAGTTCTTCATGCACTGTCCCCCACTGTGAGCTGTCTGAGGCCCACTACCAAACTTGGTGAGAAGGCAAGGGTCAGGGTCCTGAAAAAGGTGGTTGGAAGTAGGAACCCATGGGTTCTGTACCTGGGGTTGGAGAAGCCTGAGAACTGGGAGCCCTGGGTCTTGGGGAAGGAAAATGTTGGGACTCCGGACTCTTGTATTTTAATGGGTGTGGGGAGAGAGTCTTTGACCCCTCTATTCTGACTATTGGAGCTTGGGGACTACAGCCCAGTGGGCGTGTGCCCACACATTGGAACTCAGCTATCTGAGAAGCAGGAGTAGGGGCCATTGGCACTAGGGTCTCAGGAAGTGGTAAGTGGAATTTCAGATTATCATAGGGCTTGGGGATCCATGATTGCTAACATTTTGGTCTTTCTGTCTTCTCCACACTCAGCTTGTGGGTAACCACCCTCCTGCTCAGCTCCCTATAATTGCTGGGCCAGCAGGAGCCGGGCGAGCGGAAACTGCACAAGCCTGCTGGCTCTAAACAGCTGAAGGGCCTTTGGCGCATGTTCTGACATTACTGCACTAGGAGGATCCCGGCGCACCGCTATGACGCCACGTCGGTGCGGCTAGCCAGCATAACCGGAGGGCCTCTCCAGTCACAGGTATCACATGGCACTGCCCATGTCTGCCCCCTTGTGCCCACCATGGTGTCTGACTTAGGCTTTGTGTCCATAGGGAGGAGCCTAGGACCGCGGGGAGGCTTGGGTCACAAGATGCTAGAGAAAAGTCAGATGTGTCCAGTTTATGAAACCTGAACTACGTGGCTTTTGGGAAGAGGGCGGGGTCTTGAATTTATGGGTCCTCCTCAAGTTCAGGAGTCTTCCCTGGTGAGTCTCCTTGATAGGTTGTATCGTGCCAACATCAGCATTATTTCAGACACATCTTGTAACATGGACTATCCAGGGCACCTGATGGAAACCGTGGTGTGTGCGTGTTTGGAGGGTGCAGGCTCAGATTGTCCTAAGATCAGAACTGGGAGTGAGAAGAGGTATGGGAGCAGGTTTAAGAATAGGAATAGGGTTGGGTTTGGTTTCTTTTAGCCGAGGGAAAATAATGAGGATAGGAATTAGGAGGTGGAACAGAAAGAGCAGTTAGAATGTGCAGTGGAGTAGTGGTTGTGGTTAGAATTGGGGATAGAGTTAAGTAGAATTCGATTGGTATCGGATTGAATGACATGAGAGTTGGTTTGGGTTGATATGGTTAAGTGGTTGGAATGGTTTCGGTTGATTTCAGAGGGAAAAATCTGGAGGATAGTAGTCTGTGTACTTTGGGATGCAGAAGGCATTTCCCCTTAGATGAGGCTGGGAACTGAGGGAGGGAAGGAAGGTTCTGGTCCAGGCATTGGGGGTGGACCACCCTCCCGGGGGCTACCTGGGTCTCTCTCCTTGTCTCTGTCTGTCTGGTCTCACTGTGTCTCTCAGGATATGGCTCTGCTTGTGTCTCTGTTTGACTGTGTTTTGGTCTCTGTCTCCCTCTCTCTTCTCTGTCTCTTTGTTTCTGCATCTCTGCTGTCTCTGTCTGTCTCTGGGTTTCTCTGGCATCTCTGTCACTGATCCTCACCCTCCAGCTCTCTGCTCGTCTCTCTCTCTGGGTCTCTATCTCAGCATTCCCCCATCCCTACTAAACACGCACCCAGATGGGCCTAAGGGAGGCCCAAGAACAAAGGAAGGGCTTTATCCCCAACATGTGTGTCTGGGAGGGGGCACCTCTCCCTCTGCCCAGCCGCCCACAGAACATCCCTCCATTCTAGGGAGACACAGGGAAGGCTGGTTTCAGTGGGAGCTGGGTGGGGAACTGAGGGAGCAGGAAGGAGAAGCGTGGATGAGAAAGGTGGGGAGGGTGCTGGGGAGGGAAAGGGGCCTTGACCTTGGACTTCAGGCCAGGCCACCCGCCCCTGGGGAGCCCACACCATAGCCCCAACTGCAGCTGAGCTGCTCTCAGGCCTCCCTTCCTCCCCACCTGCCCCCACCCTCCCCCAGGGCCTCCCTCCCTTTTCTCTCCCACACTCGGTCACCCCTCCTTCCTCTCTGCCTCTGTTTCTAGTTCTTGCTCTGACTTCCCGAGCCCTTTTTCATTTGTCTGCTTCTTGCTCCATTCCGGGTTCTGTTCCCTTTTCCTCCCTCTCCCCTGGGCCTGTTTCTCGCCATCCCTGTCTTTTCTCCTCAGCAGCCTCTGTTTTGCTCACCCTGTTTCCCATCGCCCTCCCCTCCGCCTCTCACCCCTCTGTCCTCTTGAGCTCTCTCCTTCCCCTGTTTCTGTCTCTGCCTTTGATACTGCCACGTCCCTCTCCCCTCTCACTCACTGTCTATTTCTCCAGGACTTTATATCTTTCCTCCCCACCTGCACATTTTTCTGTTTCTCGTTCTCTCTTTGGGGACCGTCCCCCAGCTCCCCTGCCCCATCTCCCTTCTTCTTTTCTCTCCTCATCCCTCCATCTCCATCTTTCTCTAGCCATTTCGAGGTCTGTTGTGGTCCCTGTTTCTGCCTGTGCTCTCACCAGCAAGGGGGCTGCAGGAGGGAGGGGCTGCTCTGTCTATTCACTGCGGCTTCTCAGGGTGGAGGGCAGTGTTGGGCGCGTAGCTCCACCTGCGGGAGCAGAGGGACCAGCACCTGCTCAGGCCTGGGAGGAGGGGCCTGGAGGGTGTGAGGATCGGTGAGGAGGCTGTATGGTTGGAGTGATCAGGGACAGGCTCGAGGTGGCCTTGCACAGGGAAGAGAGGGCCCCTCCTGCAGGGCCTCACCTGGGCCACAGGAGGACGCTGCTTTCCCAATGAGGGATTGAGAGCTGTGGATGGTGCTGGACAGAAGCAGGGCAGGGCCTGGCTCAGGTGTCCAGAGGCTGCCACTGGCCTCCCTGTGGGATCAGACTGCAGGGAGGGAGGGCGGCAGGGGTGTTGGGGGAGTGATGATGAGGATGACCTGGGGGTGGCTCCAGGCCTTGTCCCCACCTGGGCCCTCACCCAGCCTCCCTCACAGGCTCCTGGCTGTCAGTCTCGCTTCTCCACTCTGTCTCCAACCTGGTCCCCCAGTGGGTCATTCTGACCTCAGAACAGACCTTGACCAGTCCTGTTCACAGCCCTCCATGGCTCCCCAGTGCCCTGAGGAGGGGGCGCTAGTCAGAGACCAGTCTTGGAGAAGTGACCCCTGCGATGTGCCTGTCAGGGGAGCGTCCTGCAGATGGTCCTTTCCCTCCTCCCGCTGACCTGTCTGCACGGACTGTCCTCCTGGACCCTGCCCCCTGCGCAGGAGCTGGTCCCTGAAGTCCCTTCCCTATCGGCCAGGACTGGAGCCCTGTCCTCTCTGTGGGAATCCCTGCTCACCTTCCTCTGGGAGTGGGCGCTGGAGGTCCGGGTCTGAGAGCTGGGGCTGCCCAGGCAGAGCTTGGGTGCCACTTGTCTCACTCTCCCCACCTGGAGCTCCCAGGGTGACTCAAGGAGCCCAGTGGTCTGCGGTGGCGTGCTCCAAGGAATCATGTCATAATCAGAGATGGGATTTCACCATGTTGGCCAAGGGGTCTCGAACTCCTGACCTGAAGTGATCCGCCCACCTCAGCCTCCCAAAATGCAGGGATTACAGGTGTGAGCCACCGCACCCGGCCTTATACTAAGGCTTAAGTCCTCTTCTGTTTCCCGAAGGTTTGTGGTTCTTGTACACATTTATTGTCTTCATTGCTTTTATTATTTTTTTTTAATTTCTTCTCTTTTATGGAAGGAATATGTTCAGTTGTCTTTACTTTTTTTTTAAATATCTATCATTTTCTCTTAAGTTGTATTTTTGAAAAAGTCTGTTTCTGTTCATTGGTAAGAAAAGAAAGAAATAAGAGATTTTAAAGCAGGGGCCCATGGGAAAGTAGAATGAAAGTTCTTTTTTTTTTTTTTTTTTTTGAGAATCAGTGCTTTTATAGAGCTTTTGACAAGGAGGCAGTACAGCGGTTAAGAACATGGATATGGGGGTCAGAGAGACACGAATTTAAATTTCCTAGTCTGCGTATCAGCTGTGTGTTTTAGGTATGTGTGTATTTAGCTGTACGAGGTTAACAATACCTACCAATATGGTGATTGTGAAAATGGGGTAATGAGCAAAAATATCTTAACATGATGTATGGTATATGGCAAAGAGATAACTATTAAGATACCTCTGGTATTCACAGGTGACTCTACTAATGCAGTGCTTCTTAAAGGGACATTTAAACAACTTCTGCTCTGATTTAGGGAATAGTCAAGCTATTGTTGAACACTGGCCTCTCAAAACCACTTCTGGAATGTCGACAAGTTCCTTTAACCTCTCTCTGCCTCCCTTTCCTTACTTCCAAGGGGTGATAATTATTTGCCTGACAGAAATGCTGAGCGAGATCAGGTCAAAAATACTATGTCAGCAACTGCAAAGGATTGCTTTTATTATGAACTTAAACTCAGAGGAAAAAAAGCTGGAAGTATTTTAAATTTCATTCTTCTTCTAGCACATTCTGTGAGGGCTTTAAAAATAAATTTCTCTTTATAATTTTCCTTTCCTTTATTCTTTACAGAACAGTAAATCTGATTACTCAAGTTCTCAAAAATGAAAACTATACTGGAATGTTTCTATTTTGCTCCCCCTGTTGGCCTGAGAGCAGGATAACACTGCCTGAGACTAACAATTCAAGATGATCTAAACATTTATTTTCATGGACTTGACTAATATAAAGATGTAATGGCATTCCATAGAAAGACCTAAACCACAGTTTCAGCTCTATCTTATACAGATACCCGACAATTGAAAGCAATATGTTTATTTAATTTTTAACTATTAGGGTTCAAATCTAGAAAATTATTTTTATACAAAGGCTAGTTGCATGCCATTCATTCTTTCAAAATAATTACTTTTCAAAGATTCTACTGTTCTGTATTTAAGGTTGAAATCTACTGAAAGCACCCAAACTAGCAATTTTTGCAACAACTTCCTTTTTTTTTTTTTGAGATGGAGTTTCCCTCTTGTTGCCCAGGCTGGAGTGTAATGGCATGATCTCGGCTCACTGCAACCACCGCCTCCCAAGTTCAAGCGATTCTCCTGTCTCAGCCTCCCGAGTAGCTGGGATTACAGGAATGCACCACCACACCCAGCTAATTTTTGTATTTTTGGTAGAGACGGGGTTTCACCATCTTGACCAGACTAGTCTTGATCTCCTGACCTCAGGTGGTCCTGTTGCTTTGCCCTCCCAAAGTGCTAGGATTACAGGCATGAGCCACTGCGCCTGGCCAACGATTTACTTTTAAACTTAAAAGTTATTATATATACTAATTTACCTGTGAATCACTTTTTTTGTATTCAAAGTCTTAGATTATGTCTATGAAAACTAATTTATTAAACCTCTGTACACAAAGATGAACATACCTGTATGGCAAGCATATATGAAGCATGAAGTTACAAAAAAGTAAAAGTATTGCTAAAATTGATACATGTAAATCACTTATAAAAATATCCCAAATGGGATAAAGCTGATCATCCCTGATTTTTCTCATTTGGTTGTTGGAGTTGAAATATGAATTTAAAATGGCAGAATTTTTTCTCTTAAAAAGTGGTGTATTAAACTTATATACAGGATAATTTAAAAAATGTAGAAAGGGAAAACAATGTACAAAAGACAGATAAAAACTGTCAATCTCAACAGACAGTCACAATCTAAAAATAGTATAAACCTTAATTAACTATGTCTAATCCAGGTCATGTTCATCTCCCCCCAGGTTTTGTCAGTGAGAATAAAACATAGTAAACTAGTGAGCTCAGTCTTTCCATTCTTTAAATCAGGCTTGACTTTGGAACACAAACCTTGGAGAGACTTTTAAACATGGGAGGAACAAACAGGAAAACAATTTTATCTATCCATTTAATTAGTACTAATTAATGGAACAAAGTTATTAAATAGCTCTTGGTGCTAAGTCAAGCCATTATTCAGAGCCCTTTTTGTTTTTCTGCTGGTTTCTGGGTGAGTTCTTTAACAAGCTTCTTATCTTGAGGTACATTCCAGTAGAGAATGAAAGTTCTTGACAGAACTGAGGCATTTACCCTGCAGTTAGGTGAGGGATGGAGAGCATGCCTGGTTCTGCCTCAGAAAACGTATAAAGGTAAGACGTTGGCAGCCCTGGTCCAAGGAGGGCTGCACTGCAAATGGACTGCACGCTGGGTTGTGGCAGGGCAGAGGGGTTTGGGAGCTGCATCTGGCTCAGTGACCCCTGTCAGGTGGGTTGGTCCCAGTGGTGCCACCACCAGCCCTGCATCTTAGGTCTGCTGCCACTGAAGAAAACCCTGAGATTCGGGTTGCTGTGAAAGAGATTTATTAACAGAGGACTATCAGAAGCAGGTGAGGAAGACAGAATAGTGTAGGGGAAGGAGCCAAGGAAGGACATGATGTGGGCTTGGCTCGAGTCAGCCTTCAGCCTGAGCCTAACAGTGGCTCTGGAGGATGAATTGCCCCTACAAAGCCCCCACCTTGACTGGGTGCCGTGGATCACACTTGTAATCTCACCAAGGTGGGTGGATCACTTGAGACTAGGAATTCAAGACCAGCCTGGCCAACATGGTGAAACCCTGTCTCTACTATAAATTTAAAAAAAAAAAAAAAAAAAAAAAAGCTGGGCGTGGTGGTGGGCACCTGTAATCCCAGCTACTCAGGAGGCTGGCACAGGAGAATCACTTGAATCCGGGAAGCGGAGGTTGCAGTGAGTGGGGATCACACCACTGCACTCCAGCCTGGTTGACAAGAGTGAGACTCTGTCTCAAAAATAGTAAATAAAAAGCCCCCACCTTGAAAGAGGATGCCTGGCTTCTGTTCCCCAAGTCTGTGCATCGTCAGCCACTGCCTGCTTTACAGTGAGGTGGGCATGATCTCCTGGGTAAGGCAGCTCATGAAGCCGTCAACAGCTTTAGAAGACAGTTCCTGAGGGACAGAGGTGTCGACAGTTGTTGTGATACCTTGGTTCTTGTCTTTTTAGTTTAAAAGAATTTAAACGACAGAGGAGGTGTAGCATAGAGCAACTTATCGCAGAAGAAAAAGAATATATTGAAAGTTAGGTGCGGAATAGACAGTACGCCCTGAGAGAGAGAATTCAGAGCAGGCTGCTTGTAAGATGAGACAGCAAAAGCTGGCACTAGGGAGGCTCCTTTTATGGGAGTTTTACACGACTGCTCATAAGGAGGTGGGAAGAGGTGTTACTAGAAGCATGTTCTGGGTGGTTCTCTGGGCGCACATGCACAGTGGCTGCATATGCTTGTGCATCTGTCGCACGTCTCATTAGTGTCTTAAGCCTCTACCCAGGGCTGTGTTTTTACTATGATAATGAGCAAAGGGTCAGTCTGAGGACAGGTAAGATAAAAATGCACTCTCTAGAGGGGAAGATCTTTATGGAAGACAGCATTGCTTGAATGAGCTCAATTACAGTGCAAATGCTGAGGCTCACTCTGTGGACTATACGGTCACTACAGTTGCTGCGTCCCAAGGATGTGGTCACTTCCTTGACTACCTATCTGGCCTCTGAGGGTGGGCCGAGCAGAATCCGCTCCACTGTGGGCCTGGGACTTGTGTCTTAGGCAGCCCATGCCTCAGTGTCCTCAGCTGTTACATGGGAATAATATTAATGTTCCCGAAAAGGGGTCCCGATCCAGACCCCAAGAGAGGGTTGTTGGATCTCACACAAGAAGGAATTCAGGACAAGGTTGTAGGGCAAAGTGAAAGCAAGTTTATTAAGAAAGTAAAGGAATGAAAGCATGGCTACTCCATAGACAGAGCAGCCCCGAGGGCTGCGGGTTGCCCATTTTTATGGTTATTGCTTGATGATATGCTAAACAACGGGTGGATTATTCATGCCTCCCCTTTTTAGACCATGTAGGGTAACTTCCTGCCATGTAACTTTGGCATGGCATCTGTAACCTGTCATGGTGCTGAGGGGAGTGTAGCAGCGAGGACAACCAGAGGTCAGTCTCGTCGCCATCTTGGCTTTGGTGGGATTTGGCAGCTTCTTTACTGCAGCCTGTTTTATCAGCAAGGTCTTTATGACCTGTGTCTTGTGCCGACCTCTTGTCTCATCCTGTGACCTAGAATGCCTTCACCATCTGGGAATGCAGCCCAGTAGATCTCAGCCTCATTTTGGCCAGCTCCTATTCAAGATGGAGTTTCTCTGGTTCAGATGCCTCTGACATTACCCCATTTCATAAGTTCTCTGACTTCCTTCTTAATGTGTCTGAAAATGGGCATATTTGAAATCAATGGCATATCGTAGTTTCATTGCAGGCACTTTGACACCTTAGCAGGGCACATTGCGAGGCTGCCATCATAGATTTGATGAAAATATGGTCATATTCATCTCATGCAAAGATCACTGAGGTTTGAATGAGTTAAGGCATGATTTGTAAGTAGTCAATCAGTGTCAGCCACTCTTCCTTCTGTGGAACACCAGGTCCTTCCCTAAGTAGGTGTGGGGTTTGAGCCACAAGGGTCTTCTTCTGAGGACTTTTTCCTTTTCTTGACATGTCATTCCTGGCCCCATCTTTGTTCTAGAAAGAGGTCCTGAGATGGGGATTGATCTGTGGCTCCCAGGCTCTGCCGCTGATATGGTTTTCATGTTTGTCCATTCTAAATCTCATGTTGAAATGTGATTCCCAATATTGGAGGTGGGGCCTGATGGGAGGTGATTGGTTCATGCGGACAGATCCCTCGAGAATGGCTTAGTGCCATCTCCTTCCTGACAAGTGAGTTCTTGCTCAGTTAATCCACATGAGATCTGACTGTTTAAAAGAATCTAGGACCCCCCTCCCCTCTTTGCTTCCTCTCTCTCAGTGTGACACACCTGCCCCCGCTTCGCCTTCGGCCGTGATTTTAAGCTTCCTGGGGCCTTCACCAGAAGCCAAGCAGATATTAGTGTCATGCTTGTACAGCCTGCAGAACTGTGAGCCAATTTAAGTTTATTTTCTTTGTAAATTACCCAGTCTCAGACACTCCTTTATAGCAATGCATGAACAGACTAACACAGCCGCCCTCCATGCTTCAGTCTCCCCACCTGTCAAGGGAGTGAACACCATCTGAAGGAGCTGGGTCCTGGACTCCAGGGTCTGAAGGATGAAGGGTCTGAGCACCTTGGCTGGAGGCTTGAGCCTGAGGGTGAATTTCAAAGGATGGTGTTGGTCCCGGCACCACATGTGGTTAACTGGCTTGGATGGTTTGCTGCATCCACTCAGTGAAGACACAGAAGTTAGCGTAGACACTTGGTATGTTTGGTTGGCCATTTTGGGCTTTTTCCTGGACACAAAGCTATGCAGGGACCCATTGCAGACCAGGGGCCCTCAGAGTCTCCCAGTTTAGGAAAGAGGCTGAGGGTGGGAGGAGCTGCAGAAAGGGACAAAGAGAGATGCAGATACACAGAGAGATGCCAAAAGAGACAAAGACAGAGAGAGAGAGAGAGAGCGCGAGCAAGGCAGAAACACATGGGTGGTGGGAGAGATGGAGACAGCGAGACAGGCAGAGTCAGAGCAGATTGACACAGCACGTCCGAGAGAAACTCTGAGACCCAGAGTTGGAGAGAGACAGACAGTGGAGCCCAGGCTCACAGAAAGACCCAAGACAGGTAGGGACACAGAGATCTAAGGGCAAACCTGGAGAAACGCTGATGGAGAAAACCCAAACAGACAGTAAAATTGCAGCCAGGCAGGCAGGGACAGGCCTTCCGAAAACCAGCTTCCCTGCTCTTCTGAACTCCACTCCCAGCCCTTGGAATGTTCCTCTGGGAGCTCTGGGCCCACTTGGTCCTGCTCTTTCAGCCCCTGTTGGCAGCTCTCCTGTTGGAGTGGGAATCGGGTTGGGATTGGGGATAAGACTGGTCATGGAGCTGCTGACTGAGGTGGTGTAGGGTTGGAGATGGGGTTGAGGGTGTGGTTGTGTTTGGAGTTAGGGTTGGGGATGGGATTCCTGAGTTCAGCCCATGACTGTATCCCTATAGCTATGTCCTTTATGACTGCACTCATTTTATATTTTATATTTGCATTTCTTTTTCTCCTCCTCACCTCTGGGCATCTCCCCTGGACTTCTCTCTCCATCCCTTGTGTCTCAACCTCTTGATTCTGTGTCTCTCTCTGTGTGTTTCTATTTCTCTCTGACTCTCCTTATTGATTATACAGCAATAGTGAATTATAGCATAATTGTGAATATATATGTAGCATATATATAGCATAATTGTGAATAACCACCCTAATCATAGTATGTAAAACAACCATTTTATTACACTTATGGATTATGTGGGTTGGGAATTAGGATAAGGCACAGAAGAATGCAGGGAGACCCAAAGAAAGAGGAGATGCTTTACTCTGCCACCAAAAACTCAAAGGTTTGGGGGTGACTAGAAGACTGGGTACTGGAGTCATCTGGAGCTCCTTCATTCACATGTCAGGCACCTGGGTTGGAGTAACTGAAACGCTAAACTAGGCTGGGACTGCCCCAAGTGCCTATGGGCAGCCTCTCAGCATGGCGGCCTCTGGGGAATCAGAGTCCCTGCATGATGGCTGCCTTCCTCCAGAACACGCATCCCAGGAGAACCGGAAGATGCTTCATGGCCTTTTTTGATCTTTTGTTTTGACCTTTTTGTTTCTCTGATGCTTCTTGACTGCCTATCTCCTGGTTTTCTGCACACAGTCCCCTTTTCTTTTCTTTTCCCTCCCTTGGTCCCTCCCTCCCCTCCCTCCCTCCCTGCCTCCCTTCCTACCTTCCTTCTTCCCTCCCCTCCCTCCCTCTCTCCCTCTTTTCCTCTCTCCCTTCTTCTTTCTTTCTTTCTTTCTTTCTTTCTCTTTTTCTGTCTCTCTCTCTTTCTCTTTCTTTTTTCTGAGTCTTGCTGTTGTCGTCCAGACTGAAGTACAGTGACACGATCTCAGCTCACTGCAACCTCTGCCTCCCAGGTTCAAGCAATTCTCCTGCCTCAGCCTCCTGAGCAGCTAGGATTACAGGTGCCCACCACCACGCCTGGCTAATTTTTGTATTTTTAGTGGAGATGGGGTTTCACCATGTTGGCCCAGCTGGTCTTGAACTCCGGACCTCAGGTGATCCGCCCTCCTTGGCCTCCCAAAGTGCTGGGATTACAGGAGTGAGCCACCACGCCCAGTCTGTGGTGAGCTGAGATCGCGCCATTACACACCAGCCTGGGCAACAAGAGTGAAACTCCATCTCAAAAAAGAAAAGAAAAAGAAAAGAAATGGCTATCTAGCTGAGGCCCTTGTATCTGCCCTTCATCCTCCAAACCTCCAAACCCCCTCTGCCAGCAGGGAGCACACTGGCTGAGACATACTCATATCAGTGATAATTACAGCTCATAGTTTCACAGTCACCTATGGACCAGGCATTCTGGTGCTGACAGGCTTGTATTATGTAACCCACGTTCAGATGACCATTTCGAGTGAAGAGTATTTGTAATATTTATCCACATTCAGATTACCACTTAAAGTGGGTAAGAACATGATCTTCATTCTGAAATGGGGAAACTGAGGCACAGAGAAGTTAGAGAAGTTGCCCAGAGTCTCCCAGGTAAGAAATGGCAGGGCAGGGCTTTGAACCCGGGCAGGGCAGCTCCATGGCCTATTTCCTTAACTGCTGTCCCACACAGCCTCCCAAGGCGCCAGTGGGCAGGGCATGACTCAACACACAGCCACATGTCAGAACCCTGGAGTCTGGCTCAGGGACACAGGACAGGTGACAGGCACAGGGGCACAACCTCCATGTGACATCACACTCAGCTACACACACTTTTGCAAAGCTGCAGGGTGACTCACACAAGGTGCTCACACAATGACACACACAGCACATGAAACTGAACCAAATTAGGTACAAGCACAGAGATTCAGTCACATGGTAAATTAGAGTGATATAATAATCCAGAAACAGGCTCGGTGCGGTGGCTAACACCTGTAATTCCAGCACTTTAGGAAGCCGAGGTCAGGAGTTCGAGACTGGCCTGGCCAACGTGGAGAAACTCCATCTCCACTAAAAAAAAAAGAAGCAGAAAAATTAGCCGGGCGTGGTGGCGGGCACCTGTAATCTCAGCTATTCAGGAGGCTAAGGCAGTAACTCACTTTAATAGCAACCTCACCTGGAAGATTTTATTCTTAGCCCCATTTCACAGAGTTAAGTAACAGAGAGGTTAAGTAACTTGCCAAAGGTCACACAGCTATCAGCGATTTGTTCCATTTTTACTGCTGAATAGGATTCCATTGTATGCATGCACCACCGTTTATTTGTCCACTCACCAGTTTATGGAACATCTGTTCCCTTTTCAACACTGCAAACTTCCCTCTCCCTGATCTTCCTTTTATTTAACTTATTGTATATGATTTGTGTGAATATACAATATTACATTAACACGTATAAATGTATATCTAATTTGTCATTTATTTTATTGGATTTATTTTCTATTGTTTGTAACTCTCAGCTACAACCAGGACAAGGGTATTTCCCAGTTTTGTTCACTGGTTTATCCAAAGCCCCTAAAACAGCACCTAGCACATAGTAGGTAACTGATAAGTACTTACTGAATAAATGAGAATGAGCAAATGGCCACAGACTCTTTCTATCACTGTATTTCTCAATTGAGCTTCTTGGTCAGGGTACTGCCTGTCTGCCTGTTTCTGTCTGTCTTTGAGACAGACAACTAACACACTTACACTCTCTCTCTTTGTATCTGTCTCTCTGTGGCTGACTATCATTCTTTCCTGTTTCTTTCAGTGGATTTCTCATTGGAGCGATCGCTGGATCTCTGGAGGGTGGTTGGGGTCTTGTCAGGGGTCTGGAGTTGGGAATCTAGAGCAGAGGAATAGAGTTTGGAGCCTGGGTCTGAGGTCTGGACTCAGTCTTCAGAATCTCCAGTTGGTGCTGTGTAATCTAGAGCCTGGGATCTGAATTCTGGGATTTTGGGGTTTGAGTGAAGCATCTGAAATCTAGACCAGACATCAGCAAACTATTTCTGCAAAGGTCCAGAAAGTAATTATGTTAGGCTTTGTGGGCCAGACAGTCTTTGCTGTAATTGCTCATTTCTGCTGTCCCAGCATAAAAACAGTCATAGACAACACACGAAGGAATTATTCTGACTATGATCCAACAAAATGTTATTTACAAAAACACACAGCCACTGAATTTGGCCCTCAGTGGTAATTTGTTTACTTCTGATCAAACTGGAACCTGAAACTGGAAGTCTTGGTTCTAGAGTCCAAAGACTGGTCTGATATCTGGAGCTTGGACCACCAGTCTGATCTCCAGGAAGATGAAGCTCAAAGTCTAGAATCTGAATTTGGTGACTGAGGTCTTCATTTTGGAGTTAAGATTCTTTGCAAGTGGATCACAAGAGACTGCCACGTCATTGAAGGATGGGTTAGCTCTGAAATTGAGACTTAGCTCGGGAGGGTTCTTGGCTTCACCCAGGAAAGGATTCAAGGGTGAGTTGGTGGTGTGAGACAGCCATCTTCCTTGAATGGTGCTGCTCCTTGAGAAACAGGGCTACATCGTAGGCAGTGTGCTCAGAATCAGCAACTTATGGGCTCTTGGCAACTATATTTATACTCGTGTAAACCCACTTTCAATTACATGCAAATTAAGTAATGGGTCAATGCAAATTGAGGGGTCATTTATCAAGAACTTTCTAGGAAAAGAGCAGTAACTTCTGGGTCACTGCCATGGAAAGGAGAAGTAACTTCCAGGTCACTGCCATGGAAAGGGGAGATAACTTCTGGGTCATTGCCATGGAAAGGGAGGTAACTTCCGGGTCACTGCCATGGCATTTATAAACTGTCATGGCACTGGTGAGGATGTTCTAAAGCAGTGAGCAATGAGGGCAGATAGGGATCACTTTTTTCTTTATCTGGTCATTCCTGCTGTTTTTATTTTATTTTATCCTGTCTGGACTTATTTTGGTCAGCAGGGTTGTGACCAGAAAACAAGTCCTGCTGATCTCCTACCTCACCTTTATAAAACGTTGTCTGGATAATCATGAAAAGCTGTTTGGACCATTTGTCCATCTAACACAGAGAGAGAGGCCTTCCCTTTCTACCATTGGGGCCTGCTCCCTGTGACAGGACATGTTTCTATCCAACTAATTGAGGTCTGGCATCATCCTAGGGAGTTTATCTGAACTGTCTGTCTTTTCTTCAGAGCAAAGAGTGCCACAGGGGCCCAAGTGTCAGCATTTTGTTCTTTTTTTTTTTTTTTTTTTTTTTTTTTTGAGACGGAGTTTCGCTCTTGATACTCAGGCTGGAGCGCAATGGCGCGATCTCGGCTCACCGCAATCTCCGCCTCCTGGGTTCAGGCAATTCTCCTGCCTCAGCCTCCTGAGTAGCTGGGATTACAGACACGCGCCACCGTGCCCAGCTAATTTTTTTGTATTAGTAGAGACGGGGTTTCACCATGTTGACCAAGATGGTCTCGATCTCTTGACCTCGTGATCCACCCGTCTCGGCCTCCCAAAGTGCTGGGATTACAGGCTTGAGCCACCGCGCCCGGCCAGCATTTTGTTCTTATAGGCAACCTTGCCAGGCTGCTTGTAGAACCATCTGAGGCAAAATTGGTAATCAAGTCCATGTCTATCCAAGTAAACCTGGGATGAGTAAAAGGACCTGTCCATCCATTCACTAAGGTCATATATACTGTCCATTCATCCCCTGAGGTCCTATGATTTTTTTTTCCTTTAGAGACAGGGTCTTGCTCTGTCACCCAGGCTGGTGTGATCATAGCTCACTTCACAGCAAGAACTCCTGGGCTCAAGCAATTCTCCTGCCTCAGCCTCCTGATGGTTGTACAGTTTTATCCCCCACCCCCCACCCCCAGCAATGTAGGAGAGTTACAGCTGCTCTAGATATAACTGAGACTTGGTGCTGTCATTCTTTTCAATTTAAGCCATTCTGGTAGTTGTATGTCTTTTGAAATGATTCTACATTTTTCAGGTTCTGGGTGCAACATTCCATATATGAGTGTTAAGTAAAGTGTGTTAATCATATTGTTCAAATTATCTGTATACTTATTCAGTCACCCATCTCCTTGCCCCTCAGTTGCCCCATTCTGCCCCTCAGCCTCCCCTGTCTCTGCTCCTTGGTCTCTGTAGCTGTCACTCACAGTAGGCCTCTCCATTATTCCTATTCCTCCCACCAGACTCCAGCTACAGCAGCTGAGTCCTGAGACAGATGCAAATTAAAAGTTCTTGAAATGCAGTTAGAAGACAAAAATTAATATATATCAACTAAAGCTGAATAGTTAAACTAAGCAAGTAAATCTCTAGTTACCATTTGCTGACTTGACTTTTCAGAAACTGGACAACATCCATGGCACTGGTTTCTCTTAACTACCCAGGGAATGGCCACTCCCTCTGAAACCCTGTGGCCCTCCTGGTCAAAGCTCCCATTTCTCAGATAGGGAAACTGAGACCTATGAAGGGAAAGCCATTTGCTAGAATCTCTTGAATGGAAGGGGAAGCAAGAGGATACTAGAAACAGAACCTGCACTTCTCTTAGACTTTATTTCTGGATCTAGGGGAAAGGGACAAAATATGTGGAAAACCAACTTTAATACTGGTAAGGTTGGGTCAACATCGTGCCACAAGGCGGCACTGTGTACAGGAAGAGTCTAGGTGGCATTTGACTGCTAGGTCTGAGGGAGGAGGGACTTGGGGCCTGGACTCCTGGGTCTGAGGGAGGAGGGGCTGGGGGCCTGGATCCCTGTCTGAGGGATGAGGGGATGGGGGCCTGGATCCCTGGGTCTGAGAGAGGAGGGGATGTGGGCCTGGATCCCTGGGTCTGATGGAGGAGGGGATGGGGGCCTGGATCCCTGGGGCTGAGGGAAGAGGAGCTGGGGGCCTGGATGAGGGAGGAGGGGATGGGGGCCTGGATCCCTGGGGCTGATGGAGGAGAGGCTGGGAACCCAGATTTCTGAATTCCTTCTGCAGGATGTATTTGGGGGTCAATTTCATAGGTCCCAGTCCCTATAGTTAATTGGCCTGGATGGTTTTCTCTATCCACTCAGTGAATTTGCAGAGGTTGGTGTAGACGCCTGGCATGCCGACTTGGCCACACTGGGCTTGTCCAAAAGACACAAGGCCCTGCAAGGACCCTTTGCAGATCAGGGGTCCCCCAGAGTCACCCTGTTGTGAAGAGAGAGAGAGAGTCAGAATCTGAAACATAGAGGGGTGGAAATGGATATGGGATCAGAGAGGAACTAAATGAGACTGAGAAACAAGGACAGACACATCAATAACAACAACACAGCCCAGCAACATATCTCTTGGAAGTCCCATTCCAGATCCCTGATGCCACCTAACCCTGCTCCCTCATGTCCTGCATCCTGAATGCTGGCTGCTTCTCTTGGGCTTGTTGTTTGTCTGTCTCTTCTTCTCTGTCTCCTTCATGGCTTGTTTCTCTTTCTCAGTGTCTCTGCATCTCTTTGTAAAGTTTTTTTTTTTTTTTTTTTGAGAAAGAGTCCCACTCTGGTGCCCAGGCTGGGTGAAGTGGTGTGATCTCGACTCACTGCAACCTCCACCTTCCAGGTTCAAGCAATTCTCCTGCCTCAGCCTCCCAAATAGCTGGGATTACAGGCGCCCACCACCACACTCAGCTAACTTTTGTATTTTTAGTAGAGACGGGATTTCACCATATGGCCAGGCTCGAACTCCTTACCTCAAGTGATCTGCCTGCCTCTGTCTCCTAAAGTGCTGGGATTACAGGCATGAGCCACCACACCCAGCTCATTTGTAGAGTCTTGGTTTTTCCTATTCATCTTTGTGTTTCATCTCCGAATCTGTGTTACTATTTCCCTCTGAGTACACAGTTGACTCTGGAACAACCTTGTTTTGAACTGCATAAGTCCACTTATACTTGGATTTTTTTCAATAAATATATTAGAAAAAATTTTGGAGTTGCAACAATTTTAAAAAAATTTGCAGATGAACTGCTTAGCTTAGAAATATCAAAAAATTCCAACAAAGTTATATCATGAATGCATAAAATGTATGCATACATTGACTATTTATGTTATTGGTAGGGCTCCCCCATCAACAGTAGGCTATTTGTAGTTACGTTTTTGGAGAGTCAAATATTATTATACGAGGATTTTCTGTTGGATGGAGGACAGCACCCCCAGCCCACATGCTGTTGTTCTTCTGTTGTCAACTGCATTTTGTGTGTGTGTGTGTATGTGTGTGTGTGTGTGTTTCTGCGTCCCCGTATCTCTGTCTATTTCTGTTTCTATCTTCCTTTGCTTCTCTTTACTCCTATGTCTATTTCTCTGTTTCTCCCAGTCTCTCCTGCCAGTTGTCACTGTCTCCCTGTGTGTCTCTGTCTCTGCATCTCACCACATGGCCCTGTGTGTCTCTGTTCCCCTCTTCTCCACCCTTCCCTGAGTCGCCTGCCCTCCCCTTTCCCGTCTCTCACGTTGCAGGAGTCCTTCTGGTCCTGCCCTCCTCCGGCGCAGAACATGCTGGGGTGGTACACCGGGTCATAGAGCTCACTGCAGACCTCCTCCGACACCACTGACACATTCACGCACTGCAGCACAGTGGGCATTCTGCCTGGGACGCAGAGCTCTGGGTCAGCCCCCGCGAATGGACAGAGGACCCCTCGCAGAGGGCAGACGCACACCCCTGAGCTCACCATTTGCCAGCAGACCCCAGCCAGAGATGAGGCAAGAGTCCCCCACGGTAGGGCACTGGGAGGCAATGCTGATGTTCCGAATGGTGTCAGACTCAGACACGGACTCATCCAGCCTGATGAGCATGAGGTCGTTGGCGAGCAAGGGTCTGTTGTACTCTGGGTGCTGTACAGAGAGGCTGGCCGCCACCATCCGGCTGCCTGGCTCTTGATCGGCATCAAGACTGTGCAGGCCCAGCCCGATGGTGTAGGAGCTGGGCCAAGGAGGGCAGGTCAATTTTGTGGCAACTACATCCTTCTCTCTAGGCTCATCTTCAACCCCATTCCCATCCCCATTCCCTAACCCCAACTCCATCCTCTTTGCTAAACACCCTGCTAAGAGCTACATAACCATGGTCTCAAATCCTCATTCACAAAAATTCAGGGACAAGAACTTGCCTTAGTTCACTAGAGACTCAGGACTGTGCTGGGATTTCAACCCAGGGCTCTCTGAGTCCTTCTGAAGCAAGGCTCCCGCTCCCCAGCCCTTCGCTCTGGGCTCCCCGGATCCAGGCTCATTCCGTCCTCCTCCCAGAGCCTTCACCGCTGTTTCCCTCTGAGCACCCCAGGATGAGCCTGATCTTAGGCTCCCGGCTTCAGCCAAGGAGACATCCAGGCCCCGCCCCCGGATCCAGGCCTTGCCCACTCCCCCTACCTCTGCACTCACTTCTGAAAACAGTGTGCGGCTGACAGCACCCACTGCGGATGCACCAGGACGCCGGAGCAGAACAATTCGTTTTCTATGACCAGTGCTGCCTGCCAGGGCTGCGAGTGCGGGCTGCAGTCCTCGCCGTTTATGATTTGGCTGCTGGTACCAGAGACGAGCGATCCTGGGGGCGGAGTCAGGGCTGGGGGCGGGCCCAGGAGGCGGACCCAGGGCTCTTGGGGGTGGGGTTACGGTGCAGGGGCGTGGTCAGGGCTTCAGGAGCAGTCAGGACTCCTGGGAGCGGAGTCAGGGCTGGGGGCGGGCCCAGGGCTCTTGGGGGTGGGGTTATTGTGCAGGGGGTGTGGTCGGAGTTTCAGGGGCCCTCCTCCAGGAGATAGGCCTAGGGCTCCCAGGGTTGATGACTGTGCAGGAGCCTGGTCAGGGACTCAGGGCAGTCAGGGCTCCTGGGAGGTGAGTCAGGGCAAGGGGGTTGGCTGAGAAGGCGGCATCAGTGCTCCTGGGGTTGGGGTTACAGCGCAGGGGGACGATCAAGACTTCAAGAGCAGGGTTACAGGTAGAGAAGTCTCAGAAGGTTGGACCAGGGCTCCTGGGGCAGAGTCAGGGCTGTGGGGTGGGCTCTGGAGGTGAGACTAGTGCTATCACGGTGCAAAACCACGGTCTGGGCTCGTCTAGGCTCATAGCGGTGGGATCAAGTCCCTTTGGGGTGGATTAAAGCTCAGGGGGTGGAGTTGTTGCTGGGAGCCAGGATCGGGCCACTTGTCTGCACAGACTGATGCTCAAAGAGTCGGTCCTCCTATCCTTCCCAGCCTTGCCCATAGTCACACCCAGCCACAAGCCCATTCACACCAAAACACCATTATATAGTTCTGTTAGGTGAGTTCCTCGGGGATGGGAGAGGGAATCTCAGGACTGAAGACCCAGGAAGCAGCCACAGATTCCCAGCTGTGGATCACTCCCCAGGAAGCACAATCTCCCGCACCCTTGGCTTCCCCTGTCCCCACATCATTACACTGTTGTCACTCCACCAGATATTCAGAGGCACAAACTGTTAGAGTCTCACAGGCACAACCACACACCCAGGCACAGTGCCACACACACATTCACCACGATATGAGGAGGTGCAGGGGGACAGCCACGGGGGACAGATCACATGGTACCGTCTCACAGGCAGCTTTGCAGTCACAAACAGGAGGACACTGAGTCACACTGAACATTAACAAACACTGTGCCCCCAAGCACAGACAGTCACACACACATGCACACTCAGATACCTGTGACACCGAGGATGAGGTACCCCAGGAACCAGCCCCAGGGGTTTCCTGCTGTGGCCATCACGTCAGCACCTGGGGATGAGGACTGAGCCTCAGCCGTGTCTGGGGATCTGTAAGTCTCTCCCTCCCTCTCTTTCTCCCTCTCTTTCTTAGAGAGACAGATTTAGAGACAGACAGAAAAAGAGAGAGAGAACTAGGTAGAAAGGAAAGTTTAGAGAAAGCATCTAGCCATCTATGAGTGGGGAGAGATGGTGTCTAGCCACCCATGAATAAGCACAGAGGGAAGCCAGAGAGAATCGGAGCCAGAGACACAGAGCATTTGAGATACCCTCAGAGACAGCTGAGAGTTAGACATGGAGACATAGGTTCAGAGAGACAGAGAGGCTGAGGGAGACCAAGAGAGAGAGAAAGAGAGAGAGACCGAGAGAGAGAGAGAGAGAGAGAGAGAATCCTATCTAGAGACAGTGAGAGATCTATCTGGAGAGATGTGGAGACAGAAGGCCCAGAGGCTAAGAATCCAGTGACACAGAGCTGTAGGGAGTTGGATCCCAAAGACAGCAGGCTTTTAGTGGGGGACCACCAGGCCTCTTACCTGGCCACCTCTGGGCTCCTGGATTCTGCTGCTGGGTGAGCTCCAGCCTGCCGCCTCCCGCAGGGGCCTCTGTGGGGCTTATAAGCGTCCTCAGCCTGTGCTGACCTGCCCCCCAGGGGATGCATTCCAGGGGTCAGGTGCTGGGAGCTTCCAGCTCAACTCTCTCAGGCTGCCTCAGCTCTGAACAGGCAGTGGTAGGGGCCCCACATGGGGCTGGCGGCAGGGGCCAGGGGCCCAGGGAGGAGACCCCTGCCCAGATCCTAGACTCCACTCTCCCTTTTTTGCTCTCTCTCTCAATCTCTTTTCATGTTCTTACTGTCTCTCACAAGATTCCTCTTTTGCCTCTATCTCTCATTTTCTTTCTCTTGTTATTTATCTCATTCTCTCGTGTTTTCTTTCATTTTCTCTCGTCTGTCCTGTTCTCTCGCGTGTTCTGTCTCTCTTTAAATCTCTCTCTTTTTCTCTCCTGCCCTCCTTCATCACCCTCTTTCTGTGCTTTTCCAGCAAATTTCCTCAGGTTCACATCCAGCCTACATCACACGGTATTTTGGGAGTCTTGGGCAAGTAGCTGCACTCCTGTGAGCCTCAGTTTTTCCAGCCGTAAAACTGGGTTGACTGTTATGCCTCGTTTCCGAAGTGAATTCAGAGGTAATTCGGGGAAAGGCTTATGGTGCTAGGCACATCATAGGCTCCCAGTGAGTGGGAGAACTAAAAAGTTCGCTTGGTGAAAAGCAGCTGAGCGCCCACCACGCTCCGAGCTCTGCGCAGGTGCTGGGGCCACGGGAGGAACCAGCAAAGTCCTCGCCACTGGGGATTGCATCCCACCGGGGGGCCCAGACCATAAAGGAAAACTGCAGGGACCAGCATATAAGGGGGTGGTCAGGTAGTCTCAGAGAAGGGAAACATTTAAGCCAAGAGCCAAGTGGGGAGGAGGAGGAGGAGGGCCCCCGCAGCAGGGGAGAACTTGGCTCCGGGCAAAGGAGGGTGGGGTGGGCAGGAGAGCAGACTGGGAGCCGGGCAGGCCTCCAGGGGTTTACGTACCAGGGTTAAGGAGTTTGGGTTTAACTTAAGTGCAGTGGATTTTAAGCACGAGGATGGAGTGACGTCATCTTATTTACTTTTTAAAAACTTCCAGCGTGGAGAGTGATGGCGGGGGTGGGGCGGGGGCCGGTGGCAACAGCCCAGGTGGGAGGTGACAGGGTCAAGGGAGAAGACAGGTGAATGGACGTGGGGTCCCCTCTGCATGTGGAGCTAAGTTACTGCCCGATGGATGGAAAGTGGGGGGCCAGGAGCAGAGGGGCCAGGGATGGCGTGGAGGCTTGGTCTCAGCCCCTGCCCTGCCGGCGCCTCTGCGGATCTTGTGGAGACACGAGCACAGGTGTGTGTGTGGGGTGCAGTAGAGCACGGAGGGGCAGGTCAAGGTCAGGACTCATCAAGGGAGAGGTGGTGTTTACAGCCACGAGGCCGGATGAGATCACCCAAGGAGTGGGTGGGTGTAGACCGTGGAGCCGGCGCGCGTGAGGGTGGTGACGGCAGATGACCGCGATGAAGCATGAATGTCCCCGTCTCTCTCTCTGCCTCTCCTGGGTCTTGTCTCTGTCTCTTTAACATTCTTTCTCCTTCCTTCCTTCTCTCCCTCACACCGCACCCCGTGTCTCTGTCTCTCTCTCTGGCTCTTTTTTTGAGACGACGGAGTCCCGCTCTGTAGCCAGGCTGGAGTGCAGTGGCTCGATCTCGGCTCACTGCAACCTCTGCCTCCTGAGTTCAAGCAATTCTCCTGCCTCAGCCTCCCAAGTAGCTGGGATTACAGGCGTCTGCCAACATGACCGGCTAATTTTTGTATTTTTAGTAGAGACAGAGTTTCACCATGTTGGCCAGGCTGGTCTCACTCTCTTGCTTGACCTTGTGATCCACCTGCCTCGGTCTCCCAAAGTGCTGGGATTACTGGCGTGAGCCACTGCGCCCGGCCCTCTGGCTCTCTTTTTACCTATCTCTGGCCCTATCTCTGTCTCTCTCTCCCCCTTGTCTCTGTTTCTCCCACCTGCTAGACTGGAAGCATCCCCAGTGAGACCCTCCCCCAACTCTGTCCTGGGCCCGTGCACCTCCAAATAACTCTGGGCAGGACAGGACATAGGCTGGGGCCGCAGGACAGGAACCCTGGTGCGTCTCTCTCTCTCTCTCTCTCTCTCTCTCTCTTTCTCTCTCTCTTTTCCGTCTCTGTCTGTCTCTGACTCTGTCTCTCTCACTCTGCCTCAGACCTCTGTGACCCTCTGCTCTCTTTCTCTCTCTCTTTTCCGTCTCTGTCTGTCTCTGACTCTGTCTCTCTCACTCTGCCTCAGACCTCTGTGACCCTCTGATCTCTGTCTCTCTCTGGCCCTATGTGTCTCTTTTTCTCCTGTCTCTGTCTCTCCTTGCCTTCTCTGTCTCTCTGTCTGTGGCTCCACGCCTGTGTCTCTGTCCGTCTCTCTCTGTGTCTCTCTGTCTGTGGCTCGGCACCTGTGTCTCTGTCCGTCTTTTTCTGTCTCTGCTTTCCTCCTGTCTTCTCTCATGTCTCTCGGTCTTTGTTTTCCTCTCTGTGTTGGTCTCTGTCCCCCTGTTTCTGTGTCCTTGTCTCTGATTTCTCAGCACCCACAGCACTATTTATTGTCTAGTCTTTCAACTCTGTCTCTGTCTGTCTCCCTGTGGCTCCCTGGATCAGAATGCAGGTGGGAAAGAGGTTTAATTAAGTGAGTTTAGAACAACCTGGGTGCGTGAATCATCTTTTTCAACTCTTAAGCTTTCTGGGCTCTGAGTGCAGATCAAATATTTCTGAAAAAACATAGCATCCAAAGTGAGATGTGCTGTGAGTGTAAAAATACACAATGAATTTCGAAGATCTGGTGTGGAATAAAGAATATAAATTCTCATTGATTTTTTTACATTGGTTACATGTGGAAATGACAAGTTTGAATATATCAAGTTAAGTATGTTACTAAGATTAATTTTACCTGTTTCTTTTTCCTTTTTAATTTTATTTTTTTGAGACAGGGTCCCACAAGTTGCCCAGGTTGGTCTTGAACTCATGGGCTCAAGTGATCTGCCTGCCTCAGGCTCACAAGGTGCTGGGATTATAGGCATGAGGCACTGCACCTGGTCCAGGTTTCTTCTTAAACATTCCCTCCTGGGCCCCTGTCTAGAATGTCTCCTCCTCTTTACCCTGATTTTATTTGTTGTCAAGTCTGTAAGTCTGTATTCATTTCCCGTTGCTGCTGTCGTTATTACCACAAACTTAGTGGCTGAAAACAAAAGAGACACATTCTCTTACAATGCCAGAGGTCATGAGTCCAAAGCCAGTCTCACTGGGCTAAAGTCAAAGTGTCAGGCTGATTCCTTCAGGATGCCTCAGAGGAGGCTCTGTTTGTTCACTGTTTCCAGCTTTAAGATGTCAGCTGCATGCCTTGGCTGGTGGCCGCTTCCTCCGTCTTCAAAGCCAACAGTCGCATCATCCTGACCTCTGCTTCATGTACTCACCCCCCTTCTCTGACTGACTCTTCTGTCTCCCTCTTATGGGTGATCAGGTGATCTTTGTGATTACCTTCAGCCCTTGTGCTAGGATTACAGGCGTGAGCCACCACGCCCTGCCGGCTGTGGTTTCTTTCTGAAAGGAGAGGAGAGAGGCTTATTATTTCTGTTTCATAAAAGGACTTTGTTGCTTTCTGGCTCCTTGGGTTATGGAGTGAAATTCATTGCAATTCCTTAGGGTCTCTACCCGGGCCACCCATAGAGGGCGCTCTTGAGTAAATGCAGGCTGCAGACACATCTGGCCTCTTAGATTCTGGACTTTTTTGTTGGCTTGTTTGTTTGAATGGATCAGGAGCATTAAAAGGTCAAGAGATTTCAAGTTTCTCTTGAAAAGACCACGGTTATCAGTCAACATCACGCCTGCATTCCCACGCGGCCAGAATCCAGCATCAGCAGGTGCTGAGTGGCCACCCCGGGGGCACCCTGCGGTTTTCCTTGGCCCCCACACAGTCAGCTTCCCTCATTTATACTTCCTGCCTGGCCCCAGGAGGTGGCTGAGTTTGTGACCTCAGCGGAGGAAAAAGTGAAGGCATGGACACACAGAGACGTGGATATAAAGAGATCAGAGGGAAAGAAAGTCACAAATCACAAACAACACAACAAAATGAGTCATCCATCATCCTGACCGTCACCGTCATCGTCATCATAGCTACTCTCATAACATACTTTATCTTTTGCCAGGCATTATTCTGGGCTCTTTATAAGTGTGAACTCATTTAAAATATCTCCTCAGCATCCTATGAGGTAGGACCTGTTATCAGCCCCACTTTAAGGATTTAAAGAAAGAGTCGCAGAGAAGCTCCGGGTTGTTTGTAGAAAACTGAGTGGGCAGGTTCTTACCCGGTATTTGCACTCCCCAAGCTCGGGGCAGGTGCGCCTACCACGGTGCAATACTGCCACCTTGTGGAGCCGGGGAGACATACCAAGGGAGGACTAAAGGTTGTGGGTCCAGGGCTCTCTTGCACCAGTCACAGCATCCAGCTCTGGCTCCAGACAGGAGCAGAGGTGGCAGGAAGCAGGGCTGGCTGCCACCAGAGCTTTCCACCTGGAGACACCAAGTCCTGGTCCAGACTTTGGGTCTCTCAGATGTAAAGGGAGGGGCTTGGGTGAGTGCGCGGCTCACGCCTGTAATCCCAGCATTTTGGGAGGCTGAGGCGGGCGGATTACGAGGTCAGGAGATTGAGACCACCTGGCTAAAACGGTGAAACTCCGCCTCTACTAAAAATACAAAATAATTAGCCGGGTGTGGTGTCACATGCCTGTAGTTCCAGCTACTCCGGGAGGCTGAGGCAGGAGAATCACTTGAACCTGGGAGGCGGAGGTTGCAGTGAGGTGAGATCGCGCCACAGCACTCCAGCCTGGGTGACAGAGCGAGACTCCATCTCAAACAAACAAACAAAAGAAAAAAAAAAGGGAAGGGGCTCAAGCGTGACATCAGGTAAGGGCTGAGAGTGTCTGGCCTCAGGGTTTGCCTTCCTCAGCTGAGGATAGCCACATCGTGTGGGTTTGTGTGAAGTTTCAATGGGGACGTCCACGCAACACGTCGGACACCCAAGAGCCCAGCAAATGGTATCTCCAGTTATTGCTATGAATATAATGAAGTCATATGGTGACCTTGGGTGTCTTTCGGAGCCATCTCCCGCTCCTCTGTGCACCCATATACTCAAATAATGACCATGGAGATAATAATAATAATTAACCACTCACACATATTGAGTGGTTATAGTCATTTTTTAAAAATAGAGACAGGGTCTCACTATGTTGCCCAGGTTGTTCTTGAACTCCAGGCCTCAAACAATCCTCCCACCTCAGCCTCCCAAAGTGCTGGGATTATAGGCGTGAGTCACCGCACCCGGCAGAATCTTTGAGTTATTGTACTTAACCTTATAGGATAAAATCCTAAGTCTGTCTTTAAAAAAAAAAAAAAAAAGTGCAGATCCAGCGCTCTCACCTGCACACTCAGTTATCTGTAAACAATTTCTGAATTGATTTATTTCCCCATTTGAAAAGGAAATCAACTTTTCTCAGTGAAACGCTCACTGGCTAGATTTGTTAGATTGGGGAAAGGTAAGAAGACAGCTCATCTTTTTTCACTTCTGCACTTACTCAGGGGGAGAACAGTGGCACTAATTGCTAACACGTGCTAAGCATGTGCTCTGTAAAACAGTTTTAACGGATTTGCAGCAAGTAACTTATTTATATTCCCAGCCATCCTAGGAAGTTGCTACTGTTTCTGTCACCACTATAAATGGGGGAAACTGAGGCAAAGGGTAATTGAAGTCCTTTTCTAAGCCCAGGTGCCATGGCTCACACCTTTTAATCCCAGCATCCTGGAAGGCTGAAGAGGGAGGATTGCTTTAGTCCAGGAGTTCGAGGCCAGCCTGGGCAAGGTAGTGAGACCCCCCCCCAGCTTCTTCTCTATTAAAAAAAATTTTCTTTAAGTCATTTGCGAAGGTCACACAATAAGGAGCAGCCAGGTTTGGACTCAGGGACTCTGGCACGTGTGTGTGTAACATCATTTCTATTTAATTTTTTGAATAAAATATATTTTTGGCCAGGCACAGTGACTCACACCTGTATTCCCAGCACTTTGGGAGGCAGAGATGTGTGGATCACTTGAGTCCAGGAGTTTGAAACCAGCCTGGCCAACATGGTGAAACCTCGTCTCTACTAAAAATGCAAAAGTTAGCTGGGCGTGGTGGTGGGTGCGTGTAGTCTCAGTTATCAGGAGGCTGAGGCGGGAGAATCGCTTGAACCCGGGAGGAAGAGGTTGCAGTGAGCCAGGATCACGCCACTGCACTCCGGCCTGGGCGACAAAGCAGGACTCCATCGCAAGAAAAAAAAAGAGAGAAGACAGTATTTTTACATGGTAAAAAAACAAAACATGTTTATAAAAAACAGTGATCAACCTCCATTCTAACTTTGTTTCCCGCCTGTTCTGTCTTCATCCCTCTTCAAAACACAAAAACTAGAATGTTTTTTGGATCATCTTCCAGGGTTTTGTGACACATGAACAAACGCATACAAACATGTGTTTTATATTTTTCCTCTTGTCTTTAGCCATCAGGCCTGGCTCCAAACCAAGAAAGGCATCTCCCGGAGCCTAGAACACTTGGTGAATTCTCTTTCCTGTTACGAGCATTGAAGACCTGTAATGCCTGGTTAGTGTCGAGGTTTGTGAAACACTGTTTGGATAATTACTCAAGTTATAAAACAATAGCTGGTGTGAAAATTACAGATGATTCATAATTACACATATGACTGTCAGGCTTTCTGCTAGAGGATCTTTCAGCCAAGGAGGACTCAGTGGGAGGGACTTTTTTTTTTTTCCTAAAGGGATCTTGTTTTCATTTTGCAATGATTAGAGCTGGCCAGAAAATAGACACTGACAATAAAGCAAATAAAATCGAATGGAAAATGCAGCCAGAGAGATCTGGGGGGGGTGATAACATTTTTTACTGAGCACTTCCCATATGCCAGACACATTCTTATTATGACATTTTATTTTGAAATAGTTCAAAACTCTCAAAAAGTTGCAAAATAGTGCAGAGAATGCCCATGTACCCTTCATCCAGATTCTCCTTTTTTTTTTTGAGTCTTGTTCTGTCTCCAGGCTGGAAGGCAGTGGCATGATCTTGGCTCACTGCAACCTCCGCCTCCTGGGTTCAAGGAATTCTCTTTCATCTGCCTCCCCAGCAGCTGGGATTACAGGCAAGTGCCATCACACCCGCTAATTTTTGTATTTTTAGTAGGGACAGGATGTCACCATGTTGGCCAGGATGGTCTTGATCTCCTGACTTGGTGATCCACTTGTCTCGGCCTCCCAAAGTGCTGGGATTCCAGGCGTGAGCCACCGCACCTGGCTGGTAACACTTTTTATAAGGATAGTACACTGTCAAAACTAGGAAAATGACATAGATACTATGCTGTTAACTCAGGTAGAGACCTTACATGGATTTCATCGTTTTTTACATCTCTCTCTCTGTCTCTCTCTCCACCCCATCCCCACTGTCTGTTTGTCTCTGTTTCTCTCTGTCTCTCTTTCATGTCTATAGATAAAGGTAGCCATCACCACAGTTGGGATACAGAACTATTTCATCACCATAAAGAAATTTTCAGCCTGGGCGCGGTGCCTCACACCTGTGATCCCAACACTTTAGGAGGCTGAGGTGGGTGAATCATTTAAGGTCAAGAGTTCGAGACCAGCCCGGTCAGCATGGTGAGATCCCATCCCTACTAAAAATACAAAAAATAGCTGGGTATAGTGGTACATGACTGTAGTCCCAGCTACTCAGGAGGCTAAAGCACCAGAATTCTCTGAGGTAGCTAAAATAATCAAGTTCATCCCGACAGAAAGTAGAATGGTGGTTGCCAGGAGCTGCTAGGAGAAGGAAATGGGGAGTTGACGAGTGAGTGTAGATGTTCAGTTTTGCAAGATGAAGAAGGCCTGGAGATTGGTTGCATAACAGCGTGAATACACTTAACACTACTGAAGTAAGCACTTAAAAATGAATAAGGCTGGGCGTGGTGGCTCACGCCTGTAATCCCAGCACTTTGGGAGGCCAAGGTGGGCAGATCACCTGAGGTCAGGAGTTCGAGACCAGCCTCGCCAACATGGAAAAACCGAGGTCTCTACTAAAAATACAAAAATTAGCCAGGCGTTGTGGTGCGCACCTGTAATACCAGCTACTCAGGAGGCTGAGTCAGGAGAATTGCTTGAAACTGGGAGTCTGAGATCATGCTGCTTCACTCTCCAGCCTGGGCAACAGAGCAAGACTCCATCAAAAAAAAAAAAAAAAAAAAGGCTAGGCATGGTGGCTCACGCCTGTAATCCCAACACTTTGGGAGGGTGAAGCGGGTGGATGGGTGGACTATGAGGTCAGGAGTTTGAGACCAGCCTGGCCAACATGGTGAAACCCCATCTCTACTACAAATACAAAAACTAGCTGGGTGTCGTGGTGCACGCCTGTAATCCCAACTTCTGTGGGCCATATAGTTTCTGTTATAACCAATCAACTCTGCTTCATTGAACAAATCATACTCAATATGTAAATGAGTAAGCATGGCTGTGTTCCAATAAAACTTTATCTACAAAAGAAAAAAAAAAACTCCTGAGGCTTACGTGGGTTACAGACTTTGTGAAACATCATTTAGTCAGCTGTGTAAATTATACCACACTGACTAAGTGTGAGCACTAGTGGTGTTTCCCTTACTTGTTTTCAGTGGAGATATACGGCCTTGGCTTACTTCTTAAGGTGCACTGTTTTAAAAAGCTATAAAAACTCAGGAAAAGCTCCTAACTGTGAAGATGAACAATTTCACTCATCTTTGTCTACTGCCTTGCAGGGGTGTTTTGGTAGAGTGGTTTCTCGACAGTTTTTCTTGAAACCCAAATCCAAATCTAAAGCTTTGCTGAGTGATCCATTGCCCTTGAAACAACCCTGTGAGGTTGCACTGTCATTCTTCCACTTGGCTTGGAAGGCTGTGTGCCCAGCTGCTGTGCTGTCCTGTCTCTGACCAGCACACACACACACACGAATGTCAACATTGGTTTCCTCTGGTGGGTGAGATCATGAGTGTTTCTTCATTTTTGTTTTTTGAGACAGAGTCTTGCTCTGTCCCTCAGGCTGGAGTGCAGTGGTATGATCTCGGCTCACTGCAACCTTCGCTTCTGGGGTTGAAGCGATTCTCCTGCCTCAGCCTCCCCAGTAGCTGGAATTATAGTCTCCCGCCACCACGCCTGGCTAATTTTTGCATTTTTGTAGAGACGGGGTTTCACCACGTTGGCCAGGCTGGTCTCGAACTCCTGGCCTCAAGTGATCCATCTGCCTTGACTTCCCAAAGTTCTGGGATTATAGACCTGAGCCACTGAGCCCTGCCCAGGCTGGTTTTTTTTACCTTGGGGAGAGGGGTATTTGTTGGCCTTTATCTGCATCACTTTTTTCACTGTCATGGGCAGGCC
The DNA here is from genome assembly GCF_030222135.1 of Aotus nancymaae. Lineage (NCBI taxonomy): Eukaryota > Metazoa > Chordata > Mammalia > Primates > Aotidae > Aotus > Aotus nancymaae. Next base: position 4,605,260 of record NW_026988441.1, on the reverse strand, counting down.
GGGGTTTTTATGATCAGAAATGCTTTCATGGAATGTAAAGCCATCCTTTACATGTAGAGGGAAGAGGGAGGGGTGATCAGCTACCCTATAAAGGGGAGGCCCCTGTCCAGGCTAGAATTCAGTCTCTGACCATGGTGCTGAGTAGTGTGGGGCTTCCATAACACAAGCTCACAGACACACATACACACACAGTCACATACTCTCATGCTCACTCACACACGTCTCATGCTCACACACAAAATCACAGATCTACATAAAACACCTACCAGCACACACTCACACTCTCACAGCACACTCAGACACAACCTCACACTCACACCCACTTACACACATTCACACTAACTTACCATGAAGACCCACGGCTTTCGGGGCCAAGATCAGAATCAACCTGCCTCTTTCTTCTGTACTATTTCCAGAGGTTCCCGGATGACCCTTGGGCTGAACTTTGTATTTTATTTTGGTCCCAAGGAAATACAACACTGTAAGATCCAGCTGCTGCTTTAATCCAGGCTTAGTTGCAATGAAAGAAAACCTCAGGCCACATGCTAGGATGGGACATAATGAGGAAGTTTAGGAGGAAAAAAGTTGATTAAATACCTTGGGAATATGGAGCTCTGGTGTGGGCATCCTCCTTTGTTGAAAAGATAAGGTAGATGGTTGAAAAGTATATTCAAACCTGTTATTGAATTCCAAAGAGAAACCACAGCAACAATAAAACAATTTGGCAGGTGGGATGAAGATCTTGGTTAAGCTGGCTGTATTTATATTTCACGTTTTGCTGTCACAAAACTAATTCCTGGGTCGTTCATTTGTTTGAAGCTCCCTGGTGAGCGTGGGTTTGTTACTATCATCTATGAAATCTGAATGATCAGTAAGGATAGAGCCGGATGCGGTGGCTCACCCCTGTCATCCCAGCACTTTGGGAGGCTGAGGTGGGCAGATCACTTGAGGCCAGGAATTCAAGACCAGCCTGGCCAACATGGCAAAACCTCGTCTCTACTAAAAATACAAAAATTAGCCAGACGTGGTGGTGCACACCTGTAATCCCAGTTACTCGGGAGGCTAAGGCAGGAGAATCGCTTGAACTGGGGGGCGGAGGTTCCAGTGAGCTGAGGTCGTGCCACTGCACTCTAGTCTGGACGACTAAAGCAAAACTCTATCTGAAAACAACAACAACAACGTGGAACCAGATGATTGGTCTGCGCCAACTCTGGGGCAGGCACTATGCATGAGGGGGAATTGTCATCTTGGTGTTACAGGTGAAAAGTGTGAGCTATACAGCAGGGCTCAGAGAAGTCAAGGAACCTGCCCAAAATTAGACAGCAGGGAATGGCTCACAGGATTGTAGGACTCCAAATTTCTTTTCTTCTTCTTCTTTTTTTTTTTTTTTGACATGGAGTCTCTCTCTGTCACCCAGGCTGGAGTGCATTGGCGTGATCTCAGTTCACTGCAACCTCCACCTCCTGCGTTCAAGCGATTCTCTTGCTTCAGCCTCCCAAGTAGCTGGGATTACAGGCGCCCACCACCACGCCCGGCTGAGTTTTGTATTTTTAGTAGAGACGAGCTTTCACCATTCACCATGTTGGCCAGGGTGGTCTCGAATTCCTAACCTCAAGTGATTCACTCACGTCGGCCTCCCAAAGTGCTGGGATTACAGGCTTGAGCCACAGGCCTGGCCCTGAACTCCAAATTACACGCCCCTCCCACAACTTTCCTGGGTCCCAGCTCAGATCTTTCAAAGGCCTCAAGGTGGCACGACAGAGCAAATGGTGGATTCCGCTAACTTGGCGTTACAGTTTCTTCCCGGGCTGCTTGTCGGGTGGTGGAGCGCTTGAACGTGCACACGAAACACCTGGGGATCTCGTGGAAATGCTGTTTCTGATTCAGCTGATCTGGAATGGGATTATGTTTTTAACTCGCTCCCAGGGCCTCTTGCTTCAGCTTTGAGCAGCAAGAGCTTCATTCAGTTGGATGAACAGCCCTGGCCACACCTGTGCAGGCAGCGAACTCCAGAACAGTAACAGTGACGTTCATAACAATCACAAACAACCATTGCCACATGTTTATTCTGTCCTGGCCTCTGTGTTCCTGCCTTGATGCGCATTCCCTCCTTTAACACTCAAGGCAGTCTTATGAAGTAGCATCATTTTACAGAGTAGGAAACAGGTAGAATTGAACCAGTCTGTCTGCTACACCCCTTCCCTTTTTCCTACAGTATAGATGCCATCCCTGGGGGACTCAGCCCAAGGCATGGGGAGGGGAAGAGAGGCCAGGGCTCTGGGGCATTGACTGCAAGGCTGAGGGGTGGGACGAGGCCACTGAGACAGCGGGATTGTGATAATTAGGAGAAAGAGTGAGATCAAGGATCTGCTAAGGGTCGTCGCGGTGGTTCAGGCTTGTAATCCCAGCAGTTTGGGAGGTTGAGGTGGGCAGATTGCTTGAGGTCAGGAGTTCGAGACCAGCCTGGCCAACATGGTGAAACCCCATCTCTACTAAAAATACAAAACATTAGCCAGGCATGATGGTGCGTGTCTGTAGTCCCAGCTACTTGGGGGGCTGAGGCAGGAGAATTGCTTGAACCTGGGAGTCACAGGTTGCAGTGAGCCGGGATCGTGCCACTGCACTTTAGCCTGGGTGACAGAGCAAGACTCCTCCAAAAATAAATAAATAAATAAAGATCTGCAAAGGGAGCCGAGACCCTGCACTACCTCCCTTACAACTGTCACCGCAGGAATCATTCTCTCTCTCTTTCTTTCTTCTTGTTTCTCCCTCTGTTTGCCATTCTCTTTCTAGGTCTCTCCTGGGTCTCTTTCTCTTCATCTCCCCTCCTCCCTCCCACCTTTCCTTCCTCAATCCCTCTTGCTCTCCCTATGTCCTTCTTCTATCACTTTCTCTATGGTCAGTGTCTCAGTCAGTCTCTCTCTCTCTCTCTCTCTCTCTCACTTTCTGTCTCCATCTCCAAAGCTAGCTCTTCCTCTATTTCTGAGTCTTTCTTTCTCTACCCTCCCTGCCCCCAGTCTCTTTACATTTGAGTCTTGCCGGTAAGGTGGTGTGAGCCTACAGTCCCAGCTACTCGAGAGGAGGATCCCTTGAGTCCAGGAGTTTGAGTACAGAGCCTGGGCAACATAGCAAGATTCTGTCTCAAAAGAAAAATTCTGAGTCTGTCTCTGTCTCCTGAGTTGCTCACTTTAAGCCTCTTTGAGTAATCTGCCTTAAATTTATTCTAGTATGTCTCTCTCTTCCTCTCTTTCTTCCTCTTTCTCCCTTCCTCTCTCCCTTCTTCCTCTTCCCTCCAAATCTGTCTGTCTCTCTCCATCTCCCTCTCTCTGAGTCTGTCTTTACATCTCTGAGTCTCTCCTTTTTTTTTTTTTTAGCCTGTTGCCCAGGCTAAAGTGCAATGGCACAATCTTGGCTCACTTCAACCTCTGCCTCCTGGGTTCTAGTGATTCTCCTGCCTCAGCCTCCCGAGTAGCTGGGATTACAGGCACCCACCAATATGCCCGACTAATTTTTGTATTTTTAGTAGAGACGGAGTTTCACCATGTTGGCCAGGCTGGTCTTGAACTCCTGACCTCAGGTGATCAGCCTGCCTCGGCCTCCCAAAGTGCTAGGATTGCAGGGGTGAGTCACCATGCCCAACAGAGTCTCTCTTTAAAGTTCTCAGAGTCTCGCTCTTCCTTGCTTCCTACCCCTTCACCTCACATCCTTCTGGCTTTGGCCCTAGGTGACGATTGCTTTCATTGGCTCAACCTAGTGTTGTGGATGTGGGCAGGGGGTCAGCACTCCTACGTCCTTGACTCAAATTCCGGCTCTGCCAAGTACCAGCTGCAGAAATTGAGCCAAATTCACCAAACCTCCCTGCTCCTCAGCCTCCTGGCTTGCTGAGGGCCTCCTTCCTAAGGTTTCTGGAAGGACCAGGAGGGATAAGCATGCAATGAATGCAGTGAGGTGTCTGGCACTCCGTGAATGGTAGCTCTTGTCATCACCATCATCATCATCATTATTACTAATAAAAGGTAACCCACAGCCAGCCTCTCTGTAGCCAACAATTAGATGCTTATCTGGTGTGTGGAATGCATGGGGGGAGGGGCCCTCCCACCAATAAAATTGGGGCCACTCCCTGACCTCGGTTTCTTGCCAGGATCAACCACCCCAAGAGCGAGGACACAGGGCGGAGGATGCGCCAGCTTTCTGAGCCACACCTGCTGACACTTTTCGCCCTCAGTCAAAGCCTGTCTGAGATCCTCATCCAGTTCTGTGCATTTCATTGTTTTTCTTTTTTAAAAGTTACTTATTTCTTTGCTTTTTTATTTTAGAGACAGGTCTTCCTGTGTTGCCCAGGCTGGTCTTGAACTCCTGGGCCCGAACGATCCTCCTACCTTGGCTTCCCAAAGTGCTGGGATTACAGGCGTGAGGTGCAATTCTGTGGGTTTCAGAGGGATGTGTATTCAGGCGGGAACCAGCCACCGATGGGTTAGATTAAGTGTCTGGTTTAACAAGGTAGGGGTATAAAACAGCATCAGGAGGTAGCCACAATGAGCAGAGACCACAACACACACACACACAGACACACACACACACAGACACACAGGGCTCAGCCCCAAGTCAACATCCATGCAAGCTATGGCTTGGCAATCAAACAAGCTACTTTTTACTCTGTTTATAGCTTAGGTGAAGAGGCTGAGTATTAAATGCATTATTATCATCACTGGTTCACACAGAATCCTTTCTTCATTCTCTCTCTTTCCCCTTCCCTGCCTTCTTTTCCTCCCTCCCACTCTCCCTCAGTCTTACCAGATGTGCAGTGTGGTTCTTATATGTGTGTGATTTTCATTTATGCAACTGGCATCTGATGATAGTCTTACTCTATCCTAAACCACTTTGAAAATAGCAACTGTGTTGTTAAGGCCCACCCATGCTGTTGTATGTTCATTTTTTTTTTTTTTTTTTTTTTTTTTTGAGTGGAGTTTTGCTCTTTTTGCCCAGGCTGGAGTGCAATGGCACGATCTCGGCTCACCGCAACCGCCACCTCCCGGGTTCAAGCTATTCTCCTGCCTCAGTCTCCCGAGTAGCTGGGATTATAGGCATGTGCCACCACGCCCAGCTATTTTTGTATTTTTAGTAGAGACGGGGTTTCTCTATGTTGGTCAGGCTGGTCTCGAACTCCAGACCTCAAGTGATCCACTGGCGTCAGCCTCCCAAAGTGCTGGGATTATAGGCGTGAGCCTCCGCACCCGGCTGTGTGTTCATACTTGTGTTTGTTGCATCTGACCACTGCACAGAAACTTCATGGCGGGGTGTCTACCACATTCACACGATTCCCTGCTGATGGGCACTCGGTGGCTTCCAGTTTCTGGCCACTGCAAAGAACACTGCAAGGCACAAGCTTGTACGTGTCCCCTTGTGGGTGTGTAAGAATTTCTTTGGGATGTATAGCCAGGAGAGAAATCGCTGAGTCACAGGGTGTGTGTATACTTGTTTGGTGAAATAACGTCAGCTCCATCTTCATAATTGGAGACACCACACTCAGCCCAGTTGCACTTGAACATTCTAATGTCTTCACATCCCTGACAGTCCTTGACCTTATTCACCCTTCTCATTTCCCCCAGACTGCTTGATGTAAAGTGATATCTCATTGTTGTTTCAGTATCTAGCAAATTTGAACCACCTCCCCAACCCCCGTCTCTGTCTCTGTCTCTCTCTCGGTCTCTCTCTCTCTCTCGACAGGGTCTCACTCTGTGATCTTGGCTAACAGCAGCCTCCTAGGCTCAAGTGTTTCGCCATGTTGCCCAGGCTGGTCTCGAACTCCTGAACTCAAGTGATCTGCCTGCCTTAGCCTCCCAAAGTGCCAGGATTACAGGCATGAGCCACTGCGCTTGGCCTTGAACATCTCTATATGCATGTTAGCTTTTCTTTTATCCATTTACCCATAAGGATATCCATCTTTTTTTCACATTAATTCACAGGTGCTTCTTGCAAATTGTAGGTTCAAGTTCTTTGTCCATTTTGGATATTAAAAATAACTTTTCCCATTCTGATAAATGCCTATTAATGGTCCTTACCTTCCCTCAAACCAAAATGTTTAATTTTTTATATAATCAAACTAATCAATGTTTTGTCATATGATATGTGTTTTTTAAGTCTTAAGAAGTCATTCCAGACAGGCATGGTGGCTCACACCTGTAATCCCAGCACTTTGGGATGCCAAGTAGGCAGATCGTTTAAGGTCGGTAGTTTGAGACCAGCCATGGCAAAACCCCTGTCTCTATCTACCAAAAGCCACAAAGAGTAGCTGGATGCAGTGGTACCCGCCTGTAGTTCCAGCTACTTGAGAAGCTGAGGCACGAGACTCTCTTGAGCCTGGGAGGCAGAGATTGTAGTGAGCCGAGATCATGCCACTGCATTCCAGCTTGGGTGATAGAGTAAGATTCTGTCTCCAAATATATAAATATATATATATATATATATAATCGTGGTGAAAAAAATACATATATACCTACCATGATTTTTTCTATTAATTTTATAATATCGTTCACACGGTGGTCCTTAGTACAGCTGGAATCCACCTTCACTTGTAGTATGATAACTCTAGGTTTATTTTTCTCTGCACAGTGGACCAGTTTTTCTAATGCCACTTACTAAATATACCATCGTTCTCCCACTAATTTGTGTTGCTATTTTATCTTATATGAACTCCCTAATATATTATATGCTGATGCATCCATTTCCTATGGTTCCCTTTCTGGGATCTCTCTCCTGCCTCTCTGGTCTACTTGTCTGTTCTTGCACTGATCCCACCCTTTTTTAAAAACATTGATTTTGTTTTGTAGCATGTCTTCATATCTAGTAGGGCAAGGAGCTTATTTCTTGCACCACCACGGCCCTATTTTTCTCACCGCCTACATCACCATGCAGGAAATACACTGATCGCCTCCACCCTTAATGGGAATGATGGACAGACACCTGTCCCCTCCTGGTTCTGGACCCAGCCTCCATGTTAAAAAGGACACATCCTCATCCCAGAAAAGAAAGTCGAGGCTGCCCAGGAAAATGTGCGCAATGTCTTAGCTCAGCTCTCAGTTTCTAGAAACTTCATTTCCCATACCCTCCTCTCTATATCAGCATACAGAAAGCCAACTACAGTAGCCCAGACACCCAAGATTGTATTCTGCCCATTCCAAGCCCAGATGTAGGAAGTTCATGTATGGAGCTCTTAAGGAAATCATCAGAAATGTGAGCTGCTTTTTGTAATCCCATCTTCTTTTTTTTTTTTTTTGAGATGGAGTCTCACTCTGTCACCCAGACTGGGGTGCAGGGGTGCGACCTCAGCTTACTGTAACCTCTGCCTCTCAGGTTCAAGTGATTCTCCTGCCTCAGCCTCCTGAGTAGCTGGGGCTACAGGTGCACACCACCACGGCCAGCTAATTTTTTGTATTTTTAGCAGAGATGGGGTTTCACCATATTGGTCAGGCTGATCTTGAACTCCTTACCTGGTGATCTGTCTGCCTTGGCCTCTAAAGTGCTGGGATTACAGGCATGAGCCACTGTGTCCGGCCTATAATCCATCTTTATCCTTTAGCTTTTATTTTCATCATGCAAGGTGGCTGGTCCACCTCCAAGCATCCATATTCCAAGTGAGAAGAGGCAAAAGGGTTTTTTCTTTTCCTTTTTCTTTTTTTTTTTTTTTGAGATGGAGTCTGACTCTGTCGCCCAGGCTGGAGTGCAGTGGTGTGATCTTGGCTCACTGCAACCTCTGCCTCCTGGGTTCAAGCGATTCTCCTGCCTCAGCCTCCTGAGTAGCTGGGATTACAGGTGCCCAGCTAGTTTTTGTATTTTTAGTAGAGGCGGGGTTTGAACTCCTGACCTCTTGATCCACCCACTTCAGCTTCCCAAAGTGTTGGGGTTACAGGCATCAGCCACCACACCCACCTACTCCCTCTCTTTTATCAGAAAAACAAAAACTTTCCCAGAAACTCTAGCTTTGTTTTATTGCTTAGAACTGGATCCCACGGCCACCCGGATGTATCCAGGTCATGTGCCAGTCTAAGCAATACTTGGGCTCATCAGTAATGCAGTCGGAAGAATGATGAGTACATCTCAGTTGCACCCAGCTTGCCCTGTGCCAAGTCAGACAAGTCACAAAACACCAACCTCTGCCTCTTAGTCCACACGCATCTCTCCTCCGTTTGCTTGTTTTCCCTTGAGCCCGAACCTGATGGGGAAATGCATCCAGGCTCAGCCATTACCAAGAATCAGCGTGGGGATACTGCTTGCATCTTTGGTGGATAGAGAGCCAAGCACACTGCTTCTCCTAAACTCTTTTTTATTTTTCTTGAGACAGGGTCTGGCTATGTTGCCCAGGCTGGTCTCGAACTCCTGGGCTCAAGCAATCCTCCTGCCTCAGCCTTTGAAGTAGTTGGATTGCAGATGTGAGCCACCACGCTCGGCCTCTCTTCTTTTCATCACGGTTTTAGCAATTGTTCCACCAGCATACTACCTTTACAACTGTTGAAGAAACTAGAAACTACCCAAATGTCTCCTCATAGTAAAAAAAATGGATCAATATGTCAGAATACATTTACACAATGGTGTACTGTGCGGTGATGAGAATGAAACATTGACAACCATAAACAAAAACCACACAATATGTAATATTGAGCCCCAGCCCCCCCGCGCAAAAAAAATGCTGGGTGTGGTAGCTCACTCCTGTAATCCCAGCACTTTGGGAGGCCAAGACAGGCAGATCATGAGGTCAAGAGATCAACACCATCCTGGCCAACATGGTGAAACCCTGTCTTTACTAAAATACAAAAATTAGCTGGGTGTGGTGGCATGTGTATGTGGTCCCATCCTTGAACCCGGGAGGCAGAGGTTGCAGTGAGCCAAGACTGTGCCACTGCACTCCAGCCTGAGCAACAAGAGTGAGACTCTGTCTCAAAAAAAAAAAAAAGAAAAAAGCCCAACACAAAATAATATAGTACACTAATGAGTTTTTATTTATATAAACTTATAATACTTCTATATATCTATCTAGGTAAATAAATTGTATGTTTATACATTGTTCATAAATGGGCAAAATTAACTTACAGTGATAGACGTCATGAAAGTCCCTACACTTAGGGAGAAGTCATGAAAAGTCGCTACCCTTGGCCAGGTGCAGTGGCTCACGCCTGTAATCCCAGCACTTTGGGAGGCCAAGGCAGGTAGATCATGAGGTCAGGATTTCGAGATCAGCCTCACCAACATGGTAAAACCCCATCTCTACTAAAAATACAAAAATTAGCTGGGCTTGGTGGCGCGCGCCTCTAATCCAAGCTACTCGGGAGGCTGAGGCAGGAGAAACACTTGAACCCAGGAGGCAGAGACTGCAGTGAGCCGAGATCGCGCCATTGCATTCCAGCCTAGGTAACAGAGCAAGACTCCATCTCAGAAAAAAAAAAAAAAAAAAAAAGTCGCTACCCTTGCAGTCAGGGAGGTGTAGGTAGTGGTGGAAGTGGCTACACGTGGCGGGGGAGGTAGTGACTGCAAGGGGACCCCACTGGTTTTTCTGGGGAGCTCCTTATGTTCTGTGGCTCCGTCTGGATGCTGGTTACAAGGGCGTGTTCTGTTTTGTGAAAATCCACTAGCATTTATGATACTTCTGTGCATGTTTCTTTATGCTCATTATCCTTCAATAAAAGTTAATTTAGCCAGGTGGGGTGGCTTACACCTGTAATCCCAGCACTTCGGGAGGTCGTGGTGGGCGGATCACGAGGTCAGGAGTTCAAGACCAGCCTGACCAATATGGTGAAACCTCGTCTCTACTACAAATACAAAAATTAGTCAGGCGTGGTGGCATGAACCTGTAATCCCAGCTACTCAGGAGCCTGAGGCAGGAGAATCGCTTGAAGCCAGGAGGCTGAGGTTGCAGTGAGCCCAGATCACACACTGCACTCCAGCCTGGCGACAGAGTGAGACTCTGTCTCAAACAAAAAAAAAAAAGAAAAGAAAAAGGTAATTTGATGACAGAATCCTGATTTCACTCAAGGAGCAGCTCTACATGCTTTAGGGGAGCCCTCCACTCCAATCTCAAAAGAATAATCGTGTTTGGTTCAAATCAACCATGTTCATCTCTTCCCTGCTCCCCCTCCCCAAGTCTGTGACTGGCTTAGGAAAGGACGTGTGACCCAATTCTGGCCAGTAAGAATAAGATAAAATTCTGCTGGGGTGGTTTCTGGAAAAGTATTATCCTTCTCAAAGACAGACGCACTACAGGTGTTGATCTTAAGGATGATGACCCTCCGCCAGGGAGAAACAAGAGAAGCAGAGAGAAACAGACCGGAGCCCTGACGCCCTGTGCCTGGGGCCGTCCTTACCTGGGTTTCTTGATATGTGAAATTAAAACTATTTACTATTGAAGACAGCATGAATCTCCTCTTACTTGTTCCTCAAAGCAGCTTAACCAGAAACATCATTTTGGAAAATGCACTCAACACTGCCCCTTAGCTAGGATTCTGCTCCTATCTAGATTTTTTTTAATATTAAAAACAAAATTTGAGGCCAGGTGCGGTGGCTCACACCTGTAATCTCAGCACTTTGGGAGGCTGAGGCGGGTCGGTCACCTGAGGTCAGGAGTTTGAGACCAGCCTGGCCAACATATCGAAAGCCTGTCTCTACTAAAAACAGAAAAATTAGCCGGGCGTGGTGGCTCATGCCTGTAATCCCAGCATTTTGGGAGGCCAAGGTGGGTGGATCACGAGGTCAAGAAATTGAGACCATCCTGGCCAACATGTTGAAACCCTGTCTCTACTAAAATACAAAAATTAGCTGGGTGTGGTGGCATGCACCTGTATTTCCAGCTACTTGGGAGGCTGAGGCAGGAGAATCGCTTGAGCCTGGGAGGCAGAGGTTGCAGTGAGCCAAGATTGTGCCACTGCACACTGCACTCCAGCCTGGCAACAAAGAGAGACTCTGTCTCAAAAAATATATATATATATATAAATTAGCCAGGCATGGTGGTGCACACCTGTAGTCCCAGCTACTCGGGAGGCTGAGGCATGAGAATTGCTTGAACTGGGGAGGCAGAGGTTGCAGTGAGCCAAGATTGTGCCACTGCACTTCAGCCTGGGTGACAGAACGAGACTCTGTCTCAAACAAAACCAAACCATTGAATTACACCTGTACTATCTGCCCCTGTTTTCACACCACATTACACACCCTGGCACTCCAGCCTTTCTGGAATGTCCCCTAAAAAGTTGTGATGACTTGTAAATGGTTGGGCACAAAGGGGAAGAGAATGGTGATAATTATTGCATCATTTTCATGTATGCTTTCTTCTCTCACACCATTGACTGTTTATCAGGCAGCCACTTCTCATCTCTTCTTCCTTGCTGGCAAGGACTGTATCCTTGACAGAGAAATGCCAGAAACTCACTTTCCCAGCTTCTGTTGATGCTAGAGTGTCAGCACTGGGATCTTCTCCAGTGAGTGGTCATTGAGACCCAAGAACAGATCTGGGGGTGTGGCTGGAAAAGACTTTGTTTCCCAATGAAAAGAGCTCTGCCAACAGAGTCTCTCCTTCCTGCCTTTTGTCATGGTGTGTGAGGATGTGATGTCTGGAGCTGTGGCAGCCATTTTAAAGCCATGAGATTACAAGCCTAAAGGAGAAAGCTGACATATTTTCTTCTTCCTGCTAGAACATAAGCTTAAAGAAGGCAGGGGTTTGGTGTCTGTTTTATTAATCAGCCTATCCCAAGTGTCTATAATATTACCTGACTCTCATAGGCGCTCATTAGTTGAATAAATGAATGAATGAATGATTGCAGAGGACAGTAGAGAAGACAGATGGGTCCCTAATGACGTAATGTAGGAATCACCAAACCACAGTACTGCCCTCTTTCAGGGCTTCTTGTTATGTGAAATAATACATGTCCTTATTGCTTTATCCACTTTGAGTTGGGCATTTTGTTACTGATAAAAATTTTCTAGTGTTATTTCTTTTCCAGAGTGTTCAATTTCCAAGGTATTCTCTGGAGTGACTTTCTATAACCACCCCTGAGTAGTATCCTGAGGAATCTTAGAGCTGGATTGGCACGTGGAGATCATTATGTTTCAATCCTCCCATTTTACAGATAGAGAAACTGAGGTCCAGAAAAAGTACAAATGACCCTTACACAGGTCACTCAGAAAGCCCTGAAGACTGAAATGTCTGTCCATTGATGTGTTGTCTATTTCAGTGACCCCCATGCCTACAACCTTAGGGGTCCTGCCCTACCCACTGCTATGGATGAAGGGGTGGCTGCGGGATCCATGTTGCACTTTGTGGGACCACCTTTCAGACTGGAGACAGAATCTGCGTCTGACCCTAGGACAGCCAACTGGATTTTTTCTCTCTAGGGGCTATGAACTAAGAAAACCCAGTAACTGCAGCCAGTTACAGGGGTGACAGGAGACGCTTTGATGGGCAATAGGCAGTCAATGTGATGAGAAAACAGAGAAGAAAGAGACCATGAGAGATACCGAACTAGGGGAGAAGGGCTAGAGATCCCACAGGCAGCTGTTTCTGCTCTCACATTTTCCAATTTAAATTCACGGATATCCTATTGATAAGTGATAGGGTCTGGCTGTGTGACCCCACCCAAATCTCATCTTGAATTTTAATCTGAATCGTAATCCCCACGTGTTGGGGGCGGGATCTCGTGGGAGGTGATTAGATCATCGGCGTGGTTCCCCCCGTGGTATTCTCGTGATAGCAGTGAGTTCTGACAAGATCGGATGGTTTTGCAGTTTTCCCCTTCACTCTGCACGTCTCCCTTCTGCTGCTCTGTCAAGGACATGTTTGCTTCCCCTTCCACCATGATTGTAAGTTTCCTGAGGCCTCCCCAGCCATGCTGAACTATGAGTCAATTAAACCTCTTTCCTTTATAAATTACCCAGTCTCGGGTAGTATCTTGGGTAGCTTCTACTAAAAATACAAAAACTAGCTGGGTGTGGTGGTGCACGTGTGTAATCCCAGCTACTGGGAGGCTGAGGCAGGAGAATCGCTTGAACCTGGGAGGTGGAGGTTGCAGTGAGCCGAGATTGTGCCACTGAACTCCAACCTGGGTGATAAAGTGAGACTCTGTCTCAAAAAAAAAAAAAAAATTAGCCACCTGGCCAATATTTATGAAAAAATGAGAAGTAGTTCGACTGGACCTCTGTTCCTCACAACCCAAAAGTGACCTCCTAGACGAAACTCACCAGCCTGGAGCGGGAGATGCGACTTGCTCACAGCCACCCTGCACAGGGAGGAGACACACGCAGAGTCCACTTCTCAGTCAGTTTATTTCTGGGACTACATTCGGGTCACCGCTGCAGAGACGGGATGGGCCCAGAGAGAGACAGGGTCAGCCCATCGTGGGGGAAGGGGACCCTGAGTCCAGAAGACAGGGAGTCAGGGGTTGGAGAGAGGAACATTCATTCCCACCATCGCTGGGAAGGAGCCAGGGTCTGAAAGGGTTGTCGGGGCTGTCTCTGCAGCAGGTGGGGATGTCGGTGTGCTGAGTCCTGGAACGACTCAGGAGTTGGCCTGGATGGTTTCCTGGATCCACTTGTTGAACTTGCAGAGGTTGGTGTAGACGCCGGGTCTGTTGGGCTGGGCACAAGGGTAATCTCCCCAGGACACGAGTCCCTGCAGGGAGCCATTGCACACCACAGGCCCCCCAGAATCGCCCTGCAGGAGGGAAAGGGAGCCACAAGAGAGGCAGAGATAGCAGGTGGGTGGAAGGAGGCACAAGAGACCCAGAGACCCACACAGATGGAGAAGGAGACGGAGACGGACACACAGAGGTGGGATGTACAGAGATGAAGAGATGCAGAAAAAGACAGAGATGGAGAGGCAGGCAAAAAGAGACAAAGAGGGAGAGTGCTATTAAGATTTCACCCCAAATCCAACTTTTTTTTTTTTTGAGATGGAGTCTCGCTCTGTTACCCAGGCTGGAGTGCAGTGGTGTGATCTTGGCTCACTGCAACCTCCACCTCCCTGGTTCAAGCAACTCCCCTGCTTTAGCCTCTGAGCAGCTGGGATTACAGGTGCACGCCACCAAGCTTGGCTAATTTTTTTTGTATTTTTAGTAGAGACAGGGTTTCACCATATTGGCCAGACTGGTCTCCAACTCCTGGCCTCAGGTGATCTGCCCGCCTTGGCCTCCTAAAGTGCTGGGATTACAGGCGTGAGCCACTGTGTGCAGCTTATTTTTTGTATTTTTTAGTATAGACAGGGTTTCATCATGTTGACCAGGCTGGTCTTGAACTCCTGGCCTCAAGTGATTCGCCCGCCTCAGCCTCCCAGAGTGCTGGGATTACAGGCGTGAGCCACCACGCCTGGCTTCCAAGTCCAGCCTTTAGACCCCATTTGTCACTGTCCACTCAATCTTCCTCTTCCAGATTCCTCTTGTCTACACATCGTTTCCGGGGTCTGTGAGCCTTCCTCTCCACATTTCGAATCTCTGTCTCTACTTTCGTCCCAGTCTGTCTCCCTCGTCGTGTATTTCCTGGCCTCTTTCTCTTTCTCTCTCACTCTCCCCTCTGGCCTGTGCATGCCTTATTTCTCTTACTCAACACACTCCTTCCTCCCTCGGTCTCCACCAATCCATCCTTATACCTCCCTTCTGCAAAAGTACATTCTCAGGCCCTGGATGAGGGCTTCTCAACATGGGCACTGTGGGCATCTGAAGCTGGATAATGGTTTGTTGTGAGGCCTGCCCTGTGCATCACAGCACGTTGAGCAGCACCCTTGGCCTCTACCCACTAGATGCCAGTAATGCCCCCTCCAGTTGTGACAACAAAAATGTCTCCTGGTATTGCCAGTGTCTCCTAGGGGGCAGAATCACTCTGATAGAAATCCATTTGCTTGGACTGATTTGCATTTCCTGTCCTCAATTCCCCATACCTCCCTATGATTACCTTCCTGTAATAATACTCACTGCTCTTCAACTGTCCTTCCTTCCTTCCTTCCTCTTTCCCTCCCTTTCTTTTCTTTCTTTCTCTCCCTTCCTCTCTCCCTCTCTCCTTCCTTCCTTCTTTCCCTCCTTCCCTCCCTCCCTCTCCCCCTCCCCCATCCCTCCCTCCCTCTTTCCTTCTTTCCCTCCCTCCCTCCTTCCTTCTTTCCCTCCCTCCCTCCTTCCTTCTTTCCCTCCCTCCTTCTCTCCTTTCTTTCTCTTTTTGACAAAAAGGGCTTGCTCCGTCACCCAGGCTGCTGTCTGGAGTGCAGTGGTGCAGTCATGGCTTACTGCAGCCTCAAACTTCTGGGCTCAAGTGATCCTCCCACCTCCTGATCCTTCCAAATAGCTGAGACTACAGGTGCAAGCCACCACACCCGCTAATTGTTTAAAAGAATTTTAGTACATATTTATCTATCTCTTTATTATCCGTCTTGCCCTCGGGGAACATGAGCTCCATGCAGCAGGAATTTGGTCTGTTTTGCCTGATATTCCTGGGGTAACATAACCACTTAGCCAATATTTATGAAGAAAATGAAAAGTAGCTCGAGTGGACCTCTGCTTGAGGTAGAGAGAAATATCTATCTCCCGGCTAGGCACGGTAGCTCACACCTGTAATCCCAGGAATTTGGAAGGCTGAGGCAGGCAGATCACTTGAGGTCACGAATTCAAGACCAGCCTGCCTCTCTCTACCAAAAAAAAAAAAAAAAAAAAAAAAAAAATTAGCTGGGCATGGTGGTGGGTGCCTGTTACCCCAGTTACTTGAGAGGCTGAAGTGGGAGAAACGCTTGAACCTGGGAGATGCAGGCTGCAGTGAGCTGAGATGGCGCCACTGCGCTCCAGCCTGGGTGACAGAGCGAGACTTCATCTCAAAGAAAGAAAAAAAACAGAAATATCTATCTCTGTTAGAGATAGATAAATATGTACACACTACAACAATTATGTAAGTGGTATGAATAAAATCTTCAAAAATAAAAACAATTAGTATTTTTTGTATTTTTAGTTGCCCAGGCTGGTCTTGAACTCCTGAGCTCAAGTGATCTTCCCACTTCAGTCTCCGAAACTGCTGGGATTACAGGTATGTGCCTTTGTACCTGGCCTCACTTCTTATGTATATTTATGCAAAATATGAATAATTACAGAGTCCTGGTATCAATTATTAGGAAAGCCAAGATTTACCTTTTTCCCAGCAGCAGACATTGTTTCAAGGCAAACAAACTTAGCTCCTGGACCTCTAAATTGCAACTTTCTTGTAGTCTAATTTCTCTCATTACTTTGTAATTTAATATCTCTGCGGAGTTTCTTTTGAGAGGCCGTTAGCTAACTGCTCTGAGCTTCTAATAAGAACAGTTGAATGAGTGAATGAGCTGAGGCATGCGAACTACTTAAAACTGTCCAGCAATTAGCGAGCTGCTATTGCTTTTATACCTTTAGTATTAGTATTGTTGTAGTTGTTATTATTTCCTGCTTGTAGCTTTTAGTGGTCACACCCAGACCATACACTGGTCTGAAAAATACAAAACAAAACACCTTGAAGTCTGGAAAACAAGATACTAATGTTGCCATCAGAAGGGCTAGTTTTAAATGCCACAATTCGAATGAGCTGTGCCTTCTTCTGCTAAAAATGTTCCCCCTTTCCACCCACCCCGACACCCAGGGCACAGAGAAGAAACTGGGAGACCTGGGAAGTTGTTGCAATTGTCAGGTCTGTACAATTTTGTGGGGAGCTTTGCTTTTTTTTTTTTTTTTTGGAGACAGTTTCACTCTTGTTGCCCAGGCTGGAGTGCAATGGCGCGATCTCGGCTCACCACAACCTCTGCCTCCCGGGTTCAAGCTACTCTCCTGCCTCAGCCTCCCAAGTAGCTGGGATTACAGGCATGTACAACCATGCCTGGCTAATTTTTGTATTTTTAGTAGAGATGAGGTTTTTCCATGTTGGTCAGGCTGGTCTCGAACTCCAGACCTCAAGTGATCCACCCTCCTCGGCCTCCCAAAGTGCTGGGATTACAGGCATGAGCCACCGTGCCTGGCCTGTGGGGAGCTTTTCACAGCCATAGACAGGAGTACTCCTGAATCCCCAGCTTCCTAACCACTGTTGAAACGGACAAGCTAATGAGAGCTTGTTAACTTACGCCCCTCTAGATCCCTCCAGAACTAACAGTTTGATTTTCAATTCTGCCTTCCTCAACAGATACAGCTTCCATTAGAACAAAGGGAAGCTCTGTGTTGGGGACCAAGAAATGCTTGTAGAACATTCGCCCCTGCCTACCCCTCCAGTCTCAATTCTTACTGTTCCCCCTACTTTTTTGTTGTGTGTTTGTTTTGAGTTGGAGTCTTGCTCCGTCACCCAGGCTGGAGTGCAGTGGTGCGATCTCGGCTCACTGCAACCTCCGCCTCCCGGGTTCAAGCGATTCTCCTGCCTCAGCCTCCTGAATACCTGGGCTTACAGGTGCATGCCACCACACCCAGTTAACTTTTGTATTTTTAGTAGAGACGGGTTTTCACCATGTTGGCCAGACTGGTCTTGAACTCTTGACCTCATGAACCACCCACCTCGGCCTCCCAAAGTGCTAGGATTACAGCCATGAGCCACCACGCCTGGCCTTTTTTACTTGTTTTAATGTGGCTACTAGAAAATTGGAAACGACATAAGCAGCTCAGCATTCTTTCTACTAAACATCACTACCCTAGGGCATGAGCTCTGTGAGAACAGGGGTCCTAACTGTCTTGGTGATTGCCGGATTCCCAGAACTTGACAAAGTCTCATGTTATCGAGTTGGCACTCAGTGTGTATCTTCTGAATAAGGAGAGAAGTGTCCTCACCTGGCAGGAGTCTCTACCTGCCTTGTCACCGGCACAGAACATGGTGTCATCTATGTGTCCCGGGTAGGCATCCTCGCACCTTTTCCGACTTAGCACCGTGATATTCAGGCACTGGAGGGTCTTGGGGAAGTGCACTGTCAAACAGGAACACAATGAGAGGCAGAGAAAGATGGATAGCGGCAGAGATGGGTAAGTATCAAAGAGAAACCTGGGGCTGGGTGTGGGGGCTCATGCCTGTAATCCCAGCACTCTGGGAGGTCGAGGTGGTGGGATCACGAGGTCAGGAGTTCAAGACCAGCCTGACCAAGATAGTGAAACCCCATCTCTACTAAAAATACAAAAATTAGCCAGGCACGATGACAGGAGCCTGTAATCCCAGCTACTCGGGAGGCTGAGGCAGGAGAATCGCTTGAACCCGGGAGGCAGAGGTTGCAGTGAGCCACTGACTCCAGTCTGGGTGAGAGAGCAAGACTCTGTCTAAAAAATAAAAGAAGAAACCTGGACACTCACCTTGGGGGCTCTTCGTTGTCCCCCAGCCAGATACCAAACACTTTGTCCCAGCAGATGGACAATGGGAGGAGACGTTGATGGGCCTGACATCTTTAGTAAAGCGAATTCTTCTGTTCAGTTTGATGAGCATGAGGTCGTTGGAGTGGCCAGGGTGGGCATAGCCAGGGTGGGGGATGGAGTTTATCCCCTGGAACATCTGCTGCCCGGATTCATAGACTGGTGACAAGGATTGGTGGCCGAGACGAACTCTGAAAACTCTGAGGAAGAGGGGGCAGGTCACTACCAACCCTGAGCCCCATCTCCATGTCCAACACCAATCGAACCCCACACCCAGCCCCAGCCTCACCCCCACCCCCACCCTCACCCCCAGCCCCCAAACCATCCTCAACTCCATCTTGGTCTCCAATCCCATGCCTGTCCCCTTCCCAGTCCCAATTCCAAACCCATCCCATTCCCAACCCTAATCCTTTCCCTACCAGAGGCCATCACCATATGCATTCTCAGCCCAAATCCGGGCATCCCCAACCCCACCCAAAACTCCAATCCTCGTCCTTAATTCTGTATCTCTTCCCAGTCCCAACCCTATCTCCACTCCATCTTCATTTACACCCCAGCCCGATTTTCACCCACCCCCAATTCTAAAGCCAATGCTAATTCCACCTCCATCCCAGACCATTCAACAGATAAACGTTCCTAACCCCAAATCCAAACCATCCTTAGCTCCTTCCCATTCCCTACACAGCACTATCCCCATCTAACCTCATCCTCCCACCCCACTCTCCACAAAACTCCATCCTTAGTCTTATCCGAAACTCGACCTGCTCCTGCTCCCAGGTCCCCAACCCGTCGCCACCAGCCCTCACCTCCAAGCCCCCACTCCACTTCCCCATCCCCACCAGCCCTTACCTCCAAGCCCCCACCACACTTCCCCATCCCCACCAGCCCTCACCTCCATACCCCCACCCCACTTCCCCATCCTCACCAGCCCTTACCTCCAAGCCCCCACCACACTTCCCCATCCCCACCAGCCCTCACCTCCATACCCCCACCCCACTTCCCCATCCCCACCAGCCCTCACCTCCATACCCCCACCCCACTTCCCCATCCCCACCAGCCCTTACCTCCAAGCCCCCACCCCACTTCCCCATCCACACCAGCCCTCACCTCCAAGCCCCCACCCCACTTCCCCATCCACACCAGCCCTCCTCTAGGAACTCCCACTCACTTCTTCCTGCAGTGGGCGGCCGTGAGCAGCCACTGTGGATGCACCAACACCGCCCCGCAGTAGAGCTGGTTGGGCCCTAGCAACAGCGCGGCCTGCCACTGCTGGCTGTGCTTCTCGCAGTCGGACCCATTGATGATGCGGCTGCTGCTGTCGTCCGACCGGGCGTCTTCCCCGTCCCCAGCTCCAAGGTCCCGGTTGCTCCCAGAGGGCCCGGTGTTAGAAAGGTTGCCACAGGAAACATCATCGTTTGCGAGAACACGCTCTGGGGTGGAAAATGGGTTGGGCGGGGCTGAGAGGCGGGGCTTGGGTTCGGGGTGGGTCTCAGACGCCAGAGGGCGTTCCAGCTAGAGTAGAGGGTGGACCAGCTAGAGGGTAGGTGTCTGACTTGCTGAGGGGGCGGGACCAGGGCTTAGGGGCGGGGCCTGGAGAATAAGAGTGGCACCACTGAAGACCAGGCTTACGCCCAAGGACAGAGCCCAGGCTCAGGTAGGGTTACTGGACTTGTAAGTGGACCTCACGGATTCCTGGAATTGGCTAAAACTAAATGGGCGGGACCAGAGGAGGGTAAAATTGGATACAGGATTCCTGGACAAGCTCAGGGATAGAGCCAAGGCTGTGGGGGCTGGAGCCTGGGGATGCGAGGGAGACCAGGGCTTTAGGGATGGAACTGGTCTCAAGAAGTAGGGCCAGGCCTCAGTGAGCTGGGTCAGGGCTGGAGGCAGAGAGGGGTTTGGAGTCGACTTGGTTAGGGTCAAGGCCAGGGTTACATGTTGGAATCTTATATAAAGAGTTCAGAATTTGGGCAGGGCATGGTGGCTGACGCCTGAAACCCCAGCACTCTGGGAGGCCGAAGCGGGCAGATCACATGAGGTCGGGAGTTCGAGACCAGCCTGGCCAACATGGTGAAACCCCATCTCTACTAAAAACATAAAAAGTAACTGTGTGTGGTGACGGGCGCCTGTAATCCCAGCTACTTCGAAGGTGGAGGCACGAGAATCACTTGAACCCGGGAGGCAGAGGTTGCAGTGAGCCGAGATCACACCACTGTACTCCAGCCTGGGAGAAAGTGAGACTCTGTCTCACCAAAAACAAAACAAAACAAAAAACAAAAAGCAGCTCTGACTTTGGAGGGGGCTCTAGGAGGTGCCCACAGCATAGGGGGTGGAGCCTGGCCCAAAGGGGTGTGGTCTGAGGCGTGGTTCCACTAGAGTCGGGCCTAGGGGCGTGGCTGAGGGAAGTGGGTGGGGTCAGAGCTCATAGAGCTAGGATTTGGAAAGCAGGAGCTGGAAAGAAGGGCTCAGCTTAGGGGGCCACGTGGAGGGGAAGAGCAGGGCTAGGTTTCTGAATTCTCAGACGAAAACATGTCTCCTCAATCCTGTCAATCCCCTTCTCTCACACACAGACCTACAGACTACGTAGATGCCCCCCTCCATCCTTAGTCCTCCCGTGCCCATTCACTGGTTCTTACACTTTGTTTTGTTTTTGTTTTTGAGACGGAGTTTCACTCCTGTTGGCCCAGGCTGGAGCGCAGTGGCGTGATCTCGGCTCACAGCAACCTCCACCTCCCAGGTTCAAGCGATTCTCCTGCCTCAGCCTCCCTAGTAGCTGGGATTACAGGCGCCCGCCACAACACCTAGCTAATTTTGTGTTTTTAGTAGAGACGGGGTTTCACCATGTTGGTCAGACTGGTCTCAAACTCCCTACCTCAGGTGATCCGCCCACCTCTGCCTCCCAAAGTGCTGGGATTACAGGCATGAGCCACCATGCCTGGCCTGGTTCTTACCCTTACTGATGACCCTGCCACCGCCATCATTCACCAACTCACCCCAAGGACCAGCACACAACTGCAGTCACAGCCAAGCACGCATGCAGTTCTGTGGACAGGCACGCATTGCCTCCACAGATGCAGCTAACGGTGCAGCTCTGTGTCCAGGTACACACGCTTCCCAGGTACACATGCTCCCCAGGTACACACCCTCCTGGGCAGCCTTGCAGGATTGCACACCTCATCCATAGTGTCTCAGTGCCACGCACAGATGCCATGTGTGCTTAGATGTTCAGACTGCCGCATACTCTTCTGCACACAGGCATGTTGACATGGTGACAAAATTATGCTTGCTGGAGACTTGCACGCCGGTGCCCAAGTGCAAGTCAGTCACGTAGCACACATCTCCCAGAGATAGCCACCCCTGCACCCTCTATCCCTCCAGGCAGGGACAGAAACTCCAGACACACTCCAGGCACCATCATACACACAGTAGCATTTACACAGCCTCACACAGACACACACAGTCACATACAGTGGCCAGTACACAGAGCTTCAGGCAGTCACAAGGTCACAAATGTAGGCACCCATAATGTCACACTCAGCCACAATCAGGTAATCGCCTGCAGGCACACAGTCACACATTTCCGTTGTGACGACCACTTTTGTTGCATGCAATCCCAGGACCTCAGGGACAGGAACTGCAGATACCCGCAGTCATATACAAAGCCAAGTCGCCACACACAGCCAAATGCACAGTAAACACCCCCAGTGCCACACACATTCACCCACAGAGTTGTGGAATCACACACAATCACAAAACCACACATACAGTCTCAAAGGGTCAGCGCCACCTGCCGCATGGTCACCTGATATGGGAAGAGGCGTCCTCCTCCCCCTCACACACCGTGGCAGTCACAACGCCACATACAATCTCACAACGCCACATACAATCACACAACCACAAATGCAGACAGAGGCTCACATTCACCCAGTCCTGGAGTCATGCCCAGACTCACACAGTTCTCCAGGGGACAGGTGTTCTAGTGTCACAGATACAGTCCCCCCAATCCCATGCCCCATCCCACACCCCCTCCACGTCACCGAGTTCTGGTTACCTGTGACTCCCAGAAGCAAGACTGTGATCAGAGCATGGAGCACCCACATCCGGGGGGGTCCTACTGTAGCCATGGCCGCTGCACCTGGATGGGGGTGTCAGAGGGTTGGGAAGCCCAGGAGATCCAGGGAGCCCTTAACCCACTTCCCCTCCCTCCCCTACCTTATTTTCCCCGGGTAGAGAGGAGCTAGGACGTTGCCCCACCATCCGTGCTGTGCTGAGACCCAGGCACTATGGAATTCAGAAGACAGGAGTCTAGCAGCCTCCAGAGGGGGTGAGGAGGGGAAGACAGAGAAAGATGTGGGTGCAGGGCGTGCAGACCCCTCTCCTTCCCTGCCTGCTGAGCCACCCTCCCCAGGCCTCACCTGCCCTGTCCCCCAGGTAGGGGGTGGGGGATTTGCTCCCGGCTCGGCTGAGGACTTCTCAGGCCTGTGCCTTCCCGGCTGCTGCCTCCTCCTGGGCGTTGGGCACGAGCCTGAGTTATAACCACGCACTGCTCCCTGGGGCGCATTCCCGGGCAGTGAGGCGCCTATCAGCCTCAGCAATCGCTCCTCCTGCTCCCCCATCTCCACCCCAGAGCACCCCCCACCCAGTTCTGAATGCCACTCCCTGCCTCTCTGGCCCAGAAGATGGAGAGGGGTCTCCAGAAGCCAGGCCAGCCCCCTCCCTGCCTCCCCCACCCTCGGGGATCTGGCTTCTCCCCAACTGTTCTGGCGCCTGGATTGCTTCTCCCCAGTCGCTGTTCTTGGCGCCTGGATCGCTTTCTTTCTGCTCTGTGTTTTTCTCATTCGACCACTCTGTCCCCTCGTTATTCCTCCTTCCATCTTTGTCTCTGTTTTTCCAGAATCTTCTTCCATCTCTCCATGGTTCTCTCTCCTTGCCTCTGTCTCTCTCTGTCTCTCTCTGTGTCTCTCTCTCTGTCTCTCTGTCTCTCTGTCTCCTTGTCTGTCTGTCTCTCTGTCTCTGTCTCTCTCTGTTCTCTGTGTCTCTGTCTCTCTCTGTCTCTCTGTCTCTGTCTCTCTCTCTCTCTCTCTCTCTCTCTCTCTCTCTCTCTCCCTCCCTCTCCAGCCTTGTTCCTCTCTCTTTGGGCCTCAAGTGTGGCTATCTCCCTGTTCCTGTCTTTCTATGCCTCTGTGATTCTTTCTTTTTTAAAGGTTCTGTATGATTTGTCAAATATACCTTAGAGTTCTCAGCCCATTTTTTTTTTATTTCACTTCTGCTCTATTTGTTCACAGCATTTTTTTTAGGTATAATTGAGATACAACAAACTGCTTGTTTGTTTGTTTATCTGAGACAGAGTCTTGCCCCGTTGCCCAGGCTGGAGGGCAGTGGTGTGATCCTGGCTCTCTGCAACCTCCGCGAGCGATTCTCGTGCCTCCAGAGTAGCTGGGATTACAGGTGTGTGCCACGACGCCCCGCTGATTTTTGTATTTTTTAAAAAGTAGAGACAGGGTTTCACCATGTTGTCCAGGCTGGTCTCAAACTCCTGGCCTCAAGTGATTCACCCACCTCTGCCTCCCAAAGTGCTGGGATTACAGGCATAAGCCACTGCGCCTGGTCCAAACCGCATATTTAAAGGGCATAATTTGATGGTTTTGGGGACCTGTCACACAGTCACCATGATCAGGAGGATGGTCATACTCACCACCCTGAAAACTGTGCTCCTGCCCCTTTGTGTGTGTCTGGGATCCTCTGTTAATCTCTTTCTTTACACCTCCGTCTTCCTTTTTGTCTTCATCTATCTTCTCTTTTCTCTCTGACTCTGATTCTTCCCAGGCTCTCTGTGTGTTCTCTGTGTGTTTCTGTATTTGTATCATTCTGTCCCTTCCTCTCTCTCTCTCTTTCTCTCCCTCTCTCTTCCTGTCTGTCCCTCCATCTCTCTCGCTCCCTCTTTTTTTTCTCTCTCCCTCCCTCTCTCTCTCCCTCCCTCTCTCTTTCTATCTCTTCCTCCCTGTCTTTCCCTTCCTCTCTCTCTTTCCCTCTCCCTCTCTCTCCCCACAATCTCTCTCTCTCTCTCTCCCCCGTCTCTGTCTCTCTCTCTCTTTCCCTTTCTTCCTCTCTCCCTATCTTTCTGCCTCCCTCTCCCTGCATTTTGAGCAGGGGAGACTCGGGCCACTTTGCAGAGGGAGCCCTCAGCTCCTTCTCTTGACTTCACTCTGGGCCCAGGACCAGAGCAGAAAGAGGCAGGGACCTAGTCTGGGAACCTGCAGGTGCCAGGGCCCAGCTGGTGTGGCCAGGCATGGGTGAGACAGTTGGGCAGGGCTACCTGTTGATGGGAAAATAGGTCAAGAGGCCAGGAAAGGGGCAGACGGCTTGGGAAATGGGCATTGGGCAGGGAACCCGAAAGGTGGCTTCTCCGTCCCCACTCCTGAGCCATCCAAGGCCGCCTAAACCTCTTCTCCACACTGGCTGTTTTTTCTGTCTGCTCCAGCTCTTTGCATCTGTCTTCATGTCTCCCTGTCTCTGTCCTCACTACGAAGCAAGAGCTAATTAAACACTCACCTGTGATGTGCCAGACTGAGGTGTCCGTGAACAAAATGACAAAGATGCCCAAAGATGCTGCCCTCTTTGGGTCCTCACTCCTTGAGGGCGAAAAACCAACCGAGCTGTGTTAAATAAGATATTTTAGAGCACTTAAGACTGGTTTTAGTGCACAGGAAAAAAAAAAAAAAAAAAACCCGAAATAACAAAAACCTATTCTGAGGTTTGTTTTGATTATGGTAATTAATATTTCATTCATTAAAGTGAGAAAACCAAGGTCAGGCGTGGTGGCTTGAGTCTGTAATTCCAGCACTTTGGGAGGTCAAGGTGGGCAGATCACCTGCGATCAGGAGTTCGAGACCAGCCTGACCAACATGGTGAAACCCCCGTCTGTACTAAAAATACAAAACATAGCCTGGCGTGGTGGCGGGCGCCTGTAATCCCAGTTACTCCAGAGGCTGAGGCAGCAGAATCACTTGAACCCGGGAGGCAGAGGTTGCAGTGAGCCGAGATCACACCATTGCACTCCAGCCTGGGTGACAAGAGCAAAACTCCATCTCAAAAAGCAAACAAAAAGTCATCCACTTCCTTCCATCACGTCTCCATGATAAAATGTGGCATTTCTTTGATTCTTGAGATGAAGTGCCGGTCTGACGCATCCTTCCTCCCCCAGGCCCTCAGGATCAGGTCCGAGTTCTTCTGCCTGGCACTCAGTGGCATCATCTTCCACTGACCTACATTTCCAGCCACATCATTCATTTCTCCCACCTCAAACCCCAGCCTCTGCCATCCGGGACGGTTCACAGGTGTCCTCACACCCCCAGGCTTTTCTACGTGTTGTTCCTTCTGAGAGAATGCCATCCTCCTGAACCTCTCCACAGGGTGAGCTCATATCCAGCCTTGCTTTCCAGTCCTCCCAGGCTCAGCCCCACCTCAACCCTCGTCTTTCCTCCCTGCACCATCACCTCAACCTCCTCCCTAGTCCCAGCCTCCAGTGCCTCCCCTCTGGTTCATCCTGCACATGGCCCCAGGGCTGCCCTGGCTCACAGACCTTCCACGGCTCCCCATTGCCTTCAGGAGAAGGTCCCAGCCTCTCACACTGGCATCTGAGGTCCTTGGGGATCTGACCCCTGCCTTCCTCTTCCATCACCCTTACCCATGTCTTCCTACCCTCCAACCTCCCTGCTTTTGCTGTGACAAAGGAAGTTTAGGCCAGGCACAGTGGCTCACGCCTGTAATCCCAACACTTTGGGAGGCCAAGGCGGGCGGATCATAAGGTCAGGAGTTCGAGACCACCTGACCAACATGGTGAAACCCCGCCTCTACTAAATATACAAAAATTAGCTGGGTATGGTGGTGTGCACCTGTAATCCCAGCTACCCAGGAGGCTGAGGCAGGAGAGTCACGTCAGCCTGGGAGGCGGAGGTTGCAGCGAGCCAAGATCGTGCCACTGCACTCCAGCCTGGGCAACAGAGTTAGACGCCATCTCAGTGAAAACAAAAAATTTAGGGGCAAGAGCCATCCTTGAGGTGTAGAGAGATGGAGGTGTCAAGGGTGCCTTCCTGGAGGGGAGGAAAAATCAAATTGGGCTGTAAAGGAGAACTGAGCATATCTAGATTTCAGAAAGGTAGACGTAAAATCAAAGCAAAAAGCCCCACTCATAATACAATTCACTCTTTACTGAGTGCATGGTGGGCCAGGCGCTGTTCTGTGCATGTCGTGGGTGTGAAACCTTACATCTTCCCAACAGCCACTGCCTTATGGGGACTACATCAATCTTATCTTCATTTTACAGATGAGAAATCTACAGTAAAGGAAGGTATATCCCAAGGAGACACAGATACTAAGAGGCATAGCTGGGATTCCAGACACATGGCGGGGTCTCTGCAGGAAGAAACCAAACATGTGGAATAATCAGGGAGGGGAGATGCTTAGAAGGGATTTTCCTGTGTCCTCTTAGTGGTGGGGGTAAGACCTCGGCCCAAGTCCTCACTCATCAAGTCCTCCCCAGTGATGCAAGGATGGAGCTGGGGTAAAACCAGGGAGAATCAGGGCTCTTGTGTCGCTGTCTTTATTAAGCGTCAGGGTCAGAGCTGGGCAGGAGGGGAGGGGAGGCAAGGTCTTGGTGAGAGATGTTCTGGAACCAGCCAGTGGGGTGGTAGGTAGGTCAGGAGTTGGACGTCACATGCCAGGGTCACTTGGCCTGAATGGTTTTTTGGATCCAGTTGGTGTATCTGCAGACGTTGGTGTAGACTCCTGGCTTCTCCTTTGATCCACATGGGATGTTACCCCATGACACAAGGCCTCGGAGGCGGTCTCCACATACCAGCGGACCCCCAGAATCGCCCTGCGGGAAAGAGGGAGAAAGTCAGATACAGATAGAAACCCAGAGACTGCGGGAGTGAGAGAGACAGAGACAGAGACATGTAGAAAGGGACAGAGACACTCAAAAATGGAGAGAAAGACTCAGAGACACAGAGAGAGAGAGACAGACACATACACACACAGAGAAAGGTAGAGAGAGACTAAAGGAGACTCAAACACAGACACAGAGAAGAAATGCCAAGATGCCAAGAGAGGAAGAAAGAGAATAAATTTAAGAATGGAGCCAGAGGTACAGAGGCAGATGGAGAGAGGGAGAAAAGACGAGGATGACTAAGACTAAGAAGGAGGAAGAGGAGAAGGAGAAAGAGAGGAAGGAGGGGGGAGGAGAAAGAGAAGAAGAGGGAGGAGGAGAAAGAGAGGAAGGAGGGGGAGGAGAGGTGTTGGGGAGAGGGAGAGGAAGGAGGAGGAAGAGGAGGAGGAGGAGGAGAGGTAGAGGGAGAGAAAGAAGGAGGAGGCAGAGGAGGAAAAGAAGATAAACGAGGAAGGAGGAGGCAGAGAAGAGGAGGAGGAAATAATAAAACCCAGGGGAAGCTGGGTGCAGTGACTCACACCTGTAATCCCAGCACTTTGGGAAGCTGAGGCGGGCGTATCACCTGAGCTCAGGAGTTTGAGACCAGCCTGGCCAACATGGTGAAAACCCTGTCTCTCCTAAAAAACCACAAAATTAGCCGGGTGTGGTGGCGGATGCCTGTAGTCCCAGCTACTCGGGAGGCTGAGGCAGGAGAATCGCCTGAACCTGGGAGGAAGAGGTTGCAGTGAGTTGAGATTGCGCCACTGCACTCTAGTCTGGGCAACAGAGTGAGACTCCACCTCAGAAAGAAAAAAAAAAAAAATAAGACCCAGAGGGAGAGAGCTAGGGCAGGCCCAGGGAGAGATGTGCCTTGCACTATTCTGCCCAGGGACACCTCTCCACCTCGTGTGCTGAGGATAGGCTTGCTATGTATCGCTTTCCCTGTCTCTGTCTCTGTCTCTGCCTCTGTCTCCCTCTTGGTTGGTCTCTGCACATCCCTCAATGCATTAGTCATTCTGGCGTAAAGAAGAGAGACTGAGTGGATGACAATGGAGAAAACCCAAGTTAAAGTATTCGGGAGGGAGTCACCTTTTCCCAGCTAGTGTCTCCCTCCTCCAGAGCCTGGTTGTTTCTGAGCTGGATTTGTGGGGGGTCTGTTTGAAGGACAGTCCCCTCACACCACCTGCCTCCTCTCCTTACTGCCTCTCTCTGATTCTTTTTTTTTTTTTTTTTTTTTTTTAGATAGAGTCTGGCTCTGTCCCCAGGCTGGACTGGAGTGGCACGATCTCAGCTCCCTGCAGCCTTCACCTCCTGGGTTCAAGCAATTCTCCTGCCTCAGCCTTCTGAGTGGCTGGGACTACACAGGCATGTACCACCATGCCTGGCTAATTTTTGTATTTTTAGTAGAGACAGGGTTTTGCCATGTTGGCCAGATTAGTCTTGCATTCCTGACCCCAGGTGATCCTCCCAACTTGGCCTCCCAAAGTGACGGTGTGACAGGCATGAGCCACTGCACTTGGCCTCTCTGGTTCTTGATCCTGCCACCTCCATCCTTGTCTCTGCTGGCTGTGGCTTTATATCTCTGCATGTCCCTGAGTGTGTCTGTGTTGAACTAAGTCTCTCTTTATTTTCAGGGCTTGGGTTCTCCCTCAGCCTGTCTCTATGTCTCTGTAAAGCTCTCTTGTGGCCCATGTTTCTCTTCCTGTCTCGGTCATGTTTTTGTGCCTTCGTCCTGTCTCTGGCTGTGTAACTGGCAGGTCCCGGTCACCTCACCTGGCAGGAATCCTTGCCATACTTCTCATCCCCAGCACACAACATGTTCTGGGTGATCTGGCCAGGGTAGGCATGCTCACACTCCTCACGGGACACCAGGTGAATGTATGCGCACTGGATGGTGTCAGGGAAATCACCTGTTAGGAGAGAGATGAGCCAGGCTCAGCCCAGGCCCTGTACTCCCCACATCCTCTCCAGCCATCCCCCCTCCCCTATAAGTCCTCCATCCCCTATTTGTTCCTCTTTTCCATTGATTCCCCTCTCCCTGTTTGTCTTTCATTCTTACAACCCATTTCCATCGTCCCTGCCTCCTAATTGGTCCCTCTATCATTATTCCTTCTCATTGGCTGTCTTCCTCATTAATAGTCTCTTCTCCCTGAGTCCTCATTTCCTATTGGTTTTCCTTTTCTCTTAGGTCCCTCCTCCACTTTTCTCTCTTCCACTGGTCCCACCTTCTTAGTCGTTTCAGTTTTGACCTGGAAGTCTCTTCTTCTATTAGTCCCTCCTCTGCCGTACCCCTCCTGCTCATTAGTCCATTCTTCATTGGACACTTCTTGCCTCTTGATTCCTCTTGATTGGTCACTGTGTGACCATTGGTCTTTTCCTAACTGGCCCTCTCCCATTGGTTCTTCCTTTCTATTGGTTCTTCTTTCAATGGTTTACCTCCGTCATTGGTCCTTTTCTAACTGTCCCCACCCTCCCTCATGGGTTGTCCCTTTCTATTGGCCCTTCATCCAATGGTCTACCTTCCTCATTGGTCCTTTTCCTAACTTGCCCTGCCCTCCCTCATCAGCTCTCTATTCCTATTGGTCTGCCTCCCTCTTTGGTCCTTTTCTAACTGGCCACACCATCCCCCATTGGCTCTCCCTTCCTATTAGACCTTCATCCAATGGTCCACCTCCCTCATTGGTCCTTTTCTAACTTGCCCCATCCTCCCACATTGGTTCTCCCTTCCCATTGGCCCTTCAGTCAATGGCTCTCCTTTCTTATTGGCCCTTCACCCCCAGGCCCACCTTTCATGGCTTCTGCTGTTTTTTCCTCTAGTGACTCCTCTGAACCATTGACCCTTTCCCTTTAGTCCCTCCTCCATCAACTCTACGTGCATTCACTGTCTTCATTCACATCCTTCGGTTGGCTCTTGAGCTTTATTGGTTTCTCTTCTTCCATCAGTTCCTTCTCCATTATTCCTTCCTGCTCTTCAGCACATCCTGATCAGTCTCCTTTGACTGTTGACCTTCCTGATGAGAGTCTCCCCACTGACCTTCCCTCTTCATTGAAATCTCTCCGATGCTAGTCACCCATTGGTCTACATTTTCTGTTGGCTGTTCACTCATTGGCCCAGCTCCCAAATTCACCCTCCCTCCCCCTTGACCTTTCTCCCATGGAAACCCTGTCCCATTGGTCGTCACCATTAGCCATCTTCCCCTGGCCCCTCACCAATTGTCCCACCCTCCATCCTTTGGCCCACCTTCCCCCGTAGGCAGTAGCCTGTTCCCTACCAGCCTCCCACTACTGACCATCTGCTGTCTTGCCCCAGCCCAGGATGTGGCAGCTGGTGTAGTTGGCTGAGCAGTCTCTCTCCAGGGGAAGGGGCTGGATGAGTTCAGAGAGCTTGGCTGGGTGTGCCAGGCGCAGCAGCATGATGTCCTGGTCATGGGTGGAGGCATCGTAGCCAGGGTGGATCACAGCCTGGACCACAGAGCTCTGCTCCTGTGAACTCTCCCTTTGCCGAAGGTTATGCTTCCCCAGGAAGACCTGAAGATTCCTGGGAAGGAAGAGGGCTGGGTCTCACCTGAAGCCCTTGGACTACAGTTGAGGCTTCAGAAAGGGCTGGGAAGTTATGAATCAGCTGGCCTGCTCCTCCCACAGTCTTTCCCTCCTGAGTAAATGGCAATTCCATCTTTTCAGAGTAATCTTGGGGGCTATTCTTCACTCTCTTTATTTCATGTCCTATATCCAGGCTGTCCAGAAATCCTTTTCACTCTCTGAAGCATATCCAGAATCTGGCCACATCTCACCATTTCCACAGCTGCCGTCTTGGTTTGAGCTGCCTTTTCACTTCTTACCTGAACTAGAGCAGCGGCCTCCTCACTGAGCTCCCCGCTCTGTCCCAAGCCCTGCCCCCCACAGTCCATCCTCCGCAAAGCAACCAGAGATATCTTAACAACGTAAACTGGTCCTGTGCCTCCTCTGCTCAGCCTCTCCTATGACTCCCATCTCACTCAGAATCAAAGCCAAAGCCACTGTCCGATCATCTCTCAGACATCTCCTCTCCATCTCCCCTTCTCTCCCTCTGCTCCAGCCAAACACTGGCTTCCCTGTCTTTCCTTGAACACCAAAGTGGTCTTCCCACCCCAGGGCCTTTGCACTGCTGTTCCCTCTGCCAGCAAGTCTGTCTTCCAAGTATCTGCATAGTTCACTCCCTCACTTCCTTTAAATGTCACCTCTGAGGGAAGCCTTCCTTAGTTGCCCAATTAAAATACAAGTACCTATTCCAGTAGGTAATTCCTATCTCCCTCCCATTTCTGTTCCACCAGAGAACCTATCACAATCATCTGACATGCTATATATTTATTGTTAAATATTTACTCATTGTGTTGTTTCTCCTTTTTGCATAGCAAGGCTGTACACTAAATGTTACAATGGCATAATCCCTATCTGCACTGTCCAGACGTGGCTGCCCAGTACTTGAAATGTGGCTTGTGGAGCTTTCATTTCATTAATTTCAACATAATTTGCTATATGTGGGTGATGGCTACCTTATCAGACAGTGCAGCTCTAGGATGTCAAGATGGGGATTTTTGTTCAGATATAGTATCTCCAGTTTCTTGACCAGCACCTGGCCCATGATAGGCATTTGATACATATTCATGAAACAAACAGTCAGACATCTCCCACGGCTCCCCATTGTCCTAAGAATAAAGCCTGGGCTCCTCACTTGGCACTAGAGTCCTTGTGTGATCTGGCTGTAGTCACTTTCCAACCTTATCTCCCAGCACCTTCTGGCCTCCAGTGAACGGGGAAACTCTGTTCTGAGAATACTTAAGATGGTTCTCAAGCAGGGGTGCTATTCCTGCCTTTCCTCTGCCCTGAACACTTTTTCCCCATCTTCATGCCTCCGCTTGGATTTTATCTCATCAGAAAGTCCTTCCTGACCCTCCTCTATCTAAAGTAGGTACCCTATTCTCTTCCTTCATAATTTGTAATTATATGGGGTTTTGTAGGGTTTGCTTTTTATTTTATTTTTTTGAGACACAGTCTTGCTCTGTTGTCCAGGCTGGACCAGCAGCAGCACTCTGTAGATCACTGCTCACTGCAGCTTAGAACTCCTGGCCTCAAGTGATCCACCTGCCTTGGCTTCCCAAAGTGCTGGGATTACAGGTGTGAGCCAACGTGCCCAGCCCAATTTGCCGCTTTTTTTTTTTTTTTTTTTTTGAGGCAGAGTCTCACTCTGTCTCTTGGTCTGGAGTGCAGTGGTGTGATCTTGGCTTACTGCAACCTCCACCTCCCAGGTTCAAGTGATTCTCCTGCCTTAGTCTCCCAAGTGGCTGGAACTATAGGCATGTGCCACCTAGCCCAGCTAATTTTTTGTATTTTCAGTAGAGATGGGGTTTCACCATGTTAGCCAGGCTGGTCTCAAACTCCTGACTTCAAGTAATCCTCCCGCCTTGGCCTCCCAAAGTGCTGGGATTACAGGTGTGACCCACCATGCCCAGCCCCCACTTTGCTTCTTAAAGAACTGCCCATCTGCACCTTTCTGTCCTTGTGCTCCCGAGGGCAGTGGTGATGTGTGAGTCTCATCCATTGCTGAATCTTCACTGCCCAACTCGAATCTGGTACTTAGCAGGTGCTCTGAGTTAATGTGCATCAAAGGAATGAATGATGGTGGTGGGGGGCATCTCGAGTCTCCTTGGGCTCAGGGGAGACCACCCCAGAGACTGTCACTTGCTATTTCTCTACTCCTCAGTTTCATTTGCAAAATGGTGCCAGAGTCCCGTGTTGTGGGGATTCTGGGAAAGGTGTATCAATGGTTTCACTCAACACCTGATCGGTAGTTAGCATGCAACACAATGGCAGCTGTTGTGAATCTAACTAGCGAGCCTCAGTGCCCGAGGTTTTCGTCCCAGGCCCTCCAGCTCCTCCATCTGTGCCCACTTTTTGGATGATCTCATCTAATCCCATGGCTTTAAATACTACCTGTTTGCTAATGATGCCTTCATTTTTACCTCTAGTCCTGACCTCTCCTCTGAGCTCCATGAGGCCTCCCCAGCCTCCCTGCTGGGACATCTCCCAGGCATCTAAAACTCACCGTGGTTAAAGCAAAATGTCAGATGCTCCCCTCCCCACACCCAGCCTGTTTCTCTTTTCTTCTCCCCCAGCTCAGAGAAAGACGTGGCAAAACACCCAGTTGTTCAGGAAAAATCCCCAGAAGCCCTGCTTCTTCTCTCTCCCTCCTGTTTCTCATTACCAGATTCTTCTGGCTCTGTCTCAAAATCCAACATCTCAAGGTATTCAACTTCCCTCCATCCCCACTGCCACCGCCTGGGTTCAAGCCACCCTCTTACGTGGTCAGACGAAAGCAACAGCCCCCACATAGGTCTCCCTCCCTCTCCTCTTGCCCAGGCTGCTTTCCACATCATAGCCAGGGTGCTTGTAAAAATGTAAGTCAGGCCAGGCACGGTGGCTCTTGCCTGTTATCCCAGCACTTCGGGAGGCTGAGGCAGGTGGATCATCTGAGGTCAGGAGTTCGAGATCAGCCTGGCCAACATGGTGAAACCCCCGTCTCTACTAAAAATGAAAAAATTAGCCAGGCATGGTGGTGCACACCTATAATCCCAGCTACTTGGGGTGCTGAGGCAGGAGAAACACGAACCCAGGAGGCAGAGATTGCAGTGAGTCGAGATCGTGCCACTGCACTCCAGCCTGGGTGACAGAGCAAGACTCCCTCTCAACAAACAAACAAGGACAAAACTGCACAGTGGCTTCCTACTGTGCTCACAATTAAATCCAAATGCCCATCATGCCCTGCAGGTGCCCAAATGATCCAATTCCTCATTAGAAGGTAAGTTCATGAAAACAGCAATTTTGCTTGTTTTTTTCCCCCCACCAACTGCTGTACCCCCAGGGCCTGGCACACATGAAGTGCTCAGTTAAACACTGGCTGAATGCACCTGGCTATCGGATGGCCACACGCTGGGACGGGAGGGATGCCTGTGTCACCTCCTGCCTGACATCTACAAGACACCCTCGGGGTCTGGTTGCATCTGCTGTTCATTCACAGCGTAGACTCACGGTTTTTTGCAGTGGGCCGCTGTGAGGACCCACAGTGGATGGATAAGGACGCCACCGCAGAGCAAGTGGCCCGAGGTGTAGAGGGCAGCTTGGTAGGGGTGACGCGTCTTTTCGCAGGGTCCGCCATGCACCAGCTTATTCTGCTCCTCTGCCCATGCTGAGGGAGAGAGGCTCCGAGTCAGAGAGAAGGTCGGGAGAAACCAAGCGCACCCCCTCAAGGTGAACGCCTATCAAGATTGCTCAGGCGCAGTGGCTTATGCCTGTCGTCCCAGCTGAGGCAGGAGGATTGCTTGAGCCCAGGAGTTTGAGACCAGCCTGGGTAACACAGTGAGACCTCATCTCCACTAAAAATCAAAAAAATTGGCCGGGTATGGCGGCATATGCCTGTAGTCCCAGCTACTTGGGAGGCTGAGGCAGGAGGATCCCTTGAGACCCAGCAGTCTGCAGTGAACTATGGGGTTACGCCACTGCACTCTAGCTTGGGAGACAGGGAGATCCTGTCTCAGAAAAGAAAAAAAAAGCTTCTCTATATTCCCACCCTCAAACTTCCCATTCCCATCACAAACCCAGGCTCTAACTTTTCAACCTACCTCCTACCTCTTCTCCGTCTAGAGCCCCATCCCTAAAGCCAAGCCACCCCTGAACCCTCCTATCTTCACCCCTCCCACCACCTTCCCCATCTGTATTCCCCCCCTTAGCCTAATCCCCAACGTCTTCCTCATTTCAGACCCCCACCCCAACCCTGTGTGTATCCCCATCAACAAGCCCAATCCCATCTGCAAGCTTCCCCCTTTCCAGTATCCTTTCCCCACCTGCAGCCATCAGACTCAGCACTACCAGCAGCTTCTTCATGGCCGCTCCTGAGAGGGGAAGCCAAACGCTCCATTAGTCACGGCCTCAACCCTGCCCTGCGTCCCTCTGCCTGCTCCCTCCCCATCCTCTCCTTCCTGCCAGGCCTGCTACCCTCTCCGGCCTTGACCTCTGTCCTTCCCGTCTAGCCTCCTGATTTCTTCTTTCCCAACCCATGCATGTCTTTCATCAAAGGGACCCACACAAACAGTGCCAAAGAGAATCCGAAACTATGTCTGTGGGTCCAGTGACTCACGGTGAGATTCTGATTAAATCTTTCTACTTTCTTGAGCTCTCATTTGCCTTTCTGAGGAAAGGAGAGTGTTACCCTAGGGGGCCCTAGCGTTCTTCCTCTCTTTGGGAGCTTTCCTCTGCACCTGGCTCTGTGCTCCCAGGTCACCGCCCTGCCCAGCCCTGCAGGTTCTGTGATGCCCGTGATCTTACCTGCTGCAGGCCACTGGGCCTCCGGGGGTTCTTGAGTTGGGGAAGGGGCAGCTTCCAGACAAGGAGGCAGAAAGAGTCAGAAATGTGGGGAGCCGTGGGGAGAGAAGACACTCAGAGGCAGTGACAGAGCCAAGCAGAGGATGCAGGGGCTGCAGCGCCCAGGGCTGCAGGGACTGCCAGACTCACACCCTCGGCTCTCAGGCTTCCTTGAAGGAAGCTGCTTCTGTCCCCAGATGCTTCTGGGACTTCCTTTTAAACACCCCCATCTCCCCAGGTCCCTGAGCCAGGAGACTGGTTCCACCCTTTTCCTCCTTACCCAGGCCTCCCACACACATTCCTCCTGCCCCCACGCTGTGCTCCTGCTGACCCCTGACCAGGCCTCCAGGGAGGGGAGCTCTGGTCCCTGAGTACAATGAGGGCCTGGACTCCTGGGTCTGATGGAGGAGGGGCTGAGGGGCTGGGGGCCTGGACTCCTGGGTCTGAGGGAGGAAGCGCTGGGCCCTGAATCTGAGGCAGAGGCAGTTCTAGTCTGCTCAGTCCTTAGACCTCCAGGTTTCAGGGAATGAAAGTGTCTGAAGACTGAAATTCCAGCCTCTGGGGCAAGCAGATGGTGTCCCAGGCCTTCCTGCACCCCCAGCACTCTCTGTGCCACCGAGGGACCTGCAGGTCCTTACTCCAGGCTCCAGAGCCCTCAGGTACTGGGAACCAGCCTGCCCGGGTTCAGTAGGGTTGGGGTGACTCACACACCTGCCCGTACGTCCCTCTGTGTGCTGCCTGCTGACCTCCGTGTCCCCAGGAGAGAGCAAGCCAGCCAGCCAGGGAGACAGCATGTGACACCACACTGCCCCCGCCCCTGCCCCAGGCTGGGGAGCAGGCCCAGGCGCTGTGGGGAAAGGGCTCAGGAACAATCGGGCTTTGTCCGTCCCTAGCACCCCAGTGCCATGCTCCCAGCAGCTCCGTGCCTCAACCTCTCTTCCGGCGGGCGGGTGGCTACATCAATGGCTTCCCATTGTCCCTGTCTGACAGTCCTCCTTTGCAGCCTCTGACTGCCCACCTGGCCAGACTGGAGATTTCAGCACTCCTCGTCCTTCTGGTCCTTCTCCTCCAAGTCTGCCTGCCTCTGAGGCCTCTTGCTCCATCTGTCTCCCGGGCCACGGAGGGGAGGGGGCTTCTCTCTCTCTCTCTTCTCTCTCTCGCTCCCCCCCATCTCACTCTCTGTATTTATGTCTCTCTACCTTTTTCTCCACTTTGTTTTGTCCTGTCTTTCTCTTTTTTCTCTCTTTCTCCCCCTCCTTCCCTCCCTCTCTCCCTTCCTTCCTTCCTCTCTCTGTCTCTCTTTCTCTCTTTCTTTCTTCAATGTAGTCTCACTCTTTCACCCAGGCTGCGTGCAATAGTGGTGCAATCTCAGTTTACTGCAACCTCTGCCTCCTGGGTTCAAGTGATTCTCCTGCCTCAGCTTCCTGAGTAGCTGGGATCACAGGCGCCCATCACCACGCCCAGCTAATTTTTGTATTTTTAGTAGAGACAGGGTTTCACCATGTTGGCCAGGCTGGTCTCAAACTCATGACATCAGGTGATCCACCCCCACCCCCTCGGCCTCCCAAAGTACTGGATTACAGGCGTGAGCCTCTGTGCCCCGCCTCTCTCTCGCTTTCTTTCCCCTTGATCCTCTGACTCTCTCTGCTTGTCTTTTCCAGCGTCACTTCGAAGATTTCCCTGGGGAGAAGCATTGTGTTTACCCAGAAGGGAGTCAGGTTCTCCAGGAGCTCGGGGGGATCATTCCCCAGCGATGGGGAAGACAGCAGGATGCAGGAGGACTTGGGCCTTATTGATGAGATGTGGACACACAGCAAGAGGTGTGGGGTTAAGTGGGAATCGGAGGGCACTTTTGAGAGTGACACGAGGCTGTGATGAGATAGTGGTGCCGGGCAGCAGCTGAGGGATCCAGGAAGACTTGGGAGGTGCTTTTGAACTTGGGCCTAGAAAGCTGAGCGAGGCGTAGGTCAGGCGGACAGGCCGTGAAGATGCCTGGCCTGTGTGCGCGTGGGAAACGGCAGGCAGTGGTTGGGTGGTTGGTACGGGCTGGAGGGCAGGGGTGTGTGTGTGGTGGAGTGGAGGGAAAGGAGGAGGGGGAGGTCGCTGGGTAATCAGGGCGATGGCAGGAACGAAGTTTGGCTCAGCACCTGCTTGGCCTGGGCACTGCAGGTAACATACAGATAATTATTTTTTCTTTCGAGACTAGGTCTTTTTCTGTTGCCCAGGCTGGAGTGCAGTGGCACCATCATTGCTCATGGCAGCCTCAACCCTTCTGGGCTCAAGTGACCCTCCCACTTCAGTCTCCCCAGAAGCTGGGACCACAGGCATGAGCCACTGCTCCCGGCCAACCCTTTTCTTTCTCTTGCATTAAATCTAATTGTCACCTTACATTGCCCAGCCCCTATCACTGCAGGGATGAAGACTACTTTGGTATTCAGTATCCTTTCTGGGTGCTTCTTCACACTTGGTCCACACTGACCTCAGCATCTTCTTCTCAGGACCTGCCATCCTCACAGACACCAAGTCTGATGTTGCACAGCCCAGTGACCAGGCCCTATCCCTCTGCCTCCTCTCTCTGGGGGATCCCTTCCTCTCTGTCCCCCCAGCCCCAGCTCAGAGCTACGCCTCTCCCACCTGGACCAGGCCTCCATGGAGGGAAGCACTGGTCCCTGAATGCAATGAGGGCCTGAACTCCTATGTCTGAGGGAGGAGGGGCTGGGGGCCTGGACTCCTTAGTCTGAAGGAGGAGAGGCTAAGGACCTAGACTCCTGGGTCTGAGGGGCCCTCCTCTGTATCCCTTGCCTGACCCCAGAGAGGCCTTTCTATGCCTTGTGCTGACCCTGCCCCTCCTCTCACAGCCCTGTCCCCATCTCCCTTGGGACCAAGTCCCAGCCCCCCGGCCTGGTGTTTGAGAACCTTCAGCATCCAGAGAGGCACTGTCGAATGAAATGTGATGCCAGGAATGCATGCACATTTACGTTTCCAATCACCACACATCTTTTTTTTAAGTAAAAAGATTTAAGTGTCCTTACCACAGAAAATAAGGGTGTGAAGTAATGCATATGTTACTTATCTTGATTTACCCATTCCACAATGTATACATACACATATCAAACATGATGTTATGCACCAGAAACAGATACAATTTTTACTTGCCAATTAAAAAATAAACTTAAGGTCAGGCGTGGTGGCTCATGTCTGTAATCTTAGCACTTTGGGAGGCCGAGGTGGGTAGATCGCTTGAGTCCAGGACTTCACAACCAGCCTCGGCAACATAATGAGAGCCCATCTCTGCAAAAAGAAAAAACATTAGCTGACATGGTGGTGCACACCTGTAGTCTCAGCTACTCAGGAGGCTGATGTGGGGGAATTGCCTGGGAGGTCCCGGCTGCAGTGAGCTGTGATTGTGCCACTGCACCCCAGCCTGGGCAACAAAGCAAGACCCCTGACTCAATAATATTAATAAATACATTCAAAAGAAAAAAAATTAAAAAGAAACAGGAGCACCTAATTCTAATAGTTCATTGAATTCAATATATTCAAAATATTATCATACAAAATAAAAATAAGAAAATTAGTAAAGGCATTATTTGCCTTCTTACTTTTTGGCACCCTGAGTGTTTGGAATCTGTTGTGTCATATATATTTACAGATGTCTCGGTTGGAGCTCATTTATTTATTTATTATTATTATTTTTTTTGAGTCGGAGTTTCGCTCTTGTTACCCGGGCTGGAGTGCAATGGCGCGATCTCGGCTCACCGCAACCTCCGCCTCCTGGGTTCAGGCAATTCTCCTGCCTCAGCCTCCTGAGTAGCTGGGATTACAGGCACGCGCCACCATGCCCAGCTAATTTTTTGTATTTTTAGTAGAGACGGGGTTTCACCATGTTGACCAGGATGGTCTCGATCTCTTGACCTCGTGATCCGCCCGCCTCGGCCTCCCAAAGTGCTGAGATTACAGGCGTGAGCCACCGCACCCGGCCCTTGGAGCTCATTTTTAAGCCATCAAGAGCCCTGGACATGGCTGGACAAGGTGGCTCATGCTTGTAATCCAAGCACTTTGGGAGGCAGAGGCAGAAAGATCTCTTGAGCCCAGGAGTTCAAGACCAGCCTAGGTAATATAGTGAGAACCTATCTCTAAAAAAAAAAAAAAAAAAAAATTACCTAAATGTGATGACACACATCTGTGGTCCCAGCTATGCTGGAAGCTGAGGTGGGAGAGTTGCTTGAGGCTGCAGGCTGAGGCTGCAGAAAGCCATAATCACGCCACTGCACTCTAGTGTGACAGAGCCAGACCCTGTCAAAAATTTTTTTAGAAAGAACCCTAAGTGGTGAATGGCCCCACACTGCATGAAACAGCTATGCCTACTTCTCCATGTGGCTCCTGCTTTCTAGGTCACATCAAGCTTCCCTACCCATGCCATGCCCTCTGGCCTCTGGCCCTTCACTCAATGCTATTCTCCCTTTTTTTGAGATGGAGTCTCTGTCACCCAGGCTGGAGTGCAGTGGCGCAATCTCTACTCACTGCAACCTCCGCCTCCTGGGTTCAAGCAAGTCTCCTGCCTCAGCCTCCTGAGTAGCTGGGATTAAAGGTGCATGCCACCATGCCCGGCTAATTTTTGTATTTTTAGTAGAGATGGGGTTTCACCATGTTGGTCAGGCTGGTCTTGAACTCCTGACCTCAGGTGATCCACCCACCGTGGCCTCCCAAAGTGCTGGGATTACAGGTGTGAGTCACCGTGCCCGGCCTATTCTCTCTTCTTAGCACGTTTTCCCCACCTTTTCCTGTCAATAACCTGTCCTTCA
This sequence comes from Aotus nancymaae, assembly GCF_030222135.1. Classification (NCBI taxonomy): domain Eukaryota; kingdom Metazoa; phylum Chordata; class Mammalia; order Primates; family Aotidae; genus Aotus; species Aotus nancymaae. Next base: position 4,564,788 of record NW_026988441.1, on the reverse strand, counting down.
AGTCTTTGCCTGGACATCACCTCCTCCAGGAAACCTTCCCTAAACACCACCCAGCCTCCACCTGCTGCAGTTGGATTACTCATTCTCTCATGTAAATTCCCACAGCTGGTGTCTCGGTCAGTCTGCCCTGGACTGGGGCCACCTGGATTGACATTTGTTGTCTCTTCCACTGGACCGTGAGCTCCTTGAGGGCAGGTACAGGGTTGATTCATTCCTGTGTCCCAAGCACCCACATAGGATCTGGCCCAGAAGAAGCCTTAGGAAACATGACCAGATGACTAAATGAGTTCCTCACACCCACTCCCATTTTACAGATAAGAAAACTGAGGCTCAGAATGGAAGTTCATTACTCAACATCAAACACGCAGGAAATGATGGAGCCTGAACGGGAGCTCAACTTCCAACATGGTGGCAGATGTGGCTCATCCCTTGCTGACCTCACTGGGTCTGTTTTATGACAATATGAGGTGAGTGAACTTGAGAGGAATTGTTGAGAGCTGGGTGGGGAAAGAAGGGAGGTGTTAGGCTGTGGGGAGTGGAGGAGTTTGAAAAGAAAGAACTTCCTAACTCTACCCCTTCTCTGGTGACCTTTGTGGTTTGCCATCTCCGCATTCCTTGAATGCCCATTTACTGGATATTTTGCTCCAGATTGACCTGCTCTGCAAAAATCTTCAATAAATAAATCCTTTGTCTGGGTGCAGTGGCTCACACCTATGATCCCAGCACTTTGGAAGGCTAAGGTGGGAGGATTATTTGAAAGGCTTGGGAGTTAGAGACCAGCCTGGACAACATAGTGAGACCCTGTGTCTACTAAAAATAAAAATTAAAAAAAAAAAATCAGCCAGGCGTGGTCCCAGCTACTCGAAAGGCTGAGATAAGAGGATTGCTTGAGCCCAGGAGATTGAGGCTGCGGTGAGCTATGATCATACCACTGCTCTCCAGCCTGGGCGACAGAGCCAGGCCATATATATATATTATATTATATGATTTATAAGGATATGAATCATACAACATAAGGATATAAGGAGAGAGAGATATAATATATATATATATACAGTGGAAGCATATATTATATTATGTATATATTCCATATATATATATGGAATATTATATATTCCTTATAAATAATTCACATATATTCCTTTAAAATTATATGTATAAATAAATTATATATATGTAATCCTTATATATGTTTGAGCACTTTCTGTGTATTAACTTATTGAATCTCTGTAATAACCCTAGAAAGTAGGTGCTCTTCCTCCCATTTCAAGGATTAAGGAACAGGGATGGGGAAAGATTGAGCTTAAAGGCAAATAGCTGGTAGGGGCTAGAACTGGGATTTGAACCCAAGAAGCCAGGATCCAGAGCTAGTCCCTTGACTATCACACTATCCTGCCTACCCAAAGAAAAGTGAATTACTTAAAAAACATTCAACATTAGTACCACCTCAGTCACTGCAAACCAATCTACCCGCACCTTGGATGTAGGAGAGCAGACGGCCAGGGCCAGGGATCCCCAGGCTGACCTAGTGCAAATGCAATGTTTTGTTACTTTTAAAATTCTAGATTGAGTATTGGAGGGGCTGGCAGAAGAGAAAGGAAATATTGATAAAACTTCAGAGGGTTGGGTGGTCAAAAATTTTTGACATTCTTTAAACTTGGCAGGCCCAGAAACAGAAGGGTCTGGGCACCTGGACTCCTGGGTCTAAGGGAGGAGGAACTGGGGATCTGGACTCCTGGGTCTAAGGGAGGAGGGACTGGGGGGTCTGGACTCCTGGGTCTGAGGGAGGAGGGGCTGGGGGGTCAGGACTCCTGGGTCTGAGTGGCTGGGAGTGGTCTGGACACCTGGGTCTGAGGGAGCAGGGGCTGGGGGGTCAGGACTCCTGGGTCTGAGGGAGCAGGGGCTGGGGGGTCAGGACTCTCGGGTCTGAGGGAGGAGGAACTGAGGGTCTGGACTCCTGGGTCTGAGGGAGGAGGGGCTGGGGGCCTGGACTCCTCTGTTTTTTGTGTTAACCTCCTATATGTGGAGAATCAGAATTAGTGGCTGCAGAATTTCTGCAATATGACAGGGCTGGGTGGCTGGGTTGGGAGAGACTCAGAGGGAGGTGAGAAAAGGAGAGGAAGGATCTGGAGGATTGTGGGGAGGGAATTCTGGGAGAGAAACAGGAAGAACAGGTAGGAGGGCTAGAGTGGCTCCTCGGTCAGGGTCAGCAGCATCTGACCACACAGAGGATCTTTGATGTTAGGTGGCTGGGGGTGTGGCCAGGCTCCGAGTCACGGAGGACTCCTCCGTCATCCTACCCCCTTCCCAAGGTTCTTGGGGAGCAGGAACCACCATTTTCCTCCAGCACTGGTTGCCCACTTCTGGAGATCCAGTGGGACCCCGGTGTCCTGTCTGCTGCCATCTCAATCCCCTCTGTAAACCTCCTGCCTCCCTCTTCATTTGTCACTCATGAGATGGTCACAGACACTTTCAGTATTGCCTGGCGCGGTGGCTCACGCCTGTAATCCCAGCACTTTGGGAGGCCGGGGTGGGGAGACGGCTTGAGCTACTGTGTGTGTGATGGAGCAGCTGTGTGTCTGGAGTTTCTGTCCCTGCCTGGAGGGATAGAGGGTGCAGGGGTGGCTGTCTCTGGGAGATAGGTGCTAGGTGACTAACTTGCACTGTGCCATGCTAGGCTCCAGAACTCCTGGGTCTGAGGGAGATAATTTTGTCACCATGTCAACATGCCTGTGTGCAGAACAGTACGTGGCGGTCTGAACATCTGAGCACACACGGCATCTGTGTGTGGCACTGAGACACTGTGGATGAGGTGTGCGATCCTGCAAGGCTGCCCAGGAGTGTGTGTACCTGGGGACGGAGCTGCACTGTTAGCTGCACCTGCGGAGGCAACGCGTGCCTGTCTGCAGAACTTGCAGACCTGCGTGCGTGCTTGGCTGTGACTGCAGTTGTGTGCGTGGTCCTTGGGGTGAGTTCATGAATTATGGTACTGCCAGGCCCATCAGCAAGGGTAAGAACCAGGCCGGGCACGGTGGCTCATGCCTGTAGTCCCAGCACTTTGGGAGGCTGAGGTGGGAGGATCACCTGAGGTTAGGAGTTTGAGGTCAGCCTGACCAACATGGAGAAACCCCATCTCTACTAAAGATACAAAGTTAGCCAGGCATGGTGGTGGGCGCCTGTAATCCCAGCTATGCAGGAGGCTGAGGCAGGAGAATCGCTTGACCCCGGGAGGCAAAGGTTGTTGTGAGCTGAGATCGCACCTTTACACTCCAGCTTGGGCAACAAGAGCAAAACTCTGTCTCAAAAAAAAAAAAAAAGAAACACTTTCACACCCCTTCCAACACTGATGAAGTCGACACGTTCTCTCCTCCCTCCTCCCCTTCTTCTTCCTCTCTCCATCCTTTCTTCTCTCTCCCATTATACAGGCAGGAAAAACTGAGATCTGGGAAATGGAAATATACCATGGAACAGGGACGGCAGGACCAGGGCTCAAAACCAGGCACATTTTTCTTTCTAATCTCCTTTCCAGAAACGTCTCCTCTCTCCAACCTTAGATTGTCAACTTTTTCCCACCTTTATTTTTCGGGTTATAAAAGTGCACATTCACAAAAAAGTACACAGAAGGAAGGAGACACCTCATGACGACCCCAGTATACAGTCTGGGACATGTGTTTGCAGATTTGATTCTATGAATATTTCATTTTTCATGGCTAGGATCACATCACATACCTATGTATTTTTGTCTCTTCCTTTCGTCTTTTAACATCATATAGCCTAAACATTCTTGCATAACACTAACAATTCTGTCTAAGTATCGTTTATAATAGATTTATAGTATCATTGTGGGCTGGGTGCAGTGGCTCATGCCTGTAATCCCAGCATTTTGGGAGGCTGAGGCAGGTGGATTATCTGAGGTCAGGAGTTGGAGACCACACTGGTCAACATGGTGAAACCCTGTCTCTACCAAAAATACAAAAAAAATAAAAATAAAAAATTAGCCTGGTGTGGTGGTTCACACCTGTAGTCCCAGCTACTTAGGAGGCTGAGGTGTGGGAGTGTGCACCTGTAGTCCCAGATACTTGGGAGGCTGAGGCATGGGAATCACTTGAACCCAGTAGGCAGAGGTTGCAGTGAGCCAAAATTGCACCACTGCACTGCAGCCTCGGCAACCGAGTGAGACTCTGCCTCAAAGAAAAAAAAATCATTGTGCCCAAACAGGCTATTATTTAAGCCGTTTAGTACTTTTGGAACATTTCTGATGTTTCTACTTTTTTTCTGTGATAAATAATATTCTGATGAATTTAATTCATGTTCTACATTTCAGATTTTTTTTTTTTTTTTTTGGTAGCATCTTCCTAAGACTAGAGATACTGCGCCAAAGGCAGTGAATAAGGGTCTCAGTGTACGTCGACAAAGCGTCTTCCGTAAAGATTGTACGAACTTCCACTTCCAGTGTTTGCGAGTGCTGGTTCTCACTGCCTCTTCTCCAGCACTGAGGGTTTTGTGTTTCTTTGTTTTGGTTTTAGGTCTTTACCAATTTGACTGGTTTACAAACAGGTCATGACATTTTAATATATCTTTGAGGAAAGGTAATGTTATAGGTCATCAGCGTCCTTATTCCTGTGCATTTTCTGTTGGAAGCACACGGTTATTTAACTCTTGGTGGGGTGGTTAGCGATTCTTTCTCATGGTGTCACTTATCCACTTGGTGAACTTGCAGACTTGAGTGTAGACTCCCGGGTCATTGGGTTGGCCGCAAGGGAAAGTTCCCCAGGACACCAGACCTTGCAGGGTACCTCTGCACACCAACGGTCCCCCCGAGTCACCCTGGAGGGAATAGGGCAGGAGATTAACTTTGGCTTCAGAGCAAAGCCCAACTCAGTCTCATACATTCCTGTTATCGGTCTTTGTCTTGCAGATTATGGACTTCCACCACAGCCAGTGAGAAGAGACTCATTGTCTCTGGGGGCCAATGGGAGAGCTAGTGCTAGGGCCTCACTAGGTTCTTTGAAGACACTGGTTTGAGCCTTGGCCAATTAAATCAATGGCAGAGAAGGGGTGGGGCTTCCAGAATTGGAGCACTATTCATTTTCCAATGTTAAGAACCCTGCTTCAGGCCTGGCGAGGTGGCAGCACTTTGGGAGGCCAAGGCGGGCAGATCATGAGGTCAGAAGATCAAGACCACCCTGGCTGACACAGTGAAACCCTGTCTCTACTAAAAATACAAAAAATTAGCTGGGCGTGGTGGTGAGTGCCTGTAATCCCAACTACTTGGGAGGCTGAGGCAGGAGAATTGCTTGAACCCGAGAGGAAGAGGTTGCAGTGAGTCATGATTGCACCAGTGCACTCTGCCCTGGGTGACATAGTGAGACTTTGTCTCAAAACAAAACAAAACCAAAAAAAACCCTGCTTCAAGTTATTGGGAGAAGGAACATCACCTCCAAGGGGCGGATGCATGCCTTCTGGCACAGGAAAGGGGGACACGATGGTATAGGAGACCAGGGTCAAGACCAATTACATAATTTACAGGGCTTGGTGCAAAGTGAAAATGCAGGGCTCTTTGTTCAAAAATTATTAAGAATTTCAAGACAACAGGAATGTGTTAGACCAAGTTTGAGACCCTCCTGAGTGCAGGGCTCTGTGTCACTGCAGAGCTTGCACATGCATGAAGCTGGCCCTCACCAGGGGAGAAGGGGAGTACCCTGTTCTCCAGGACAGTCATCTCTCTCCCATCACCTCTATCCCTAACACTCACCATCCCACCTCCCCTGAGAGCTGAAGGTGCAGATGTGAGCAAGGAGGATGGGTGTGGAGAGACAGAGAGAGATGGGGGTGGAGAAGAGAGGGAAAAAAGAGACAGACAAGGAGATGGGGAAGAGGGAAAGGGTATGGGGGGAGGGGGGTAGAGAGAGAGATGGTGGTGGAGAAAAAAGAGGGAGGAGAGAGAGACAAAGAGATGAGGGAGGGGGAGGGTGTGGGGAGAGAGATGGGGTGGGGAGAACAGAGAGAGACTTGAAGAGAGAAGGAGAATAAAGAGAGAAAGACCTATAGAGATGGGGGAGCAGGTGGGGAGGGAAGAGAGAAGAAAGAGAAAGAGACAGACAGAGTAGAAAGGAGGGAGGCAAGGAGAGAAGAGGGAGAGAGATGAAGAGAGACAGAGAAGAGGGAAATAGAGAGAGGGAGAGGGGAGGGCCAGAGAGGAGACAGAGAGAGGAAAAAGGAGAGAGGAGGGGGGCAGGGAGAGGAGAGAGAGGGAGGGATGGAAGGAGAGAGAGACAGAGAAAGAGGGAGAAGAAGGAGAGCAGAGAGGAGAGGGCAGAGAGAGAGAGCGAGGGAGAGAGAACAAGCTAACTGAACACAGAGAAAGAACAAAGAGGAAAAGAATGAAGCAATTTCATCACAATGAGAGATGTGGGGAGGCTGTTCAGTAACAGAGCGGGGATGAGGAAAGACCAGGAAGAGGGCACAGAGGAGGCGGAGGGTAAGAGTGGTTGCCCAGGACCAGGGCCAGAGTCAGGTGAGTGAGTCATTCCCTTCAGGCACAAAACCTCAGTAACTGCACTACATAATACCTCAAAGCAATCCTCAACAAAATCAAACGTAATACATAAAACTGCATCATGGGCACAGTATCCACAGTTTAAATGAAGACAGCGCCAGCACAGTGCTGTGCTGAGCCATGCTGGCGCCTGTGGCAAGGGAAAATTCGGTCACATCCACCTGCTCTTTATTGAAAATGGTGACATTTTGTCCATCGTGGACTTCCACATGAATTTTTTTTGGGGGGGGCACAGTTTCGCTCTTGTTGTCCAGGCTGGAGTGCAATGGTGTGATCTCAGCTCACTGCAACCTCCACCTCCCGGGTTCAAGCGATTCTCCTGCCTCAGCCTCCCAAGTAGCTGGGATTACAGGCTTGCACCACCATGCCCGGCTAATTTTGTATTTTTAGTAGAGACGGGGTTTCTCCATGTTGGTCAGGCTGGTCTCCAACTCCCGACCTCAGGTGATCCGCCCTCCTCAGCCTCTCAAAGTGCTGGGATTACAGGCGTGAGCCACCGCACCCAGCTGTGAATTTCTCTTTTTCTTTTTAAATCTTGCATTATGATGTATTTCAATCACTGAGCTTTTCGGTGCCCCCTTAAGTTTTGGGCCTGGGGCCAGCACCTCGCTCTCCTTCCCTGGCCCCACCCCTGCTTTCTCACCCCCATTAAACTCTCTGTCCCATCCCAGGGCCACTTCGGCCCCTAAGTCAGCTCCCATGCCTGACCTAAGCAGAGAATGAGATGAAGAAAGCTGAGGAGGCCAGGCCTGGCGGGAGGGCAAGGCTGGGCTCTGTACCCAGTCACTCGGTCAAGCTCTGTGCCTGGGGCATGCAGGCAGGGTACCCAGGACTGGGGAGGAATAGGGGGGTGTCTCACATTGCAGGCATTTTTCTTGGACTCGGGGATGCCAGCGCACAGCATGGAACTGCCCAGCAAGTCCTTGTAAACCTTCGAGCATTCCTGGTTGGAGATGAGCTTGACATCCACGCACATGAGGTCAGAAGGAAAGGTCACTGCAGGGAGGAGCAGGGAGAGCTGTCAGTTAGAGAGGATGGGGTCTGAGGACCAGAGGGGCTATAGGTCCAGGCTCCTGGGTCTGAGGGAGAAGGGGCTGGGGACCTGGACTGCTGGGTCTGAGGGAAGAGGGAGCTGGGGGTCTGGACTCCTGAGTCTGAGGTAGGAGGGATGGGGGCCTGACTCCTGGGTCTGAGGGAGGAGGGGCTGGGCCTGGACCCCTGGGTCTGAGGGAGGAGGGCTGGGGCCTGGACTCCTGGGTCTGAGGGAGGAGGGGCTGGGCCTGGACTCCTGGGTCTGAGGGAGGAGGGCTGGGGCCTGGACTCCTGGGTCTGAGGGAGGACGGGCTGGGCCTGGACCCCTGGGTCTGAGGGAGGAGGGCTGGGCCTGGACTCCTGGGTCTGAGGGAGGAGGGGCTGGGCCTGGACTCCTGGGTCTGAGGGAGGAGGGCTGGGCCTGGACTCCTGGGTCTGAGGGAGGAGGGCTGGGGCCTGGACCCCTGGGTCTGAGGGAGGAGGGCTGGGCCTGGACTCCTGGGTCTGAGGGAGGAGGGGCTGGGCCTGGACTCCCGGGTCACTGAGGCCTCCTACCATCTGGGCTTGTCGTAGTGCCCCAGCCAGAGACGGTACATGTGGTTCCTGGGGGGTCGCAGCGGGAGGGCAGCTGGACTTTCTTGACCGTGGATGACAGCCTGGCTGGCCTACTCAGCTTCACGAGCATGAGGTCGTTCTCATGGGTCTGCGTGTTGTAGCCGGGGTGGCGGAACGACATTGAGGCCGGGATCCTCTGAGCTTTCCTGTCTCCCAGCTTATCGCTGCCCAGGTGCACGGTGTACTTACTGGGAGAAGTGAGCGACATTCAGAAATTCAGAGACACTGTGACAGAGAGGGGGACAGAGACCCAGCGAGAGGGACAGAGACCCTGAGAGAGGGGGACAGAGACCTAGAGATGAGGGCACAGAGACCCAGAGAGGGGCACAGAGCCGCAGGCACGGGAAGACAGCCCCCGTTGCGGGTTGGAGACGCTGGTGCAGCTCCAGCAAGCCTTGGCTGGCACCTACGTCATCATGCAGTGGGCAGCAGTGAGCACCCAGCGCTCCCCGACCAGGACGCCCCCGCAGTGGAGCTGGTTGCCGTTGAGCAGGGCCACCTGCCATGGGTGGGAGCCTTGTGTACATTGGACGCCATCAATAATCTTGTCACTCTCACCTGGATGGAGACATGGAGGACCATGTGGGTAGCCAGCATCAGGGGAAGGCAGAGGCTGCACCCCAGGAATTCCCAGCGTCAGAGATGGAGAAAGACAGAAACGCGTGGAGAAACAGAGAAAGCAAGAGCTAGGGATAGAGAGACAGAGGGAGCCCACTCAGAAAGCCAGGAGGCGCATCTCCTTGGGGGAACCACAGAGAGATGGTGAGCGCAGGAGGCAGGGCCTGGAGGGGACAGAGACCCCCGAGTCAGCAGAAGCAGGAAGAGTGGGGACTGTGGCTGACAGTCTGGTCCTCCCAGGAAGGGCGCTGTTTGAGGAGGGAGGGCTTCTGACTCAGGGACTCCTTGGAGAGGGTCAGTGGGGGCCCCAGGTGAGGTCAGGCTTCCCAGTCCAGCGTTCACCTTGTCCAGAAGCTCCCTGGGCTAAAGACAGCAGTAGGATCTGCAGGGTCAGGAGAAGGGGTCCTGCCATGGTGCCCTGCTTAGCTGCTCAGGGGCTGCCAGGCCAGGAAGGGCCTCTTCTGCTGGAGTTGAGGAGAAGCATTCAGGCCCAGCCCCTCCTCCCTCGGACCCAGGAGTCCAGACCCCCAGCCCCTCCTCCCTCGGACCCAGAAGTCCAGGCCCCCAGCCCCTACTCCCTCGGACCCAGGAGTCCAGACCCCCAGCCCCTCCTCCCTCAGACTCAGGAGCCCTCAGACCCAAAAGTCCAGTTCCTCAGACCCCTAGAGACCCAGGGATCTTGGGTCCAATTTTGCTTCTTCCCATGGAACCCAAACTTCTGAATCGCTAGTTCCTTTTTCCCTAAAGACCCCAAATTGCAGACTTCCAGGCTCCCAGTTCTTGGCCCACGAGTTCAGGCTGCAGCCCCCGCCTCTCGGGAGCAGAGTCAGCCTTGGAGCCCGAATAACCCCTCCCCGCAACTACAGGCGCACCCCAGATGCCCCTTTTTCTCACCTCGAGAGGGTCTGATGTGATCTAACTTCGGACCTAGGCTGGCACACGGTTGAGCTCCAAGCGTCTCGGGCCCTCTGCTGGGCGGTGCTCTTATACCACCCCGGCCCCACGCCCGCCCCCGGTGCCCTGGGGTGCAGGCGGAGCCGGCTCTGGGACACCCCCACCTGTGTTTGAGGTTCTCGTTATCTGGAACCCCTGACGCAGCTAGAGCAATTGGCACCACTGCACTCTCTCACCACCCTCCCTCCGAAGGTCGGGCGGTGCCCAGCTCCTGTGCCCAAGCACGCACGTTCCCGCCCTACAGTCCCTCCTGGCAGCTCTCGGGGGAGGGACCAGGTGCGCTGGCTCCGAGGGGCGGGCTGAGCTCTGGGAATAGGCTGTGGCCCGGGTCCTCCTCTGGGACCGTTTCCTTGCCCTCACCCCCTCTCGGGAGGGGCCTAGACCCTGCATCCTAGTTGTGACCCGCCTGTGGGAACTTGTCCAACCTGATCCCAGTCGTGCCTGTAAGCCTGAACCCATTCCCAACCCTAACAGAGACGTAAGAACAATGCTTTCTCTAACTCCACCCCACTGATATTTGCCATATTTAGGATATATGTTCTCATGGTCATTTTAATCATGTTATACATAGATTTCTTTGCATATTATGTTTTTATAACAGAAATGTCTGTACTAGACATTATCTAATAGAACCTTTTTTTAGGGCTTTGTTTATTAATTTATTGAGCAAACATTTATTTATTTTTCCTTTTCTAACTTTTATTTCAAGTTCAGGGGTACATGTGCAGGAGGTGCAGGTTCGTTGGATAGGTCTACGTGTGTCCTGGGGTTTGTTATACAGATTATTTAATCAGCCAGGTATTAAGCCTAGTACCCATTAGTTATTTTTTCTGATCCTCTCCCTCGTCCCACCCTCCACCCTCTCATAGGCCCCAGTGTGTGTACACAAAGGAATATAAATCGTTCTATTTAAAGACATGTATGTTCATTGCAGCACTATTCAGAATAGCAAAGACATGGAATCAATTTAAATGCCCGTCAGTGATAGACTGGATTAAGAAAACATGCTAGCCGGTGTGGTGGCGCACGCCTGTAATCCCAGCTACTAGGGAGATTGAGACAGGAGAATCACTTGAACCCGGGAGGCGGAGGTTGCAGTGAGCTGAGATCGCGCCATTGCCCTGCAGCCTGGGTGACAGAGCGAGACTTCGTCTCAAAAAAAAGCAAAAAAAGAGAAAAGGTGCTACATGTATACCATGGAATACTATGTAGCCATAAAAAAGTACAAGATCATGTCCTTTGCAGGGACATGGATGGAGTTGGAGGCCATTATTCTCAGCAAACTAACACAGGAACAGAAAACCACTTACAGGTGGGAGCAGCTAAGTGATGAGAATACATGGACACATAGAGAAGAAGAATCTTTCTTTTTTTTTTTTTTTTGAGACAGAGTTTCGCTCTTGTTACCCAGGCTGGAGTGCAATGGCGCGATCTTGGCTCACCGCAACCTCTGCCTCCTGGGTTCAAGCAATTCTCCTGCCTCAGCCTCCTCAGTAGCTGGGATTACAGGCGCGTGCCACCATGCCCAGCTAATTTTTTGTATTTTTAGTAGAGATGGAGTTTCACCATGTTGACCAGGATGGTCTTGATCTCTTGACCTTGTGATCCACCCACCTCGGCCTCCCAAAGTGCTGGGATTACAGGCGTGAGCCACCGCATCCGGCCCCGAATCTTTCTTTCTTTCTTCTTTCTTAGATGGAGTCTTGTTCTGTTGCCCAGGCTGGAGTGCAGTGGCAGGATCTAGGCTCTCTGCAACCTCCACCTCCTAGATTCAAGTGGCTCTCCTGCCTCAGCCTCCTCAGTAGCTGGATTACAGGCACCTGCCACCATGCCCAACTAATTTTTGTATTTTTAGTAGAGATGAGGTTTCACCATGTTGGTCAGGCTGGTCTCGAACTCCTAACCTCAGGTGATCCACCAGCCTTGGCCTCCCAAAGTGCTGGGATTACAGGTTTGAGCTACTGCGCCCAGCCTCTTTTTTTACTCTATGAAGTATCCTGAAAAAATATCCCCCTCCACCCCAAAATGGGAGAGGTAGGTCAAGGAATACAAAGTAGCAAAAATGTAAGATGAACAAGTTGGAATATCTAATGGACAACAGGAAAAACTGTACTGACTGATAGTGTGTAGTATTCAGGATTTTTTTTTTTTTTCTGAGAAAGAGTCTTGCTTTGTTGCCCAGGCTGGAATGCAGTGGCGCGATCTCGGCTCACTGCAACCTCCACCTCCTGGGTTCAAGCAATTCGGCTGCCTCAGCCTCTGAGTAGCTGGGATTACAGGCATAGGCCACTATGCTCAGCTAATTTTTGTATTTTTAGTACAGACGGGGTTTCACCATGTTGGCCAGGCTGGTCTTGAACTCCTGACCTTGTGATCTGCCCACCTTGGCCTCCCGAAGTGTTGGGAATACAGGTGTGACCCACCGTGCCCGGCCAAGGATTTTTGCTAAATGAGTAGATTATAGCTGTTCTTGCCACAGGGGAGGAAAATGGGTAACTATGTGAGATGATGAATATGTTAATTTGTTCAGGTATAGTAATTATTTTACTATGTATATACATCGCATACCATCATATTGTACACTTTCAATATATACAATAACATTTATTTTTCTAAAAAGGGGAAAACTTTTCCCTCTTAGTGCATTTACATCACTTCTCCTTCCTTTATAATGGTTGTGTAATATTCCATACTCAATTGGACAGTTTTAATAATAATGCTGAGATGAACTTCTTTGTACATCCATCTTTGTTCATTGTATTCATTCAACCAGCATCCATTGAACATTTACTCTGTGCCAGAAACTCTTCAGGCTCTTGGAGACACAGCAGTAAGAAAACAGAAAATTCCTGTCTTCATAGATGCTCTTGTTTTGTACTGTCAGTACAAAAATAAGCATATAAAATGTAGAGTTTGTTAGGTGGTTGTAAGTGCTATGAGGGAAAATCCAAGCAAGGAAGAGGGTTGGGGAGTTGCTGATTCCCTCTATCCTCTAGGATCCCTGCGGTTATAATATTAGGAAGGTCGGCTGCAAAGACCCCACGTTGAAGGTGACATTTGAGCAGAATCTTGAAGGAGAGGGTGGAGGGATCCAGGTGGCTGCTTGAAGGTGGTGAGTTCCAGGCAAAGTGAGCAGGAAGGTGTGTTAGTCAAGGAGCAGGTCTGAAGTGCCCCAGCAGAAAAACCACTGCGACCGGAACAGAGTGACCAAAGGAGATGGGGGCAGGTGATGAGGCCAGAACTGTAACAGGACGCTGATGACAGGGGGTCTTAAAGGTCTTTGCCTTTTATTTTGAGCAAGACAGGAATCATTGTTGGACATATTCCTAAAGGTGGAACTGACCTCAACCTCTAAATTACATCCTGAAAATGGAATTTATTTCTCCACCCTGGACCTGAACCTTATCTCACTCCTGACGCCTAACTCAATTCATTCTACATCTGACCCATAATTATAGACGTTAGTGTTGCACACCCAAGCATTCACCCTCCCTCCCTCCCTCCCTCCCTTTCTCCCTTCTTTCCTTCCTTCCCTCCTTCCCTCCTTCCCTCCTCCTCTCTCTCTCTCTCTCTCTCTCTCTTTCGACAGAGTCTCACTCTGTCGCCCGGGCAGGAGTGCAGTGGCACAATCTTGGCTCACTGCAACCTCCGCCTCCCAGGTTCAAGTGATTCTCCTGCCTCAGCCTCCCGAGAAGCTGGGACTACAGGCACCCCTCCACCATGCCCGGCTCATTTTGTATTTTTAGTAGAGATGGGTTTTTGCCATGTTGGCCAGGATGATCTCAATCTCCTGACCTCGTGATCTGCCTGCCTCAGTCTCCCAAAGTGCTGGGATTACAGGCATGAGTCACCGTGCCTGGAACTCCTTTTGCCTTTCTATCAGAGGCTCCATTTTGTTTGGATAATATTTCATCCTCATCTTGACTATAAACCTTAAAGAACCAGGCACCGACGCCATATTCCATTTGCTTGATTAGTTTGGAAATGGACACGTGATGCCTTGTGGCCAGTGAGGAGGAGGGGAAGACCATGGAGGGACTTCTAGGAAAGACTTCCTTATTTTGAGAAAGAGGCACTGAAAGAGGCCTTTTTTTCTTCTGCTAGATGGTGTCTAACCTGGAGGCAAATTCTGGAACTGTGGCAGCACTCCAGGGTCCATAGAGAGAAGTGACCAGAGGACGAAGCCAACGCCAAAACACTGCAGGTAACCCACCAGAGAGATGAGGGACAGCTGGGTCTTCGATGAGGTCACTGAGCTGGTGAATTCACCAACGATGGAGCCTCTTCATGTCATGACTTTTTCAGATTCCCTTTCTGGGTTAGAGTTGCTTGATCCTTGTAGCCAAAATCATCTTCACTAAGAACTCAATGCTGAATCAGAATCTTGACTCAGGCTGGGTGCAGTGGCTCACCCCTGTAATCCCAGCACTTTGGGAGGCCAAGGCGGGCGAATCACCTGAGGCCAGGAGTTCGAGACCAGCCTGGCCAACATGGTGAAACTCCGTCTCTACTAAAAATACAAATATTAGCCGGGCATGGTGGCAGGCGCCTGTAATCCCAGCTCCTCGGGAGGCTGAGGCAGGAGATTTGCTTAAATCCGGGAGGCGGAGGTTGCAGTGAGCCAAGATCGCACCTTTGTACTCCAGCCTGGGCGACAGAGCGAGACTCTGTCTCAAAAAAAAAAAAAAAAAAATCTTGACTCAGATCCCAAATCTGATCCCAAGCCATAAATCCAAATCCAATTCTAACTTGATTCCATATCTTGATACCACATAAATCAACAAACTCAACCATGCCTCCAGTCTTAGCTCTCTTCCCAGCCCTCATCCCATATCCCATTTCATCCCGTATCCCCCCATTTCAGCCACTGTTAATGTGAAGATAGCTAGTTTAATTTTTAAATTAATAGTCATTAAAAAAAAACTTAGTAATTTGGATACTATTGCTGACTACCTCTCATCTAAATTTAATTTCTTTCTTAGTTTGTCTTCTATACTGTGCATTTCTTGTTTTTTAATGAAAAGTTGTTGATTATGCAATATTTTGACACCAGTCCTTTATATACTTAACAAACATGTTTTGGATACTAGCTACCGACCAATGAGAATGCAGCAGCGCACAAACCTAGATAGAGTCTTCCCTCAAGGAGCTGACAGTCTCATATAAAAGAAAAACAGTCAAATAACTCATAAACAAGTGTAAAATTACAAGTACAAGGCATGCTCTGAAAAGAAAGTTCAGAGTATTATGAAGAAAGCACTTCCAGAGGGTTTGGAACCAGGAGTTGACAATGAGCTGAGATTTGAAAGAATAATAAACTAGAAGAAATTTTCTAGTTGCTAGAAGTAGACTAGAGGAAATTTTCTAGTAACTAGAAATAGTAAACTAGAAGGAAATTTCTTCTGGTAACTAGAAGAAAATGGGAGGAGAATGGGGCATGCCTTGTGTGGAGAAAATGGCATGTGCAAAGGCCCAAGGTAGAAAGCATTATGGCTGGAGTTCGGAATCAGAGTTAACTGAGACAAGATAATGACGAGCTCTGTATGTCACCGTGAATCTTGCTTTATCCTGTAGATAATGAAGAACCATTTGAACCTCAGTCAGGGAAATAACATAACGAGATTTGTATTTTCAAAATAGCAACCCAGCTGCTGTATGAAGGATGGCTGTGGGTGGGATGAGAAGATAGTGGGCGGCCATGGGAGAAGTTATTGCTGTTGTCTAGGTGAGGGAAGATGGTGACTTGGATACAGGTGGTTGAAAGGTGGGAACGATGCTAAGTACATGGATTCAAAATACACTTCGGAGACAGAATGCACAGGCCTTGGTAGTGGACTGAATGAAGGTCATGCTGAAGTAGTGGGAGATGTTAAGACTTCAGAGTCTCTTGCTGGATGGACAGTGATGCCATTCATTGAAAAGTCATGGTAGATACAGTCAAATGGTTCTGTTACAGTGAGAAAGAGCTCAGATCCTGACTTCAAGCAGAGCCCTAATCCAATCCTTACTTTGACACAACTCGCAACACTTATTTTGACATAAGCCCCAGTCTTTTTATTTGTTTCAATAGCTTTTGGGGTACGAGTGGCTTTTGGTTACATGGATGTATCGTAGAGCAGTGAAGTCTGAGATTTTAGTGCACCCATCCCCCAAGTAGTGTACATTGTACCCAATATTTATAGTTTTTTATTCCTTACCCCCTTTCTAACCTCCCCCTTCTGAGTCTCTCCAATGTCCATTATACCACTCGGTAAGCCTTTCTGTACCCACTGCTTAGCTCTCACTTAACATGAGGATATATGGCATTTGGGTTTCCATTCCTGAGTCATTTCACTTAGAATAGTGGCCTCCAGCTCCATGCAAGTTGCTTCAAAATACATTATTTGATTATTTTTGTGGCTGAATAGTATTCCATGCGTATACATCACATTTTCTTTATCCACTCATCAGTTGATAAGCACATAGTTTGGTTCCATATCTTTGTAGTTGTGAATTTGTGCTGTGATAAACATATGTGTGTATGTGTCTTCTTTTTTTTTTTGAGACGGAGTTTCGCTCTTGTTAACCAGGCTGGAGTGCAATGGGGCGATCTCGGCTCACCGCAACCTCCGCCTCCTGGGTTCAGGCAATTCTCCTGCCTCAGCCTCCTATATGTGTCTTCTTGATATGATGACTTCTTTTCCTTTGGGGAGACACCCAGTAGTGGGATTGCTGGATCGAATTGTAGATCTACTTGTAGTTCTTTGAGAAATCTCCACACTGCTTTCCATAGAGGTCGCACTAATTTACGTTCTCACCAGCAGTGTGTAAGTGTTCCCTTTTCAACACATCCAAGCCAAGATTTATTGGTTTTTGACTTTTTAGTAAGTCCCAGTCTTAACTCCAAACCTTAATCTATACCCAGTCCTGAGGCTCAAATTCTGCTTTATCCTTGATCAACCCCAGTTTGTATCTCAACCGATAACCTAAACCTTGATTGAGTTCTTGACTCCAAATATCAACTCAGGCTAGCACCCAGACCTCAACCAACCTTGACCTGATGCTGAACCTCTAGCTGTAAGCTAGACTCAACTTTGACGTGAGCAGTGAGTGTCACCATGGCCTGGGTATCAAACCTGCCCCAGGATAATTCAGATATCAGTCTCCATTCCCATCATATTCCAGGAATCCCACATTCATATCCTCCCCATGAACCTATCCCCTCACATCCCACACCAATTCTAACACTGTGACCCCAGTCCCGCCCCTATGCTTATCCTCAACCCAACTGCTACCTAAAATCCCATCTCATTTCCATCCCTAACTCTTTTCCCAACTCCGTGTTTATTTATCCAACTCCCCACACAACTTTGATCCTTCATTTTACAAAAACTCTAAAATAAAGTCTGCCAACTAATATCTTGCTAACATTGATGTTATATTAACTCAAGCCAAGTCCCAACACCTTCTGAGATACTTACTCTCATCAAATCCAAAACCAGATCCCAGAACTTAGACATCTAGCCCCTCCCATTCCACAGCAGGACTCTGGTCATGAAGGGTGTCAGCGTTCCTGACCTCAGTTCCCAAATCCAGGAGAAGCAGACTCCAGCCCATTCGACCTCACAGCTCCGTAACTCAGCAATCTGTATCTTTCCTTCCTGGCTTCTCACAGAGAGAAATGGTAGCAAGACTTCCAGTTTATTATCTACTGCCCTGATCTTCATCCTTCAATTCTCTCCTCCCTCAGTCCTCTGCCTCCTCAGCATGTTAGAAAGACGAAGGAGCCCTGCTACTCTACAGCCTCATTAGCCCTGTTATCCACTCCTATGTCACCAAGACGTCTCTCCTCTGCTTTTCGTCATCTATCATCTATCATTCTGTAAATTATATTCTTAATTGTTTAATCTGATTCTGTTGCCAAACACTGGTCATCACAAGCAGAGGAAATGTGTCTAGGGTTCTTTTTTTTTTTTTTTTTTGCAGCACCCAACCCAGACCAGAGAATATAGGAGGTACTTAAATAAATAAACAAATACCAGTCTGCAAACCTCTGGCATCCACAGATTCAGTCCTGGCTTAATCTCTGAGCTGTTCCACCATGTGGTATGATAGAAAGAACTAGAAAGAACTTGGCTTCATGAGGTCAGCCCAACCCAGATTTGAATCCTGGTTGCCCACCCTGTGACTTCGGGTAAGTGACTTCATTTTTCTGAGTCTGACTTTGCCCCTCTCCAAAGTGGAAGGGAGCAAAACCTATTTATCGAGGCAAATGGGAGGATTAAATAAATTTATCAATGGAAAACTGACGGGTACATAACAGGCTCTGAATTAACATTAGTTCCGTGAGCCTATCACCCAGGGAAGAAAGAAGCAGCTCCCATTTTTTTTTTCTACATTTAGTGTGGTGTGGCAGGTGCTTCACAGACCTTGTCTGTATTCCTCACATCGGTCCAGGTGAAGATTGTCATCCCCATTTTATTTTTATTTTTTGCCCCTGCCTCATCATGGCCATTTTATAGATGAAAAAGTGGAGGTTTTAAAAAAGGCTAGATCCCTTGAGCAAAGTCACAGATCTAAGGAGTCAGAAGTGTCAGAATTCAGCTGGGCATGGTGGCTCAAGCCTGTAATCCCAACACTTTGGGAGACTGAGGTGGGCAGATCACTTGAGGTCAGGAGTTCAAGACCAGCCTGGTCAACATGGTGAAACCTCATCTCTATTAAAAATACAAAAAAATTAACCGGATGTGGTGGCACGTGCCTATACTCCCAGCTACCCAGGAGGCTGAGGTAGGACAATCACTTCAACCAGGGAGGCAGAGGCAGGGGAATTGCTTGAGCCCAGGATGCAGAGGTTGCAGCGAGTTGAGATCACAGCACTGAACTCCAGCCAGGGTGACATGGCCAGACTCTGCCTCAAAAAAAAAAAAAAAAAAAAGTATCAGAATTTGAATGTTGGGAATCAAAGGCCTGTGGTTTCACCACTGCACAAATCCACACTCTTGAGAAGGAAATTTCCTTGTTACATACACATGTACCCTCTGAGTCTCATTTGGTTCAAAACAGAGTTGGATCCCCCATGGCCTATTAATGATGCGTACCCCTGTGTCCAAGGCCCAAATCCGGGCCCCCTGTGCCCTTCGCGTTTAGTCCTACCACCTGTTGCTAAGTCCCACCCAGACACCCAGCCCCATACCTCTCTCGCCTCAGACCTATGTCCTGTACCTTTGTTAAATGACTCATCTTTCAGCTCATGATTACGCCTGAGAACTGGCATCTGACAATCTTGCCAGCTGTGTCCTTCCCTGAGGGATTCTGAACACTGTGACCCTCATACCTCCTGACTCAGCCCATGGGTTCTGATGGCCCATTGTTTCGGACTTCCCGGATTCTCTTCGTCCTTACTTCAGGAACAGAACCCCATTTCTTTCTTTTTTTTTTTTTTGAGTCGGACTCTCCCTCTGTCGCTCAGGCTGGAGTGCAGTGGAGCGATATTGGTTCACTGCAACCTCCACCTCCAGGCAGAACTCCATTTCTTTTGGGGGAGATGCTGCCTACTTCATATAGTTCCGGTGAAACTGTCAATCATAGTTCTCCAACTCTACCCACCCACCGAGGTGGGGAAATGACCCAGGGTAAGCCAATAAGATCAGTGTTTTCTCTCTGGCAACAATGATAGATTAAAGGGGTGGGCCCAGTTCAGACTGGACCAATTAGAGTTCCTCCCTGTGATGAATATCAAGATGCCAAGAGAAAGGAGATTTTTGTTTCTGTTAGTAGCTATGTTCCCTCCATGCCCCACCTTAGTACCTAAGATTGAATAAATCAATCATCAAGTCTTCTCAGGCTTATATTCCGTTGGGGACATTAAAATATCTCCTGGACCAGCCTGGGCAACATGGTAGAGTCCTATCTCTATCAAAAAAAAAAAAAAAAAAAAAAAAAAGCTGGGTGTGGTGGCACATGCCTGTGGTCCCAGCTACTGGGGAAGCTGAGGTGGGAGGATGGCTGGAACCCAGGAGGTAGAAACTGCCGTAAACATTGTTTGTGCAATGCTCATTGTGCTCTAGCCTGGGTGACAGAGTAAGACCCTGTCTCAAAAAACAATCTCCTGGGCATTGGATGATACTAAGAAATTATCATCAACTGTGTAAGGTGTGATAATGTAATTGGTTATGTTTAAAATGAGTCTCTTTTGGAACAAGGTTTGGCACATTTTTAAAATAAAGGGCCAGATAGTAAATACTTTAGCCTATGTGGACCAAGAGACAAAAATGGAAGATATTATGTAGATATTTAATAGCAAGAGAGAAAATAAAATTTTTATTTATTTATTTAGAGACAGAGTCTCTGTTGCCCAGGCTGGAGTGCAATGGTACTATCTTGGCTCACTGCAACCTCTGCCTCCTGGGTTGAAGCAATTCTCTGTCTCAGTCTTTCAAGTAGCTTGGTTTACAGGTGCCCACCAACATGCCCAACTAATTTTTGTATTTTTAGTAAATTTGGGGTTTCACCATCTTGGACATGCTGGTCTTGAGCTCCTGACCTTGTGATCTACCTACCTCGGCTTCCCAGAGAGCTGAGATTACAGATGTGAGCCACTGCACCTGGCCAAATTTCACAATTTTTAATTGATGAAATTCAAAATGTAGTAATGATAATTTAGTACAAATTTTTTGTTACTGTTCCTTATCCATCACATAGTAAAAAGTGGTTTTAACTCATGGAATTTGATCCAACAGCTGTAGTTTGCCATCCCCTGTTTTAAAAATGCATAATAAAATATTTAAGAATAAGATGATATGATGACTGGTATTTGCTTCAAAATATTCCAGCATTAGAGAAGTGTGTGGTGGGAGTACAGGCGAAACAAGAATTGGTTTTGTATTAGCTTTTTTTCTTTTGCGACAGGGTCTCACTCTGTTATCCAGGCTGAAGTGCAGCGGTACAATCATAGCTCACTGTAGTCTCAAACTCTCAGGCTCAAGTGATCCTCCCACCTCAGCCTCCTGAATAGCTGGGACGACAGACGTATGCCACCATGCTCGGCTAATTTTTTTTTTTTTTGAGATGGAGTCTCACTCTTGTTGCCCAGGCTGGAGTGCAATGGCATTATCTTGGCTCATTGCAACCTCCGCCTCCCAGATTCAAGCAATTCTCCTGCCTCAGCCTCTTGAGTAGCTGGGATTACAGACATGCACCACCACGCCTGGCTAATTTTGTATTTTTAGAAGAGACGGGTTTCTTCATGTTGGTCAGGCTGGTCTTGAACTCCTGACCTCAGATGATCTGCCCACTTCGGCTTCCCAAAGTGCTGGGATTACAGGCATGAGCCACCGCGCCTGGGCTGTCTGGATGCTTTTTTAACCTTAGAAACCAGGGTCTTTCTATGTTTCCCAGGCTGGTCTTGAACACCTGGGCTCAAGCAATCCTCTTGCCTCTGCCTTTCAAAGTGCTGGGGTTACAGGCGTGAGCCACTGCACTGGACCTTGCATTAATTATTGAAGTTGGATGGTGGTATCTGAAGACACACTGTTACTCTGTTTTGCATATATTTGAAATTTTCCATACTAAAAATTATAAAACAATTCTTTGAGTTGAGATGTCCCTCCAGAAATGCATCCCTGGCATCAGAAGTTTAATGCCAGGTTTGAAATACTTCCTCAGGATATCTGGTATGGGAGAACTGTCATAAAGCATCAGGGACATTGATGAATGCAAGGTGTCTCAGACACCCACCCCTTGTGGAGAATTGCCTTCCCATAGCACTAAGTGGCTATAATTCATATCACATGACTCCAAGTAGCCAGTGATTGGATAAGATTGGTCACCTGACTGCAATGCAATCAAACGATTGGCCATTCAGTGACCAATGATGTGGCTGAAGAACCAAAGGTGAGCTGGACGAATCAGATTCTCTTTCATGAGACTATTATCTGAGAGATACTAGTGAAGGAGGAGGCAGGATTCAACTCTGGACTAGATTGAGTACCAGCTGAAACAGGGAAAAGGCACCAAAAGCACCTCTCCGTAAGATGTGCCCACCAGCACCATGATAGTTTACCATTGCCATGGCAACACCCAGAATGTACTATCCTTTCTCTAGAAATTTCTGAATAACCTACCCCTTATCTTGCATGTAATTGAAAGTGGGAATAAATATGACTAGAGAGCTGTCCCTGAGCGGCTGCTACTTTGTGCCCTGCTGTGCAAGGAGCAGTACCTCTGCTGCTGCACACTACCGTTTCAAGAAAAGTTCGTAACGCCACTGGGTTGCCCTTGAATTCTTTCCTGGGCAAAGCCAGGAACCCTCCCTGGCTAAGTTCCAATTTTGGGCTTACCTGGCCTGCACCACTAGGAAAGTGACTATTTATATCCTTGTAATAACTACCCTCTCCACACTCATCTTTCCCTAAAACAAGTTATGCTAAGCCTTTGCTTTAATGAAAACCTCCCAAAATGCCCTTTGCCTCACACTTCAATTTGGACACACCACTCATTTCCTTCTACCACAGCAGACACCACCAGATGGCTCTAGGCTGTGGGAAAGAGTTCTATCTGGACTTTGGGAGCTCTCCAGATTTTTGACCTGAGTGGTGCTTTCATGGTTGTTCATTTGTGAATATTTAAGCCGTTCATATATTTGCTGCATTATTTTCTCTGCCTATCTCACAATTTTCCCCCCTTTTTTCTATGATTGTTATTATTGAGGTGGAGTTTCGCTCTTGTTGCCCAGGCTGGAGTGCAATAGCACGATCTCAGCTCACTGCAACCTCCGCCTCCCGGGTTCAAGCAATTCTCCTGCCTCAGCCTCCCGAATAGCTGGGATCACAGGCATGTGCCACCATGCCCAGCTTATTTTGTATTTTTAGTAGAGACGGGGTTTCTTCATGTTGGTCAGGCTGGTCTCTCCCGATTTCAGCTGATCCGCCTTCCTTGGCCTCCCAAAGTGCTGGGATTACAGGCGTGAACCACCGCACCCAGCCTATTTTTTAAAATAAAAATAGAGGCGAGGTCTTACATGATGCCTAGGCTGATCTTGAAATCTTGGGCTCAAGCGATTCCCCCACCTCAGCCTCCCAAAATGCTAGGATTACAAGCATGAGCCACCACACCTGGCACAATTACTTTTTTTTTGAGGGGGGAAATTTCACCTCCAAAGCTTGCAAACACTTTGCTCAGGAAAACTAAACAAAAATCCTTTCAAAACTGTCTTTCACATACCAGTCCACTGAATGTATGAAAACCCTTGTATGTGTTTTCTCCCCTGAAATAAAGCTCTTACCCAAGTCCTTGCAGGAAAACGAGGGATCACTTCAGGCAGCGGTGACGGCGATGTGACCATGAGGTCTTGGTCTCTCCAGATTCCCACCTTGCCTGCCAGCAGGAACAACGCTTGCTCCCCATCCAGCCCTCTCCGCAGGACCAGAACACACACAGGCAAGGAGCCATCTATAGTTGTGAGTTTATTAAGGGAGTTCCTGTGCTTCTCCTAGAATCAGCCCTTGCTGCCTATGATCTTCTTGATCCAGTCCAGGTAGCGGCAGATGTTGGTATAGACCCCAGGTCTGTTGGGCCTCCCACAGGGGTCTGAGCCCCAGGAGGTGATGCCCTGGAGTGCACCATCACACACCAGGGGGCCCCCAGAATCACCCTAGATGGGGAGAATGAGAACAGGGTTGCACCTGACATGTCCACAAAGTCTCTTTTCCTGCTGTCCCAGCGTTTTACCAGTTCTTTTTTATTTTCTCTCTCTCTCTCTCTCTTTTGAGATGGAGTTTTACTCTTGTTGCCCAGGCTGGAGTGCAATGGCGTGATCTCAGCTCACCACAACCTCTGCCTCCCGGGTTCAAGTGATTCTCCTGCCTCAGCCTCCCAAGTACCTGGGATTACAGGTATGCACCACCACACCTGGCTAATTTTGTATTTTTAGTAGAGACGGGGTTTCACCATGTTGGTCAGGCTGGTCTTGAACTCCCGACCTCAGGTGATCTGCCTGCCTCAGCCTCCCAAAGTTCTGGGATTACAGGTGTGAGCAACCGCACTCAGCCGTTTTACCAGTTCTTTAGCACGATTGGTCCCCTGTGGCCAATGGGGGTAACATCATTTTCCCCTGAGACCAGTCAGGACAGGGCTTGGGGCTTCCATGTACAGACAGACAAGGTGTCTAAGGGTAGTGGTCAAAACACTGATAAAAGAGGGGAAAGAATGAAATCTCGGCCAGGCACAGTGGCTCACACCTGGAATCCCAGCACTTTGGGAGGCCAAGGTGGCGGATCACTTGAAGTCAGGAGTTTGAGACCAGCCTGGCCAGCATGGTGAAACCTCATCTACTAAAAATACAAAAATTAGCTGGGTGTAGTGGCAGGTGCCTAGAATCCCAGCTGCTCGGGAGGCTGAGGTGGGAGAATTGCTTGAGCCCGGGAGGCAGAGGCTACGGTGGGCGGAGATTGTGCCACTGCACTCCAGCCTGGGTGACAGAGCAAGACCATGTCTCAAAAAAAAAAGAGTTCTCAAGGGTCCAATCCAGGGAGAAGACAGTAGGGATTACATGGAGAGGCCTGAGCTGAAGTTTCCTCCATTTCTGCCAGTAGTGAAGGCATCATTGATTGCAGTTACCAAACACCAGGAGAAAGGATCAAGGTTCTTGTGGACACACACACACACACACACCATATCCCCAAGGGACACACACACACACACACACACACACACACCATATCCCCAAGGGACACACACACACACACACACACACACACACCATATCCCCAAGGGACACACACACACACAACATATCCCCAAGGGACACACACACACACATACACACACCATATTCCCAAGGCGCTCACACACACATATCCCCAAGGCGCTCACACACACATATCCCCAAGGGGGACACACACACACACACACACACACACACCATATCCCCAAGGGACACATACACACACACAGAGCATATCCCCACAGGATACACACACACACACACACACACCCCATATCCCCAAGGCACATACACACACACACATCATATCCCCAAGGGACACACACACACACACACACACACACACACAGCATATCCCCAAGGAACACACACACATATACACACACCATATCCTCAAGGTATGCACACACACACACACATCATATCCCCAAGGGCCACACACCACACACACACACACACACACACACACACACACCCCATATCCCCAAGGAACAGTGGCTGAACTCTTTGTGGAAGAGACCACTGTCTCTATGGAGCAATCCAGAGAGACTGGCTTTCAGGACAGTATCGCTGATGGAAATGACTCCATTCTTGGCCAGTGGGGAAGAAAGCATTGTCTTTAGGGACCAATCATTAGTGAAGGCGGTGGGGCTTCCAGGTAGGGGACAAAGCCAGGGGAGTGCTAGGAACAACGAAGATGCAGTTAGAAGAGAGAGTTATATCTATGACAAATCCCAAGACAAAGGGATGGGAGCTCACTGAGGAGGCACTCAAGTCAACGGCACCATTTCCCGCTGCCAACTCGGAAGATAGCATTGTCTCCCAAGGAACCAATCATAGGAGAAGGGAACCAGCCTTGGGATTCTAGCTAGTCTCAAAGAAAAGTGGCTGACCACCTGGCCAGTGGTAAAGTTGGCACAAATTCCACGATGTAATGCTGGGAGCGAGAGCAGGGAACTCGCCTCACCTCTAGCCTCAACTCTCTCCTTCCTGGACATCTACCCCACCCTCTATAGCCCCCAGCTCTGCATCCCATCCTGTAGGCAAGGGTTTGAAAGAAAACAGCAGCAACAATTTAATGTTCCTAATTCCTATGCTGTGTGACTTTCAGAGAGAGTTTGGCCTTCTCTGAACCTGGTTCCCACTCCATAGGGATCGGGGCAACTGCTCCAGGAGCTGTCTTTGGGACTACTCCGCTTACCACCTCCCCCGTCCAAGCCTTGAGCCTCTAGAGGGCCATGAGGGATGAGCGGGGAGGAGGATTTCAGAAATCACTCACCTGGCACGTGTCAGCCCCATTGTTGTTGCCTGCACAGATCATGGCATCTGTGATCTGCTCTGGGTAGGCATCCTCACACTTCTTCTGGGGAAAGATTTTTACTTCTGCACAGTTGAGAGTGTCAGGAAAATTCTCTGAGGGGGAAGAGGTTGTAAGGTTCCCTAAGAGAGCAGCCCTTTGCCTCCATCCCTGTCTGGATCTAACACCCTTTCTTTCCAGGATGTAATGGGGGAGTTTTCTGACACTTTGCACGGGGCACACATTAAATGAAGCTGTGCCCTCTGCTATTGGGCTTTCACTGTCTAGAGACGGGTCCTTGGATCTCACATATTTTTTCTTGCCCTGAACCATTTTCAAATCAAGGAACTGGGGACTACTTGGAGGTGCCCCTTTATGTACCTCTGACCCTCTCTTTCCAGTCTTCCTGCCCTCAGACAACCAGGTCCTCAATCTGTACTAAATCCTGCTCCTTCCAACTGTCACCTCCTCCTGGAAGCCTTCCCCGACCACTCTAATTTAAACATACCATCGCTCCATTACTCCCTATCCTTTTATCCTCCACAATATTTCCTTCCAGCACTTAACTCTACCTATTATTTTATTTTACGTGTATTCGTTTATTGTCTATTTCTCCCATCTAGCTTACAACTCCATAAGGACAAGGACTTTGTATAGTTTGCTTATGACTGTATATCCAGTGCCTGCAGCAGCACCTGGTGCATACTAGGTGCTCAATAAACAAGAGTTGAATTAATGATTGAAGGTGGAATTGATCTTTTTTATTAACCTCTTTTGAGGAATAGACTTCTTCAAAGCGTCTTTGAGGGGGAAAAACTTCCATCTGGCACCTCTACATGCCAAAAGCTATACACTCACAATCTCATTTAATCCTCACAACAGCGTTTTGAAGGAGGGATGCATTCGTTCATTTCATTATTCATTCATCCAACAAATATTTATTGAGCACCTACTATGTACCAGGCACCATCCTGAGCACTAGGAACACACGATGAAGAAAACTGATGTAACCTGAACCCTCATGGAGCTAAAAAATCTATTAGATGACGATTCCCATTTTGCAGATGAGGAAAGTGAGGCTCAGAGATGAAAAGGAATTTGCCTGAGGTGAAGGGGCAGAGCCATAGTTTGAACTGATCTACCTGATTTGCAAGCAGGTGTGTTTCTACAGCAGCACACTGTCTCATCCAAAGCATTCAGAGCAAGAGTGAGACAGACAGGGACCTGAATGCTGGACTTTGCCATTTCCTGGAGAAGCCCATTGACTCTCTGAGCTGAGTCCCATTTTTTTCGCTGTGAAGGAAGATGAGGAGCTGCCTGGATTCTGAAGTCCCAAAGGTACCCAGCTTCATTGGAGGTCCAGACTTTGGGGTCCAGAGTCAAGAGGGAGCTAGGATTGCTGGGTCCTGGGAGAAGAAGTGCCTTGACTCCTGGGTCTGAGGAAAGAGGGGACCAGGGCCCAGGTTTCCTGGGTTCGAGAGGGAGAAAAGGCCGGGTGTGATGCTCACACTTGTAATCCCAGGACTTTGGGAGGCTGAGGTGGGCAGATCACTTGAGGTCAGGAGTTCAAGACCAGCCTGGCCAACATAGTGAAACCCTGTCTCTACAAAAAATACAAAAATTAGCTGGGTGTGGTGGCGGGTGCCTGTAATACCAGCTACTTGGGAGGCTGAGGCATGAGGATCATTTGAACCTGGGAGGCGGAGGTTGCCATGAGCTGAGATTGCGCCACTGCACTCCAGCCTAGGCAACTGAGTGAAACTGTGTCCCCCTACTAAAAAAAAAAAAAAACGAGGGAGGTCAGGGAGAAGGTGCTTAGGAGCCTGTTTTTCCTGGGCCTCTGAGAAGTCCAAATATCCCGAGTGTGTTAAGATTACATAACATCCTATACAACGAAAGGTCTCATAGGATAGTGCTCTCCGCCATAAAGGAGGGGCTTTTCTCACCCTGCTTAACAATCTGCTAGTTGGTTCTCTTTCCCTCACCACACCTGTTAGTACTCTGGTCTTCAAGGTTTCTAATATGACTCACACTTGTGAATCTCAACATTACGATCACTTTCCCTTCTTTGTCTCCTTCTAGGGGGACCAAGCTTTGCCAATAGCTTGGGGTCCACTGGGCCAACCAACTCTTCCTCTCCCTCCCATTAGTGACCAAGCCCACTACCTTGGGGACTGGTGGTAGTGCCCCAGCCTGAGATGGTGCACTTCTGGCCAGGTTGGATGCAGTGGTCTGCCAGGCCGATGGGCTTCACTTTGGGGCCCAGGGATGCCTGGTTACGCAGTTGAAGCAGCATCAGATCATGGTTGTGGTTGTCCACATTGCTGCTGTTGTAGCAGGGGTGTGGGATGGACTGAACCACAGCTATTTCTTGCTCCGGCCCATCCTTTTTCTGTAGGCTATGGTCTCCCAGGCGTACTGTGTATTTCCTGTAATGGCGGGGACAGTTTGGGACCCAGGCAGGGGTATTGCCCCCAGCCCCCTCCTCCCTTAGACCCAGGAATCCAGTCTGCAGCTCTCTCCTTCTTGAGTGGAAACCCAGCCCCCTCTGTCCTCTATCCCCAGCCGACCTCTGTCCCCGTCATCCACTCACAGTTTTTTACAGTGGGCAGCCGTGAGGACCCAGTTGCGACCTATAAGGACACCGCCACAGAGCAGTTGCTCGCCCTGGAACAAGGCCGCCTGCCAAGGCTGCGAATGGGGTTGGCACTCCTGACCCCCCAGCACCTTGTTCTCCTGTGCCCTGGAGTGTCCTGCAGCAGGAGGGAGAGGGTTGGATCGCCACCCTCTGGGGCAGTGCCAGGGCTGGGAAGGCCACTGTGGGGTCAAATGGGACACACGGCAAGTTCTCCGCATACAACTTAGTGAGGGGAGCCCGGGTGTCCACACGCTGCCACGCAGGTACACTCATTTCAGTCCATGTGTATCATACAAGAGGCACACACCCGAGCATGCCCCCACATGCTTCCACATGAGTCTACATGCCCCGTATACTCCCACATGAATCTATGCCCCCAAGCAAGCAGCTCCCCACCGGCTGTGGGTATTCAGACAATTCGCAGCATAATCGAACCTACTCCTACCCGCTGCCACCTGTTTCTTGCCTCCATGCACCCTGAGGAAAGCCCACAGAGGCCTCTGCATCATATCACACCCTTCACATCCGTGCACACGCACCCACGTAACTACCGCGGCATTCCCACAGACTCCCCGGCGCCACGGCTGCCTTCAGACCCCTCCCCTCCGGAGGCCTCCGCAACCCTCCTCACCTGCCCAGCTTTTCCCCAGCAAGAGCAGGAACATCCACGTCAGGGCTGCACGAGGTGGGGGGCGTCCCATGGTGAGGTCTGGGAAATGGAGAGGGCGGGGCCGGGAGACAGGAAGGAGGAGCCTGAAAGCTCAGTTCTGGATTTTGGGACTGGAGAGGGAGCTGAGGGCATCGGGACTGTTTCGGGCTTCTCTGGAGGAAGGGGAGGCTGGGGATTGGATTCCTACTTTCCAAGGGAGGAGGGAGTTCGGGTCCTGGATGTCTGTGTCTGAAGGGACAGGGAGCTGGGAGCTGGGACTCCTAAATCTGGGAAAGGAGGAAGCTGGGGTCTAGACTGCTGGGTCTCCAGAGAGAAGGGCATCTGAGTCTGGGGTCCTGGAACCTGGAAAAGGAGGGTCCGGGCCTGATGTCTGTGTCTGAGTACCTCTGCACCTCACCTTCCAGAATCCAGGGGGCGGGGTCACCTACTGATTCGGACCCAGTGGAGGAGGCCCCAGTACTTCAGTTCTCTCTGCTTGGTACTCGAGTCTGGAGCCTTTTAACTGGGACGCTCCGCCTCTAGCTCCAGCTCCTCCTCCTCCTGCACTGGAGCCTAGGGAGCTTCTGGGAACTGGAACGCTGGGTGTGAGTGAGAAGGGGCGGAAGGGGCTGAACGTGAAATCTTAGGGAGGAAGGGCTGGCATCTCAGACTCCTGAGGCTAAGGAGAGGAGGGAGCCGGTGCTGAGATTCTAAGATCTGAAACGTAAAGGGCTGGGGGCCAAGACTTTAGTTCTGAGAGGGGAGGAGGCTGGGAGCCTGGATTCCTGGGTCTGAGGGAGGAGAGGCTGGGGCCTGGACTCCTAAATCTAAGGGAGGAGGAGCTGGGACCTGGGACCTGGGCTTTTAGGTCTGAGGGAGAAGGGGCTGGGGGCCTGGATTCCTGGGTGTGAAGGAGGAGGGGGTGGGGGGCTAAATTCTAAGTACTTGTAAAAGGAGAGGCTTGGAGCCTGATCTTTTGTGGGAGGAGGGGGCTGCTGCCAGTAACCCGGAACGGAAGAAAGGTAGGTCTTCTTGGGTCAGACACCTGAGGGTGGATCGGGCCCCGCCCGCTGCCCCCTGAGAGGTCCGGGATCTGGGAGGGCAGGTTTGGGAGGCACCGTGACCTGGTTTCCCCTTCGCCTGGAGGCGGCAGGACCAACCCAAGGAAGGAGGCTTGCTGCAGTAGGGCTGATGGAGAGAGACTTAGGCAGGACTTACTAGGGGGAAAGAGGTGTTGCAACGCGGTAGCGGTTCCTTTACTGCCCACCCATTGCCCTCCACTCAGCTCACAGCTCGGGCAGAAAGAAGGTGAGGTTTCACGTTTACTGTAAAATCATCCATTGGCTCTAAAGGTATCGAGACCCTCCCTCAGTTTCCCCTCAGGTCCCCGCCAGGATTCAAACCCAGGACACGCGCGGCCGGGCCACGAGGGGCGGAGCCCGAGCTCCACGTGGGCGCAGGTACTGCGCCCCTGACATCACGGGGCGGGGCGGGATCTCTGGTGAAGGAGGCGGGGCCACAAGGGGTGGAGTCCCGAGAGGAAGTCCCATTGGGCAAAGTTCCGAGGGGCGGAGCTGTTTTGTGTAAGTGATTCCTTGGGGCGGAGCCGCAGGCTGTGCTGTTCCAAGAGAGAAGTGACAGTTGTCGGTGGTAGAACCGGGCTCTGAAAGGCGTGTCCCTGCTCCGTTCTGAGGGGGCGCGACTGTGTCTTGGTTGACCTTGTGAGGAAGCGGAGCCTCAAGGGCGGGGTCTCAGTGTCCAGAGGGGAGTCTCAGGGCAGCTGGAGGTCAAGGGCGGGCACCATTGAGGCTGGAACCCTTCGGGAACCCCCTACCCTGTGCCCTTCGGCCTTTCTTGGTTTTCCAAGGTGCCCCCGAGGCGCGATGGGTCAGTTCTCCATGGTTTCTTGGATCCAGTCAAAGTAGTGGCATACGCTGGTGTAGACTGCGGGGCGCCGGGGTCTGGAGCAGGGCTCACCACCCCCGGACACCACACCTGCCAAGGTTCCATTGCAAACCAGGGGGCCCCCAGAGTCACCCTGTATGCGAAAGAAGGGCAGAGGAACTGTTAGGCCCCTCTGTTCATCACAATTACACGGGCCACTTTCTCCTTCCCAAAAAGGCCCCAGCCCCTTCCTCCTCCAATACCCTAGAGCCTCCATCTCCAGCCTCTCTTCCCTCAGACCCAGGAGTAAAAGCTCAGAGCCCCCACCTCCCCGCAGGACATAACCTCCTCCTCCCCCAGGTCTCAGACTCCGGACACCCAGCCCATTCCTCTTGTAGATCCAGAAGTCTGGACCTCCAGACCTCTCATCTTTTACACTCAGGAGTCCAGGCCCTGGTCCTATCCGCTCCCAGGCACCAGGTGTCCCAGGCTCCTCATTTTGATCCACGAAGGCTGGGAGCCCATGCCTCTCCTTCCCTAAGACCTAGGAAACTTGGCAGGACAGGCTTATTTTCCCCAGAGTAAGGTCTCACCTGGCAGGAACCTCTGCCCCCCTCCCACAGGCCCGCACAGAGCATGCTGTCCGAGATGTGGCCGGGGTATGCCCAGTGACAGAGTTTGTTCTCCAGGATGCTGATATTGGCACACTGCAGTGTGACTGGAAACAGTGCTGTCGGGAAAGAGACTGTCAAGGATCTGAAACTGTCTCTCAGCACCCCACCGCCCTGAGTCCTCTCTGCAGCTTTCCCAAAGGACCCATGGAGCCACATTTAAGACCCTCAAAGATAGAGACAAGAGACAGTGACAGACAGTCATAGCATGCAGGAGAAACAAATGAAGACAAGGAGGAAGGAAGAGGGACAGGAAAAGAGAGAGGCTGGCTGGATATGGTGGCTCATGCCTCTAATCCCAGCACTTTGGGAGGCTGAGGCCGGCAGATCACTTGAGGTCAGGAGTTCAAAACCAGCCCAGCCAACACAGTGAAACCCCATCTTTAGGAAAAATATAAAAATTAGCCAGGCATGATGGCAGGAGCCTGTAATCCCAGCTACTCAGGAGGCTGAGGCACAAGAATTGCCTGAACCCAGGAGACGGAGGTTGCAGTGAGCTGAGACTGCATCACTGTACTCCAGCCTGGGGGACAGAGGGAGACTCCATCTCAAAAACATAGTAATAATAATATAAGAAGAAGAAGAGAGGAAGAGTGTTAGATATAAAAAGAGTTCCTCTTCAAAAGATTAACTTGCTCAGCATCCTTGCTCTTTGTTCCCTGTTTTCAAGGCCAGACTTCCTTACTCTCTGTATTTCCTGCCCTGGTAAACAAACTCCCCACCAGTCCTTGTCTATAGAGACCACATTCCACATCTGCTACCCACTCTATAGATTACCCCTCCTGTCACAACGGCTCCTTCCCCCAAAACTGCACTCTCCACGGGTATAACCACATTCCTGCACTTTTCAAATTAGCCAGCCGGTTTCAGCTTAGATTGTGTGGTCCAACTCCAGCCAATGGAGATAGGACACAGTAGCAGGGATGACCTGCATTGGAAATAAAAACTCCTTCCTTCCTTTATCCAGTGTGCTCTCGCCATTGCTCCATCGTGAGCAGCACGCTTTCTGCAGAAAGTAAACTTGCCTTGCTGAGAGATCCTTTGTCTCAGTGCTGATTCTTCTCTGTGGCACTGAGCATTTGTTCCCAGCAAAGAGAAACAGAAAGATGCATGCAGAGATCCAAGAGACAAGAGGAGATGCATCTGTAATTCACATAGAGAAATAAGAGAAATAGAGGCCATGAAGGGAGATGGAGACCTCTAAAGGGGAAAGAGATTCTCCAAAGAGGCAATAAAGAAATAGAGACAGACCCAGAGATCTCAAGGGGTGGAAGGAAGGCAGTGAGATAAAGGGGAGGAGATTTACAGGAAGATGGTCACTGGTGGAGACAGAGACATAGAGATGCCAGATACAGCGTGGATAGTAGATATGTCAGTGTAGTTGTGGAGATGGATATATAATACATATGTGCTTCTATATAAGACATGGATGCAGACTCAGATGCATCAAGGGCCATGATAAACAGAATTGATAAACAGAAATCGGGGACGGGGGCTGTGCAGGGAGACAGGAGCCATTGGGGTCCATTGGAGTGGACCAGAGAACTTATCTTGGCTGAAGGGGGCAGCTTCCATTGACTCAGCCCAGTGCTTGCTATTTTGGGAATGTGAGTTCTTCAGACTTTTTCAAGTGAATCCAGAAACGTGGCTTTTGTATAAAATCTTCCAGGTTTTAGATATTGGCAGCAACAAATTCAGACTGCTTTTTCAATCCACTGACCCAATAGGTCAGTGAATCATGACTCTGAGAGACGTGGCCTTATTTCCATTCTAAGATGAACGTATTTTCACATTTAAACATCTCTGGGCCAGGCACAGTGGATCGCACCTGTTATTCCAGCACTGTGGGAGGCCAGGAGTTCAAGAACAGCCTGGACAACATAGCAAGACCTCATCTCTGCTAAAAATTAAAAAAAATTAGCCAGTGTTGGGTGTGGTGGCACATGCCTGTAGTCTCAGCTACTTGGGAGGTTGAAGTGAGAGGATGGCTTGAGCCCAGGAGTTTAAAGCTGTATTGAGCCGTGATCACACTGTTGCACTTCAGCCTGGGCAACAACGCAAGACCCTATCTCCGAAACAAACAAACAAAAACTCTGAAATTAGAATGTGTCTTCCAGAAAAATGATGTTATATCATCAATGAGATCTTTCTTCTTATTATTAGCAGTTCATAAAATAATGGTACATCTGAAAAATTCAAGCATCTTAGATCTGATGAAATATATCAATTGGCAGATAGACTTACAGAGAGAGAGAGAGGAGAGAGAAAGGCAGAAGATAGAGATGAAAAGCCAGAGACAGAGGGGTGAGGGAGCCAGATGCCAGCATGAGGTTTCAGAGAGAGTTCTGGGCCAGGTCATACCCTTGGGGCTGGTCACGGCCCCCCAGCCTGAGATGAGACACTGCATGCCTGGGGAGACACAGGTCTGGCTGAGGTTGAGGGGCTGCACAGCAGGACTCAGACGTGCCTGCCTGGGCAGACGGATCAGCATGATGTCATCATTGTGGTCATTGGCGCTGAGGTCCTTGTTGAAGCCAGGGTGAGGGAAGAAGTCCGTGACGCGGAACAGCTGCTCCAGACCCTCCCATTTCCAGAGGTGGTGCTCTCCAAGGCGGACCCACAGATACCTGCTGGACAGGCCTCAGAGGTCAAGCCGGGGGAAGGGAAGGGTCCTTTCAGCCCAGCCCTCTTTTCCTGTTCATCAGGGTGCTGTGTGACCCTTTGCAAACCACACACCCTCTCTGGGCCCCCATCATCTATGTCTGGCCCAGGGTGCTGTGATTTTAAGCAAGGCGCACACCTCCTCTGGGTCCCTGCTCCCCACTCTGATGTTTTGTGTGCCTCTGTCTTTGTAGCTCTCCCCACAAAGCACCCCCTCCTAGTTCCAGGCTGAGTGAGCCACCTTCTTCCCTACTCCCCTGGAGCCTTGGTGGTGACTTGCGTCCCCAGGAACGGTGTAGGCACTGGGGGGGCCCCACCTACCACAGAACAACAGCCCCACCCCTGCCCCCACAGGTCTGGTGGCTTCTGTGGGAGTGGCTCTGTATGTCTGAGTGGTGTGTGTGTGTATGTGTGCATGGGTATGAAAGGGGATGGGATATGGAAAATCCCCAAATTGGGGGTCATCTATGGCCTTAGCTTTCCCTGACCATCATATCCTTCACCCTTCAATGCACGTCTTTCTGATGTCTAACCTTGAGCCCTCACTACAGTTCTAGCCCACTTGTTCCACTTCTGATCCATGCCCTAGACAGTTGGGATCCTTTCAGGGTCAACAAAAGTTCATTCCCAGCCTCTGACCTCTGACATTAGGCAGCAGGCTAATGACTGTGAATTCAGGATTGGGGAACCAGAGACATCTTTCTCTGTCTCTCTCTGTTATTCTTGTTGTCTTGGCTCTGGATCTGGATAGTCCTCACCCCCACATCCCCTCATCCCCCTACCCTTCCCCTGCCTTTGACTCTTTTCCACCTTCATATCTCTGCATTTCTCCTGCTGACTTTCAGCTAAAATCTAAACATTGTTCTCCCAGCCTGATGTACAAGCCTAAGTTAAAAGAGGTCCCATCATGAAGCAATGCATGATGGGAAATTCCCACACAGCATCTCTTACCAGCATCAGTGCTTTATTCCTGGAGGGAAGAAAATTGGAACAGTATGGATGGTCACCTTTCAGAGGCAATGGAGAGAGGATTCCTGCATCAGGTAGATTCCAGGATACTATTAGAGTGCCCAGAATATAAGATTCTAGAATTCTCAGATACTGACACTCTATTATCCATGATTCTAGAATCCAGAGGTTCAAGTTTTAGAGTTTTTATGAATCCAAGATTCTAACATTCCAGATTCCCCTGGATCAAAAAACTCCAGGATTTTAACATTATCTTAATTAAATCTAAGGCTTGAACCTAGAATTTTAATATTCTGGGACAAAAAGACTAGAATTTCATCATTCTAGAAATCTGTAAATCTGTAACTTTAGAAATGTAAGAGTCTGGGATTCAAACAGTTTAAGACTCCAGAATTCTCTAAATCTCAATATTCTAGGATACTGTGAATTAAAGATTCTAGGACTGTAAGTTTCCATTTTCAATGAACCTAGAAAGCTCTGAATCTAAGATTCTAGGATCACACTAGCCAATATGGCTATTGAACACTTGAAATGTGGCTACATGTATAAAATATAGGACAGACTTCAAAGGCTTAGTGCCAAAAGTAAACTGGATCATTCATACTTATTTAAAAATGGATTGCATGTTGAAATAATTTTTTGAGAATGTCAAGTTAAATCTATTACAATTAATTATACTCATTCCTTATTTTTTAAATGCATCCACCAGAAATTTAAACTTATGCACATGGCTGGTGTCATAATTACTCTGGGCAGTGCTGATCCAGACTGCTAAGATTCTGATAGTCTCCGAATCTATGATTCTATAATTTGCTGAGGCTATTGTAGAATTTCATAAATTCAAGATTTTGGGATTCTGTGATTCTGGATTTCTTTGGGTCAGTCTAGGATTTGAAGAACCTAAGTTTCGAATCTTAGACTCCTCAAATGAGATATCAGACTCTAGAATTTTAGGATTTGGGAGGCAACCCTTCGTAATTCTAAGAGTTGAACTTTTGGTATCAGACATGGAGGCTCCGCACTTGCTGCCTACAGCACCCCTCACCCTTCCCTGACCCCCAGCCCCCGCCCCTCCCCAGCATGGCCAGCCCGGGTCACTCACGGCTTGTGGCAGTGGGCAGCTGTGAGCAGCCAGCGGTCACTGATGAGGGTGGCCCCACAGAAGAGCCGGGTAAGGTGGAAGAGGCCGGCCTGCCAAGGCTGGGAGTTGGGGCGACATTCCTCGGCCCCGATGGCCCGGGTGTCTGCCCAGCCATGCCCTGGGGGTGGGGATGAGGGACAAAGGGGTCAGTGAAGAGCAGGCTGGGAGAGGATGCTGAGAAGCCTAGATGGCAGAAGGCAGAAGCCTGGGGCGGGAGGGAAGAGCAAGATGACTGTAGTACAGCCATGGAGGGGAAGCCAGCCCGGGAGCCTCACCTGCCAGCAGAGAGAGCAGAGCACAAAGGAGTCCCAGCTTCATGACCCCTGGGCACCTGGATCCTGGAGCATGCACCTGGCACCCAGTGCTTCTTTATGGTAAGCCATGACATCTCCTTCCTCCTCCATGGGGCGGCCCCTGTGATTAATCGGGGTTGAGAAATGTCCCTGGGGGAGGGGAAAGTCCTGGGGCTGTGACAGGGGCCTTGGGAGGACCCCCCTTTTGGGAGGAGCTGGCGGCTTGCTGGGCCAGAGCTTGACTGAATGGAGGAGGAGCGCTGGGTGTGTGGAGAGGTTGTGGGCATCTCCTCTGGGGTCTTCAGAGTGGGAATCCCCTTTCCTCATCACCGTGGGCTACAAGATACAGAATCATTTGTGTCCTGGAAAACAGGGAAGATCCTTGAGGACTAAGGTCCTGGGGTGGAGCAGGTTGATTTTGGGTAAAGCAGTGGTGTGGTGTGCAGAGACCAACCTCCCAGGGCAGGCTGGAGGGATGTGCGGGGGGACCGCCCAGAAAGTAGGCTAGGGGTGGGAGACAGAGTCAGGACTCAGGCACAAGAGCAAAAGATACAAAGAGAGGTAGAGACACAGAAGGACCCCAGGTAAGAGGAGGAGTTGGAGGAGGAGGAGAGAGAGAACAAGAGAAAGACTGAGGGAAGCCCAGGTGGAGAGAGGCAGGCAGCTGCATAGGTCTACACACCTCACAGAACCTTCCCTGCCCTGGGGATTTGGGCCTCTTCCCACAAGGACAAGGCCCTCTCCTAGAATGTTGAGGAATCTGGTTCCATCTGGATTAACCCACTCTTGTCATAACCTGCCCCCTTCCCCACAGCTCCACCACCCAAGGACCCAAGTGCCCAACCCACCAGGAAGCAAGTGCCCTAGGCTCTCTCTTAATACATCCTGATCTTTGCCAAATCCTGAGAACATTTGCTATATATTTTTTTCATCCATCTCCCTGTCCCCACACCCATTGTCCTTTCCATCACCCCATCCTCCCTGCCCCTCTCCTCATCATTCCCTCTCAGCAGGTGAACAGCCTCTGGAGGGCTGGGCCCAGGTCTGACTCATCTCTGTCCCAGCATCACCGGATTACAGGCAGAACTGGGCTTGCAGAAGTCCTCAGGAGATGTTCATTGAATGAGTGAATGTCTTTCTCCATATCCTTCTTTTCCTGGTGAACTCCTACTCATCCCTCAACACCCAACCTCAATGTACCCTCCTCCAGGAAATCTCGGATATCTTCAGGCAGAGTCCATCTTTGCCTCTGCTGAGCATGCATAATCCCTTCTTCCACTTTCTCCTGCCCACAGGCCTGGTTATGAAGCTGGGTCTGGGCTCCCCTTGAATGTTCTTTCACTATGGTGCCATGGTTTGGAGCATGGACTCTGGAACTGAACCATCTGTGTGCAAATCTCAATGATTAGGTGTGATTAGCGATGAGGTGTGTGACTTTGGGCAAGTCACCAGACCTCTCTCAGTTGCTCCATCTTTTTTTTTTCCAAGATGGAATCTTGCTCTGTCACCCAGGCTGGAGTGCAGTGGTGCAATCTTGGCTCACTGCAACCTCCGCTTCCTGGGTTCAAGCAATTCTACTGCCTCAGCCTCCCAAGTAGTTGGGATTACAGGCATGCACCACCATGCCCAGCTCATTTCTGTATTTTTAGTAGAGATGGAGTTTCACCATGTTAGCCAGGCTGGTCTTGAACTCCTGACCTCAGGAGATCAGCCTTCCTCAGCCTCCCAAAGTGCTGGGATACAGGTGTGAGCCACCATGCCGGACCTGTTCCATCTGTTAAGTAGCAATAACAATCAGGGTTGTGGGGGAATTATGCAAATTTACACACATGAAGCACAACAGTGTCTGGCACATGGTAAGCATTCGATGTCTACCCATCGCCTGCAGAAGGCTGCAGGGCCTTTATCATCGCGAATATCACCCTGCCTGCAGTTGTCTCACTCCCTTTCCAGACAGGGAAACCTTTGAGGCCGGGGTCTGGGTATCCACTATGTGCTAAGTGCCACACTTACTGCCTTTAAAAGCATTTTAGGCCAGGCATGGTGGCTCACGCCTGTAACAACGGCACTTTGGGGGGCCAAGGTGGGTAAATCACTTGAGGTCAGAAGTTCAAGACCAGCCTGGCTAACATGGTGAAACCCTGTCTCTACTAAAAATATAAAAAATTAGCCGGGTGTGGTGGCAGGCACCTATAATCCCAGCTGCTCCGGAGGCTGAGGCAGGAAAATTGCTTGAACCCATAAGGCAGAGGTTGCAGTGAGCCTAGATCATGCCACTGCACTCCAGCCTAGCCTAGAGTGAGACTGTCTGAAATTTAAAAAAAGGAGCATTTTAATAACTACCTTTACCGACTATGTTCTCAGTGCCTGGTGTTAGGTAAACTTTGCATGTATATTATCTCATTTAATTATCTTTTTTTTTTTTTTTTTTTTGGTTTTTGGACACAGTCTCTGTTGCCAAGGCTGGAGTGCAGTGGCATGATCATAGCTCACTGCAGCCTCAACCTCCTGGACTCAAGTGATCCTCCTGCCTCAGTCTCCTGAGTACCTGGGAATACAAGGTGTGCACCACCATGCTGGGTTTTGTTTTTTTTTTTTTTAGTAGAGACTAGGTCTCACTATGTTGCCCATAGGCTGATCTTAAACTCTTAAGTTTAAGCAATCCACCTGCCCCCTCCTCCCAAAGTGCTAGGATTACAGGTGTGAGCCACTGCACTTGGCCTGTCTCATTTAATTTTCACAGGAGTCTAATCAAGCAGGTGTCTCCATTTCACAGAGTGAAAACTGGGGAAGAGAGAGCATTCAAGTAATCTGTTCAAAACCGTACAGCAAAGTGATTGAAAAGCATTTCCTTCTCTACCTGGTGAACTCCTACTTATCCTTTAAACCCCTGCACAAATGTCCCCTCATGTGAGAAGCCTCCGCTGACTCCTTTGGGCAGATCCTGTGGACCTGGCATGGTGCACCCCATACCTTCCTTCTGTTACAACACTGATCTGTTTGTGTTATGTGTTCGTGCAGCAATGGGAGTGGCTTCTGTATGCCAGACACTAATACAGGTGTAAACAGAGCACTGGGACTGGGTGACCAAAAGTGGACCCCTTTAGCCTGGGCAATTCAGGAAGGCCTCCTGGAGGAGGTGACTTTTGAATGGAGACCTGAATGACAGGAAGGTAAGGCTGGCCTGTCTCCCCAACCTAACTAGCAGCTCCTTGAGGGTAGTGCCTGGTCTGATTCATCTTTTAGGCCTGGCATAAGACGTGGCTGGATAGACATTGTAGAGTGACTAAAGGGACGGATGAGTTGCCTTTAAAAATGAATTGAGTTTTCAAGTTTCCACTGACCTCACTTCTGATCCTTGGATGACAAACACAGCTGATATGCCTGACTGACATTTCCTGGGTGCGCTAATGGGGGCGGAAGGAGAAAGAGGCCACGGAAGGGAGCTGTGTACACCAACCTCCTGTAAGCTTTGCAGGGGCAGGGACCTTGTGATCACCCCTACATGTGTCCCCAGCACCCAGTGCTGGGCCTGGCACGTAATAGATGCTCCATAAATTGCTGACTGAAAGGACAAACCAAAAATGCAGTGCTTAGTGGGAAATCTGTGTTGTGCCTGTATTCAGCTGGCTTATGTTACTGCTTCAAAGTTCAGGACAAGCTAAGACACTCAAACTTTGTGGGTTTTTTTTTTTGATAATGGAGTTTTGCTCTTTCATCCAGGCTAGAGTGCAGTGGCGTGATCTCAGGTCACTGCAACCTCTGCCCCCAGGTTCAAGTGATTCTCCTGCCTCAGCCTCCCAAGTAGCTGGGATTATAAGCGACCACCAGCATGCTTAGCTAATTTTTGTATTTTTAGTAGAGACAGAGTTTTGCTTTTTTGGCCAAACTGGTCTCAAACTCCTGATCTCAGGTAATCTGCCTGCCTTGGCCTCCCAAAGTGCTCGGATTACAGGCATGAGCACCGCGCCTGGCCAACACTCAAACTTGCATTAGCTTTACCTGGATTCTGTGAATAAACTCCCCTCCCTTCCCCCAGTTTCGGGGAGAGACAATTCCTCCCCGCAAGTTTTCAGGACAAAAATCTCACAGCCAGTTAATAGCAGACAAACCAAAGGTTTTCCCCTAAATGTCAGAGGGAGGTTTCTTGGCACAAACTTAGCAATGGGGGTGGCAAGAGTTCCCCAATCTTCACCACCCCCTCGGCCCTCTGGTCTTAGAGGCTGGGATGGAAGCAAGGTGAGGTCCCTTGAGTTCCAGCGGCCCCACGAAGGCAGAGAAGGTACTGTATGACTCAGAGCCAGCCTAGCTCCTGCCAAGGAGGAACTGGAGTTGGGTGGAACCAGAAGTGGGAAACAGTGGGAGATGAGAAGGAAGTGGTTAAAAGGTGCTTCCTGGCACTTGGGACTAGGGTAGGGAAAATTATTCTTCCATCAGCCCTAAAGGATGCGGTTGGAGGGTTGGGACTGGGGCTACCCCTATGCACTTATTCCCTGGACAAAGAGTCACACACGCTCTCATGGGGATGTGGTCAGATCATGACAACAGGTAACCTTTAGTCAGAGCTCACCACCCACTGTGTTAAGCCTCACATGATAATCACCGTGAAGATTTACATACACATGTTATATCGTGGTCTCCTCACAACATGTTTAAGAGGTAGGCACATCATTGTTCCCATTTTGCAGATGAGGAAACCGAGGCTCAGAGAGGGCACTTGACTTGCCCAAGGTCACACAGCAGGGAGAGGCAGAGGAAGCCAGGTTGGGCGACCCCAGTAACTGCTCTCAGAGACTGGGCCATGACCAGCTTCCTTGCTTCTCTGGAATAAACCTTTCCCACCTTTTTCTGCACTTCAACTTCAGTGCAGGCAGAGAACGGGGGTGGGCAGGGGGAATCAAGCGAGAGGAGAGATGTTAAGAGGTGTGGACGGCAGCAGAGGTTTGAGCAGTGCAGGCAGTGGGAAGGGTTCAGCCGACTGGGGAGGAAGAGGATGGACGATGGAGTCTGGGCATCTGGATCAGTTGGAGCGTATGACTTTATTGATCCAAGGCATGTATTTGCAGATCTGGGTGTAGACAGCTGGATGCTGGGCAGAGCCGCAGGGGTAAACACCCCAGGAGAGGATGCCTTGGAGGATCTCGTCACAGACCAGGGGGCCTCCCGAGTCACTCTGGGGATGGCAGAAAGGAGAGATCAAATAAATATGCCACCGTGAGAGCTGCCACTTTGGGATCTGGGGCAGTGGTGGGGAAGGAAGGGGCTGGTTGGGGTAAAGTTGAGGTTGGGGTGGAGTTGGAATTATGAGGCTG
Organism: Aotus nancymaae; assembly: GCF_030222135.1. Lineage (NCBI taxonomy): Eukaryota > Metazoa > Chordata > Mammalia > Primates > Aotidae > Aotus > Aotus nancymaae. The sequence continues at coordinate 4,522,791 of NW_026988441.1, read as the reverse complement.
GTGGGAGGTACAGAGGGGACTTCGGGTTATGGAGGCTGGGCTGGGGTGGGAATGGAGACCGGTGAGACTGTGGTTGGGATTGTAGCTCACGGAAGGTGAGGAGATGGAGATGGGCTTGGAGATGGGAATGGGACGGGGTTAGGACCGGCTAGAGGATGGAAATGGGATTGAGGATTGGGATGAGGAGCGGGGTAGGACTGGAGAAGAGTTGGGGCCAAGGATGGGTGTGGGAATGGAGTTAGGGAGTGGGGACAGAGTCTGCTGTTTTCCCATAACCTCCCCGTCCTCCCTCCCAGGAGTCAGAGCCGCTCCCTGTTTAGACCCTACCTGGCAAGGGTCCTGGCCCTGGTCCAGTCCTGCACATATCATGTTATTGGTAACCACACCGGGGTAGAAGACCTCACACTCTCTAGGGCTCAGGATAGTGACTCTGGAGCAGCTCAAGCCCTTGTTGTACTTCACTAAAGGGAGAATACGCCAGTCATCCCTGGGTCCAGCCCCCAATCCTTGGGGAGCCAGGATTCCATATACAAGACTGTTTCTATCCCAGTCCCCAGCCCCTCCTCCTTCAGACTCAAAATCCAGGCCCCAGCCCCTCCCCACTTAGGCCCAGGAGTCCAGGTCCCCAGCCCCTCCTCCCTCAAACCCAAGGGTTCAGGCCCCCAGCCTCTCCTCCCTCCGACTCACAGACCCAGGCATCCAGGCCCTCAGCCCCTCCTCCGTGAGACCCAGGAGTCCAGGCCCCACCCCATCCTTCCTCAGACCTGGGAGTTCAGGCCGCCAGCCCCCTCCTCCTGAGATTCCAGCCTGGGGGCCCTGGCTCTTGCCTCTCCGGGCGGCCGTGGTGGCCCAACCAGCCACCTGGCACTGGTCTCCAGGCTGGGCACAGTGGTAGGGAAGCTGCAGGGCCCGAACTCGGGGTCCTGGTACTACAGGCCTGGCCAGCTTCAGCAACATGAGGTCGTGCTCATCTGATCGCCTTGGCAGGATGGGGCCTGAGTCCTGGCGGTACTTGGGATGGACGACGGAGCGAGTCGTCCTACGGAGCTGCTCGCCCTGAAGAAGCAGCAGGTGGTCATCCCCAACTCGAGCCCACAGTGGCCTGGGGGGAAGGAAGAGCCATGTGAAGGCAAATGCTTCATAGGGACTGGGAAGGCGGGCATGGGCAGTGGGGTGACGGTTGGGGTAGGACCCAGAGATAGGAGGGGTATGAGCTAAGAGGGGCTTGGGGGAGAAGGGGACTTCGGACTTGGGCTCCTGGACATGGGCAGGAGGAATCACGTGTTTGAGCTCTGAGGAGCTGCAGGATTTTGAGACAGGTTGGGGGCCTGGACTCCTAGGTAAGTCTACTCCACATTTTTGCTTTTCTTTTCCTTTCCGTTTTCTTTTTTCAGACAGAGTTTCACTCGTCACACAGGCTGAAGTGCAACGATGCAATCTCGGCTCACTGCAACCTCTGCCTCCCTGGTTCAAGCGATTCTCCTGCCTCAGCCTCTCGAAGTAGCTGGGATTACAGGCGCTCGCCACCATGCCCAGCTAAGTTTTTTCTATTTTTAGTTGAGACGGGGTTTCGCCATGTTGGCTACGCTGGTCTTGAACTCCTGACCTCGGGTGATCCACCTGCCTCGGCCTCACAAAGTGCTGGGATTACAGGAGTGAGCCACTGCGCCCGGCCCTCCACATTTTCTCTGTGATAATACCCAACTCTTTCTCCTTCAATGGGGACTCACGAAGTGAACCTTTTCCTTTAGTTCTAAATTCCTGACCACACCGGACCCTGACTTCTATCTGTTGGATGCCACCACCTACTCCTAGAGCTCAAGGAGGATCAGCGGGACCGGAGTGACCAGCCCAGAAATGCCGAGAAGGACTACACCGCCCCCTGGCGGCCACAGCGCAAAGCCCGTGTCCCCTTCTGCAGGAAGGACACAAGGGACTGCGCCTCCAGCCGTGGGAGTTCCGAGCGCCCCGGCCCTGCCCACTCCTCCCCGGAGGGCGCCTCCACAGCCCCCCGTGGCGTCCTCAGGGATCTCCTCCTACTTGTTCCCGCAGTGCGCGGCCGTAAGCACCCAACTCTGGTCCACCAGGACGCCCGCGCAGTGGAACGAGAGGCCGTTGAAGAGCGAGACCTGCCAGGGCTGCGAACCGCGCGCGCATGGGGCGCCGTAGGCTTCGGGGTCCAAGCGCGTGTCGTTTTGGGGGAGCAGCACCGCCTCCGCGGCTGGAGAAAGAAGATGAGATCAGAGCATGGAGGGCAGGGGCTGGAGCTGGGGTCGCAGCTGGGCTGTGGGACTGGGCTGTATTCCCGACGAGGCGCGCAGCCAGAACGGAAGGGTGGTAGGGAACAGTTGGGGGTTTCGCGTGCACCGACGGGAAAGGGAGAAGAAGTGCGTGAAAGTGGAAGGAAGCTGGGAAAGGGTGGTGTCGAGTAATGAGACAGAATAGGGTGGGTCTGGAGGGCAGGGGCTGAACGCTGCGCGCCAGGAGAGCTGGCTAGAACGCAGCCCGTCCGTAGAGGGGCGGGGATGGAACGCGGAGGGGAGGTAAGGGAGCAGGGATAGAACTCAGGGAGGAGAAGGGGTGGGAATAACAAAACGGGATTGAACATCGGGATAAGGGAGGGGTGCAGTGGTTTACGCCTGTAATCTCAGTACTTTGGGAAGCCGCGGCGGTTGGACTGCTTAGGCCGGGAGTTCAAGACCAGCCTGGGCAACATAGCACCCTGTGTATACACACAGACACATATTCTCTCTCTCTCTCTCTCTGTCTGTCTGTCTGTCTCTCTCTCTCTCTCTCACACACACACACACACACACACACTTCTGGCCCATCGCGAAGGCGTGTGCCTGTAGTCACAGCTACCTGATAGGCTGAGGTGGGAGGATCGCTTGGGCCCAGGAGGTGGAAGTTGCAGTGAGCTGAAATTGGGCCACTGCACTCCAGCCTGGGCTACAGAGTAGACCCTGTCTCAAAAAAAAAAAAAAAAAAAAAAAAAAAAAGCTGGGTATGCTGGTGCATGCCTGTGGTCCCAGCTACTCCGGAGTCTGAGAATAGCTTGAGCCCAGGAGGTCGAGGCTGCAGTGAGCTCTGATTGGGCCACTCTACTCCAGCCTTGGCGACAGAGCACGACCCTCTCTCAAAAAAAAAAAAAAAAAAAAAAAAAGGAAAGGAAAGGAAAGAAAAAAGAAAGAAAAATATAAAAGAAGGAAAGAAAGGGAGAAGGAAGGAAAGAAGAAATAGAAAGCAAGAAAGAGAAAGCGAGGGAGAAGGCAAAAAGTGGGAAAGCAAGAGTTAGGATAAAATAGGATGGTGTAAAAGGGAGAGGCCGGGATGGGGCTGGAGGAGGAGAAAGAACGCGGTGAGGAGTCCGCGGAAAACGCGAGGATCCGGGTGGCAGAAATCGGACGGGGCCTGAGTGGGGCAGGACACCCAGGGGCCGAGCCAGAAGAAGGGCCCAGCTGACTTGGGGGCGGGCCCTGCCTGGAGCGCTGAGTGGGTGCTGGGGTCCCGGGGCAGGAGAGGTGCGCGGGGCTTGGTGACCGGAGCACACTCTCCTCCCGCCCGCGCCTCACCCCAGAATTGCGTCATCAGCAGCGGCAGCAGCTTCGCCAGCGTCCTGGCCCCAGAGGCGGCGGAGAGCTGGAGGAGCGGCTGTCTCATGGCCAAGATCTGCTGAGGTGTGTGTGTTGGGGGTTAGGTTAGAGACCCCCCCACCTCACTGTGCCCATGCGCGCAGCCTGAGCCACCCCAGCCCGCGAGCACCCTTTTGACTTGCAGGGGCAGGCAGACGGGAGATTCTTGGACTGAAACGGCCGTAATGAGCGCAATTAACCTAATGATGCCCCTCGCTGCACCTTCCCGTCCTCCCTGTGCCGGAGGGGAGCGCTCTCCGCGCCCCGGCTTCCCCGGCTGCAGCCACGCCGCCCCCGGGGTTTCCTCCTCCTTCACGCGTAGGGTGGGGATCCGAGGCTCGGAGACCGGGGGAGCCTCTTCCTCAGCATCACAGCGGGGGGACTTCCGCGTCCCGCAGGTAGAGAAACCGAGGCTCCAGGCGGGCTCCTGCCCGTGGCCCGGGGGTCCCCACCCATCCTCTCTCAATCCACCCCCACCCGGGTGGGGTGCAGGCCGCTTCACCTGGGAGTCGCCGATAGGAAGGAGGGAGGGAACCCAGACGTGCCTCTGCCCTGCCTGTGGTCTGCCGCTGGCTGTCCAGGGACCCCTGGCCGGACCTTCCCTTTTAACCCTGAGGACTCCGGAAGCTTCTCCACCCTCCCCCACCCCTCCCCGAGGCTCCCTCCCTCCCTTTCCCTCTGTCTAATTATACGGTGGGTGAGGCTGGCACTCCTGGGTCCCAGATTCCTGCTCTGGGAGGCGCCCTGGAATACAGGCTTCTCCCAGTGCCCGAAACACCCCCTTTTCATCCCTTTTGGAGCTGGCTTCCGTGGGGATTCCCCAAGTTCCCGTTCCAAGAAGGCTTCCCGGGTTCGGGGAGAGGGTACCATGTCCCCAGGGAGGCTGGGGGTGGCGGGATGAGAGGTGACTGAGAACGAGGAAACCAACGGGAAGTGCATACCTAGGGTGACAAAGTCAGAAGCCAGGCTGCGGAAGAGGAAGGAGGGAGGCCCAGAGATAAAGCAGATTGAGGAGGAACAGAGACTGGCTTGGAAAGGGAGATCGTGACAAACCAAGGCTAAAAGAGCCAGAGAGAGAGAGAGAGAGGCACGGAGGCTAAGACACACAGAGACGAGGAAAGAGGGAAACCCACGCCTGCTCTGTGGCGGTGAGCTAGCTCTGTGTGTCCCAGTGACTAGCCCGTGTGCGTGTTAGGGCTGTGGCTCTGCCTCATGTCCATGTGTGGCTACCTCACACCCTCCCTGCCATCTGCATGCCACCAGGTGACACACAGGGCCCTGAATCGCAGGAGGTCAAAGCTGCGAGGGGCATCAGCATCGCCTCTGCCAACTCCCTCATCTCAGGTGAGGAATGGGAGGTTCAGAGAGGTCAGTGACTCACGGGTCACACAGCAAGTCCACTTAACAACCAGAAGGCCCTGGTTCCACTCTGGGCTCCTGTTCCTCATGCCATCCCCTCTCCTTCAAGGTGAGAGACCGTGCCAGGAGATCCTGAATTGGCTGGGTGCTGTGGCTCATGCTTGTAATCCCAGCACTTTGGGAGGCATGAAGTCAGGAGTTCGAGACCAGCCTGGCCAACATAGTGAAACCCTGTCTCTACTAAAAATACAACAATTACTCAGGCATAGTGGCGCAGGCCTATAATTGCAGCTACTAGGGAGGCTGAGGCAGGAAAATCGCTTGAACCTGGGAGGCAGACGTTGCAGTGAGCCGAGATCGCACCACGGCACTCCAGCCTCGGTGAAAGAGCAAGCCTCCGTCTCAAAAAAAAAAAAAAAAGAGAGAGAGAAAGTCCTGAGTTCTAGATTTTCTGTTGGACGTCCTCTTCATAGGCTGTGTGACTCCATGCTGGCCATCTGAACTTTCTGAGGTGTTGTTTTATATGCGCTTAGCTAATCCTGCCACCGCCAGTCACACGTGGCTATCCAGTCTTGGATATGTCACAAGTAAGATGGAGGAGTTACATTTCTGGCTTTACATATATATATATATATATATATATATATATATATATATTTTTTTTTTTTTTTTAATGGAGTCCCGCCCCGTTGCCCAGGCTGGAGTGCAGTGACATGATCTTGGCTCACTGCAACCTCCACCTCCAAGGTTCAAGTGAGTCTCCTGCCTCAGCCTCCCAAGTAGCTGGGATTACAGATGCCCCCCACCATGGCCAGCTAATTTTTTGTATTTTTAGTAGAGAGGGGGGGTTTCAGTATGTTGTCTAAGCTGGTCTCAAACACCTGACCTCATAATCCGCCCGCCTCAGCCTCCCAAATTGCTGGAGGCCGCTTGAGCCACCACACCTGGCTGGCTTTATGTAATTTTAATTGGAAGAGCCACGTGTGGTTAGTGGCTACCTACCATATTGGCCAGCAGAGGTCTCCACCACCCAATTCTCTATCAAGGAAGTTGGAAAAAAACAATGATAAGCTCCTTTTGCTGGGTCTTAGAACGTGCAGGCTGACTGACTTCTTACTGTGTTATCATACTTTTGCATACGCGGTTTTACAGATAAGGAGACAGCCTTCCTCGAGGCATCTCACTTGGTAGTTAAGAGACCACCTCGCTTCAGATCCTGGCTCTCCTCGCCTCGTAACCGTGAGTAACTGACTTCGTTTTTCTGTGTCTCAGTTTCTTTATCTATAAAATAGGTAGGATAACAGTGCCGACCTCATAGGGTTTTATGAGGATTAAATTAGTTGATACATTTAAAAGCTCTTGGAGGCCAGGCACAGTGGCTCAGGCCTGTAATTCCAGCACTTTTGGAGGCTGAGGACAGATTGCTTGAGCCCAGGAGTTTGAGACTAGCCTGGGCAACATAGTGAGACTCCATCTTGACAAAAAATACAAAACTTAGCTGGGCTTTGTGGCATGTGCCTGTAGTCCCAGCTAGTCTGAAGCAAAACAATCACTTGAGCCCCAGAAATTGAGGTTGCCGTGAGCTATGATTGTGTTACTGCACTCCAGCCTGGGCAACGGAGCAAGACTGTCTCATAACAGATTAATTAATTTAATTAAATTAATAAAGAAAAGCCAGTCAGGCACAGTGGCTCATGCCTGTAATCCTAGCACTTTGGGAGGCTGAGGCAGGCAGATCACCTGAGGTCAGGAGTTTGAGACCAGCCTGGCCGACATTATGAAGCCCCGTCTCTACTAAAAAATATAAAAATTAGCCAGGTGTGGTGGCAGGCAACTGTAATCCCAGCTACTCAGGAGGCTGAGGCAGGAGAATCGCTTGAACCCAGGAGGTGGAGGTTGCAGTGAGATAGTGCCACTGCATTCCAGCCTGGGCGACAGAGCGAGACTATCTAAAATAAAATAAAAGCTCTTGGATCGGGGTCTAGCACACAGTAAGCATTCAGTACATTCACTTGTTTAGGAATGTTTATTGAAACCTCGGTCTATGCCAGGAGCTGTCTTTGGGACTGGGGACACAATGGTGAATAAACCAGCTGTTAACATTCCCAGAGTCACAATAGTGCACGGCAGAATGTGAATCCAGGTCTCACTGATTTCAAACCCCAGGCTGATTATTAAGTGACAGCATCTCCTGTAGTACAGGAGGCCCAGAGAGTGTTCACAGAGCATCTTGGCTATTAGCAGAGTGAACAGGAACCAATCACCAAGTGGAAATGGAGGATGCTGGGCCGTGGTGCGTGGGTCCAGTCTAATTGTTGTTCATCGTCTCCTGGATCCAGTCCACATATTTGCAGACTTTGGTGTAGACACCAGGCTTTCGAGTGATTGCACACGGATCCTGGCCCCAGGAGATAATGCCTTGAAGAGAGTGGTTACAGACCAGAGGGCCCCCGGAGTCACCCTGCGCGTGGGGAGAGAGAACATCGGTCAGAGAAAGCGTTGGGTGTGATGTTAGCCAGGGAGGAGGTGGGGATGGTGCTGGGAGTGGGGTTGAGACTCAGGATGGGGAGACCCGGGATTGGTGATAGGTTGAGGGATAAGGCTGGGATTATGGGTGGGATAAACGATGGGGTTAGGCTCAAAAGTAAATTTGGGGATGGTTGGAGCTGGAAATGGGATGGAAACAGGGATGGAGCTGAAGTTTATGCTGGGTCAGAAATGGGAACTGGGAGAGAGATGGATTGGGAGTTGCAGGGGAGGTGGGCTGAGGTCGGGGATGAGATTGTGGATGTCGGTGAAGATGTACTTGAAGTTGGGGATGGGGGTGGGGATGTGGTTGGAGACCCAGGCCCTGCCCTCTGACCTGGCAGGAGTCCTTGCCCCCTTCCTGAACGCTGGCACACACCATGGTGTCTGTGATGTTGTTGGGGTAGGCGTGCTCACACTCGTGGTGCTCAATGATGGTGATGTTGGCGCATCGCAAGCTGTGAGGCAGGCGCACTGTGGAAACAGCGTGAGGGGCTGCGGGATGACAGTGTGAGGACCCCTGCCACCTCCCCTAATGCAGCGCTTGCTGTGATCCAGGCCCTGGGAGAATCCCTGTCCTTAGACGCAGCCAACTCACCTCTCTGCTTGTAACCATAGCAACAGCAATGCTATCTAGACAGAGCCTCACTCTGTTGCCGGGCTGGAGTGCAGTGGCGTGATCTCCACTCACTAACCTCCGCCTCCCAGGTTTAAGCGATTCTCCTGCCTCAGCCTCCCGAGTAGCTGGGATTACAGGTGCGCACCACCACATCCGGCTAATTTTTTTATTTTTCGTAGAGACGGAGTTTCCCCATGTTGGACAGGCTGGTCTCAAACTCCTGACCTCAGGGGATCCACCCACCTCCAGCCTCCCAAAGTGCTGAGATTACAGGCTCGTGAGCCACCGAGCCGGACCTGCTATCCAATTTATGCCAGCTGCTTGATATACAAGATCTCTAATCCAATCCTGGCAGGTGGGTATAATTATTCTCATTTTATAGAGGAGAAAATCAAGATTCAGAGAGGTGAAGTTGCTTGCCTAAGTTCCTACAACCGGGAGGTTGTGGATGGATGACTGCACATCCTGTCCGTCTGCCTCCAAGGCCCCAGCTTTTGTCTCCACCCTCCCCCGTCCTGACGTTTCCCACACATCCCCTCAACTAATCCCACCATCGCCACTTTGAACCACATCTCTGGTCCCCTGACCCCTTCCACAATCAAGACCACCCCTTCCCCACCACCCCGGGCCGGGTTCCCCCTCTGGAGCTCCTACACTGGGGGCTGGATGTGCTGCCCCAGCCGGAAATGAGGCAGCTGGTGCCAGCGGTGACACAGCGCGAGGAGAGGGTGAGGGGTCGCACAGCCCAGGTGATGAAGGCCGGCGACGCCATCTTCACCAGCATGATGTCATTGCGGTGGTCTTTGTTGGGGAGGCTGTTGTTGAAGCCGGGGTGGGGGAAGGACTCGGTGGCTGTCCGGGTCTGCTCACAGCCGTCCCGCCGCTGCAGGTTGTGCTCCCCCAGGTGAACTATGTAGCGGCTGAGGTGGGAGAAACCGTGGTTGGCGGAGGAAAGGTGGGAAAAGACACGAGGTGGGGGGAGGCATGGGCGGGAGAGGTGAGTGACACCTTTGAGGGTAAAGAAACATCGCTCTACTTCCAGCCTTTTCTGTGTCCCCCAGCCATAGCCCCACCCCAATCCCATTCATCCCCCCACCTTCAATCCCAGCTCGAGCCCATCAGCATTGCTGACAGTGCCCTTCCGGTCTCTGATCCCCTTCCTGCACCCCTCTCCCCGAGCTCCTCTCCATCCATCTCTGCATTCCCAGCCCCCTCCCAGTCCCGCCCCAGCCCCCGCACCCACGGCTTGCGGCAGTGGGCTGCTGTCAGGAGCCATCTGGGGGCGATGAGCGTCGCCCCACAGAGCAGCCGCGTCTTCTCGAACAGGGCTGCCTGCCAGGGCTGGGAGTGAGGCTTGCACTCAACCCCCTTGATGATCCTGGTCTCTCCCGCTACGAGCCCTGGAGGGGTGAGAGCAAAAGGAGGCGCTCAGGAAGGAGAGGTGGACTCCCAGAAATGGGGGTGGGAAGGAGGTGCGGGGTGGTCCGGGCCCTCGCCTGGTGTCCCTCTGGTTTGCACGCTGGAGGCTGGGGTGGGTGTTAAAAGGACGAAAATACTTTCATAAGGCCAAGCGCAGTGGCTCACGCCGGTAAACCCAGCACTTTGGGAGGCTAAGGTGGGAGGATTGCTTGAGCCCAGGAGTTCAAGACCAGCCCGGGCAAACATAGTGAGATCCCCATCTCTACAAAAAAATTAAACAATTAGCCTAGCTTGGTGGCAGGCGCCTGTGGTCCCAGCTACCGGGGAGGCTGAAATGGCTTAAGGATTCCTTAAGCCTGTGATGGCACCACTGCACTCCAGCCTGGACAGCAGAGTGAGACCTTGTCTCTGGAAAACAACAAAAACGAACTTCCACACTGGCTCATCGGTAGTCCCTGTCCTGTTTGCTTTGAGTGACACTCCCCCCAACTCCAGCTTCCCTGGCCCTCTCCTGGGACCCTCTAGGACCCCCTTGGCCTCTCCTCTTTTGGCGTTTAAAGGGATTGTCTGAAAGGCATGCAGGGCCTCATGGCAGCTGCTCCCAGTTCAGAGGCCGTGTGGCTTGTTCTGTGATTTGGGATCGGCCCATCGTGGTCCAGACACAGAGGATTAGGGGATCCCAGAGACTCGAGAGGGAGGCTCCTGCCCTGCCCCATTCCCTGCCGTACCTGTCACCAGAGCAAGCATGATTAACTGCAGAATCCTCATGGCCTGGAGTGGGGAGGGGCGGGCCCCAGGTTCCTCTGAGAACAAGGAGGAACATGGCCGCATCACTTGACGGGGAAGTCGGGGGCTGGCTCCTGCCCACTCCTTTCTCCCGCACCTGCTCCTGCACCCCACTTGGGAGAAACATGGTTGGGGAAACTCCCTGTTTCTCACAGCACTCAGACATCCAAACACTTAAAATATATCTGAGGTGTCGAGGGTGGCCTTGGAGGGGGCCTGGTCGCAGCTCGAAGCTGCCGGGATACCAAGGACCACATGGAGGTTGTTGGGAGGGGCTTTGACCCGGCTAGCCACGGGCTGGCCCCATTCAAGTCAGCCATGGGACCTCCTTGGCACATTTCAGAGGATGTTTCCCTTCTTGCCTTGAGAGCTGGCCAGGCCCCAGCAGCTTGTGCTGGAAGGACAAGGGGAACCAGGCCCCGTTCCGTAACCACCCCTTTTTCATTGTCTTCGCGGCAGGGTGATATGGAGCATTTGAGGTCTGGTGGTGGCGGGGGGAGCAGGTAGGGAACACAGCCCCAGACAATGTCTGGGCCTCCTGTCACCCGACTTGCTGAACCCCTGCCCCTTTGAAGGACAGCCAAGCAGAGCTGGGCGGGGCTGGTCGAGGGGAGGGCCAGTGCCCTCAGCTGCCCTGTCCAGCGGGGGTGGGAGCAGAGGGCCGGCTCAGCAGCTGAAGCCTTGGAGATCAGAGGTAACCGAGGCTGGGGCCAGCCATTGAAGGTGAGAGGCACAGAGAGAGGCTAGGAACCCCCACCCAAGCAGAGAAGGACAGAGCAGAAGGAGAAATGGGTGCCCGAGGGGGACAGGTGTCCTTGGGGAGGGCTGACACCTGGAGTGGGGGGCTTCCCTTTCCTCCTGGACTCACGGGATCTGGGGCTGGGGCTCTGGGGGCCCGGTGGTGGCGGCGGCGGCTGCAGCAGGTAGGTTGGGTTGGAGTGCCAGGTGCCAGGCACCAGGCAGGCGGGCAGGCAGGGGGTGGCCCCGGGCGGGCCCAGGATGACTGGCCTCCAAGCCCTGCCTTAATGCCCTGGGGCGGGGTGTGTGGGGGGGCCCTCCTTGAAGGCCTCCAAGGCACTGCCTGCCTGCCTGTGCCACCTCTCCAAGCCCCTCTTCTCCCTGCGTCTCAGTGTCCCTCTGTCTGTCTGTCTGTCTGTCTGCAGCCTTCCTTTCCCTGCCCTGAGTCTCTGAATCTGCGTCTCGCCCATGGGTCATTCCCTGTCATTTGGTAATTCTGACTTTGTGTGCGTGAGTGATTTTTCTCTTTCTGTCTCTATGTGTCTGTCTGCCATTCTCTGTCCTTGTCCCTGTCTCCACCTCCACACTTCTCTCTCCATCTGGCTCTGGGTGGCCCTTTCTCTAATTCCTTCTGTCTCTGTGTCTCTCAGTCAGTCTCTGACTGCATCTCTGTCTTGCAATGTCTCAAAATCTCTCTCCCTCCATCTAATCTCCGTCTCTCTCTTTCCTTCTGTCCCAGCCACTCCCTCTCCACAGCCCCAGCCCAGGTGGGCCTCTGGCCTCCCCTAGGCCGCTCCCTTCTCCTTTGCGAGGGGGGGGTGCTGGGATGTCACAGAGGTGGGGCTGCTGCCAGGCACAGGGGCAGGACCGAGGAGGGTGGGGGAGGCAGGTCAGGGCCTGTGGAAGCCGAGTTCAGGAAAGGGAACAGAGTCCTCGGCTGCGCCCCACCCCAGGGCTCCTCTGGGGCCTCGCTTCTCCGCTGACCCTTCCCCTGCCCCCTTCTCCCTGCCTCCCAGGCAGCCGGAGTCCGGCTGTTCACTTACTGGCTGCTGCGAGACCTCTGCCTGATGACTTCCTGTCCTGCAGCCACCTCAACCTCTGCATCTGCAAAACCCGAGCGCGGACTCCTGCTTCTCCCAGCTCGTCTGTTTCCACCCAGGTCCCTTCCCTTGGCTTTCCTCCCCTCTCTCCCCTAACCAGATGTGGAGCAAGGCAGGGGAGGGCCTAGATTCTGACAGCAGCCAGCCCTGGCCTCAAACCTAGGTGCTTCCCCTTCCTACCACTATGACTACCCTTATGACGTGGGGACAAGGGACTCCACCCCTGCGAGGCTCAGTTTCTTCATCTGAGAGATGGGGGTGACAGAGCTGTGCAAGATTGCAGGGGAGGTTGGGATCGGGCCTCCAGGAGGGTCCGTTTGGAAAGAGCAGACTGCAGGGGCTCGGCAAATGCACCTCCGCTGTTAGGACCGCCTGTGCCTCCCTCCCTCCCTCCTCCAGGTCCCCTTCAGTGCATTTGGGGAGATGTCCTCTCCTCACCTCCTGAGTCCCAGTGGAGACAGAATCCAAGGGGGGGGCAGGAGAATTCTAAGATGTAGGCTGAGCGATCTTGCTTTCCAAGGCTGCGCCCCACCCTTCATCATCGAGTACATATCAGAACAAAGCCACATCCCACATTAAAGATACAATGTATACTTGATTACAAGAAACTGCCTTTGGCTAGTGGAAAGAATGTTCAGTTTTATGGACATCGAATTAAATGGTCATGAATGTTGATTTGGCAGCTTTCATCTGGTATTTTGGAGCTAACGACTTTTTTTTTTTTTTCCTTGGGTTGTTTGTGGACTGTTGAAAAGCTTAAAAGCTCTGGGCACTGTTTCTATCATGCCGGATGAAAAAACATGGCTCTTATTTATATTATTGGGTTTTTGTTTTGAGATAGGGTTTCACTTTATTGCCCAAGCTGGAGTGCAGCCCAAGCTGGAGTGCAGTGGGTGACCTCGGCTTAATCAGCCTCTGCCTCCCTGGCTTGGGTGATCTTCCCAGCTCAGCCTCCCAAGTAGTTGGGACTACAGGCACATGCCACCACACCCAGCTAATTTTTTGTATTTTTATAGTGACAGGTTTCACCATGTTGCCCAGGCTGATCTTGAACTCTTGAGCTCAAGCAATCCTCCTACCTCAGCCCCTCGGCCTCCCAAAGAGCTGGGCTTACAGGCGTGAGCCACTGCACCTGGCCTACATTATTATAAGTAACTTTTTCTACTCCATTTCTAAGTGACTACTCAGGGAAGATCCTCATCCTATTTCAGCTCTTTTTCTTTTCTTTTTTTTTTTTTTTTGAGATGAAGTCTCGCTCTGTCACCCAGGTTGGAGAATGATGGTGCGATCTCAGCTCACTGCAGCCTCTGCCTCCCTGGTTCAAGCAATTCTCCTGCCTCAGCCTCCTGAGTAGCTGGGATTACAGGAATGTGCCACCATGCCTGCCTAATTTTTGTATTTTTAGTAGAGATGGGGTTTCACCATGTTGGCCAGGCTGGTCTCAAACTCCTGATCTTGGGTGATCCACCCACCTCGGTCTCCCAAAGTGCTGGGATTACAGGCGTGTGCCCTGCCCAGCTAATTTTTTATTTTTATTTTTATATTTTCATAGAGATGGGGTTTCACCATGTTGGCTGGGCTAGTCTCGAACTCCTGACCTCAAGTGATCCACCTGCCTTGGTCTCCCAAAGCTCTGGGATTACAGGCGTGAGCCACTGCGCCTGGCCTTATTTGAGCTCTGTTTCTACACCTATGAGATAAGGAAACCGCTGAGTCCTTCTTCCAGTCTCAACTAGCATGGGACATCAAATGGACAGACATGGCCTCTCCTTCATTTGTATTTATTCCAGACCGTTGCACACTTCTCTCGCCCCACTCATGGGTCTTAGAAGGGCTGGTAGGAGTGAAAGTTCCAAGAAGTTCCCCAGGCCAACAAGAGTGGAGCTGGGGGAAGCGATGGAGGAGGCATTGGTGCTCTGAGGGTCGGAGTGGCACCCAAGCTAAGGGGTGGAGGTGGAGGCCACAGGTCAGTTGTTCCTCATGATCATCCGGATCCAGTCCACATACTTGCACACATAGGTGTAGACTCCAGGGATGCCATCTTGTCCACAAGGCCCCACGGACCCCCAGGACACCAGGCCTTGAAGGACTCCGCCACATACTAGGGGGCCTCCAGAGTCCCCCTGGAAGGGAAGAGAAGTACTGTCTGAACAAGGGAGACATCTTATTCCTGTTTTCCTCCCCAACCCTCCAACCCAGTCCTGGGCCTTGGGGAGGGCTCCAAACCTGGTCATCAGACAAAAGAGTACAATCACTTTCCCAGAGGACAATGGCAATGGCTAACCAATAGAGAAGAGCCACTGTCTCTAGGAGTCAATCCCAGGGAAGAAGGGTGGAGCTCCATAAAGAACAGAGGTTCTCCCAAGGACAATGACTGGGGCCCTCACCAATGAGGAGAGAGAGCACTTCACCAATGACCAATCCCAGGGGAGGAGGGTGGGACTCCATAAACAGTAGAGGTTCTCTCAATGTGGACAATGGCTGGGGTTCTGACCAATGAGGGGAGAAAGCACCATCACCAGTGACCAATCTCAGAGAAAGTGGGCAGGACTCCACAAAGAGGACAGAGTTCTCTCAAGGACAATGGCTGGGGCCCTGGCCAATGAGGAGAGAGAGCATCATCTTCCAGTCTCTCTCAATCTGAGACAGCACCAACTGGGGGACGGTATGGGAAAGACTTAGAGCCCCAGAAACAGCTGGTTCCCTGTCTGGGCCCCTAGTCCTCTCTGTCTCTTTCTCTGCCTCTCTCTGTGCCTCCTGCCCCTTCTTTCCTTCTCTGTTCCCTTCCTCCCCCTTCTCTTCTTGACCCTCCCCTTCTTCCATTCCCTGGTCTTCCCTCCTATTCCCGGTCTCTCCCTTCCTTATCCTGGGCCTCTCTATTTTTATTTTTTATTTTTTATTTTTATTTTTGAGACAGACTCTGTTGTCAGGCTGGAGTGCAGAGGCGATCTCTGCTCATTGCAACCTCCGCCTCCCAGGTTCAAACCATTCTCCTGCCTCAGCCTCCCAAGTAGCTGAGACCACAGGCATGCACCACCACACCTGGCTAATTTTGGCATTTTTAGTAGATTCAGGGTTTCACCATGTTGGCCACGCTGGTCTTGAACTCCTGACCTCAAGTGATCCACCCGCTTCAGCCTGGCAAAGTGCTGGGATTACAGGCAAGAGCGACTGCGCCTGGCATCTGTCCTCCTTTTTGACCCCATCTCTCTCCAGCATCCCCTTTCCCTGATTCATCCTCCATCACTTCCCCTCCTGCTTCCAGTCTCTCCCCTTCCCTTCCTGTCCTGGTGACCACACATGCTACCTGCACTGGCTCACCTGGCAGGCGTCCTGCCCCTTCACACCACCTGCACACACCATGTTGCTCGTGATTCTCCCGGGGTACACGTCACTGCAGGTGGCATGGGAGACGATGGAGAGGTTGAGGCACTGGAGCAGATCCGGGAATGGGTCTGAAGAGGGAACATCGTGCTGTAGGGTTCTCTACAGCTCCTCACTTTGAGGCCATGTCCCTCCCCTCTAGATGTGGCCCATCCAAGTCAATACCACTGCCCCCGCCAACCTGTACTACAATCCTGAAACCCCAGATTACATATTTATGACTTAATTTCATATGACTCATGACCTCAGATGATTGACAGTCTCTTTGACCTTTGACATTTGACTTTGAGTGGCATAACTCAAGACCCTCCTTGTCTCTCCAGCCTGAGAGACAACAAATCCAGACGTGACCCTCTTCAATGACAGATACTGTGATCTTTGACCTTCTATCTTATTACTTTATGATCCCAGCTTGATCCCATATCTTCTGTCCCCTGACCCCATGTCCCTGTGTCCACCTTAACCTCCAGCCTCAGCTCTGCATCTTCCAAACCTCACTGCTTCAAACTCCAAAGTGTCCTCTGATCCCAGTTTATTCAACCCCAGGCTCCATGACCCCAAACCTCGGCCCCACACCCCAGACGCTATGATCTTCAATCTCAGATATGTGATTTTTGATAGAATTCCAATTTCCATCCTCAGATTCTGACCAGATTGTACAACCTCTGGATCCCATGACCTTAATTCTACAGTGACCTCTGACCCCAGAGACCATGACCCACAATGCCCAGATCCTATTTCTATATAAATATGCCTTTCACTCCCGTATGAGGACCCCTGACAAACTCTGACCTCTGATCCCTGACTTCATACCCAGTCCCTTAACTCCTTTGACTCCCAAGACCCCAATCCACCACGATCTCTGATCCGGAACCGTGACCCTGATGTTCCATCCCACACCCCAACCCTTTACCCACCCTTCCTCTGAGGTGTCATGATTCGACCTCTCACCCTGCATCCCAGACTTGTACCTACCCTGACCCCTGATCCCTGACCCCAGGCCCCTTACTCCATGGGTGATTGGTGATGCCCCAGCCTGAGACGTGGCACTTGGTGCCGGCGGTTGCACAGTCACTGGGCAGGGGCAGAGGTTGAACACTGCTGGTTATGCGGGCCGGCAGGCCCAGCCGCAAAAGCCGGAGGTCGTGCTCATGGTTCCTCGAGGCTCCCTGGTAGCCGGGGTAGGTCACAGAGAAGCCGCTGCGCCGGATCTGCTCGGTCCAGTCGAGCTTGCTGAGGCTGTGCTCCCCCAGACGCACCCAGTACCTGCTGCGGGTGGTGGCAGCTCAGCGGGTGGCAAGCGGGCAGCCCCCACCTCGCACCCCTCCACGGACACAGCCAGGTCCTCCTGCCGCTCCCTGCTGCTCTGCCTCTCACTGTCTGCCCTCTCACCCGTGCCTCTCATTCTCCAAATCTCCCTTGCAGGCTCTCATTCCTGACCTCTGTCACCCTCTTTCCATCTTGGGTGTTCACTCTGTTTCTCCTCCCATGCCCTGCATCTGTCTCTCTCTCTCTCTCTTTTTTTTTTTCTGAGATGGAGTCTTGCTCTGTTGCCCAGTCTGGAGTGCAGTGGCACAATCTTGGCTCACTGCAGCCTTCACCTCCCAGGTTCAAGCAATTCCCCTGCCTCAGCCTCCCGAGTAGCTGGGATTACAGGCGCCTGCCACCGCACCCAACTACTTTTTGTATTTTTAGTAGAGATGAAATTTGACCATGTGGGTCAGGCTGGTCTCGAACTCCTGACTTCGAGTTATCTGCCTGCCTAGGCCTCCCAAAGTGCTGGGATCACAGGCATGAGCCACTGCGCCTGGCCTCGATTTCTGATTCTCTTGGCCGGTGAAGCTCATGAAGGCAGGGACATCAGTGGGCCTTGTTCACTGCCTTCTTCCCACGACCTGGCATGGAGCATGTGCTGTCCACGCTGCTGACTGAATGAATGAGTGGGAGATGAATGGCCTCTCTCCATCCTGCTGCTGGCCCTCTCTGTCCCTGAGTCTCTTTGTTTCTTTGCATCTAAGCTCCCCTTTCACAAAAAAGTTCCAGGCCAGGCACAGTGGCTCATGCCTGTAATCCCAACATTTTGGGAGGTCAAGGCAGGAAAAATGCTCGAGCTGAGGAGTTTGAGACCAGCCTGGGCAACATAGCGAAATCCTGTCTCTACAAAAAATTTAAAAATTATCCAGGTTTGGTGGTGCGGAGCTGTGGTCTTAGCTCCTCGGGAGGCTGAGGTGTGAGGATCACTTGAGCCCAGGAGGTTGAGACTTCCGTGAGCCAAGATAGCATCACTGCACTGCAGCCTGGGTGACAGACAGAGCAAGACTGTCTCCAAAAAAAATAAAAAGAAAAGAAAAGAAAAGAAAAAGAATTCCAGAGCATCAGTCCACTGAGGCCCAGATAGGCACCAGGCATAGTCTCAGAGGTTGCACAAAGAGTTTGGGTCATGTTGGCCAGGCACAGTGGCTCACACCTGTAATCCCAACACTTTGGGAGACCAAGGAGGATGGGTCTCTTGAGACCAGGAGTTTGAGATCAGCCTGGCCAACATGGCAAAACCCCATCTCTACAAAAAATACAAAAATTAGCTGGACGTGGTGGCAGGTGCCTGTAATCCCAGCTACTTGGGAGGCCAAGGCAGGAGAATCACTTGAACCCAGGAGGCAGAGGCTGCAGTGAGCTGTGATAGCAGCATTGCACTCCAGCCTGAGCTGTCTCCAAAAAAAAAAAACAAAAAAAAGAGTTTGGGTCAGACATGGGCCCAGGACCCAGACTGGGTCACGGGATGGCTGGGGAAGTGGCAGTCGTCATATAAGAAAGGGGGTACATGCAGTAACAGGAGGGGCAGCTGGGCAGTTTCCAGGATGCTCCCTGGCCCTCCACCCCCACACCTCACTCCACCCAGCACCACCCCAAGCCCACTGCTAAGGAAGTTCCACTCCTGGTCTAACCTCAGACTCTCCTGTTGCAGGACCAGCTTCTTCCCCATGGGCACTGCCCTCCCTTGTGATCCTACCCCCAGCACTTGCCTTTCCGTAGTCCTCCCTTCGCCCACCCTAGGAAGGGGCTCAGCCTGGGGCTTACCTGCCACTGCAGTGAGCCGCTGTGAGGACCCACCTGCGGTCGATAAGGACACCCCCACAGTGCAGTCTGGTGCCCTCAAACAGCCCCACCTGCCACGGCTGTGAGTTAGGCCCACACTCGGTGCCATTGTAAATCTTCGATGTGGTTGCCTGGCTGAGCCCTGGGGACAGACAGGGGCACGGGTCAGACAGAGGAAGGGAAGATAGTGTGATAGAGAGACCCAGACGTGGTGGCGGGTGACTGTGATCCCATCGAAATCCCTATAGAAATAAACCATCAAATACCAAAGAGAGCAGGGAGAAAGACGCTTACACTTGGGAGGGAAATGGCCAGACAGAGATTCAGAGAGGAATGGAAGGGAAGAGGGATCAAAAGATAGGGGAGGCCGAGGTGGGCGGTGCCGTGAGAGCTGCAGGTAAATGGAGGCACAGAGAGAGCCCCTCCCCTCCTCACCACCAGGCTGGGGTCCAGAGCTGAGATGGGGAGAAGGGGCCTCCTCTTGGGGGATGGAGGGACCCAGCCCCAGTCCTGCCCTCTCCCTGCTCCAGGAGAACTCACCAAGAACACACAGGAGCAAAAAGATGCTGGCCCCCATGGTGGGTCACCTCCAAAGTCTGGGGGTAAAAGGGGAATATCAGAGGTCGCCCTTTTCCCCGTGTCCCCCACCTCTGCCCTCTCTGCTTCTCTTTGAAGGTCACCAAGGGGATGACCTTCTTGTCCTCTCTCTACCTGCTCCCCTGCATGCGACTCCCTCATTGGCAGTCACCTACCTCCTCCTCGCCTGGTCTCTTTGTCTGCTGGATCCTCTGCGTGGCTGTCGTGGCTGTCACGGTTCGGCCCGAGTCGCTGCTATCTCTCTGTCCACCTACCTGCCTGTCCTCTCATCTGCTGCCGCTGCACCAGCCAACTCTCCCACTCTGCACCTGGCTCCTCAGCCACCTGTCATGTTGCTCAACCTGCCCCCTTCCTTCTGTCGCTGCAGACAGACCACTGACAAAGCTCTTAACTCTCTGTCCTGGCACATCCAGTTTCCGGGTTGAGGGAAGGGGACCAGGAAGACAGGGGTGGGGCGTCCTGTAATTCGGCAGAAACCCTTCTTAGCTAATCACACTTAATTGAGCTTTACAGCTAAATGGAGTGGAGAGGGAGGAAAGGACCTAGGTTGGGAAGACCCAGCCCCACTCCCTCTCTCCTAGGCAAGCCATCAGCAGCCCCAGGACTGATGACTCAAGGTGACTGGGGAGCTGGGTTCTAATCCCGACTCCAGTGACAAAGGAGGGTGGGGAGACCTTGGCCACCTGGGGCCTGTCCCCATGCAGTGCAGAGGAGGGGCAGGGGGAAAGGGAGGCTGTGAAAGCAGGAGAGTGGATGGGAGGGGCAGGAAGGGTGAGCTGGAAAGAGTCCCAGAAAGAGACGAGATAAAGGAACAGACTGCCAAATAGGTGATCAGGCAGAGGCAGAAGAGTTTCTGAACCAAGTTCCACTTCCACAGTCGTGTGTGTGTGTGTGTGTGTGTGTGTGTGTGTGTATATACACACACACACACATAGATACACACATATATATGTATGAAGTTGATCAATCTAATTCCATAAAGTTTTTCTTTGCATAAGAACTTCTATTGCTTAAATAAAACCCACAGAGAAAAAAGACACAGGGAAGGAGAAATGGCAGAAAGAGAGAAAAAAAAATGAAAGAGAGAGAGAGAATGAATCGCAGGACAAGGGAACTTGTGCTGTTGTTTTTTGTTCAGAGATAGAATCTTGTTCTGTTGCCCAGGCTGCAACCTCCGCCTCCCGGGTTCAAGCTGTTCTCATGCCTCAGCCTCCCAAGTAGCTGGGATTACAGGCACATGCCACCATGGCCGGCTAATTTTTGTATTTTTAGTAGAAATGGGGTTTCACCATGTTGACCATGGTGAAACTCCTGGCCTCAAGCGACCTGCCAATCTCGGCCTCCCAAAGTGCTGGGGTTACAGGTGTGAGCCACTGTGCCTGGCCCCTGTGCTGGTTTATCTGAATTTTTGCTTCATTTAAGAGTAATGGAAGGAGAGAAAGAAGGAGGGAGAGGGGACAGAGAGAGAAAATGAGAACAAAAAGGGAATCAGACTCAGAGGAAGGGAGACTGAGAAACAAATCAAGAGAAAAGCAGAAAGACAGAGCAAAACAAACCAAAAAGCCCAGACAACACAGAGGAGAGGAACCCCCACCCTGTGAGTGTCTCTTAGGCCTTCACTTTCTCTCTGTGTCTCCAGTCTCTGTCCCTGTCTTACCTTCAGAATCACAGAACCTTAGCTTTTGATTTGCTCTTAGAAACTACCTAACTGCTTTAACACATCGCTGGTCAGTGGAGGTGGGCGTTGATAACCCCTGGTCCCCACAAAGCCTCCTGCTGGCTGTTAGCACTTTCCTTCCTTGGGCAGAGAGAAGAAAGCACCGTGACTGTCCTTTCTCTGGAAAGGACACAATCTACACACTCACAGCACAAAAGCGGCACTTCTTCCTTTTTCTGGTATCGAGTTTTACAATAAACCTCAAATGAATAAGCAAAAACAAAAACAAAAAAACCCCAAAACGACCTAACTCAATCTCTCTCTTTTTCTTTTTTGTGGATTTTTAGGGAGTCAGGTTTACCGAGGTGGAATTTATATCCAGTAAAATTGAATTCCAAAAATGAGGCGGGGTCCCTGATTTTAAGGAGCATTCATACAAATTAAATATTACCATGCATAATTAGTAACAATGTACTGTGTACTTGAAAATTACTGACAGAATAGGGTTTAAGTGTTCTCACTACAAGTAAATGTAAGTATGGGGCTGGGTATGGTGACTCATGCCTATAATCCTAGCACTTGGGGAGGCTGATGTGGGAGGATGGATTGAGGTCAGGAGTTAGAGGCCAGCCTGGGTAACATAGTGAGACTCCATTTTTACAAACAAAATATTAGCCAGCCATGGTGACACATGCTTGGAGTCCTAGCTATGTGGGAGGCTGAGGTGGGAGGATCACTTGAGCCTAGGAGTTCGAGGCTGCAGTGAGCTATGATTATACCACTGCACTCCAGCCTGGGTAACAGAGTGTGACCCTGTCTCAAAA
Source organism: Aotus nancymaae (assembly GCF_030222135.1). Lineage (NCBI taxonomy): Eukaryota > Metazoa > Chordata > Mammalia > Primates > Aotidae > Aotus > Aotus nancymaae. The sequence continues at coordinate 4,501,054 of NW_026988441.1, read as the reverse complement.
AAAAAAAAAAAAAAAAGATTAAATGTAAGTACATGAGACAATGCATCTATGAATTAGCTTGATTTAACCATTCCATAATGTTATATATTTCAATTTTTTGTGTTGTGCACCAATATATACAATTTTAGTGTTGATTTAAAAATAAATATGTAATTTTTATTTGAAAAATTTCCCCCTTCAGTTTCATTGGGTCTCAAAAGATGAAGTCAGTCACCCAAAGTGGCAGAACTGGAGGGTGAACCACTTCAGAGCCCGTATTCTTTATCATTATCTAAATATATGAATGATCAAATGAATGACTAACTGAATTAGTAAGTACAGACACGAGCAGATGAATCATATGTTTTTAAATATTTATTTTTAAATTAACACATTAAAATTGTATATATTTCGGATACACAACACAAAATTTTGAACTATGTAACATTATGGAATGGCTAAGTCAAGTTAATTCATACATGTATTGTCTCATCGGATCAATGTTTCTACAGGCTTAAAAGAAAGAGAATAGCTAGTCGGGTGCAGTGGCTCACGCCTGTAATCCCAGCACTTTTTGGGAGGCTGAGGCGGGCGGATCACGTGAGGTGGGGAGTTCGAACTAGCCTGACCAACATGGAGAAACCCTGTTTCTACTAAAAATACAAAATTAGCTGAGTGTGGTGGCACATGCCTGTAATCCCAGCTACTCCAGAGGCTGAGGCAGGAGAATCACTTGAACCCAGGAAGCGGAGGTTGTGGTGAGCCGAGCTCACACCATTGCACTCAGCAATACAGACTCAGGTCTGTCTGATTCCAAAAGCTATTTTATTTTTTTATTTTTTTTTATTTTTGAGATGGAGTTTAGCTCTTCTTGCCCAGGCTGGAATACATGTACACTGTGGAATGACTAAATTGAGCTAATTAACATATGCATCCCTCACATCCTTATTTTGTGTGCATGTGGTAAGAACACTTAAAATCTGCTCTCTTAGCAATTTTTCAGTCCCATAGTCCCTGCTTATCTGAGATCGTGGAGAGTACCTATCATAAAATTTAATTTATAAATTAGGCATAGTAAGAGATTAACCACAATAACGAATCATAATACAATAAAATCATTATAACAATGCACTGTAATAAAATTATGTGTATGTGGCCTCCCTCTCTCAAAATGTCTTATTGTACTGTATTGTACCCACCTATTGTGGGGCTGCGGTTGACCACAGGTACCTGCACTGTGGAAAGGAAACCTCAAATAAGGAGGGACTGCCGTCTACGATACAGTGTTATTAACTGGAGTTACCATGTTGTACGAATACCGTACGTCTCTTAAACTTATTCCTCCTGCACTACAGGTACACGCCACCATGCCGGCTAATTTTTCAAATTTTTTGTAGAGCTGAGGGTCTCACTGTGTTGCCCAGACTCGACTCAAATTCCTGGGCTTAATCGATTCTCCCACCTTGGCCTCCTGAAGTGCTGGGGTTATAGGTGTGAGCCACTGTGCCTGGCCAGCAACTTCTTATAAAGTTAAATGTATGCTGGCCAGGTGTGGTGGCTCACGCCTGTAATCCAAGCACTTTGGGAGGCTGAGGCAGGTGGATCACCTCAGGTCAAGAGTTCAAGACCAGCCTGACCAACATGGTGAAACCCCGTCTCTACTAAAAATACAGAAAATTAGCTGGGCATGGTGGTGTGTGCCTGTAATCCCAGCTACTCAGGAGGCTGAGGCAGGAGAATTGCTTGAACCTGAGAGGCAGAGGTTGCAGTGAGCCAAGATCATTCCATTGCACTCCAGCCTGGGCAACAAGAGCAAAACTCCGTCTCAAAGAAAAACAAAAGAAGTTAACAGTATGCTTATCATACAATCCAGCAATTCCACTTCAAGGTGTCTTCCCAAGAGAAAGGAAAGCATATGTCCACATGATGATTTGTACATGAATATTCTTAGCAGCCTTATTTGTAATTGCTGGTAACTGGAAACCACCCAAATATACAACTAGTGAATGGATGAACAAGTTGTGGTGTTCCATACTATGGAATACTGCTCAGCAATAGAAAGGAATTAACTTAAACTTTTTGTAGAGATGGGGGTCTCATGATGTTGTCCAGGCTGCCAGGGAGTTAATCTAAACCTGATTTAACCCCAGGGTCCTTAAACCCAGTGAAGCCACCATTGCCATGGAGAAGGCCTCTGACCGTGATAATACTGATTTGAGAATCTCTGGAGGAAAAAAAATCGACTATAAATATAAATAGGATAGAGAGGACCCACTCCTACTCCAAAATATATCAAATCAGCATAAAAAAAAAAGATGAAAAAATTTCAGCATAGTATGGGTATACCACAACTTGTTTATCCATTCACTGGCTACTGTATATTTGGGTTGCTTCCAGTTTCTGGCAATTACAAATAAGGCTTCTATGAACATTCATGTACAAATCATCATGTGGACATAGGTTTTCCTTTCTCTTGGGAAGACACCTTGAAGTGGGATTGCTGGATTGTATGATAAGCATACATCTAACTTTATAAGAAGTTGATAATATTGATTTGAGGCTCTCTGGAGGAAAAAAAATAGAATATAAATATAAATAGGGTAGAGAGGACCCCCTCCACTCCAAAATATATCCAGTAAGCATCAAAAAAAAAAAAATTTTTAATTTCAGCATAGTACAGAATACCACAACTTGTTTATCCATTCACCAGTTGTTGTGTATTTGGGTTGTTTCCAGTCTCTGGCAATTGCAAATAAGGCTGCTATGAACATTCGTGTATGAATTACCAGGTGGACGTGTTTTTCTTTCTCTTGGGAAGACATCTTGAGGTGGGATTGCTGGATTGTATGATAAGCATACCTTTGACTTTATAAGAAGTCGTTGGCCTGGTGCAGTGGCTCACACCTATAATCCCAGCACTTTAGGAGGCCAAGGTGGGAGGATCGCTTGAGCCCAGGAGTTTGAGACCACTCTGGGAAACATAGTGAACCCCCAATCTGTACAAAAAAATTTGAAAAATTAGTCGGTCATGGTGGCATGCACCTGTAGCCCAAGGTACTCAGGAGGCTGAGGTGGGAGGATCACTTGAGCCCAGGAGATTTGGGCTGCAGCGAGACGTGATTGAGCCACTTTACTCCAGCTTGGGCAACAGAGGGAGACGCTGTATCCAAAAACTCCCCCAAAACAAACAAACAAACAAACAAACAAAACCCTCCTGGTGCCTGAGTGCTCCCTGGAACAGAGAGCTAATCCCTGTTTGAGACCAAGCAATAGTCACAGAGTGAGATCCTTCCCGTGAGAGCGGATGGTGGCATCAGGACACGTGACTCAATCTGAGACACACAGAGAGGTCTAGGCCCAGATGCATGAACCAGGGCCACTGGAAACAGGGTTGCAGCTTCTTACTCCAGTTTCTAAACACCAGCTCTTGAAACTTCTGACTTAGGCTGGCTAAATCTCTAACAGAGGGTTCAGGAGGTCTCAGCAAATGCAGCCTCCAGCTCAAAGAGCATGCCCCCCAGCCGGTGGCAGGGCAGTGAGCAGCAAGGTAAGAGGAGAAAGATCCTGGTGGTGGAGCCGGTGCTGGTCATCACCTAGACCCCTGCTTACGGCACTCCCTCTGCAGTCACCCCACAGAGGCAGAACAGGACCCTTCGGTGAGTGTGTGGCATCATCGGTCTTGACATCCGAACCAAATTTCAGATGGGAAGATCCATCCCATTTTTGCAGATGGCCACAGCATCCCCCTTCGCGGTCCAACTCCAAAGTCCCCTCCTTCAGAAAGCCTGACCTGGGTTTCTTGCCTCCTCATTGCTCCTGCCACCTGTCTGCTTCTCCCTTTTTATCTATCCCTTAACCTCTTACAACGAAAACGTGGGCCTGCTAATGGAAAAGCCAGACTGTAAAATATTATAAAGAGATTTATTCTGAGCCAATAGGAGTGACCACGGCCTGAGGAACACAGTCTCAAGAGGTCCTGAGAAAGTGCACACTGGGATTACGGTTTGGTTTTTATGCATTTTAGGGAGGCAGAAGTTACTGGCAAAGTCATACATCAACCCATGGAAGGCATACATTGGTTTGGCCCCAAAGGTGAGAGAGCTTGAAGTATGGGCTTACAGGTTATAGGTGGGTTCAGACATTCTTTAATTTGCAATTGGTTAAAGGAGTCAAGCTGTGTCTAAAAATTTAGAGTCAGCAGAAAGGAATTTTTGTTGTTTTTGAGATGGAGTTTCACTCTTGTTGCCCAGGCTGGAGTGCAATAGCACAATCTTGGCTCACTGCAACCTCCGCCTCCTGGGTTCAAGCAATTCTCCTGCCTCAGCCTCCTGAGCAGCTGGGATTACAGGCATGCGCCACCGTGCCCAGCTAATTTTGTGTATTTAGTAGAGATGGGGTTTCTCCACGTTGGTCAGGCTGGTCTCGAATTCCCGACATCAGGTGATCCTCCCACCTCGGCCTCCCAAAGTGCTGGGATTACAGGCATGAGCCACCTCACCTGGCCAAGGAATGTTTTTAGTTAACATAAAGAAATCTGTTAACCAAACCACGAGGTCAGAGGGACCTGCTCAGTGCATGACTTAACCCTTGCCTGGCATGGCCTCAGGTCCTGTGTATAACTTGGTATCTTATGGTCACAAAGAGTTCATTTCCTCAGCTGTGAACTCTATTTTAACATTAATGCTGGTCATTTGTGCCTAAACCCCAAAAGGTGGAGGGTACATACAATGAGGCATGTCTGACCTCCCTTCCCATCATGGCTGGGAATTAAGTTTTAAAGTTTTTTCTGGGGTCCCCTTGGCCAAGAGGGGGTCCTTTCAGTTAGCGAGGGGCTTAGGATTTTTATTTATTTGTTTGTTTGTTTGTTGAGATAGGGTCTTGCTCTGTCGCCCAGGCTGGAGTGCAGTAGCATGGAAACAGCTCACTGCAGCCTCTACCTCCTGGGCTCAAGCAACACTCCTGCCTCAGCCTCCCAAGTCTCTGGGACTACCAGCACTCGCCACCACGCCTGGCTAATTTTTTTTTTATTTTTGTAGAGACAGGGTCTTGCTGTGTCGCCCAGGCTGGCCTCAAACTCCTGGGCTCAAGCAATCCCCTCACCTCAGCCTCCCAAACTGCTGGGATTACAGGTGTGAGCCACGGTGCCTGGCCCATTATCACATTTAATCGTCTTCACAGTTCTGCTAAATAATTTTCACGTGCTCTGCTCCAGAATGAGGAACCCAAAGCCTCTCCAGTCACATGGGGCTGTCCTCAGGATTCTCTAACCAGCCAGGGAAGAGCTGCAACTTGACCTCAGGGCGCGTGATGCTCCTCGGCCAAAGGGGAAAGACGGAATCCAATTCGGTGGCTTCCAACCTGCTCCAGCATGAGGCCTCCATTTTTCTTTGGAAATTATTGCCCAGTGTGGGCTCAAACTCCTGAGCTCAAATGATTCTCCTTGCCTCAGCCTCCCAAAGGAAGTGCTGGGATTACAGGGGTGAGACACCACGTCTGGCCTAGGATTTTATTTTTAGTTTACAGGTGTTAAAGCAAACTATATGGCCTGAGAAGGACTCCACACTTATCTATTCGAGTCCTTCTGGATAAACTGTAACCTAGCTTAATAGGCAGGCGAAATCGAAAACGTCACTTAGCAGTACGCGCCTGTAACATCAGCTAAGCCTTGACCAATCCCAGCAGCGATACCGCAAACATTCATACACTGCTGCATGTTAAAACTGTGTTCAAATAAGGCATAGCCGAGCTGTAGCCAATCCAGCCATTCTGTACCTCACTTCCAATTTCTGTACATAATTTCCCTTTTTCTTTTGTCTATAAATCTTCTTCCACCATGTGGCTGCGCTGGAGCATCTGTGAATCTGCTGTGGTTCTGGGGGCTGCTTGATTCGCAAATGCTTCATTGCTCAGTTAAACTCCTTTAAATTTAATTCGGCAGAAGTTTTGCTTTTTTTCTTTTTTTGAGATGGAGTCTCGCTCTGTCATCTAGGCTGGAGTGCAATGGCGCGATCTAGGCTGACTGCAACCTCTGCCTCCCAGTTCAAGTGATTCTCCTGCCTCAGCCTCCCAAGTAGCTGGGACTACAAGTGCCCGCCACCACACAGAGCTAATTTTTGTATTTTTAGTAGAGATGAGGTTTCACCACGTTGGCCAGGCTGGTCTTGAACTCCTGACCTTGTGATCCACCCACTTCGGCCTCCCAAAGTGCTGGGATTACAGGCATGAGCCACTTCGCCCAGCCAGAAGTTTTTCTTTTATCACAGTTTTATATTCCCCACTGCCCTCAATAGCCTGGAAAGTTCCGCGGAGACCTGTCTACAAAGCCTCAACCTGGGGCAGTGGCTGAGCGTGGCCTGAGACTCCAGGCCAACCAGGTGAAGTCCCTGGGACCATCGAAGATGTGGTTTCATTAACCAGGACAGGGTTAAATCACCAGTGATCTTCCTTAGCGTAGGTCCATTCTTCTGTAAGACGGAGAGGACGACATTCTACCCAGCCGAGGCCTTGGGAGAGTGGAATAAAAGGGCTTCCAGTGCTGTGCTAACCTGGACAATCCGGCCTGCTTAGTCTTTTGACTAAATCCCCCTTGATTCCCCATGTTGCTTTTCTCCTCCTTTTTCAAGTCTTCTCCATCTCTTGGCTCTACCATTTCTCTCCAAATTCTTTCCAGTGCAGGCTTCCATTGTTATTAAAATTCCCCTGGGCAAAAACAGGAAGAGGAGGGCAGGTGGCTGAGGAATCCCAGAAGGGGGAGGAGGGAGGGAGCGCCCAGTAGCTCACCACCTGGCCGGCCTTCCTGAGTCGAAGTGTTGTGATTGTCAGACTCTCCAGCCCAGCTGTGTCATTATTTTCTGTTCCATAGGAAGGATTTGGGTGGCTGCCTCCTACTCAGATCCACAGCTGTCACTCAAGGCAGCTCACTCTGGCACCGGGACCTTGGAGGCTGCTTCGTAATTAACACTAATCATAAGAGCAACAACAATCATGAAAATAATGACAGCTACCACTTACTGAGTACTCATTCTGTGCAGGGCGTTCTTCTGAGCTATTCACAGGAGCTCAATTAATCCTCCCAAAAGCACTCTAACGTCAGTGCTATTTTTTTTTTTATTTTAAAAAGTTTATGAATGTATTTGCGTAGCCCCTAATCTTCTGCTGGGAAGAGTTGGATTAGTTGGTGGGGCATTTTCACTGGTGATCTGGAGGGGCTCCCTCTTGTTCTCCTTGTCTATTTTATTCCCTTTGATTTCCCTTCCCTTCTGCTGTCCTCTTTATCATTGTGTACCTTTCGCCATTATCTTTGCTAATGTGTATCCTTTGCCATTGTTTCTATTATTGTGTATCCTTTGCAATTACATCGGTTATGTGTCTCCTTTGCCACTATCTTTATTATTGTGTATCTTTTGCTGTTGTCTTTATTATTACATAGCCTTTTATTAAGTTAAAATTCACAAGTCATAAGATTAGCCATTTAAAGTGCACAGTTTAGATTCACAGTGTTGTAGATCTTTTTATTACTATGTATCCTTAAAAATTGCGTGTTGTTTTTGTGTGCATTTTAAAGTAGTATCAATGGTATTGTGGTATGTAGCTTATTCTTTTCTTTCCTTTTCTTCCCCCCGCCTCCCACCAACTTTGACTGGACACTGTGGCTCACCTGTAATCCCAGCACTTTAAGAGGCTGACGTGGGCAGATTGCTTGAGGTCAGGAGTTCAAGACCAGCCTGGCCAACATGGCAAAACCCTATCTCTACTTAAAAAAAAACAAATACAAAAATTAGCCAGACGTGGTGGTGTCCTGTAGTCTCAGCTACTTGTCCTGTAGTCTCAGCTACTCTCCTGAGGCGGGAGAATTAATTGTTACCTTGGAGGTAAAGGTTGCAGTGAGCCAAGATCACATCACTGCACTCCAGCCTGGGCCACAGAGCGAGACTCTGTCTCAAAAAAAAAAAAAAAAAAAAAAAGAATTATGCTTTTTCATTTTTTAATAAGATATTTTTTACGTAAAATAAAATTCATCCACTTTAAGTGTTCGGTTTGATGAATTTTGGCAATCGTACAGAATCATGCAACCACCTCCATAATCCAAACATAAACCAGTCCCTCCCTGTTTCGCTCCCTCACTGCCCTCGTCCTTAAGCTGCCTGCCTTGTGCCCTTTTGCAAAAGCTCCCCCGATGACACTGACGGGCACTCTATAGTTTTGCCCTTTGTAGAATGTTGTATACACGTTTGACTCCTTGTACTAGAATAATGCATTTCAGATTCGTCCATGTTTTTGCACTGACAAATACACTCGTGGGAAGAACGCTGTTTCAGACTAAGCTCCTGCATTAGGCCCGAGCAGACCACACCAAACCAGAATGGAGTTTCTTGTGCTAATTGCCATGTAATGAAGCTGTTTTTGAAAACAAACAAATGAGATTTACAGTCAGGAATTAGAAGGGGCCCAGTTGACCTCAGCTGGCAGGATAAGAGAGTTCCCTCTGTTTTAACCCTATAAGAAACATAGCGGCCAGACGCGGTGGTTCACGCCTATAATCCCAGCACTTTGGGAGGCCGAGGCGGGTAGATCACGAGGTCAAGAGATCGAAACCATCCTGGTCAACACGGTGAAACCCCGTCTCTACTAAAAATACAAAAAATTAGCTGGGCATGGTGGCGCGTGCCTGTGATCCCAGCTACTCAGGAGGCTGAGGCAGGAGAATTGCCTGAACCCAGGAGGCGGAGGTTGCGGTGAGCCGAGATCGTGCCATTGCACTCCAGCCTGGGTAACAAGAGCGAAACTCCATCTCAAAAAAAAAAAAAAAAAGAAAGAAACATAACATTGGAAAGCCCAATCCACGTATTACTCCCTGTTTCTGTTTCCTTCATCCCTTTTCTGCCTATAAAGCCAAACCCTGCTCCCCTCATGGGAACACTGTTCTATTTTATAGAATGAGATGCGGCCCATTTCTAGAATTGCAACTCAAAGCCAATTAGATCTTGAAACTGAATGCGTTATAATTTAGTCTTTTTAACCACATGCGTATCTATCAATATAGTTCATTCCTTTCTATTGCTGAGCTACTAGTATTCCATAGTATGGGTATACCACAACTGGTGAAACCGTTCACAGGTCATTGTATATTTGGGTTGTTTTCAATTTCTGTCTATTATTATACAAATAAGGCTGCTACAAACATTTATGTATAAATCATTGTGTGGACATATGTTTTCATTTCTCTTGGGAAGACACCTCAGAGTGAGGATTGCTGGATTGTATAATAAGCATAAGTTTAACTTTATAAGAATTTGCAACCGGGCACAGGTGGCTCACGCCTGTAATCCCAGCACTTTGGGAGGCTGAGGAGGGTGAATCACTTGAGGTCAGTAGTTCTAGACCAGCCTGGCCAACATGGTGAAACTCTGTCTCTACTAAAAATATAAAAGTAAGCCGGGTGTGGTGGTGGATGCCTGTAGTCCCAGCTACTCAGGAGGCTGAGGTGGGAGAGTAGCTTGAACCTGGGAGGTGGAACCAGTGAGCTGGAATAGCACCATTGCACTCTGGCCTGGGCGACAGAGTGAGACTCCATCTCAAAAGAAAAAAAAAGTTGCTGGCCTGGCACAGTGCTCATGCCTGTTATCCTAGCACTTTAGGAGGCCAAAGCGGGAGGATTGGTTGAGCCCAGCAGTTTGAGACCAGCCTGGGCAACATAGTGAGACCCTCATCATTACAACACCATTTGAAAAATTAGCCAGGCATGGTAGTGTATGCTTGTAGTCCCAACTACTTGGGAGGCTGAGGTGGGAGGATGGCATGAGTCTGGGAGGGTGAGACTGCAGTGAGTTATAATTGCGCCGTTGCACTCTAGCCTGGGTGATGGAGTGAGACCCTGTCTCAAAAACACATAAGCAGCAACAACAACAAAAAGAAATTGTTGAATGTTTTCTAAAGCAGTTGTATCATTTTGCATTGCCCCAGCAGTGTGGTTCCCGTTTGAGTTGCCCCATGTCTTTGTCAACACTTAGTATTGTCAGTCTGTTAAATTTCCACCATTGTAGTTGGTAACACTGTACCTTTGAGAGTTGATTCCTATTGCTGTCTCTAGTTTGTTGCTTTTAAGTGCTGCAAAGTCCTCCATTGGGGAGCCACCACTTTCTATCATCTACTCCCGGATTAATGGGTAACCAGGTTTCTTCTAATTTCCACCACAGCAAAAAAAACTCTGTGACAGACAGCTTAGACCTGCCCCTTTGTGACGTGCATAATTATTACCTTTGTGTAGACACCCAGAAGTGGAACTACTGGGTCCTAGTATGTACGTATACCTCATTCAACCAAGCAATGCCAAGTTATTTCCAAAATAACCACACCAATGTACATTCACACCAGCTGCGCATAAGAGCTCCCGTGTTTCCACATCTCTGCGAATACTTGGGGTTACTTAACTTTGACATTTAAATTAACATTAAATCCGTCTAACAAATATAAAGCAATTTGTTATTTGCCTCTGCGTTTCTTGGATACCTGATGAGTCTGAGCATATTTTGTATTAGTTTTTTGGGTTTCCTTCTCTATAAATCTGTTCATATCCTTTGCTCATTATTCTCATATTTTTGCAGGACTTCCTTGCATATTTGAGTCAATATGTCAACCTCAAGTCAATAGTACAGATTGCAGATGTCACCTCTCAAGCTGTTACGTGTTGATTTACTTTGTCCATTGTGTCTTTTGTGGAACAGAAATCTTTAACTTTGATGCAATGAAATTAAACATTATTTTGCCTTTAGATTTGTCTTTCTGAAGTTTTAAAAAGTCCTTCCTCAGGCCAGGCACAGTGGCTCATGCCTGCAATTCCAGCACTTTGGGAGGCTGAGGCGGGCAGATCACTTGAGCCCAGGAGTTCGAGACCAGACTGGGCAACGTGGCGAAACTCTGTCTCTACAAAAAATACAAAAATTAAGTGGGTGTGGTGGCATGCACCTATAGTCCCAGCTACTTGGCAGGCTGAGAGATGAGAGGTTTGCTTGAGCCCAGGAAGTTGAGGTTGTAGTGAGCTGTGATTACATCACTATACTCCAACCTGGGTGACAAAGTGAGACCCTGTCTCAGAAAAAAGAAAAGAAAGAAGGAGAAGAAGAAAAACAAAACAAGAAAACAAAAAAGAGAGAAGAAGAAGAGGAAAAGTCCATCCTCTGCCATTATCTTCTATTAGCTTTGTAGTTTGACCTTTTGCTTTTAGGTCTTAAAGTTATTTGATGTTAAGTGCCATTGTTATATATATCTACTTGAGTAATGGGAAAAGTGAGACATAAAGAAGGTGAGTAACTTGAAGTCCACACCGTTCAACAAGTGACAGCTAGCATCCAAACCCAGGCAGCCCAGCCTCCGAAGCTGTGTTCCACAGCTACTGTGTCATGCTGCTTCTCCATTGACGAGGATCTGTGATTCAGAAGTTGCTGTGTGCAGAGCCTTTAAATGCCAGTCTTTCGCTCTGTCCTCCCAACAGCCCTGAGCAGTAGGGCCTGTTATTACCAGATTAAGGAACTGAGGTTCTCAAAAGATAAAGTGGCAAAACCAGATCTTTCAGACTCCACCCTTTGTGCTTTTGAACACTGACTCCAGGAATCATGCCGGAATCGTCCTCAATGTTCACCCTCACCCCCGCAGACACAGTTGATCCTCATTATTCATGGAATTTGTATTTTCAAATTTACCTGCTTGATAGAATCTGTGGGTCGCCCCCAAACCAATACTCTTGGGACTTTTGCGGCTGTCTGCAAATACACGCAGAGCGGTGAACAATTTGAGTCGCCTGAGGTGTGTGCGCTCCCAGCTGAGGTTAAGGTGATGCTCTCTTTCCCTTATTTCAGCTCTCATTCTGTAAACAAGCATCCTTTCTGTGGTCTAGTTGGTGCCACGTTTTGCACATTTTCGTTGATTTCTTGGTTTAAAATGTCCCCTCAGCACAGTACTGAAGTGCCATCTAATGTCTTAAGTGCTAGAAGGCTGTGATGTGCCTTATGGGAAAATACACAAGGCTGGGTGCAGTGGCTCATGCCTGTAATCCCAATACACTGGGAGGCCGAGGTGGGAGGATCACTTGAGTCCAGGAGTTTGAGACCAGTCTGGGCAAGAGAGGGAGACTCCATCTCTACAAAAATAAATTAAAAGCAAGTTATCTGGGCATGGTGATGCATGCCTGCAGAGCCCCCCAGCGACTCAAGAGGCTGAAGTGGGAGGATCACTTGAGCCTGGGAGTTCAAGGCTGCAGTGAGCTACGACTGCACCACTGTACTCCAGCCTAGGCAACAGAGTGAGATCCTGTCTCAAAAAAATAAAATGAATAAAATAAATTTTGAAAAATTAAAAGAGAAAATCCACACGTTAGAGAAGCGTCATTCAGGCATGAGTTACATCGCCATCAGCTGTGAGTTCAACGTGAGCTCAATGCAAAATATTTAATAAGGTGTCTTTAAAGAGAAACACACCTAAAACAAGGTTATATATTGATCAGATGAGAAAAACATGGCCTCCAAGGCCATCGCTTTGGTCCAGGAACTGTCACCTTTTGCCTGGGATGTTGCAGCCCCTTCCTCTCTGGCCTCCCTGAATCTGTTCCCCTTGGAGTAGGCAGAGGAATCCTGTGCACTTTCAAGTCAGTTCAAGTCCCTCCTCTGCTCAGAGTCCTCTCATAGCTCCTGGCTCCCTCAGAGTAAAATAAAGTCCTCATCATGCCCCACAGGACCCGGTACAGTCGGCTCCGTTCATTCTCTGCCCTCACCTCCCACCCTCTCCGACTCACTCACTCAGCTCCAGCCACAACAACCTCTTGATCTTCAGACACACCAAAAAGTCTCCTGCCTCAGGGCCTTTGGACTGGCTGCACCCCGTGCTCCACGCGCGCTTTGCTCCTTCCCTTCACCCTTGCGGTCTTTCTTTAAATGTTACCATTTCGGTGAGGTCCTCTTCCCTGACCATGCTGTTTAAAATTGCAGTGCTACCCCTTCCATGTATACAATTGAACATTCCCGATTTTTAATCCTTGCTGCTGGTTTTTTTTTTTTTTTTTGGAGACAGGGTCTTGCTCTATCACCTAGGCTTGAATGTAGTGGCACAATCATGGCTCACTATAGCCTCAAGCTCCTGGGCTCGCACAATCCTCCCACCTCAGCCTCCTGAGTAACTGGAACTACAGGCTCGTGCCATCACGTCCAGCTAATTTTTAAAACTGTTTTGTAGAGATAGGGTCTTGCTGTGTTGTCCAGGCTGGTCTTGAACTCCTGGCATCAAACAATCCTCCCACCTTGGCCTCCCAGTGTTGGGATTACAGGCAGGAGCCTCCACACCTGGCCCTTGTTTCATTTCTTGCCATGGCTTGCAGCACCACCTGACAGCCTATTTCTTTATTCATCTTTGTTATGGAGACTTCCTGAAAAGAATGTAAGTTCTACAAGGGCAGAAGTTTTTATCTGTTTAATTCCTTGCTTATCACTTGCGTCTGCAACAGTGCCTGGGTCATGATAGGTAGAAATATTTGTTGAATACGTAAACTATATTTACCAACACCCGGGAGACTGCTTGCACGTGGTCAACACTGAACAAACGTCTCCTGAGGAAATAATGAGTGCAACACTTTTTTGGGACACTCTGCAAATTTGAAGGGCTGTTATTCACATTCTAAGGTAATACTTGATGGGAACCATGCAGATAATAGTGAGCAGTGCTTGACATTATCCTTGTAATAATGCTACGATAAAAAGTTACGAACCCATTTTACAGATGAGAAAGCACAGAGACTGTGAGTTTTATAACTTGTCCAAAGCAAGGATTTAGTGACTGAACACTAAATCACTACATTTCACAGTCACGGACAAAGATATAACAGCAAGGGCACTGAAGAAGGATGTTCATGGACAGGATACAGGACAGAATATTTGATAGACAATATAGTTCAGGCAAAGAGACCCTTTGGTATACTGAGCCCCATAACTCTAGAGTCTAGGGTGCTATTGATTCAGACAGAGGAATGTTGGCAGAGGTGGGGTATTGGAAGAATGCAGGATGTAGATTGGGTTGGAACCTCTGAGACACCCATAACTGTGAGAATGAACCATTCTGAGGAGCCAGTGTTAGCTGTGGTGAGTCACGGAGGTCATAGAATGTTGTCAGGGCAGAGATTGTGGGCATAAGAGAATATTTTCAGGATGAACTATTGTGGGAGTCTAGAGCCTTCTTGAGTGCAAAAGGTAGAAAGGTCTAGGATACTGGCATTGAATAAATACTTGAAGAGTTAGAGGATGTTAAGGATGGTCCATTTACAGGACGTATATTGTTGAGATGGGCTGATGGAAGTATTTAAGAATGTTCCACAGACAGAACATTCAAGTGGTGATCTGGGCTCATAGAAGCCATGGATGCAGTTGAGAGACCTGGGCCATTGTCTGCGCTGGGACATCCAGGTTGTTGAGATGTTTCAGGGATGCAACATCTGGGTGACTGCAGGCCTGGCAGTGCCCGAATGCTTCTGAAACATAGAATGTCAGCTGGGCTTGAGCATGTTTGAGGACATGGATCACTGGTTCAAATGAAGCACTGGGAATAAGGAGCAGAGAAGGGCTACACAGACAATGTGAGGAAGTCATGGTGAGAGGATGGAAGCAGGTAAGTTTCTCAACTTTTATTTTGGGCCCTTTGTCCATTTTGCTGCTGGATTTCATATTTTCGAATTGTTTCACGGATCCACACGATGTATCTGGAGACACGGGTGTAGACACCAGGCCGGTCAGGCTGCCCGCATGGGAAGTCTCCCCAGGAGATGATGCCATGCAGTGTTCTGTTACAGACCAGGGGGCCCCCAGAGTCACCCTGAGTTGGGGGGAGAAAGAGAAAGAGAAAGGTGGGTCCTCACTGGGGCTAAACAAGGCAGGGACAGGGAGATGTGGGGAGAGATTGAAAGATGGAGAGAGACACACAGAGAAGGAAACTCAGAGAGGCAGAGTCAGACACACACACTGTGAGGGAGAGCAATGGAGACAGTGAAAAACAGATAAGAAGACAAACGCAGAGGGACAGACAGCAAGAGACAGAAAGAGGGACAGAAAGGCAGAGATAGGCCCAGAGAAAGAGACACAGAGAGAGAAATTTCTGTGTCTTTCTCTGTTCCTCAGTTTCATCAAAATGGTAACAACTTATTTCATACCCATTTTTGTATCCCTGGTACTGAATCCCACCTTGCACCCCTGCCCCACAGCAGCTGACCCTGCTTTTACGTTAAGGCTCCTCTGTGCCTCTCACTATTGAGTGAACTCATCCACACCTGGGCAGGGTATGCAATACACGTGTACATCTGTTTCTCTTCCTGGGTCCAAGGCAGACATCACTAATCGATCAAGGCGCGTATCATTAATATGGTTTCATACTTTTTCTCACTGAATCAAATCTCAACTTCTTATTGGATGCAGGTTGCTTTTTGCTCATGTAGTATCCATTTCTTCTTATTTAAAAATATTAAACATTTATTTATTTATTTATTTATTTTTTTGAGACAGAGTTTCGCTCGTTACCCAGGCTGGAGTGCAATGGCGCGATATCGGCTCACCGCAACCTCCGCCTCCTGGGTTCAGGCAATTCTCCTGCCTCAGCCTCCTGAGTAGCTGGGATTACAAGCACACGCCACCATACCCAGCTAATTTTTTTTTTTTGTATTAGTAGAGACGGGGTTTCACCATGTTGACCAGGATGGTCTCGATCTCTTGACCTCGTGATCCACCCGCCTTGGCCTCCCAAAGTGCTGGGATTACAGGCTTGAGCCACCGTTCCCGGCCTAAACATTTATTTTTAAATTTTTATTTATTTTTTAGAGACAGTGTCTTGCTCTATTTATTTCTTTTTGTTTTTGAGACAGAGGCTTGCTCTATCACCCAGGCTGGAGTGCAGTGGCATGATCATACCTCACTGCAGCCTTGAACTCCTGGGCTCAAGTAGTCCCTCTGCCTCAGCCTCCCAAGTAGCTAGGACTACAGGTGTGCACCATCACACCTGGCTAATTTTAAAACTTTTTTTTTTTTTTTTTGTAGAGACAGAGTCGCACTATGTTGCCCAGGCTGGTCTCAAACTCCTGGGCTCAAGTAATCCTCCCACCTCAGCCTCCCAAAGTGCTGGGATTACAGGCACGAACTACTGTATCTGGTCATTTCTCCTTATTTTGGTAACAACCTCTCCTGATTTTTTCATTTGGGGAACTGCCCCTCTCCAGCCCCCACAGTTAACCATGTGACTCAGGCTTGGCCCATCAGAGAACCCCACAGTTCTGGCTGAGTGATGGCTCAGGACACATGACTTAGGTCAGCCTCTTCTAGTGAGGATCATGCTCAAGACTTTTGTGTGAACTATTGGAAAAGGAGAGGTTCTCTTTCTAATAGGGTTGCCTAGAGGGTAGGATGTAAGCTCAAAGCTGCTGGGGCCATCTTGTCTTGGGGAAGAGCCTAACTAAGAATGAAGCCAAAACAGAATAAAGAAGAGCTGAGAGTTGAAAGAAAGACAGAATTCCAAACACACAATTTTCATAACTGGATCCATCTGTGCCTAAAGCCAGACACCCTGGATTTTCAGTTACAGAAGCCAGCATTTTGCTTAAGCCAGTTTGAGTTGGGTTCCTGTCACTCAGAAGTGAAAGAATAGCAACTTTTATGCATCTCAACACAGGGATCTGGGCAGCCACTCGTTAAAGCTGGGGCTTGGCCGGGCGCGGTGGCTCACGCCTGTAATCCCAGCACTTTGGGAGGCCGAGGCGGGTGGATCACGAGGTCGAGAGATCGAGACCATCCTGGTCAACATGGTGAAACCCTGTCTCTACTAAAAATACGAAAAATTAGCTGGGCACGGTGGCACGTGCCTGTAATCCCAGCTACTCAGGAGGCTGAGGCAGCAGAATTGCCTGAACCCAGGAGGCGGAGGTTGCGGTGAGCCGAGATCGCGCCATTGCACTCCAGCCTGGGTAAAGAGAGCGAAACTCCGTCTCAAAAAAAAAAAAAAAAAAAAAAATCTGGGGCTTATGATGAATTATTCTTGCCATCCCTGGGTACCCCTTTTTGTTTTGACCTCCTATGTGAGGAGACATTGCACCTTATAAAGATTGGTTCCCCTAAAGCTGGAAACAAAGCCTTTTCCCCAGCATCTGTTCCCACTTCCATTCTGGCTTTCTGTCCTGTTCAAGGCACCCAGCAGCCTCCTGGTCTCACCTCACAGGAGTCCTTGCCACCCTCTTTTGTGCCGGCACACAACATGTTGGCAGTGATCTTTCCTGGGTAGACTTGATGACACTCCTCATCTGAGCGAAGCTGGATGTTGGCACACTGTAGAGTTTTGGGGTAACTCACTGGGGAGAAGAGAGAGAAGGTCTAAGGTATCTGACCTGGATAGGATATGGGATGAAAGTTAGATAGGCAAGTTGCATGGGTAAAGAGTTGGTAGAAAATTGAGATGGGAAGAGAAGGATGGGAGAAGAGATGAGCACGTATCTGGGTAAAGCAATGGAAGTGACAGAAAAATGGAGGGGCATGGGAGAGAGGCGAAGGGAGAGACGAGGAGGAAAGTGGAGGGAAGGACAGGGAGGGAAGGGACGAGAGAATGGGAGGTTGATGAGGAGAGTGGTGGAGCCAGTGATGGGGAAAGAAAGTTGGAGAGAGGGAGTTGGAATAGGGAGATGGTCAGAAATAGAGAATTAAAGATGGGAAAAGCAGGAACAGGGATGGGAAGAGTTATGGGAGAGATGGATAGAATGGTAGGAAGGGAGATGGGGCATGTTGGGGAGAAGGATACAAACGTGAGGCTGGGAGAGAGTCAGGGATTGCTACGGAGATGCAAAGGGCTCTTGCTGGTATATACATCAACTTTATATTCATATATATAATTTATTACACTTAATAAGTTATGATATATAATTAAATTATTAAATTTAATTATTAGAAACTTCATTAATAAAGCATATTTAATATATTAAACATCTTACAAATTATAGAAATATAAAAATTTTATATGTATGATTTATATATTATAAATGATAAAATTCATTTAGCATATAAATATATAATGTATAATTTATATATTATAGGTTATATATTTGTATCTATATTATTGAGAAATACATATTTAAAATACATAATTGATAAAATTTATAGTTTATAAAATACATTTCATTTATATAGTTTTTGTATGATATATAAATATATTACTATATAATACATAATATCATATAGTATATTCATATATATTTGATCTATTTATGTTCGTATATATTCACAAATTTATATACATTTATATAAAGGATACAGCTAACTTTATATATATTTATTTACTTATTTTTTTTTTGATATAACGGTGTCTACCTCAGACCTTCCCTCCCACCTCTGCCCCTGTTTCCTCAGCCACTCCTATGGGACCTCAGGCCACCCACGTGGGTGCATACCCTGGGGGCTAGTGGTGGTGCCCCAGCCAGACACCCGACAGCTGGCGCCAGGGGTTGTGCGGTTGTTGTGGGAAAGGGGCAGGGTTTGGATGTAGCCTGTGAGCTGGACCGGGGACTGCAGCTCCAGAAGCATGATGTCGTGGTCGTGGTTCAGGTGGGTGGGGCTGCTCCGGTATTCGGGGTGGGGAACAGAGCGGACAACTTCCCTCACCTGCTCACCAGCCTCCACACGACCTAGGGCATGCTTGCCCAGGTAAACTTTGAGCCCCCTGTGGGTGCAGGAAGAGGGTGGTTAGGAATGAAGATGAGCCCACCTCCATCCCAATCCCAAGTCCCAACCTCTTCCCATCCTCAGCCTAACCTCTTCTCCATCCTACCTTCCTCATCTCCAAACACATCACCCCCATCCTCAACTGCAATCCCATCCAAATCACCTACTTTGATTCTATTCCCATACCCAATCCCCGTATCTCAACCCCAAACCTCATTCTCACCCCCATGTCCATCCCAACCCTAACTCCAACTCCATCCTCAAATTCAACTTTACCCACCCACAATCCCAGTTCCATTCTCATCCCTACCCCATGCTCCCCTGGCCCCCACATACTCCTTCAGACAGTGTGCGGCAGTGAGGACCCATTTGGGGTGGACCAGGACTCCCCCACAGAGTAGCCGCCCTTGCACTAGCAGAGCTGCCTGCCAGGGCTGAGAGTGGGGGAAGCAGGTGTAGCCACCTGGGAGA
Source organism: Aotus nancymaae (assembly GCF_030222135.1). NCBI lineage: Eukaryota > Metazoa > Chordata > Mammalia > Primates > Aotidae > Aotus > Aotus nancymaae. The sequence continues at coordinate 4,481,882 of NW_026988441.1, read as the reverse complement.
AACCCACTGGTCCCGTTGTTGTTGAGAATCTTGGAAGATTCCTGGGAGATGCCTGGTAAAGAAGAGAGATTGTTAGAGAACTGGGATCCAGGGTGCAGAGGAGCCCTGGAGTTGTGGATCCTGGGTTTGGGAAAAGGATCAGACTATTGCCCTGGGTGACCAGGAACTGAAGCTGAATTTGTTGACCTCTGGCAGTTGCTATTCTCAACCAAGTAAAGATGAGTCAGGGCAAGGAGGTGACATTCTTTTCCAAAGAAGTGCCAAATCCTCCACTGGGGTTTAAGAGAAGAGTCCACAAAATGAGGATGTTATGATAGGTAAGCAGGAGCCTGACTTTCTCTCCATATGCATTTTCTATATCATTCTCCCAGAGGATGGATTTCAGGAGGGAGATGTGAGACTGGCCTACACATTCACCTAGGCAGTATCTGTCCATCAATCTATCCAATCATCCATCCCCCATTCATCCTATTGATTTGTCCCTCCATCTACTCACTCATCTATCCATTCATCCATTTAGGTAGTCATCTAATCAAGCATCCATCCACCCACTCATCCATTTATCCATCAATTCATCCACCCATCTATCTATCCACTCATCCATCCATTCACTCATCCATCCATCCACTCTTCCATCTATCCATCCATCCATCCATTTATTCATCAATTCATCCACCCATCTATCTATCCACTCATCCATCCATCCACTCTTCCATCTATCCATCCATCCATCCATCCATCCATGCATCCACTCATCTATTTATTCATCCATCCATGCATCCATCCACCCACTCATCCATTCATCCATCCACCCATCCATCTGCCCACGCATCCAATTATTTATCCAACCATCCACTCATCCATCCATCTATCCATCCACCCATCCACCCACCCACCCACCCACCCACCCATCCATTCATTTATCCACCCATGCATCCATCCAACCGTCTTTCCACCCATCTCTTTATCCTTTCACTGTATACATCTGGTTGCTTCGATGGCTTTAAATATCATCTGTAGGCTAACCATTTCCAGCCCTGAACTCTTCCTTTAAGCTCAAATCTCAAACACTATTGATCTGAATGCCTTAAACGGTCATCTTAAGCTTTGTGTTCCCAACCTGATCCTTCTCAATCCAAACTGCTCCCTCCAGTCTTTCCCACCCAGTCAGTGCTCAGCGCCAAACCTGGGAGTCGTCTTTGCTTTCCTCCTTCCTTCATCACTCACAACCAATTCCTGTTGTTTTATCTCTCGAATATCCTGTTATCTCCACTCTTCCACCACCATCTTGGTACGAGCCCCATCTTCTCTAGCCCAAATGACTACAACATTAACCTAAATCCTCCCACTTTTACATCCCTCTAATCCAGTCTTCTCAAAGCAGGCTGAGGACTCTTCAAAGAAAGTCAGACGATGTTGTTCCCAGGCTTGACTTCCTTTAAAACAAAATCCAAAAAGCCTTCCCAATGTGTGCAGGACTCTGTGCCGCCTGGCCCTTGCCAACCTCTTTGACCTCCGTCTCCAGCCCCTCTCTTCTGACTTCCTCTGGTACAGCCTCATGGCCCTGTTCTTCAAACACACCAGACATTTTATACTTGCTACTTCCACTCTCTGGACAGTCCTTTCTCCAGACCTGCATTGTTCAACACGGTAGCTACTAGCTACATGTGGCTATTTAAATTTAAACTAATTAGAATGAAGTAAAAATAAATTTAAAATTCAGTTCTTAGGCCGGGCGCGGTGGCTCAAGCCTGTAATCCCAGCACTTTGGGAGGCCGAGGCGGGTGGATCACGAGTTCAAGAGATCGAGACCATCCTGGTCAACATGGTGAAACCCTGTCTCTACTAATACAAAAAATTAGCTGGGCATGGTGGCGCGTGCCTGTAATCCCAGCTACTCAGGAGGCTGAGGCAGGAGAATTGCCTGAACCCAGGAGGCGGAGGTTGCGGTGAGCCGAGATCGCGCCATTGCACTCTAGCCTGGGTAACAAGAGCGAAACTCCGTCTCAAAAAAAAAAAAAAAAAAATTCAGTTCTTAAGTCACACCAGCCACATTTCAAATGTTCAATAGCCAAAGTGGCCAGTGGTTAATTGGACAGCACAGATATAGGATATTTCATGTGTGTCTGTGTGTATATATATATATATATATACGTACACATATATATGGAATATTCTACTGGATGACCCTCAGAATCTAGAGGTTGTATGTCTGGGTCCTTCTTAATTCTGAGAGCTCAGCTCAAATGTCTCCTCTTCATAGAAGCCTTCCCTGATCACCTGGTCTAATGTTGACCCTCCTGTTGCCACTCATTCCCCATTACATTCTTCCAACGGATTTTCATCAGAATAATGATTGCTATTCATTTCTCTTCACATTTGTATACATTCGTTTTTTAAAATCTCTCCATTTTGGCTGCAAGCCCCATTGACAGGCACCTTAACTGCTTTATTCAGAAGCAAATTCCCAGGACCTAACACAATGCCTGGCACACATGTTGTGGGGGCTTAATAAATAAATGCTGTGTGTACCAGGTACTGTGTCTGGCATTGGAAGCACAGCAGGGGTCCGTGGGACAGGGAGAATCCAATCCTGAACATGCATGCCATTTTGTGACGGTGTGACCTTACGCAAATTACCAGCCTCAGTTTCCCCAGCTGTCAAGTAGAAAAAGTAATAGTTCATCTCTCATTGCGCAGTTGAAGAATTCAAGATGATCCTGCATTTCAAACCATACAGCACAGCAGGTGGCACAGAGAGCATCCAGTCAGTGGGCAATGTTATTATCAATTATTAGCTACAACAGGAAATCCGTCCTCCCTGGCTAGCTTCCTCAACTACAGGGCAAGTGGTGGGATTAGCCCAGTGGTTTTCAGTTAGGGATAGGAGCTACCGGTGGGCACAGGATCATTTTAGGTGGTAGAGAGATGAGATTAAGTAATGTCAAATCACACACTCGGATGCCGAGTCGGCATCCAGTTCTCTTTTAATCCTGATTTTGTCAAGGATAAAGTCTCAGGATGGTGCTAATACGGTTTTAACACCCCTTAATCCTCACTGAGCTCACTTTTTAAAGCCAGGAGCACACAGAAGCCTCAGCAGGCCACCTAACATTTATTATGTTCAACTGTCTGCAAAAGCTGTTTTAGGAAGGTCAAAAAGGGTCAAGTATCAGCAATTTCAGGTGGTCCATCCCACAAACATATTGTTTTCTTTTCATTGTGTAGGATTTATTTCCTTCCTTGCCTTTTATTTGTGGCAAAGGATTCTGTTTTCCATTCAGGACAGTAATATAAACTTGAACATGCTTTTATCTGAATGAAAAAAAAAAAGAGCTAACTTTAAGAAAACAATTAGGTCAAAAGTTATAAAAATGGTTTTCAGGCCGGGCTCAGTGGCTCACGCCTGTAATCCCAGCACTTTGGGAGGCCGAGGCGGGTGGATCACGAGGTCAAGAGATCGAGACCATCCTGGTCAATATGGTGAAACCCCGTCTCTACTAAAAAGACAAAAATTAGCTGGGCATGGTGGCGCGTGCCTGTAGTCCCAGCTACTCGGGAGGCTGAGGCAGGAGAATTGCTTGAACCCAGGAGGCGGAGGTTGTGGTGAGCCGAGATCACGCCATTGCACTCCAGCCTGGGTAACAAGAGCGAAACTCCATCTCAAAAAAAGGAAAAAAAAAAATGGTTTTCAGAGCCTCAAGTCCAGGATATGGAGGACAGGACAGACAACCTTGATTAGGGTTCTGACTCAGGCATTGCTGGTGTGTTTTGGGGCAGGAGCCTTCTGGGCTTGAGTCCTAGGTTTCTCTGCTGTGAAGTTGGAGTGGTTACAGTGCACCTACCTCGAAAGGTTGTTGAGGCCTCCACAAGGCATAACATGAGGCTCTCCTAGCCTAGGGTGTGGCAGTCAGGAGAGGCACGGGCATGAGTCCAGGGAGTGTCGCCAAAGGGGAAAAACCACCCCGCCTTCAGGCCAAGGATGGTGCCTGGTGCCAGGCACCCACAGACCCCTCCTTTTTCAGGTCTTGGCTCAGTGGTCAGGCCCTATGGGAAGGCCTCTGGTCTGGGAGCCGCCATTACATCTCTAGGCTCCTGGCTTTGCTCCTTGGAGTCTTCGCCTCATGTCAAGATAATTACTAACTAATTATTTGGATAATTGTTTGAATAACATCTGTGTCTGTCCCCGCTAGACTCCAGGTGATGAGAGCAGGGACTGTTTCTCCGCTTGTACATCACCCAGCACAGTGGGCACTGTTTAATAGCTGTTTGTTGAATGACTAAATGATTCATGAATGGAGTTTCCAGAGAACCTGCCTACAAAGGCAGGGAAAGATAGGAAAGATCCATAGGAATCTTAAGGACTACCAATTTGGGGTGAAGGCATATAGGTTTGGGGTCAACCCAAGGATTAAAAGAACAATCTAGAAGGTTCTGGAAGGGACTACGTATGAAGAGAGAATACTAGAGGTCGGGCACGGTGGCTCACACCTGTAATCCCAGCACTTTGGGAGGCCGACGCAGGCCACCTGAGGTCAGAAGTTCGAGACCAGCCTAACTAACCTGGCGAAACCCAGTCTCTGCTGAAAATACAAAAATTAGCTGGGCGTGGTGGCAGGCCCCTGTAATCCCAGCTACCGGGAGGCTGAGGCAGAAGAATCGCTTGAACCCGGGAAGCGGAGGTTGCAGTGAGCCGAGATCGCACCACTGCACTGCAGCCCAGGTGACAGAGTGAGGCTCTGTCTCAAAAAAAAAAAAAAAAAAAAAAGAGAGAGAGAAAGAGGGAATATTATTAATAAAGTAATAATGGCTAAGCGGCTAACTTACAAGTCCCTTCTATCTGCCACATATTGAAGGCTGATGCATTACCGCGTTTCAATATTCACAGTGGCCTTCTGTGGTAAGCACTTACAGATTGAACCCATTTTCCAGATGAAAACAATTTAGGCCCAACGCAGTTGCTAGGCTACTGGCTCAAAGCGGCAGCGTCAGGACGTGAACCCGTGTCCTTCAGCTTCCCACAGAGGACAGGAAGCCTTGAACGGGGGAGGGGCTGCTGCAAGGGTATTTTCGAAGGTGAGGGATCTGGGGTCAGAGGGCCGACCTCAGCCGGGAAATCAGGTCACCCAGGGACAGGCAGGAAGCGCTCGGGGCTGTCCCCACAGGACCCGGCCCCGAGTGGGCGGGGGGCGGAGCTCGTGGCTCCCACGCCCCCTTCCCCCGGCCTGACCCCTCCCACCATTGTCCCGAGTGGCCACCGCGCCTCCACCCCCGCGCATTCTTACCTCCTGACAAGGCCGCGGTCAGGGAGGCGATTACTAGGGCCAGGGGCCACATGGCTCCGGGATCGAGCGGGGGGTGGGCAGGGCGGGCGGGGCCTGAGGAGAAGGTGAAGGGGGTGTTGAGGGCGTGCCCGGAACCTCTCTGCTCCTGAATCTCTCCTCCCCTCATTCACTCTTGACAGCCCTGACCCTGGAATCTGCCCCCCACCCCCAATTCTCTCCTTGGTGGGGGTGCAGTAGGGAGGTGGGAGGGGCAGCGCGCAGCCTCCTGGGGCTCCGGCGTGCAGCCCCTCACCCCGGCAAGCCGTCCCTCCTTCCCTGCCCTCTGGCAAGCTGGGGGGTCGGTGCACTCTCGGCCCTCTCCTCCAGAGCCTGCCTTCCAGGTTCCCCACTCTGGGGCTGTCCCCACGTTGGGTATCAGTCCCAGTTCTTATCGGTCTGCGCTCTTCCCCTCTCTCCGTCTCTGCAGGTTTCTCTCTAGATGTGAGGCTCTAGCTTCACTCTCCCTCTCCCTGACTCAGCTGCCCTTCTGCTTTCCCCATCCGTCCTATCCCCTCCTCTCTCCCCCTCCTGCCCTCCTCCGCTCCCCGCCCCCGTCCCAGGCAGACCCTACCTGAGTGAGGGGCCCTCGAGGAGCGTCGGCCGCCAGCTGCCTGGAACTTCAGCCCCGACCCATGGCTTTTAACCCCTGAACTCCCTCCCCCAGCTCACTCAGCATTTCCTGGTCACTGGCCTCCCCCTCTCCACCCCCTCAGCGGCTGTCTCCAGGCAGCCCCCAGCCTGGGCTTGGCCCTCTGCTTGGGGCGGAGCTTCCAGGACGTGTTGGGACCCAGATCGGACCCCGCCCAAACCTGAGTTGAACCCACTGTGAACTTGCAGGCAGCAGGATCCAACAAAGGGTAAAGGAAAGCCCATTCCCTTCCCCCAGCCTCGACGAATTCCATGCCCATCCCTAACTTCAACCCATTCTGCACCCCGTTTTCTAACCTCTACTCCAACCCCAGGCATAATTCTTATCACACCGTCAGCCCCCAGATGGCCACATTCTACCATTCCACCTCCCTATCTGTCCCTAACCGTACCCAGTACCCCAGCCTGTTCCTCATCCCCAGTCCCATCTCCAACATCGTCTCAGGGTTAGCTCTCAACACATCCAGTTTCCAATGCCCAGTCTTATCTCAGCCCCTTTTTCTTTTGAGAGACACAAAGGCACCCACAATCCATTATCCTGCCTCCCTTGTCCTGGCAACCACCAGATGACAAGAAGGAAATCACCAGCTGGGTGGATAGAAAATCAATTGCTCTTAGACTTGGATGGGGCAGAGATGCGACCTGAGAAAGCAATATTTTCTAGAAATGGCCTTTTCGGAGCAAGGCCAGAGTGGGTGAGGGAGTCTACTGGACGTAGGTGGAGAGGAAAAAGCAGGAGTCCGAAAACTCTGAAGACGTGGATTGGGGGTGGGGGAGAGGAAGGAGGAAGGGGTGGTGTTTTGGGAATGAGTAAGTGTCTCCAGGAACTATGGCTGGGTGGAGCTCTGAATTAATCCTATGGGGTGGAGGGGACAGGATTAGGGATTAAGAAGGACAGAGGTGGGGTCAGAATTTGGAAGAAAGCCAGGGATGTGGACCAGATGAAGTTTGGAAAGAGTGAGAGAGTGGAGGCGTCACAATGAGGATGAGGAACAGAGATGGATGGGTGAGGGCTCACATGGAAACCCATACGGTCCTTACTGATGGAGTTCAGGTTTGGATGTGGAGATCAAATCCGAAACCTCTCTGCTCCTGAGTCTCTCCTCCCCTCATTCACTCTTGACAGCCTTGACCCTGGAATCTGCCCCCCACCCCCAATTCTATCCTTGGTGGGGGTGCAGTAGGGAGGTGGGGGGGGCAGTGTGCATGCAGTCTCCTGGGGCTCTGGCGTGCAGCCCCTCACCCCGAAAGGCCGTTTGAAAAGGTAACTTTTCAAACATGGTCTAGCCATGACTCTGACATATATGAAATGAACATGTGTCAAAGATTTTTATCTTGACTCATTAATAAATGGCAGGGCCAGTAAGATGTTACAAAGAGCCATATGCACCTAGACAACAAGGAATGCTGAAATGCATTTACAAATAGATGCAAAGCTGGCTATTCCACACTGGAAGGAGGAAGGAAATGCATTGTACTTTCCACCTGGCAAGATTCATAAACAGTTATGGACAAGAATTATTTGCATTGCCCTCAGATATCTACAATTTAGAGTCGCAAAGTAGCTCAAAGACAGTAAAGGGTGCAGAGACCTCATAAAATCAGATAACCCATCTAACTTTGCATTGAGGACACCTCAATGTTCAATGTTGGGTCCCTTCCAAAGTCTTTTGCTAAGAAGAAAAATATGGCTTAATATAGGAGATGAGGAGAGTTTGTGGTTAGGTTACGGATGGGCCTGATGACAGCATTGGGAATGCAGTGAGTTTGGGGAGGAGAATGAAAATCGGATGGGCTTGGGTATAGAGCTGGATGTGGCAGTCGAGCTGGTTTGGGGATAGAATTGGATTGTAAGATGGGAAGTGTCTATGGATAAGTTGGTGACAGGGTACTGTTGGGTTGGGGCTGAAGATGGAACCAAGATTGAGGTTTGGATGGGGAAATGTTGAGATGTGGTCATGGGTTGACATTGGTGATGAGGACTAGCCATGAGGTTGAAAGTCTATGATGTAGTAGGTTTTGGTGGGAGTGAGCTGGGTCATACCCCACCTCTCAAAGTGAGAGAAAGGTCACTGTCTTTCTCCACCCTGGATTTCCCCCACCTCACAGGGCAGGGCCTGAGTTCACTTTTTGAATGGTGTTGTGTTCAGGTGGTGTGGCTGGAGGGTGGATGCCAGGTTAAGTGAGGCAACCAGCTTGTGTGGGAAGTCGGGGTACCAGTGCCCTCTTGTGACCTGAGTCCCTGCTTCCCGAGAAGCCTCTCTGACTTGGGAATATCTGGAGCCTGGAGTGAGGGTGGTTGGCCTTGTCATTTGCTGAGGTGTGAGGGCCAGGTCAAGTTGATGTTAGGGGTTATGACTGGCCGAACACGCGTTGGCTGGCTCTGGTTGAAGTGAGGTCACGGACCCACCGAGGGCTGGGTGCCTTCCACCCCCTCACCTGATGCACAAGCCCATGGCTGAAAGTCACACACAGACTGGACCAAATCCAGGTGCACTTCTCTCACAGGTGCAGGTCTTTCCTCCACCGCAGAGAGCCGGACTGGAGAAAGAAGAAGAGAGGACTGGAAAAAGAGACGGTGTTCCTAGTGGTTCTGACCTCAGACCCTGGAGCTAGACTGCCTGAGTTCAGGTGATGTGACTGCTCTGTGCCTCGGTGTCCCCACTTGTAAAATGGCACAATCAATGGCACCTGCCTTATGGAGAAGGGTTAAATGGATGAGAACCTGAAAGTGCTTTGAAGAGAGCGTGGCGTGGACCAAGGGCCACAATGTGCTTGTTAAATAAGTAAAGCTTAAGATGGAGGCATTGAAGGTTCCGGGAGGCTCCTCCCTAGCTTGGCTTCAAAATGGGATTCTTTGTCAAGCAGAAACTGGAAGTTCTGGTTGGAAGTGCTGGCTGGGATGAGAAAGTAGGCCCCACACCCAGGCCCAGAGGAGGGGCCCCAGTGCAAACATGAAGGGAGGGGAAGACCGAGAAAGACACACAGAGACAGAAAGATGGGGCTGTGGGGAGAGGACAGAGGGAAAACGCAGAGAAGGACAGAGGCACAGAGGTAGAAAGAGAGATGCCCAAGAGAAGCAGACTCTTGGCGAGAAAGAGGCACAGAGAGTTGAGAAACACCGATTCTTCTTTAGAGCTGGATCCGTGTTATTCAGGATGTGGCTCCAATCATCACACGCCCCATGCAGCAACAACGTATGGCTTTCGTCCATCAGAATAGCAAAAATTAGAAAGGTCAGTCTTGCCACCTACCTGCGTGCCCACATCCTCTGTCTCCTCTCCCATTTCTCTGGGTGGACAGTCTGCACCTGCCACTAAGATAGATGCCTCCACTGGTGCTGGTATCCCGTGCCCTCTTGCCTTCTGGAGGACATTGCCCCAGTCAGCAGTTCTCTGTTCTCTTTTCTCCAAAGAGCAGCCCCATTAGCATGCAAATATACTACAGTTTCTCCCATCTCTTATTAAAATCTGAAAACCAATCAACAAAAACTTTCTCCCCGCTCTCATGTTCTCCTCCAGCTCCTGGCCTGTTTTCTGCTCCCTACGACTGCAGTTCTTCCCTGAAAAGTTGGCTAAGCTCACTGCCTGCAATTCCTGTCCTCCCGTCCTCCCTGGAGCCCACATCATGAAGGCTTTCTCTCCCACTGCTCCACCAACCATGCCCCTGTTAAGGACACCAGTGACCTCCATGGTGCTGAATCCAAGGGCCATCTCTTCAGGGTTCATCTTACTTGAGTTATCAGCAGCGTTTAGCAAGTGGACTACTCCCTGTGTCTTTCCTCGCCTTCTGGGACACTACGCTCTCCTGGTTTTCCTCATCACTCACTGGTTGATCCTCATCCATGTCTGGAGGTTGTTTCTTCTTGTCTCCACAGTCTCTACATGATGGAGCACCTCAGGCTTCGGTCCTGGGCCTTCTTCTCTCCTCTGTCTATATTCACTCCCTCGGTGATCTCATCTGGTCTCGTGGCTTTAAATACCATCTACATGCTGATGACTCCCAAATTTATGTCTCCAGCCAGGCCGGGCTCTCAAACTCTCCACTTAACATCCAGCTGCCTACTCAAACATCTCCATGTTCAAAACCAGCTGTTGTTCTCTGCCCTTCCCGTGTTCCAAATGTGCTCCTCTTGTGGTCTTGGACTTCTCAGTGGATTTTCACACCATCCTTTTCATTACCTCAGTCTGGCCCTTGAATCCCTTTTCTCACACCATATATACATTTTGTTACCAAATTCCATCACTCCTACCTTCAGAGTAGATCTAGAATCTGACTGTTTCTTACCACCTTCCATCCTTGCTACCCTGGTCCCTCCCAGCCTGCATCATGTCTTACCTGGATTACTGCAAGTTTCCTCTGTCTGTTCTCTTTGCTTCTGTCCCTGTCCTCCTACACTCTAATTTCAATACAGCTACCAGAGTGACCTTTTAGAATGTAAGTCGGAGCAGGTCACTTTTCTCAAAACCCTGCACTCCAAGAGAAAGGGGCATTTCCTTATGGTTGGCATATAAGGCCCAAGACCAACTGGCCTCTCAACCTCCTCTGATGTCATCTTCTACCATCTTCTCTTCTCTTGTCCCGCTCATGCCAGGCATGTTTCCATCTCAAGGCTTTTTTTACCTGGAACCCTCTTCCCCCAAATGTCTGCATGGTTCCCTGTATTCTGTCATCTTCCTCACGAAGGCCTTCTTGACCACTGTACTTGGGAGTCTCCAGGACAGGTTCAATCATTCACTAGAAGGACTCATAAAACTCAGAAAAGCTGTTATACCTTTGGTTTCTTACAGTGAAAGCATACAGATTAAAATGAGCAAAGGAAAAAGGTGCATAGGGCAGAGTCCAGGAGAGACCAGGTGTGAACCTCCACCTGTCTTCTCCCAGGGGAGTTTGTGGACAGTGCATAATTCCCCGAGAAATAACGTATGACAACATGCTGGGGCATCACCAGCCAGGGAAGCTCACCCAAACCTTGGTGTCCAGGGTTTCTATTGGGGGTTAGTCATATTGACATGACTGCCCACTTGTGTGGCTGCCCTTAGCTCCAGATCCTCTAGAGGTCAAATTGACACATGTCCCTAAGTCCCCACCATAAGTCACATTGTTATCATAGATTATCTGGCATGGCTCAATACCCAGATAGGCAAAGACAGTGTTATTCGGCAGGATATTCCAAGAGCATAGAGGTTATCTCCCAGAAGCCAGGCAAGGGCCGTAAGTTCCTTTGTAGTGTGCAGGGTTTGGACAATCCACAACCACCCAATGTAAAATTCCATTTCTTAGTCATAGTCACAACATTTCAGTAACCATATGTGGCTAAACAATAACCATATGTGGCATAAAACAACTCTCCTCTGACATTCTCTATCCTGTTACTCTGCTTTATTTTTCTCTGTGGTGTTTACTCCCATCTGCCAGACTTTATGTGTTACTTATTCATTTGTCTCTATCTGCCTCCCCTCTAGAATGTGAACTTCCTGAGGGAAGAAATGTTTAAATGTTTTGCTCCTAGAACAATACTTGGTACACAATCAGATATAATGAATATTTGCTGAATAAATAAATGAACTATAGGCATTAAATATTTACTTAATGAATAAATATGGACATTGTTGAAGGTGTGGATAGGGAAGAACCTTTCTTTTTTAGAAAAAAACTTGCCAGTATTCAGTGAAATTGATTAAGAATAGGCCTTTTGGTCCATTGGTTCCACTGCTGCGTGAATGATTGAGAGGAGTCTTCTGTAGATATGTAAGTGGCATGCTCAACATGAAGGGAACCTAAGTGTTCATCGCTGGAGGATGGGGTTACTAAACATGGTGGATGTGTACCATGCAGTGGCACTTCTCAAAATCCTAACATACACTGAGTGCCCTGGCAATTTTGTTATCTATAATGCAGATTCCGATTCAGTTGGCCTGTGGTGAAATCCAAGACTCCAGTTCTAACAAGCTCCAGATGATTCAGAAGCTGCTATTTTCTGGACCACACTATGTGTAGCAAGGGTGAAGACTAGAGTAGTGCTATTCAATGAGACTTTCGGTGATGATGGAAATAATTTTATCTGTAATATATCTGTGTTGTCCAATATGGCAGCCACTAGCCACATACGGTTATTGAAGTGTTGTGAGTACAACTAAGGAATGGAATTTTAATGTGCATCTAATTTTAATTAATTTTAATCAAAAATTAAATGGCCACACTACTTGTGGCTAATGGCTACCATATTGGACAACATATGTCTAGAAGACTCTGGGGCAGGTAGAAGCAATGAACTAGATGAGCAAACAGTGATGCAGATAGATTGTTAAAAGATTATTTGATGAAATCACACCACCTGTTTAATACGACAACCTGACTTCTCATCTACACTTGCCTTCCTTCACACACTATTTAATTGAATGTAAAATACTGTTGATTATATTTGCACAGTTATTTTGTAGACCACTCAGAAAGAAAAAGTTTTCGAGTAAGTTATGACATGATGCTAAGACGTCATGCTGAATCAAGATGTAAGATGCCTCCTAATTACAGAGATGTTAAAAATATGAAAAGAATCTGTCTTTAAATCAATAAAATATCATGCTCAGCCACCACAGCTGGAACTTTGAGTTGCAAAAAAAGATTAAAGTGATCTTTAAACTATTTTTACTTGGCTTTATAGAAGGATGCAGGACGAGAATGATAGCATGAGCTACATCATCTCACTGGGGGCCCGAATCTACCCTAGTACTCAGCTTCTTTGGTCTCCTTTTCCTTACAGGATGTGTAGGCTGCTACATATTAAATCTACAGTATGTGTTTATCACCTTGACACAGAAGGTGCAACCTCCACAAACTCAGACATGGCCGTTATAAAAAAAGAAAATTATAGGCCAATATCTCTGATGAATATAGATGCAAAAATCCTCAAGAAAACACTAGCAAACTAAATTCAGTAACATATATATATATATTTTTTTTTTTGAGGCAGTGTTTCACTCTTGTTACCCAGGCTGGAGTGCAATGGCGCGATCTCGGCTCACCGCAGCCTCCGCCTCCTGGGTTCAAGCAATTCTCCTGCCTCAGCCTCCTGAGTAGCTGGGACTACAGGTGTGCACCACCATGCCCAGCTAATTTTTGTATTTTTAGTAGAGACAATGTTTCACCTTGTTGACCAGGATGGTCTTGATCTCTTGACCTCATGATCCACCCACCTCAGCCTCCCAAAGTGCTGGGATTATAGGTTTGAGCCACCGCACCCGGCCCAGTAACATATTAAAAGCACCATACACCATGATCAAGTAGGGTTTATCCCCGGGATGTAAAGATGTTTCAACATGCACAAATCACTAAGCATGATATACCTCAACAGAATGAAGGATAAAAATTATATGATCATCTTAATAAGTACAGAAAAATCATTTGGCAAAATACAACATCCTTTCATGATAAAGACAGTCAACAAATTAGGTATAGAGAGAATGACCTCACACAATAAAAGCCATATATGACAAGCCCACAGCTAACATCATACTCAGTGGTGAAAACTTGAAAGCTTTTCCTCTAAGATCAGAAACAAGACAAGGATGCCCAGTCTAGCCATTTCTATTCAACATTAGCATTAGAAGTCCTAGCCATAGTAACTGGGCACGAAAAAGAATAAAAGACATTCAGATCAGAAAGAAGGAAGTAAAATTGTCTCTGTTTGCAGATGACATAATCTTATATGTAGAAAATCATGAAGAGTCCACCAAAAAACTGTCAGAAGTAATAAATAAATGCAGTAAAGTTGCAAGATACAAAATTTGGTTGTGTCTACAAACAATGAATTATCAGAAAAGAAATTGAGAAAACAATTCAATTTACAATAGCATCAGAAGCAATAAAATACTTAAACTTAACCAAGGAAGTAAATAATCTGTATACAAAAAATCATAAAAAATTGATAAAAAAACTTCAACACAATATAAAGAAATGGAAAGATATCCTATATTTGTGAATTGGAAGAAAAGATACTGTTAAAATGTCAGTACTAACCAAAGCTATCTACATTTCCATTGCAATCCCTATCAAAATTCCAATGGCATTTTTTTCTCAGGAATAGAAAAAATAATCCTAAAATCCATATGGAACCATGAAAGACTCTGCAATCTTGAGCAAGAAGAACAAAGCTGGAGGCATTATACTGTCTGATTTCAAAACATACTACAAAGCTATAGCAACCAAAACAGCATGGTACTGGCACAAAAAAAGGCATATAACCAATCAGACAGGATTGAGAGCTCAGAAACAAATCCACACATTTACTGCCAACTGATCTTTAACCTGAAGGAAAAGGATAATCTCTTTAACAAAAGCTGTTGGAAAAACTGGATACCCACAAAGAGAAGAATAAAATTGGACTCCTATGTCATGCCATGTACAAAAATGAACTCAAAATGGGTTGAAGATTTAGACATAAAACCTAAAATTGTAAAATGACCAGAAGAAGACATGGGGGAAAAACTTCTTGACATTTGTCTGGGCAATGATATTTTAGATATGACCTCCAAAGCACAGAAAATAAAAGTAAAAACAAACGAGATTTTATCAAATTGAAAAGCTTCTGTGAACCAAAGGAAACAACCAACAGAGTGAAAAGACAGCATACCGAATGGGAGAAAATGTTTGCAGATGACGTATCTGATAAAGGGTCAATATCCAAGATATATAAGGAATGCAAAAACTCAACACCAAGAAAACAAACCAATAAAAATGGGCAAAGGGTCTAGCCAGTGGCTCAAACCTGTAATGCTAAGACTTTGGGATGCTGAGGAGGGTTGATCACCTGAGGACAGAAGTTCGAGACCAGCCTGACCAACGTGGCGAAACCCCATCTCTACTAAAAATACAAAAATGAGCATGGTGGCGAGCACCTGTAATCCCAGCTGCTTTGGGGGCTGAGGCAGGAGAATCGCTTGAACTCAAGAGGTGGAGGTTGCAGTGAGCCGAGCTTGCGCCACTGCACTCCAGCCTGGGTGACAGGGAGAGACTCTGTCTCAAAAAAAAAAAAAAAAGAAAAAAGAAAAAAAGGGCAAAGGACCTAAACAGACATTTCTCCAAAGAAGACATACAAATGACCAACAAGGATATGAAAAGATGCTCAGTATCACTAATCATCAGGGAAATACAAATTAAAATCCCAGCGAGACACCACCTCACACCTTTTGGAATGACTAGTGTAGAAAAGGCAAGCAATAAATGCTGGCAAGGATGTGGGAGTGAAAAGTGAATCCTTGTACACTGTTGGTGGGAATGTGAGTCGGCGCAAGGAAATGAAATTGTTCTCAAAGTGACATCTGCACACCCATGTTCATGGCGACATTATTCATATCGGTCAGGATGTGGAAACATCCATCTGTTGATGGATGAATAAAGGAAATGTAATATATTAATATAAGTACAATTTAATAATATTCTGCCTTATCAAAGAAAGAAATCCTGTCATTTGTGACAACGTGGATGGACCTGGAGGACATTGTGTTAAGTGAAATAGGTCAGACACAGAAAGACAAATACCGCATGATCTCACTTATATGTAAGATCTAAAAAACCCAAACTCTTAGAAACAGAGAGTGGAACAGTGGTTACCAGAAGCTAGAGGATGGGGTGGGAGGATAAGAAAAAGGATGCAGGCTCTACTTCCCAGCAATCTCTCGTGCATGTCCCAGACCTGCCACCAAAGGGCTCCTCAATATTGTGCTGTCCCTATGGAACATAAGGTGAGTACAACATTCCATTTTATCTGTGCTCTGTAGTATCCAAGCACAGAACCTTGAGAAGACAGACACTAAGATCATTCGGTCATTCCCAGGTGGACCCGTCCAAGGATGCCCGGTGAAAGTTTAGCCGTGACTGTCTGACAAAGCTGTATCTGGAGTCTTTTTCAATTTTGGTGCAGTAAATAATTCTGCTTTGGCTGTCGTCAAGCTAACAGTGCGTACAGAGTTGGGGAGTTGGAAAGAGATGTGCAGAAGCTCATCATTACAGATGTAGTACAAGAGACATCTATCACTCCAAAGCATAGGTATTAGTTGAAATAATTAGCAGCAGTTGAGTTTTGAGTATTTACTGACAATGTTTAAATCAATTATGTAATTGTAAGCTTATGTAATTTAATTTTGAATAATGGCTGTATTTAGCAACTGGCTCTCGAAATTCCTGAAAATTTGCCGGTAGACTCTTGCGAGCATGTCTGAGCTAGCCCTGGCATACATTGGACCTGCCACCCAGCCCAAGTTTATTGACTTCGTTACTCATAGGGACTCTGCTTTATTTTAAAATTATGTTTATGGCTTCTTGTCTGTCATCTCCTGCTAGAATATAAGCTCTGTAAGGGCAGGGATTCTGACTGGCTTGCTCACAGCGCTTCCTCCAGCACCCACAACAATGCCTGGTACATAGCAGGTGCCACATAAATAGACCAACGCCTGGCACGTAGTAGGTGCTCAATAGCTGTGGATGAGTGAAAGTAAGAAAGAGAATGAGATTCCTAACACAACGGTTTCATGTAAATTAGAAACGACACACCAAGACACTGCCTTGTATTTCAGGACGCAGAGTATTCAAAGCTATCTGTGTCGGTGCCTGTGAGGAGGGAGGGGAGCAGAGCCAGAGATGAAGAGTGGAAATAAATTAATAAAATGAGAGAAGGGCTTTGCCTGGACAGGAACCGAAGCCTGTGATTAACTCAACTCTCTTCACCTGAGATCTGATTAGGACAAAGAGGACATCTTCATTTGCACAGAATTTTCCAGGAAACACGGCAGTTAGTCCCCTGCCCTGGACCACAGGGGCTGCAGGGAGGAGGCTGGGAGAAGGCAGTCGTGCTCAAGGTCACTCTGTGGGGATGAGGTGTTTCTGTCTAGAAACCTGATACAGTGTGGTGGATGGGGGACGCCCAAGGAAAAACATGCAAAGAGAGAGGCAGCCTCTTGTCAGCACACAGCTCCCGACTGGGCATGGTGGGGCCACTGCGTACACGTTTCTTGAAGTAATGAAATGAATGGATGAGGCTGGGTGCGGCGGCTCACACCTGCAATCCCAGCACTTTGGGAAAACAAGGGAGGCAGATTGCTTGAGGCCAGGTGTTTGAGACCAGCCTGAGCACACAGGGAGAACCCTCCCCTGCCGCCCCTGGCTTTACAACAAATTTAAAAAGTATCAGGGCATGGTGACGTGCACCTGTGCTCCCAGGTACCCTGGAGGCTGAGGTAAGAGGATCGCTGGATCCCAGGAGGTCCAGGCTGCAGCGAGCCATGATTGCATCACTGCACTCCAGCTGGGTAGACTGAACAAGACCTTGTCTCAAAAAATAAAAAATAGGCTGGGCGCGGGTGGCTCACGCCTGTAATCCCACTTTGGGAGGCTGTAGCAGGCGGATCACCTGAGGTAAGGAGTTCGAGACCAGCCCGGCCAACATGGCTAAACCCCATCTCTACTAAAAGTACAAAAATTAGCCAGGTGTGGCGGCGGGCGCCTGTAATCCCAGCTACTCAGGAGGCTGAAGCAGGAGAATCACTTGAACCCAGGAGGCAGAGGTTACAGTGAGCTGAGATCGTGCCATTGCACTCCAGCCTGGGTGACAAGTGCGAAACTCCATCTCGAAAAATAAAATAATACTAAAAAATAAATAAATGGATGAATGAATACAATTTACGATGATTCCATTTTCATTGTCATGATTTATTTGGTTTTTAGAGACACTAAGCGTGTTAAAATTTGCCTTCTCTGGAATACAATGCCGATTTAAGGTGTCTGAGGTCCTGCTCTGGGAAAGGGAGTAAAGATCAGGATGCTGGGGACTGGGGCTCCTGGGTGTGAGGGAGGAGGGGCGGGGACTGGGGCTCCTGGGTATGAGGGAGGAGGAGCTGGGGCCTGGACTCCTGGGTCTGAGGGAGGAGGGGCTGGGGCTTGGACTCCTGGATCTGAGGGAGGAGGAGCTACAGCCAGGAATCCTGGGTCTGAGGGAGGAGGGGCTGGGGCCTGGACTCCTGGATCTGAGGGAGGAGGAGCTACAGCCAGGAATCCTGGGTCTGAGGGAGGAGGGGCTGGGGGTCTGGACTCCTGGGTCTGAGGGAGGAGGAGCTACAGCCAGGAATCCTGGGTCTGAGGGAGGAGGGGCTGGGGGTCTGGACTCCTGGGTCTGAGGGAGGAGGAGCTACAGCCAGGAATCCTGGGTCTGAGGGAGGAGGGTCTGGGGCCTGGACTGGTGGGTCCTGAGTGGAGAGAGGCGGGCCTGGGCAGCTGACGAGGTCCGTCCCTCCGTGACGGCCATCATTTGCCCCGCATCGTTTCCTCAATCCAGCTTCGGTACTTGCACAGGCTGGTGTAGACACCAGGGTAGCCAGGCAGGGCACAGCGCTCCATTCCCCAAGACACGAGGCCCTGGAGCTTTCCTTTGCACACCAGGGGTCCCCCAGAGTCACCCTGAGGGGGAGGAACAGAGATGGAGACACTGATGGACAGGTGGCCAGAGCCACGGCACAGAGAACCCAGGAAGCAGAGATAGTCACGGAGACAGGCAGAGATGCCGGGCAGACAGGTAAGGACGTTGTCCAGCCACAGCTCTGAGGTTCAGCCCCGGAGGTTGGGGCACTTCCTTCCCTCTCAGCTGGGTCCGGCTCTGTCTCTGTGTCTGCACCTCCTGCCCCTTCAGTCTCACCGGGCCCCTCTCTGTTTGCTCCATCTCTAGAACACCTGTGTGTCTCTTTCTATGTCGCCGTCTCTGCCACTCTCAAGGATGCATTCAGATTTCTAGAAGCCTCAGCGCAGTCTTTCCCAGACCCATATGTACAGACACCACTCTACGATCTTTCCCCAGCCTGTCTCATCCCATTCCACCGACTACCCTGAGAAGGTTATCCCCACCTGACAGACGGGGACACTGAGGCATGAACGCTTTGAGTCCATTACCCAGGCGGCACAGGGCTAGGAAGCAGGGCGGACTGGCTATCAGACTCTCTCTGTCCCTGTAGTTCCCTCTCTTCTGAAGACCTCTGCAGACGTCCATGCTCCTGACATCATTTGGGGCCTAAATCCCAGTCCCAAATAATCCCTCCCCCAGCTCCCACCCTGGGCCTTACCTGACAAGAGTCCTTCCCACCCTGGGGAACTCCTGCACAGACCATGCCAGGCTTGATGGCTCCGGGATAGGCCTTCCCGCACACCTCATCTGGGGAGATGTTGATGTTCACGCATTGCAGAGAAGTGGGGTACCTGGCTGGGGGGGCACTGCAGGATTATGACTGAGTCTACCCTCCCATATGACCCAAGTGTCCAGGCCCCCAGGCCCTCGTCCCTCAGACCCAGGAGTCCAGGCCCCGCCCCTCCTCCCTTAGACCCAGGAGTCCAGGCCCCAGCCCCTCCTCCCTCAGACCCAGGAGTCCAGGTCCCCAGCCCCTCCTCCCTCAGACCCCAGAGCCCAGGCCCCGCCCCCAGCTTTCCCAGATGCAGGAGTCCTCACCGACTGGGCTGGATGTAGTTCCCCAGCCTGACACTCGACAGGAGGTCCCGGGGCTGGCGCAGGCCTGGGCGACTTCAATGGGCCTGACTGCCCTCCTGATCCGCGCAGGCTGCTGCAGCTGCAACAGCATGAGGTCGTTGTCGTGGGTCCGGGAGTTGTAGTTTGGGTGCGTCACCTGGCGAACCACACGCAGCACCTGCTGGGTGGCCTCCCACCTCTTCAGGTTGTGCTTGCCCAGGGCGACCCGAAGAATCCTGGCCAGGACCCCCAAGAGGAGCGCAGCTCAGGGTCTGAGCCGGAGACCCCTCCCCACCCTCCAGCCCCGTTCCCCGGCCCCCTGGCCGGGTAATGAGTCCTCCCCCGAGGTCTAGCCTGCTTCTTACTAACTGCAGGCCGAGCATTCTTGGTTTCCTGCGCCCTTCCCCATGGCCAGGGCATTCTCTCGGCCCAGCCCCAGCTGCTGTTCCTTCTGCTCTTGGGCTGAGCTCCAGCTCCTGGCTTGGGAAGAAGGTGTTGATTGGGAGAGCTTGGCTCCGTTCCAGGGTCTGTGCCGGGCTCTGTGCTTTCAGTTCTAAGTGAAACTCTGGGTAACGACTCCAGGCTCTAAGTCAGAACTGTCGTTCTGGAGTAGGCTCCATTCTGTTTTTATCCTGGGCTCTGGGTTCCAGACGTCTTAAACTTTTGGCTCTATGCTAAGATTGGGATTCTAGATCGAGCCTGGATTATGACTTGATTCTTTTTTTTTTTTAATGGAGTCTCACTCTGTCACCCAGGCTGGAGTGCGGTGGCATAATCTCAGCTCACTGCGACCTCCACCTCCCGGTTCAAGTGATTCTCCCACCTCAGTCTCCTGAGTAGCTGGGACTACAGGTGCCCGCCACCACATCCGGCTAATTTTTTTATTTTTAGTAGTAGAGACGATGTTTCCCCATATTAGCCAGGCTGGTTTTGAACTCCTTACCTCAAGTGATCCGCCCCTCTCGGCCTCCCAAAGTAATGGGATTATAAGTGTGAGCCACCTCACCTGGCTATGACTTAATTTCTAGATTCTTATGTGGGCTTTCTGTTTTAGGGTAGGCTGAGGGTTTTATTTTGAGCAATGGATTAAGACCTGGGCTGTGTGTGGGGTCTGGACACATCGATATGAGCTCCAGTTTCTGGGTGGTGCTCTGAGTTCTTCATTAAACTCTGGTTTATGAGCCATTTGCAGACAAGAGTTTGAGCTCTGCACTCCAGTTGGGGCCAGGGTTCTCTACGTTGGTCTGAGCTCTTGATTCCACAGGCCTGTTTCATATTGGATTACAGGGCTCTTGGTTCTAGACTCTGGTCTGAGCCCCTGACCTCAGGTTGGGCTCTGGGTTCTAGATGAAGCTTTAGGTTATGGCCTGGATCCAAGGTTCTAGAGTCTGGTTTGCATTCCGGCCTTTATATTCTAGACTCTGGACTGAGCTTTGATCTCAAGTTTCTAGACTGACCTTCCATTTATGGCATAGATATGGCTTATGGGCATTTTGACTTCTTGGCTAGGGTCTGGGCTGTAAATTCAGATCTAGAATTTAGGAGGGGTCTAGGTTTTATATGGGGCTTCCGATTAGGATCTGCATTCTGGGATTTATTTATTTAATTTTTGAGACAGAGTTTCACTCTGTCGCCCAGGCTGGAGTGCAATGGTGCAATCTTGGCTTACTGCAACCTCCGCCTCTCAGGTTCAAGCGATTCTCCTGTCTCAGCCTCCCGAGTGGCTGGGATTACAGGCATGCACCACCATGCTCGGCTAATTTCGTATTTTTAGTAGAGACAGGGTGTCTCCATATTGGTCAGGCTGGTCTCGAACTCCCAACCTCAGGTGATCCACCCGCCTCAGCCTCCTGAAGTGCTGGGATTACAGGCGTGAGCCACCGTGCCCGGCACATTCTGGGATTTAAACACTGGGTTGAAGTCTGTGATCTAGGCTGCTTATTGCAAAGCTATAGACTAGACTCTGAACTAAACGTTGATGTGAAACAGGCTCCAGGTTTTGTCTCTATTCTTGTGTTGTATGCTCCAGCTGTGAGCAGGGTTCTAGTTCTGGATTTGTGGCTAGACTATAGGTCCAGAGCTGGGCTCTGAGTGCCACGTGGTGTCCTGGGTTTCTAAATGTAGACAGGGTCCTGAATTCAGTCACCAATCTGGAATGGGCTAAGCTTAGTCTTGATGTAAAGCTTGGCCTCTGGATGAATCTCTGGGTTAGATGTTAGGTTCTCAGCAGGCCCATCTGGTTTCAGAATCTAAACGGAGTTGGGGATTTATGGAGGCGTCCACATCCCAAGCTGTGTTTTCGGCTCCAGGCCCTTCTCTAGACCTCAAACTAGGAGCCAGCTGCTACATTGGGTTCTAGATCTCCATTGAGATCCAGGTTCTCAGCTGAGTTTTGGGCTTTAGACTCCGGAATTCACTGGGCACAGGGACAGGGGAGGGGGTCACTTACGGGCGGCCGCAGTGAGCAGCGGTGATGACCCACTGGTCTGAAAGCAGGGCACCTCCGCAGAGGAAGCGGCGCCCGGGACCCACCAGCAGGGCCGCCTGCCACGGCTGGGAGCTCCGGGCACACGTGTAGCCACCAATTATCTTGTTCTCATCCCCTTGGCTCCGTGTCATGGCTAGGAGTGGACAGCATTGAGTGGGGAAAGTAGGTGAGCAAACACTCTCCACTCCCCACGCTTGTAGGATTCATAACTGACAAATCCCCTTCCTTTTGGCCTAACCCCTAAGCCGCCCACCCCTATCTGTCCCTTCCAGGGTGAGACATGTCCATTATTGACTCCGTTATTGTCCTGACACACAGAGTTTTCTGACTATCCTCCCAAGTCACCTGCGTAGCGTCTCTTATTTTGTGCTATGGCCACCTTATCTGAGGCCTCCCTATGTCATCGACCCTCAGCTCCGTGCTCCCATAATGCCTGTGATCACTTCTCCCAATACGCCACGTTTCCCCCAGTGAGCCCTTCCCCACCACATTCAAGGACCTCCCGGTATCTTTCCCAACATTCCCACTCAGCGGGACCCCAAGGGTCCACCCTATCTTGCCCGCACTTGCCCCCATCCACCACGCCACACCCCACGCCACATCCCACCACCCCATCGTCCTTCTTGTCCCTCTGATGTCAAAACATCTTTCCCACATGGCTTCTTTCCTAGCGAGGTCAAGGAGAGCCCCATCTCAATGGACAGCTGGGACCCAATGTAGCGGCAGGCGCCTGGTTCGAGGTCTAGAGAAGAGCTTGGAAGGGAAAACCATAACAGCTTTCTGCTATGACCCACTCGGGACCTAATAGTTGTCTACGATTCCTTGTTGAGATTTAGCACCAGATCCTGTAAACACTTCTCTACCCGGCCCCGCGGTTTCCTAGTACCTCCACCACTGGGGGTTTACGGCTCCGGCGCGCTCCCCCGCCGTGATCCCCAAACTGCTCCCTGCTCTTTCTTATCAGGTCACCATGAGCATCCGGGGGCCGCAAGGACCCTTCCCCATCTCTTTCTGGGGTCTCCAGGGGACCCCCGTGTCTCATACTCAACTGTTCTCTTACCTACAGCCAGGACTTGAAGTGCTGCAAGCAGGAGGAACATTTTAGGGGCTGAGGGCCAGGTGCTGTCAAATGCAGAGAGAGCGTGAGAGAGGACGAACCTTCAACAGAATCCAGGGCTGAGAGAGAGAGACAGCGAGGGCCGCTTACCTGGAGCCCAAGACCCTCAGAGACATGAAGACAGAGCGGGGAGGTAGAGGCAGAGACCAGGAGGGCGGGGCCTGCAGGCTGGAGGATGCGGAGCCGACGCAGGTCCCTCCTTGAAGTCTTGGTGAAGGAAGGAGGGGAGGTGTCTCTAAAGCCTTTTATCCCTGGTCGGGACAGCTGGCCCTGCCCCCACTCACTCCCGCCACCCTGCTTCTGACATTTTTTTTATCCCTGGTCAGGACAGCCGGCCCTGCCCCCACTCACTCCCGCCGCCCTGCTTCTGACATGTTTTTTATTGCCTAGTTCCCATTCCAGGACTCCCTGATCCCATCCCCTCCCTCCTCTCTCTGGCCAAAAAAGCAGCCACAATTGTTCATGAGAACCCGCCCGGGGAAGATGCTATAATCCAGAAGGAATCCTGGGAGGGGACCCCAGGGCAGGATGGGCAGGGGAGGGCTCCCAGTTGCTGGAGGTGGTGGATCTGGTGGTGGAGTCAGGACACCAGGGTGGGGAGCCTCCGAGGAAAAGGCACCAAGGGGCTGAGAGAGGGACTCACGGGAGGAGACAGAGACAGAGAGACAGAGACAGAGAGACAGACTGAAAGAGTCAGAGAGATGGAGACAGAGACAGAGAGAGACAGAGATGGAGAGACAGAGACAAAGAGAGACGGGGGAGAAAGAGAGAGAGAGAGAGAAAGGGAGACACAGAGAGAGACAGACTGAATGAGTCAGAGAGATGGAGACAGAGACAGAGAGAGACAGAGATGGAGAGACAGAGACAAAGAGAGACGGGGGAGAAAGAGAGAGAGAGAGAGAAAGGGAGACACAGAGAGAGACAGACTGAATGAGTCAGAGAGATGGAGACAGAGAGACAGAGACAGAGACAAAGATAGGGAGAAAGACAGAGACAGAGAGAGAGAAAGAGAGACACAGAGAGAGACAGCGGGAAAATGAATGGGAAGATAAGACAGTGGAGAGACAGTGTCCAGGAATACGAGCACAGAGGGACATGTGCTCACAGGAGAAGGAGCTGAGGAGAGAGGTGGGGAAAGACGTGGAAGCTGGACGTGACAGGGAACAGGAGAGGCAGATGCTGGGAAAAAACCAGACGGAGGAGGAGGGAGACACAGAGATGCCGGGAGAGAGGAGTGTGGAGAAGCGGAGGGAGAAAAGCAAAGGCGGAGGGAAGACAGATGGAAACACACACAGAAAGAGAAAACAGCGGAGAGAGAGGAGAGGCCGAGATGCCCCCACACGCTGCACCACAGACACAGAACCACAGCGATGATGATGAGGGCAGTGCACACGGGAGACGTGGAAGGGAACGGGACACGGTGGGAGAAAGAGGATGGGACAGGCAGGCAGATGGCAGAGGGGAGATGGGAAGGAGGGCACCTATAGGGGATGGGGACAATGACAGAGAAGACGGAGGCAGAGATGAGAGATGTCAGTGCCAGGGAGAGATGGGGGGGTGGGATGGAGGACGGGCAGGAGGTGGGCGGGAGGTACCTGGACTTGGAGCAGGGCTGCCCACCTCCCTTTCTCACTTTTGACTCCTGAGAGATGGGGGAGCAGAGGCCCCAGCAGGGAGCAGGAAGGTTGGTGCCAGAACTGGCATTCCCCAACTTGGGATCTGTAGGGGGCTGGGGAAGAGCTAGGTACAGAGATGAAGTGAGAGCTGGAGATGCGGAGAGAGGGACAGGGACCCAGAGAGAGAGGGAGACAGAGATCGAGAGGGGAGGGGACGGCAACCCAGAGAAAGAGGGGGACAGAGACCCAGAGAGAGGGGGACAGAGACCCAGAGAGAGAGGGGGACAGAGACTTAGAGAGGGGGACAGAGACCCAGGGAGAGAGGGGGACAGAGACTTAGAGAGGGGGACAGAGACCCAGGGAGAGAGGGGGACAAAGACCCAGAGAGAGAGGGGGACAGAGACTTAGAGAGGGGGACAGAGACCCAGGGAGAGAGGGGGACAGAGACTTAGAGAGGGGGACAGAGACCCAGGGAAAGAGAGGGGGACAGAGATCGAGAGGGGAGGGGACGGCAACCCAGAGAAAGAGGGGGACAGAGACCCAGAGAGAGGGGGGGACAGAAACCCAGAGAGAGAGGGGGACAGAGACTTAGAGAGAGGTACAGAGACCCAGGGAGAGAGAGGGGGACAGAGACCCAGAGAGAGAGAGGGAGACAGAGACCCAGAGAGAGAGAGAGAGAGAGAAAGAGACCCAGAGAGAGAGAGAGAGACAGAGAGAGAGGGGGACAGAGGTTCAGAGACAGAAGGACAGAGTCTAAGAGAGCATCAGAGATTCAAAATGGGAGAGGGCAGAGAACAGGAGAGACAAGTGAGAGGGGAAGGATTCTGGCCAGTCTGCAGAGGGGTTCTGGAGCTGGCGGGGGTTCCATCCTCATTTCCAGGAGGGCCCACCCTCCTCAGCCCCTCCCCCAGCCCCTTAAATTCCCTAACACTTGTGTCTGTCTCTGGGCCTGGGCAGCCCCACGCCTGGACCACGCGGTGACTCAGGAGGCTGCCTGTGACTGTTCCCCCTCCGCCTGGGCATCCGCCTCGGCTGGCTCTGAGCTGGTGCTTGGGCTGGGTCTGCCTCTGCACCTGGGGACGCACTGTCTGTGCATCTGCCTCTGAATCTACACACCGTCTCTCCCCAGGTGCCGTTCTGTGTTTCCTGAACCGTTCCTGTTTGTTCCTATTTAACTACGGGCCTCCCTGCTTTGAGCTGAAGGCCTTGGGGAGCCTTCCCAGCCTCCTCTGCCACGGTTCAGGCTCTGCATCCACACAAGAAGCCTGTCTTTTTAAAAATTTTATTTTTATGTTTTGTTTTTCTGTTTTCATTTTTTTTTTTTTGAGACGACGTCTTGCTCTTTAGCCCAGGCTGGAGTGAAGTGGCGTGATCTCGGCTCACTGCAACCTCCGCCTCCCAAGTTCAAGCAATTCTCCTGCCTCAGCCTCCCGAGTAGCTGGGATTACAGGCACCCGCCACTATGCCCAGCTAATTTTTTGTATTCTTAGTAGAGATGGGGTTTCACCATGTTGGTCAGGCTGGTCTCGAACTCCCGACCTCAAATCATCCACCTGCCTTGGCCTCCCAAAGTGCAAGGATTACAGGTGTGAGCCACCGTGCCCAGCAAGAGCCCTCTCTTTTAAGAAAGGATTCCCTTGGGACCCAGGGATGAGGTGGCAGGAGGGAGTTGCTCTGTGGTGACGAATCAGCTCCGTACTGGATGTGGCAGTGATTACACGAATCTACACCTGAGCTAAAAACACACAAGCCCACGCTCACACACACTTGCAAAGAAATGTGTGTGAAAAGTGAGCGTGCAGCATGGTCTGTAGTCTCGTTAGCAGTTTGGTTCCTATGTGACTTTACTGGATTCCATTCTGGACTTAGTTACACAAGGTGTCGCCATGTCGGGAGGGCAGGTGAGGGAGATCCCCCCCTGCACTGCGTGTGTAACCTCTGGGGAGTCTATAATTATCTCAAAGGAAAAAATTAAAAATAAAACAGAATTTCCTAGTAAACACAAGGTCTCCCTCTTCCTAAAAAGACCACTCTGCTTAAGCAGAAGGCCTTGGTGAACCCACAGGAGCCCAGGGGTGGCTCCTTCATGACACCCCACCCCGGGGTTCCAAGAGAATTCTTTATTGCCTGTAATCCTAGCACTTTGGGAGGTCGAGGCAGGTGGATCATCTGAGGTCAGGAGTTTGAGACCAGCCTGGCCAGGTTTTTTTTTTTTTTTTTTTTTCTTTATTTAATGGGGTCTCGCTCTGTTGCCCAGGCTGAAGTGCAGTGGTGCAATCACAGCTCACTGAAGCCTTGAACTCCTCGGCTCAAGCAGTCCTCCCACCTCAGCCTCCTGAGTAGCTGGGACTACGTGCTGGCTACCACAGCCAGTTAATTTTTGTATTTTTTTGTAGAGACGGGGTCTCATGATGTAGCCCAGGTTGGTCTCCAACTCCAGGGCTCAAGCGATTTGCCTGTCTTGGCCTCCCCAAGTGCTGGGATTATAGGCTTGAGCCACTGTGCCCAGACAGAGAACTTTTTTTTTTTTTTTTTTTTAAGATGGGGTTTCACCACGGTGGCCAGGCTGGTCTTGAACGCCTGACCTCAGGTGATCCACCCACCTCGGCCTCCCAAAGTGCTAGGATTACAGGCATGAGCCACCGTGCCCAGCTGAGAATATTTTTTTAAATGAGGGAGTGGTAGGGGTGGGTCAGATGCCTCTGGAAGGAAGACAGGTGACGGGTGATTTTGGAGAGAAAGGTTCTTGGTGGAGTGGTAGGGGTGGCAGCTGGGTGGAGCAGAGCAGGCCACAGGTGCAGACAGCTCTTAGCTGTGAGAGGAGGGAAGGATGCTTGACATGGCTGTTGATGAGAAAGAAAAGCCCGGATGACACTCGGAACAAAGACAATCACTCACATGTATTCCGTGCTCAGCACAGCCAGGTGCTGTGATGAAACCTTTCATTTTCCTTGTCTTTTTTAGATGGAATCTCACTCTGACACCCAGGCTAGAGTGCAGTGGCGTGATCTCGGCTCACTGTAACCTCTGCCTCCAGGGTTCAAGTGGTTCTCCTGCCTCAGCCTCCCGAGTAGCTGGGACTACAGGCACACATCACCACGCCCAGCTAATTTTTGTGTTTTTAGTAGAGACGAGGTTTCACCATGTTGGCCAGGCGGCTGGTCTCCAACTCTTGACTTCAGGTGATCCACCCGCCTCGGCCTCCCAAAGTGCTGGGAATCCAGACGTGGGCTACCACGCCTGGCAGATGAGCCCCTTTTTAAATGTTTAAACTTTAGGGAAACTTAAGTTTTTTATTGTTGTAAAATAAACGTAGCATAGACTCTACCATTGGAACCGTTTTTAGGTGCAGTTCAGTGGGAGTAAGCACATTCACATTGTTGTGTAGCCATCACTCCTCTCTGACTCCCCCAAGTCTTTTCATCATCCCCAAATTCTGTACCCACTAAATGATAACTCCCTGCTTCTCCCTCCCCCGGCCCCTGGTAACAATTCTACTTTCTATCTCTACGAATTTGACTATTCTAGGTACCTTGCATAATAGGAATCAGCTTTTTTTTTTTTTTTTTCAAGAGCTAGGTCTTAGTCACCCAGGCTGGAGTGCAGTGGTGCAGTCACAACCTCCTGGGCTCAAGCGATCCTCCCACTTCAGACTCCTGAGTAGTTGGGACTACAGGTGTGTACCACCATGCCCAGCTAATAAAAAAAAAATTTTTAGAGATGGGGTCTCACTATGCTGCCCAGGCTGGTCTTGAACTCCTGGCTCAAGTGATCCTCCTCCCACCTCAGCCTCTCAAAGTGTTGAGAGGTGTGAGCCACTGCACCTGGCCAAAAGGAATCATATATATATTTGTCCTCTTGTGACTGGCGTATTTTACTTAACCCAGTGTTCTCAGCATTCATCCACATCGTAGCATGTGCCAGAATTTCTTTCCTTTCTTAAGGCTGAATGTTATTCCATTGTGTGTGTAGACCGCATTCTGTTTAACCAGCCAAGTTCTTTATCTGGGGTAGCTCCTTCCCTCTTTCTTTTCCTCCCTCTTTCCCTTCATCCCTCTGTCTTCTCTCACCTGCCTTCCTTTTCTCTCTGCGCTCTCTTTTAAGGAAATATTTATCAAGCACCTATTATGTACACCCTCATAGTTCTAGGGTATCCAGCCATGAACACAGTAGATACCCCTTCCAAAAAAATCCCTCCCCTACTGATGTTTATATTCTAGAGGAAAAAGAAAGTAAATAAATACAATATATGACATTACGAGTTATGAGAGTCTATGAAAAGGTGGCAGCAAGGGCCTCCCTGCAATGGAAGGGGGTCTGTAGGTCTGGGAACTGCCAGAGGGCCAGTGGGGGGTCGAGTGGGCAAGGACAGAATAGACAATGAGTGCAGTGAGGTCATAGAAAGTCTGGCCTTCTCGAGGGAGGCAGTATCTTGTTCCCATTTTACAGACAGGGAAACTGAGGCCGAGAGAGGAGGTGGCTTGTCCAAGGTCCCACGGCTGGTAGGTGCAGGAGGCAGCAGAGAGACTCCAGGACTGTCGGAACCTACGCTCCACGCTCTTAACTCTTCCTTCTGTTGTCTCCCAAGGCCACTGTCAAGTTCATTTGCACACTGATGTGTGTATCCAACACGATTTGAACACATTTCATGAGAATGAACTCACTGACACCTTCCCCCGGCCATGGGAGAGTTCGTGAGTACCTCCAGTACTGTTAACTCCCCTCATTGCACATATGGAGGAAGCCAGGACGGAGCTGCTCAGCCACTCACCAAGGTTACACAATGCTGAATGGGGATGCCATGATTTGAGCCCAGGTGGAGAGCTCTTAACCACCTCACGAGATGTTCAGGAACAAAGCAGTGGATGGTGCAACCAGCAGCGTGGTGGGATCGGCCCCAGACATGGGGAAAGGTGCCTCTTCCATTGTTTCGGGAAGGAAGAAGGAAAGGGCAGGGCAGGTGCAGGTAGGGTGTGGGTCCGATGGCAGGAAGTCGAGGCTGGTCGGTCCTGTGGTTTCTGCTTCTTCCAGGGAACAGGAAGAAATCTCAAGGGGCCTTGGCGGATGGGGTTGGGAAGGCTGAGGGTGGTGGCGAAGGGGCCCAAGTGACCTTGAGGATCGTGTGTTTCAAAGGGCACCCTCTCAGCGGGTGGTGGATTTTTTTTTCCTCTGACTTGCTAGATGTAGACAAAGAGAAGCCACCTGCAGGACAGGGGGACGGCGGGAGGAACGCCGGACTGGGGAGCGGAGGGTTGCCAGGGCAGAGGGGACTCTGGGGCTGGTCTTGAACTCCCGGGCTCAAGTGATCCTCCTCCCACCTCGACCTCTCAAAGTGCTGGGATTGCAGGTGTGAGCCACTGCGCCCGGTCAAAAGGCATCGTGTTATTTTTGTCCTCTTGTGACTGGCTTATTTCACTCAACCTAATGTCCTCAGTGGGTGGAGACAAGGGGGCTTGCTGGGTGGGAGGCTGCCTGAGGAGGGTCAGGCATTTGTGAGGTGGAAGAACAGGTATGTCGCAGACAGCCGTGGCGCCGAGGCACAGGAGGCTGTGGTCAGGGAGTGGGACGTGGGATTTTGTGGTTTCAGAGGTGGAGCCCTTCTGGATGGAGATGGAGGCTGGGTGTGACCATGGGAACGGATGGCGGGGGAGGTGGTCTCTGGCCACGTGGAGGTAGCGAGATTTGGAAACTGGGGCTCTCTCTCTCGAGAAGCTCCCCACTCCCTGTGTCAGCCGATGCCTGTCTCCACGTCCACTTATAACAGCGATCGGGCAGGTCACCAAGGGCTTCACATACATCCTCACATTGAATCCTCGTGAAAGCCCTATGGGGCGAGGGGCTCTCATTAGTACCAAGTTATAGAGGAAGAAAGCAAGCCTTAAGTAACTTGGGCAAGTGGCAGAGCCAGGCCTCGAATCCAGATCATTTGGCTGTTAAACACCACACCACTCTGTCTGCAAATCTGTTTCCATGTTAGCGAGGGTGGAGAGTTCTGTTTGCCTCATTTCTTGATGGGTCCCAGCTCCTAGAACAGCCTGGGTTGAGTGTGCACGCAGTGAGTGCTCATGGAATGAGCGGACGGACCCCCACCTCTGTCTTCCCTCGGGTCTTGATGGGCTCTTCGCTGGGAACTTTCTAGTGCCTACTGTGTGGCATGTCTCACTTAATTCTCCCATCAGCCCCATGAGACACAAGGACACCCATTTTACAGGTGGTGAAATGGAGAGAAATGAGGTCAGTTGTCTAACGTGGCGTGGAAGGGCTGGGATTTCAACCTCAGCCAGCCTGACTTGATGCCTCCCTGCTTCTGATCTCATGTGTGTCACTGATTATCCAGACTCTCTCCCAGTAACGCTCGCAGGTGCCTCCTCAAATGCGCCGGCTCCGATTGAGTTAGCTTGGTGGCAGCTCTCAGACGTCTCGCAGATGTTTCCGAGCCATCACTGAAAAGTGCTTTGTGCCAGGCAGCCTCTGTGTGCAAACCTGGGGGCCCCTGATGCTCGGCTGATGGACAGTGAACATCCTGCCCCCCATCCCACTTCTATGCCCTCCCATTTATTTCTGTTTAAGCTCCACGGTGTGCCCCAGCCGTCCCCCTGTGTCTCCTCTAAGTTGGCATCCTCTCCCTAGGTGCTTGGGTCAAAGCTGGGAGCGTCTTTGATTCCTCCCTCGCTCTCACCTCCCATGTTGGCAGCTCCTGTCACTCAGGCCCAAAATACACGATAAAGAATCCACCCACGAGTCCCCTCTCAGTCACCCTCTTCCAGGTCACCCTTATCCCTCACCTGCACAGATGCAGCAGCATCCTAACTGGTCTTGCTGCTTCCAGCCTCGGCCCCCAGCCCCTCCCGCCCTCACCATGCTAAGTCCATTCTCTACTCTGCAGCCAACATCTTCTTAAAACAGCATCGTGTTAAAACCTGCTTAAAACCCATCTGTGAGTCCCCACTGCAATTATAATAAAACCCAAATGCCTCCAAGGCACTCGGTGTCTGGCTTCTGTCCATCCTTCCAACCTCATCACCCCATTGTGTACCGTGCCTCTGCCCCCTTGAACTTCTTCCATTTTCTCGACATGGGAGGTGCCTTCCCACCTTAGAGATTGGCGTTTGCTGTTCTTTCTCCCTGGGACACGCTTCCCACCACTCTGCCTGTGATCTTCCTTCAGATTTCAGCTTAAACGTCATCTCCTGACCACCTTCTCTAGAGCTGACATTCCCTTCCAGTTTCTATCTCAGCTCCTTTGTGGGTTACCTTCCTACACCTTATTTTAATCTATAATTGCTTTATGTGTTTGCTTCATTGTTTATTATTACGGCTGCTTTTTTTCCTCTCTGTGGCATTAATCACTGTCGGATGTGTCTCATCTTTTATTTATTTACTTTCTTACTCTTACGTCTTGCCTCATCTGTCTCCCACAACTTGAGTGTGAACCCTGACAGTGCAGGGATTTTCACCGGCTTTATCTGCCCCTGTGCCCTGGCACACAGGAGGTGCTCAGTAAACCTCTGTGGAAGGAAGAGATGCCTCTCACTGGAACTGCGGCTTCGCGGGGGCAGGGACCTTGTTTATCTCGTTGCTGAATCCCTGGTGCCACATCTGCTACCTGGCATGCGGCAGGGGCTCTAAGAAAACAGGCTGAAGGAGGAAGATTATCTCAGAGCCTGCTCAGAATCTCTGCTTTTCTCCAGAATCTCTGCACTCGATGTCTCCACCTCCTCAGACCTGACAGCGCTCTCCAATTACTCAGCCCTGGGAGAGCGCACAGGTGGAAGACGGGGAAGCCGGTCTTTCTGAGACTGGACTCCAAATCCCTGCAGGATGCTTCTGACCCGATGGGATGGGACGCTGGCGTTTCACAGCTCCACTGCCACCCTTAGCTGTGTTTATGTAGGGGCTGTGTTTGCTGAGGCTATAGGCCGCAGTAAAAGTCCCTTTGTCCCCGTGAAGACTAAGGCCTCCTGTTCAGCTAAAGGACCATCTGTGTTCACCTGGGCCTCCGGCCTCAGCAACTCCCTGCCCCTGGCCTTCATATTTACTAAGCCCTACTCCTTCAGCAAAAGGATCTCCCGGCTTCACCATGGCCACCTGCATATGTGGCGAACATCTTTATTTTAGTTTTATTTTATTTTTGAGATGGAGTCTTGCTCTGCTGCCCAGGCTGGAGTGCAATGGTGTGATCTCTGCTCACCACAACCTCCACCTCCTAGGTTGACGCGATTATCCTGCCTCAGTCTCCAGAGTAGCTGGGATTACAGGTGCGCGCCACTAGTCCTGGCTAATTTTTCGTATTTTTAATAGAGATGGGGTTTCGCCACGTTGGCCAGGCTGGTCTCAAACTCCTGACCTCGTGATCTGCCCACCTCGGCCTCCCAAAGTGCTGGGATTACAGGCGTGAGCCACTGTGCCAGGCCTACATCTTTATTTTTGTTCAGTCTGCTTGGGAGAAACTTCTCTTGGATTTACACCGCCTTTGAGTAAATGTAGGGCTCTTCACTTTTAGGAAACACACCCTCAGCTTTGAGTAGGGTTCCCAGCTCTTGGTGAAAACTTCTTAAATAGCCCTCATGTCTGTTCTCACCATCCTGACACCCTTGCCATGGCCCCAGTTTTGGCTACCAGATCCACTCCGGGACCTCTGTCCCAGGCCTCTCCCTGGGCTCCCGGCTAATGAATCCTCCCTACTCCAGTCTTTCCTGGACACGGCCCCAGAGGCATCTTTCTGACACCCAGAGCTGGCCCTGTCGGCTCTAACCCTCCCTAGCACCCCATCACCGCCAGAATTCCAGTGCTTTATGGAGGGCTGGCCACCCCTCCACCATCCTGCACGAGGAGGAGCGGCAAAGCTCTCAGGGACTCGGGGCTCCCGTGCCTGCAGGCCTCTGTGCCTGCCATTCTCTCTGCCTCACACGTTTGTCCCCATCTCACCCTTTCCTGTGCTCATTCTTACTCATCTCCAGCTCCCGGTTTAAACACTACCTCCTTCAGGAAGCATTCCATGACACAGCGTGCTGACTTAGAAGCCCCACCTCGGGCCTCCCCTGTGTCCCTCCTAAGCCCCACGGTGGCACGTATCCCTCCGGGTCTTGACTTGCCAGTGTCCCTGCCCGCCTCTGCCATCAGACAGGGAGCCCATCGAGGGCAGGGACGGGGCTGACTCAGCCGCATTGCCCCACCGCCCTGCGCAGGGCCCGCCAGCTCCAAGGAGGCGTCAGGAAATGTTTGCTGCATGAATAAAGGGGTGATCAGTATCCCTCCTTTGCTCAAATATCCTCCATGGCTTCTGCAGTGCTCAGAACCAAAGACAAGCCGAACTTGCCTCTCCCTCTCACCTCTCCTCCACTTGCCCCCTCTGCTTTCTCCCTCAGTCTCAGAGTTTGCACTGCTGTTTCCTGCCAGGAGCACTTTCCCGTTTCCCACCTCCCCCCGCCCCAACCCACCAACCCACCCTGTGCTCTCTGCCTCACCCACCCTGTGCTCTCTGCCTCACCCTGCACCTTTCCCAGCGTATCTACTCCTTGAAGCCTTCCCTGTCTCTCCTGCTTACATATATGCGATTAGCACCGTCTGACATACTATACAATTGACTTATTTTTCTTGTTTTTTGTTTTGTTTGTTGTCTCTCTCGAAGGCAAGGTTTTGTTCCGTCCACCGCTGTCACCAATCATGTGCTCAAAAAGCGTTTGTTGAGCGGCTGAATGAACACAGGGGCCTAGAGGTCAAGGAGTGTCCAGTGTTTATATGGGGCCTTAAGATCTCTGACGACCTGTGTCTCTCACCCTTGAGGAATGGCTCAGAGACCAGCGGGTAGGTGAGTGGAGAGAGCTGAGCTCCCGGTCTGGGCCGGGGAAGGGGAGATCTGCTTTTGCTGTCAATGACAACCTGATGCACAGGTGAGGTCACAGCGACCACTTGTGTCCAGAGCTGAAAAGAGCACCTTCCCCCAGGGTTCTTGTTTTGTTCTGTTGAGATGGAGCCTGGCTCTGTTGCCCAGGCTGGAGTGCACTGGCCAGATCTTGAGATCTCGGGTCACTGCAACCTCTGCTTCCCGGGTTCAAACCTCAGCCTCCTGGGTAGCTGGGATTACAGGCACCTGCCACTCCACCTGGCTAATTTTTGCATTTTTAGTAGAGACGGGTTCCGTCTCGAACTCCTGACCTCAAGTGATCTGCCTGCCTCGGCCTCGCAAAGTGCTGGGATTTCAGGCATGAGCCACTGTGCCTGGCACCCCCAGCTCTTCAGAGGCCCCCATAAGGAAGGCTGCAAGCCCAGGCTAAGACGAATGGCAAGCACTCACTCAATGCCAGGCGCTCTTCTAAGCACTGATACGTATTTATTAACAACGATCACCGGGTGGAAGTCCCATTCCTCCCCACGCTGTACAGCCGAGGAGCCTGCTCAAGGTCACACAGCTCGCCGAGCAGAGCTTGGTTCCGACCCTCAGGCAGTCTGGGTCTAGGAAGCACATTTGCAAATCTGCACGGTCCAGTAGAGTGCCTGCGAGTCCCGAGTGGCGGCTGAAGTGTGGGGAGTCTGGATTGAGATGGGCTGGAAGTATAACATACACATTGAACTTTGAAAACTTTATATGAAAAAAAAATGTACGAAACATCTGGCTTAAGTTTTAACATACTGATTACATATTAAAATGCTAATATTTTGTATAAGTGGGTCAAATACATTTATTAAAATGTCACTTGTGTCCCTTCTGTAGGAGAAAATGTGAAATTATACATACAGTTTGCATTTTCTATTGGAGAGTGCCTTAAACCACAAAAGAAATCCAACCACTGGCCACTCCCCCACGCAGAGGGAGAAACTCCAATAACCAGAAGGGGAAAGGCCCCTTGCCCAAAGCCACATGGAAATCCTGGCACATTAGCAACAGGAACTAGGTCCTCTGGCTTCCAACAGGCAGTGCAGCAAAATGGTCAAGAGCCCCAGCTCCTTTCCTGATTGGCTGCAGTGTGGCCCCAGAAACTTACTTTACCTTTCTGGGCTGCAAGTTTATCCTTCATAAAATTGGTGCTGAAGGAACCAACCCAAATGCTCACTGATCAACACGTGAATAAAGAAACTATGATATATATAAACTGTGATATATATATATAGTGTATAAATAAATGTATATATATTATTATAATAAATATATATATATATATAAAGAAACTATGAGATATATATATATATATATATATATATATAGTGGAACACTACTCAGCCATAAAAAGGAATGAGTTAAGAGCATTTGCAAGGACCCGGGTGAGATTGGAGACTATTATTCTAAGTGAAGTAACTCAGGAATGAAAACCAACCATCGTATGTTCTCACTGATATGTGGGAGCTAAGCTACGAGGATGCAAAGGCTTATAAGATGATACAATGGACTTTGGGGACTTTGTAGGAAGGAGTGAGAGGGGAGTGAGGGATAAAAGACAACAAATATGCTGCAGTGTATATGCTCAGGTGATGGGTACGCAAAAATCTCACAAATCTCCACTGAAGAACTTACTCATGTGGCCGGGCGCGGTGGCTCACGCCTGTAATCACAGCACTTTGGGAAGCTGAGGCGGGTGGATCATGAGGTCAAGAGATGGAGACCATCCTGGTCAACATGGTGAAACCCCGTCTCTACTAAAAATACAAAAAGTTAGCTGGGCATGGTGGCGCGTGCCTGTAATCCCAGCTACTCAGGAGACTGAGGCAGCAGAATCGCTTGAACCCAGGAGGCGGAGGTTTCGGTGAGCCGAGATTGCGCCATTGCACTCCAGCCTGGGTAACAAGAGTGAAACTCCATCTCAAAAAAAAAAAAAAAAAAGAACTTACTCATGTAATCAAATACCACCTGTACCCCAATAACTCAGGGAAAAATAAAATAATACAAAAAATAAACTTTTAGATCCTTCTATGTACCAATTTAAAAAACTCGGTGCTGAAAACCCATTCCTCATGTCATGAGCTAATGAGGAAGGCACACTTGGCGCCAGGACAGGCACACAAGCATCATCCTGCACAACTGATCTCGGTCATCTTGCACCCCCTACAGCGCATTCTCCTCACAGCAGCTGGAGTAACTTTTAGAAAATGGAAATTGGACCCACTGCTGGGTCCAAAGCCCTCCAAAGACCTACCATCACTCTTAAAATTCAAGTCTTTCTCACCAACACAAGGCCATGCATGACCCACCTCTGCTTACTGGCTCATCTCGTCTCTTCCTCACTCACTCTGTTCCCGCCACACTGTAGTTGCTGTTCCCTGCACTTGCAAGCTTATTCCTACCTTCGGGCTTTTACACTGGCAGTTCCCTCCACCAGGAAAGCTCTTCCCCCAAATGGCCCCGTGATTTGTTTTTGCTTCTGCAGGTCTGCGCATAACATCACTTCCTCCAAGGCCCTTCCTTCCCTGACCCCTATGGAAATAAGCCCTTCCTGTTTCTTTCTCTCATCATCTTTAATCTGTAGCCTTCATCACTACCTGGCATTATATATTGATGTGCTTACTGTCCATTTCCCCCAGACTGAACTTCATGAGGGCAGGAGCCTTGTCTCCTGTTCACCGCCATGTTCCTAGAACCCAGAGGAATGCCTGATGCAAAGGAGGTGCTCATATATGTTTTCAGTGAATAATCCGGTCCTTGCCCTCCAGCCCACGTTTGGATGGCCACAGGGTGAGGACAGGACTGAGAAGCAGGGGTTTGGGAGAATACTAAGCCCTGGGTTGAGTGGTGGGAGGACAGAATTGAGAAGCCTTCTAGGAGGACCCTGGAGGATCTGAGCAGGGCGATGGGAAGAAGGGGCATTTCTGACAAGAAGCCAGCCCAGCAAGCCCTGGAGGTGGGACTGAGAGCACCATCTCCCCAGGAAGCTTGAGACCCTCACAACCTCCCGTTACCTACAGGACAGCAACCCTGAAACCCAGCGCCCCTTGGTGTGGCCAGACGGTAACATAAACAACCAGGTCTAAGTGCTCACCATTTATTCAGCACCTCCACTTCTCTGATCTTCCATTTCCTCCCAGTGGTGCCTTAATTGGGGCGGGGGAGGGGACTGACTCCATTTTCAAAGAAATGGAAGATCAGAGGCTAAGTCAGTGACATAGGCTCACGCAACCCTGCCTCCAGAGTCCAAGGTTTGGGAGCCCATCCAATCCCTCCTCACCCGTGACAGAGATACCAGGAGAGATTCCGGAGGGGATGGGTCGGGGAGGGCCCATTCCACGACCTTCAATCTTTGAGGGCTCTGGAGGGAGCCCTCGATTTGACCCCTTCCGGCTGGGTGTCTTAGAGCCATTTACCACCTCAGGCTAAAGCCAGTGAGGCCGTGGTGGAGACCACATGAGAGGCTGCACACGAAGCGCTGTAAGGGAGGCAGCGGGGCGGGGGCTGTGAATGGCGTGTGTCCATCAATTCATGTCACTCTGCTTACCCCACTGTGGGCAAACAAACATCAGGAATCTGGTTTTCAAGGAGGGTCAGGATCATGCTGACTGCGCCCAGAACCAGCAGTTGGTCCCCAACCTACCCCCACTCGCTCAGGAATCACAAGATGTTCAGCCCCCTCCCCCGTGAGACCCAGGAGTCCACGACCCCAGGCCCTCCTTCCTCAGGTGCAGATGCCTAAGGACCCCAGCCCACTTCCTCTAGGCCTAGCCCTCCTCTCTCAGACCCAGGATGAGCCCCCAGCCCCCTCCTCCCTCAGAGCCAGAAACCCAGTGTGAGACCCTTCGTCCCTGAGACCCTGAAGTCTGGGGTCCCAGTTTCTTCAGGATTCCAGGTCACCAGGGCCTCGTCCCCCTCCCAACCTCACATAGAAGGCCTGACAAGGTAACGGGGGTTTATTCACAGTGTCATTTACAGGCAGTCCCCACCCTGGGGGACATCAGATCCCGGCAGGAGACCCGGAGTCGCTAGAAGGTGGGTACGGCCTTGGGGGTGGGGGTCTTGTCAGGATCCCCGGGCGTCCCCGGCGTCGCCTGCTCGTCCAGCCCCCGGCGGCCCTTGCCGATGGTCAGGCGGGGCCGGCCGCGGTTCAGGCCGTCCAGGAGCGCACAGGCCTGGCAGAGCGCGCGGCTGGCCAGAGCCCCGCAGCGGGAGCAGGCGCCGGGGCGCGGGGGCCGAGCGGACGGGGCCAGCGCCAGGCGCTCGGCGGAGTGCACGAGGTCCAGCACCGCCGACGGCCGCGCCGCCTCCAGGCGCTTGAGCAGGTCCCGGGCGTGGCCGCGGAAGGCCTCGGGCGCGTAGACGCACTCCTCGGAGAAGTAGTCCAGGCGGCGGAAGTGCGCGTACAGCACCACCTCCTTCTGCGAGGCGAACTGCAGCGGGCGGCAGCGCGGCAGGGCGCCCCCCTCGCCCGGAGAGCCCAGGCCCCCGCCCCGGGCCAGCCGCCCCGCGTCGCCCCGCAGGAAGTTCATGAGCACGGTCTCCGCCATGTCGTCTGCGTTGTGACCTGGTGGGGAGAGACGGGAGCAGGTGAGCTGGGGCGCGGAGGGCGTTGCTGGTCAGGGAGCCCCCCGGGGAACCAAGGGTCCACCAGGACCCAGAGGGAGACTGGGAGGGGAGACCCATGGAGACCTAGGGCACAGTGGGACCGCCAGGACCCAGAAAGATGGCGAGGGGGATAGTGAGCCATGGAGACCCCTGAAAAACGTGTGACAGCCAGGATCCAGAGACAGGGAGGGGAGAGAGAGCCATGGAGACCCCTGGGGAACCGCGAGGCAGCCAGGTACAGGCCGGAGGTGGACACAACAAAAAAAGAGAAACATAAGCTCCCCTGGCGCAACTTGATGGGGGGCCTCATGGACCACCCACCTACTGCAGAGCGGACCTTATGCTAGTTGCCCTGTTCTGTAGGGAGTAAAAGTGCATTATGCTGCTAATAACCTTATCATCCTCAGTTAAAACTGTAATTCAAACTGTACACAAAAATCAGAATGGTGTTTAAGGTATTTAACAGAGATTCTCAAGAGAGCTGGTGGGTAGGCAGGCTGCCCTCTCCCCCACCGCCTAGGGTGTCCATGGCCTAATTTTGGGAACCTACGGATATGTTTGGCTGCAGGGCAAAGGGAAATTAAGGTTGCAAGTTGAATTGGGGCTGCTAATCAACCGACTTTACAATAGGGAGAGTATGGCAGATTATCCAGGTGCGCTTGTAATCACAAAGACCCTTAGAGTGGAGAAGGGAGGCAGAAGAGGGAGAGAGAAGACCAAGGAGACCTTTGAACATAGTGGGCGGCCAGGACCCAGAGAGAGATGGGAAGGGGGAGCCTGAGCCATTGAGCTCCCCTGGGCACCATAGGGCACAAGGACCCAGAGTCCAAGAGAGGGAGACAGGGCCATGGAGCACCGCTGGGCACTGTGAGACAGCCAGGTGGAGGCTGGAGGTGGACACAGCAGGAATCAAGAGGGGAACACACACAAGCTCCCTGGGGAACTTGGGGTACCGCATTTGCCACCCGCCTACTGCATATGGGGGTTGTGAGGGCAGAGGCAAGGTTAGAGTGACGCAAACAGTAGGACTCAACCTGCCATCCTTAGCTTTGAAAATGGAGGAAGAGCTGGGCACAATGGCTCAAGCTTGTAATCCCAGCACTTTGGGAGGCCGAAGTGGGAGGATCACCTGAGGCCAGGAGTTTGAGACCAGCCTGGCCAACATGGTGA
This sequence comes from Aotus nancymaae, assembly GCF_030222135.1. Lineage (NCBI taxonomy): Eukaryota > Metazoa > Chordata > Mammalia > Primates > Aotidae > Aotus > Aotus nancymaae. The sequence goes on along the minus strand of NW_026988441.1, from coordinate 4,441,530 downwards.
AACCCCATCTCTACTAAAAATACAAAAATTAGCAGGGCGTGGTGGCAGGCACCTGTAACCCCAGCTACTCGGGAGGTTGAGGCGAGGTTGCAGTGAGCCAAGATTGTGCCACTGCACTCCAGCCTGGGCAACAAAGCAAGACTCTGTTTCAAAAGGAAAAAAAAAAAGACAAGAAAATGGAGGAAGAGGCCATGAGCCAGCATGAGCCAGGAATGTGGGCAGCCTCCGGAAGCTGGAAAAGGCAAGGAAATGGACCCCCTTGGCCCAAGAGCCTCCAGGAGAAACTCGGCACTGTTGACACTTCGATTTTAGCCCGGTGAGACTTGCTAGACTTCTAATCTCCAGAAATGCAAGATAATACATCTGTGTTGTTTAAAGCTGTGAAATTTTAAGTAATTTGTTATAGCAGCTAGAGAAGACAAATGACACAGGGCCTCTGACAACACAGACTGTAGTTTATGTTTTTTTCATTATGTGTGTGTGTGTATACGTGTGTGTGTGTGTGTCTTGCTTTAGTGCCCAGGCTGGAGTACAGTGGCTCGACCTCAGCTCACTGCAACCTCCGTTTCCCAGGCTTAAGTGATCCCTGCCCCTGCCCCGCCTCAGCCTCCAGAGTAGCTGGGACCACAGGTGCATGCCACCATGCCCAGCTAATTTTTGCATTTTTGTACAGACAGAGTTTCTCCATGTTGGCCAAGCTGGTCTTGAACTCCTGAGCTCAAGTGATCCATCTGCCTCCGCCTCCCAGAGTGGCTGGGATTACTAGCATGAACCACCCCACCTGTAATCACTGCAGTGTTTTTGTTATCTTTGTTTAGAAATAACAGTGAGAAATATTTACACACTGGTCACCATGAAATTGAAGCCATACTTGTTCTGTGTCTTGTCAAGTTATATTTGAGTCTGTATCAGTGCTTCTCAATCTGGGATGATTCTGCCCTCCTTCCCTCCCCCAGAGACATCTGGCAATGGCTGGAGACATTTCTGGTTGTCAGGCTGGGGGTGTGGTGCTACTATTAAATAGCATCTAATGGGTAGAGGCCAGGGATGTTGCTAAAATCCTATAACGCAGAGGATAGCTCCCTAACAACAAACTATCTGGCCCCAAATGTCAATAGGGCCGAAGTTGAGAGACCCTGGTCTATATGGTAAAAATCCTCCAAGAACTTGGCTCTAATTGTGTTTGTAGTAATGGTTACCTTCCAAAGAACTGCCAAGCCCTGTGACCTTGAGATTAGCATGTTTGCTATTGGAAATGACATCTGGTTAAAAGTTTACTACTGACTTAAAGTTGTAAACCACATCCATTAGGAGAGACTGGATTTGCTCCACACTTGGTCATTACAAACCCACTTAAGAGCTCCCGATTTTGTAATAATTATTATAACAATCATTATACTATGCCTTTGAAAATAGAGTGTATAAACAAAGGGAAAAATCACCTTCCAAGTTAGGGATTTTTCTGGAAGCCTTCATTACTTTTAGAAGTACAATTACTAAGTGATTCTATCAAATTAACTTTAAAACCTGAGGCTGTCTCTCATTCTCCACCCCTGCCCCCGACGGAGTCTTGCTCTGTCGCCCAAGCTGGAGTTGCAGTGGTGTGATCTTGGCTCACTGCAACCTCTGCCTCCTGGGTTCAAGCAGTCCTCCTGCCTCAGCCTCCCAAGTAGCTGGGATTACAGGGGCCTGCCACCATGCTCGGGTAATTTTCGTATTCTTAGTAGAGATGGGGTTTCACCACGTTGGCCATGCTGGTCTTGAACTCTTGACCTCGTGGTCCACCCGCCTCGGCCTCCCAAAGTGCTGGGATTACAGGCATGAGCCACGGTGCCCAACCCAAGCCTCTCATTCTTTCCATACACTGCTCTTGTATGGAAAGGATTACTGTTCCCATTTTCAATCACAGAGATCTAGGGATTTCTCCAAAGTTATTCGGTAAGGAAGGGGCCACACCAGTGAATGAAGCTCAGTAAGCCTTCCCAGAGCCGATGCCCTAGCACGGTGGCAGATGACAGACTCAGAACGACTTCTGCCTTCATAGCCTTCGAATGTGCTGATTCTCTCCAACCACCACTCTCACCTCCGTGACTGCAGTTGGCTCCCCACTGACTGGTGTCCTTGGCTTTGTCCCTGCCCCTCCAACCCAGGTTCCTCACCATGGCCTGGGTGAGCTTTTCAAAGTGAAACTCCCTTCTTGTCACCTTTACTGGTTCCACCACAGCCTACAGGGTAAGGCCTGACCTCTTCCACCTCTCCAGCCTCCCCTGCCCTTGCTTTCTGGGATCCAGCCACACTGGACTTCTTGGGGCAGCCCAAATTGGCTTTTGTACAGGCCAACAACCTCTCCCCAGTTCTACCCTTTACCTCTTCACCGTGAGCCTTCAGATTTCAAAATAGTTCCCCGACCCGACTCCTTCCACATCATAGGGTTCTCTGTGTGTACACATAGTCCGTAACATGTCCATACATGGTCAGTAACGTGTATAGTGTTTATAATTTTGTACTTGATAACCATGCAAAGGTAGGAATTTGTGTATAACTGTATTCTCAGTCCTAGCCTGACAACGATGATGATAATATAGCACGTATAAAATGTGTAATCCATACTATATCATACAGGTTATGTAACATAACTATAAAATAGATATTATACTTCTACTAAATAGACTCATCTAATTGTAATAGTAAGTTTATGAGCTGGGTACCATTCATACTCCTGTTTTAGGGATGGAGAGAAATAGAAGTACAGAGTAGTTAAGAACTTTGGCCACATGAGATCCGGCATATAGCAGAAACTCAGCATCTGTTTGTTGAAGGAATGGATGAAAGAGAATAAAAAACTTACAAAGAAAGGAGAGGCCAACAAAGAAAAGGAATTAAGATACAGAGATACTTTTTAGAGACAGAGCTGGATTCTGAAAGAGATCAAGCATGTTAGAAACACTTAAAAATAAGCGAAGAACCAGAGATCTAATCTCCAGAAACATTCACCTCCCTCCCGTTTGGCAATCTCTGCAGACCAAGACTATGGCCAAGACCCAAAAACCTTCATGATCCCTGCCTGGCCCCTCGGTCTCCCCAGCGTCTAGAACCTTCAGAGGGCCTCAGCCCCAAACTGGAGCGTGCGCACTTCCACATCTTACTGGGATTCTCCCGTTAAGCCACGCCCAAGGTCTCCGCCCCCGCTCTGGAGCATGCGCATGAGTTCCCTTTCAGGCCCCGCCCCCCCGGCCCGTGCATGCGCCCCACTGCCTCTGAGCATGCCGCTCGGCGGCTGCGCCTGCGCTCACCCGTCACGATGTGCGTGGCTCCCACGCGGCGTGCTCCTTCCTCCAGCGCCCGGCGACGCAGCACCCCGCAAAAGGTGCAGCAAGAGCGGCTGCGGCCGGAGCCAGCTGTGCTGCGGGCTACCGCATCCATTGTCCAGCCCCCGAAGAGGTCTTCGTAGGCCACGACGGTGAGCGGCAGCTCCCAGCGCGCCGCTTGGCGCCGCACGGCCGCCAGCGCCGCGTCCCGGTAGCCGCCGATGCCCTCGTCGACGGCCACGAGCTGCAGTGAGATGCCCAGGCGCGGTGCCAGCTCGCGCAGCACGTGCGCCAGCACCGTAGAGTCCTTGCCGCCCGAGGCGCCCACAGCCACCACTGCATCAGGCGGCAGCAGGCGGCCTGCGAGCACCGTGTGCAGCACCTCGGCCTCAAAGGCGGTACAGAAGCAGGCACCGCACAGCGCTTGGCCCGAGCGCGGACGGCGGAGGGCAGCACGTGCCGCGTGGCAGGAGGTACACGGTGGGGCGGGCATTGCGGGAGGCGTCGGCTTCTCCTAGACAGGGTGAGAGAGGAGGTGGGTTACGTGTGGATTCCGGATTGCAGGGTCCTTGCCTTCAGGGAGATTGTCAGGATTGCACCTCTGGCTGGAATAGACCAGGGAGACTTGTGCGCGAGTGGAGTAGCTTCTTCTAGCACTGGGGACAGGACGGTTATAAGTGGGTCCTGGTGTAAGGAAGCCACTGCCTTAGGGAAGGCTTCTTGGATTGCACCATTGTGCACCAAGAAGAGAAGTAGCTTAAGAAGCTGGCTTCAGGGCTAAAGAGAAGGAGGACAAGCAGGTTATACCCAAGATTAGGTTGTGTCTTGTCCAGAGGTATGGGGTGTATATTAAGGACCATTTGTCACAACCTCCAGGGAGGCCACCCTTATTATAGCCCAGATCAGAAGGACAAGGTAGATATCATTGGCCTGGGCCACCAGGGCTGTTAAGAGAGCTTGGGAGGTGAGGGATTTATGACTCTCAGGACAGAGGGAGGCCAGGGGATTGAAGCTGTGTTCAGGGGAAGGAGGAAAACAGGAAAGGCCAATTGATTTCACTCTGTAGGGTGGGATACAGTCTCCAGGAATGGGTTCTGATTGCATCCTATGAAAGGCAGGGTGAACACCTTCTCCAGGGAACACACAGGCAGCCTGGATCACACCTCTCAGGAGACCAGCTGGGGTTGCACCTGTTGTGGGGATAAAAGAATGTGTGGGCCTCCAAGATTGAACTCAACCCTGCTCTGGTATCAGAATCCCCCATAAGTTTCTGTGGCCTCATCAAGACATGGATCAGCCTATCTTTGACCTCCATCCGTTTTCTTTCCTACCTTATCCTTCTCCACCCAGCCAAGACTCCAACCTTCCAGTCAAATCTTGTCCTGCCTGCCTGGTGAACCCACAAAAACTCCCCAGGCTCAGTTCCCCTCCCAAACCACCATCACCTCCAGCCTGGACTACTGCCTTTGTTTCCTTGCCATTCAGAGCAGGTCACATTGCTTCTAGGACTTACCACAATGTGTGGAATTATTTTATGTGACTATATTTACTGTCTCTAACTTCTCTGAGGGCAGAGGCCAGTGGCTCAGATGTCTAATAGGCATCTCCAAACCCAAATTCCTAATTTCTCTAACCCAATGGGCTTCTCCTGGAGCACAAGGCAGCTCCATCCATCCAGCTGCTCAGGCCAGAAGCTTTGGGGTTCAGGAAACTGGACTGCTCTTTCTCTCATTACACTTGTCATGCTCCCAGTGAGTGGCACCAAACTGCAATGCCAACTCCGGACCTTTTCAAACTCCAGGTACCTAAATGAAATAGCAAATCCTATTTGAATATGGCTTCAAAACAGCCAATCCCTTCTGACCCTCTCCATGACAGCACCCTAGTCAGGTCTGTCTCTCTCCCAGATGGCTGCAGCACCCCTTGGAATCTTTCCTCCCCCTGTTTTTGACTCACTCCTCCTTCTGTGCTCCTGGATTTTCTGCTCAATTCTCTTCTGGGGAGGCCTTTTCATGTTTTCAGGTCCTGCCTAGCACCCATCTCTTTCCATTCTTTAAAAAATATTTTAAGTTTTAAATTTTTTGAGATGGAGTCTCACTCTGTCACCTAGGCTAAAGTGCAGTGGCACAATTTTGGCTCACTGGAACCTCTGTCTCCCAGGGTCAAGCCGGGCAGATTGACTGGGGCAGTGACGAGAGAAAGTGATGAAGGGTAACTTTGAGGTTCTGGCCTGAGCAGTGGAGGGATGGTGGGGCCATTTTTTGAGGGGAGAAGACCAGGAATTCCATTTGGACATGTCAAGCTTGACGTGCATGTTAAACGTCTTCCCTCAAAGACTTTATGGACCCCAGTCACTGAGTCGGGCGCCTCCACCAGGGCCCCCAGAGCTGCATGTGTGCCTCCATACCGGCCCTGATCCTGACTCGCTGTCACTGGTGACAGGTCTGTCTCTCTGCTTCTTCAAGGCAGGGGCAGGGTTGGTCTGCTGCCGACCGCCCCCCTCCCCAACTTGCGCAGAGTCGGTGCTCAGTAAATATCTGTAGGATGAGGGAATAACAAATGATCCCAGAAGAGAGACCGCGGACCCCAGGGATGCCTCTGGATTGCAGCCTTGTCAAAAGGACTGAGAGTGTGGCATGGGGGCGGGGACAGGGAGATGATCATATCCTGTCTTGGGGAAGAGGGTGGCCCGGTAAGAGACAGGCCAGACCGCAGCGTCCAAAGTGGGAATCCTAGCTACCAGGCCTCAGGGACACCGCGCTGGGAAATCAGAAGCGTCTCACGCTCGGAGAGACTTTCAACCCTCCCACGGCACTGCAACAAAGAGCCGGGGTCCACATGCCAACCCACCGCAGGAGTAAATACTCACCCGGGCAGAACGCAGTGCTGGGACGTCCACACTGCCCACCACGCGGAAGGCTGGCACGGAAGTGACTACTCCGAAACTACCACTCCTACAAGGTCTTGGGACTTCCTTGCCTACAGCTCCCAGAATCCCATGCGGCAGTGCCGCTTGATGCGCCAGTGGCCCCGGGGTTCCGCTTAGCTTACAACTCCGGGAAACATTTGCATTGTTCATTCTGCTGCCCCCAAAATGCACTGCCCCCTTTGCTTTCTGCGCCCGTGGCTCTGAGGTCCCGCTTGGCCTACAACTCCCAGAAACACTCGGCTTGCTCTTTCCGCTGCTCCCAAAATGCACTGCCCCGTTTATTTTCTGCGCCTGCGCGCGGGCGCGGGGAGCGGCGGAGCTGTGTGTACTGTTGTTGCCATGGCGGCGAGCTGTCACCGGCAGGTTTGTGTTGCTGGATAAGCGAAGTAGTTGTATTCTGATTAACTGGCTCGTGGGATTATTACAGGATTTTAAGGGGAATATAGGGCACACGATTTCTGCCCTTTGAGGCGGGGTTGCGGGTGAGAATTGAAGGTGGGGTTGCTGGGGTTGGTCGCAAGTGTAAAAGGCGCAGACAGCGCATGCGCAGAACAGACTCCGAGGATTGGCGTGGCGTTCTACGCGCACGCGGGGCAGTGGTGATGCTCGTGCGCAGGTCGAATTGGGAGAGGGAGTCGGGTGCAGGCTGAGGGACTCCGCCCGTGCGTCAGATGTTAGCGATTGGGGGTGTGGTGTCTGCACGTATTGTTGGCTCTAGATAGTGGGTTCGACTGAAGAAAGTAAATTTCCGGTCTATTTTGAAGGTGGTTCCCATAGGACTTGTAAAACACTGATTGGAGTGAGGAGTGGGGCAATGACGAGAGAAAGTGATGAAAGGTAACGCAGGGGCCAGGCAGTGAAATGGACACCCGCCCACTACTTTCACGTGGAGTGGGAGGTGGAACTAGAGGACAGAGAACAGGTTAGAGTGTTTTTGACTGGATCTGGAGACCCTGGGCACCCCAGAGGCCCTGAGTTTCAAGACTGAGGGATCCAAAGGTTCAGGCTTCTGATCCAGTGGTCTGTGGACCCAGGGTCATGGAGATCCCAGACTCTCTAAACGGAAGGATCCAAAGACCCTTCTCACTGAACCCAGGAGCCCAGAGGCTCAGAGACTGAGACCCTTGAGATGAAGGGGGTTAAAAACGCAGACTCCTGGCACCAAAGAAGATGAGAGAACCAGTAGACTTGGAGACAACCATGTGTACCCTTGAAACACAGGGATCTGGAGGTCTCCACCCTCCCCACAAAGCCCAAGGGCCTTGGAGTCCCCAGAGACTCAAATATGGGGGCACAAGGAGTCTAAGGACTCAGATACCTGAGACCCTTGAGACCCAGGTCCCTAAACCTGGGTCTTCAAAAAACTAAGGTTCAGAATTCCTCTAGGCAGCATGGTAGCTCACGCCTGTAATCCCAGCACTTTGGGAGGCCGAGGCAGGCAGGTCACAAGGTCAAGAGATCAAGACCATCTGGCCAACATGATGAAACCCCATCTCTACTAAAAATATAAAAATTAGCTGGGCGTGGTGGCATTCGCCTGTAGTCCTAGCTACTTGGGAGGCTGAGACAGGAGAATCCCTTGAACCTGGGAGGCAGAGGTTGCAGTGAGCGAAGATTGCGCCAGTGCACTCCAGCCTGGCAACAGAGTGAGACTCTGTCTCAAGAAAAAATAAAATCCTCTAGATCAAGGGACCAGAGCCCCATAAAGACAGATGTACAGAGAGCCCCAGGATGTGGAGGTCTATGGTGGGTGATGATGTGAGAAGAACCCGATGCATCCTGTAGCCCGATTCTTTCCCCATAACAGGAAACCATGATGCCTTCCTTTCAGATTAGATGACGAGGTCACTGTTAAGCCTCATCGTGGGCCACTTCTGTTCATCTGTGTGTGTTGGTTCATTTGTCGAATTTATTTCCTGAGGCCTCCTTGTTCCAGGTTGGCCCTGGACTAGGTTCAGGTAACACAAATGAATCAGACTTGCTTACTGTCCTCTGAGCATCTCCCACCCCCCACCCTGTCCTGCTGGTGGGGGAGATAGGGACTTAGTACAGGGCGATAAAGCTTGACATGGAAGTGTTAAGGGCCTTGAAAGTGTTAAGAGCCTTGAAAGCTCAATTTCAATCACTGCCAGCCAGGGTGCCAGGAAAAAAAAATCAACAGGGGCTGCTATGTGCCATGCATCACCTCAGTTTGTTCATCTGTAAAGTGAGGGCAATAACAGCAATGCCTGCCTCACAGGATTTATGTGAAGTCAAATTGAATTAACAACACCCAAAGAATTTAGAGCAGCTTCTTCATTCTGCTTATTTGATGTTTATTTGCAGGGATGGCTTTAGTATGCAAAACCAGCTTGATTTTCTGAGAAAAGGATGTAGTGATCATGGTCTGTAATCCTTCAAATGTGTCTTGGTATCAAATTAGGATGATTTTGTTGAGCGTTATTGTATAATTATGCTAGACATTGATCTGTGCCTTTCTGTTGTTGTGATTTCATTTCCTAGTGTAATTTAGTATTAAATTGGGGATGGAATTGCCTGTAGGTTGGTTTTGTATTTAGAATATTAAGGGTTAGAAGTTTGGAGGATAAAGTTTAACAGAAATGGGACATACCTGAGGGATTGTGGGGAAGAGTGGCATGAGGTCAGCGTCAGTCAGGGTTTAGGGTTAGCAAGAGAGTGCTCGTAGCTTTCACCTACAGTAAACTCTATCAGTCCTTTTAATCTTGCAAACCAGGCAGGCAAAGATACTTCAGTGTTTTAAATAGCACTTACCTTGAGTTCCTTGTTGAGGCTCAAACTCAGCAGGAGTGCCTGGGAAGGAATTAGGACACAGAAGTGAGAAGGTTGGCGTGCAACTTTGCGACAGTGCGTCAGCCAGTGGCTGAGCTGCAGAGGTTCCCAACTTACTTCAAATTTTGATGAAAAATAACATGTTGTATACTGTTATCTCACAAAGAAACTGGACTTTTTCAGATTTCTAGGGCTAATTTTATATAATTTTGGGCTAGAGACTATAATCTTCCAACTTTCCCTAATATTTCCCTCCTATTTTGCCAGCCACCCCGAGTAAATCCCAGCACACCGTGAGACCCACATTTGGAATATTTTAGCTGCTGGCTGTGTGGAAAATCACTTGCATCCCCAACTTTCAAGTATAAAAAGACAAGCAATTAAACCTTCTGAGTCAGGAGAGTGTCCCCTTGTGTTAAGCAATGTTGCAGAACATTGTATGTAGTAATCTCCTAGCAGATGAGCCACGTGGCTGCTGAGCACACGTGCCCGCTTGCTGCTGTGAGCTCAGGCTCCCTCATCATTAGTCTTTTCTATCTCTGGAGGGAATTGTAAGGGCCACTTAATAACCTGTAAGTCATAGAGAGTTAAAGGTGTTTCCCCAAACTGAGGACAGAATGAAAGGTGAGGAGTGTTAGCCACAGGTCAAACGTGCAGGAAAGTCTCTCAGTGTGGGTTGTTGGAGAAATGCAGGTCTTTTTTCTTTTGGAAGTCTCCCTAGAATGGGGTGAAGGACTCTGCCCATTCTAGGATGAAAAATTGGGATATTAGACACCCTCGGATATTTACCCCTAGCCCTCATTTAGAATTGTTAATGAGTTTGTTCAGCCATCACAATCTCAAGTGCTAAGTAGGACATTGGAATCTCTCCACAGTCCAAATTAGCACTGTCTTTTAAAGTTGAGTTTCTCATTATTCTCACTTGATACACCTTATTTATCTCACACTCACCCTAATAACACATCGTGCTCACTGTTATCTTTGCAACAAGACTTGAATTTTACTTATCCTGGAGGAGTGCACTTCACATGTCCAGATCCAGTTCTGACTCATTCTTCAGCCCTGCATCAGTCAGTGAGGGCTAGGTTAAACCATGGTAAAAGAACAACCTCCAAATTTCGGTGGCTCCAAAATCTTCTTCCTTATTTATCTGCATCTCATCATGGGTCAGGTGAGAGGTAGTTCTGTGCTGTGCCATCCTAACACAGGAATCCAGGCTGAAAGAGGTACCATCAATAAGATCCCCATTGCTATAGAAAAGACAAAAAGCAGCTGGGCGCAGTGGCTCACGCCTGTTATCCCAGCACTTTGGGAGGCTGAGGCGGGTGGATCACGAGGTCAGGAGATCGAGACCATCCTGGTCAACATGGTGTAACCCTGTCTCTACTAAAAATACAAAAAATTAGCTGGGCATGGTGGCGCGTGCCTGTAGTCCCAGCTACTCAGGAGGCTGAGGCAGGAGAATTGCCTGAACCCAGGAGGCGGAGCTTGCGGTGAGCCAAGATCGTGCCATTGCACTCCAGCCTGGGTAACAAGAGCGAAACTCCGTCTCAAAAAAAAAAAAACAAAAAACCATGCTGAATAGAACTCTGTTGGAGATTTCTCCTGAAAAAGTCACATGCTATTTCTTCTCTCCTCCAGTGGCAAAAAAAAAATAAAAAAGTAATGAGGCCATGCAAAAATGTAAGTAGGTGGGATAGAACAGTCAGAATGCGTTCATAAAAAATGAACTGAAAATATGTGGAGAACAGCACCGATGACTGTCGTGAATGCCAGCATGCGTTCCTGACAACCCAGTGCTGTTAACCTCCAAACTTCTTCTGTCTTGCAAAGTATTAGAGCTTCTTATCTGAAGCCATACCACTCAGAGGGACTGCAGAATACATGATGACATCTCCTTTACGATGTCCTTAGAGAATTCAAGCAAAACAAGGTAAATAATCCAAAAGTGCTTTGGGTACAGTTATTTAGCTCTAGAGGGTAAGAGTAGAGATAGATTATAAAGATAATAATAGGGTTAGGGTTAGAATTAGGGTCTGGTAAGGGTCAGGGCTGGAAGTATGGTTAGAGGTGGGGTCAAAGTCAGGGTCAGAATTAGGGACCAGGGTATGGATCAGGGGTCAGAGTCAAAGCCTAGGGACAGGGTTAGGGTTAGAAGCGGAGCTTTGTTCTCCTCAGGACCCACCCGAGGAGAGGCCATGGCTTTGGAGCACCTGGTAGTGTGTCCACAGTGAAGACCAAAGTTTTATCCTCCTTAAGTCTGACCTGGAGAGATGTGGCTGCAGGCCATGTGAGGAAGGTGAGGCAGAAGGTTCCTGTCTGCTCCCCGTGTGCAGAGCAGGGATCTCCGACACTGGCTTTACTTCCACACAGTGTGTTCTACAAGTCTTGTTTTCAGAAGCCTCCCTTGCTTGAGCTTTGGCTGCTCATCATCATAGCGTGTCATAACATATTGTAAGATTTGGGTTTGTTTCTGGAATTTGATATTCGTATAGAGAAAGGAGAAATGCTTAGAGCCACCATCAGGACAGCTGGGATGAAAGCTGGGGATGGGCAGGTGTCTTTCAAGTCACCCCAAGCCTGAGGCTGGAGGAAACATGTCCACCCCCGTAAACACTTTTATTCATGTTTTAATTGCTCATTTTTCTTACAGCGTTAGTCAAAACAGTATTAAAAAATGAAAAGTAGGCATATTAAAACTTGCAACATTATTTAAGTTTATATTATTTGTACCTCATCATTTTTTGTTTTGTTGAGAAAGTCTAAGGTTAATTGGTAGTACAGTCGTAATAGTAGATAGAGTAGTGTCTGTTTTACCAACATTAACATCCTACATTACATGTATGAACCCCAAAAATCTTAGACAGGTCTCAGATGTTTAGGGAGTTTATTTTGCCAAGTTTGAGGATGCCTGCACCCATGATGCACCCTCCTAAGGTCCCGACAACGTGTGCCCCAGGTGGTAGGAGCACAGCTTGGTTTTGTACATTTCAGGGAGACATGCGACATGAATCATCAATGTATAAGGTGTACATTGGTTCAGAAAGGTGAGACAACTTGAAGAGAAGGCCGGACGGGGGGCTCCAGATCATAGGTGGATAAAGGTGAATGGTTTCATTCTTTTGAGTTGCTGATTACCCTTTCCAAATGAGACAATCAGACATGCATTTACCTCGGTGAGCAGATGGGTGACTTTGCATAGAATGGGAGGCAGGTTTGCCCTAAGCAGTTCCCAGCTTGACTTTTCCCTTTAGCTTAGTGATTTTGGGTCCCCAAGATTTATTTTCCTTTCACAAGGTCTAACATGTTTTCTTATGAGTGTTAATTATTCATTGTGTATTTTATTACACAAATAAGGCACAGATTTTGTTGAATAAGTCTCATGAGATCTGATGGTTTTATAAGGGGTTTCCCCTTTTACTTGGCTCTTATTCTCTCTTACCTGCCACCATGTAAGATGACCCTATCACCTTTGCCATGATCTTGAGGCCTCCCCAGCCATGTGGAACTGTGAGTCCACTAAACCTCTTTTTCTTTGTAATTATCTATTCTTAATAAAATAAAAAAAAAAAATCACCTTCATGACTAGCTAAATAGACATAATTACATAGAAGTTCAACTAAATTTGGAAACATTCCAGAGTTTGGGTTTCCAATAATTCCTTGTGATTCTTTAAAAGGTAAAGTGTTTTTTCCCCATAAAACATAGAAACATTTAAATCACCCATAGAATGTCCTGCCATTTTTGTTTCTCTGGTTTCCTCATGTTCTGCAAAGCCTCGTTGAGGGCATTGACTTTGAATATCCTTTTAACTCTTCTGTGTTAGAGAGTGTTGTGGTGAAACATCGAATCATCATGGTCGAAAGTTTGGTTCACATTCTTTCTTTCTTTGAATATTTTTTCCCAGTGGCCAATATCTGATTCTGGTGTATCATGGCTAAAAGGTAGGCACTGGAACAAAATAAAGACAAGAAGTATTTGGAATAAGTGATCCACTCACAATGAATCAATTTGCCATTGGAACATATTTTTACAAAGTCACTCTTTTTAAAATATTCAGCCATGAATTGAAACAGAGTCTGTAAGATTATTTTTTTTCCTGGTCTAAGGTGAACAGCATTTTAGAGAAGGAACCCAGGACACAACCAGAGCACAAGAAAAAAATGTGACAAATAAGTTTACACATATGTAAAGCCCTTACTCACAGAGTGAGGAGTTAGCTCCACCTTCTTGATGGCTGAGTGTCTACATCAATTATTTGGAATTCTTTTGCAAAGGAGACTTCTATTCAACTCCATTTGCTTATTCACCTACATACACAAATACAGACACCTAGATAATTACTTGAAGCGTTAGTGATACTAACAGCATTATGTTGCACAGTTCATCCCTGTGTTGGTCATTGGTAGCTCTTTTTATTGGCTCCAGTTTTTCTTTGACATATTTCAATTTTTTTTAGTACTTACTTTCTGATACTTCAAGATTATCCGGGCTCATATATTTACTGTCCCAGTTCTAGGATCAGACATTTCTTCAAAGAGCCTGATTCCTTTCAGAATGGTAGGAAAACTTGTGTCTGGCTGCTGAATGAGCACATTGTGTCTTGTCCCTCATTAGCAATGCTAGGAAGTACATGTGTGTATGTCACCTGCCTGTACACACCCAATTACAAAGGTTTCGATGTGGAACTGTGTGTATCTGTATTAAACTAAACGTAAGTTTACATCGATGTCTTCACGTCTGGTCTACTATCACATGAATCTCTCTACCCTTCTCCCCCTGCTAATTTGGAACCTCCCACTTCAGCAGTGAGAGACCTGGTTCCTACCATCTGCGACTTATGTAGTTCATTGTTTTATTCCAGATACAGATACTGTGGTTTTACAGTTGTTCACAATTACCCCTGTTGGAAAGAATTTTATAAAATGGATCCAATGATGAAGTATAGTTCATTTGCCTTCAGCCTACAGATTCTGTTCATTTTTCAAAGAGACTTAGGTCAGCACCATTTTCCCTACACCTTCAGTGAGTTTCTCCCACATTTGTGTCTTAGTCCATTTTGTGCTTCTGTAACACAATACCTGAGGCAGGGTAATTTGTAGGTAAAAAAGGTTCATTTGGCTCACAGTACTGGTGGCTGGAAGGCCCGAGACTGGGCAGTTGCATCTGGTGGGGCCTCAGTCTTTTTCATCTCGTGGTGGAAAGTGGAAGGGGGAGCGAGGGGTGCACCAGAGATCACAGCAAGAGGGAAGCCAAGGAAGCCAGACTCTTTTTAACTATCTACTCCTGTAGGAATTAATCCATTCCTGTGAGAGCAGACAGAACTCACCCCCATGGAAGGGCATTAATGTATTCATGAGGGATCGATCTCCATAATCCAGACACCTTCCACTAGGCCCCACCTCCACACACTGCCACATTGGGGGTCAGATTTCAACATGAGTTTTTGCAGGGACAAATCACATCCAAACCATTGTAATTTGTAGCATAGTTAAATTATTTTTCACACTATGTATTCTGTACAGGGATATTCCACATCCTGAATGATATTATTTAATTAGAATAGAGTTTGATTTACCCATTTAGCTGTAAAATTCTGCGTGTTTTGACAAATGCATAGTGGCAGGTATCCACGATTAAAGTATCACATGGAATGCTTCAAACCCCGACCCCAGGCAGCCAAAGGCTTCCCGTCTGTGTAGTTTCCCTTCTCCACAGTCTCATTAAATGAGGTCACACTGTGTGGATTCTCCTGAGACTGTCTTCTAACACTTAACAATGTGCATCAAAGATTCACTCGTGTCTTCGTGTGAGTTGATAGCTTGTTCCTTTCTATAGCTAAATAGAATGTGTCACAACTTGGTTTTGCATTCTTGGGAGCAAAACCTTCCTCTTCTAACTTTGTTCCAGGGTTGGAGGCCTTCAAATTAAGCGACAGTAGATACGTTAGTAGGGGAGACAATACCTGGCTTCTTGTTCCACAAGTATCATCGTGGGACAAAATTCATCAGATGGGAGGATCCAGTTTACAAAGAGTTAAAAATAGCCCAAAGACAAGAAACGAGACTAGAACCTGATAACCCTCAAGGGCTATAGTTTTCTTATTTAAAAAAATTTTTTGAGACAGGATCTGGCTCTGTTGCCAAGGCTGGAGTGCAATGGTGCAAGCTCAGCTCACTTCACCCTCTTATCTCCTGGGTACAAGCAAGCCTCCCTCCTCAGCCTCCGGATTAGCTGGGACTACAGGCACATACCATCATGCCCAGCTAATTTTTGTATTTTTAGTACAGACGGGGTTTCCCCATGTTGCCCAGGCTGGTCTTGAACTCCTGGCCTCCCAAAGTGCTGGAATGATAGGCATGTGCCACCACGCCCGGCTGAGTTACAGTTTTCCATTGAAACGTAAAATTTCTCTCTGTGTTAACCATCATTTTTGATCATAGATCATCAAAGTCGGATTACTCTTGTTTTAAAAATGTCGAGTTTTGTTAGATTTTGCTTGATTATATAAGTGCAGCCAGAACAAGCGCTGACCACATGGGTGCTTTCAAGCTTCTTTGCTGAAAGTTTTCATACAGAATCTCAGATTGGACTTTTAAAGACCTTACTGAGGCTAAAAGCCAAGCCCAGAACATACTATCAAATTTCAGCTGCAGTCCTTAGAGCTTTGGGTGAATTCTTCTCTTCTTGAGGCCCCCAAACTATCCCCAGATTCCTGGGCCTACAAGGAAATGACCTTCCTTACTAACCCGTAAGGCTGTGAACCCTGCAATCTAGGTATCAGGCTGGCTTTTCTCAGAGTGCTTTGTAAGGATGGGCTCCATAAAAGTCAACCTTAGTTCCTTAAAATTGCTGGTCATAACTGATCTTAGGTACACTCTTCCTAAATATGATATTCCAGTAAAAGCCTTGATAATATAACCAAAGTTTCCTATTATATCCTGTTCTAAGGTGAACAGATTCTTATTGGACTTCTGCTAACAACTGTATTGTCATGAAAATAAGAGTATTCAGTAAGAATTTCAAAATTTTGGAGAAATCACTTGAGGAAAAAAAGATAAATGCTTCATTTCTATTTACAAAAGTGTAATTGTAGTATTGGGATGCGAGATTAAAATAATTCACCAAGACAAAAGTCTGCCAAATTGCAGGGTCTTTATTGCCGGCGACCGCGGAGGACTCACGTCTCTAACCCGCGGCCCCGAGGCGGGAGTGTCAAGGCTTTTTATACCCGAAAGACCACCTTGGGAGTGGGGTTGAGGAAAGGGGAGGGGGATCGACGGGCTCCAGACATTCTGAGGGCTGGTGGATTCTGTAAATCACCTCCTGGGCAGGGACGGGGGTGGGGGCCTCCGTGGGGGGGGGGGGGCTTATTGTCACTTAAATTGCTACGTAAATGATTCACAAAAGTCAAGACAAACATTAGTTTACATATTGGGTACCGACAAAAGTCAAGATAAACGTTAGTTTACATATGGTTTGGGTACCGGTGGAAATTACAGATCTTAGTTCACAGGGGCCAAGATGAGATTAGCTTGGGCTACGCATTCCGATAAGCAAAGGCCAGCAATTCTGTCAGTTACTGATGAGAAAGGTAAACAACTTCACCTGGTGGACATTATCCAGAGCAGACTAGCAGTCTTATTTACAGAAACCAAGTCAGCAGTTATTGCAAGGAGAATGGGGCAGTTATTACAACTCATTTTTGGAGATTCATCTTTGTCATATAAAATGGCATTGCTCAGGTTCTGGCTCCAGGCCAGCTATAGCACATAATCTACTAAATTGTATGGAGTTATAGTTAGCTTAAGAGAGAGATTTCTTAAATCCAGAAACCATAACATTAAAGAACTGGCAATGCTCAAAAAGTGCTGTAAAATTATAATCAGTTCTCATCAGTTCATTCAGTGCCATGTAATCCATTCCAGTCTTGCCGAACCCTGGGTTAGCAGTTTCTCAACTAGACTTCTGGAGAGCTTCACTGAGTCAGGTGTATGGTCCTAAAGTTATTTAAGCAATATCATCAGAAGCTTATAACCGGAGTACCTGTCATAGTGTTTTCTGTGAGTCTCAGAGGGAGTCCCGGGTTGGAGACAAACATTCTGACCTGCAGCTGATTGCAGGAGCGTTCAGGAAAGCATCAGGGCTAAATAATATCTAAATGACAAAGAGCATGAAATGGCTGTGAGGAAAGATCTGATGAGAGTTCAGTATACCACAGCTGACAAGGATATTCAGTTTTGTCTGTGGCGTACAACATTTAAAATAATAATTGAAATTATGACTCATAACACTATACTGGCACATAGCATGGATAAGGAAGGAGGACATTGACAAATTTCCAGGAATTTTATATAATTTCTGAAAATATAACATTTTACCCATATAAATACAACCTAGGGAAGGTTAGGTGTCGCTTTTTATTTGTATATTTTCTATGGTTTTTCTTATAAAAAATACAACCTATTTTACTTGCAAAACTTGCCCTACTTTTCTTGCATACTTTGCATAGAGTAGTTTCTAGGTATTCTATCATTTCTAGTAATTTTATTTATATACAGATTATATTTTTAATACTTACTAATCTTCATTTTCCAGAGTAAACTAGGATTAAGTAGACAATTTTTAATTGTCATATATTAACATTCTATAGTAGATTAGAAAATGTATGAGTCTATGATCTCTCAACATCTAGAGGGGTGTGTTTCTTCATAGTACAATTTCTCAGTGTGGTAGTTTATTAACAGGCCAAAATATCTTTAGTCTCTCCCTAAAAATAGGGGCCAAAGGTATATGAAGTTGAATTAGTTATGTTCAGTAATTAATGTCTTAGCATTATATCTTATTTATAAATGATCTAGATATTTAATGCAAATCTTTTAGTTAGCTTAACTTTAAGGTTAAAAATTACCAAAAGTATTTTGGAAACTATTACTAGGCAGATTTACTGTTAAAAATTATTATTGAAATAATGTTTTTATAAGAATAATGACTTAATTAGAATCAAATCTATAAGCTTTAAGATTATAAGTATGTAGTAAGTATAATATTAGCTTATTTGACTAGAACTCAAGCAGAATGGAAATTTATGTTTGTTTTATATTCACTAGAGATAGCTCTGAAGACATAGTTGTTTTATTACACCAAAAATATTAAATCGATCTTATTTAACGATGTTTTATCTAAATTGTGTTAGCTTGAAGAACGTTTGTATCAGTTCCTACATTTCTAGCAGTTTGGAGAATATTTATTTATAAATGCTTATTTTTTTTCCAAGCTAAGTTAGAATAGAGCACTTATAGAGGATTTTATAAATGAATTTTGCATTGCTATCTGGAGTTAAGAAAATACCACATAACATACATTAATAGGCATAAAACACAAATAGAGATCTCGTAGCTTTCATGCTAAAATTTTAGCCGTGAATCAGGCATACACAGTCTCTTGGTTAATTTTAGACATCTGCTTGATTGGATCTAGAGATACATAGCTGGCAAAGCACAATTTCAACATTTCTACTCGTTTGATTACAAGTCCTCAGGCATCTAAAATAATGAACAAAATGACAATTTCTAGGACTTCTGTGGGAGAGTATGGAAGGTCATTTGAACTTTGTAACACTGTCAACTGGCGAATGATGAGGTTCATAAATTTGGAGATGAGAGATTTCTTTATTTTTATTTTTATTTACTTTTTTTTTGAGAAGATGTTTCACTCTTGTTGCCCAGGCTGGGGTACAATGGTGTGATCTTGGTTCACTGCAACCTCCACCTCCCGGGTTCAAGCAATTCTCCTGCCTCAGCCTCCCAGTTAGCTGGGATTACAGATGTCCACCACCATGCCTGGCTAATTTTTTGTATTTTTAGTAGAGACAGGGTTTCACCATATTGGCCAGGCTGGTCCCACGTGATCCACCCACCTTGGCTTCCCAAATTGCTGGGATTACAGGCATGAGGCACTGCACCCAGTGAGAGATTTATTTCCTATAAAGGGTTGCAGCCTACAGGGTAGTCCTTCTAACGGGCTGGGAAATATCGACTCCAGCCAGAAGCCAGAAGTAGACACTTCAAGGGAGAGGTAAATGAAAGAGTAATTTATGCTGAGTGGCATGGCCAAACACAGGTATTTAATAAGCTCTAGGAAGAGTTATGAATATTTATGAAAGGAGAAATGCGTGCAATTGCAGTTTTTCTTACTTCTTCATGGGTCCCACATACAAAAAATGGCAGTGTTAGCATGATCCCAGGGTGAAGTTTTCAGCCCTCTGACATTAAAAGGTGAAGCAGAGGACATGAAAACTTGCTCTGTGCATCCTCCGTATACTGGCCAGAACCTCTGTGTCATGGGTGGTCTTTTATCAGGCAAGAAAGGAGAGGCAGCTTGAGGCAGTTGGTTGATATCAGTGGTGGAGTCTTTTGAAAGGGCTGGTTTCTCTTAAATCCTTTGGTGAGGTGTCTGTTCAGATTTGTGTACATCTTTAATTGGGCTGTTTTACTTAGTTTTAAGATTTTTTTGTATATTGAATACAAAGTCTTTCTCAAATCTGTATTTTGTAAATATTTTCTTTCAGTATGTGACTTGCCTTTTTATTCTCTTAACAAGGTCTTTTCCAGAGTATACACTTTTAATATTTAAAAAATCCACTTAACTCTTTGTTCTGTGTGTATTGACACTTTGTGTTGTTTGTTAAAATTCATTACGGAACCCAAGGGCATATAGCTTTTATTCTATGTTTTCTTCTAGAATTATACAGTTTTGCATTTTTAGTGTAAGGATGATTTTGAGTGATCATTTGTATAAGTTGTAAAGTTTTCATCTACATTCATTCCATTTCCTATGATTTCCAGTGAATCCTTCCTTCACTACTTTTGGGAAAGACACAGTATAGTGGGCTCTGTTAGAGTAGGTAAACAGCTGGACATGAACATGGTGGGAAGACTCACCTGGAGGATCCATAAAAGATTTATATATTAGTAGCATCTCTAATGCTGGAGTGGATGGGCACTTGTCAGTTGTGGGTAGAAGGAAGAAGAGGTACCTATGCAGAAAGAAACACCCTAGAACTCCTCTTAGGATGCCCTAATCATCATTCACTCTACAGTTAAGATGTCAGAAAATTGCTAGCTACATACTGATAAGAAGGACAAAGGGGACATTCTTAAGAGAAACCTGGCACCATAAGTACAGATTACGGCAGAGAAGGACATTCAAAAGAGATAGGCACAGGAGGTACAGACGTGACCACTGTAGGGCCTTCCTGGGAGGCGAGAAGGAGCCAGCCCCAACAGTGGATTTGGATTGATCTCCACACATGTGCCTTAACCAACAGTGAGGAGGTCCCACAATCCTAAGAGGGGCAAGTCGGGGACCTAAGGCAGGAGCAGAAAAACCAGACAAAGAAAAGAGGTGGAGACTTGAGACAGAGGCAGGAATGTGAAGTCCAAAATAAAATTCCCTGCACAGGACTCTTAGGCTGTTTTCCTGCACGATCAGCCCGCTCCTCCCTTGGGGTGTATTTTTCCTACAATAAGCTCTTTACACTGTATTTGTTTTCAGTGAAGTTATCTGCCATCTTTGTACTACATCTTGATGAAAATCTTTCTTCCAAGTTAGACAAGAACTGGGACATCAGCTCTTTCCAGTAATAGCCCCGTTTCAGTTCAAATTTCCGGAACTGTGAGTGCTGAATAACTGGCACTCTGACTTTCAGTGGTGCAGAAGGAGGCCAGTAGGGGGCGCCAGCCATCACACTGGGAAGAAGAGGGCCCTGCAGTGTCCCCAGCTGCCAGCAGGGGGCATGCTGCCAATACACTGTGAGCAGCAGGACCCTACAGTGCGCCAGCAGCCAGCAGGGGGCGTACCGCCACTACACTGTGAGCAAGATGGCCCTGCACTGTCCCAGCTGCCAGCATGGGCTGGCCGCCACTACACAGAGCCAGAGGACTCTACAGTGCCCCACCCAGCCAGCAGGGGGCACACGGGCACCACACCATGAGCAAGAGGACCCTGCAGTGCTCTGGTTGCCAGTATGTGGGTGTTGCCACGACACTATGAGCAAGGGGATCTTGCAGTGCCCCCAGCGGCCAGCGGGGGGCGTACACCGCGAGTAAGAGGGCCCAGCAGCACAGGCACCACACCGTGAGCAAGAGGACGCTGCACTGCCCTGGTTGCCAGCAGGGGGCGTGTTGCCACTACACAGTAAGCAAGAGGGCCCTGCAGTGCCCTAGCCACCAGCAAGGGGCGCCCAAGCGTCACGGCACCGGCGTGTCGCGTCATGGCACATGTGTCACGGCACGTGCGTGTGGGCGTTGCATCGCGTCACAGCAGCATGTGTCGGCCATCTGAAAAGGCGGGCTGGGGCGTCCCCTGCTGGCGGCCGAGCAGTGCAGGATCCTCATGCTCACGGTGCTGTGCCTGTGCCACCTGCTAGCAGCTAGGGCCACTACAAGGCCCTCTTACAGTAAGACCCCTGCCCCAGGGTCTGTGCTGAGGACGCAGCTCCACCCTCGCAGTGCCCCCCAGGTCTGTACTGAGGAGAGCGCAACTCTGCAGACCGCTGTGCCTCGATGCACGGCAGCAGGGGAGCCTCAGGAATCTGAAAAGGGGGTGCTCGGGCGCCCCGTGCTGGCGGCCGGGACACTGCAGGGCCCTCTTGCTCACAGTGTAGTGGCAACACGCCCCCTGCTGGCAACTAGGGCAGTGCAGCGTCCTCTTGCTCACGGTGTGGTGCCTGTGCTGCTGGGCCCTCTTACTCGCGGTGTACGCCCCCCGCTGGCCGCTGTGGGCACTGCAAGATCCTCTTGCTCATAGTGTCGTGGCAACACCCACATACTGGCAACCAGAGCACTGCAGGGTCCTCTTGCTCATGGTGTGGTGCCCGTGTGCCCCCTGCTGGCTGGGTGGGGCACTGTAGAGTCCTCTGGCTCTGTGTAGTGGCGGCCACCCCCTGCTGGCTGCTGGGGCACTGTAGGGTCCTGCTGCTCACAGTGTATTGGCAGCACGACCCCTGCTGGCAGCTGGGAACACTGCAGGGTCCTCTTCTTCCCAGTGTGATGGCTGGCGCCCCCTACTGGCCTCCTCCTGCACCACTGAAAGTCAGAGTGCCAGTTATTCAGCACCCACAGTTCTGGAAATTTGAACTGAAACGGAGCTATTACTGGAAAGAGCGGATGTCCCAGTTCTTGTCTAACTTGGAAGAAAGATTTTCATCAAGAGGCAGTACAAAGATGGCAGATAACTTCATTGAAAATACAGTGTAAAGAGCTTATTATAGAAAAAATAGGTAGGCCCGCAAGGGAGGAGCAGGCTGATCCTGCAGGAAAACAGCCCAAGAGTCCTGTGCAGGGAATTTTATTTTGGACTTTGTAACCCAATGAACTGTGAGTTTTGTGATTTTGCTCTTACTATAGCAATGGTTTTATAAACAAAGAAAAAATGAATAATTCAGGATTTCAGAGGTGGTAACCTATTAGAAATAGTTTGGGTGTTAAATTATTATGAAATAATTGTATATTCTAAATCCAACAGTTATGATTGAACAGATCTGTAGGCATATGTAAGTGTTGAGGTGAAAGTGACAACCAAAGCAGTTACGTTGAACATTTCTGTCTGGAGGTAATCAATAGAGGAACTGACTGTGGACCGTCACCTCTGCGCATCACCTTTGTTTTGTACTGTAGCTGAGTGTCAAAAGAAAACAAAATCACCACTTATTTCTCAAAGAGAGAGTAAGAATATTTCCTTCAATTTAAGCATTCCTAAATTGCTGCTTGGTGGCCCCTGCACTCTTGGAGGAGGCCAAGGCAGAGCAGACCCTGAGGTGGGCGGGCGATGCACTTGACCCTAAGGTCATAAGGTACCCGGGCCCCCATCCACCGCCGGCGCCCGATCACCCCGGCAGCCTAGACGTGGCATGGGAGCAGCAAGTGACTGGACACCCCACACCAGGCCCAGGCCCCCAGCAGCAGGAATCCTGAGGCTGGGCACCCAGACGGCAAAATCAGGCGGTCAGCCCCGCCAGCAGCCACTCAGTCTCAGTGTGGATGCAGAGTGCCCAGCACAGGGGCCCAGGATCCGGAGAGGTGTCCATGAGGAGCGGACCCTCAGGCCAGATGGGCTGTGCACTTGGCGATCCTGACGCCACCCAAGGGAAGCTCCGCCATCCTGCGCCAGTTCCAGAGCTGCACCTGCAAACTGCCCCTCCAGCATGGGCAGCAGTGAGGGCCGGTGGGGGAAGGAGCAACCCCTGACTTTCCATGCGTCTCCCGATCCCTGACACCTGCCAGGCAGACCCCAGGGCCAGAGACTCAGCGCTGAAGGCAGGCCATCCGCGAAGCCGCTCCAGTGCTGCGGAGTGCCCATGCCAGACCCGATCTCCCTTTGAGGATGAGTGGGCAGCCGCAGGGTCAGACAGGCCGCTCCTCCTCCATTATATGAGATATATGTAAGGACTGATAATGTTCCAAAGATAAGAAAAAAAAATGTTCCATCAGGATCTCATGTTTGTGATATAAAATGCGCTCCTGTGATCCTGTGCCTGTGGTCTTCTGGCAGCCTGGGCGAGCCCAGGAGAACCCGGAGCCCAGCGATACCTGCCCGGAGCTGCAGCCCCACCTGCCTGCGCGCACCTGGGAGGGGCTTCCGGGAGCCGGGCGGCCACCGTGGCGCAGGCGCACGCCTAAGGGCTTTGCGGGGCTCCCTTGGTCTGAGAGGTCAGAGGCTGCGAGTGTTGCTGCTGAAGGCTGTGGTGGACCCAGCTGGATCGCAGATTGGGGATTGGCGCCAGGTGGGGGGTGGGAGGAGCCGCGGCTCGGGAGCTGGTTGTTGGGGATCTGAGAAGAAGTCGCCACCTTGAAGTTCCTCGGCTTCGGGAGCCAGGAGCCAAGGTAGGGCAGAACCTCAGGTCCTGGGCTCCGTAGAGCCCGTCTACACCGCTTCCGGGCATTGAATCCGTGTCGCGGAACCGCGGAAGATCCACAGGGCGGCTGTCGGGAGCGACGCCACAGAGGTGGAGCTGCCTGGCGCGCAGGAGCGGAGCCCGGGACTCCCGGGACAAGCCGCACAGGTAGCGGGGCTCAGCCCGGGTGGGAGGGTTCCCTAGGCCCGGCTTCCCCCTGGGACGGGGCCTTGGAGGGCGCCGGGCACCCTCGGAGCAGCGGAGCCAAATGAGCCTCAGCTGCTTTATCCCTAATTCCCCGGCTGGAGCACTTGGTGGAGAATGTGAGTGATTAAACTCACAGAGTTAGGCATATACAGTGTTGTTATTTTAACGTTCACGTTTAAAACATGGTGTTTTATACATTGCAGGAGGTCCCTACTGAGAGAACTCATTCCCCTATCAAAAATACCGGCAGTCATTTTCAGTAGGCGAAAATTTCTCAGATAAAACTGCCCGTTTTACATAGGTCGGTTCTTTACTGAAGGGTCTTAGAGGGAAACTTAGAAGTGGGAGGTGGGTTTTGTGTTCTTGAATGAGAAGACCTATTTTTCTCAAAATGTGAGCTCTTTCAGTGTGTACCAGTTTTACGTAAACCGAATGAAAACATCAAGGTTTTAACATTTTTGCACGACACCCGCTGTATTTTACTATTGTGATGACATTTTAAATAATTTTATAACGGACTGAAAAAATAGTGGCTTCTCTAAGTATTAAAATGTGCTATTTCTATAATTGTTTACTAACAGCTCAAAATACAGATAAATGCATGGAACAGAGTAGGAAATCCAGAAACACTGGAATGATATAAGATATATGTAAGGATTCACAATGTTAACAGATACGAATAGGAAAGCGTGAATTATTAATGAAAAAATGCCTGCTCTTTGAAGAAAACTAATGAAATTTTCTATCACAAACTTGAGTGCCTGATGGAAGACAGACTGAAACTTTTACGTATGCAAGTGAGAAAAGTATCAGAAGGAAACACAAATGCTTATTTTACAGCTATATTTTTTGTTGACAAAGCCGTCCTAAGAATGACCTCAGGCAGGCATTCCGAAGGTTGATTTAGCAAACTAAAAATTAAAACTGCCTGTGTATCAGAAAAAAATGAGAAATTAAAGAAAACATACATGAAAAGTATTTACTATGTTATATATATATTCAGATGAGAAGTGTTTTCATTTTACAGGGAATTCATTTATAAATTTGATATAAAGAAAAATTCTTTTGATTGAAAGAATTTCCATAGAAATTATTTTAATAATTTAGTTTTGGCAGTCATATAAACGTTTGTCTGACAATCTGGGAAAATTATATACAAATAGATTGTAAATGAATACATGTTGGAAAAATTCTTGAAATGGGTATTATGAGTCAATAGCAGTTTTTATTATATATGAGGGCCTGACTTTTTGGTAAAACATGATACTAGAGAAAAAATATTTTACATGCAAATACTTGGATTATACACAACCATTTAGTTACACATTCATAGCAAATATAAAAACAAAAGGGCTATATTCTAAACGTGCACAAATTTGTTTGCCTCTATACATTGAGTCAACATGTAACATTTAGAAGGCTTATGCAGAAATCTGGACTCCAGACTTGTCCTAAAAAGTCAAATGTGGTGTCCCCTGGGTTTCTGTCGCTGTTGGCCTGCTGTGCAGAGGCAGCTCCTTTATCAAAGGCGCATATTCTCCAGTTTGCCACTGTGCGCACGTCAGTACTCTCTTTACTCAGATCACCTTCCTTTGTCCTTGTATTTGAGTTTACAACTTTTATGTTGTAGTTTATTTTGATAAAGATTTCAAGGCTTTTAAGGCAGTGTGTATTTGTTTATAACATATAGTCTATAGATGACATAAATCCCTCAGTTATGGGGTTGGATTTTAGAATTTAGTTTAAAACTCTTTATACCACAAATAATCATCTTCCCATCCGAATGCCCTGAAGCCTTTTTTAGATCATTCCTGGTTGTAATTGGATACTTTATGAATATTGCAGACATTACATCTTTCCCCTCCGCAATCTTCTTTGGAAATGCAAGTGACTTCTTGACTTTCATTATGCTAGAAATAACCCATATGGATCAGTGTGAGAACTTTCATTGAGAAGCTATTATATTTGTACTTGCTTTATACTTAGTCTAAAATAAAAAAATAATTTTAAATAGCCATTTAAATGGAAACCAATAAAAATGGATTTTAAAAGTAGAGTTGCATTAGGGTCCCAGCATTACCATTACAATCGAGAATAGAATTTCTTCCTGAGCTTTGGTTTTTTTAATATTTATTTTTAAGTTTTTAAACCTCTCTCTTACACAGAACATACTGAACTTTATAGCAGTTAAGATAAAAATCTGTTCTCGTATTAAAAGAAACCCATGGACTGTTTAATAATACGGAAGACATGTACATTTGAAGCCAATCACTCTTAAGTCAGAGCTCATTTCCTTAGTGACCCATTTGGAGCAGGAGTGCCTGACATTGGCGTCTGGGAGCCTAACATCACTGATAGAAGTGAGTCCAGCAAGTTTGTACCACCCAGAGGAAACCTCCAGCTGTGTCGGGAAGCTCTGGAAACTGTATCTCCGAAACTCTTAATTCCTTAAATGTTAATATTTGCCACAAAAACTATTGTCAGATGTGTATTAGGTAAAGCTCAAGAGATTTCTTGATTATGGGATATAAAATACAGTTTGTAATACTTCTCACACGCAGGTTGTCATGGAGCCTTTCTCGGGTTACAATAAGCAAATATTCTTTGGAATGTAGTGTAAGAAACACTGCTCTAGAGGTAATAATTGAGATCATTAATTTATGTAAAAAACTATTTGCTACTATGTTTTAGGTTTTGGGGGCTGTAGAGATAAAAGATCCAGGCCTTACCCTTTTCAGTGGGAAACAAAAGTGATTACAATATGCCATGCTAAGTGCTGTGATGAAAGCAAGGATTCTTGGGACTGGTGTGTGTGAAGGGGGTTCCGGCGACGACCACAGTTATGTGGGGAGGCAGAGGAGGGGAGTTTGCAAGGCGGAGAGCAGCACATCTGAAAGCGCGGAGGAGTGAGAAGGAAGGGACTGCTTTTCATTTACTTCCTTTCTATATTGTATGTTGAAGTTCAAACATCTTAGAGAAGATTTTTAGTTCATTTGAGAAATTTGTAATTTTGTGAATTTTTTTTTTTTTTTTTTTTTTTACTGTTTTATAGGATGGAAACACACCCTTTTTATTTGTTGTAATTTGTAAGAGACAGCAAATGGTGGAATTTTTAGTGAAAAACCAAGCAAATGTACGTGCTGTTGATAGGCTGAGAGAGTATGGTAGTTCTTGTTTAAAATAAAAACCTGAGTGTTCTCGAGTGGAGTCACTCAAGTCAGAAATATTAATAAGATTAACATAATTATCGGCATATAGTGAAAAATATCAACACAAATAATCAGGTAGAAAAGCAAATATTTGGCCGGGCGCGGTGGCTCACGCCTATAATCCCAGCACTTTGGGAGGCCGAGGTGGGTGGATCACGAGGTCAAGAGATCGAGACCATCCTGGTCAACATGGTGAAACCCCATCTCTACTAAAAATACAAAAAAAAATAGCTGGGCATGGTGGCGCGTGCCTGTAATCCCAGCTACTCGGGAGGCTGAGGCAGGAGAATTGCTTGAACCCAGGAGACTGAGGTTGCAGTGAGCCGAGGTCGCGCCATTGCACTCCAGCCTGGCGCCTGGTGACGGAGTGAGACTCTGTCTCAAAAAAAAAAAAGAAAGAAAGAAAGAAAAGCAAATATTTGGACTAAACAACATACAGAACGTAGAGTAGGATTCATTTTCTCTTATAGAGTGTTTGTTATTTGTAATCTGATGTTTTTGGTCTTGTAATCTTACATTAGCTAAAGGTTTTTGTATTTGTTTTATTAATTTTTGAAGTGTGGACTTTTAGTTTGTGACTACTAGTGTTGCCATTATTGTTATTATTATTATTATTTATTGTTTTCAGGCTGTTAGATAGCTCGTATCTGACCCCTAGCTGATGTGAATTACAATATATCAGACTAGGAAAGCAATGGAGAAATCTTCATTTAAATCTTTGTCTGCTTTAGATAAATGACCTCAGCACAGTTTCTGGGCCATCAAGGGACTGCAAGTTAGCGACTTGTATTATGTCGCACCCC
This sequence comes from Aotus nancymaae, assembly GCF_030222135.1. Taxonomy (NCBI): domain Eukaryota; kingdom Metazoa; phylum Chordata; class Mammalia; order Primates; family Aotidae; genus Aotus; species Aotus nancymaae. The sequence goes on along the minus strand of NW_026988441.1, from coordinate 4,413,388 downwards.
AGTGGAACAGGAGACTTCCTCGTTGTTCCTTTCTTTTAGCCTTGGTGATAATTGACAAAGATGAACACTTGAGCACGCAAGATGCTTATAGACACAAGCTAGTACATGTAAGTGGTTATCATGTCTACATTGAGAGGCAGCATATTAAATCGATAAAGTGTATCAAATTAGCTGCTTAGTAATGACTTTATTAAAGTTCTTGAATGGAGTTGTTTCTTTGTTATTTTAGAACAGCCCTCAAGCTTCCTGTACATTATGGCTCATCAGGTATTGTCAATATTTTTCCTCAGCAAAATATTAATGTCTTTACTCAAGCTGTGTGTGTATGAGATGCAGAAGGTCATGCTGTTTTTCGTGGTTTGACAAGGCGTTTGTGTTAAAAGGCCAGTTAATACTAAATTGATGTTTAAAATAATTGCAACCTTTGAATCTTACACATTAGGTGAGAGTTGATAGTTTGGTTCAGGTAGTTTGAAATAGCAAGAGTTAGTCCACTTTTTAGCTAGAAATCAAGCAGAAGGCTAGATTAGTTAGAGGTAGAATGCAAGATTCTTGCAGGACTTTTAAGACCTTTATCCCTAGGGATCTCAGTGTGGTTCATGTTATTCTAAGTGTAATCCCCATGCATCAGATGAAAATAGAGCCACAGCTTTGACTTCTTTTTTCTTCATTTCTTTCTTTTTCTTTAAAAAAATTTTTTTTTGTAGAGGCAAGGTCTCACTGTGTTGCCTAGGCCGGTCTTGAACTCCTGAGCATAAGTAATCCTCCTGCCTCGGCCTCTCAAAGTGGTAGCCACCATGCCTGGCCTGACTTTTCCAATGAGTTATTGGGTCTTGAAAAGTTCAGTTTAGCAGAAAATCTTGTATTGTCCCCTGGGGCTATCTTCCGTATCTTCCTTCTTTGAATTTTCCAAGAAGCTAAGGTGTTTTCTAAGTCCAAGGAAGGCAATCTTTCTTCATAAGTCAGAAGGGGGAAAAAGGCCATTCTAATTATTCTGTTGTTTCCATGGATTCACTTGCTATACTGATGCCATTGTAACTGGTCCTGCAGTCTGATAATGATTGACCTTGGCCACCAGGATGCATTCACTGATTCAGACCCCTCAGTTTTCATGGTGATTCATACATAGAGTTCAAAGCTACGGTGTTTATTAGTTTATGTCCTTATGCTCAGCCATTGTTCCCAGCACCCGGCTCTGGGAGCCAGGCCTCCTAGCTTTACCCACACAAATAGTGAGCAAATCAATGCTTTCCCTACACTAAAAACATTATTTGGAGCCCACATCTTAGCTAGACTTAGCCTAGGCCTTCGTGGTGAGTTATCCTTTGAGCCCTGTTGGTCGTTTCTCGAACAAATATTAGTTGAGATTGTTCCCACCAGTCAGAGATGTTCAAATAATGCTGCAGGAAGAGATCAGAGTTCCCTTTCCCTTTTGCTGTCAGATTTGAATCTTGAGGCTTTTTTATATCCTGTGCAGCAGCTTTGGTTAGGTAACAGAAGGTTCCATGTTACCTGTCCACAGAGCAGTGGGAACCAATTGCAATTGGCCCCTCAAGTAATCCATTTCTACAAGAATAAAGATCTCTATCTACCTCAGGTTTTAAATATATTGTAAAGTTCCACCTCACAGGAAGCCATTTAATAAAATTCTCTGAATCTCAAGTAGGTGAGTTGGATTGAACAGAGCTAAGCTTCATCTATGACTCATGAGTATCCATGTATATAAAACAGGGCTTTGCACTTACTTCAGCAGCATATACTTTAAAATTGGATCAACAGCGGATAAGCATAAGCATGGCTGCTGCCTCAGGATGGCACACAAATTCATAGAGCATTCCATATTTTGCATTGCTCCTGGAAGGTCATTGGACTATTTCTTGACCAGCTCCAAGGAAGCAGTGTGAGTCAAACCGAAACACGAGATACCCGATATTAAAATTGTGATTATCACTATACAACTATTGATGTACGGTGATGTATGAAAGGAGAACAGAGCTGAGTAACATATGGGATGTTACATGCAAATATGTTATTAGTACATGTCTTGGAAATGGGAAAATGTCAACTTGCATTTCCTTCAGAAACCTGAAAAACAATATAAGCAGGGTTTTTTCTTGTCTGTTAGTTGGAGAGGACCATGGAGATCCAGCATCCTGGCACAGACGTGCTGGCTCAGAGTTTGAGGAGGTAGAGAAGGAGTGGTGGTTGTGCAAGCCAGGTTTTGACATCTGTTAATTTCCTGCTCTTGGTGTGATTGATGAGCTCAGTAATAGGGACAATTATGTTATCTGTTTTAATGAGATAATAATAGATTTATATGTAAATTTAGTTATGTTATGAATTAGCTAAAATGCCCTGAATTACAAGCCACAATAAATACAACTAATAATCAAAATTAGCACTTAATAACATTTTATGAAAACTGCAACATTTGAATAGTAGAACCTATGGAAAAACACACATCAAGCTTTATTTGGGACTCCAAAATAGTTTCAGCAATAAAATTCAAGAATAAATTATTCCATTGCTTTACTATTTCTCTGAACATTTAAGCATGTAGTCTCATTACATCTTCCTAACAACCTAGTGAAGTAAGGCAGCAAAATCCTTATTTTCTGGAAAACCCCATGGAGCCTAAGAGAAGCAGCTTGTCTGAACACAAATACCTGTTGGTTACAGAGCAAGGGCTTGTTCTGAGTGCAGGACGCTTTGCACAATGTCCAGCTAACTATAATTAATTTACTGAGCTGTGCTCCCTCCATTCATGAGTACTTCACTTTTTTTTTAATTGAAAGGTTAATAAACTTGTAAAGCTTAAAATTTTGAAGTGTATGGGACAGAAATTAAAGTTCTGGTATTAGCACTGATATTGCCTGAAATGGTTTAAGAACTTAATATGTTTGGTAAATATTTTTTATTTTAGTATTAAAATAGCAATTTTATTTATTACTTTTTTATACATAGAATTTGACACCAAATTTTGGAACATAAAAAGCAGATACTTCATTCAATGCAAGTAAGATTTCTGATAGTCAATTTCTCATTTATCTTGTTGGTCCTACTCTTGATAAAAAAAAGAAAGTAAGATGTAAGATTAAGGTAGGTTGTTTTTTTTTTTTTTTTTTTTGAGACGGAGTTTCGCTCTTGTTACCCAGGCTGGAGTGCAATGGCGCGATCTCGGCTCACCACAACCTCCGCCTCCTGGGTTCAGGCAATTCTCCTGCCTCAGCCTCCTGAGTAGCTGGGATTACAGGCGCGCACCACCGTGCCCAGCTAATTTTTTGTATTTTTAGTAGAGACGAGGTTTTACCATGTTGACCAGGATGGTCTCAATCTCTTGACCTTGTGATTCACCCGCCTCAGCCTCCCAAAGTGCTGGGATTACAGGTGTGAGCCACCGCGCCCGGCCGATTAAGGTAGTTTTAATGGAAAAAGACCAGTTTAAAAATGTGTAAATTGCAAGTACATATATGCATATACATATATGTAAATTAATTTTCAAAATTTATCTTCTTTAGTTTGGAATTCAGAGTTATTTAAGAAGGTAGCTGTATCTAATTTATAATCCGAAACAGTATTGTCTGAAAAAAATCATTTACTTCATTACAGTTCCTAAAATTCTGTGTAATTTTTGCACAACTAAGAGAAAAGATTGTTAAGTTAGTATGTTGTATATTTTCTCTATAGTCACATTATAACAAATTGAACTTGTTATACATAGGGATCTTCTATTTCATTTTTATAATAAATTGTATTTAGTAAATAATTATAGTTAACCCATGAATAATGTGGGGGTTAGGGACTCTAATCCCTGTGCAGTGGAAAATCTGAGTATAACTTTTAATTTCCCCATCTTAGCTACTAGTAACCCACCATTGACTGGAAGCCTTCCTGATAACAAACAGTCCATTAAAGCCTATTTCATTTGTGCTGCATTATTATCTACTGCGTTCTTACAACAAAGTAAGCTAGAGAAATGAAGCTGTTAGAAAGCAAATCATCAGAGAAAACACACTGACCTTTCATAAAACATAAGTGGATCCTCACAAAGGTCTTCATCTTTATTATCTTCAGTTGATTAGGCTGAGGAGGAAGAGGAGAGGTGGACCTTGCTGTCTATGGCTTTCAGAAGCAGAAGAAAATCTGCATATAAGTAAATCCCTGCAGTTCGAACCCTTGCTGTTCAAGGGTGAACTGTATTACGTATTAATATGTGTCACTAAGAAAGTAACTATCTTTAGAACTGGGAACTCAACAGTCCCTTTCTCATGCCATAAGTAAATGGCAAAAAGAGCTGTAAAATCCAACCAGCGTGCACCCATACAGATTGGAGATTATGTTTTGGAGATACCTACTGAGTGCAGAAGACAGAAAAACAATTCCTTTGTGAGAAGTACAAGTTATGATACATATTCTTACATAAGCAAAATGGTTTTATCTGTCATAGTTTACACACACACATGCACGTGCACATATACACACACGTGCTCTTGCACGTGCATATGTACACACTGATAAGTTCAAAGTCCTGCTGATGCTTTATGACCAAATCCACTATTTGCAGGGAGAGCGGATAATACATCCTACACTTTGGATGCAGTTCTTTTGACTTTTTGACTTATTCTGTGATGAACCGCCTTTAATGGGTGAACCATGTTTCTAGTTTTATAAGAAATAAAAAGATTAGAAGCAAGTAAAAGGAACTCTATGATCAGTAGTAGACTGTTGTACTTTATTCAGTGGTCATGTGTTTTTCTCCAGGTATACAAGTTACTTGAATGATGGATGAGTTCTCCGGTTACACAAGTTAATTAATTAATTAATTAATTAATTATTATAAGAAATGGGGTCTCTCTCTGTTGCCCAGGCTCGAATACAGTGTCTATTCAGTGGTACAATTACAGCTCACTGTAGCCTTGAACTTCAGGGCTTAAATCAGTTCTCCTACGTCATCCTCCTGAGTACTGGGACCATAGTCATGTGTGGTTACATCTAGCTGGATACACATTTATTGATTGATTTATCTGTTTATTTTTGAGACAATGTCTCCCTCTGTTGCCAGTACTTGAGTGTAGTGGTGCAATCTTGGCTCCATGCAACTTCTGCTTCCTGGCCTTAAATGATCCTTTCCTCAGCCTCCCAAGTAGCTGGGACTACAGGCATACACAACCATGCTTAGCTATTTTTCTTTTTAAGGTATCTATGTATGTACGTATGTATGTATGTATTTATTTTTTAGATGAAGTCTCACTATATTGCCCAGGCTGGTCTGGAACTTCTGAGCTCATGTGAGCTACTGCACCTGGCCTGCACAATTGTTATAAAAAGAAATTAAGCCCCAATTGAGTTGCAGAAAATTGACTACCTTGTTTTTTTTTTTTTTTTTTGGAACAATCATATTGTAGAACATATTGTCAATCATCAAGATTCTCTATTTTTTATTCTGGTTAAACTAGGAATGCTGCTTATTTCACATTATTTTCTGAAGTAATTGTTTTTATTCCTTTTATGGCTTTATTCAATTAGATACACAAATACAAGAATGTCCAAGTCAAATATCAAGGAGAAAAAATGAAATAAAAAACAGATTAGGGGAAGTGATTCTGTAAAATAATCATCGATGACAGTCACATATATCAACTTAACAAAAGTCTTATATGATGCTTTTGTGTCAAGGTTTCCAAGACCACCCCCAGGTTTGGTGGTTCACTAGAAGTTCTCACAGGACTCGGAAAATAGTCATACTCAGATCTTTAGTTTATTACAATGAAAGGGTACAGGCAAAATTAGAGGGAAAAGGTGCATTTGGTCAAGTCTGGAGGAAACCAGGCACAAGTTTCCAGGTGTTCTCTCCTGTGGAGTTCCCAGGATCTGCTTAATTCTCCCAGGCTCACATTTTGGCAACAATCGTGCAGTGATGTCTACCAGTACCAACATCTCATTAGAGACTCAGTACCCGAGTTTTTCAAATGGAGGTTACTCTCCCTCACACGTACCCAAATTCCAGACTCCCAGATGGAAAACATCTGTTCAGAGTAACCACACTGTGTCTATAAACAGTTTAGACACAGTGAGCCATTCTTCTCAGGGCATGGTGGGAACCCTCTCAGTTTCCTAAACACTCAGCAAGCGGCCAGCCTTGCATGTGGGCCTTTCTAAGGATGTCAGTCTTTTGCCTGCTATATGAAATCTTCTCTGCACAAAAGTTTTGGCCCCAACTTAATTTTTGGTGTTGTTTAAAAATTTCATTTTAACAGCAAATAATCTAAGATAAGGTAACTTGGCACTAGTTTCTGTTGTACGATCCATCCTTAGTTGCGGTGCTGATTACTTTTTTAAGTTTTGGTGACTAACAGGTATTTCTTTGTAAGTTATCATAGCAGTATTAGGTAATTACAAACTGTCCTCCTTATCTCATTAGCCTTTCAGTAAAATTGTTAAATAAGCCTAATAATTTCTGAGTTAAAATTAGGATAAAAATTATTTTATTTTCATTACATGAATAATCTAGTTTTCATATTGTGCTAAATCCCTGTTTAGAATTGTGAAAGATAAACTATTCAATCATTTTATCAGCATTTTCTTGCCTGAGCATGCAATTAAATTTATTTGTTTCACATATTTTATAGCCTTCAATCTAAGAAATAATGCCTATATGCTATTACTTTAATGATATCCAGTTTTGGGGGTCACCATGGCTTGCTTCAATATATCATAATAACAGGTTCAGTGAATATCTTTTATTTTTCATTTTAGTTTTTGGTCTGGAATTCCTGGGATGCATAGACAATGAGTATCTTTTTTAGATCAATAACTTTATTTCTTAGAGCAGTTTTAGGTTCACAGCAAAATTGAGAGGAAGGTACAGAGATTTCTCATTATTTTCCATGCCTCCCACACATGCATGGCATTTCCTATTAGTATTTTCCACCAAAGTAGTACATTTGTTACAACTGATGAACATACACTGACACATTATATCATTCACAGTTCATAGTTGACATCAGGCTTCATTCTTAATACTGTACATTCTGTGAATTTGGACAAATGTGTAATGACATGTATCTATTATTTTAATATTATAGAAGAGTTTCACTGCCCCCAAAATTCTCAATACTATGCCTGTTCATCTCCCCATTTCTTCCTAGCAACTCCAACCACTGATTTTTTCCTATCTTAATAGTTTTACTTTTTTCAGAAGAGTCATATAGTTGAAATAATACAGTATATTTTTGACTAGTTAAAAAATTAAAGTTCTATGGTAATTGAATGTAGTTATTTAAGATATATTTGGCCTTTTGATTTTCTTCTGTTTTTTTATCATAAGATCTGATGACATGTGCTTTACATATTTAGAAAACATGATTTGTGTAGATACTTGCCAAATAATGGAAAGGGTTGAGGAAAATGACACCATGCATTTCCACACAGCACAAACTGGAGCATCTTGGTTTATGGGGTGGGTTCAGATAGACTCTCTGTTCCTTGGAAGAGAACAAATTTAAGAGGTTGTACGTTATAAAACTGGAATCACAAAGTCTTCATACGTACTTTCAGTTGGAAATAAGACTGGGCAGTGAATGCTATAGGTAAATACCCATGCTCCTCACTGATCTTCTTCGAGGGGTGAGTTTGAAAACAGTCTGTATTATGATGACATGACTCACCTATGACTAGATTCTCTGTCACGAAGGATGGCAAGGAAATCACACAACTTTGCTTTACATGAGATTAAAAAAGAATGTTTTTCTCTTACTAGGGAGAGGAGAAGGCATTGGCACATTCTGGTAGCAAGAGGGCATTGATGGTTTTCTTTCTGTGTATTTTTCACATCAGATAGTACTGCTTGGCAGCCTTCCACACCTCCCCAGTGTTTCTTAAGCTTCTCTCTGAATGTGAGGTGTGATTTGGAGTGATAAAGCTCTTAAAGGAGTGATCTTTCCAGTAGTTCTTCCTGTGGGAGGTAAAATGGCAGGTGAATTTGGGCCTTGTTATACGTCGAGCTGAGCATATAGCTACAACTGAGTAAACCACCCAGCACCTTCCCTGGAAGAGTTTTAGCCAGAGTAACAGACTGATCTCTCTTGAGCTCTTCTCCACTGGCAGCTGGAAAGTTTTTGCAAGGATCCTTGTTTCTGGTCTGATTCCTATGTTTTGCTGGCTTCTGATGATACATTGTTTTATCCTAACCTGAACAGTTTTAACTGCAGAGCTAGGGAGACTGTTGTGCATCTCTTCATCTGTACCTTTTGTAAAGTCATTCATAGCAAACTGGTAAATGTGTTCCCCGAGTACTTTGAGCCATTCCAGCAATTCAATTTAACCCAAAGAGGGAGTCCTGGGAACCTCAATTGAACCCCAAGTTGAAGCTGGTCAGAAGTTCTGGAGTTTCAGACTTAGGACTGATGTAGGGAGGGAGTTTCATGGGACTGAGCCCTTTACCTGTGGAGTCTGATGCTATCTGCAGATAGAGTATGAGAACTGATTTAGAGGATACCCAGCTTGTGTCATCTGCAGAAATGCTTGCTTGCTTGCTGGTGGGGAAGAACCCTCCCCACATTTGATCACAGAAGCCTTCTTTGTTGATGATTGTTTCTGTGGTGTGAGAGCAGAGAAAAACGTGGCAAGTGGGTCTTTTCCACACATGTCATAGATAACGGAAATACTGTATAGTCTGTTTTAACTGCCCTTCATATTTTGGTTCAGAATCATGCTCTTTGATACTGGTCACTCATCACACCTGTTCTGATAACAAGACCATTTTTAGTCAATCTCATGGTTTGTCTAAGATGACTTGTATAATTGCAGTTCACTTGTAGGTATCAAATTTTGATAAATTTATTCTTTGCATTTAATAAATACAAAGTAAGGGAAGAGTTCTTACTGCACTAATCACATACCAGTAGGTATAATTTACATTAATTCTAATAAGGTCTCAGGTATGCTCCCAAAGGAATGCTTTGTAACAGCATCAGTCCTATAGTTTAAAGAGAAATGGTCTAAAGCGTGCACACAAGTGTACATAATTTTTTTTATGAAGGTAGAGTCTTGCTATGTTTTCCAAACTGGTCTCAAACTTCTGGGTTTCTCAAGTGATCCTCCTGCCTCAGTCTCCCAAGTAGTTGAGATTACAAATATAGCAGAGGATTCTCTGTACTTTTAGGACAAAGGAAAGCATTGGGAACTTATTAAGTGGTTTTCATGCTGAGGAATCAAGACTGCCATTTTGAAGTGACACAGATTAGTCTTTTAACCAGAGACAGATAATGGACAAGAGACAGTGGATCTTTCTACCTTGTTTTAGGTCATAAGGTTCCTTCCAGTTTAGGTGACAAAAGTTATGTCATCTGTTAATTGAATTTCATGTCCTGCTTCAGGACAGATAATTTGTGAGGGTAAATTATTGTCAAGCACTGCCAATATATTGGCTGTCACTTTTTGTTACGGAGCTCAAGGTCAGTTTTCATTGAATATTTTATAGATTTAGACAGCTGGAGGCAGAAATAGGTAACCAAAACCTATTTTTAGAACAGAGGCCATATTTTAATTGTATGAAGAAATGTTATTTAATATACAGATGGCTGACCTTTTCCAAGATTGTGTTTTTGTTTCTTAGAGGAGGAAGCTGAATATGAACTGGCAGTTAAAAAACTTGTAAAACAAAATCAACTTGCTCATCTTTATTGTATATTTTTGCTCTACAGCCTTTCCACAAACTGTGTGTGGATTCATGCCCTAAACCAGATGATGAAGACTTGACTTCCTACCAAGGTAAAGTGGTCTCTTGTAAAATTTTCCCTCAACTTTTGCATAGTATTTACTTTTAAAATTTAGCAGTGATTTAGTTACTGTTTTATGATCGCTATGGAAAGTTGGTCAGAGAAAACCATAGACATCTGGCTAGTTGATTCAAAAATTTTATTTAACATCAGTAACTAACAAAAGATTGATAAGTACTGTGAAAGGGTGGGGGCTGAACAAAAATGAACTGGAAGATACATAGCAACAGAAAAATCACATTAGGAAATGCTTTCTCCAATAGAGAAAATATGAAATTTGGTTAAGGTTTGATTAGACAAGTATTAATACTTAGACTTTTAAGTCATCCTAGTCTATATTTTTGCCAGTATAAACCTTCAGTGGAACAAATTACTTGTGGTAATCATGGAATCTCCCTCGCACCTTTTAGTTGAAAAACTGTACAACAAATAGCACATAGCTGTTTTTCTTGGACACATTACTTGGGTATTATATACTTGGTAGGAGAGATTGTTCCTCTACTTACATTATTGGTTCTGTAGTGAGACTAATATTAAAAATTGTAGAAAAAAATAGCTGGGTGTGGTGATATACACCTATAGTCCCAGCTACTTGGGAGTTTGAGAATCACCTGGGCAGCATAACAAGACTGCATCTTATTTTTATTATACTAAGTTCTGGGGTACATGTGCAGAACATGCAGGTATGTTCTATGGTGGTTTGCTGCATCCATCCGTGTCATCTACATTAGGTATTTCTCCTGTTACCCTCCCCAATCCCTCAACCCCCTGCCGTCCCTCCCTTAACCTCCTCTCCTCCCGATAAGCCCCGGTGTGTGATGTTCCCCTCCCTGTGTCCTGTGTTATTGTTCAACACCCACTTATGAGTCAGAACAGGCAGTGTTTGGTTTTCTGAGAATGATGGTTTCTAGTTTCATCCATGTCCCTGCAAAGGACATAAACATCATTTTTTATGACTGCATAGTATTCCATGGTGTGTATGTGCCACATTTTCTTTATCCAGTCTGTAATTGATGGGCATTTGGGTTGGTTCCAAGTCTTTGCTAAACAGGGCCGCAATGAACATACATGGGCATGTCTTTATAATAGAATGATTTATAATCCTTTTGAGTATATACCCAGTAATGGGATAGCTGGGTCAAATGGTATTTCTAGGTCTATATCCTTGAGGAATTACCACACTGTCTTCCACAGTGGCTGGACTAACTTACACTCCTGCCAACAGTGTAAATGTGTTCCTATTTGTCCACATCCTCTCCAGCATCTGTTGTCTGCTGATTTTTTAATGATCGTCATTCTAACTGGCATGACATGGTATCTTTTTGCTTTGCATTTCTCTAATGACCAGTGATGAGCTTTTTTTCATGTTTGTTGGCTGCATAAATGTCTTATTTTGAGAAGCGTCTGTTCATATCCTTTGCCCACTTTTTCATGGGGTTGTATTGTCTTGTAAATTTGTTTAATTTTTTTCTGGATTCTGGATATTAGCCCTTTGTCAGATGGGTAGATTGCAAAATTTTTTCCCCATTCTGTTGGTTGCCAGTTCACTCTAATGATTGTTTCTTTCGCTGTGCAGAAGGTCTTTAAGTTTAATTACATCCCACTTGTCTATTTTGGCTTTTGTTGCCATTGCTTTTGGTGTTTTAATAATGAAGTTCTTGCCTATGCCTATATTCTGAATGGCATTGCCTAGGTTTTTTTCTAGGGTGTTTGTTTATGGTGTTAGGTCTTATGTTTAAATATTTAATCTATCTGGAGTTGATTGATTTGTGTATAAAGTGTAAGGAAGGTGCAGTTTCAGCTTTCTGCAGCTGGCTAGCCAGTTTTCCCGACACCATTTATTAAATAGAGAATCCTTTCCCCATTGCTTTTGTCAGGTTTGTGAAAGATCAGATGGTGGTTGTTGATGTGTGGTGTTACTTCTGAGGCCTCTCTTCTATTCCATTGGACAGAGGGAAAGCCTGTCTCCAAAAAAACAAAAAGATGATGCATATTAGGGTGAAAGAAAGATTCTTCAAATAATTCCCAATAAGATGTTGACAATGGGCAGAAAAAGATGTACAAAAAGAAAACCACAAGGTGGCTGGGCATGGTGGCTCACACCTGTAATCCCAGCACTTTGGGGGCCAATGTGGGTGGATCACCTGAGGTCCGGAGTTCAAGACCAGCCTGGCCAACATGGCAAAACCCTGTCTCTACTAAAAATACAAAAATTAGCCAGGTATGATGGCACACGCCTGTAATCCTGGCTACGTGGAATACCGAAGCAGGAGAATCACTTGAACCCAGGAGACAGAGGTTGTAGTGAGCTGAGATCGCACCACTACACTCTAGGCTGGGAGACACAGTGAGACTCCATCTCGAAAAGAAAAGACCAGAAGGAGGCATACTAAAATGGTGACAGTGGTTTCCTCTGGGTGTTTCCTTACTACTAATCTGCACATGTTCTTTTAACCCACGTTTCCTATGGTGAGACAGTATTATTTTTCTAAGGAGTGGGGGACAGGAGGGGAACAAAGTCAATAATAACTATAATATTTAAAAAACCCAAATCTGTCAGATTGAACATGATGTCTAGGCAAGAAATAAAAAATAAATAAAAACCCAAATCTGAAGCTAAAGCAAAAGCAGTCCAGTGTATGGCTGTCCCAGGCCAAGCCTTCTGCAGAGATTTAAGCTGCTCATGGCTCATGTGTTTATCACATTCAAGGTGATGGGCTTGGGGGACAGAGTTGGTGTCTCTGAGACTACATGGCCAGCACAGGCAGATGCAAGACAACTCTGCAGAAGAGTGAAGGAGAGAGAAGTCAAGTGGGGAGCTCAGCATGTTCGTTCATGCATTCATTTTCCCTACCACCTCCCTGAGGTCTTGGGGGCCCAGCCTTACCCTGTGATCTACCAGAAGGTGATCCTGGACAGGAAGGAGGCGCTGGACTCCGGGCAAGGATTCTAGTGGAAATAAAGAACAGGTTAGGGAGGAAGAGGGAAAGGAACGATTCAACTCTTCATCCAGGCCAGAGCTTGGCAAGGAATAGTCAGCTGCCCATTCTTCCTTCAAGAGGACCAGTGTCCATTCCATACCATTCTGCACCCCAAAAGGATTCTCTCCTAAGCCCCAGGAGAAAGAAACTCATAGCAGCTCCTCTCATTTCACTCAACAGAGTGTCTACCAGGCGCAACCACAATACAATAAGCTATCGACCTGCCTTATCTTCTATCCCCTCAGCAACCCTAGGAGCTGGTGTTATCATCATCCCCATTTCACTCATTCGACAAATATTTTCTGAGCACCTACTATGTGGTAGGTACTCTACAAGGTACTACAGGGTTACCTTAGCTCCCCACGACAACCTCATAAGCTGGTATTACTATTGTCCCCATTTTCCTCATTCAGGCATTGAATATTTATTGACCACCTATTATGAGCTAGACATGCTACCAAGAATTATATACTTGCATTATTTAATATCCTCATGGAATTCTATAAACACGGTATTACTATTATCTCCATTTCATTCATTCATCCAACAAATATTTCCTGAGCACCATCCATGTACCAAGCACCTTGCCTACAAATCTAAACAAACAGAAGTGGCCCCTGCCTGTATGGAGCTTGTGGTCCACTGCAGTAATCATCAGTAATACCTGCCAAGATGCTCTACTAATAGTTAGCTCTGTTCTAAGTGCTTTACGCAAATTACCCTATTTAATCTTCATCCCCACCTCACAAGGTAGGTTAAAGTATTATATCATCCCTATTTTGCAGTTAAAAGAAACTGGGGACCAGAGATGAAATGATTTGTTCAAGGTCCCACAGCTAAAAGTGGTGGAGACAGGATGTGAGCCCCAAAGAGTCAGGCTCTAGAGAGAGACATGCATCAAATGATTACACAAACAAATGCAAAATGCGACTTCTGGGCCTTGATATGTGTCCTAAAGGTAGAAAAATATTACCAATGAGACAAAGTCAGCACACGGGGGCTGATCTGGTGTACCAAGGTCAGAGAAGGCTCCCCTGAGGAAGATAGTCAAGCTGGTGCCTGAAAGATGAGTAGAGGAGAAATAAGTGATGAGGAAAGGCAAGGCGTTCCCAGCAGACAACAGCATGTGCAAAGGCCTGGTGGTAAAAGGAAGCATGGCAGACTCCAGGAACCAACAGGGGTCCTGAGCAATCTACACTGAAAGCTGTGCATAGTCTACACTGCAGGCCACATATTTTGGAATTCATTCTAAGGGCAAGGGAAAGTACTGAGAGACTCTAAGCAAGCTATCAAAGAACTTACTTCCCAGAGGCACAAAGATGAGCCCCAACTCAACTTACAGGCAAGGAAAGGGACTGACACAGAGTCCTAGGATGACAGACCAAGGCTGGCTTTCAATACAGATGCATTCAGGTCAAAATTCGGAAACACAAGCTTTAAGCAGGAGAGGGAAGAAAGGTCGCCATGTAGCAATGAGAGCTTTAGCCAAGGACTCCACTCAAAGTTCCAGCCTTGTGCAGAGATGATAAGGCATTTACAGAGCCCAATGAGGCAGCATACTCTCCTAAGTGGTTTTCCATCCAAGGCTGGATGTGCTTTTTAAAAAATACTGTACTGTATCCTGGCAGGGGGTGTAGTGGTTCACACCTGTAATCCCAGCACTTTGGGAAGCCAAGGCGGGTGGATCACTTGAGGTCAGGAGTTGGAAGACCAGCCTGGCCAACATGTCAAAACCCCATTTCTACTAAAAATACAAAAATTAGCTGAGAGTTGTGGCTCACGACTACCGTCCCAGCTACTCAGGAGGCTGAGGCAGGAGAATCACTTGAACCCAGGAGGCAGAGGTTGCAGTGAGCTGAGATCCCACCACTGCACTCCAGCCTGGAGTCCCTGTCTGTATCTGGGCCCTATCCCCATTAGGGATTCTGGTTAAGCTGGTTTGGGGTGCAACTAGGGCACTGAAACTTTTTGTTTTAAACGTCCACATTCTTCTTGGAAAAGTGGCTGGGCAGGAAATATGCAAGATAAGCCAAGAACATCTTGTCACACTGGACAACAAGGAAACTAAGCATAAACAGGATTGTTAGAAGGCCCAAGAGCCAACCACAAGTGGCACCGCAGGCTAAAAAAGGGACAATTTGAGCTCTGACAAGGAGAGTAAGTGCAATGAGCTGAAACGTACCATGTATGTTTGGTTTGTTTTTTTGAAACCAAATCTTGCTCTGTCTCCCAGGCTGGAGTGCAGTGGCGTGATCTTGGCTCACTGCAACCTCTGTCTCCTGGGTTCAAGTGATCCTCCTGCCTCGGCCTTCCAAGTAGCTGGGATTACAAGCATCAGCCAAGACACTAGGCTAATTTTTGTATTTTTAGTAGAGACAGGGTTTCACCCTGTTGGTAACCAGGCTGGTCTTGAACTCCTGACCTCAAGTGATCTACCCGCCTTGGCCTCCCAAAGTGCTGGGATTACAGGCGTGGCCACTGTGCCCAGCCGGTGATGCCTTTCGTTAAGATGGTAAACAGCATTTTTGGAGGAACAATATGAAATAAATCTTGGACATGCTGAATTTAGAATACTTTTAGACATGCAAGTAGAGATGTCCAGTAGGCAATTAGGTATTAGCAGATTGAGTTCTCAACAGCAGAAGTTGGGGTAGAGATGCAAATGTTGGATTTACCCATGAGTGAGGCCATGGACATGGCTGTGACTGCTTAGGGAAAGAAGAATGACAGAAGGGCCTAGGGCTGATTGATGGAAAGAGAATAAGCCAGCAAAAAAAAAAAAAAAGAGAGAGAGAGAGAGTGGTAGGAGGAAAATGAACAACATGTCATCTACCATTAAGCAAGAGGACAGAGCATCTCAAGAGTAAGAAGTCACTTTGCAGGTTGAGGTGTAGCTGAGGGAGCGGCGGGGTGGGGAGACATGGATTGTGTGTAATTCTCAGCAAATCAGTTGTTACTCCACCTCTTTCTGGCTGATTTAACAGAAAACCAATGCTTCTGTGAATGGCTGCGAGTTTTTATGTGCTGTCTTTTGAGGTGAGAAATCAAACCTGAGCTCTTCTTTCTCCTGATTCTCAGGAAGGAAGAATCCAGATGTGAGAACACTGATTGGGTGTGTCACCGGGCAGCATCACTGTTAAAAGGTTAGCACACAGATGCAAGCTCACTTTTCTCCTTCTTCCATGTGACTGAAGTGGTTGACAAGGTTGTCACTCCCTCCTGTACCCACCACTGTCAGGGATTGCCAGGGCCAAACCTACTGCTTGGGCAGGAGAGGCCAGGGCAGGTGTCCAAGGCCAGATCAGCAGTCAGCCAGGGCAAGTGGGCTCGCTCTGGTTACATGACCCTGGGCAACTGACAGAAAGGAGTGAAATGCGGGGAAGAGCTCGGTGTGTTTGAGACCTGGGGAGATGAAAAGGTTTCATCTCATGATCTGCTTTAGTTTGAAACAATTTAAGCTTAAATAACTAGATTCCAAAAAACCAGCATTTCCACATGAACCAGCTGGGCTCATTCCAGTCTTCTACCCTGGAGTTTGCTGCCCAAGTCCTAGTTAAGAATAAAATACACAATCCTTTTGTATTAAATATTTGCACTGATAAATGGAAAACAAATCTTTCTCCCATAGACCCTATAAACTAGAAAACAGTGGTTATAGATTGGAGACAATTCTGATATTCCAGGGATCCCTGACCAGAATAATATGAAATTACCCAAATTTCTCAATTACTAGTACCACACACATAAATTGCATCACACACACACACACACACACACACACACACACACACACACAGAGGCAGGCTTACCTACCTCTGAGAAAACTGCACAGATTCAACAAGAACAAATAGTAATTAATCTGTTCCTTACTGGCTAGTGAATCATGTTAACTAAAACAAAAACAAGTATTTTTAAATCCGCTACTGTCCCCCACCGAATATTTAAATCATGAAGTCTAAACTGAGAGAAAAGCAAATTAACACAGTCCTTTGGGAGGGAAATCTGGTGATACATGTTAGAAAACAATCCTGTTATCTGTTGCTTTTAAAAAAAAATGACAAAAAATAATTACAAAACAGTTTCATAAATCATAGTATATTCTTACAATGAATACTATGTAAACACTTTAAAAATGAGATGCTTGTGTGAGAACTAGCTTTGAAGGAGACAAAAGGTATTTACAAATTTTCTATTGAATGATAGCTAGTGTTTGTGGAACACCTATGTACTAGGGCTGTGCTGACTGATTGTACACCTGCTGTTTAATTTTATAATAACCTTACAAGGGAGGTGGCATACTAACCTCATTTAACAAATAAAATGGAAGCAGAGGCTAAGTTTATTATCTAGTATCCCTGAGAGAGGACACTGCAGAATCAGGATTTAAAACCATGAAACCTTGATTTCAGAACGTATACTTCCACTCACTGTGCCAGTTTGTCGTAAAGTATACATACTTTTGAATAATCATTATTTAATATGCATCAATGTTATACATTTAATATACAACAATGTACATAAAACATCAACGTTATGTATTTATGTAATATGCATCAATGTATGAGTTCACAGCCCTTATCACTAAGGATTTTTGGATTTCTTTTGCAAATTTTAAGAAAATGTTACGAATTAACAGTACAGATGATACAAATATACAGCAAAAGTAACAAGGCATGTCAATGTCTGAAAGTTTGGAGAACAAAACTCTCACCTTCTCAAAAGGCACTTTCTTCTTTATATGCAATACTACATGAAATTTTCACAACAATTACATATTACCTCAAAGTTTTTTCAAGAAAATAAAACACCCCCTTGAAACATTTTTCAAATAAAACAAGAGTAAAAGCACTATCTTAATGTGTACCCTCAGAAACTAGAAACATCCTTCTTATCTAACATAAAAGTACAGTTATCAACTTGATTAAATAGTCCTTAATCATTAAATTAATAACAATAAGAAAAAGAGATCATACTATACTGCCAATTGTTACAAGAGCTAGTATACATACACCATATATCATGATAAAGTCTCTTCAGACCCAAAATTAAAGGTGAAAAGAGAAAGAAAACAGGAAGAGATATGAGGCTTTTCCCTCAACTAATTTACTCTAATAGTATCTTTGTAATACACGTATTTAGAACAAAACAGTGCTACAATGAGCATCTAGGTTAAAACTTATCAGAGAGGCAACTCCAGAATAAACAGATACAGTATGCTCCTTGATGGAAAGACCTGCTGGTGAGAACTGACTCCTTCCCATATTCATCTATAAATTTAGCACAATTCTAATCATAATCTCAATGGGATTTGTCTTAAAACTCATCAAAATAATTCTAAAATTCACCAGAAACAGTAAATTTATGAGAATAGCTAAGAAAAATTTGAAAATGAGCATATTTGCCCTATCAGATATCAAACTTCTATATAAAGCCACAGGGGAGGGGAGGTAATGGAATAAACACAGACAGACCTGTCACTGGAACAGAACTGAGAATCCAGAAAGAGGCCTTATGGATGCAGGAAAACCTTGTGACATTTGAAATATGAACAGGTCAGTGAACTGACAGACAATAGCCTATCCATTTGGGAAAAAGTTAGATTCCTACCCTCACACTAGACACAAAAGGAAATTCCATACAAACTAAATGAGCTCAGTGTGAAAAAAAATTTTTTCATATAAAAATATATGAAAATTTTTTAAGATAATCTTCAAATGGTAGAGATTTTGCTAAACAATTTAAAAAAAAACCCAAAGCTATAAAGAACTGAAAGATTTCAAGTTGAATAATGAAGAATTTTTTTAAGTGAAAGATCTGACCACATAAGTTAAAACTTCTATATAAAGACACCATAAACAAAATTAAAAGACAAGTAACAAATGAGTAGAAAATACGTGTAACACATATAACAAATGATTAACCATTGTGATATCTAAAGAACTCCTATAAAGCAATAAGAAGAAAAGAGAAACAACCCAGAAGGGGGGAAAATGGGCAAAGGTATAAACAGGCAGTATCCAGAAGACAATGTAACCTAGTAAACTACAATCTAGGGGATTAAAGAAGTCATGTTTTTAAAAAAAAAAAAAAAAAAAAAAGTCATGTTTTTTAAAACTAACAAATTACACATATTTACATGATATCAGAATGGGAAATGCCCTTCTAAACTTGGATCTACAGACAAAAATTACCAAGAAAAATCATTAAAATTTTCAGAGACTTAAAAAGACCTTTGTACTAGCATTTGTCTAAATCAATGTGAAAAATTCTAAGATTTATCTAAGCAGGAGAAGAAACACAGTTAATAAAAACATGAAAACCTCATTATCAAACAAGGTGATTATAAATTTAAAAATACTTTTTTAAAATGTGAAAACCATTAAACGTCACTGATGCTTGGGGAAAATACAAATCAAAACAATGACATGACAGTTTTCATATATCATACTGGCAAATATCTAAAAAGTGAGAATGCCCAAAATTGGCAAGGGTACAGGGCACCCAATATTCTCTTACATTACTGGTGGAATTTTTAACATGGGAAAATAGTTGTGATATGTTTTTTGTTTGTTTGTTTTGAGACAGTCTCACTCTGTCCCCCATGCTGGAGTACAATGGCACAATCTTGGCTCGCTGCAACCTCCACCTCCCCAGTTCAAGCAATTCTCCTGCCTCAGCCCCCTCAAGGAGCTGGGATTAATTTTTGTATTTTTAGTAGAGATGGAGTTTCACTATGTTGGCCAAGGTGGTCTCAAACTCCTGACCTCGGATGATCCACCTACCTCAGCCATCCAAAATGCTGGGATTATGGCCAGTGCGCCCAGCCACAATATGTTAAGTGAGGAAAAGACATATTAAACATAAAGTAAGATCTCAACCATGTTCTAAAATAATAACTATGTTTTATGAGTACCTTTATGCCAGGAACCAGGACTGTTTACATGTACTAGTGTACTTCATATTCACAATAATCCTATGAGTTAACACTATTATTACCCTCATTTTATGGAGGAAGAAACTGAGACAAGAGATCAAGTGACGGAGCCAAGACTTCAACTCAGGTTGACTCTAGAGTCTCAGATCTTAACCACTAGCACAATGTACAGAAATTAATTAAAATCTTTAGGAGAGAGATCCAAGATGGCTGATGATTAGCAGCTCGGGCACGTACCTCCCAGTGAAAGCACAAAGAACGAGAGGACGCCACACTTTCAGACGAATATTAGTTGCTCACGGACCAGGAGATTCCCAGTGGAGGAGCTCCACGGGTCGCCAGGGCGACTCTTGTGGCCGGCGTGGCGGTTTTGCTGGTGCCTTAGCACGCCAGTTCTTGGTGCAGAGTCCGGAGATTCCCGGGCAGAAAAGCACCATCAATCTTAACACCGCTGTTTTGGCCGGCTCAGTGGATTGCTCAGATTTCGGCGCAGGGAATCAACAAGTTGGACGTCAGAGACCCAGTTAGAAAGTCAGTAATTATAAAGACGACAGACGGACAAATATATAATGAAGGGAAGAAACCAGCGTAAAAAGGTAGAGAATACTCAAAATCAGAATGCCTCTCCCTCTACAGGGGATCGCAATTCCTCATCAGTAACGGAACAAGGCTTAATAGATTACACGTGTGTTCCAATAACAGAAGCAGGTTTCAAAACGTGGGTGATAAGAAACTTCTGTGAATTAAAAGAACTTGTTCTAACCCAATGCAAAGAAACTAAGAACCTTGAAAAAAGGTTTGACGAAATGTTAAAGAGAATGGACAATTTAGAGAAGAATATAAGTGAATTGATGGAGCTGAAAAACACAACACGAGAACTTCGCAAAGCATGCACAAGTTTAAACAGTTGAATTGATCAAGCAGAAGGAAGGATATCAGAAGTCGAGGACCAGCTCAGTGAAATGAAACGAGAAGACAAGAATGCAGAAAAAAGGATGAAAAGGAATGAGCAAAGTCTCCAGGAAATATGGGACTATGTGAAAAGACCTAATTTACGTTTGATAGGTGTACCTGAATGTGATGAAGAGAATGAATCCAAGTTGGAAAATACTCTTCAGGATATCATTCAGGAAAATTTTCCCAACCTGGCAAGGCAGGGTAATATTCAACTCCAGGTAATACAGAGAACACCACAAAGATATTCTTCAAGAAGACCAACCCCAAGGCACATAATCGCCAGATTTATTAGGGTTGAAATGAAGGAGAAAATACTAAGGGCAGCCAGAGAGAAAGGTCAGGTTACCCATAAAGGGAAACCGATCAGACTTACAGCAGATCTCTCAGCAGAAACCCTACAAGCCAGAAAAGAGTGGGGACCAATATTTAACATCCTTAAAGAAAAGAACTTTCAACCCAGAATTTCCTATCCAGCCAAACTAAGCTTTATGAGCGAAGGAAAAATTAAATCTTTTGCGAACAAACAAGTACTTAGAGAGTTCACCACCACCAGGCCTGCTTTACAAGAGCTTCTGAAAGAAGCACTATACATATAAAGGAACAACCAATATCAGCCTTTCCAAAAATATATCAAAAAGCAAAGAACTTCAACACAATAAAAAATTTACATCAACTAATGGGCAAAACAGCCAGCTAGCATCAAATGCCGGTATTAAACTTATATATATTTTAATTGGATAAAAAGCCAAAACCCATCGGTATGCTGCATCCGGGCCCATCTTACATGCAACAATACACAAAGACTCAGAGAGAAGGAGGAAGATTTACCAATCAAACAGAGAGTAAAAATAAACTAATAAACAAAAAGCAGGAGATGCAATTCTCGCCTCTGATAAAGTAGACTTTAAAGCAACAAAGATCAAAAGAGGCGAGGAATGACATTACATAATGGCAAAAGGATCAATGCAACAAGAAGAGCTAATGATTCTATAGATCAACGAGATAGAAAATTAACAAGGATATTCAGAACTTGAACTCAGACCCGGAACAAGTAAACTTAATAAACATTTATAGAACTCTCCACTTCAAATACACAAAACATACATTACCACCTCACACCTATTCCACAGGTGACTATATAATTGGAAGTAAATCACTCCTCAGTAATCGTATAGCATTTCATAGGTTTAAATTAAATATTGGTTGGCTGTTTGTTTGTTATCTTCTTCCCTTATTCCTTCCTGACTACATCATTAAGTATAATTATCAGTATAAAAGAGGTTTTCAATACCCATTACTAAATTGCATTCTAGCCTGGGCAAGAAAGCAATACTCCCATTCTCTCTCCCTCTTTCTTTTCCTTCTCCCTCCTCCCCATTCTCTCTCTCTCTTTCTCTTCCTTTTTCCTCCTTCCTATTCTCTCTCTCTTTCTCTTGAAAAAAAAAAAAGAGAAAAAAAAAAAAAGCACCTAGGATCTGTTTAAAAAAAAAAAAAATCTTTAAACATAGTGAAGTATACCGTCTGCTTTAATTCCCTCTTTCGTCATAGATTTTCTACTACTTTACTTCTCAAATACAATGATTTTTAAAAGGATCAATAACCACAATACAGCAACAGTGTCCCTGAAATTCCCCTAGAGATGCTAACTACAAAATAAAACTTATAA
This sequence comes from Aotus nancymaae, assembly GCF_030222135.1. NCBI lineage: Eukaryota > Metazoa > Chordata > Mammalia > Primates > Aotidae > Aotus > Aotus nancymaae. The sequence goes on along the minus strand of NW_026988441.1, from coordinate 4,391,071 downwards.
ATCATAATCCAATAGCTTTAAATATTTTAGTACAGTAACATTTTTCTAAATGAATTTCATGTGGATCTATAACATAAGAAACAGATTAAAGCAGTATTTTATTCTATCAGTGTATTTTAAAGCTCAAATGTGGCTGAGTATGGTGGCTCATGGCTGTAATCACAGCACTTTGGGAGGCTGAGGCGGGCAGATCATTTGAGGTCAGGAGTTCGAGACCAGCCTGAACAAAATGGTGAAACCATGTCACTACTAAAAATACACACACACACACACACAAAATTAACCGGGCATGGTGGCCCATGCCTGGAGTCCCACCTACTCATGAGGCTGAGGCAGGAGAAATGCTTGAAGCTGGGAGGAGGTTGCAATGAGCCGAGATTGCACCACTGCATTCCAGCCTGGGTAACAGAGTGAGACTCCGTCTCAAAAAAACAAACAAACAAAAGACCTCTAATGTAGAACATGTATAATGAGAACAATAAAATTCTGATGAACACAATCTTTAAATTATTTATGATTAGGCAGTCATGTCAAATTTGTTTTGTTTTGATTGCATGGTATCAAGAAAAACCTGATTCACAAGGATGAGTGGATGATAAAGCATGTTTTGCAAATGATAAAGAATGTTTTCTGTGTGTATCTAAGAATTTAATTACACCTGTCCAGAAGTTTTAAAAGTAGAACATTTCTAAATTAATTCTGTAATAATGTTAAGGAATGTGAATACTTGGTAGTTGTAAACTTTTTGATAAAAAATAAAAACTTTACAATATGTACTAATGCTGATACATGAATACGGCAGTCACGTTATTGCATAATGCAATTAGCTCTGATAGTATTACATGTGCTTATATAATGCTTTTGGAGCAAACAAGCACCACCCTAATATTTCAAAATATCAATATAAAACTACAGTCTTACTAATCAATAACATTTTTATCCTTTCTGAGGAAGAAAAGAAAAAAACAATTTTAATTAAAAAATAAAATGGCTTTTTTTTTTTTCCCCCTGAGACAGAGTCTTGCTCTGTCACCCAGGCTGGAGTGCAGTGGCGTGATCTCGGCTCACTGCAACATCCACCTCTCGGGTTCAAGCGATTCTCCTGCCTCAGCCTCCCCAGTAGTAGCTGGGACTACAGGTACGTGCACCACGCCCAGCTAATTTTTGTATTTTTAATAGAGAAGGGATTTCACCATGTTGGCCAGGATGGTCTCAATCTCTTGACCTCATGATCCACCCACCTTGGCCTCCCAAACTGCTAGGATTATAGGCATGAGCCACCGCACCTGACCTGAGCCACCCCACCCAGCCTAAAAAATAAAATGGCACTTAAAAAGTTTCAAGTCTACAAAGTGAGAAACTCTATTCCAGGGATTGTGGTCCTGGGTATGAGCATTGTAGACAATCTACATTTTCTTCCTTTTGCTTATTTTCTCTCAAATATTCTAAATGCATTGCTTTTTTTTTTTTTTTTTTTTTTTTTTTTTGCTTTTTTACTTTTTATTTTATTTTGAGACGGAGTTTTGCTCTGTTGCCTAGGCTGGAGTACAGTGGTGTGATCTCAACTCACTGCAACCTCTGCATCCCAGGTTCAAAGCAATTTTCATGCCTCAGCTTCCCAGGTGGCGAGACTACAGGTGCATACACCACCATGCCTGGCTAAGTTTTGCATTTTTGGTAGAGATGGGGTTTCACCATGTTGGCCAGGCTGGTCCCGAACTCCTGACCTCAGGTGATCCACCTGCCTCAGTCTCCCAAAGTGCTGGGATTACAGGCGTGAGCCACCATGCCTGGCCAACTTTTTATTTTAAAACTACTATAATTACAAACCACGGGAATTTGCAAAAAAGTACACAGGGAGTTCACAAGTACGCTTGCCCAAATTCCTCCAATGTTACAACTTATGTGACTCTAGTACACTGTCACCATCAGGAAACTGACCTTGGTACAATCCCAAGTTTATTCAGGTTTCAACAGCTTTGTATGCAAAATGGGACTTGAGAATGCTAGGATTTGTATGCAATATGTGTGTGTGGTTGTATGAAATTTTATCACATTTGCCGCTTTGTATAATCACACCTGAGATAGAGAACTGTTCCATCCCTACACAGCTCCCTCATGCTACCACTTTATAACCACACCACCCCTCACTTCCCATTCCAAACTCCTAGCAACCACTAAATCTGTTCTCCATCTCTGCAATCTTGTTATTTCAATAATGTTACATAAATGCAATCATACAGTATGTAACTTTTGACTCTTTTTTTTTTGGAAACGGAGTCTTGCTCTGTCATCCAGGCTGGTTGGTGTGCCATGGCACAATCTTGGCTCACTGCAATTTCTACCTCCTGGGTTCAAGTGATTCTCCCACCTCAGCCTCTCAAGTAGCTGGGGTTACAGGCATGCGCCACCACGCCTGGCTTATTTATTTTTTATAGAGACACGGTTTTGTCATGTTGGTCAGGCTGTCTTGAACTGCTGACCTCAGGTGATCCACCCGCCTTGGCCTCACAAAGTGTTGGGATTATAGGTGTGAGCCACCATGCCCGGCTGTCACTCAGTATAACTGTCTTGAGATAAACTGGCAGTACAAATCAGTTGTCCTAATATATTAAAATTTAGCATGATATGCACTTGAGTGTATATAAACATTTATAACATTTTAAAGTTTAAAACATTAAAATGTGAATCAAAGGCATATGAAATCTGTTTCACTGACACAGAACAAGGATTCTGAGATACAAATTTTGAAAACTGGTAATCTAATACACGTCTAGTATAATCCATTACAGGTGGATTACCCCTTATCTGAACACTTTGGAGCAGAAATACTTTGGATTTGCAATTTTTTCAGATTTGGGAATATTACGTGCATTATATACTGGTTGAGCATCCCAAAACTGTGAGTGCCAATATGACACTCAAAGGAAATGCTCACCAGGAAATTTCAGAGTTTGGATTTCGGATTAGGGATCCTCAGCCTGCAGAAGCACTTTATAGAAGGCCCAGGGCTCAGTGCTATGTCTTATCAGTGTTTACAAGAACGCCTGGTTTTGCACTTTTTACAGGCAAGCTCTAGATTCCAGTTCTTTCCCAACCCAGTTGAGTATGTTACATTCCAATATGACCACTTGCTCTTCTTCTCGAATTACCACAGTCTGGTGCCCTTTCAAGTTCTTCCTAATGATCAAGGAAATGAACTCTTAAATTTCCAGATCTGTGTGGTACTTTAGGTAGCACCACACCTCAGGTCCAGTTCTCCCGTCTCTATGTGCAGCAGGTCCACATGACAAGGCCTCCCTCAGAAAGGGCTACCCCAACCCGGGGCAGATTCAAACAAACTCTTCCCCCTCTCCCTCCCTCCAGGTGCCTAGATTCCCTATCTCCTTCCTCCCTAGGCTAACTGGCTAAGTCTTCTGGATAGCTCACCTCCACTGCCTATCTGTTAGCTAACTGGGTGTGACAAAGTCCTCACACCTTCAGGTTTAGAAGGCAAACACTCCAGGAACGAACTTCTCAAACACCAATACCTTCACGGTAATTTCCCTGCCTTTCCGAAGAGTGCTCTAAACAGGTAAAAGCTATAATACAAACTCTACATATTTTTGTCATATAGATACCAAAAATGGCAGCATTTTTTTTGTTGCAGTTTTAAAAATCTGGTTGATATGGTTATTGCTCTAACAATATTAGATCTAAATGGAATTTGAAGTGGTAGTAAAAGGCTGGTTGTGGTGGCTCACAACCGTAATCCCAGCAGTTTGGGAGGCGAAAGGCCAAGGTGGGAGGATCGCTTGAGGCCAGGAGTTTGAGACCAGCCCAGGCAACAAAGTAAGACCTTGTCACTACAAAAAATATAAAAAATGAGCCAGGCGTGGTGGGGTGTGCACCTGCAGACCCAGCTACTTGGGAAGCTGAGGTGGCGGGATTACTTGATGTGGGGAGGTGGAGGGATTACTTGATGTGGGGAAGTTGAGGCTGCAATGAGCCATGAATGCACCACTGCATTCAGCCTGGGGAGACAGTGAGACAATATCTCAAAAAATAAAGAAAGGGAAAAAAAAAAGGAAAGGAAGGGAAAGAAGGGAAGGAAAGAAAAAGGAGAGGAGGGGAGGGAAGGAAAGGGAAGGAGAGGGAAGGACAGAGAGAAGGGAAAGGAAGAAAAAGGAAAGGGAAGATGGGAAGAAAGAAAGAAGGAAAGAAAGAAAGAGTAATGGTGAAGCGCTTGTACTCTTGAGCCAGACTGCCTGGGTTAGAATCAGGCCTCTGCCACTGTACTACCTGGATCAAGTGTTGGTCAGTTTGTGTGGCTCAGTTTACTCATCTGTAAAATGGCGATAAAAGCTACCTGCCTCATGGAACTTTTGTGAGACTTTAATATTATACGTAAAGCACTTAGACCACTGCCTAGCACATAGTATTATCTGTAAGTATTAACATTTATCTCTACTACAGTCCAGATTCACTTCTTTGTGATATTTCTCTATTCCTCTTGGACTCTTTTCAGCTTAACCTGCTTCTAAAATTTCCATACCAAGAAACAATGACAATGTTAAGAATTTTATTAAATTCATCTTGGTTAATCAAAACTACTCGAACAAATTCTCTTTTATGTCCTACCAGTTATTAACATTTCACTAAACATAAATGCAAGCATTTAAAGTACGGGAGTAATGGAATAAATGCCAAGCCAAAGCAGGCTATCTATGAGAACATATACATGACACTCCCCTGATAAAAAAAAAGGGGGGGGAGTAATAATACAGTCATATGGATGTTTGTCTGTGTCAAATGGCTCTGAAAAGTTTCACGGCGGCCTACTGACAGGGAGAACTGTCTGTTTGGGTGAAGGGATATGAAGACTTTTCACTGTACATGCCTTGTTATCTTTCAAATCTGAAGCAGCAAATGCCATTACCTACACAAGATTTAATTTTTAAAATGAGGGTACAGAGGTGACTCTAAATAAGGACTCTGGAAGCCAGGTGTCAAGTCTCAATTTGCTACTACCTGTGTTATTTTGGGCAAATTGCTTAACCTCTGAGTCTCAGACAAAGCAACGAGCAATAAATACTTATAGGTTCTTTTTTTTTTTTTTTTTTGAGACAGTCTCGCTCTTGTTGTCCAGGCTGGAGTGTAATGGTGCGATCTTGGCTCACTGCGGCCTTCACCTCCTGGGTTCAAGTGATTCTCCTGCCTCAGTCTCCCGAGTAGCTATTAGAGGCGCCTACCACCATGTCTGGCTTTTTTTTTTTTTTTTTTTTTTTGAGATGGAGTTTCACTCTTGTTGTCCAGGCTGGAGTGCAGTGGTGTGAACTCCACTCACTGCAGCCTCTGCCTCCAGGGTTCAGGTGATTCTCCTGCCTCAGCCTCAGGAGTAGCTGGGATTACAGGCACACACCACCACACCCAGGTAGTTCTTCATATTTTTAGTAGAGACAGGGTTTCACCATGTTGGGCAGGCTGGTCTCAAACTCCTGAGGGCAGGCTGGTCTCAAACTCCTGGCCTCAGGTGATCTGCTCACCTCAGCCTCCCAAAGTGCTGGGATTACAGATGCAAACCACCACACCTGGCCCTAGGTTCTAGTCTAAAAGTTTTATTATCTCATTGGGGTAGTAAATAGACAGTATTTTTTAAGATATGAGAGAGGTAGTAATCCAACATTTTGTAAAACAAGGCAACTTTTTTTGTGGACTTCATTTTCAAATACAGTGGACCCTTGAACAACACAGGTTTGAGCTGCATGGGCACATTTATATGTGGATCTTTTTCAATCAAATGCAGACCTGCATATATGGAGGCCCAACTTTTCACATACCCAGGATCTGCAGGGCCAACAGCAGGGACTTGAGTATGCCAGGATTTTGGTAGAAATAGGGGTCCTGGAACCAACTCCCTATCATCTATGTCCTATGCATATACCATAGGACAACCGGACTACTTTTACAGTGTTAAGAAATATGAATTTGTCAAGCCTATTAACCTTTCCAGATGATCTGTACTATTCTTACATAGAAACCTTTCTTAGAGGGGGTCTAATATATAGGAAATACCTACATACAATATTCTGCATATTAGGGCTGGGCGCGGTGGCTGATGCCGGTAATCCCAGCACTTTGGGAGGCTGAGGTGGGCAGATCACCTGAGGTCAGGAGTTCAAGACCAGCTTGGCCAACATGGTGAGACCCTGTCGCTACTAAAAACACAAAAATTAGCCGGGCATGGTGGTGGGTGCCTGTAATCCCAGCTACTTGGGAGACTGAGGCAAGAGAATTGCTTGAACCTGGGAGGCGGAGGTTCCAGTAAGTGGAGATTGCACCACTGCACTTCAGCCTGGGTGACAGAGCAAGACTCCATCGCAAAAAAGAGAGAATATACCGCATATTAGTTTCTCTTGCACAACTTCAAAAGTGTTTTAAATGAACACATCTTTATGCTATGCCACGAAGTCAGCAATAAAATACATTAGAACAATTAACGTTTAAACATATAAATGACTATATACAAGAAACTTATTATACTTACAGGCATTTATTATCAAACACTGAAAAAAAAAAGTAAAATATCCAATCAATGGTAACAGCTATAACTGAGGACAGACTTTATTTCAGGAACATATATGTAATCACTTTTCATCCTAACATTCATCTGGCAAAGTAGGTTTGTTTGTTTTTTGAGACAGGTTCTCTCTCTACTACCCAGGCTGGAGTGCAGTAGCACCATCATGGCTCACTCCACAGTGACCTCAGCCTCCCTGGCTCAAGTGATCCTCACACCTTGGCCTCCCAAGAAGCTGGAACTAAAGGCATGTACTACCATGCCCTATTAATTTTTGTATTTTTTGTAGAGACAGAGTTTTGCCCTGTTGCCCAGGCTGGTCTGAAACTCCTGAGCTCAAGAGATCTGCCATGTGTCAGCCTCCCAAAGTGCTGGGATTACAGGTGTGAGCCAGGCCCTAAGTAGGTGTAAAAATCCCTATTTAACATAAGAAATTGAGACACCATGAAGATAAGGCCACAAGTCTAAGAACTGGGAGAGCTGGAAGGCCCCCCCCAGATCCCTTAGATTTGGGCTCAGTATACCAAACCAAGGGGGCAGGGAGGGCTAACTTAATGTTAGCTGGCAGGCTGGTATAAGTTTGCAGCAGAATTTTCATTGATTTATGGGGAAATGGGGAAAAGTAAGGACATAAAAGTAAACTTTTTTTTTTTTTTTTGAGACGGAGTTTCACTCTTGTAGCCCAGCTGGAGTGCAAACGGCACCATCTCCACTTACTGCAACCTTTGCCTCCTGGGTTTAAGTGATTCTCCTGTTTCTGCCTTCGGAGTAGCTGGGATTACAGGTGCACAACACCATGCCCAGCTAATTTTATATTTTTAGTAGAGACAGGGTTTCATCATGTTAGCCAGGCTGGTCCAAAAGTAAAGTTTTCAACATAACTAAATGATTCCATTTAAAGATCTTTTATTCTGGCCAGGTGCAGTGGCTCATGCCTGTAATCCTAGCACTTTGGGAGGCCAAGGTGGGCAGATCACGAGGTCAAGAGATCAAGACCATCCTGGCTAACATGGTGAAACACCGTCTCTACTACAAATACAAAAATTAGCTGGGCGTGGTGACGCATGCCTGTAGTCTCAGCTAGTCAGGATGCTGAGGCAGGAGAATCACTCGAACCAAGGAGACGGAGGTTGCAGTGAGCCAAGATGGATCGTCCCACCGCACTCCAACCTGGCAACAGAGCAAGACTCCATCTCAAAAAAATAAAAAATAAAATTTGTTGTGAGAGAGTCTGTTCTTTCCAATTGAGTAAAAATATCCTTTTGTTAAATGAAATGGTGGTGACAGGAGACAGTGGTGTGATATTAGTTTTTATTGGCTGTCCCTGGTAGAAATAAAAAATCAGGCCAGGCACAGTGGCTCACAAGTTCAAGAGATCGAGACCGTCCTGGCCAACATGGTGAAACCCTGTCTCTACTAAAAATACAAAAATTAGCTGGGAGTAGTGGCACATACCTGTAATCCCAGATACTCAGGAAGCTGACACAGGAGAATCACTTGAACCCAGGAGGCAGAGCCTGCAGTGGGCTGAGTTCACTGCACTCCAGCCTGGTGAGAGAGCCAGACTCGGTCTCAAAAAAAAAAAAAAAAGCATTTCTATTGTAGCCTCCTAATTTTGGGAAAATATTTCTTTAGAAATCTAAAAGTCTGGCCCTTTACATCATTATGGCCCCAAAATAAAAGGGGACTTTACACAAAGATAACACATGCCCCTCAAGATTCTGTCTTTAACCTCTATCTTATTCTGTTTGGATTAGGACATTTGGGGATTGTGAAATAAAAATAAAGTTGAGTATAAGCAATCCAAAACCATGTGCTGACACTGGATCCTGGAAGAGGGCTTTCTTCAGAAACTTTTTCATCTGTTAACTTTTCTCTGGGCTCAAACTTTTTTTTTTTTTTTGAGACGGAGTTTCACTCTTGTTAGCTCTGCCTCCCAGGTTCAAGTGATTCTCCTGCCTCCGCTTCCCGAGTAGCTGAGATTACAGGTATGTACCACCACACCCAGCTAATTTTGTATTTTTAGTAGAGATGGGGTTTCTCCATGTTGGTCAGGCTGGTCTCAAACTCCTGACCTCAGATGATCCACCTGCCTCAGCTTCCCAAAGTACAGGGATCACAGGTGTAAGCCAGGTGGCTTCAAACTTTCTTATTTATTTGAGACAGAATTTCGCTCTTGTTGTCCAGACTGGAGTGCAATGGCGTGATCTTGGCTCACCACAACCTCCATCTCCCGGGTTCAAGCAATTCTCCTGCCTCAGCCTCCCGAGTATCTGGGATTATAGGCATGCACCACCATGCCCACTCACCTAATTTTGTATTCTCCATGGCTTTCTCCATGTTGGTCAGGCTGGTCTTGAACTCCCAACCTCAGCTGATCCACCCACCTCGGCCTCCCAAAGTGCTGGTATTACAAGCATTAGCCACCGCACCCAGCATGGGCTCAAACTTTCTTTTCCTAGGAGTCACATCTTTGAGTAGTACTGCTACATGGTAATCACTACTCAAAAGAAACTAATTTGAGGTGTCCAATAATCAGCTTTCATTTAAAGTCTCTTTCAGCTTGACAAAATAAAAACTTTCAATGTTTTGTCTACCTACTTCCAAAAGAAAATTAGTCTATATATGTATATATATGTGATTATATATGTATATATACATATGTGATTTTGATCAGCCTGTTTATAAACTATTTCCAAAATAAGTTGACCTCTAAATTCATTTATTAAATGAGTAGTTTATAAACTACTTGATTTTTGCAAGTAGTTTATAAACAGGCTGATCAAACTGAACAAATTTCTTAAAATAATTTCACTGTATAGATAACAAGTAAGTTATTTACTCTTCTTATTAGCATATCTTATTTCTACCTATCCTTTCACAAGCATCTAAGTTAAACTATTTTATGTCCACAGCTACATATGAAACAACACTTTCAGTCACAACATAATAAATTCACATTTAAAACTATAAAGAGATCCAGGTACCTTTAGTCTTACATGTACTTATATGTACTTTTAATATACTTCTTGATGTTTTATGATGCACAAACACGCAGCTCTTGCAGGATATATAACTACGAGAATATTTAGAGTGTATGCATATTAAACAGTTCAAAACTCTCTTCTTTAAAGAAAGTCAATTTTAAGAACTTAAGCAAACAGTAAAGTACTCCTTCCATGTCCCAATGTTAAAAGTTCCATTTATTTTAGACTACTTGTTTGAAAAAAAATTTTAAATTGATCATAATTCTGCTTAAATTCCCTATTAACCTAGGACCAATAGTTATTTTTAGTTCTTTTTTCTTAAATACTTGAAATGTGCTGCTGCATAATGTTTTCCTTATATATTTATTCATTCAACTAACTTCAGGTGGAAGGTACTTAGGAGTTTAAAAGTCCTTTCCCAAAGTGGAAATAACAAAAATTTTGCATAAAAGACACTGTTTCTCAAAGGGTATCTGAGAGGTTAATCAGCCTATTAACTTGGTTCAGAATAACCAACAACAAATGTGAGCTTTTTGTCACATCTATGTATTTTCCTCTGTAAACTAATACCTACATTTTAATTGCATTTTCAAAATGTTTCATTTGGCCATGTGATAATTATTTCCCCTGTAAAAAGCTACAGGAGGAGAGAGATCCAAGATGGCTGATCACTCACTAGCAGCTCGGGATTATAGCTCCCAGTGAAAGCAGAGAACGAGAGGATGCCACACTTTCAGACCAATTTTTGTTGCTCCCGGACCAGGAGATTCCCAGTGGAGGAGCCCCACGGGTTGCCAGTGCAACTCTTGTGGCCGGCGTGGCGGTTTTCCCAGCGCCTTAGTGCAGCAGTTCTTGGTGCAGAGTGAGCAGGACTGGGTCCCCTTTTGGCTGACGTTGTTTGGAGCTCCGGGAAGACGGAGTCGCCTATTCAGCTGATTGAAGGACAGACTCAAGAAGGGAGCTAGACCGGAGATTCCCGGGCAGAAAAGCACTATCAATCTTAACGCCACTGTTTTGGCCGGCGCAGTGGATTGCTCAGATTTCGGCGCTGGGAATCAACAAGTTGGATGTCCACTCAGAGACCTAATTTGAAAGTCAGTAATCACAAAGACGACAGATGGATAAATTTACAATGATAGGAAGAAACCAGCATAAAAAGGCTGAGAGTACCCAAAATCAGAATGCCTCTCCCTCTACAGAGGATCACAGTTCCTCATCAGCAACGGAACAAGGCCTGATGGAGAACGAGTGCGTTCCATTAACAGAAGTAGGCTTCAGAAGGTGGATGATAAGAAACTTCTGTGAATTAAAAGAACTTGTTCTAACCCAATGCCAAGAAACTAAGAACTTTGAAAAAAGGTTTGACAAAATGCTAACGAGAATGGACAATTTAGAGAGGAATATAAATGAATTGATGGAGCTGAAAAACACAACACAAGAACTTCGCAAAGTATGCACAAGTTTAAACAGTCGAATTGATCAAGCAGAAGAAAGGATACCAGAGGTCGAAGACCAACTTAATGAAATAAAACGAGAAGTCAAGATTAGAGAAAAAAGGATAAAAAGGAATGAGCAAAGTCTCCAAGAAATACGGGACTATGTGAAACGACCTAATCTATGTTTGATAGGAGTACCTGAATGTGACGAAGAGAATGAATCCAAGCTGGAAAATACTCTTCAGCATATTATTCAGGAAAACTTTCCCAACCTAGTAAGGCAGGACAATATTCAACTCCAGGTAATACAGAGAACACCACAAAGATATTCCTCAAGAAGACCAACCCCAAGGCACATAATCGTCAGATTCATTAGGGTTGAAATGAAGGAGAAAATACTAAGAGCAGCCAGAGAGAAAGGTCAGGTTACTCACAAAGGGAAGCCTATCAGACTTGGAGCAGATCTCTCAGCAGAAACCCTACAAGCCAGAAAAGAGTGGGTGCCAAAATTCAACATCCTTAAAGAAAAGAACTTTCAACCCAGAATTTCATATCCAGCCAAACTAAGCTTCACAAGTGAAGGAAAAATAAAATCTTTTGCGAACAAGCAAGTACTTAGAGATTTCACCATCACCAGGCCTGCTTTACAAGAGCTTCTGAAAGAAGCACTACACATATAAAAGAATAACCAGTATCAGCCTTTCCAAAAAATATCAAAAAGTAAAGAGCATTAACATAATGAAGAACTTACATCAACCAATGGGTAAAACAGCCAGCTAGCATCAAATGGCAGTATTAAACTCATATATATTATTAACTGGATAAAAAGCCAAAATCCATCAGTATGCTGTATCCAGACCCATCTCACATGTAACGATACACAAAGACTCAAAACAAAGGGAGGGAGGAAGATTTACCAACCAAACGGAGAGCAAAAATAAATAAATAAATAAAAAGCAGGAGTTGCAATTCTCACCTCTGATAAAATAGACTTTAAAGCAACAAAGATCAAAAGAGGCAAAGAAGGACATTACATAAAGGTAAAAGGATTAATGCAACAAGAAGAGCTAACGATCCTAAATATACATGCACCCAATACAGAAACACCCAGATACATAAGACAAGTTCTTAATGACTTATAAAGAGACTTCCTCCCACACAATAATAGTGGGAGACTGTAACATCACATTGTCAATATTAGACTGATCAACGAGATAGAAAATTAACAAGGATATCCAGGACTTGAACTCAGACCCGGAACAAGTAAACTTAATAAATATTTATAGAACTCTCCACTTCAAAGACACAAAACATACATTCTTATCAGTACCATATCACACCTATTCCAAAAGTGACTACATAATTGGAAGTAAATCACTCCTCAATAACTGCATAGCATTTCATAGGTTTAAATGAAATATTGGTTGGCTGCTTGTTATTTTCTTCCCTTATTCCTTCCTGTCTCCATTGTTAAGCACAATTATTGGCATAAAAGAGGTTTTCAATTCCCATTTTTAGACTGCATTCTAGCCTGGGCAATAAAGCAATACTCCCGTTCTCTCTCCCTCTCTCTTTTTCTTCCTCAAAAAAAAAAAAAAAAAAAAAAAAAAAAAAGCTACAGGATTTTGGTTTAAGAGCAAATGAGATAGAGTATCTGGTCCATGATGAGAAGGTTAAGTGGAAAGATCCGCACGCTGCAGCTTGTAACCAATAACAAGACAAACTCCAATGCTACCTTGTTCATGTAATCAACAATATGTGAGTCGAAATAAACTAGTGAGCTATACATTTCTGTCTACATACCAATTTACCAATCAACAGGAGGGGAAGAAATTGCTCAAATGTGACTACTGTTAAACATGTTAACAAACATCTAAATATTAGACATAGTCTCTATTAAAATCGTAACCTATCAATTCTGAAATCATTCCTTCGACTTGTTTTTAATCCCCCCCAAAACAAACAAACAAAAAAAGCAGCCACCTTTAAAATGTAAATTCCTCCCTTTTTCAAAGTAACTTGCCTAGGAAAATTTAATGCGTTAAAATAAAACGTAACAGACCAATTACAACATAAAAAAAAAACCATAATGATCAGTAACACAAACCAATCGCTCAAGTTTAGCAAAGCGTGTGCTTTTAATCTGTTGTGGGTATCCTATTATATTAACCAACAACGTTTAAAAGTCATCCCAATGCCTAAAACACCACCATACACATAACATACTTGCCCCTTTACTCCAATGAAGCTTAAACTCAGACCCAAACTCAGACTATTTCCTCCTCCCGGCACACTGAAATATACGAGGGGAAACCCAAGAAATCAAATATGTTAAGTGTCAGTATCTTCTTTCAGAGTAGGGTCAAATTCAAATTCATGTTTGCCCGCAAATGTCACCGTCCCAGTAAGTTTACAAATTCTCACTAGCGCTGGAGTACAGAGCCCTGACCGCGGAAACACCTGTCCTAGCACCAGGAAGACACGGGGAAACGCAAACCCCCTGAGTCTGCGCCAGCCCCAAAGCCTCGACTGCAGCGATGGGGGGACAAGAGGTGGCCGCTGGCCTCGCGGGTGCGGCGGACAGGGTCCCACACACCCTGCCTGCCTCCTAAGAACCAGAAAACCTGTCAGGCCAGCCGGGACCCACCCTCCTCAGACCCTCCTGCTCCAGCCCAGCACGGCCCCCGCCCGCCCAACTGCACCCCGACCATCCCAGCCTCCCAGCTGTACTCTGTCACTTCACCCCTCCCTGGCGGCCTCGAGGCCCCGCCACCTTCGCAGCGCGGCCTGGGCTCGGGCCGCCCCTGGGGCAGGAGTGCCCAGCTGCAGCCCCCCACCCGCCCCGGCCCCGACCCGGACACCGTCCGTTCCCCCGCGGCCCGGTCCCCGCCGCCCCCAGGCCCGAGTTCCAGCCTCGCGCTACCCACCCCCAGCCTCTGCCCTCGCCCCGCGCGGCCGCTCCCGGCCCACTCCCCAACTTCCGGCTACCTGGAGGCAAGGGCGGCGGAGCACTTCACCTAGGGCTCCAGGTTGCAGAGGGCCCGGTGCTCGAGGTCCCGCTCCTTCTCCCGCTCCACATGGTCGGCGTAGATGGAGAGCAGGATCCGCACACAGAGTAATAGGCCACCCGCTCCCACGGCGACACCGACACTCTCCGCAGGACGGGCGCCGCCATCTTCCCTCCTCTGCTGCCACCGCCTCCTTCCGCCTCCACCTCAGCCGCTGCCGCCCGTCGGGGCCCGACCCAGCCGCCACCGCCGACGCCGCCGCCGACGCCGCGCCCCATAGGCTCGGTCGCTGGCTTCGGGCCCAGCCCCACAGGCGCGTGGCCCAAGGGCCCCGAAAGGAGTGACGCGGGCGGAGGGGAAAAGGCGTTTGCGGGAGCGGAAGGAAGACGCCGCGGACGCCACTGCCTACGCTACCCGCCGGCGGAGACTGAGGCGGCACGTAGCGGCCCGCATGAAGGGCGGGGCCCGGGATGAGGGGCGGGACCGGGCAGGAGGGACTTAGGGGAGCCGTTGCCAGTAACACGTTGCAAGGATCCCACTGTGGGTGACTGGGTGAGCCCTCGGCCGGCCCCTCCCTTTGGGGATGGCAATCTGTTGCCATCCTTTTTCCCTTTTTCGTCATTATCACTTCATATTTCTTACCCAATCCAAATCTCTCCTGGCCAATGCTTGGGGCTCCTGAGCCACCCTCCTATGTCCTGATCTTCCCACCACCACCTCCGGGAACTTTGTGTTCAACCTGGGCAAAATCTTTTTTTTTTTTTTAGTGTACAAAACTATGTTTTAAATTTTTAAACTATTTTTAAAAAATGACTTATGGGCTGGGTGCGGTGGTTCACGCCTGCAATCCCAACACTTTGGGAGGCCGAGACAGGTGGATCACTTGAGGTCAGGAGTTTGAGACCTAGCCTGGCCTACATGATGAAACCCCCGTCTCTACTAAAAATAAAAATAAAAAATTAGCCAGGCATGGTGGTGCATGCCTGTAATCCCAGCTACTTGGGAGGCTGAGGCACGAGAATAACTTGCACCTGGGAGGCGGAGGTTGCAGTGAGCCGAGATCGCGCCACTGCACTCCATCCAGGGCCATAGAGTGAGAGTCTCAAAAAAACAACAAAACAAAAAACAAATTTACGAATGCCTTGCTTCTCTGTAAGTTGAATTTGAGGTGGCTTACCATAATTCATATAATATAGAAAAATATAGATGAGCTAATGAAATCAGTACCAAGAAAAGGAAAAGTCAGGCCCAAGATCGGTGGCTCATGCCTGTAATCCTAGCACTTTGGGAGACAGAGGCAGGCAGATCACCTGAGTTCGGGAGTTCAAGACCAGTCTGACCAACATGGAGAAACCCTGTCTCTACTAAAAATACAAAATTAGTCAGGTGTGGCGGTGCATGACTGTGATCCCAGCTGCTACTCGAGAGGCTGAGGCAGGAGAATCCCTTGAACCTGGCAGGCGGAGTTTGCGGTCAGCCGAGATCACTCCACTCCAGCCTGGGCAACAAAAGGGAAACTCCATCTTGTTTCCAAAAAAAAAAAAAAAAAAGAGAGAGAGAGAAAAAATAGAATAAAATGAAAGGCCAAGAATAAAAACACAGATAAGCAGGTTATAGAAGCTTACACAATTATTAAAATTGGGTCATACATTTGGCTCTGAGCTTCCTCGTGGCCAAAACTAAAAGGAAGAAACATGTATGTGCTTTTCTCACTGTCTCTAAGAAGAAACACAATGTTCTTGGAGACTCTCAGTGCTTCCCTAGTTCAGCTTTCCATTTTTCAGGGGCTTTATATAGTGATTTTGAGTAATAAGCAATATCTTTCTATTCGTTACCTATTGTTGGGTAAAAATCGCCCCAAGTTTAGCAGCTTAATAAACAATAAACTTTGTTTTTTCCTCACAGTTTCAGTGGGCTAGGAATCTGGGTGAGGTTAGCTGTGTCCTCTGGCTCAGGCTTTCAAGGCCCTTAACAACTTCCATGTCAAGCTTTATCGCCCTGTACTAAGTCCCTATCTCCCCCACCAGCAGGACAGGGTGGGGGGTGGGAGATGCTCAGAGGACAGTAAGCAAGTCTGATTCATTCGTGTTACCTGAACTTAGTCCAGGGCCAACGTGGCACAAGGAGACCTCAGGAAATAAATTTAACAAATGAACCAACACACACAGATGAACAGAAGTGGCCCAGGATGAGACTTAACAGTGACCTCACAGAGGTCACTTGAAAGTGTTAAGAGCCTTGAAAGCTCAATTTCAATCACTGCCAGCCAGGGTGTCAGGAAAAAAAAAAATCAACAGGGGCTGCTATGTGCCATGCATCACCTCAGTTTGTTCATCTGTAAAGTGAGGGCAATAACAGCAATGCCTGCCTCACAGGATTTATGTGAAGTCAAATTGAATTAACAACACCCCAAAGAATTCAGAACAGGTTCTGGTACATAGTATGTGTTCAACAAACGGTTATTATTCTCATTTCAACTCTCATAATACTAGTAGTGTAAAAGGCAAGATATATGTTATATATGATTTGGGTACTAGTGTAATTCTTTTTTTTTGAGATGGAGTCTCACTCTGTCACCCAGGCTGGAGTGCAGTGGCATGATCTTGGTTCACTGTAACCAAGATCACTGTAACCTCCACCTCCTGGGTTCAGGTGATTCTCCTGCCTCACCCCGCTAGGTAGCTGGGATTATAGGCATGCGCCACCACACCTGGCTAATTTTTGTATTTTTAGTAGAGATGGTGTTTCATCATATTGGCCAGGCTGGTCTTGAACTCCTGACCTCAAGTGATCCCAAAGTGCTGGGATTACAGGCACCAGTCACGGTGCCTGGCCTTGTAATTCTACTTAGATGAAGATCTTAAGGCCCAGTGATGTCACTTCCCTGGACTGCCTGACTCTACAGCAGGGGTTGTAAACTTTTCCTGTAAAGGGCCAGATAGCAAATATTTTAGGCTTTGTGGGCCATAGAGTCTCTATGGCAGCTGTGCTGTTGTATGTTGAAAGCAGCCATAGATAAATGGTAAACAAGTGAGGGTGGCTGTATAATCTGAAAGGAAGGCATCATGGTTTCCTGTTACGGGGAAAGAAATGGGCTAGAAGGTGCATGGGGTTCCTCTCACATCGTCAACCACCATAGAACTCCACATCCTGGGGCTCTCTGCACATCTCAGAGAGCACAGGGTGGGTGAGGCAGAGAGCACAGGGTGGGTTGGTGGGTGGGGGGACGGGGGTGCAGAGGTGGGAAACGGGAAAGTGTACCTGGCAGGAAACAGCAGTGCAAACTCTGAGACTGAGGGAGAAAGCAGACGGGGCAAGTGGAGGAGAGGTGAGAGGGAGAGGCAAGTTCGGCTTGTCTTTGGTTCTGAGCACTGCAGAAACCATGGAGGATATTTGAGCAAAAGAGGGATACTGATCAGCCCTTTATTCATGCAGCAAACATTTCCTGACGCCTCCTTGGAGCTGGCGGGCCCTGCGCAGGGCGGTGGGGCAATGCGGCTGAGTCAGCCCCCGTCCCTGCCCTCGATGGGCTCCCTGTCTGATGGCAGAGGCGGGCAGGGACACTGGCAAGTCAAGACCCGGAGGGATACGTGCCACCGTGGGGCTTAGGAGGGACACAGGGGAGGCCCGAGGTGGGGCTTCTAAGTCAGCACGCTGTGTCATGGAATGCTTCCTGAAGGAGGTAGTGTTTAAACCGGGAGCTGGAGATGAGTAAGAATGAGCACAGGAAAGGGTGAGATGGGGACAAACGTGTGAGGCAGAGAGAACGGCAGGCACAGAGGCCTGCAGGCACGGGAGCCCCGAGTCCCTGCGAGCTTTGCCGCTTCTCCTCGTGCAGGATGGTGGAGGGGTGGCCAGCCCTCCATAAAGCACTGGAATTCTGGCGGTGATGGGGTGCTAGGGAGGGTTAGAGCCGACAGGGCCAGCTCTGGGTGTCAGAAAGATGCCTCTGGGGCCGTGTCCAGGAAAGACTGGAGTAGGGAGGATTCATTAGCCGGGAGCCCAGGGAGAGGCCTGGGACAGAGGTCCCGGGGTGGATCTGGTAGCCAAAACTGGGGCCATGGCAAGGGTGTCAGGATGCTGAGAACAGACATGAGGGCTATTTAAGAAGTTTTCACCAAGAGCTGGGAACCCTACTCAAAGCTGAGGGTGTGTTTCCTAAAAGTGAAGAGCCCTACATTTACTCAAAGGCGGTGTAAATCCAAGAGAAGTTTCTCCCAAGCAGACTGAACAAAAATAAAGATGTAGGCCTGGCACAGTGGCTCACGCCTGTAATCCCAGCACTTTGGGAGGCCGAGGCGGGCAGATCACGAGGTCAGGAGTTTGAGACCAGCCTGGCCAACGTGGCGAAACCCCATCTCTATTAAAAATACGAAAAATTAGCCAGGACTAGTGGCGCGCACCTGTAATCCCAGCTACTCTGGAGGCTGAGGCAGGATAATCGCGTCAACCTAGGAGGTGGAGGTTGTGGTGAGCAGAGATCACACCATTGCACTCCAGCCTGGGCAGCAGAGCAAGACTCCATCTCAAAAATAAAATAAAACAAAAATAAAGATGTTCGCCACATATGCAGGTGGCCATGGTAAAGCCGGGAGATCCTTTTGCTGAAGGAGTAGGGCTTAGTAAATATGAAGGCCAGGGGCAGGGAGTTGCTGAGGCCGGAGGCCCAGGTGAACACAGATGGTCCTTTAGCTGAACAGGAGGCCTTAGTCTTCATGGGGACAAAGGGACTTTTACTGCGGCCTATAGCCTCAGCAAACTCAGCCCCTACATAAACACAGCTAAGGGTGGCAGTGGAGCTGTGAAACGCCAGTGTCCCATCCCATCGGGTCAGAAGCATCCTGCAGGGATTTGGAGTCCAGTCTCAGAAAGACCGGCTTCCCCGTCTTCCACCTGTGCGCTCTCCCAGGGCTGAGTAATTGGAGAGCGCTGTCAGGTCTGAGGAGGTGGAGACATCGAGTGCAGAGATTCTGGAGAAAAGCAGAGATTCTGAGCAGGCTCTGAGATAACCTTCCTCCTTCAGCCTGTTTTCTTAGAGCCCCTGCCGCATGCCAGGTAGCAGATGTGGCACCAGGGATTCAGCAACGAGATAAACAAGGCCCCTGCCCCCGCGAGCCGCAGTTCCAGTGAGAGACATCTCTTCCTTCCACAGAGGTTTACTGAGCACCTCCTGTGTGCCAGGGCACAGGGGCAGATAAAGCCGGTGAAAATCCCTGCACTGTCAGGGTTCACACTTAAGTTGTGGGAGACAGATGAGGCAAGACGTAAGAGTAAGAAAGTAAATAAATAAAAGATGAGACACATCCGACAGTGATTAATGTCACAGAGAGGAAAAAAAGCAGCCGTAATAATAAACAATGAAGCAAACACATAAAGCAATTATAGATTAAAATAAGGTGTAGGAAGGTAACCCACAAAGGAGCTGAGATAGAAACTGGAAGGGAATGTCAGCTCTAGAGAAGGTGGTCAGGAGATGACGTTTAAGCTGAAATCTGAAGGAAGATCACAGGCAGAGTGGTGGGAAGCGTGTCCCAGGCAGAAAGAACAGCAAACGCCAATCTCTAAGGTGGGAAGGCACCTCCCATGTCGAGAAAATGGAAGAAGTTCAAGGGGGCAGAGGCACGGTACACAATGGGGTGATGAGGTTGGAAGGATGGACAGAAGCCAGACACCGAGTGCCTTGGAGGCATTTGGGTTTTATTATAATTGCAGTGGGGACTCACAGATGGGTTTTAAGCAGGTTTTAACATGATGCTGTTTTAAGAAGACGTTGGCTGCAGAGTAGAGAATGGACTTAGCATGGTGAGGGCGGGAGGGGCTGGGGGCCGAGGCTGGAAGCAGCAAGACCAGTTAGGATGCTGCTGCATCTGTGCAGGTGAGGGATAAGGGTGACCTGGAAGAGGGTGACTGAGAGGGGACTCGTGGGTGGATTCTTTATCGTGTATTTTGGAGCGGAGTGACAGGAGCTGCCAACATGGGAGGTGAGAGCGAGGGAGGAATCAAAGACGCTCCCAGCTTTGACCCAAGCACCTAGGGAGAGGATGCCAACTTAGAGGAGACACAGGGGGAAGGCTGGGGCACACCGTGGAGCTTAAATAGAAATAAATGGGAGGGCATAGAAGTGGGATGGGCGGCGGGGATGTTCACTGTCCATCAGCCGAGCATCAGGGGCCCCCAGGTTTGCACACAGAGGCTGCCTGGCACAAAGCACTTTTCAGTGCTGGCTCGGAAACATCTGCGAGACGTCTGAGAGCTGCCACCAAGCTAACTCAATCGGAGCCGGCGCATTTGAGGAGGCACCTGCGAGCGTTACTGGGAGAGAGTCTGGATAATCAGTGACACACATGAGATCAGAAGCAGGGAGGCATCAAGTCAGGCTGGCTGAGGTTGAAATCCCAGCCCTTCCACGCCACGTTAGACAACTGACCTCATTTCTCTCCATTTCACCACCTGTAAAATGGGTGTCCTTGTGTCTCATGGGGCTGATGGGAGAATTAAGTGAGACACGCCACACAGTAGGCACTAGGAAAGTTCCCAGCGAAGAGCCCATCAGGACCCGAGGGAAGACAGAGGTGGGGGTCCGTCCGCTCATTCCATGAGCACTCACTGCGTGCACACTCAACCCAGGCTGTTCTAGGAGCTGGGACCCATCAAGAAATGAGGCAAACAGAACTCTCCGCCCTCGCTGACATGGAAACAGATTTGCAGACAGAGTGGTGTGGTGTTTAACAGCCAAATGATCTGGATTCGAGGCCTGGCTCTGCCACTTGCCCAAGGTACTTGTCTTAGGCTTGCTTTCTTCATTTATAACATAGTACTAATGAGAGTACATGGTGAAACACCATCTCTACCAAAAATACAAAAGAAAAAAAATTAGCCAGGTGTGGTGGCAGGCACCCGTAATCCCAGCTACTCGGGAGGCTGAAGCAGGAGAATTGCTTGAACCCGGGAGGCAGAGGTTGCAGTGAGCTGAGACTGCACCAGTGTACTTCAGCCTGGGCGACAGAGTGAGACTCCATCTTAAAATAAAATAATAAATAAATATTGGTGGAATAAGTGGAATTAGGGTTGGTAAAAATGAATGTTGAAGCTTTTTTCACATCACACACACAAAATTAGCCTGAAGTGAATCAAAAACCTAAAAGCAAAAGTGGAAACTAGAATGCTTGTACAACTGTGCTCTTCGATACGGTAACCACTAGCCACATGTGGCTACTGAGCACTTGAAATGTCCTACATTTAGTAAGAAAATAATATAAAAATCTAATTAATTAATATTTAATATTGATTACATGTTCATAGGATGTTACTTTGGATGTATCGGGTCAAATAAAATATTATTGAAAGTAATTTCACCTGTTTCTTTTATTTATTTTCTTTTTTTTCTTTATTTCCCTTGAACAGATTATCTACATGAAGCAATTTATTTTCTTTCTTTTTTTTTTTTTTTTTTCACCCATTTCTTGTTGCTTTTTTGTTGTGGCTTCTAAAAAATTTAACATGACATATGTGGCTTACATTGTATTTCTCCTGAACAGTGCTGCTCTAGAAGAAAAATTAGATGATATCTATGGGTATGCAATAATTGCTTAGAATACATTCAAAGTATCAAATATGAAAGAAAATATATAAATGGGACTTCACCGAAAATGAAAACATCTCTGTTCATCAAAACACATGATTAAGAAAATGAAAAGGCTAGCCACATCTGGGAGAGAATTTATACATGTAATATATAATATATGCCTTAAAAAAGGCTTGAGGGATCCTTCTGCCTCAGTCTGCCGAGTAGCTAGGATTACAGACATGTGGCAGCATACCTGACTAATTTTTGTTGTGTAGAGGCAGGGGCTCATTATGTTACCCAGGTTGGTCTTGAACTCCTGGCTTCGAGTGATCCTTCCACCTTGGCTTCCCAAAGTGCTGGAATTAGAGGCATGAGCCACTGTGTCTGGACCCCAATTTCAATCATGGGCAAAAAGACTTGATTATATATTTCACAAGAGGAAAGGTCCAAATGCCAGTGAGTACATGAAAAGGTGCTGAACACCACTGACATCAGGAGATAAAAATTGAAGTCACCATGAGATGCCCTATCACATCAGCATTTGAATGGCTAAAATTACAAAGCTCAAGTGCACCAAATGCTGGAGAGGATGTGGAGGAACTGGAAATCTCATATATTTCCAGTGGAGATGTAAATAGTACAACCATTTTGAAAAAAAAAAAAGTGGGAGTTTTGTACACAGTTTCACACACTATATCCACCCTATGGCCCAACAATTCTACTGCCAGGTACTCACTATATCCACACTATGGCCCAACAATTCTACTGTCAGGTACTCACTATATCCACACTATGGCCCAACAATTCTACTGTCAGGTACTCACTATATCCACACTATGGCCCAACAATTCTACTGTCAGGTACTCACTATATCCACACTATGGCCCAACAATTCTACTGTCAGGTACTCACTATATCCACACTATGGCCCAACAATTCTACTGTCAGGTACTCACTATATCCACACTATGGCCCAACAATTCTACTGTCAGGTACTCACTATATCCACACTATGGCCCAACAATTCTACTGTCAGGTACTCACTATATCCACACTATGGCCCAACAATTCTACTGTCAGGTACTCACTATATCCACACTATGGCCCAACAATTCTACTGTCAGGTACTCACTATATCCACACTATGGCCCAACAATTCTACTGTCAGGTACTCACTATATCCACACTATGGCCCAACAATTCTACTGTCAGGTACTCACTATATCCACACTATGGCCCAACAATTCTACTGCCAGGTACTCACTATATCCACACTATGGCCCAACAATTCTACTGTCAGGTACTCACTATATCCACACTATGGCCCAACAATTCTACTGTCAGGTACTCACTATATCCACACTATGGCCCAACAATTCTACTGTCAGGTACTCACTATATCCACACTATGGCCCAACAATTCTACTGTCAGGTACTCACTATATCCACACTATGGCCCAACAATTCTACTGTCAGGTACTCACTATATCCACACTATGGCCCAACAATTCTACTGCCAGGTACTCACTATATCCACACTATGGTCCAACAATTCTACTGTCAGGTACTCACTATATCCACACTATGGCCCAACAATTCTACTGCCAGGTACTCACTATATCCACACTATGGCCCAACAATTCTACTGTCAGGTACTCACTATATCCACACTATGGCCCAACAATTCTACTGTCAGGTACTCACTATATCCACACTATGGTCCAACAGTTCTACTGCCAGGTACTCACTATATCCACACCATGGCCCAACAGTTCTACTGTCAGGTACTCACTATATCCACACCATGGCCCAACAGTTCTACTGTCAGGTACTCACTATATCCACACCATGGTCCAACAATCCTACTGTCAGGTACTCACTATATCCACACCATGGCCCAACAATTCTACTGCCAGGTACTCACTATATCCACACCATGGCCCAACAATT
The DNA here is from genome assembly GCF_030222135.1 of Aotus nancymaae. Lineage (NCBI taxonomy): Eukaryota > Metazoa > Chordata > Mammalia > Primates > Aotidae > Aotus > Aotus nancymaae. The sequence continues at coordinate 4,367,564 of NW_026988441.1, read as the reverse complement.
CTACTGTCAGGTACTCACTATATCCACACTATGGCCCAACAATTCTACTGTCAGGTACTCACTATATCCACACTATGGCCCAACAATTCTACTGTCAGGTACTCACTATATCCACACTATGGCCCAACAATTCTACTGTCAGGTACTCACTATATCCACACTATGGCCCAACAATTCTACTGTCAGGTACTCACTATATCCACACTATGGCCCAACAATTCTACTGTCAGGTACTCACTATATCCACACTATGGCCCAACAATTCTACTGTCAGGTACTCACTATATCCACACTATGGCCCAACAATTCTACTGTCAGGTACTCACTATATCCACACTATGGCCCAACAATTCTACTGTCAGGTACTCACTATATCCACACTATGGCCCAACAATTCTACTGTCAGGTACTCACTATATCCACACTATGGCCCAACAATTCTACTGTCAGGTACTCACTATATCCACACTATGGCCCAACAATTCTACTGTCAGGTACTCACTATATCCACACTATGGCCCAACAATTCTACTGTCAGGTACTCACTATATCCACACTATGGCCCAACAATTCTACTGTCAGGTACTCACTATATCCACACTATGGTCCAACAGTTCTACTGCCAGGTACTCACTATATCCACACTATGGCCCAACAGTTCTACTGTCAGGTACTCACTATATCCACACCATGGCCCAACAATTCTACTGTCAGGTACTCACTATATCCACACCATGGTCCAACAATTCTACTGTCAGGTACTCACTATATCCACACCATGGCCCAACAATTCTACTGCCAGGTACTCACTATATCCACACCATGGCCCAACAATTCTACTGTCAGGTACTCACTATATCCACACCATGGCCCAACAATTCTACTGTCAGGTACTCACTATATCCACACTATGGCCCAACAATTCTACTGCCAGGTACTCACTATATCCACACTATGGCCCAACAATTCTACTGTCAGGTACTCACTATATCCACACTATGGCCCAACAATTCTACTGTCAGGTACTCACTATATCCACACTATGGCCCAACAATTCTACTGTCAGGTACTCACTATATCCACACTATGGCCCAACAATTCTACTGTCAGGTACTCACTATATCCACACTATGGCCCAACAATTCTACTGCCAGGTACTCACTATATCCACACTATGGCCCAACAATTCTACTGTCAGGTACTCACTATATCCACACTATGGCCCAACAATTCTACTGCCAGGTACTCACTATATCCACACTATGGCCCAACAATTCTACTGTCAGGTACTCACTATATCCACACTATGGCCCAACAATTCTACTGTCAGGTACTCACTATATCCACACTATGGTCCAACAATTCTACTGCCAGGTACTCACTATATCCACACTATGGCCCAACAGTTCTACTGTCAGGTACTCACTATATCCACACCATGGCCCAACAATTCTACTGTCAGGTACTCACTATATCCACACCATGGTCCAACAATTCTACTGTCAGGTACTCACTATATCCACACCATGGCCCAACAATTCTACTGCCAGGTACTCACTATATCCACACCATGGCCCAACAATTCTACTGTCAGGTACTCACTATATCCACACCATGGTCCAACAATTCTACTGTCAGGTACTCACTATATCCACACCATGGCCCAACAATTCTACTGTCAGGTACTCACTATATCCACACTATGGCCCAACAATTCTACTGTCAGGTACTCACTATATCCACACTATGGCCCAACAATTCTACTGTCAGGTACTCACTATATCCACACTATGGCCCAACAATTCTACTGTCAGGTACTCACTATATCCACACTATGGCCCAACAATTCTACTGTCAGGTACTCACTATATCCACACTATGGCCCAACAATTCTACTGTCAGGTACTCACTATATCCACACTATGGCCCAACAATTCTACTGTCAGGTACTCACTATATCCACACTATGGCCCAACAATTCTACTGTCAGGTACTCACTATATCCACACTATGGCCCAACAATTCTACTGTCAGGTACTCACTATATCCACACTATGGCCCAACAATTCTACTGTCAGGTACTCACTATATCCACACTATGGCCCAACAATTCTACTGTCAGGTACTCACTATATCCACACTATGGCCCAACAATTCTACTGTCAGGTACTCACTATATCCACACTATGGCCCAACAATTCTACTGTCAGGTACTCACTATATCCACACTATGGCCCAACAATTCTACTGTCAGGTACTCACTATATCCACACTATGGCCCAACAATTCTACTGCCAGGTACTCACTATATCCACACTATGGCCCAACAATTCTACTGCCAGGTACTCACTATATCCACACTATGGCCCAACAATTCTACTGCCAGGTACTCACTATATCCACACTATGGCCCAACAATTCTACTGCCAGGTACTCACTATATCCACACTATGGCCCAACAATTCTACTGTCAGGTACTCACTATATCCACACTATGGCCCAACAATTCTACTGTCAGGTACTCACTATATCCACACTATGGCCCAACAATTCTACTGTCAGGTACTCACTATATCCACACTATGGCCCAACAATTCTACTGTCAGGTACTCACTATATCCACACTATGGCCCAACAATTCTACTGTCAGGTACTCACTATATCCACACTATGGCCCAACAATTCTACTGCCAGGTACTCACTATATCCACACTATGGTCCAACAATTCTACTGCCAGGTACTCACTATATCCACACTATGGCCCAACAATTCTACTGTCAGGTACTCACTATATCCACACTATGGTCCAACAATTCTACTGTCAGGTACTCACTATATCCACACTATGGCCCAACAATTCTACTGTCAGGTACTCACTATATCCACACTATGGCCCAACAATTCTACTGTCAGGTACTCACTATATCCACACTATGGCCCAACAATTCTACTGCCAGGTACTCACTATATCCACACTATGGCCCAACAATTCTACTGTCAGGTACTCACTATATCCACACTATGGCCCAACAATTCTACTGTCAGGTACTCACTATATCCACACTATGGCCCAACAATTCTACTGTCAGGTACTCACTATATCCACACTATGGCCCAACAATTCTACTGTCAGGTACTCACTATATCCACACTATGGACCAACAATTCTACTGTCAGGTACTCACTATATCCACACTATGGACCAACAATTCTACTGTCAGGTACTCACTATATCCACCCTATGGCCCAACAATTCTACTGCCAGGTACTCACTATATCCACACTATGGCCCAACAATTCTACTGCCAGGTACTCACTCAAGAAGGGTGAAAGCAAAAGTCTACATAAAGACCTGGACATGAACATTTCCAGCAGCATTACCTATAATAGCCAAAAGGTGGTATCAACTCAAACACACATAACAGGTGAACAAATAACTACAGTGTGGTGTTTCCATGTAACAGGATAATTCTCATCAATATATAGTAACAAACAATGCATAATACACACAACAGTGTGAATGAATTTTGAAAACATCTTGAGTCAAAGAAGTCAGATGCAAAAGCATGTTCTGTAATTTCACTTACATGAAGTTCGAGAACAGGCCAAACTAATCTACAAAGACAGAAATTCATAACAGTGACTGCTTCAGGTTGGGAGTGGGATTTGGGGATTAATGTGAATGGCACACAGGGGAACTTTCTGAGGTCCTGGGAATATTCTATATCGTAATTGGGATGGAGATTACAAGGTTATGTATTTACCAAAACACACTGAATTATGCAAATAAAATCTATGTGTTTCACTTTATGTAAATTTATCTTTCAGGAAAGAGAAATTAAAAACTTAACTGATGAAAAGTTTTGATTCCCTCTTTTTTTTTCATTAAACTAGCTAGCAATCTATCAATCTGATTTGTTCTTTCAAAGAATCAACTTTTGGGTTTGTTGATCTTTTATATGACTTTTTGTATCTCAATTTCATTCATTTCAGCTCTCATTTTGGTTATTTGTTTTCTTCTGCTATCTTTGGGGTTGGCTTGCTCTTGTTTTTCTAATTCCTCTAGGTGTAATGTTATGTTGCTAATTTGAGATCTTTCTAATTTTTGATATGGGCATTTAACACTATAAACTTTCCTATTAACACTGCTTTAGCTGTGTCTCTGAGATTCTGGTATGTTGCATCTTTGCTTTCCTGGATGCTAGGACCAAACTGGACTAGAGTAAATTGTGTGGTTCCTTCTGTCCCAAAGAAACATGTATTTTTAACTTGGGAACTACATCAGCCATATCTGGCTACATTAAGCATCCCAGTCTCCTCTGTATCTCATGCTGGGCTCTATGCAAAAGGGGCAGCCAGTGAAAGCATTATTGGTATGTCAATATTGGTATGTGAGGATTTGATCCCTCCATCATGTTGTTAGCTGGTTGTTATATAGACTTCATTGTATAGTTGCTTTATAGTGTCAGTGGGCTATATACTTAACCACTTATCACTTTCTGTGGTGGCATGTAACATTCTTTCACTTCCATGTTTGGCACTCCCTTAAGGATCTTTTATAAGTCAGGTATGGTGGTAATGAATGTTTTTAGTTTTTGCTTGTCTGAAAGGGATTTTAATTCTCCTTCATTTATGAAGCTTAGTTTGGCAGGACATGAAATTCTTGGCTGGAATTTGTTTTAAGAATGATGAATATACGCCCCAAATCTCTTTGGCTTGTTATGATTTCTGCTAAAAGCTCTTCTGTTAGCCTGATGGGGTTCCTTTTATACATGACCTGCCTCTTCCTTTCAGCTGCATTTAATATTTTTTCTTTCATGTGAACCTTAGAAAATCTAATGACTATGTGTCTTGGGGATAGTAATCTTGTATAGTATCTTGCTGGGGTTCTCTGAATTTTCTGAATTTATATGTCAACCTCTCTAGCAAGGTTGGGGAAATTTTTGTGGTTGATATCCTCAAATATGTTTTCCAAGTTGCTTGGTCTCTCTCTTTCTGAGATTCCAGTGGGACATAAGTTTCATGGATGATACCCTGACATATGTTTTCCAAGTTGTTTGCTTTCTCCCCATCCCCTTCATGGATGCCAGTGATTTATAGATTTGGCCTCTTTACATAATCTCTTATTTCTTGGAGGTTTTGTTCATTCCTTTTCATTCTTTTTGTTTTAATTGTACTTTAGGTTCTGGGGTACATGTGAGAGCCAGTCTTCAAGTTTTGAGATTCTTTCCTCAGCTTGGTCTATTCTGCCATTAATACTTGTGATTGCACTGTGAAATTATTGTAGTATGTTTTTCACCTGCAGACAAGTTAGGTTCCTTTTTATACCAGCTATTTTGTCTTTCAGTTCCTGTATTGTTTTATTGTGATTCTTAGTTTCCTTGGATTAGGTTTTGCCATTCTCCTGAATCTTGATGATCTTCATTCCTATCCACATTCTGAATTATATTTCTGTCATTTCAGACAGCTCAGCCTGCTTAAGAACCTTTGTTGGAAAACTGGTGTGGTCACACAGAGGACAAAGGACACTCTGGCCATTTGAGTTACCAGGTTTCTTGCATTGGTTCTTTCTCATATCTGTGAGTGTTCCTTTAACGGCAGTATAGATTGAGTATAATGAATAGCACTGCTATTATCAAGGTCACCACCAGAGTGGTTCCAGAAGGAGATGTAAAGGTGATTTTAGATGTGTGATCATTTTGTTTTTCAGGTGAAAGATATGGAAGAGTTTGATAAACTCTGAGAACAGACTTGAAACATTGGAAAGAATCTGAGTGTTGACATATTTATAAGCTCAGTGTATTAGATTTACAAGAGCTGTCTGATAACTTGTGGGAATCTTGCTGGGTTGTGAACTTGCCCGAGTAGGCAGCTGAAGGACTATAAAGAATAAAGAATGTATGGAATACATAATTGACTCTTTAAATCAAACTCTGTTTAAGGGAGTATAGTTTGTTCAATTTCAGCAAAAGAGAGTCACGGTGACTATGCTAAGTTTACAAGAAAAAAAGAAAGCAATGAGTGGAATTTGAAGGCTCAAGGGGTTTAAACAGTTAATAAATTGACCATCAATTTAAGAAATAATTGGTTTTAAGTAGTCCCCTATTTACACAAAAGCAGACCTCAACAAAGGCACACTAACCATTTCCAATGTGGGAAGTGGGGCCTGGGGTCCCTACTTCACACTTGACTGCACCAGTTCTGAGTAGTGAGGGCAACTCCCAAGTCCACAGAGCTCAAGGGCCTGAGCTGATTCCAACCCAGACCAAGCTGGCTGCAGGCCGGGCCAGGATGTCTCTGGCCTAGTCCCATTTGCAGATCCGTGATGAGTCCCAGAGGTGGATTTGTGTAGGAAAGAACCTTGCCAAAAGGAGGCCTGGCCTTTGCTCTCAACTACTTGGAGGGAACCTCTAAGCCCCTGGAATGTCTCGCTTGATTAGAGCCTCTTTGTTTACCTGAAAGCCTCAGACTTCACCAAATAGTTTAATAATATAACTAACGATAAGGACTTTGGGTCATTGGTATCAGCTCTATCTGTGGAGCAGCTGAAACTAAGGTCAGCCATGTAGACAGTCATCCACATCTGTGTGACAAAGCCACACCAGGACATCAAGGCTCCAGTGAGTGTCCTTGGCTGGTGATGCTCTATGCGTGTTGTCACATGTCACGTCAGGAGGAGTTACTGCTGTCTATGATTTTACTGGGAGGGGACAATTGGAAACTCCCCATTTGGAATTCCCTGGACTCTGTCCCATGCTCTTCTCCCCTTGGCTGACTTTAATCTGTATCCTTTTGCTGTCATGAGACATGCATGAGGATAACAGCTTTTGGTGAGTTCTCTAAGTCCTACTAGTGAACTAACAAAACTGAAGGTGGTCAGGGGACCCTTCAATGTGCAGGTGGCGTCAGAAGTGAGGGCGGTCTTGTGCACTGCTCCCTAACTACTCGGGACTGCTGGATTAAAGGCTGTGCAGGCTGTTTGAGGATAAAGGGGATTCCTGGCAACATTGCCTGGTTTGAACCCAGCATTGCCACTTACCTGCCACATGATCTCAGTTATCTCCCTCCCCTAAGCCTCTTTCTATACCTGTAAAATTGGGATATGAAATACTTCCTCTTCATAGGGCTGTTATGGTGCTTAACTTTAGAAGCAAGTGGAGAATGTAGAATGTAAAATCCTTCTTAGCTGGGCTCTCGTGTCTGAGGTCCTTATTACTAAGGAAAAAGATGGGATGAATACTAAAAAGAAACCAGCAACCATGGCCACAAAAAGCACCTGATCAGCTCTATTTGGCTGCATCAACATGAAGCATTCCTTTTAGACACAGCATTGTGCCAAGTCCCTGCAGAAACATGTCCCTCCCTCCATCTAGACTGTGCATGGTCAGTGATGCCTGGTCTGAACAGTCAGGATGAAGATGGCAGAACTGGCTTCATACGGAGCCTGTGGCATGACCCTGACTGTCTCATGCTATGAGACCCTCATGAGGACCCTGCTCTCAGGAGGGGGTTGTGTAGGCTTGGAGGTGCCTCGACTTTCAGGGACTCACTCTCATTCTCTCAAGCAACCCCCAGAACTATACCTGGCCCATCTCATCCACGATCCCCCATGACTTTGAGCATCTTGTCTGAAACCCTGTCTCTCCAGTCAGGAGTGGCAGCATCCAGTGCTCACCTAGGGGCAGGAGGCAGCCTAGGGACCAGCCCCAAAAAGCCCTTAATCTCTTTCTGGAGCTCAGCTTTGTACCTTCTATCAAGAGAGCAGAACGTCACAGTCTCTCCCAGGGCAAAGTTTTGCTTGGTGCAGCCAGAGAGGACGCTAATGAATAGTGACTCCTCCCTGTCTATTGGACTTGGAGACCACAAAGAATGTTAACCTGCAATCTTTGAGGAGCTGTACACAAGGTAGATTTCTGACAGGTCCCTACCTGCGTCTTTGTGGAGCTGTCTGAGCAAACCCCATCACCCCACATGCTTCACACCACCCGGGGGGAGCCATGGAGTTGCATGATGCATGAGCACTAATCTTTGTCTACAACCTCCTGGGGATAGGGATAAGCAGCAGACAGAGAAGGTGAGAGGCAGGAGCCCCAAATCAGCTTCCAGAGAAGATGGAAGTGAAATGAAGAAATAATAATAATGACATTAACAATAGCAATAACATTACTAATAACATTAAATAACTGCTTCCTGTAGTTTTCATTCCTGTTTGGTGAGATTGTAAATCTTGACATACGTTAGTCTCTGAATGGGTGGGAGTCAGGTGTCAGGAAGCATTTGGGGGTCAAAGAGGATGGAGAAGATTGAAGCAGGGATCCCTGCAACTCTCTGGGTGAGCAGCAGGGGGCGCCAGGACTAGGAAGGGAATGTTGAGTTGGATGCACAGACATAAGAGGGTGTCATGGGGCAGTGGGAAGTCCACAGACTGTCTCAGAAGGAAAATTACTTGATTTCTGTGTGCTTCAGTGTCCTTATCTGCAAGTGGACATCAGAGCTTCTATCTTTATGAGCCTGAGAACAAAAACCAGGCAGAATAAATGAACAACCACAGCAGCAACAACAAACAAGAACAAGAGCCAAACCAAGTAGAGAGATGGTCCCTTCTATCATCTGACCCTGAAATCCAGACACATTTAAAACCAGATCTACCCCTCAGATTTCCCAGACAATAGAAGTCAATGCATTATTTTCCCCTTTCAAAGTGGGGGAGGGGAGAAGCATGCTGTAACACTGGAGGGAAACAACTACGATTTTTATATAAACATTAATTCCATTATGTGTTTCCTTAAGGTTGCCTAATGTACACATTGTGGGAGAGGCCATGAGAGTTGCTACAAAGCCCTTTGGAGATGGAGATCATGAAGCCAGCAAATGGTCAAGGGCTGTGAGTCTTCGAAAATCTGTCTTGGTAAGTGATGATGACATCTCCACATGCAAACCTGTCTCCAGAGAAGACACATTCCCATCCACTCAATGCTGCTGATCCTCCTAAACAATTCCAATGGGCTTTTGCCCAGTGAGAAAGGGATATTTGTATGTACATTCACATTCTGTTTCTTATTCATCTGAAGTTATTTTTCTGTGCCCCTCACATTCTCAATAATTACTAAGAGAAATTTCTTGATTAACTCACACTCTATACCTGAACTTTTGTGCATCTCACAATGGTTCCTTTTGAGCCCCTTTCCTTTTGAGCTTAAACTTCCTTGGAGTAATCAGAATAACCTCCAAATAGGTAAGACTCAAAGAGATGATGTTTATTTTGTACACGCTTAAAACACAAATTGTATTTTTGCTAGTTGAAGCTAAGACTTGTATTTTAAAACAGGGCAATAACTTTCCTTCCTCCTATGTTAAAACATTTCAAAAAAAAATCTTAAAATCTTAAAAATCATTTTAAATACTGGGATAAATTTCTTTAAACATAAATTTCCAATAATTTCTTTTAAAAAGTCATATCTATTTCAGAACTCTATTTCAGAACATACTCTATTTCAGAACTCTAATATCACTAGAGCCCCCCAAAAATCTCCAGAGTTTTTAGGCATAAAAATTCTCTTGTCTTTCAGCAGACACTTGATCAGTTTGCCTGTATCAATAATCTTAGCTATGAATTCATATTGCAGAGTCTATATGCTGGAACATTAAATTAAAAAATGAAGTGATTTATTTTATTCTAGTTGCTCCAAAAATAAAGCATGTAAAAACTTCAGTCACAAATGTAAAATGTTGTCAGAACAGAATGCTAAACACTTTTTCATTATTAGACATCATTATTAAATACAAGTGATAAATAATATAGAAAATAATACCTATTGTTTAAGAGGCATATATATGTGATAGAAATAAAAAGCCTGGCTTCATTTAAGTTAGATTACATTTATTTGTGGACACAAACAGAGGCCCATGTATGAGAGCAGAGAAGGGCAGAGGAGGGGAGCAGTGGGAAGGATGGTGTAGACTATGTGGGGCCCTGCTGGCCACACAGCAACCTGGAGCCTTTAGGGAGAGCATAGATTCAGTGGGACTTTCACTCTGACAGGACCCCTCAGCCTCCCTGGACAGAGCAGACCCAAGTGGGTCATGGGAGCCAGAGAAACTAGAAAGGTGCTTCCTGGGTCCTCCAGGAGGAGGGATAGGGGCTTGAACCAGGGAGGCAGGGGTAGGGTGAGGATATGCTTTTGGATGTGTGTGGAAGGTCGAGCTCACAGGGTTTTCTAATGGATGTGGTCAGCAAGGGGAAGGCAAGACCAAGGATGAGGCCAGAATATTCCCCTGAGCACCTGAAAGGAAGGAGCTGTGTCCATAGAGGACTTCAGAGGGAAGGCTTTCAGGGACGAGGATAATTCTGAGAATCCCCCTGACATCCAAATGGGAATAGGACAGAAACAGCTAAATGCAAATGCCTGGAGTACAGGAGGGGGGTCCAGGCTGGGGATGTTTCAGTGCACAGCCGGAGTAAAGTGATGATCACATATGAGGTAAGGAAGGGGTGATGACAGGCAGAAGAGAACACATATTTGTCATTGGTGCTTTTGTGACAACATATGCTATCTTCAATCTTTTTGAAAATAGTCATCCTAATGGATACAGTCAGATCTGTGCCACACAATCTAGGAAGGCAGATTTCCAAATCTCAGGTAAGAGATCAGCATAGCCACACTGTCTGAAACTCTTGACAAACAAGAGGGAATAAGAGCGTTAGGAAATTTCTGAAAAACTAAATTCCAACAAGACAATTGAAACATGAAAAACTAAGCCTGAACTTTTATTAGAAGGAGAACCTCAAACCCACACATGGTCAGAAGTCATTCATCTCTGCACAGAGTGGAGGGAAACTCCAAAGTCAAGTCTTAAATATATCTTAAAAATGAAGATGTGAATCTCACTGCATGTATTTAGTGAACTTTATCAGGCATAATTTACATGAAATAAAGTGTCTGTATATTACACTCATATTATCTGAAATATGTCTTTGGGCCACATTTAACTATGAGAAGCATATTTTTTCATTAAAGGAAATGCTAATCTCTATAATGAGGACCTTAAAAAAAATCGCTCCTGTCCACACTACACTGAGTGGCAACATTAACCGAAAAGAAGTGTCTTCTGCACTGGTTCATAGAACCAGTGTTCTTCTTTATGTTTTACATGAAGATGCTGCATGGTTCTTATTTTGGAGGTGTCATTGAAACTGCAAATCTGTATACTACTTATCAGGGAAAAATTCTATAGCCACATTTCTTTAAAAATACCCAATATGCTACCATGACACATGGCAAAATCATCAGTGTCCACGGCTCTAAAGCCAGACAGTGTGTGTGTGCTAAGGATGTGAGGTGATGGATGGGGACCATCTCAAGGGGAGGGGCCAGGTCAGTGCTGTCTCTTCTCTCCATTGCCACCTACACACGGATACTCACTATTTATTTGGTGAATGAATGAATGGCTACCACCTTCACTGCACCTAGGGACACTCTTCATTTTTTTAGTCCCAGACACTCCCATAGACCCTACAGAATCCTATATCCTGCAGGATCAATGACCTCATGGCTCAAGATGAGGCTGTGACTAGGGCCAGGAGTGACCAGTTCCCAGGTGTAAACAGTGATGCACAGAAAAACACCTCAGAGTGAGAGGGTCTTCGACACAGGTGTCCCACACTTCAGATGTCTCCAGAGGTCCTGGTCCAGGCTCTGGCATTGGAGGGAAGTCCTGAGGTGGGAGGCAGAAAGTGGTCTCTGCTCCTTCTCTGGTCCCCTTTGGGCAGGTCTCTGCGGTCACTTGGCTTTGGAGTTTTCCTCCATTCTGTGCAGAGGCGGAGACCTCTGACCATCTGTGGGTTTGAGGTTCCTCTTCTGTGAACTGCCAAGATCTCGTGCTTCTCCCCACAGTGACCTGGTTCAGTCCCCACAGTCCTCTTCTCTGCTCACACAGGAAGCTCAGGAAGCCTCTGCCTCCGAGATGCTGCTGCCCCAGCTCCTGCTGCCACTACCCCTACTGTGGGCAGGTGAGTGTCCCTGGGGCTGTGAGAGGGGCTGTGGGGATGAGCCCAACTGACCCTCATGTCTCTACAGGGGCCCTCACCCAGGATGCAGGATTCCGGCTGGAGGTGCCAGAGTCCGTGAGGGTGCAAGAGGGTCTGTGCGTCTTTGTGCATTGTTCAGTCTTCTACATACAGTATGGCTGGAAAGATTCTACTCCTGCTTATGGGTACTGGTTCCGGGAAGGGGTCAGTGTAGACCAGGACACTCCAGTGGCCACAAACAACTCAACTCAAAAAGTGCAGAAGGAGACCCAGGGCCGATTCCACCTCCTCGGTGATCCCGGGAGGAACAACTGCTCTCTGAGCATCAGAGACGCCAGGAGGAAGGACAATGGTTCATACTTCTTTCGGGTGGAGAGAGGAAGAATAAAATTTAGCTACAAATATTTCCAGCTCTCTGTGCATGTGACAGGTAAGGCATGGGCTCCAGGAGTGGCACAAGGGGAAGGTTAAGGGGGCCACAGGGAAGGGCTCAGATGGGACTTGTATCCTTGAAGGGTGTTGGGAATGAAGCATGTTGGGCTCAGGAGAGGAGCTGGACCAGAGCCTGAGCCTCCCACAGGGCCACACCTTGGATATACCTCCTGATCCTGCATCCCCACCTCTGTCTTTACCAGCCCTAACCCACAAGCCCGACATCCTCATCCCGGAGTTCCTAAAGTCTGGCCACCCCAGCAACCTGACCTGCTCTGTGCCCTGGGCCTGTGAGCAAGGAACACCCTCCATCTTCTCCTGGATGTCCGCTGCCCCCACCTCCCTGGGCTCCAGGACTCTCCAGTCCTCAGTGCTCATGATCACCCCACGGCCCCAGGACCACGGCACTAACCTCACCTGTCAGGTGACATTCCCTGGAGCTGGTGTGGCCACGGAGAGAATCATCCAGCTCAGTGTCTCTTGTGAGTGCTGGGGCCAGGATGCCTAGGTCCCTGAGGGCGTGATGGGGAGAGGAGGACCAGGACTGGGGCCACTTGGTGGCTGTGTCTTGGAGGCCTCGCTGAGTAGGGGAACTAAAAGGATCTAAGCTGTCACTCGACATTTCTGTGGGTTTCTAGAGGAGTGCCTACCTTCATCTCACTCCCACCCCAACTAAATGAGAAATCCTCTCTTGCTGTACTAGATCCCAAAATGAACCCAGCGATTGAAGCCTCCCTAGAAGATGGCACAGGTAGGACAGAGCCCCTATCCGTGGCACTGAAAAGCAGGGCCTTCAGCTCAGGGCAGAGCCAGGCTCTTGCCTCATCCTGGCTCACCAAGGTAACCAGAAACCCCCTGTTGGCCAACTCTGGGACCCTCCCTATCCCCAGCTCCCATGGACACCTGAGCACGTGTCTGCATAGGCCCACAGATTCCTCCAAATACACGTCCTGGCCCCACAATAAGGACCAAGTGACATTCACACAGCAGGACCAGCCTTTGAGCCCCTTATCCTCCACCTCCTAAATACTCCTCTAGCCTCAACTTTTTAATATTTCCCAGTAGTTTAATGTACTTCTGGACAGGTAATATAATCATATGGGCATAAATGCTAAATCCATAGCAGAGTATGTCCTCAGATGCCTGTACCTGTCCCCAGAACCAACCAGTGTCCATCCTGGCTGCTCTGAGCCTTGGTGTATTCCCTGGAAGGATCTCAGAGGTCATTTGGTATCAGCAGCACAGACTGTCCTCACTCTCCTCTTGGACTGTGTAGTGTTCCATTGAAGAGTTGGATCCTAATTCTGTATATATCTTCTTGAAGTGGAAAATCATGTTTCTACCAACAGAAACAATGGATTGAACAGTCTTCTATCTACTTTACAAGTCTATGTCTATGTCTGTGGGATCAGTTCTTTAAAGCAAAATAGCTGGGTCTTATGTTCTTTCTGATTTTGAGATATGGCCAAATTGTTCTCAATCAACAGTGGACAAGTTTACATTTCCAACAGCGTGGGGTGAAAGTCTTTTCTTTTCTTTTTTTTTTTGAGAGTCTCACTCTGTCCCAGGCTGGAGTGCAGTAGCATGGTCTCGGCTCACTGCAACCTCTGCCTCATGGGTTCAAGCAATTCTTGTGCCTTGGCCTCCCAAGTAGCTGGTAGACTACAGGTGCCTGCACCACGCCTGGCTAATGCATTTTAGTAGAAATGGGGTTTCACCATGTTGCCCAGGGTTGTCTGCAACTCTAGAGCTCAGGCAATCTGTCTCCCTCAGCCTCCCAAAGTGCTTGGACCACAGGCATAAGCCACCATACCCAGCCAAAAGTGTGTTTTCATCAATCCAATGTGGAATGAAACCTTTTGCTTTTTCCCAGTATTAGATGAAAATTGGTATCTCCATATAATTTTTTTCTTTATATGAACTTTTAAAATTGAGATAAAATTAAATTGAGGTAACATTAAATTTACCATTTGAATCATTTTAAATATATGGTAAACTGGCTTTTAGTCACATATTGTACAACCATAACCATGATCTAATCCAAGAACATTTTCTTTATTTCAAAAATCCACTCTGTCCCCATTAAGCAGTCACTTCTCATTATCCCCTCCTCTGGCAAGCACTAATCTGCCTTCTGTCTCTACAGATTTGCCTATTTCTGACGTTTCATATAAGTAGAATCACACAAAATGCAGCCTCTTGTGTCTTATTTTTTCACATAACATAATTCTGTCAAGATTCACACCTGTACTATGCATGAGTTCTTCATTCCTTTTGAAATCCAATATCCCATTGTATGGAGAGACCATGTTTTGCTCATTCACTCCTCAGTTGATGAACATTACAGCTATTAACACTTTTTGGCTATTACTAATAATACTGCCAGGAACATTCACGTACAACTTTTTATTGGAACCTATTTTTTTATTTTGCTTGAGTATATCCCTAGGAGTGGAATTTTTAGGTCATGTTGTAATCCTGTGTTTCACTTTTTGAGGAAATGCCAGACTCTTATCCAGTGTCAGCACCACTTTACATTGCACCAGCAACATAGAGAGTTGCAAATTCTCCATATTCTTTTGAACATTCTCATTTTTCTTTTTAAAAAGAACTATGGCCTTCTAGTGCATGTAAAGTAGTAACTCATTGTGGCTACAATATGCATTAACATACTGATGAATAGTATTGAACATATTTTCATGGACTAATTGGTATTTGTATCTTTTTTTGGAGAAGTTTTCACTCAGGCTCTTTGTCTACTTTTTAATAGGTTAATTTGGGTTGTTTGTAATTTGAGTGGTTTATAAATTACATGCTCTTTATATATGCTGGATACTACACCCTTGCCAGATCCGTGCTTTACAAATGTATTTTCCCATTCTGTGGGTCGTCTATTTACTTTCTTGATAGTGCCATTCAATGCAAAATAGTTTTTAATTTTTATAAAGTCCAAATTATGTATCATTTCTTCCTCCAATTGTTGGACAGTCAGGGCACAGCTTAGGGTGAGCCCTGGGCTGATGTGGTAGCACATCTAAGGATACAGGAAGGATCTGGAGAACCAATGTCCAAGTTGTCTTGGGAGAGGAAGGACACGGATTGTGGTTTAGCAGGTGAATGGGCCTCATCCCACCTTTTTGCAGGGAAATCAGGAACCGTGGCAGAGGTAGTTGTTTTGGCCGTGGGAGTAGTGGCTGTGAAAATTCTGCTTCTCTGCCTCTGCCTCATCATCCTCAGGTAAGCACTGCCTGAAGACCAAGGGCAGGCATGGGGAGGGCAGAGGACATGATGCTGAATCTCAGAATCTCAATCCTGGGGCTAGCAGACAGTTTAAGAGGGCCTGGGGCCAGGCAGGAGGCTGAATTGGTGGTGAGTATTTCAGATAGGCCATTTGTAGTTAGTTTGTATCTTTCCCAACTGTGGGACAAATGCCAGGATGGGGAGCTTCCTCCTGTCATCAAGGAGGTCCAGACCTGTTCTTCCTCCCTCACGATCCCTCCAGCCCCTTAACAGGGCACAGGAAGGTGAGTTGGCTGCCCTTTGCTCCCCCATGTGGCCACGCTGACAGGCCCTTGTCTCTTCACTCAGTGTCAATTTCTACAAGAAGGCAGTGGTGAGTGCAGTAGAAGTCCAGGAGAATGTATACACTGTCATGGATTAATCTCTCAGGTGAGTGATGTGGACTCTCACCCTCCAACATCCTGCTGGACACCTCCTCCACAATGGCCTCCAGGATTGTTCTGCCCATGGCCAAAGTTAAGCTAACTCTCTTCCTCCTCAAACCCACTTCTCCTGGGATCTTCATCCTGCAGGTGACATAGAGGCCTCACCTCTAAAGTCAGAACCAGGGTGTGGGTCTCCACTTTGACCCCCTCCCTTCTCCAGATCCCATAAATCACTAGCTCTTGTCTCCCCTTCTCCTAAGCAGGGCTCATCTTGACCCTGGTCATTTCTCCATCTTGACCCTGGTCATTCTTGTGGCTCACCTCTTCCCTGGTCATTGAACCTTTTCACCTCCTGCCTCCATCTGTCCCCAACACAGGCCTCCAGACTGTGCTTCCAGATGTCTCCTCATCCAGTTCGTCCACAGTCTGAACGGCCATGTTTCCTCTCCATTGCTGGAGACTGAAGTGAAATACCACTGCCTGGACTGAAGGCCTTTCATGATCTGTCCTCTGCTGGACTCTGCTCCTAATCCCCCTTTTTCTTGCATCACCCAAAGTCTCACCACACCCATTAGGCCAAGCCCTCTGTGACTGAGACTTTGCATGTACAGTTCCTTCTCCTGAAATGCCCTTCCTCCCCATTCCTGCCAATCCAGGTCTTTATCATCCTTCAGGTTGTCTTAAATGTCACCCAGGTGCATGTGTATTTTTGTGTAATTTTTCTGTTATATCAAGCAGAGATGTGGCATTTATTCATTCATTTATAGACATATTCAGTAACTATACTCAATATATATAACTACTATGTGCTAGCATTTCTGAATATGCAAGAAGTTCATCAATAGATATAGACTCAAAGATCTCTGTCATCGAGCTGTTGTTCTGAAGAGTAGAAGGATAAAAATAAAAAGAAATAAGTAAAACAATATCTCCACGTTGGATGGAGATATTTGTTTAGAGAACAATAACACAGGGAAAGAAGCACAGAATGTACTGGGAAACAGTTTCTATATCTGACAGTGGAAAGAGGTGATGTTTAGGCAAAGACATGGAGGTGCTTAAGAGGCAGGTTCTGTTTCTGAATAAGAGAAAAGCATTCCAGGAAGAGAATAAGGTGAAGAGCAAGTGCATTGCTCAGAGGCAGCAGCAGGCCTGGTGCTGTAGACACAACCAGGGCCCCGTGTCTGAGAGTAGAGGAAGGCTAAGGAGGGGAACAGCAGGGAGGACGCTGCAGACTGTGTGGGGTGCTGCAGTGCATACAAGGAACCTGGAGCCTTTGGGAAGAGCAGAGACACAACTGGACTCTCACTCTGACCTTGACTGCCCAGGTCAGAGCTGGCCCAAGTGGGTCATGGCAGCCACAGGGAGACTGGGAAGGCACTGTTGAGTCCTCCAGGAGGAGGGATGAGGACTAAGCCAGGGAGGCAGGGTGGGCTGAGGACATGTTTTTGGATGTGTGTGTAAGGTCAAGCTAACAGGGATCACAAGCTCACAAGCTAACGATGTGTTCAGTGAGGGGAAGGCAAGACCAAGGATAAGGCCAGAGAGGACTGCAGAAAGAATAGCTTTCTTAGGGGATGATAATTCTGAGAATCCACCTGACATTGGAATGGGAATAGGAGGGAGACAGCTGGATGTAAATGTCAGGAGCTCAAGAGAGGGGTCCAGGCTGGAGATGTTACAATGCACAGCTGGAGTAAAGCCATGACAACAGACAAAGTAAGGAAGGGACAATTACAGACAGAGAAGAGGACACACATTTGTCATTGATGACCTTGGCAACAGTAGGTTTTTGTTTTCTTGTTTACTAACTCTAATCATTTACTTAGATCATCTTTGATTTTTTAAAACCATATTTTCTGCTTTATTGAAGTGTAATTGACAAATTAAAATTGTATATATTTACAGTGTACGTGATATTTTGTGGCTGTTCACCTCTTCCCTTCATTATTATTCTCTCTTAATTGACAGACAAAACTTGTATGTATTCACAGTATACAACATCACATTTTGAAATACTGTATGTATACATGCTAGAAGGCGAAGTCCAGCTAAATAATAGACCCATTACCTCACACACACATGAACAACTCTGCAAGTTAAACTAACACCCTGTAGTCATCTGAAGATTGCTTTGTATCTGGCAATATTTGTTTTCTTTTTATTTGTTTTGTTTTGCCTTGTGATAAGAACATTTGAAATTTACTCTCAGCCATTTTGAAATGTATGACACAGTATTTTAACTATAGTCACCATGCTGTACGTGAGATCACCAGAACGTATTCCTCCTGTGTAACTGAAACTTTGTTCTTTCACCAACATGTGGCCATTGTCCCGAACCCCAGATCCTGGCCACCAAGGTTCCACCCTCATTTTATGACTTTGAATTTTTCAGATTCCACATAAAACTGAGATCATGCAGTAGTTGTCTTTTTGTGCATGGCTTATTTCACATAGCCTAATGTCACCCAGGTTCATCCAATCTGCCAAGGGCAGCATTTCTTTCCTTTTAAGGCTGAATAATATTCTACTCTGTGGATACTTATGCTGATTCCACATCTTAGCTATTGTGAATAATGCTGTAATAAACATGGAAGTGCAGATATCTCATGCGGTTACTGATTTCCTTTCCTTAGGATATATACCAAAAATGGTAGTTCTATCTTTAATTTTTTTGAGGAA
Source organism: Aotus nancymaae (assembly GCF_030222135.1). Taxonomy (NCBI): domain Eukaryota; kingdom Metazoa; phylum Chordata; class Mammalia; order Primates; family Aotidae; genus Aotus; species Aotus nancymaae. The sequence goes on along the minus strand of NW_026988441.1, from coordinate 4,348,756 downwards.
ACTCCATACTGATTTTCATAATGGGTGTACTAATTTACATTTTCACCAATAGTGCACAAGGGCTCTTTTCTCCACATCCTCACCAGTACTTGTTATCTTTTGTCTTCTTTATAATATCCATTCAAACAGGAGTGGGATGGTGTTGCTTTGCCATTTTTATAAGCATTCCCTAATGATTAGTAATGTTAAGCATTTTTTCACATGCCTGTTGGTCATTTATACATCTTCTTTTGAGAAGTGTCTATTCAGTTCCTTAACCCTCTTTTAAAAGGGTCATTTTCTTGTTACTGAGTTTTTTCAGTTCCTTCTATAGTCTATTTACTATAGAGGAATACCTGAGGCTGCATAATTTACAGACAAAAAGAGTTTATCTGGTTCACACTTCTGCAAGCTGTATAGTCAGCATCACACCAGAATCTGCTTTTGGTGAAGGCCTCTGGTTGCTTCCCCTCATGGAGGAAAGTTAAAGAGAGCTGGTGTGTTCAGAGATCAGTCATGGTGACAGAGAACAAGAGAAAGGTGGGAGGTGCCAGTCTATTTAAACAACCAGCTCTCCAGTGGAAACTACCTGTCCCTATGACCCAGTCACCTCCCATTAGGCACTACCTACAATACTGCAGATCAAACTTCAACATGAGATTTTGAAGGGTCAAATATCCAAACCCATAGCAGATATTAACCTTTTACCTGATGTATGGTTTGCAAACATTTTCCCCCATTCTCTAGGTTGGCTCTTAATTCTGTTGTTTCTTTGCTGTGCAAAAAGTTTTTTATTTTGATATAATCTCATCTGTCTGTTTTAGCTTTTGTTGCCTGTGTTTTTGGGGTCATATCCAAAAAAATGATTACCTTGCTCAACATCATGGAACTTTTTCCTGATGTTTTCCTCCAGCAGTTTTATAGTTTCAGGTCTTATATTTAAGTCTTGGCTTTGTTTATCGTGTGAAATAACTGAATCAATTTTATTGGACTAGTGAAAAGGGTCTTAAGATTTAATTGGAGAAAGTTCAGAAAAGAATCAGAGGGAGGGGGAGGTGAGAAGAGTGAGTACAAACAGCGCTTTAAGGAGTTTTGATGCAAAGGAGAAGAGAGAAATAGGTCTGGAGAAGGAGGGCTTTTCTCAGTTCTCTGCAATCTTCCATAGGTTCTCAATGAATTCATCCCTGGAGAACAGTCTCCTATAGCCACCATGGAAAATTACCACAAACTTGATGTTTTAAAACAAAATATATTATTCTCTCATGGGGAGGTCAGAAATTTGAAATCAGTAAAGCTGGAGAAAAAACAAGGTGTTGGTTGGACTGCAACACTAAGAGACTCGAGAGAATCCATTCCTTGCTTTTTCCAGATTATTTCAGCTCTTAACATTTCTGGACTTCTGGCAAGACCACTCCTACCTCTGCCTCTGTGCTCATATCGCCTTACACCATTTTGTGTGTATCAACTCTCCCTCTGCTTCTCTCTTGTGAGAACACTTGCGATTAGATTTAGGAGTCAACTGCATAAGTCTCCACTGGTCAAGATTGTTAACTTAGTCAAATCTAAAAAGATACTTTACTTATATAGTAACATATAGAGGGTTCAAGGAATGAAGACTTAGGTTTCTTTGTGGGGGGGTGATTTTTCAGTTCACTGAACTGAGCTGCCAGGTGACCTTCTGCACCCCTAGAATGCCTCCATCTGCCCTCCAGACCATGTCTTCTCTTTATTATTATTTTCCCTGTTCTTCCTCATCCTGATACACTAGAGGATCACCTCATGTAACAAATATTTATGGGAATTGGGGGCTGCTGTACTATAAAAGACACTGTTAAGACAGTCAAAAGATAAGTTACAGACTGGGAGAAAATATCTGAACATAGATATCTGATAAGTGACTTATATCCAGAATATATCAAGGACTCTCAAAATAAAAATATCAGTAAACGACAACCAAAAAAGCCCAGTTTTATAAACAAAAAAAAAGCAGGCACTCAAGAACAAAAACCAAACGCACTACTAAAAATGAACGAAGATCCTTTGATCTTTCTCTCATTAAAAATAAAAAAATAAAATTAAAAAAATAAAAAATGAACAAAGGATATGAACGACATTTCTACAAAAATACAAAAATGGCTGAAAAGCACATAAACAGATGATCAACATCACTAGTTATTAGGGAAATGCAACTCAAAACCACAACACAAAAATGTCAGTGGGGCAAAAGCTGATTATTGGAGATTTAACACCCCACAGGCAATGGATTTATACACATTAGGGAACTTTCCTGCTATATCAACATCATCTTACACTTTGCAAGCAGAGAGTCCTGAAATCAAATCTGTACTCTTTCATTTGCTAAGTGTATGATATCATGCAAGCTCCTTAACCTTCCATGTTTCCATTTTGGGCTCTGTAGAATGGGTACAAGACGTCCTATCTCACAGAGATATTGTGAGGATTAAATAAAGCTACACATGAAAAACACCAATCCTAGTGCATAGTGACAGTTTGGTGCATAATGGTTCCTTCCCCCTTGAACAGAAGACGCTAGTGACATTTGGTCCAGAGTTATAGTGATCTCATCCCTGAAACTGTATCAGCAACATGTCCGTCTCACTCGATGCTCAAAACCCGAGCAGAGATGTCTTCCTGACTTTCCCTCCAACATCATCTCTCTCTACTCCTGAATCTTTCCTTTCCATCCCCCCTGTCTTTTTTAGGTCCTGCTACAGGCAAAGCCAGATATTAGCACTTTGGGAATTTTCTAAAACTCAAGGCTGAACATAGTCAAAGTAGTTCCCTCGTTCCTCAATCCACAGAATAATTTGAAGCTTCTAAATATGAAATTCTAAGTAAGAGATTAGCAAACCTCATTTGTAAAAGGCCAAATAGTAAATATTTTCAGCTTTGCAATCCATAAGGTCTCTGTTGCCACTATTCAACCCGGCCATTGTAGCACCAAAGCAGCCACAATCTGCAAATGAATTGTATGGCTGTGTTCCAGCAAAATATTTACTAAAACAGGCACCCCCCAGGCTGTAGTGTGCGCCTGGCCTCAACTCTAGGTTCCTCTGAATCTCACCCAGTCTCCTTCTCCACTGGCACATCCTACACTAAAGCCATTCTCTGTAGACCCCATTCTCTCTCTGTTTGTGTGCATCCACATCCTTCCTCCACTAAGGACTGTCAGTCACCATGTCATCTTATCTAGACATCCACTTTTGAGTTCATTTTGAAAACTAAGATGGCAGAGGGAAGCAGAAGCTCATAACCATGCTCCTAATAAACTTAAGTGAAATAATAAAAATCATTTTAAGAAAATCAGTCCCAACTTTACCAGCAGCACCCAAACCATAATAGGATAAACACATTATGCCATAAGTTCATCATGACCCTTAAATAAACAGATGGAAGATTCTGGTGTTGCTTTAAAAAGGCATGATACCAAAACCTCACTCCCTCATCCCCCAAGGGGACAGCTGAGTCACATGTCTTTCTATGATAATGGCTGGCTGGTGATAGGGATCAATCTGTCCACTGAAACATTAAAAGTTAACGGTTAGATTTCCGGTCCAGACAAGATGACATCGGCCCATTTTGTCCCTGCTCCAACCCTCTAAGCAAAACCATAAATCCTGAAGATGGTTCAAGAGACACCAAAGGAGAACTCTGAAGAGTGATAAGAAGGTTAGCTGGTTTAAGACCCCAGGATTGGAGGAACAATACAGAGGCCAGGTATCTTGCATCTCCCCGCGCCTGAGGAAGGATACCCCAATCCGCCATTTCACAGCCCCTGACCCAGTAGCAGAAGTCAGCTAAGTGAACTCCTTAGGTTCATCCTTTCCTGGGTGGAAGGGGAGCCCCCTACAAACAACATCAGGAGAGACCCACATCACGGGAAAAGGGGATCAGTGTGAGCCAGAAACAATTGGCCATGAAGCGCTATCATTCTCCATCAGGTCTGAGACCCTCCTTTTCTGCCCAGAGATACTGGGACCAGTGGGCAGAACTGGAAAAAGAAATCCAGTCATAGTATCTAATATTCCTGACCCCCAGTTTGTTCCTTTATCAATTGTAGAGTCTAGTCTCTCACTTTCAGAAGTGTGTGTGTGTGTGTGTGTGTGTGTGTGTCTGTGAGAGAGAGAGAGAGAGAGAGAGAGAGAGAGAGAGAGAGAGAGAGAGAGAGAGAGACTGGTATAAAGCAAGATATTTAAAGAGCAGTACAGAGATCAGTAAACAGAGGAGCTTACCAAGTACATCCTCCTTCCCTGTGGCTCAGCCAGGTGGCACGGACAGACAGACATTGTCCACAGGAAGGACATTGCTTGTGAGTTAACTGGAGCAGTGGGAAAAGGGGCCAGAGAGACAAGCCCAGCACCATCCAGTCCTGATTGTCTGCCCCACTCCTGACTCTATCCATCCCTCTCAAGCAGGCCTGGGCACTTCTCACCCCTCTACCCTCCTTGGCTAGGACTAGGATCCTAGCCCCTAGATTCAAGACCTTCTGCAGAGTTGGGAAGTATTTGAGTTCAAATTGTCACAGTGACAGCTCCCCTGCCTGGGTCTTCCCAGGGGCCAGAGTGTCTCCTAGTGGATGGAGCATCATCCCTGGGAGCTGTGAGGCTGAATCTTGGTCAGACTCCAGTGCAGAGGTAGCAGGAGTCCAGGGAAGGGTCTGGTGACATCCTAGGTTAATGAAACTGGTCAGAAGTAACTGAGACCCTCCAGGGTGTGCTTTCAACCTCAGATTTGGGCTTCTCACTCCCTATGGGTATTAACTAGGGATTGGTGCAGTTCTGGGAAAAGGATGGGATACATGGGTATCCCTGGTAATTAGATGGGGATAATAAAGCTGATCTTGGACATCATTGGTAAGAAAGTGTTAATCACTCAAGATTCTTAGGACACTTTGCAGCTATTACAACACCTTGGGAAACAAAGTTTCCTTGTGATGTTGTAGCTGTCTTCCCACTAGACCTGAATAACCACAAGGCTGCTACTTCTCTTTCTCCATCTGAGCAGATTTTCACTTTTTCATTCTGTGACAAGATTTTCCTCTTTCTGTGTTTTCTGGCATTTGTGTTTGAAGTCTTCTGTTCACTCTCTCTGCGTGATCTTAGCCACTCCAAGGCTCTCACCCCCGATTTCTCCCCGGATACTTCCTGCAGTTTCTGTCTCGCTTAGGCTGTCCTGATCCAGAGTCATGAAGTGGCAGAAAGTCTGGGCCCTGTTGATAGGGCCCTAAGACTTAGAGAGAGGAAATTCATGCCCTTCTAACATTCCTCTATGTGTGCCTCTGTTTGAGGGCTCAGCGGTGCCCATGTTGGGGTCTGGCTTCCTCTTCAACTGTGTCCTTTCCAGGATCTACTACACCAAGTGATCACACCCTCCCCAAAGTGATCCCTTATCTGAGTTCCTCAAATCCCACAACAGGACTCATCAGCTGGTCCTCCTAAGAACCAGCCGTTTTTTTTTTTTTTTTTTTGAGACAGAGTCTTGCTGTCCCCAGGCTGTCATTGCAGCCTCTGTCTCTTGGGTTTAAGTGATTCTCCTGCCTCAGCCTCATGAGTAGCTGGGACTACAGGCACGCACCACCATGCCCAACTGATTTTTGTATTTTTGGTAGAGATGAGGTTTCACAATGTTGGCCAGGCTGGTCTTGATCTCTTGTCCTCATGATCCACCCACCTTGGCCTTCCAAAGTGCTGGGATTACAGGCATGAACCACCGTGTGCGACCCAGAGCCAGCCTTTTGAGGCATCTGACATCACTACTGTTTTTTTTTACTGGCAGGGTTGGAGACCGCTAGAGAAGGAAAGTGAGAAAAATTTGAGTTCCTTTCTCCCTCAGGACAGAGGAAGATCCTGGACATGGGAGCATGAAGGGAAGGTCCAGACATGGAGACTCCATGATCATTATCTCCTATACCTCTCTCTTCTCTCCTAACCCACCTCTGCACATCAGAGAAACTCTTTGCTGATTTGGCCCTGCCATACACAGAAAAACCAAAGAACTTCTGTTTACTCTCATACCTGGTTTCCAAAACTATTCCCTACAGTTGTGAGTAAGCAAAGCAGGGAGATATATATATATATATATTTTATAATGCTTTAGTTACCAAAATTAAAGAATTACTTTATGCAGGATTCTGCTACTTGCGTGTTTACCTTTCTGTAGATTTGGTAAGGCTGCCAATCAATACATATTTATCACCTACTGTGTACAAAGCAAGTCCACGGTACTTGTGAAAGTTAAACATCTTTGCCTTCAGGGACTCACTTTCCATAGTGGGACTTCAGTGCACTGTGAGGAAATTTATCCTCTCACCTGCTCCCTGCCCACCTCCAAACTATTCTCCACAGGGAAGACAGAGTCAGTTCTAAAAATCCACTTTTCTGCTCCTTCAGTGGCTCCCAGTCACCCAAATGGGAACAGCAGAAATCCTTAAGATGAGTCCAAGGTGTTAAATGGGCTTTCTTATTTAGCCCAGGTAGGGAGCCTGTTTCTACCATCTAGAACAGACCACAAACCAAAACGTAAATGCATGCACAGACACAAACCCAAATTTCTTCATTTATTCTATCAAAGGATAGTTTTTAAAAAAACGGGTAAAATCATGACTTTCATACAGATATAAAATTGACACGTTAAAGATTTTTCTTTAACTCATTATTAATGAGGAAACCAGGACGAGTTCAAGGAAGCACCAATTTATATGAAGTGAAGGAATGCGGAAATAGATTGTGGATGCATATAAAACCGGCTTGCTACAGGGACTCACATGAACCTCCAGCAGACAACATAGTTATTAGTTATCTACAAATTATAGCAGTGCAAATAGTTCATAGACAGTAAAATGCTAGATACATTATAAGTAACTTCAACAAATCAACAAGAAAAAAATCAAATAATCCCTTTAAAAAGTCGGTAAAAAACATGAATAGACACTTCTCAAAAGAAGACATACGAGTGGCCAACATATAAAAAAAGTGCAACATAACTTATCATCAGAGAAATGCTAAGTAAAAACACAGTGAGATACCATCTCACACCAGTCAGAATGGCTACTATCAAAAAGTCAAGAAACAACAGATATTGACAAGGTAGCGGAGAGAAGGGAAAGCTTATATGCTGTAAGTAGGAATATAAATTACTTCACACCTGTGAAAAGCAGTTTGGAGATTTCTCAAAGGACTAAAAATAGAACTACCATTCAACCCAGCAATCCCTTTACTTAATGTATACCCAAAGGAAAGTAAATAATTCTACCAAAAAGATGCCTGCATTCATATATTTATCACACTATTCATAATAGCAAAGACATGGAATCAACCCAGGTGCCCATCCACATTATGGTAGGTAATGTGGATAAAGAAAATATGGCATGTACACATCATGGAATACTATGCAGCCACAGAAAATAATAAAATCATTTCCCCCAGCGACACAGATGTAGCTAGAGGCCATTATCCTAAGCAAATTAACGCAAATAGAAAACCAAATATTGCATGTTCTCATTTATAAGTGAGAGCTCAACATTGGGTATACACAGACATAAAGATGGGAAAAATAGACACTGGGGACTCCAAAAGGGGAAAGCAAGTGTTGAAAAAATTCCTGGTGGTTACTATGCTCACTATTTGGGTGACAAGATCAATAGAAGCCCAAATCTCAGTATCACACGACACACCCTTGTAACAACCCTGCACATGTACCCCCTGAATCTAAAATACAATTTTTAAAAATGTTAGGTTCAGATCACGACAGAAGGGTGTTCTCCAGAAATTACAAAATTTTGTATTGGAGACACCAGGAATCTTGTGTTCCTTATTCTAAATTTCCTTACATTTCTTAAAGTATGTAAAGAGCACCTAGTATGTTAGGTGCAGAGCTCATGCAAAGAGGAGGGGAAGGGGAGGGCAGGGAGAGGGGGAGATGATTTAGTGAAAAAGGTTTCCTTAGACCCCGGATTTCCTTAGACCCTGGAGCAGAGAGAATGAAGAACTTGTCTGAGGCCAAAGGGGCCAAGGGGTGGGTGGGAGCTGCAGCCAATCAGTGATTGGGTTATGGATGACTGACATAAAGACTGGGTTTCCAGGGAACCCAGTGACTCACAGCGTGAACTCGACCTGTCTAGCTGGTCTAGACAGGCGGTAACCATGCGACTAACGACTGGGTGCCTTACAGGGGACCGACCTCCTAAGAGACTGACTGGCACGAGCTTAGCTAACTGCTGGCCGGGGCAGGCCATGGGGGCGCGTTACCTGATTGTCCGAGGAACTGGCTGGCGCGGGACTGACGCTGACTCGCCGGGCGCTGCTCTGGTCACAGCCTCAGCTCCTCACGGGCCGCCTCACTGGGGCGATGACCGCTCACTGCCCTCGGGCTGAGCAGGTAACTGGCGCGGTGGAGGCTGAGGTATGCGCCGTGGTTTCACCTGGTGACTGATCCAGAATTGGCCTTGGATCCCGCAAGGGGCCCGGGGGGCTCACGGGCCTGAGAGTGACCCTGGCGGCCTCACCTGCCTGGGCTGCCCCATGTTCCAAGTATCTGAGGGACGCCCTACTGACAGAGCAGCCCCGCTCTCCTGGAAGCCCACTTTGTGCAGTCCCGATACAGGTCCCTGCAGCCGAGGACTACCGGGGATGCCCACAGTCCAGGCACTGCTGTGAGGCCAGGCATACTCTGTTAGCGCGTGGACACGGCGGTGTGAGGGCTCCGCTGTCGCCCTGGGCCCACCCCACGCGCCTCGCACGTTGTGCGTCTACCCCACAGCCAATCAGTGGCTGTACAGGCCTCTTTAATAGCCAATCAGCAGCTTCAGGTGCCTGCTATGCAGCCCATCAGCGAGGCAGACGGAGCTTTCCCCCACGAACACGTGCCTCTGGGAGCCGACGGACAGCCGCCAGAGCCAATCAGGAGCAGAAGGTGCAAGTCCCTCCCCCCACGTCAGGCCCAGAGGACTCTTAAGGACTTGAGCCAATCAGCAGCAGTGGGCGGTGCCAGGGCTGTTTGAGCGCCAATTTTCTCCTCCCCGAGGCCTTTGCTCACCATGTTCAGAAAACCACGCTCCTCTCCAGCCCCGAGGACTCCGTTCCTCTTGATGAAATCTGCTTTATTTTCTCACACTTTACTCACTGCACACTTTCGAACCACTTCTTCCTGCTCGATAATATTTTTGTGACGGCACCATTAGGATACAGGCTCACTGCAGATAGAGTTTTTGCTGTGTTTTTGTTTCTGTTTGTTTGTTTGTTTTCTCACCGCTGTTTCCTCCAAGGCCTTTGGCTGCGCCCTCCTTGCTGCTCTGGGATGAACTTGCCTTTCAGGCAGCCCTGCCCATCTCGCACCTCCCGGCTCACCTGTCCCACCTGCCCGTGGATCCTCACCCCCTCCGCTGGGCTCCCACAGCCCCGTCCTCCTCGCCAGGCTGTGCCTGCCTCTGTCTCCCCTGCCCGTGGTGGGTGCCCCTCCAGGCCCGCCTCGCCCAGCCCAGACCCCTAGGCGGCTCCGCCCCGTAGATGGGAGGCAACTGTCCGGGGTGCAGGGGCAGAGAAGGCGCGACCGGCTGAGGGGTCTGCCCCGTTCTGGGAAGGGAGTGTGAGTGTGCAGGGGAGGGGACAGCCCTGCAGATGTCAGAGGCGGAGCAGGAGCGGCACAAGTGTTCTCTGTGAGGAACCCTTCCCTTCCTTTTTCTCCTTCCATCCTCTGAGTGGCCCCATGTTACAGACTGGCCCAGACCCCTGTGTGACTCTGCGTCCACCGCGGGCCACACCAGGCTGTGCTCACAGGAACATATGGAATCCTCTCTACCACTCCATGTACTCCCTTGCCAGGGCTGCCTTGAAAAAGGAAGACAGACCGAGTGGCTTCAACAACGCATTTGTTTTCCCACCCTTCTGGAGGCTGGAAGTCTGAGACCAAGCTGTGGTCAGCGTTGCTTCCTTCGGAGGCCTCTCCGTGTGGGTGGTTTGCGGGTGGCACCTTCTCCCTGTGTCCCACGTGCTCTTTCTCCTGAGCATGTCTCTGTCCTAATCACCCCTTCTTTCTTTATTTGAGACAGAATCTTGCTTTGTCGCCCAGACTGGAGTGAAGTGGTGAGATCTCGGCTCAATCTAGCCTCCATCTCCCAGGTTCAAGTGATTCTCCTGTCTCAGCCTACCAAGTAGCTGGGATAACAGGCATGCACCACCACGTCTGGCTAATTTTTGTTTTTTAGTAGAGACAGGGTTTCACCATGTTGGCCAGGCTGGTCTTCAACTCCTGACCTCAAGTCATCTGCCTAGGTCTCCCGAAGTGCTGGGATTACAGGCCTGAGCCATCATACTGTACCCCTTATCATTCCTTCTAATAAAGACACAACTCATGTAGAACAACAGCCCACTCTAACGACTTCATTTTAACTTAGTCACCTTTTTATAAGGCCCCGTCTCTAAATATGGTCACATTCTGAGGTGCTAGGGGTTAGGACATCAGCATAGGAATTTGTAGGGGACACAGTTCATCCCTGACACCCATAAGTGTGGACATCCAATAATGCACAGAGCAGGTAAGCCCCTTCCCAAGACAGCACCATAGGTTTTACAGAGCCCAGCTCAAGCCAGCAGCCAACTGGCTACTGAGCCTATGCCCCTGACCTCTCTCTGTGAGGACTCAGATGAGGAACTCCCAGGGCAGTGGGGACCACCAGGAGCTCCTTACTGAGGGCAGGACTCCGAGTGACCCTTGAGGATGGTTAGAGCTGGACACACAGATGCTCAGGGCCTGCCCAGGAACACAGAGCAAGTTGGCCACACCTGAGTCTGCAGAGAACATCGCTTCCTCATGCTGGGTTCTCCTTTAGGCTTAGGGGAGGGTGCTGTGATCCCTCCATGGGATAGATGAGGAGACTGAGACTTGGAGGGAGAGGGACCAGGACCCTCACACTCCAGAGCCAGGGCCTCCCCCAGCATCTTGGGCTCAGCCTTGTTCCCCATGCTGGGCTCCCAGGGCCTGGGCTGTACAGTCACCTCCAGGAATGCTGGGTCAGGGGGCACTAAGTAGGTTAGGAAGGCCCAGGACCACCTGTGGGACCACATGCTCAAGGCCCCTCAGAGTCCTGGTCCCCTCCACTCTGCCCCTGTAAACCTGAGAGCGAACCTTCTAGCTGCACAGGGCCTTCGGTTCCACAAGCCCTGCCTGTGTTTCCAGCACCAGGCCCCTTACTAACAGGAGCTGGGGTGGCCCAGGGCTCCTCTGCCCTGTCGTTCATTAGGGAACTTCCCAAGTAAGGAGACAGAGTCTGTCACACTCTCTCCTTTGTCTCTACCCCCAGAAAGGAGGAGATGCTCCTGGTGTGGTTGTTGTGCTCATTCATTAAACATCACCTCCCCCACCTCGGGGAACCCCTCCCCATCTCTCATGCCTCTTGGGTCCTCCGCCTGTCCTTCCTGAGTCCCAGCCCTGGCAGGACCAACCCTCCCAGGAACCTAGAAGCTGTAATGGCCAGACAGCGCCTGCTTCCCTGGGTGTGAACAGTGGTGTGGGAGGGAAAGGCTGTGGGCAGAGAGCCCGCAGCTGTGGGTTGGGACCTCCCTGCTGCATGCAGCCCCCACTGAAGACCCCGTCTGGAAAGTAGAATTGGCTCCTCAAGAGCTCTGATACCTCTGGCAGCGTGGGGCAAAGGTCCTCTTTTGTGGTCAGTTATTTTTCTGATCTTACCCCTAGGCTCCCTTTGGAGCCTCCTCTAGGGCCCTGCGACACCAAGGCTCTGTGATTCTCACCCTAAAGAAGCTCACACTGCAGCTGCTGCTGCCCCTGCTGTGGGTGGCAGAGTGGGCCTCGGGGAGAGGGGTCGTGGGTCTGGGCTGGGCTGACCCTTGTTTCCCCACGGGGCCCTGGCTCAGGATATGAGATTCTGGCTGGAAGTGCCAGAGTCAATGACGGTGCAGGAGGGTCTCTGTGACTGCGCACTGCTCCATCTTCCACCCCCATGGGTCCCTGTATGACTCTAGCCCTGTCCACGGCTACTGTCCCAGAAAGGGGATGATTTCCATCAGGATCCTCACGAGGCCACAAGCAAACTAGGTGGAAAAGAGCAGGAGGAGACCCAGGATCGATTCCACCTGCTTCAGACCGCAGGCCAGAACCTGCTTCTGGTTGTCAGAGATACACAGAGGGGAGACGCAGGTACAGATCTCTTTAGGGAGAAAAAAGGCATCTGATACTCAGGGGTGTTCGAGGATGAGATGGAAACCTGTACATAGAGGGGCAGCTTAGAGCCTTCACCTTATCTACCCTCGGAGCAGTGAAGGTATCTTGTTATAGAAACCATTGCCAAAAGCACACAGGTGCTGTCTTCTGCTCCAATGTCTGACCAGGAGTCACAGTGTGGCCTTGTCCATAGGCCATTCCTGAAGGAGGACAGAAGGACAAGAAACAAAGGTCCGTCCCTCCTCTGAGTGCCTCCTCCAAGGTAGACCCAGGCTCTCTCCAGGACACCTGACGTCTTGAGTATCTGACTCTTACCTAGGCCCCTGTTCTGTGTGGTCAGGCCCCTCCACAGGGCTGCAGACATCTCCAAGGTCAGGGCTCTGCTCTGCATCAGCACCACAGACACCACCAATGTTGTTGCCTGGGCAACACCAGGAGCCAGAGCCTGTCCTGGGAAGAGGGAGTGCCCCCTATGGACAGTGCCCTGTCTCCTGCCGGGGTTGGTCACATGCAGAAGTCAGAACTTTGAAGCTGGCTGGCTGACGGTTTCCAGTATAGTGGGAGGGCGAAAGGAATGGAAACACAGTACTTGAGAGTCCAGGGATTCCAGAGCTCCAGGGAATTCACATTCCCATGGCTGCCTGAAAATTCCAACCATGTCCACGCTGCCCATTCCTTCCCGAGAATTCACTTCCACCTCCAAAGAGCAAGATCCTCCCTATTCCCGGTCTGCTTCCCGCTTCACAGCCACCTACCCTCTGGCATCAGAAACATCAGGTGACTTGTCTGTCTCCCAACTCAATGTTTCTCTCCTCAAAGGCAAGGACTGGTCCTGTCCTGTTCATCCTTTGCTGGATATCTCAAGGCACAGCACAGTGCTCTTGACCTAAATGCAGAATGAATGAATGAATGAATGCATGAATGAAATTTCTTTCCTCATCTCATGTGAGAGACTTGACAATTCTTCCCTCTCAAATTAACACCAGCTTTCCCTGTCCCAGCCTAGTCTGTCCTGGGCAGACAAGTTTGATGAAGTGTGGCTCCTGATCAGACAGTCGGGCAGGAGACAGGGCACCTGTGTGATTTGGGCAATACACTTTCTCTCTCAGCCCATTCAGGCTTCTATGACAAAATACCATAAACTGGCTGGCTTATAAGCAACAGAAATTTATGTCTCACAGTGCATAAGCTGGGAATTCCAAGATCAAAGTGCCAGGAGATTGGTGCCTGGTGAGGTCCTGCTTTTTCATAGATGATGCCTTCTCACTGTGTTCTCGCATGGTGGAAGGCCACACAAGCTCCTTGGGGTCTCTTTCACAAGTGCACTAATCCTATTTACGAGAACTCCACCACCTTCGAATACTGTCACCTTAGAGGTGAGGATTTAATTGGAAAAGGACACAAATATTTAGATCATGGCACTTGACACTGAACCCTGGTGTCTTCTACAAAACGAAGAAGTGGGGATACATACAGGGGCCTCCCAGGTCTTCGTAAGTGGGTTATTAGAACCTGTTTTATGCTTAGAGTCTCTGCAACTTTCTCCTTTTTCTACTTTCTGTTTTTCTGCTTTTCTTTCTTTCTTTCTTTTTTTTTTTCTGAGACGAAGTTTCACTCTTGTTGCCCAGGCTGGAGTGCAATGGTGCGATCTCGGCTCACTGCAACCTCCGCCTCCTGAGTTTGAGTGATTATCCTGTCTCAGCCTCTCGGGTAGCTGGGACTATAGGCACCCGCCCAGCTAATTTTTGTATTTTTAGTAGAGATGAGGTTTCACCATGTTGGCCAGGATGGTCTTGATCTCTTGACCTTGTGATCCACCCGCCTCAGCCTCTCAAAGTGCTGGGATTACAGGCATGAGCCACTGCCCCCAGCCGTTTTTCTGCTTTTCTTTGTAAATTGGGGACCATGGGATCAGCCTTGCTGACCACAGAGACGCTGCAGCTGCCTCTACTAGGAGAGAGTGATTGGCCAAGGATAGGTGGTGCAGGATGGGGCAGTGGCAGCAGATGTCAGCTGCAAAAACAAGTATTGGTGATAGGGGTGTGAGTCAACTATGCACACCCAAGCCCTGCACCTTCCCTTCTCAATTGTCACAGCTGATCTACTCCAGGTCATGGGCAATTGGGGGACAACATGGAATGCACAGATGCATGAAATTACGTGGAAGAAAACAGAGTGTAATTGTTTATGTATACAATGTCTTCAGAAACACCTATGCGACACTATAGTATTTGAGGCAGTGCACGCAGATGATAAAACTATGTAGCAAAGCAAGGAGAAAATCAGCATTCAAGTGAGACTAGGGACACCTTCAGGACGGAGTGGGGCAAGACTGATAGGAAGGGGGAACACATGGGCAGTCCTGAGTGCTATTAATGTTCTATTTCTCTAAGGGTGTTCATATGTGTAAATCAGAGATGTCCTGTCCTTTTTTTTAAGATGGAGTCTCTCTCTGTCACCTAGGCTGGAATGCAGTGGCGCAATCTCGGCTCACTACAACCTCTGCCTCCCAGGTTCAAGTGATTCTCCTGTCTCAGCCTCCTGAGTAGCTGGGATTACAGGTGCCCACAGCGCCTGGCTAATTTTTGCATTTTTCGTAGAGATGGGGTTTCATTATGTTGGCCAGGCTGGTCTCAAACTCCTGACCTCAGGTGATCCACCCGTCTCAGCCTCCCAAAGTGCTGGGGTTACAGGTGTGAGCACCGTGCCTTGCCTGAGATGTTCTCTTGGGGTCAGTTTTATCTATGTCTTCTATTTCCCCCAAGAGAAATGTTTCAAGAAAACTGACATGGGTCTAAGGAGGCTCCACCTCCCAGGGTCCCGCACCACTTCCTCCCAGCTCACAGCCACACAGTTAAATATGATCTTCTGTTTCATTCAGGTGCGCGTTTCTTCTCCAAAATAATCCTGCCCAGTGCTGAGTGTGGACACCTCAGGGCTGGTGTCCTTGCTCCAGGGCTCCTGTTCACCTGGACCCCTGGGAGTAGAGCCTGCAGGAGCAAAGCCCTGGGGCTGGCAGGCCCCTCCTGCTGTGGAGTCACCAGGGGTACTCTGGTTGACTGAGGTATCAGTGGTGAAGAAACCCGTCCTGATGACTAGATAACCGCAACGAAGGGAGAAGTGCCTGCCCTTGTCAAACTGACCCCTTCTCTTCTGACTCTCCTCCTTTTCAAGCCTCACTGTACAACAGTCACAGCCTCAGTTTCCCAGGCCTCCTGCAAGCCAGGCTCCGCTCCATGTCTTTGGTGTGTATCAACATGAGGAATCCTCACCTCCACAGCCCTGTGTCCCATAGGTGAATCCTCCCGAGACTGAACACTTAACCTAGGGGACAGCGACCCCACCCTGTCTGTGCCCCCCACTGAAGCTCCTGACATGGGGACCTCAGATGTCAGGAGTCTCAGTGTCTCCCCTCTGCACAGTGACTCCTTGGGGACTGCATCCAGCTCTGCTTTGTTGACCTCGTTGTGCAGAAGGGGGGCGCCCACCTTGTGGCTGCTGAGGGAGGGAGGAGACGCTGCCAGCTCACCCCAACTACAGCCCTGTCTCTCATAGCCCTGAGTCCCACCTTTGGCAGGTCTGACCTCCACAAACGGTGAGAGCCACAGAGGAGACTCAGGGGACTGGCCAGATGGACCCAGTTTCACCTTGCAGAAAATGTTGCCCAGAGGCAAGGGTGAGGCAGAGACAGCAGGACCAGCCTCGAGGGTCCTGGTCATCCATTTCCTGAACACACCTCTTTCTCTACAGCATCCACAGCCCTAAGGAATGGCTCATCTCTTTCAGTCCTGGAGGGCCAGTCTCTGCACCTGGTCTGTGCTGTTGACAGCAATCGCCCTGCCAGGCTGAGCTGGACCCGGGGAAGCCTGACCCTGGGCCACTCACAGCCCTCAAACCCTGGGCTGCTGAAGCTGCCTCGAGTGCCTGTGAGGGATGAAGGGGAATTCACCTGCCGAGCTCAGAACCCTTGGGGCTCCCAGCACACCTCCCTGGGCCTCTCCCTGCAGAATAAGGACACAGGTGGGTAAGGGAGTGGCTGGAGGAGGACCCACCTGACTCACCCTGATGTCCACCCATGGCCCCTGAGCTTCAAGGGGAAGCTCAGCTCTGGTCTGTGCTCAGGTGTGAGGCCTGGAACTTCCCTCCGACCTGAGCATCACTGTCCTCTTCCTGCTAGGAAAGGGGTATGGGGTGGGGAGAAGGGCGGAGTGGATCTTGGAGGGGAGGAGCTGGGGCCTGGACAGGTGTGTCTGGGGAGACAAGTGCTTTGCTTTGCAGCGCTTAGACTAGGATGAAACACACGACACACTTGCCTTGGCAGCAAGTGTAAGAACCAAAAATAAAACAACTCAGCAAGCAAGAGAAGTAATATTGTGACACAATCATCTTTTTTAAAAAGTAAAAAATAATGCGAAATAATTCCATGGTGAACAAAAATAAAAATTTTAAATTTAAAGAAAACTGCACCCAGCACTCTCATGCCTCACTGGCCTCACCAGAAGTCCACAATCCTCTTCCTTCCCATCCCTGCTCTGTGTCTGGGAAAGCTGGGAGGAGAATCAAAGTCTAGGGCCTTACAGGCAGCAGGAGGTGAAAAGACCCAGTTACTGAAGGTAAATCCCAGAGATAACTCCAATCCATATGCAGGCACTGTGTGGCCTGTATTAGGAGTGACACTGGGGGCATTCAGGGGAGCTGGAGCCACAGCCCTGGCCTTCCTGTCCTTCTGTGTCATCTTCATCGTGTAAGCATTGACCCTGGGGAGGGAGGGAGAGCCCTGGGGGAGGGCGGGCTGGGAACGGAATCCCTAAAGCCAGAGCTGGAGGGACCTGCGTGGTCAAGAGCTTAAAGCAAGGGCAAGAAGGAGGTCATGGGTGCACGGTGAGAATTTCACAAGCACCCTTGTTCATGGGGCTCCAAGTCTATGGCAAACCTCAGGCCCCACCAGCCAGAAGGCTGGAGCCCGTGTTCTCCACATTGGGGTCCCTGGGACTGGTTCACCCCTCTCTCACCTGTCACCCCTCCAACCCTTTAACAGGAAACATGGCAGTGGGTGGGAGGGAAGAGGGTCGGTCCACCCACTACACCTTGATCTGTACAGACTGAAAGACTCTGGTCTCTTCACTCAAGAGTCAGGTCCTGCAGGAAGAAATCAGCAAGGCCAACAGTAGGCATCGGGGATACAGGCATAAAGGATGCAAACACCGTCAGGCGTTCAGCCTATCAGGTGAACGATATGGGTGTCTCCACACCCAGCATCCAGCCTAGACACCTCCCACAGGATGGCCCCCAGGATTGCTCAGCTAGTCATGGCCAAAGTTATCTCCTCACCTCCTCCTCCTACCTATAAGCCGACTTCTCCTGCAGGATTCCCATCTTGCTGACAGCATGGCAGCCCCTCCTCCCTGACCAGGCATGCAGGAGGGTTACCTCCTCTCTGCCCTTCCTGTCTTCCCCTACAGCTGAAAATTCACCATATCTTGTCAATTTGCCCCACAAAGAACAGCTAGCATCACCTCCGTCCACCCTGACCCTCTCATTGCTGAGGCCTCAGGATCTTTTCCTTGGACCTTGTCATCTCCCTGCCTCTCACCTCCCCTTCCCTATCTGGAGGGATCATCTGGAAGCCATCACTGCCTAGTTCCTCTGCATTTTCACAGCTGTCCTCCATCCCCATTGTCTAGATCAGAGGCCAGCAAACATTTTCTGAAAGGCCAGTTGCTAAGTATTTTTGGCTTTGTGGACTATGCAGTTGCTGTTCCAGCTACTCAACTCTGCTGCTATAGAATGAAATTAGTCATAGACCACGTGCTAATAGTGAGTCACACTGTGTTCCAATAAAACTTTAATGACAAAAACAAACAGTGGGCCAGATTCAATCCAAGGGCTCTAGTTTGCTAACCCCTGATAAAGCCCAAACTCCTCAGCCTGCAGCCCTGAATGTTCTGGCCTCTTAGGCACCTACCTCTCCAGGAGGGCCAGAGTTATGGCAAAAAGAATAAGGTACTTGCTTTGGATGCAACATTTAAGGGGTGACAAAAATCTCAATAATTGAGAAAAACAAAGTTTCATGCATTGTTCTTTAAAACATCAAAATTAATTTTAAAAAATGAATGATAAGCCAATATCAAAATTTTAAATGACAGGATCAATAAACTGAAGTGAGTTAAGAATTATTTAAGATCATCACTTAGTCAAGATAAATTGTCAAGCAGGGCAGCATTCTCAGTTGAAAATGAGAGAATCAAAGTCGAATTTGAAAATATTATTTCTGCCTTGCTTCCAGCAGAGCCAGGAAAGCAGATTATAATAAATTCTGCTTTAGGTATATGTAAAATCTTTGAACTTAATGATGATGTTTTATTATATACCATTTTCAATTTGTCAGTACTAGTTCCATTATTTAATGTTCTGTATAAAACTGACCATTAAACATACATGAAACCATATAAAGAGAGACAGACATTTTTCTTGTGCCTCAGGCTCCAACTGGCTCAGCAAACACATTCAAAATCCTGAGTTTATTTAAATTTTTGTTCTCCATGGAGTTTTTTGGCACTAATTTTGATTTTAAAATATTACATGAAGCTGAGCACAGTGGCTCACAACTGTAATCCCAGCACTTTGGGAGGCCGAAGTGGGCAGATCATTTCATTGGAGACCAGCCTGGTCAACATGGCAAAACCCCATCTCTACTAAAAATATACAATTAGCCTGGCATAGTGGCACATGCCTGTAACCTCAGCTACTCAAGAGGCTGAGGCACGAGAATCGCTTGAACCTGGGAGGGGGAGTTGCAGTGAGCCGAGATGGTGCCACTGCCCTCCAGCCTGGATGACAGAGCAAGATTCTATCTCAAAAAAATAAAAATAAAAGGGCTATAGTCCATAACTGGCCATCTGGGCAAGCTGGGAAGTGTAACCTCTGGTAAAAGTTGAAAATCAGGTGTTTTGAGGGAGGAGGGGTTGGAACAGGAGTTTTATGTTGGATGGGTTGGCTAAATACACATATTTAAGACATTTATAGGCAGCGTTATAAGTATTTATGAAAGGGAGTTTTGCATATGTGTGATGGATAAATACCTAAGTTATATGCAACTCATGTTTATTTTGGGGGGGAGACTTAATATTTAAAGGTATTATTGTTGTAGCCGAGCGAGTCACAGAAGAAGCACCACACTCTGAGTTCAAATTATGAGTCCTTCATTTGCCAGCAACTGAGAGTCAGCTCACACTCAAAACCTCTCGGCCCTGAAGAGCTTCATTTCCTTTTATACCTTGCTTAGGATAGGGGAGGGGGAGCCTAGCTGAAGCAGAATTTTACAGAAGCAGAACAAGCAAGTTGGTAGGAGGAGGCTGGTAACCAGGAGGCAGGAGATTCCCATAGTTGCTGGTTACTAAGAGTATTTCCATACAATCACCAAGGGGGGTAGCAGGGGGGACTTCCCATACAATCAGTTACCAAAGGGGTATTCACAGTAGCAGGTGTGCTTGCCAAGCAGGATGTAGTTACCACGGTTACAGGTACTGAGCACAGCGTGACCCAAACCTCAACGGTTCAAGGTTCTGAGTACAGCGTGACTCAGTAATGCACCTGTGGGGGCTGTGGCAGGGACGGAGAAGCTGAGCTGGAGCTTACAGCTAAGATGGAGTCAGTTAGGCTAGCACAAGTTAGGTTATCACATTAAAACGAAGCCATCTATGTCAAGAGGTGAAGCAGGGACGCAGAGGTATTGTCTGTAAACTGGCAGAATTAGCCTATGGTTGTTTTCTTAGGAGAAAGTAAGTGACATTAATCTTTTGCTTAATTAAAGCTGTGGTTATGGATGGTGGAACAGGGAGGTCAGTTAGCATCTGGCAGTGGATGAGCAGCAAATTTTTTTACTATTGTTTGTTTTGAAGCCAGTGTTCATTGAGCTGATAGAGAAAAAGAAAATTCTTGAAGCTGTCCAAACACAGTAATTTTTCAAGTGCTATAATTTTTTCAGTGCCTCTAGCACCCTTTCTGACTTCTAGAGGTGCCTGCATTCCTTGGCTCAGGTCCCTCCCTCAGTCTGCAAGGCAAGCAGCCTGGCATCTTCCAATCTCTCTATACCCTCCTCCATTCACTTGCAAGAACCCCTGTGACTCCATTGGGCACAACCAAATAATCCAGAATAACCTCCCCATTTCAATATCCTTAACCTGATTCCATCTGTAAAGTCGCTTTTGCCATGTAAGGTAACAGATCCACAGGTTTCAGGAGACTGGGGCATGGACATTTTGGAGGGGTCGTTATTCTCCCTGTGAGAGGGATATAACTTCTTTGACTGACTTGTCCTCTCCACACCACCAAACTGAGAGCTTCCCAAGGGCAGGTGACAAATCCAGATCAAGGCCCTGTAATTCTCTCTCAGTTGCCCTCTTCCTGTTCATCTTAACATAGTTCACACATAGATATTTATTTGCTTGACAGTCATTTTTTGTCACCTCCCTCAATTAAAGAGTTAATTGCAGGAGGTCAGGACCCACGCCTACCATGTCCACCATGATCCATCCAGCACCAGCTCAGGGCCTCACACACAGGGGACCTCAGCAGGACTCCAGGATTTGGAGTCAGAAGGAACAGACTGCACTGGGTCCTAGTGTAACAGGAAGTTTGGCTGCAGTGCTTACTGTTTCTACCTGGTTTTTGTTTTGTTTTGTTTTTTGTTTTCTTTTTGACACAGAGTTTCACCCTGTCACCAGGCTGGAGTGCACTGGTGGGATCTCGGCTCACTACAACCTCCGAATCCCTGGTTCAAGCGATTCTCTTGCTTCAGCCTCCCGAGTAGCTGGGATTGCAGGCACTTCTACTGGTTTTTTAATGTCTACAGTGGAGATAATAATAACATCTTCCTCATGATATTGTTTTGGGAAGTTAATGAGATTAGTAAACACCAAATAAGGTGTCAGTAAGTATTAAACATTGGAGGAAAGCATGAAAGAGACTTCAGCAAAAATGCAGGTGCAATGCATGGAGGACGGATCGCCTGCCTCCTTGCTGGACTCTCCCCCACCCCATCCTGGCCCCACTCCTCTGCTTTGACTTCTCTCTCTCTCTGTTCAGGGCCCCCTGACTGAAACCTGGACAGATGGCAGCCCCCCAAAGCAGCCTCCCCAGCTACAGCCACCCCCTCCTCAGGGGAGGAAGAAGAGCTCCAGTATGCATCCCTCAGTTTCCATAAGGTCAGACCTCAGAAACTGCGGGGACAGGAGGCCACTGACAGTGAATACTCAGAGATCAAGATCCGCAAGTGAGAAACTGTAGAGACTTGGCCCTGGTTGGGGCGGTCACGGTCCCTCCAGGCAAAGGATAAGTCAGAAGCTGATTCTTATCAAATTAACAGCCTTCTAGAGCCCCATGCTGTGCAGAAGGTCACCAGGGCTCCCTCTTCCTGTTGAACTGAAACTAGGACCAACGTCTCCCCTTTCCCAGGCCACCTTGGCCCGTCCCTGCCCCCAGCTTCTGCTACCCACCATTCTCCTCTCTATGTCTCTGAGGCTGACTATTTGAGATTCCACATATAGGGGAGGTCATGAAACACTGGCCTCTCTGAGCCTGGCTCATTTCATACAACATAACGTCCCCTAGGTTAGTCCGTGTTGTCTCGAATGACAGAATCATGCACTGAATATTTTCAAAGAGCTAAGAAAGGATTTTAAATGTTTTCACACAAAAGATGGATATTTGCACGGATGGGTGTGCTAATCATGCTGACTTGATGGCTCCACGGTGCATCCGGGTGTGGAAACCTCACTGAGGCCATCTCAAGGCTACTCAGCTACTCAGGGCAGGGATGGAATTTAAAGCCCGCCCGATTCTGAGGTCTCTTCTCTCATCCAGCACTGAGTTAAGCAACCAGCAGGGTGGGCACCTCTTGGCATAAGTTTGCAGGAAACGATATTCCTCAGGGGATTTGTTTTTTCCTGAAGAGGGTGCAGCAGTATCCCAGAGTCTCCTGGATGTGACAGGTGCATTGAGGGGGTGAAGGCCAGGGACTCCTGCCTCAA
The DNA here is from genome assembly GCF_030222135.1 of Aotus nancymaae. NCBI lineage: Eukaryota > Metazoa > Chordata > Mammalia > Primates > Aotidae > Aotus > Aotus nancymaae. The sequence continues at coordinate 4,326,551 of NW_026988441.1, read as the reverse complement.
ATGGATATCATGTCTTTGTTTTCCCAAAGAATTTTTAATTTTTTTTAATTGTAGGTTATTTTTTTTTCCTTGAAATTTAAAAATAGCATTAGCTTTTCAGTTGAGGCAAATTTACCTACCACAAAACACACATATCTCACATGTGTGGTACCATGAGCTCTGCCAAATGGGCACCCCTGTTTCACCAGCTCCCCAAAGACAGAGAAATTTTTCATCACTCCAGAAAGATCCTGGTGCCCTTACCAGTCAATCCTCAGCCCCGAGAGCCACCATTTTCTGGTTCCTGTCACCATAAGTTACTTTCCGTGTCCTTGAACTTCATATAATTGTCATCGCCCAGTATGCACTCTTGTGTCTTTCATTTTTCACCCCGTGTTGTGTGTTTTGAGATTGGTCCATATTGTATGTCTCAGCATCTGTTCCTCTTTACTGCTGAATAGGACGACATTGCATGAGCACATCACAGTTTGTTTACCCGTTTTTTTCTGTTCATGGACATTTAGTCTGTTTTGGTTTTGGTGATTATGAATATAGCTGCTGTGAACATATTTGCACAAGACGGTATAGAGGTTTTTTTGTTTGTTTGTTTGTTTTTTGTTTTTGAGATGGAGTCTCACTCTCTTGCCTAGGCTGGAATGCAGAGTGGTGTGATCTCAGCTCACTGCAACCTCTGCCTCCCGGTTCAAGCAATTCTCCTGTCTCTTCTGATATACTACTACTACTACTTCTTCTTCTTCTTCTTCTTCTTCTTCTTCTTTTAAGGATAGAGGGGAGTTTAAGTTTCCCTTAGAAATAAGAATAAATTTTTTTGAAACTATGAATGACATGACTTCAAGTCCTTCATTGGGAAGAACTCAAGTAACAAACGTTTAGTAAAAGAAAATAAGAGGTTAACAACCTGTATGCTTCATGTGTACATGAGAGATAGCCAGGGGAAAAGAGTAGATTTCAAAGAGGTGGCTGCGAATTCAGGCTTAAATAGCATCTTCCGCGGAAACAAAGAAAGAAGGGTGGGGGCAGGCCAGTTACTGGAAGGTAAGTTCGGGAAACACACTGGGAAAGAGGAGCGAGGCTTGTTTTGCAGGTCACATGGGTGCCTCCTCCCTTGATGAGAGTCTGGTGAGTCGCCTTTTTTTCTTGGTACAGAGGGAGACCTCCTTACCATTGGAGATTCCTTTGTAGATGTGATTTTCCCTTTAAAAAGGGTAACTTCTTCCTTGATTATCAGAGTGTCTCCTGTGTCTGTAGGCTCTCAAAATAATCTTTATGCCAAAAAGGCACATTTTGGGGTGGCGTATTTTGGTCTCCTACAGCCGTATTTTGGGGTGATGTATTTTTGGTCTCTTACATTCTCATAAGGTTCAAAAGATCTGTTGTAGGTAAAGCACTCAAAACAATAATTGATTAATACTAAGCGCTCACTAACAGCGTTCTCCAATTAACTGAAACTATTTCCAGCTATTTGTACAAGTCTCACACGAGGTTTGACTTGATCTTTGGTTTGAAAGGACTGGAAAGTGAAGGGTTATGACTCCCTCTTGTGGCCATATTATGAATTACAGCCTCTGCAAATCCCCATAGAAGTTGGTCCCGGCAGTGGAGAACATACTAGTTCATTCCCTTCTCCTGTGTTGAGGATCACAGGAGGTTCTCCCTTGGCTTGCTCAGTATTGGATGGGAGGTTGGTAAAAAAGCATCATCCCATGAACTGCTGCAGAGAAAGAAGAAGGCTTCCCATGGCACTACACTACAGGGAAGTTTTACAACAAAACCTTTCAGCACATGGGGACGAACGTATTTCCTGCATTCAAATCAAACACACATTCCTCTTCCATCTCCAGAAGAGAACAGACTGTAACTCTGCCTGGTATCAGGCAGCACGGATGCACACGTACAGGCTACTCAGAGCTCCTGCAAAGTGAGAGAAGCAGACACACGCGGGAGCCTCGGCAGGGGTTGCTGCAGAAAGCGGAAGCATCTGTAAGAAAAGACGGACAAGGGACGCCCCCTCGAGAGCAGCTTAGCAGTGTGAATTAGAAAGAAGATAGGGAAATAGCCTCCACCATTTATTATTTATTATTTTTTTTTTTTTTTGAGACGGAGTCTCACTCTGTCATCTAGGCTGGAGTGCAGTGGAACGATCTCGGCTCACTGCAACCTCCACCTCCCAGGTTCAAGCGATTCTCCTGCCTCAGCCTTCCAAGTAGCTGGGATTACAGGCACGTGCCCCCATGTCCGGCTTATTTTTGTACTTTTGGTAGAGATGAGGTTTCATCATGTTGACCAAGCTGGTTTCGAACTCCTGACCTCAGGTGATCTGCCCACCTCGGCCTCCCAAAGTGCTGGGACTACAGGTGTGAGCCATTGCGCCCAGCCTGTGTTCCTCTGGCTGGACTGGAGGACAGTAAGGAAACAGTGCAGGGCTGATGCTTTCCAAACACAGTCGGACAGAGTACCCCAGTCAGCAGTGAGCAGGGGATGCAAGCCCACCTCATATCACTAACCCTAACTGCCATCAATGAACAAAAGCCATTAATAAAATCCAAATCCTGGAACAGCTCCGAGGAAACAAATGTCAACATTGACCAAGTCAATAAACATGTCAGTGTCTCTGGCCAAAGATCACCAGGTACCAGGAGTAGATGTGTAGTTGGGTTATTACTCATTGCAGTGAGGAACCATGAATACCATGAAGTGTATCAGTAAAAGGGTATTAGAACTGGCTTATTGTAGGATTTGGGCTTGTGTTAGGTGATTTAGGGAAACTTTTTAAAAAGCAGTGTTTGTTTCTTTGGATGTCAGGAAGTCAGGATAATTCTTACACTGGATCTTAATACATCTAATCAAGAAGGAGAAAAAACCAGACCAAAGCTACTTTAGTCAGTTTGGGCTAGAATAAGAACTATCACAGACTGCACTTTGGGAGGCTGAGGTGGGCAGATCACTTGAGGTCAGGAGTTTGAGACCAGCCTGGCCAACATGGTGAAACCCCATCTCTACTAAAACTACAAAAAAAAAAAAAAAATTAGCCATGGGTAGTGGTGGTTGCCTGTAATCCCAGCTACTCAGGAGTCTGAGACAGGAGAACTGTTTGAACCCGGGAGGTGGAGGTTGGTTGCAGTGAGCTGAGATCATGCCACTGCATTCCAGCCTGGGCAACAGAGCAAGACTCCGTCTCAAAAAAAAAGAAAGAAAGATAGATCACGGACTAGGTAGCTTAAAAAACAAACATCTATTTCTCATAGTTCTGGAGGCTGGAAGACCAAAATATGAATGTCAGTACAATTAGCTTCATAGTGAGGTTCCCTCCTCCTGGTTCACAGATGACTGCCTTCTCACTACATCCTCATATGGGGGAGAGAGAGATCTGGTCCCTTCCTCATTCCTATAAGTGCCATAATCCCAGCATGGGTGTTCCACTTCCATGAGCTCACCTAAATCTCATTGCCTCCCAAAGGTCTCATCTCCAAATATCATCACATTAAAAATTAAGACATCAGCCCATTGGCCAGGCGTAGTGGCTCACGCCTGTAATCCCAGCACTTTGGGAGGCCAAATCTGGCAGATCACAAGGTCAGGAGTTCAAGACAAGCCTGGCCAGCGTGGTGGAACCCCATCTCTACTAAAAATACAAAAAAATTATACAGGCATGATGGTGCATGCCTGTAGTCCCAGCTACTTGGGAGGCTGAGGCAGAAGAATTGCTTGAACTTGGCAGGTGGAGGTTACAGTGAGCCGAGATTGTAGCACTGCACTCCAGCCTAAGTGACAGAGATTCTGTCTCAAAAAAAAAAATTCGGACATTAATATATGAATTTTAGGGTGACACCAACATTCCGTCTATAGGAAAGGCTATGGTTGTAATTGGTAAATAATCATCAGTCTTTCCTGTTACACTTGATGGGAGATATTTGGCCATTTTCCAATTTGGACAGTGGTCTTGCTTGTGTCTATGTTGAGACATGACTATGCTGTGCTCTTATTCTTGTCGTGATCCATTATGCTCAAAGAATGTCCTTGTCTGGTGTTGATGTCCTGTGCAGTGATTGATAATAAGAGTTACACCAAGACCCAGCTATGAGTGCCAGGCCAGCTTCTGCACATTAAAGGCTGCCCCACTATTTTGTAAAGGGAAACTTTAAAATGTAATTTGGTAAGAAGACATGAGGATGTCTCTTTGCACTTGCAAAATGTTTCCTTCACTAGAAATTAGGTTGATGGGAGGTGGAGGTTGCAGTGAGCTGAGATTGTGCCACTGCACTCCAACCTGGGCAAGAGAGTGAGACTCCATCTCAAAAACAAAAAAGAAAAAGAAAAAACAAATTAGGGTGAATCCAAGTTTCTCCTGTAGTGATATTTCACTCTCCTTCTTGCCCTGCAATGTACTATTCTGACTTGAAGGGGAAAGGACGGAGGCCCAGCTAAGAGCTCCTGCAATATACACGACCCCAACCCAGACAAAGCAAAGACATGTGGCCTGAAAAGCCCTCAGGAGCGCATTAATTGTTCTTGGTTGGAAGTCATTTGAGAATGACGCTGTAGCGAGGAGGAAGATATGGAAGCATTTTACATTTTAGGGAGGGTGAGGGAAGTGGGGTGGTCATGGCGACTTTGTGCATAAATATGCTCCTCTGCCGGAAGGTTGGATCTTTCGAAATGCCGTAAAGAAAGCACAATCATAATCTGTAGGCGCAATGAAAATGAATGCTGTCCTTTGGAAGAGCAATATTTGCAAATGTGTCCAGAGCCTGGGATTCATTCCCCTGACCGCCTCCCGTCTGCAGGACCATGGACAGCACAAGCTCCGGGGCCTGGGGCTTCGCAGTGGCGCCTGCTGGGTAGTTGGAGCGCCCTCTGGGGGCGGCGTTCTGAACTGCAGGACAGCCCGGGGTAGGAGGAACGCTGAACCGGGTCCTGAGCCCAAAGGACCCAAAGACTCTAGTCAGGGAAGGTCCAGATCCCCCTTCTTCCGACAAATCCTCCTCGGTTCCCTCGAGGTCTCAGCTGCAGCCACTACTGGGGTCTCCATTCTCGCCGGGACCCTGGCCCTCGACCCTCCCTCCTCCGGACACGGTCAAGCTTACACAGTTTTCTAATGGATGTGGTCAGAGAGGAGAAGGGAAGAGAAAGGATGGGGCCAGAATGTTCCCCTGGGCACCTGGACGGAAGGAGTTGTGTCCATGGAGGACTGCAGAGGGGAGGTTTTCAGGGGAGTTGATAATTCTTAGAATCCCCCTGACATCCGAATGAGAATTGGAGGGAGACAGCTGGATGCAAATGTCTGGAGCTAAGGAGAGGGGTCCAGGCTGGAGATGTTTCATTGAACAGCTGGAGTAAAGTGATGACCACAGACGAGGAGAGAAAGGGGTGATGACAGAGAAGAGGACACATTTGTCATTGGTGACGTTGACAACAGCAAGGCTTTGTTTCTTGTTTACAATTAATTTATGTAGATTCCCTTGGAGTTTTTAAAACCGTGTTTTGTGCTGTATTGTGATATAATTGACAAGTAAAAATTGTATATATTTACAGTGTACATGATTTTTGTGAACACTAACCTCTGCACTTTATTATCATTTACTTGACAGACAATGTGGGTAACCCCCGATATAGGTACCCGAGGAAGGAGAGCTAAGCGGAATCCTGGCACAATTAGGGCCTGAAGAGTATCTCAGTTTATAGTGTTACTACTCAGTTATTTCCCTTTATATAATCCTCTCTCTATAATCATATATTAGTTCATAGAATGAGTGCCTAAAGAATATCTTACCACTCAGTTATTTCCCTATATATATATAACTATATCTTAGTTCACAATCGGAGGAATGCCTAGAGTAGACATGGTATAGAGCATGAATTAAGGAATAAGCAGCTTATAGTCAGAGGAATGTCTGGAGTAGACACAGTTCAGAGCATGATTTAAGGGAAAAACAGTTATACCAGGACAAGAACCCATGGCCCAGGCGGCAGCGTTCAGTATTGTAAAGATACCCGCTGTATGGCAGGCTTGGGGCAAGAGCCACTCCTCCTGATAAAGGAGTTGTAGGACCTTGCACCAGTTCCTGTGGAAGGTTGGCCTCAGACCAGCAATCCCTCGAGCATCCAAGGGCTCAAAACTCCTCCGGATAATCGCACCTTGGTGACTGTGAACTTTATCAGCTCTTGTTCTGTACTAGCTCAAAAAGCATCCTCCTATAGAACTCATTGGAAGCTGCCAGCAAGTGGCGGTAGACCGTGACAGCTCTGTCACTGCTATGTGACTTAAGCATCCTCCTATAGATCTTCTTAGAAGTAGCTTGCCCATAGATAGAGATATTGCACACTGCACCCTCTTCACTGCGCACAGCCCACTTCCATGTCTCGGTGACCTAATGGGGGTGGACCCCTTACTGCACACGGCCCACCTCCTTGCCTCAATGACCTAATGGGGGTGGACCCCTTGCTGCACACTGTCCACCTCCTAGCCTAGGTGACCTAATGGGGGTGGACTCCTTGTTTTATTGCTCACGACCCTATCACTATCCTTAAAGATGACTTCACTCATTACCCTGTCACCTAACCTATAACCAATAAATACAGACACTTCTGGACATTCGGGGCCTCACCTGTCTCCACTTATAGGTGGCGTGCCCCCCCTGAGCCCAGCTGCATTTTCCTTGTACATCTGTGTCCTGTCTCTCTATTTCTCAGATCCTACACCTCAGCACAGCATAAGGGACACCCCACGACCCTGTAGGGCCCTTAGCCCTACAGACAAAAATTATATGTATTAATGGTATACAACATCATGTCTTGAAATACTCTATGTTTACATGGTGGAAGGGCAAGTCTAGCTAAATAACAGATACATTATCTCACACATTTATGAACACCACTGCACTTTGAACTAACACCCTGTAGTCATCTGAGATTGCTTTTGTAAACTAAAAATAAAATCCTAAGCACCCACCACTGACTGAATGGACCTCTTGGCCAAAGGGACCCCAGAGAAATCTTAAAAACAGATTTCCCAGCCATGATGGGACAGGAGGTCAGACACGCTTTATTATACCCTCCCTTTTGTGGTTTAGACACAACAACATCCAGCATTAATATTAAAATAGAGATCATAAGACTGACAGGACAGACTCTGTGGCAAAGAGATACCGAATTACATACAAGACCTAAGGCCATGCCAGGCAAGGGTAAATCATGCACCCTTACACTTCAAGAATAAACTATGTTCTAGCTTCTGCAAGGTTTCCCTTTTTCTCTAGGAGCTAGGTAAGCACTGGCCTTGAGAGAGTCACTTGAGATGGCCACTTGTATGTCTTCTTTCGAGAAATATCTGTTTGGGTTCTTAGCCCTCTTTTTAGTAATTTGTTTTCTTGCTATTAAGTTGTTTTTAGTTTCTTTTATGTCTTGGATATTGTCTTAGTCCATTTGTTTTTCTATATTGGAAAACCTGAGGCTGCATAATTTATAAAGAAGTTTATTTGGCTCATGGTTCTACAGGCTGTATGAGAAACATACAATATCTGTTTGGGTTCTTAGCCCTCTTTTTAGTAATTTGTTTTCTTGCTATTGAGTTGTTTTTAGTTTCTTTTATGTCTTGGATATTGTCTTAGTCCATTTGTTTTTCTATATTGGAATATCTGAGGCTGCATAATTTATAAAGAAGTTTATTTGGCTCATGGTTCTACAGGCTGTATGAGAAACATACAGCAGCATCGGCTTCTGGTGAGGGCCTCAGGCTGCTTCCACTCATGCCAGAAGGCGAAGGGGAGTCAGGGTGTGCAGAGATCACATGGTGAGTAAGAGAGAGAGAGAAGGAGGCAAGAGGGAGGTGCCAGGCTCTTCTATGCAGCCCTAAAAAAAGGTTCATGTCCTTTGCAGGGACACGGATGAAGCTGGAAGCCTTCATTCTCAGCAAACCAACACAAGAACAGAAAAACCACACACTGCATGTTCTCACTCATAAGTGGAGCTGAACAATGAGAACACATGGACACAGGGAGGGGAACATCACACACTGGGGCCTGTTGGTGAGTGGGGGCTTGGGGAGGGATAGCATTAGGAGAAATATCTAATGTAGATGATGGGTTGATGGGTGCAGCAAACCACCAAGGTACGTGTATACCTATGTAACAAACCTGCACATTCTGCACATGAACCCCAGAACTTAAAGTATAAATAAAAAGAGGAAATAAATTTAAAAAAACAACCAGCTCTCATGGGAACTAATAGAGCAAGTACTCACTCATTACCATGAGGATGACACCATGACCCAAACATCCCATTGGACCCCACCTCCACCACTGGGGATAATTTCAACATGAGATACGGAGGAGTCAAATTTCCAAACCCACAGCAGATAATCGCCTCTTATCTGATGTATGGATTGCAAGTTTTTTTAAAAACCAATTTTATAGGTTAGCTATTCACTCTGTTGATTGATTCCTTTCCTATGCAGAAGCTTTTTATTTTGATGCAATCTCATTTGTCTATTTCAGCTTTTATTGCCTGTGCTTTTGGGATTGTATCCAAAAAAATAATTTCCCAGGTCACTGTCATGGAGCTTTTCCCTGATGTATTCCTCTAGAAGTTTTACAGTTTCAGGTCTTGTATTTAAGTCTTTCATCTATTTTGAATTGATTTTCTATATGGTGTGAGATAAATGACAACAGAAGTTTTTTTTGTTTGTTTTTTTTTTAATTGAGACAGGTGTCACTCTGTCACCCCTGGCTGGAGTTGGTGGCACAATCATGGCTCACTGCAGCCTCAACCCCATGGGCTCACACGAACCCCCTGCCTCAGCCTGTTGAGTAGCTGGGACCAAAGGTTGTGCCACCATGTCTGACTAATTTTTTATTATTATTTGTAGAGATGCAGGTCTCAGTCTCACTATGTTGCCCAGGCTGCTCTCGAACTCCTGGGCTCAAGCAGAAGCTGACTCTCCTGCTTCAGCCTCTCAAAGTGCCTGGATTACTGGCATAAGCCACCATGTACAGCTTACAACAGCAGTTTTAATGGAGTGGTGGGAAAGGGTTTGAAGACTTAATTGGAGAAAGTTCAGAAAAACAATCAAAGGAAGGGTGGTGGGAGGAGTGAGTACAAATAGCCCTTTGAGGAGTTTTGCTGCAAAGAGAATTGGAGAAATGGATGTGGAGAAGGAGGGCTTTTGTCAGTTCCTTCTCTGCGATCTCCCAGAGGTGCTCAATGAATTCAACCCAGTTTTAGTCTCCTATGGCCTCCATGGCAATTTACCACAAACTTGATGTCTTAAAAACGAAGATATTGGCCGGGGGCAGTGGCTCACACCTGTAATCTCAGCACTTTGGGAGGCCGAAGCGAGCAGATCACCTAAGGTCAGGAGTTTGAGACCAGCCTGACCAACATGATGAAACCTCATCTCTACTAAAAATACAAAATTAGTCGGGCACAGTGGCGCGTGCCTGTAATCCCAGCTACTTGGGAGGCTGAAGTGGGAGAATCCCTTCAACCTGGAATGCAGAGGTTGAAGGCTGAGATAGTGTCACTGCACTCCAGCCTGGGCAACAAGAAAAAAACTCTGTCAAAAAAAAAAAAAAAAGATATTGTTCTCTCACAGTTCTGGAAGCCAGAAATTTGAAATTAGTAAGGCTAGGCAGAAACCTTTCAAGATTCAAAAGAATCCATCCCTTATTTCTTCCAGATGATTGCAGCTGGTGTTATTCCTCAGCTTCTGGCTGGACCACTCCTATCTCTGTCTCTGGGATCACGCAGCCTCACGCCCTTTTGTGTGTGTCACATCTCCATCTGCCTCTCTCTTATTGGATGCTTGTGATTAGCTTTGGGAGTCAACTACATAATCCAGGAAGATCGCCACTGGTCAAGATCCTTGATAATTACATCTATAGACACTTTACTTATAAGGTAATATTTATAGGTTCAAGGAACTAATATCTAGATTTCTTGGGGCAGAGGGCATTATTCAGCTTACTGAGCTGCCCATGTGACCTTCTTCCCTGCTAGAATGCCCCCATCTGACCTCCAGACCTTGACATTTTATCGTCTTTGCTCTGCTCCTCCATATCCTGACACACTAGTGGGTCACCTCCTGTATGATGTATACTCAGGGAGATAAGAACCTGTGGTTCTGTAAAATAATAATAATAATAATAATAATAATAAATTGTTAAGACAGCCAAACAAAAAGTTACAGACTGGGAGAAAATATCTGAAAATAGGGATCTGATGAATGACTTCTATCTGTTGTTAGTAGGCCGGTTCAGGTTCTTGACTTTGCTGCACAAAAGAATTTGAGAGTGAGTCCAAAGTAAGAGTAGGCAAAGAAGTTTCTTGCAAAGTGAAATTACACTCTAAGAGGCAGATCAGGCTGTTCAAAGCTAGAGACATCACCTAGTGCCTTAAAATAAATCCCTTTATGGGAGCTGTACATGCATATTCATAAAGTACCTGTGAGGTCTTATGCAAAGGTGGACATGTGGTTGGTGCATGCACTCAGCATCTACATGCTCTAACACGCATTGCATGCATCATTATCATATAAAATCTCTACCTCGGAGTGTGTTTTTTACTATTAAAATGAGGAAAAGGTCACTATAAGCTAAATGTTGAACCCAGCTGCACATGGAGGACCCTGAAGAAGTTCCTAATCCCCTCACCCAAGGCAGGAATTTGTAGCTAATAGCTTCTGGGCCTTTTGGTACTGATTGGCTGGAGACTGGGGTAGCTACAACATGAAGTAGTAGTTTTGTTCTCATTCCCAGGCCACATTGGGTACAGGAACTTGTAACCATCTGGTGGTGGGCCAGTCCTGTAGGATTGCTTATCTTGCAAAAGAGTTAAATGATGCACAAGAGTGCAAGTGAAAGGAGCCTGCTGTGAAAGGGGCCTGTGTGGCTTCACACAAAGGAACATGTCAGTATGGCCTCTGAACCCTACTTTTATCCTACCTCATATCCAAAATATATCAAGAACTGGATGGTCGCAGTGGCTCATGTCTGTAATCCCAGCACTTTCGGAGGCCGAGGTGGGTGAATCACTTGAGGTTAGGCATTAGAGACCAGCCAGGCCAACATGGTGAAACCCCATATCTACTAAAAATACAAAAATTTAGCCAGGCGTGGTAGTGCACACCTGTAATCCCAGCTACTAGGCAGGCTGAGACAAGAGAATTGCTTGAACCTGGGAGGTAGAGGCTGCAGTGAGCCAAGATCGTGCCATGGCACTCCAGTCTGGGCGACAGAGTGAGACTTGGCATCAAAAAAAAAAAAAAAAAAAAAAACCTGAGGTGGTCAGATCATGAGGTCAGGAGATCAAGACCATCCCAGCCAACATGGTGAAACCCCGACTCTACTAAAATACAAAAAATTAGCCAGATGTGGTGGCACGCACCTGTAGTCTCAGCTACTTGGGAGACTGAGGCAGAGGAATTGCTTGAATCTAGGAGGCAGAAGTTGAAGTGAGCCGAGATTGAGACACTACACTCCAGCCTAGTGACAGAGCAGGACTTTGCCTCAAAACAACAACAACAACAACAACAAAACAACTATATATATATCAAGAACTCTCAAAGCAAAAATGTCAATAAACAACAACAGCAACAAAAGTCCAGTTTGGGGCTTTTTGTTTTTATTTTTATTCATTTATTTTACTTTTTGAGATAGGGTCTCTTACTGTGTCACCCAGGCTGCAGTGCAGTGGTGCGACCTTGGCTCACTGCAACCTCGACCTCCTGGGCTTAGGTGATCCTCCCACCTTAGCTTCCTGAGTAGCTGGGACCACAGGCGTGGCGATCACACCTGGCTAATTTTTGTATTCTTTGTAAAGACAGGGTTTCACCATGTTGCCCAGGCTGGTCTCAAACTCCTGGGTTGAAGTGGTCTGCCCACCTCCGCCTCCCACAGTGCTAGAATTACAGGTGTGAACCACCAGGCCCAAACACAGTTTTAATTTTTAAAAGCAGCTACTCAACAACAAAAACCAAATGACATTGTTAAAAATGGATGATGAGTATGAATCACACAAAAAAGAATACAAATGGCCAATAAGCACAGAAATAGTCAACAACACTAGTCAGGAGAGAAAGCAAATCAAAACCATAATATCAAGACATCATGTTGTACACTTTTAATAGACACATTTAATAAACAGCAACAACAAAACCACGGTTTAGGGCCGGGCGCGGTGGCATGACAGTTGTTATTTTAAAACATGGACAGCGACAAGTGTTGCAAGAATGTGGAGAAATTGAAACTCTTGTGTATTTCTAGTAAGAAAATAAAATAGGAAGCTGCTATAGAAAGCAGTAGAAGGTTCAAAAAGTTTCAAAAAAATAAAATAAAAATAGAATGATCACATGATGCAGCAGTTACACTTCTGGGTATATACTCAAAAGGACTGAAAGCAGAAATATGAGCAGATTTTTATGCAACTATGTTCACAGCAGCATATTCACAACAGCTAAAAGGTAAAAGCAACCCAAGTGCTCAATAGATAAATGGATAAACAAAATGTGTTATATACATAAAATGGGATATTATTTAGCCTTAAAATAGTAATACTATTTTAAATTAAAATAGCTGACACATTTTGCAACATGGATGAGCCTTAAATATATTACATTAAGCCAGTCACAACAGGACAAACACTCTGTGATTTCATTTATATGAAGTGTGTAGACTAAGCAAATTCACAGACAGAGAAAGTAGAACCATGCTTGCCAGGGGATATGAGTTATCACTTAATTGATACAAGAAGAGAAATTATTAGAACAGAACTGGCCCACCAACAACAGCTAGAAGTCATTCATCAGATAGCTATTTTCAAGATGCTGATACAAGGTTTCAGTTTGGGAAGAGGAAGACATTTCAGGAGATTAATGGTTGTGTTAGGCTGTTCTTGCATTGCTATAAAGGAATACCTGAGTCTGGATAATTTACAAATAAAAGAGGTTTAATAGGCTCACAGTTCTGCAGGCTGTACAGAAAGCACGGTGCTAGCGTCTGCTGAGCTTGTGGTAAGGCCTCAGGAAAATAACAGTCATGGCAAAAGGTAGAGGAGGAACAGGCGTCTCATGCGGTAAGAGTGGGAGCAAGAGAGAAGTGGGCGGAAGGTGCCACACACTTTCAAACAGCCAGATCTTGTGAGAATTCACTATCTCGAGGATAGCACCAAGCCATGAAGAATCCACCCCAGTGACCGAAACACATTCCACCAGGCCCTACCTCCAACACAGGGGATCACATTTCAACATGAGATGTGGAGGGCCAAATATCTAAACCATATCCGTGGTGGTGATTTACAACAATGTGACTATACTTAATGCCACTTACCTGTATGCTGAAAAAAAGGTTCGAATAATAATTTTTTGTTTTGCTGTATATTTTACCATGATTTTTAAAAAGCAGTTGAAGATTTGATCAGGCACATCACTAAAACAGAAAAATGAATGGCAAACAAGCCCATGAAAATATGCTCAATATCATTTGCCATTAGGTAATTATGGATTAGAACCAGAATGAGGTAGTATTACATGTTTAATAGAATGACCAAAAAAACAAAACAATAGTAAAAAATTTTTTTTAATTCTGATAATATCAAGTGCTAACAAGGATGTGAAGTGCCCAGACTCATATCTACTGCTGGTGGGACTACAAAGTGTTATATTCACTTTGGAGAACAATTTGGCAACTTCATATCAATTTAAACTCACACCATATAACCAAGCGCCTGGCTCCTAGGTATTTATCCAACAGAAATAAAACTTATGCCCACATACAGAAACCTGAATGTCAATGTGTTTTTGTTTGTTTGTTTGTTTTTGAGATGGGGTCTCACTCTGTCACCCAGGTTGGAGTGCAGTGGTGCAATCTCTGCTCACCACAACTTCCACCTCCCAGGCTCAAGCAATCCTCCCACTCCAGCCTCCCAAGTAGCTGGAACCAAAGTTGCACGCCACCACATCCAGCTAATTTTTTGTATTTTTGGTAGAGATAGGGTTTTGCCACGTTGCCTAGGCTGGTCTCAACCTCCTGAGCGCAAGCTATCCTTTTGCATCAGCCTCCCAAACCGCTGGGATTACAGGCATGCGCCACTGCACCCGGCCCACGTCAATATTTATAGCAGATTTATTTCACAGTCACAAAAACCTGGAAACAATCTGAATCTTCTTTAACTGGTAAATGTCTACTAAGGATCCACCAAAACCTTGGAGTACCAGTCAGAAATTAAAGAGAACAATTATTGATGTATTCGCCCAATCATAGGGCTGAGCCAGAAATGCATTATGCCAAGCAAATGAAACCAGGCTTTAAAGGCAACATTTTGTATGATTCCATGTATATGGCATTCTATAAAAGGCATATCAATATGGATGAAGAAGAGATCAATGTCCTTTTAGGAGTTAAGGGTGAAGAGAGGGTTGACTACAGCAGCAGGGTGGACAGCAGGAGGAAGTATTATAGGTAATGACAATCTGCTGAGTCTTGATAGTAGTTTTGGCTACATAGCTATCTACATCAGTCGAATTCGACTCTATCCAAATTTAAATAAAATAAAAAATTGGGCTGGGTGTGGTGGCTCATGCCTGTAATCCCAGCACTTTGGGAGGCCGAGATAGGCAGATCACGAGGTCAGGAGTTCGAGACCAGCCTGACCAACACGGTGAAACCCCATCTCTACTAAAAATACAAAAATTAGCTGGGTGTGGTGGCATGCACCTGTAATACCAGCTACTCAGGAGGCCGAGGCAGGAGAATCGCTTGAACCTGGCAGGTGGAAGTTGCAGTAAGCCAAGATCATGCCACTGCACTACAGCCTGGGTGACAGAGCAAGACTCTGTCTCGAATAATAATAATAAAATAAATTGAAAAACATGAGATACTATTAAATTCTTACTAGAAGTATCAAAATATAAAGAGTGAAAATACCAAATATTTACAAGGATATGGAACTACTGGTATTCTGGCACATGACTGGAAAAAGTGGTAAAAGTCAAATTATTTTTGGACAAATTTGGCAATTTCTACCAAAATTAAACATACAAGTAGGGTTTGGTCTTATCATTCCTCTTCTTATGTATACTCATGAGGATAAAAATATGTCTATAAAAAGACTTACGTGTGAGTATCATTAGTGAAAAAATGGGGAAGTCTCAAATGTCTATCGATAGGTGAATAAATATAAGACTGTAGTATATCCATATAACGGGATGCTATTTAGCAATATCACACTGTGAACTATAGGTACATACAACTTAGTTCAGTTTCAAAAAATATGCTGAGTGTCAGAAATACAGACACAGATGAGTACATTCCTTCCTAGGAAATTTTGAAATAGGCAAAAGTGACACACCATGAGAGAGAGCATATTGGTGGTTGCCTGGCACAAGAAGTGGGAATGATGAACTACAATGAGGTTAGGTAAAGCCCTTGGTGTAGTAGAAATGTTGTGTATATTGATTGTGGCAGTCACAATAGGGCTGTATACACTTGTCAAAACTCATGGAAACAAACACTTCAAGCGAGTGCACATTATTTCAGGTAAATTATACCTAGTTCATTATAGTTCTTTAGTAAATTATACCTTGTTCATTAAACAAACACAGTAAGACTCACATAGTCATATGTATCCCTCTAGTCCATGAACATGGTATAATTTTTTTACTGTTAAAAGTAAATACACTGGATATTCTATTATGTGCATATACTATATTTTAAAATAATATACAGCAAGATATTATTTATTGGGGACTCAATTCCTTATATAAAAAAGAGGATGAAAATAGTTCTCTATGATAGGTAGGATGAATGAACATTTTCCTACATACTACTGTGTATAGAGATTTTACCTGTATATGGTTGCAAATACTATTATGTCTTAGGCATTGAGGATCTGCCAGATGCATACCACACAGAGTAAAATGAAAAACCACATAAGCTGAAGCTAAATTTTAATTTTGTCTGTACATTCCACTGATGTTGTCTGGAAATATTATCTCTTTGGGCCACATTTAACTATGAGAAGCATATTTTCACAAGAAAGCTAATCTCTATGGTGAGCCCCATAAAAAAATTGCTGCTGTCCCCACTGCAGGGAATGGCAACACTAATGGAAAAGAAATTTCTTCTGCATTTGTTCTTAGAAGCTTTTGTTTTACATGAAAGTACTGCATATTTCTTATTTTGGAGATGTCTCTGAAACACTGCAAATCAGTGTCCTAACTGCCAGGGGAAGAAAATCTATAGTCGTATTTCCTTAAAATACCTAATATGCTACCATGACATATAACAGTCACCAGCATCCACAGTTGTAAAGCCAGACAGGATTTGCGTGTGGTGAATGGGAGGCTATGGATGGGGAGTATCTAAAGGGTGGGGACCAGGTGAGTAGCATCTCTTCTTGTCTCCAGCTCCACTGACACATAGATGCTTGGTATAGCTTTGGTGAATGAATGAATGTATGAATGAATGGCTGCCACCTTTACTGCACCTAGGACCCTTCTTCATTTCTTCTGCCCCAGACACTTACACAAACCCTACAGAAACCTATATTCTGCAGGACGGACAACCCTACAGGTCAAAAAGAGAGACTTGGGCCAGGCCAGGAGTGACCAGCTCCCTGGTGTAAACAATTGTGCACAGAAAAGCACCTCAGAGTGGAAGGACTCTAGACATCGGTGTCCCATGCCTCAGATGTCACCAGAGGTATTGGTCCAGGCTCTGGTGCTCCTGGGAGGCAAGACTCAGGTTCTGCTTCATTTCCTCCCCTCTCTGGGCAGGTCTCTGGCATCTCTGGCCCATGAGGGATCTGTCCAATCTGTGTGGAGGAAATGAGCTCTGAGCACACGTGGGTCTGAGGTTCCTCTTCTGTGCAGGGTTGAGGTTTCCTGCTCCTCCCCAGCTTCCCTTTCAGGCCTACAGCCCTTCCCCTCCACTTCCTTCTTCTTCTCTGTTCACACAGGGAGCCCAGGAGGTCTCTGCCTCAAAGATGTCACTGCTGCTGCTGCCCCTGCTGTGGGCAGGTGAGTGGCTGTGGGGAGAGGGGTTGTAGGGCTGGGCCGAGCTGACCCTCATTTCCCCACAGGGGCCCTGGCTAAGGATTCAAGATTCTGGCTGAAAGTGCAGGATTCAGTGACAGTGCAGGAGGGTTTGTGCATCCTCGTGCCCTGCACTTTCTCCCTCCCATCCTCCTACCCCAGGAATAACCCAGTTCATGGTTACTGGTTCCGGAAAGGAGCCACTGTATCCCTGGACTCTCCAGTGGCCACAAACAACCCAGATCGAGAAGTACAGGAGGAGACCCAGGGCCGATTCCGCCTTCTTGGGGATCCCAGGAAGAACAACTGCACCCTGAGCATCGCAGATGCCAGGAGGAGGGACAATGGTTCATACTTCTTTCGGATAGAGACAGGAAGTACCAAATACAGTTACATATCCACCCAGCTCTTTGTGCATACAACAGGTGAGGCACGGGCTCCAGAAGCGGCCACAAGGGGAGTTAAAGGGTACTGCAGGGCAGGGCTGGGATGGAACCCCGGTACTGGGAGAGGCTTAGGAGTAAAGCCTGTTATGCTTACAGGGGGAGCTTGACCAGAGCTTGATCTTCTCTCAGGGCCTCACCTGGACCCTCCCTCCTGATCGTGCATCCCCTGCTTTCTCCTCACCAGACTTGGCCCACAGGCCCAATATCCTCATCCCTGGAGCCCTAGACCCTGGCCACTCCAAAAACCTTACTTGCTCTGTGCCCTGGGCCTGTGAGCAGGGAACACCCCCCCTCTTCTCCTGGATGTCAGCTGCCCCCAGCTCCCTGGGCCCCAGGACTACCCACTCCTCGGTGCTCATCCTCACCCCACGGCCCCAGGACCATGGCACCAACCTCACCTGTCAGGTGAAGTTCCCTGGAGCTGCTGTGACCACAGAGAGAACCATCCAGTTCAATGTCACCTGTAAGTGCTGGGCCAGGATGCTGGGGTCTCTGAGGGTGCAGAGGAGACAGGATGGGCTGGGGCTGGGGACATTTAGTGTCCTGGAAGCCTGGCCAAGTTTGGGAGCTAGAAGGACATAAGCCCTGTCCCTTCTGCATTTCTGTGGCTTCTGGTAGGAGTAAGGGGAAATGTCTACCCTTATTTCATCCCCTACCCCCAAATTAAGGAAATCCTCTCTTTCTCTCCTAGATGCTCCACAGAACCCAACCACTGGTATCTTTCTAGGAGATGGCCCAGGTAGGAAGGAGCCTCCCTGCCTGGGGCTGTTACTGGCATTGTTCTGTGTCAGGTTTGGTCAGATCTGGACTTTCTGAGTCAAATGTTCAGAGGCAAGGCCTGTAGTTAGACACAGGTAGACACCAGGCACCTTGGATAAGGATATTTGGAAATGACTAGCAACTTCCTCCTTTACGTCCAAATAATGCTCTTTATCTCCCTCCTGTCACTGAATGTCTTGAGGTATTTTACTTTATTTTTAGTTGATATATATAATAATAGTACGTATTTATGGATTGCATAATGATGTTTCAATACTAATAATGTATAGCAATCAGATCAGGGTAATGGCATATCCCTCATCTTGAACATTTATCATTTCATTGTATTGGGAACATTCAATTTCCTCTTTCTAGCTATTTGAAGCTATATATTATTGTTAACCATAGTCATCCTACAGTGGTATAGAACACGAGAACTTATTCTTCCTTTCCAGGTGTAATTTTGTATCCTTAACAAATCTCTTCCCCTATCACTGTTCCCCTAACCTTCCCAGTCCTTATTATTCTCTGTTCTACTTTTTACTTCTATGAAATCAACTTCTTTCAATTCTGCTTATAAGTGAGAACATGTAGTATTTAACTTTCTGTTCCTGGCTTATTTCATTCAACAAAATGTCCTCTAGCTCAAACCATGTTATAATGAATAACAAGATTTAGTTTTTATGGCTGAATGATAATCCACTATGTATATATGCCACATTTTCTTTATTCATTCATCTGTTGGACACCTAGGTTGATTTCGTATCTTCCTATTGTGGATAGTGCTGCAATAAACATGGAGGTATAGACATTTCTTCAATATACTGATTTCCTTTTCTTTGTATAAATGCCCAGTAGCAGAATGGGTGGATCATATGGTAGCTCCATTTGTAGTTTTTTGAGAAACTTCCATACTCTTCTCCATATTGGTTATATTAGTTTACATTCTGGCCAAAAGTATATAAGAGTTCCCACTTCTCTACATCCTCAACAGCATTTGTTAATTTTCATCTTTTTATCACAGTCCTCCCAACTGGGGTGATGTTACCTCATTGTGGTTTTTATTTGCATTTCCCTTTTGATTGGTGATGTTAAGCATTTTTTATATACTTGTTAGGCATCTGTATATCATCTCTTGAGAAATGTCTCAGATAATTTACCCATTTTTTAATCAGATTGGGGTTTTCTGTGCCATCGAGATGTATGAGTTCCTCGTATATTCTGGATATGAATCACCTGTCAGATGAACAGCTGGCAAATAGTTTCTCCTATTCTGTAGGTGCCTTTTCACTCTGTTGATTGTTTCCTTTATTGCATACAAGCTTTTTAGCTTGATATCATCTCGTTTATTTACTTTTGCTTTTGTTACTTGTGCTATTGAGGTCTTACTCATGAAATATTTTTCCACACCAATGTCCTAAAGCATTTCTCCTATGTTTTCTTCTAGTACTTTTATATTTTTGTGTCTTACATTCAGGTATTTGATCCATTTTGAACTGATTTTTGTACAGGATGAGAGGTGTGAGTCTAGTGGCATTATTCTGCATATGGCACCAGTTTTCCCAGCATCATTTATTGAAGAGACTGCTCTTTCCTCAATGAGTGTTCTTCATGCCTTCGTCAAAATTCAGTTGGCTGTAGATAGTGGGTTAATTTCTGTCCTCTCTGTTCTGTATCATTGGTCTATGTATCTGCTTTTTGCCAATGTCATGCTGTTTTGGTTACTGCAGCTTTGTAGTATACTTTGAAATCTGGTAGTGTGATGCCTCCAGCTTTGTTCTTTTTGCTTAGGATTGCTTTGGCTATTCAGGCTATTTTTGGTTCCATGTGAATTTTAAGATTTTTTTTCTAATTCTGTGAAGAATGACATTCATATTTTGATAGAGCCTCGTTTGAATCTGTAGGTTTATTTAGGTAGTATAATCATTTTAGCAATATTAATTCATCTGATCCATGAGTATGGAATGTCTTTCCAGTTGTTTTTATCTTCAATTTATTTCCTCAGTGTTTTGTAGTTTTTCTTGTTGAGGTCTGTCACCTCCTTAGTTAAATTTATTCCTAGGTATACTTCATTCTCTTATAGCTATTGTAAATGTGATTGCCTTTTTGATTTATTTTCAGCTAGTTCATTGCCTGTGTATAGAAATGGAACTGATATTTGTACAGTGATTTTGTATCCTGCAAATTTACTAAATTCATTTTTCAGTTCTAGGAGGTTTTATTTGCTAGAGTCTTTAGGATTTTTTGGTAGTTTTTTTGTTTTGTTTTGTTTGTTTTAAGAGAGAGAATTTAATCATGTTGGCCAGACTGGTCTTGAACTCCTGGCCTCAAGCAATCTGCCCACCTTGGCCTCCCTAAGTTCTGTGATTACAGGCATGAGCCACTGCACCTGGCCAAGTCTTTAGGTTTTTGCATGTTATTTGCAGAGACAATTTAACTTCCTCCTTTCCAATCTGGATGGTTTTTATTCCTTTCTCTTGCCTAATTGCTCTGGTAGGACTTTCAGTACTATGTAGAATAAGAGTGGTAAAAGTGGACATCCAGTTCCTAGAGGAAAAGCTTTCAGCTTTTCTGCATTCAGTGTGATGTTAGCCACAGGTTTGTCATATATGGCCTTTTTTGTGTTGAGGTACTTTCCTTCTGTACCTAATTTATTGAGAGTTTCTATCATGAAGCAATATTGAATTATATCACAAGCTTTTTTTCTGCAACTATTTAGGTGATCATATGGTTTATGTCCTTCATTCCGTTGACATAATGTATCACATTTATTGATTTGCACATGTTGAATCATTCTTGCCTTTTGGGATTAATCCCACTTTATCATGCTGTATTATCTTTTTGATGTATTGTTGGATTCAATTTGCTAGTATTTTGTTAAATATTTTTGCATCTATGTTCATCAGGATATTGGCCTGTAGTTTTCTTTTTTTTATTGTCTCCTTTCTGGTTTTAGCGTCATTTGAGAAGAGTTGGTGTTATTTTTTTTCTTTAAAGGTTCAGTAAAGTTCAGCACTGAAACCATCTAGCCCTGCAAATTTCTTTGTTGGGAGAACTTTTATTATTCATTCAATCTCATTACTTGTTATTCGTCTGTTGACGTTTTCTATTTCTTCGTGTTTCAATCTTGGTAGATTATATGTGTTCAGAAACTTACCATTTCTTCTAGACTTTCAAATTTATTGGCATATTGTTCATAGTAGTGTCTAATGATCTTGTATATTTCTGTGGTAACCATTGTGACATCTTTTTCACTCGCAATTTTACTCATTTATGTCTTCTCTCTCTTTCTTAGTCTAGCTAATGATTATCAATTTTATTTATTTTTTCAAAAAGCCAGCTTTTTATTTCATTAGTATAGTATTTTTGATGGCTAAGTTTTTTTTCTTTCGGTACTTGGAGTATGTCATCCCATTCTCTTCTGGCCTATAATGTTACTGCTGAGAAACTTGCTGTTAGTCTAATAAGAATAATCCTATATGTAACGGGACACTTTCACCTTGCTGCTTTTACAATTCTTTACTTGACTTTTGACAATTTGGCATAATGAGCATTGGAGAGGACTTGTTTGGGTTGAATATTCTGAGGGTACTTTGAGCTTCCTGGACCCCAATGTCCTTTCTAGTTCCCAAGGCTTGGGAAGTCTTCACCTGTTATTTGATGTAGAATATGTTTTCTACGCCTTTTCCATTCTCTTCTCCATCTGGAAATCCCATAATGTGAATACTTGCTTGATTGTGTCCTGTGAATCCTGTAGGGTTTCTTCATTCTATTTTATTCTCTTGTTTTTACCTGCCTGTGTTATTTCAGAAGATCTGTCAAGTTCAGAAATTATTTTTTCTCCTTGGCCTAGTCTGTTGTTGAAGCTCTCAATTGTGGTTTCTTATTTCATTTATTGAGTTCTCAGCTGAGGATTTCTGCTTGGATATGATATCTGTCTTTCTGTTAAATTTCTCTTTCAAGTCATGAATTAAAACAATGGGACACAGGTGTCCCACTACTTGGCTGACCTGGGGCACATCTGCCGGAGGTGCCAACATGGCTGTTTTGTAGGGCTGTGATGAAGTTGAATGACTTCTTGGCTGGCCTAGGTGTGTTTTCGCTAGGAGCAGCACTCAGAGCTTTATCTAGGGTTTAGGATATGGGTGTAAGACTGCTCGGCTGGCCTAGAAGGTACACCAGCCAGTGGTAGACCATGGGGCTGTTTCTCAGGACTAGAAGGCAAGCACACAGCTGCTCAATCTGCCTGGGGTTATGTCTAAAGGGCTGGCCCAAAAGGCTGTTTCTCAGGCCCTAATTGTGGGAGAGTGGCCTTTGGGCAGGCCAGAGGCATGTTTCTCAGGGCCTGTGTGTGGGCACGTAACCTCTCCCCCAACCCGGGGATGTATCAGCTCTTTGTTAGCTCAGGGGCCTCTCCCATTAAGGGGAGTGTGCACAGTAGCTTGGCCAATTCAATTATGTGTTCACCTTGAGTGATACTATAAGACTGTTCCTCTGGCTGGAATTACAGGTAGCAGAGGTTGGTTTCCCTGCTGTTCAGGACCAGAGTCACAGCCAATCCTGGGCTCAGGCTCCATGCAGATCTAATTGTGGTATTCAGCCACTAGTGCAGGCTTAGGGGAATGAAGATGTAGTTACAATGATGAAGAGGTGCACGGCCACTGGCCCCCAGAGGAGGTATACTCCAGAGATGGCTGTGGTCTCAAGGTGGTGCTATGTTCTAGCAGCTTGCCCACAGGGGTTGGTTAGGGAGTTGGGAGTGCACACCATGTGCTCCTAATCCAGAACCATGCAGCTGTATGAATTCCTGGCAGCTCTTCCAACTGTGCTTAGAGCTTGTGAGGACTGTAGGATTCACCTGTTAAGGAATGTAGGGATCTGCAGTGGCACTGGGGATTGGCTGGATTCTTCTGTTTATTATTTCCCTATAAGGGGAAATCCTTCTTGTCTCTGGGACAAACCAATCTGGGCTGGGGAGATGGAGCTGCAAAGGCTGGGTGCCTCCATGCTGCCCTCTTGGCTTCCAATTACCACAGGTAACTCTCCACTGCCCTGCTGTACTACAGTACTCTCCCTTTGACACACCACTCAAATCTTTGCTGTTTATTCATTGCCTTGGTCCTTTCCTGTCCGGGAGCCACAGGGGAGGATGAGCTCCAGGTAGCTCTGGTCAGCCATTTTGCTTCAATGGGGGCATTTTTAATAGGTTTTATTTTTTAGAGTAGTGTTAGTTTCAGAGCAAAATTGAGTGGAATCTTCTAGTCACTGAACATCTTGGGAGCATTTTTAAATGAACTTTATTTTTCATGTGTAAAGTTCACAGAAGAAATTGAGCAGAAGGCACAAAGACTTCCCATATACCCTCTACCCCCACACATAGTCTCCCCCGCCATCAGCACCCCCCATCAGAGTGACACATTTGTTACAATCAATAAACCTACACTGACATATCATTGTCAACCAAAGTCCATAGTTTACATTAGGGTTCACTCCTGGTATTGTACATTTTACAGGTTTTTAAAAAATGTATAATGACATGAATCTATCATAAAAGTATCATATAGAATAATCATACTTTCCTAAAAATCTCTTTAGGGCATTTTTTTTCTACTGTCCATAGCTCAATCCTTAGCCATGACCTCTGTCCAAAGACCAATGCTCTCTCCACTGCCCTATTCCAATTAATAATGGTATCTGGTCCCTCACTGGACAGTAAGCTCAGTGAAGGCAGGAACAGTTCCCTCAGTAGTGGTCATCAAACTGTTGACAGATGATGCTCAGAGACACGCCTCTGACTCTGAGTGTTGGGATGTAGAAGGCACAGACAGGCAGGTCCAGGAGAACTGCCTGGGTCTGACCCAAAGGTCTGAGAATCACCTCCCTGCCCCACCCTGCTTCCAGGCTCTTTTGAAGGCCAAAAGGACCACCTTTGACCCTGAGTGATGGGGTCAGTGGGAAGAAAGAACAGACAAGGCCTATCAGCATTGCAGTGCTTGTGCGCTCTCTCTCTCTCTATCTCTCTCTCTCTCCCCCCGCCACCCTAAAGAGGCTCAGAGCTTCACAGTACTTCAGTTGCTATTTCTGAGGTTCATTTCAGAGAAATCCAGGATGGAGAGGAACCTGGGTGCTAGAAGAGATGGTGTTTTGTGCACCGGAGAGACAGGGCTGAACAAGAGGTGTTCGGTGCACTGTGTGCTTCATCTCATGGTCATGATCAATATTGATGTCCCATGATGAGTGGGAAGATCTAGGAGCTGAATCCCATTTTGGAGGTGAAGACACCCTCTCTATATGCTGGAGAGGAGGAGACATATACCTATTTATCAAGATTAGAGTTCACCCTAAGTCTTTTTTGTCTGCAGGGAAACAAGAGACCAGAGCAGGAGTGGTTCAGGGGGCCATCGGGGGAGCTGGTGTCACAGCGCTGCTCATTCTTTGTCTCTGCCTCATCTTCTTCATGTGAGCATTTTCTCTGGGTCAGATGTGGGCCAGAGGTGAAGAGGATGGACCTGGTATAGAAGGGTCCTGGAGGGGCTGTGAGGGCTGGAGAAAGGGCAGGGAGTGTGGTAGTGTACAGAATCCAGTCTGTAGCCACTGGTCTAGGCATGGGTCTATTCTAGGCCCCTCGTCTCAGATGTCCAAGAAGTGGGAGGTAGAAGGAGACCTTGTTACTAAGTCTTGTTTGAAGGCTTATGGATTAAGCCCACCCCTTACCTGCCAAAGTCCCTTGTTCCAGACTCAAAACAATGGCCCTACAGCCTGAGAAAACCAGGCTTAAAGACCCTGGTGTCTCCCATCAGAGTGAAGATCCACAGGAGGAAAGCAGCCAGGACAGCACTGGGCAGGAATGACACCAACCCTGCCAGAGGGCCAGCCGCCCTGGTGAGTGATGGGGTATCCTGACATCCAGTCTGCCCTGCAGACACCTCCTCCCAAGATGGCCCACAGACGCCCCATTCAGCATTTCCAGAACTGAGCTCATTGTCTTTCCTCCTGTTTAACATTGTAGGTTTTAATTTTATTCAGGTATGTTGAGCCCAACAGATCAGGACACGATGGCCACTGGAAAGGTAGTTTCTTATTCACCATTCCCAAGAGGAGAGGGCACACCACACCATGCAAATCCATGTAGAGAAGCACCAGGGTCAATCAGGAAGCAGAGGGGGCAAAGAGAAAATGGGACAAGAGCTTTTATTGTGGCCTTCATGGAAAAGAATGGGCAAGACAGGATAAGCAAGCTAGGCAGGTTTACAATTGGCTACCTTGAACAATTTCAGCAGACTCTGGAGTATAGGGTTTGTCTCTAGTTGTCTTGTATGTGGCCCTGGGTTAATTAGGGCAGGAGGATTGTGGCCTGGAGTGTAAGACTCAATAAAAGATCCAGTCGGTAGTGTGGGCTTTAGATTGACTGGTTTGCACATGAAAGGTACACTTGTAGGCAAGTCCTTTATCATCTCTAGAAATCTACTATCCCTGGGAGAGGCAGTCTTTCGAGCGTCAGCAATGCCCCAGATGTCAAAACATCAGAAACACTTGGTTGACACACCCCTAAACATATTTCTCTTGATGGGTTCTACATCTCACTGATGGCACTCTTGTCCCCATTAACCAACCACAGACCTGGCCCCCTCCTGCCCCAGTTCTCCATCTCTTCTTCCGTGCCAGTATGCTATGATGCATGTCTGAGCTTCCTCTGGACACAGCTTAACACAACCACTCCTTCTGAGCCAAGATACCCTCCCACTCCTTATTCTGCTACAGCCTTATCTCCCATTTCTCCTCTCCAGAACATTAGCATTAGCTCCCTAAAAGGTCATTGTCTCATCATTCCCAAGTTTGAAATGCACTGCTTCTCCAGACTGCTGAAAGACCGGCATTCCAACAACTTGGTCTGGCATTTGGGGCAGGAAAACCAGAATCACCATCAGCACTATGCTCCCCCAACATTAGCCACTCAATCACCTCAAGCAGGGCAAGGTTTTTCATCTCAGGATCACTGCTGAGCTGTCCCCTCCTCCTCATATTCCTAATAGCTACCTGCCCAACTCCAGTGCATCCTTCAAGCTCTGATTTTTTTTTTTAAATTTATTTAACTCTGATAAAGTGAACACCACAGTAAAGTTTTTGAACACAGGGTCAATAAGCACCCATTCATTCTGCAAATATCTATATAATCCGATTTGCCAATTGTTCTAGGTCCTTGTGCCAGTTTTATAAACACATATTTTGCAAATATAAAATATTCCTCCTATCAGGGGCTTACATCAATTGGTGAAAGGTATGAAAATAATGAACAAATAAGTAGTGCAAATATACATGAAATAGGCATGAAGTAAGTGCTATGGAAAGAAATGAAATGGGAGAATGGATTAGACAGTCCTAAAGGCCAAAGAGTACCCTTTGAGCAAACACCTCTAGGAAGAAAAGGAGTACAGTGTGAGCACCAGAGAATCATCGAGGGAGCAGCAAGGCTCTGAGGCTGGAGCACAGCTGATGTTTTAGGGAAACAACAGTTAAGACAGTGTGGATAAGGCAGAGTTACACGTCGGGTGTGGGCTGTGGACTGAGCAACTGCAGGTAGGAAATGAAGTCGAAGAGACATAGAAGTTGCAAATATTGCAGGGTCCTAAGTTCATCATAGTTATTTATGCATTTAGAGCAGAAGAGTGACATGAACGGACACTCATTTTAGTGGGAGTCACTCTGGCTGCTCCGTGAGAAATTCTAGTACATAGAACAGAAGAGAAGATACCAGAATAGAGGATACACAGAAAATCAAACCAAGAGATGACTGACTCAGACTTAGTTCCAAGTAAGAATGATGAATCTGGTGTAGAGAAATTGGGTTCCAGATACACCTTGAAGGTGGAGTCAACAATATTTGTAAATGGAGTGATGGAGTGCATGCAAGGCATGAGCAAAGAGAGCTCACGACCTCTGCTTGATAGCTGTCTCAGATGTCACAGGTGGGTCCACAGATATCACAGATGTCATGGATGCCTAAGAAGACTCCATAGATTTCATAGATGTCTATAGATGCCAAATATGGTGTTTATGTGATTTACTCAGAATTCAAACTTAAAAAATCAAATTGCCAATGATTAAAATTGCGAACCCTGAAGGAGAGGTGTATTTTCAAGTGTATAGCAAACATTATTTTGGTTACTGTAAGTTTCAGGTGCCTCTGAGACATCCAAGTGGAAATGACAAGTAGCAGGCAAGTGTCTGGAGCTCAGAAGAGGGGTCCCTATGGGAGACACAGAGGTTGGGGGCTTCCACAGCAATATCCAATAGTGGATGAATCCACAAAGAATAGAAGGGGACCATACCCCTGGAACCCTCCAGCATTTAATGTTAGGGAGATGAGGTGTAAATGGTGAGAAAGCTGAGAATGAGTGGCAACTGAGTAGGAGCCAATGACCAAGAAAGTGCAGGCTCTAGTGTTGGTGGCCAAGGGGAGATGGAGCTTCATGGAGGAGAGATTGGTCATTTGTTTCAAGTGCTGGTAAGTCTGGTAAGACAGAGTCTGAGAAATGACTATTTGCATGTAGCTAAGTAGTATGACAGGAAAGCAGATCTGATTTTCTGCTGGAGGAAGATCTCTTGACTAGAGAGAGTTCAAGAGAGAATGGGAGGAAAGGAAGCAGAAACTGTGAGTTGAAGGACTTTTTTGAGAAACACTGCACCATATCTAGAACCAAGAAATGGACCTGCAGAAGAAAATGGCATTTCTACAGCATCTGCTCTTGAGTCTCCCACGATACAATGTCCCCCGTTTGTGTAGGGCTTTGCACCCCTTAAGCTAACTGCATTCCCATGGCTTCCCCTACCACACTGTGAGCTCCACAGGACTAGGCCGGGTTTTATTAGGCCTAGTCCTAGGCCCTATCATTCTACTCTCTCCTGTTCAGCTACACACTGTCACAATTTGCAATTACCAGTCTGTTTCTGTCTTCATCCCTTGCAGTAGTAGAAATCACAGGGCTCCTGCTCTCTTTCCTCCCTTCTGAGGATCCAGTGCCCAGCACATTGGAGGTCCCAGAGATCTGGGACTGAGTTCAGGGTCAACAGATGTGTGACCTTGGGAATTACCTAAACTCTCTGAGACCTAGTTTCCTGGTCTGTGAAACAGATAAAATTATAGATGCTAAAGATGATGTCAATGTAGCTGCCCAGAATTTTTCCACATTGGTCTGGGTGTGTATTCAAGAGAATCGGGAATCAACCAATACATGCTACAAGTGTTAGATAATGAATAAGTGGAGCCTTAATAAACATTTGATGAGAGAATGAAAGAGTGAATAAAATGTTCTGTCAGAGTCAAATTTACTTCATTGACTCTCTCTACCTTCTCCCGGTCCCCTTCCTCACTGCCCTGCTCTAACCCCCTTCTTTTCTCTCCATAAGGAACACCAGAGGAAGTCCAAGTTACATGGCCCCACTGAAACCTCAAGCTGTTCAGGTGCCGCCCCTACTGTGGGGATGGACGAGGAGCTGCATTATGCTTCCCTCAGCTTTCATGGGATGAATCCTTCCAAGGACACTTCCACTGAATACTCAGAGGTCAGGACCCATTGAGGAACCCACAAGAGCATCGGGCTCAGCTAGAAGATCCACATCCTCTATGGGTCAGGGACCAAAGGCTAATTCTTGGAGATTTAACACCCTACAGGCAATGGGTTTATAGACATTGTGTGAGTTTCCTGCTATAGTGTCATCATCTTAGACTTTGTCACTAGAGAGTGCTGGAATCAAATCTGTGCTCCTTCATTTACTAAGTGTATGATATCACACAAGCTCCTTAACCTCCCATGTCTCCGTTTCCTTCTCTGTGAAATAGGTGCAAAAAGTCCTATCTCATAGGGATCCTGTGAGCATTAAATAAAAGTACGCATGAAAAATGCCAGTCCTGGTGCAGTGAGAGTTTGGTGCATACTGGTTCCTTCCCGCTTGAACAGAAGGTATCAGTGACCTTTGATCCCCGAAATTATATCAGCAACATGTCTATCGCACTTGCTGGTCACACCACCATACATGTCTTCCCTGACTTGCCCTCCAACATCATCTCTCTCCACTCCTGAATCTTCCCTTTCTATCCCACCTGTCTCCTACTCGGATTTCTGCTTTCTTTATGTCCTGCTACAAGGAAAATCACATAGTAGCATTTGGGGACTTTTCTAAAACTCAGAGCTGACCATAATCAAAATACTTCCCTAGATCCCCAGCCCACAAGAATGATTTGAAGCTTCTCAATGTGACATTCTAAGTCAGAGATGGTCAATCAGTATTAGCAAAGGGCCAGATAGTAAGCATGTTCAGTTTTGCAAGCAAAATCCTCTCTGTTGCAACTATTAAACTCTGCCATTGTAGCACCAAAGCAGCCACAGACAATCTGCAAATGAATTATATGGCTGTGTTACAACAAAATGCTATTTATAAAAACAGGTAGTCCAAATGCTGTAGTGTGCTAACCTCTATTCCATGTTACTCTGAATCTTACCAAGTCTACTCTTCCATTGCCACATCCCACACTCTATAGACCCCATTCTGATGCATTCCTCCCTACCTGTTTGCATCCGTATCCCTCCTCCAGGAAAGGCTGTCACCATGTCATTATTGGGCTAACATCTTCTTATCCTTCCAAATGACCTCGAAGGTAGATGTGCAAATTGAGATGGCAGAAAGAAGCTCACAATCATCCTCCTAAAAAGCCTAATTAAAAAGATAAAAATCAGTTTGCAAAAACCAGCCCCAAATTCATCAGCAGCACCCAAACACCCAAACCATGACGGGGTGAAAGCATTATGCCCTAAGCTCATAATGACCCTTAGATAAACAAATGGAAGATTCTGGTGTTGCTTAAAACAATGTGTGGGCCCGGCGCAGTGGCTCATATCTGTAATGCCAACACTTTGGGAGGCCGAAGCAGGTGGATCACTTGAGGCCAGGAGTTTGAGACCAGCCTGGCCAACATAGTGAAACTTCATCTCTACTAACAATACAAAATGTAGCCAGGTGTGGTGGCACATGCCTGTAATCCCAGCTGCTCTGTAATCCCAGCTACTCAGGAGGCTGAGGCGTGAGAATCGCTTGAACCTGGGAGGCAAGGTTGCAGTGAGCCAAGATCTGGCCACTACACTCCAGCCTGGGGGACAGAGCATCTGTCTCAAAAAAAAAAAGAAAGAAAAAAAAGAGTTTGTGCCTAAACCCTGCTCCCTTATCCCAGAAGGAATGGCTGAGTCACATGTCTTTCTATGGTCATGACAGGCTGGTGATACCAATCAACCTATCTGTTACAGCATGAAAAGCTGACAGACTTCTGGACCAGACAAGATAACGTCAACTCATTTTGTCCCTGCTTCTCCCCTCTAATCACAACTATAAATCCTGTAAATGGTCCAAGAGACACCAAAGGAGAACTCGGATCAGGGGTGAGAAGAAGGTGACTACTTTAGGACCCCAGGACTGGAGGAACAACACAGAGGCAGGTATTTTGCATCTCGCCTCATCTGAGAAAGGATATCCTGACCCACCGTTTCCCAGCCCCTAATCCAGCAGCAGAAGACAGCTAGGTGAGCTCCTTCATCCTCTCTTGGGTGAAAGGGGAGTCCCTCAACATCAGGGGAGTCCCACATCACCAGAAAAGGGGATCAGTTTGAGCGAGAAATAAGTGGCCATGAAGCGCTATCCTTCCCCATTAGGCCTGAGACTCTCCTCTTCTGCTCAGTGACACTGGGACTGGTGGGCAGAACTGGAGAAAACGATCAAGTCAGAAAGTCTAATTTTCTCCTTTATCAAATGTGAAGTCTACTCCTTCACTTCTAGAGCTGTTTTGTGTGTGTGTGTGTGTGTGTGTGTGTGTGTGTGTGTCTGGTATGAAGCAAGATATTTAAAGAAACAGTGCAGAGATCAGTAAACAGAAGGGCTTAGCAAGCACATCCTCCTTCCCTGTGGCTAAGCCAGGAGAGGCAGACAGACAGACGTTGTTCTTAGGAGGGATATTGTCAGGAAATAGGAGGAGTAGGAAAAGGAGCCAGAGAGGTGAGCCAGCACCATCCACTCCTGATTGTCTGCCCCACCACTGACTCCCTCCATCCCTCTAAAGCAGGTCTGGATGCTTCCCACCCCTTTGCCTTCCTGGGCTAGGACTAAGACCCTAGCCTCTGGGGTCAAGCCCTTCTGCAGAGTTGGGAAGTATCTGAGTTCAAATTGTCACAGACAGTGACAGCTCCCCTGCCTGGGTCTTCCCAGGGGCCAGAGTGTCTTCTGGTGGGTGGAGCATCATCCCTGGGAGGTATGGGGCAGAACCTTGATCAGACTCCAGTGCAGAGGTAGCAGGAGCCCAGGGAAGGGTCTGGTGACATCCTAGGTTGATGTGACTGGTCAGGGGTGTTTGAGACCCTCTAGGGTGTGCTTTCATCCTCAGACTTGGGCTTGTCACTCCATATGGGCATTTACTAGAGATTGGTACAACTCTGGGACTAGGATGGGATACATGGGTATTCCCAGAAATTAAATGGGAATAACAAAGCTGGTTTCAGGGCATCTTTGGTGAGAAAGTATTAATAATTCACAGAAAATCCTCATGGCATTTTACAGCCATTATAAGACCTTGAGAGAAATAAGATTCCTTTTTAATATTGTAGATGTCCTCCCACTCGGCCTCAGTAACTTCCTGGCTGCTATTTTTCTTTATCCAACCGGGTTGATTTTTACTTTTTCAGTCTGGGACAGTATTTTCCTTTTCCTACAGTTTCTTTCTTGCCCAGGCTACCCTGAGCCCCAGCGTCATGAAGAGGCAGGAAGCTTGGGCTCTGCTGGTAGAGCTCTGAGACGTATAAACAGGAACTTCATGCCGTTTTTCAAGCCCACATACCTATGTGCCTTGTTTTCTCGTCCCCACTCTGCTCAGGAGTGCCTACATTGGGGCTGGCTCTCTCCTCACCTATGGCCTCTCACGATCTATTGCACCAGATCATCAGGCCCCTCCCCATAATAACTCCTTATCTGAATCCCCCAAACCCCAGAATGCAGCTCACTAGCTGGTCATCCCAGAGCCAGCCTTTTCAGGCCTCTGACATCACTACTGGTCTTACTAGCAAGGTTAGAGGCCGCTAGAGAACGAGGGATGGGTTCCTTTCTCCCTCAGGACAAAGATGATCATGGACATGGGAGCCTGAAGGGAAGGGTCAAACATGGGGACAGTATGGTCGCTGATTCCCAAACACTCTTCCGTCCTAACCCACAGGAAAGATACATAGAGAATATGGGACAATTATACTTTTCAATGTGTTGTCTATGAACATTATCCCCGAGAAAGTTGCATTTGACCATGCACACATATACACACACACCATAGGTTGCCCCTAAAGTTACACAGACACACATACACGACTCAGACATGCACACACAGAGACCACACACAGAGATACACAAATACACACAAGCTCAAACACAGAGACCACAGACACATACACTGACACCTCATATAGATATGTACACATACACACACCAGATAAACACACATCTTATACATAAATACAGAGACCACAACCAGACACAAACATACACAGACACGCATACACAACTCAGATATGCACCCAAAGAACACTGACACACATATAAATACACATATATAGATACAGACATATAGATACAGACACATACAAATTCAATTATACACACAACTCAGATGTACACACACTTCTAACACACATATAGGCTGCAGGCACACACACAGACAAACACACACAAATACACAGACACACATACACCACAGATACCATGGACACTCATGCATTCACACTACAGACACACAAAATGGGACATCAGCCATCCAGGGTCCTGGAATGGCTCCTCCCATGGGACTGTGGCCTTGGGAAGACTGGAGCTGTGGTTCTCAGGCCAACAAGATCCAATGTCTCAGCAAGAGAGAAAGAACAGGAATGCTCATGATGCTTGGCAACCACTTTCTGCCAT
Source organism: Aotus nancymaae (assembly GCF_030222135.1). NCBI lineage: Eukaryota > Metazoa > Chordata > Mammalia > Primates > Aotidae > Aotus > Aotus nancymaae. Next base: position 4,293,344 of record NW_026988441.1, on the reverse strand, counting down.
TTGAGTGATCTTTTATTACTCAATACGCAGCTCCCCTGCCCACTGATGTCACAATCCACTTGTCCCTACTGCCCAAAGTCCAGCAGAAGTCCCTGGCCTCATGACCCTGGGTGATGGCCCATGCCTGGAGCAGCAGTTACATCCACACTCAGACAGACTACTGCAGAAGACAAAACCTTTGAACTTTCTCGGGAAGGTAGGAACATCTCTGGGCCTCAGGAAAGACAGACATGAAACCAAATCAGGTGAAAAGGGAAGTGAACTCACCTGAGAGGATAAGGGGGTAGAGAAGCAGGGGGAAAAGATAAGTAGACTTTGAGGTTATAGGATATCATAGGAGGCCCACGTGCACCCCTAAGTAGCTTCTGTCCCTAAAGTTCCTTCCCTTGGTCCTGCTCTGAGAATCCCAGAGATGTGAGTGGACTCACAGGAAATACTGGGAGCCCCGTGGGAGTGTCTGGAAAGTCCTTCCTTGTGCCTGTCTCAGCCCCCATGAAACATCATCGCTTTGCACCTTCCAGTTCCTCCTGCCCAGAATCCGGGCTGCTTGAGGAAGCCCCCGGGGGCGGAGGGGGGGTCTTCCTGGGGACTTGTATGCTGATGAGGGGACCTGGCAGGAGGGAACAAGAGTCCCTTGCATGGACATCAAAGAGTTCTGTTGGCTGCAGAGCCATCTGGTGACTCAGACACCACCCCCTTCTCAAAAGGGAAGGAGGAAGAGGGGGACGAAGAAGAGAGAGAGAGGAGCAAGAGACACAGGGAAGAGGTTCAAACCCGGATTTCATTAGACCCCGGAGCAGAGAGGATGAAGAACCATGTCTGAGGCCAAAGGGGCCAAGGGGTGGGTGGGAGCTGCAGCCAATCAGTGATTGGGTTATGGATGACTGACATAAAGACTGGGTTTCCAGGGAACCCAGTGACTCACAGCGTGAACCCAACCTGTCTAGCTGGTCTAGACAGGCGGTAACCATGCGACTAACGACTGGGTGCCTTACAGGGGACCGACCTCCTAAGAGACTGACTGGCACGAGCTTAGCTAACTGCTGGCCGGGGCAGGCCATGGGGGCGCGTTACCTGATTGTCCGAGGAACTGGCTGGCGCGGGACTGACGCTGACTCGCCGGGCGCTGCTCTGGTCACAGCCTCAGCTCCTCACGGGCCGCCTCACTGGGGCGATGACCGCTCACTGCCCTCGGGCTGAGCAGGTGACTGGCGCGGTGGAGGCTGAGGTATGCGCCGTGGTTTCACCTGGTGACTGATCCAGAATTGGCCTTGGATCCCGCAAGGGGCCCGGGGGGCTCACGGGCCTGAGAGTGACCCTGGCGGCCTCACCTGCCTGGGCTGCCCCATGTTCCAAGTATCTGAGGGACGCCCTACTGACAGAACAGCCCCGCTCTCCTGGAAGCCCACTTTGTGCAGCCCCGATACAGGTCCCTGCAGCCGAGGACTACCGGGGATACCCACAGTCCAGGCACTGCTGTGAGGCCAGGCATCCTCTGTTAGCGCGTGGACACGGCGGTGTGAGGGCTTCGCTGTCGCCCTGGGCCCACCCCATGCGCCTCGCATGTTGTGCGTCTACCCCACAGCCAATCAGTGGCTGTACAGGCCTCTTTAATAGCCAATCAGCAGCTTCAGGTGCCTGCTATGCAGCCCATCAGGGAGGCAGACGGAGCTTTCCCCCACGAACACGTGCCTCTGGGAGCCGACGCACAGCTGCCAGAGCCAATCAGAAGCTGAAGGTGCAAGTCCCTCCTCCCACTTCCGGTTCCGAGGACTCTTAAGGGCTTGAGCCAATCAGCAGCCGAGGGCGGTGCCAGGTACGTTTGGGCGTTAATTTTATTCTCAGCGAGGTCTTTCCTGAGCAAGTTCATAAAACCAAGCTCCTCTCCAGCCCTGAGGACTCTGTTCGTCTCGATGAAATCTGCTTTATTTTCTCACACTTTACCCACAGCACACTTTCGAAACACTTTTTACTATTCGACAATATTTTTGTGACTGTCATACTAGGATACAGCATCACTGCAGGCAGAATTTTGCCTGTTTTTTCTCACCGCTGTTTCCCCCACGGCCTTCAGCTGCGCCCTCCTCGCTGCTCTGGGTTGAACTTGCCTTTCAGGCAGCCATGCCCATCTCTCACCTCCCGGCTCACCTGTCCCACCTGCCCGCGGATCCTTACCCCCTCTGCTGGGTTCCCACAGCTCTGTCCTCCCTGCTGGCTCAGCCTGGACCCCGCCAGGCTGTGCCTGCCTCTGTCTCCCCTGCCCATGGTGGGTGCCCCTCCAGGCTCCGCCTCCCCCAGCTCAGACCCCTAGGCGGCTCCGCCCCGTAGATGGAAAGCTACTATCCAGGGTGCAGGGGCAGAGAAGGCGCGACCGGCTGAGGGACCTGCCCCGTCCTAGGGAGCAAGGGTGAGTGTAGGTGGAGGCGACAGCCCTGTAGATGCCAGAGGTGGGGCGGGAGCAGCACAGGTTTCCTCTGGTTAGAAACGACTCCTAGGTGCAAACCTAGCAGAAATGCATACAAATTTTCTTCAAATATACACAAGAATGTTCACAGCAGCCCTAATTGTAATGGCTGAAAATAAAACCTACCTAATACCAGTCAACAGTAATACAGATAAATTATGGATTATTTCTGCAGTGAAAGAAGCAAATAATAACTCCACACAACATATATGAATCTTAGAAACATAATGTTGAGTGAAAGAACCCAGATACAAAAAGTACATACTATGTGATGTACTTGATATAAGGTTTAGAAACATGCAAAACTAGTCTTTGGTGTTCAAAGTCCAGATACTGGTGACCAGTGGGGCAGAGGTCAGGAGTGCTGGATAGTAATGATTAGAAGGGGGCATTAGGGAGTTCTGGGAGGTTCTGGTAAGGATCTGTTCTTTGGGGTTTTTTGTTTGTTTGTTTTTGTTTTGTTTTTGAGATAGAATCTCTGTCACCCAGGCTGGAATGCAGTGGTGCCATCATGACTCAATGCGGCCTTGACCTCATTGGTTCAGGCCATCCTTTCACAGCAGCCTCCAGAGTAGCTGGGACTACAGGCATGTACCATCATGCTTGGCTAATTTTTAAATTATGTGTAGAGACATGGTCTCCCCATGTTGACCAGGTTGGTTTTGAACTCCTGGGCTCAAATGATCCTCCTGCCTCCACCTCCCAAAGTGCTGGAACTACAGGCATGAGCCACTGCACCTAGCCCAGGATCTGTTTGTTGATCTGGCTACTAGTTGCTCAGATGTCATCACTCCATGAAAATCCTTTTAGTAAAACACTTGTGATGTGTTGCCTTTTCTATAGGAATGTTACTCTTTCATCAAATTTACATTAATATTTTTATAAGATTATCCTTGTTTAGTATCTAGTTCTGATCTCCAAGCTTCTCCAGGTCAGGAACTCTGCTATGTCCAGTCCCGTATTTTTACAGATCAGCTTTGGACACAGCACATGAAGTGTACTCAGTAAATCTTTGAAATGACCTGAACTCAACCCAGGTGGGAACTACAAGGCTGGACTCTGCTGAGGGCTCACAAGTTACGTTTCCAGCCCAGGCCTCTCTCCTAAGCTCTAATCTCCTATGTTCTCCTGCACATCTCTCCCCAAATGACCCACAGGCTCTATGCTTTTAATGCACCCCAAATTGGACTCATCTTTCCTTAAGCCAGGTTGTCTTCCAGGTTTCCCATTCAGAGGTGTGAGGATTCCCATCTGCAGTCATGGCAGCTGGTACTCAAGGCCTGTGTGTCTTAGTTTGTTTGGGTTGCTACAACCAACTACCATAAACTGGGTGGCTTATAAACAATAGAAATTTATTTCTCACAGTTCTAGAGGCTAGAAAGTCCAAGATCAAGGGACCAGCAGACTCCATGTCTGATGAGGGCTCATTCTCTGATTCATAGACAATGACTTCTTGCTGTGTCCTCGCATGGCTGAAAGGCAGGGAAGGGAGATCTCTGTGGTTGCTTCTGTATGGGCACTAATCCCATTCATGAGGCTCCACCCTCATGACCTAATCACCTCCCAAAGGCCCCACCTTCAAATACCATCACATTGGCAATTAGGCTTCGACATATGAATATGGGGACACAAGTATTCATTCTATCTCATTGAGCAAGGAGAGCATCACACCACTGTGCGTAGTTCTAACCTCCCACCAAGGCACAATTTCTGGCCTACACTCATGGTTTCTTGTGAAACAGGCCTCCTCCCCTTCTCCAATCTCTCAGATCCCAATTTAGGCTACTCTCTGCCTGTTCCTCTAAGTGGCCACTGTTTGAACTACTTCCTGAATCTGGTAAGTTTACACCTCCTCCAGGTCTTCTCCAGCATGAAGCATCCTCCGTCTTCGCGCTGCCCTGGGAAGAATCTGGAACTCCTTCCTCTGGGATCCCACAGGCTCCCATTCATCTCTCCTAAATGTAAAGCATTTTTTATATTTAGGAGAATATATATATGAGAATATATATGGGAATATAAAGTGAGAGCTATATTCCCAGGATCTAGAATCTGTTAAAACTGTCTTAACAAAGGCAGTAGAAGGCAGCAATTAAAATTTTCACTTCCTTCACAGTAGCCAAGAATTGGAAACAACCCAAATGTCCATTAACTAATGAAGGGATAAACAAAATGTGGTACATTCTTGCAATGCAACATCATTCAGCCATAAAAAATGACTGAAGTACGGACACATGCTACAACACGGATGAACTTGGAAAACATCACACCAAGTGAAAGAAGCCAGACACTAAAGATCACATATCATATGATGCCATCGATATAAAAAGTCTAGAATAGGAAATATATTTTTGGAGGCAGAAAGTAGATTGATGGTTGCCAGGGGTTTCGAGGAGGGCAGTAGCTGCTTAGTGAGTACATGGTTTCCTTTTGGGGTAATGAAAATGTTTAGAACCAAATAGAGGTTGTGGTTACATAACACTGTGTGCGTACTAAATGCCACTGAATTGTTCACTTTAAAATGGTTCATTTTAAACTTCTTTGAATGTTATGTGAATTTTACTTCAATAAAAAATAATGATAATTTAAGCTTTGAAGTCAGACCTCCAGGATCTAAATACCTGCCTCACCACTGAACTTCTTGCTACTTCCATTTGCTTATCTGTTAAATGGGGATAATAGCACCACTTAGTTCATTGGTTCATCCTGAGGATTAAATGGATCAATGCACGCAGACTGCCTGACGGAGTGGCTGGTGCATGTCAAGCTCCCAGCTCTTGGAGGCTGGTCAAAGTGAACTCAGCCACCCGACAAATTCTTCAAGGTAATGATTAGATTCACTGAATGACCTGCAGGTTTCCAGCTATATCATTGTGGCAACAGGCTTTCCACTTGCATCCTGAGTATAAGGGTGTCTCTGTGGTCACAGGGAAAAACTGATGTGCAAGATAGCAAAAAACAAGCATAGGGCCAGGTGCGGTGGCTCACGCCTGTAATCCCAGCACTTTGGGAGGCCGAGGCAGGTGGATCACAAGGTCAGGAGATTGAGACCATCCTGGCTAACGTGGTGAAACCTCATCCCTACTAAAAATACAAAAATGAGCCGGGTGTGGTACGCACCTGTAATCCCAGCTACTCGGAAGGCTGAGACAGGAGAATCGCTTGAACCCACAAGACAGAGGTTGCAGTGAGCTGAGATCATGCCACTGCACTCCAGCCTGGGTGACAGAGCGAGACTGTCAAAAAAAAAAAAAACAAAGAAGTATAAAGCCTGTTTTAAGTCTCCACAGCCAGAGTTTTGTTTCACTTCTCCTTTTCCCTCTTCACCCATTCCTGTAAGTCACCAAGTTCCTGGCCTGTCCCCTCCTCTTACTCTCAGATCCAGGTCCCATCTTGATCTCTTTTCCCCAGACCATGGCAAAAGCCTCCTCCCCAGCCTCTGGGCTCCAGTCTTACCCCACCCAGCCCATCACCAAAACCATCAGTAATGGGAGCTTTCTAATACTCACCTCTAACCCTGTATCTCTCTTGCTAAAAATCCTCCCATGCCTGCCCCTTTGCCTCAAGATGATGTTCTGATTCCAAAGAGAGTTATTCAAGACTTTTCCCAGGTCAGGAACAGTGGCTCATGCCTGTAATCCCAGCACTTCGGGAGGCTGAGGCAGGAGGATTGCTTGAGGCCAGGAGTTAACACCAGCCTGGGCAACATAGAGAGACCCTGTTTCTACAAAAAAAAAGAACAATTAGACAGGTGTGGTGGCACACCTGTATAGCCCCAGCTACTTGGGAGGCTGAGGTGCGAGGATCCCCTGATCCCAGGTGTTCATGGTTATAGTGAGCTAGATCCCACCTCTGCACTCCAGCCTGGGCGACAGAGAGAGACCTTGTCTCAAAAAAGAAAAACTTCCTACAATCTCACCCTCAGCCACCACCCCTCACACACCTCAGCCACATCCTAGAGATCACATGTCCCTCTGTGCCTCTCCATGCTTCATTCATGTGGTTCTATCTCATTGCAACATTGTCTCCTGCCCTCCTTCTTTGCAGCATGCACTCATTCTTTGAGAGCTGGCTCAAACATCACCGCCTCAGACAAGCTGCATTCCCTACCTTCTCCCCTCTCCCAGCCCCTGTACTTTCCCACAGCATGGATTAGAGCAGAGTTTATCAACTGTTGTTGGTGGGCTGGTTCAGGTTCTTGACTTTGCAGCACAAAAGAATTTGAGAGTGAGTCCAAAGTAAGAGTAGGTGAAGAAGTTTACTGCAAAGTGAAAGTATACCCTGAGAGGCAGAGGGAGGGAGAGACAGCCCCTACCGTCTCAAGGGAATTCCTTTTATGGGAGCTGTACATACATATTCATAAGATACTGGTGAGGTCAAGCATGAAAAGTATGCACTCAGCATCTGCATGCTCTAACACCCATTGTATGTATCATTAGCATATAAAATCTCCACCTAGGGATGTGATTTCTACTGTTAAAATGAGGAAAAGTTCACTATAATCTAAACCTTGAGCCTACCTGCACATGCAGGACACTGGAGAAGTTCCCAGCTCCCTCAAGGCAGAAATTTGTAGCTCACAGCTTCTTGGGTTTTGGTGTTGATTGGTTGGAGATTGGGGAAGCTACATCAAGAATAAGTGGCTTTTGTTCTCTTTCCCAGACCATAGTGAGAAACAGGAACTTGCAACCATCTGGTGGTATGCTGGTATACTGTCAGACTTTATCTTGCAAAAGAGTTAGGTGCTGACTCACAGGAGAGTGCAAACCAGAGTAGCCTGCTGCAAAAGGGATCCATGGGGCTTCACACGGCGAGACAAGTCAGTATGGCCTCCTAACAACCTCAACACTATTCATATGCTGGCATTTGGGCTGGATAATTCTTTGATGGTGGCAGTTGGGGGAGGGTGTAGCAGGCCAGGTCTCCCTAACGGCTGCACAGGCAGGCCTCCATAACAACTGTCTCAGCACTGAGTAATTAAATTAAATATTACAAGCTGACAGAGCCAGTGCCCTCTACAAAGGCTGGAATGTAACAAAAGCCCACCAAGAGCTCTGCCCAGGCCTTTCCTGGGTCTTGAGCATGACAAGATAACGAAGGAATTCTTAACAGGACCTGTTTAGGATTAAACAAGTTTTATTGGGGGTCTGAAGAAACTCCCCAAACCTCCATGATTTAACAAGAGATAAGATAAGGGTAATCACCCCAGCACCTGGACCCATTTGGATTAAGTAAATTTACTGAGGCTCCAGAGGAAGGTCTTCAGGACTGTCATTTGTAGATTGGAAGAAGTTAATTGATTACATCTTTAGATTACTGCGCACTTACATGTAGACAAATAGCTCAGAAGGTACATAAACTCTGGAAAACTTTGTAATTTTGAGTTGGTCTGGCAATCTTTTCCAAGCCTTCTCCCTGTGCCTGTTTACAGAAATAAACTCCCTTCTCTCCCAGTTCACCTGCATCTCGTTATTGGGCCAAGAGAATAAGTAGCCTGGCCCTTGGTTTGGTCCAGGAACAAGGGTACATTGTGAGGTGTTGAGCGGCAACTCTAGATTGTACACACAAGAGGTCAGTAGCTCCCTTAGCCCAGTTTCGACAACCAAGAAGGACTCCAGACATTGCCAGATGTCTATCAGGGTGTAAAAAAGCACCTAATTGAGAGACATTAAATTAGAGCCTTCCTCCTCTGTGTTCACATAGATAGATACTTGAACAAAATGAACTTTCTCTCATTCTTCTTTTCAAGATCAACCACAAAAACCACTATGTTGCCCAATTTCAAACAATTTAGTGCATTTCAGTGTCTTTTTATCACATTTATGAAGAAGGTCCTGAGAAATCCCTAGCTTCTTTCTAATTTCTTTGTTTTCCAAACTTTTCCTGCATGCCTACTATATGCCACATTGATACAGGGAATTAAGAAGAAATTACTTAGGACCAGAACAAGGGCATGGGAGTCCTTGGTAAGGCTTTTCTTTTTTAATGAAAAGCAGCCCCAAATCATTTTCTAACAAAGAGCAGCCTGCAAGCTGGGAGCTTGCATGGGCGAATGCCACCAGGAGCTAAGGACTAGACATTTTCAAGATGGCAGCTCCACCTTCCCTTCTCTGCCAGCCATGTGTGCTGTAAGGAGCAGGCAAGACTGCAAAATCAACTGGAAAGCCTATTTGCATAAGATTAGGGTGGGATGACCAGACTTCCTTGTGCGCTCTGTAAATATCACATCTGATTGAGGCAGGGGGCAGTGGCTCATGCCTGTAATGCCAGCACTTTGGGAGGCCGAGATAAGAGGATCATTTGAGGCCAGGATTCAAAACCAGCCTGGCCAACATAGTGAAACCCTGTCTCTACTAAAAACACAAAAATTAGCTGGGCGTAGTGGTAGGCACCTGCATCCCAGCTACTTAGGAGGCTGAGGCAGGAGAATCACTTCAGCTCAGGAGGCAGAGGCTGCAGTAAGCTGAGATTGCACCACTGCACTCCAGTCTGGGAGACAGAGCAAGACTCCATCTCAAAAAAAAAACAACAAAAAAGTCATACTTGATGGAACCAATCTATGAGCCCTATGTCAATCAGACACCACCTCCTCAAACTGGACTATAACATTTGCAAATTCACCACCAGGTGGTCTTTTTTTCCATTCCAAGACCCCTTCCTCTATAGAGGAAGCAGTTTCTCTTTCTCTTCTCTTCTTCCCGCTAAACCTCCGTTCCTAAACTCCTTGTGTGTTTCTGTGTCCTAAATTTTCCTAGCATGTGCCAATGGAACTCCAGCTTTATACCCCAAGCAACCTAGCCTCTTCAACACCCCCAGGAACATCAAGAGGAAGAAGATACAGTGCCTGGCTCATATGAAGAGATAAACTCAGGCACATTAAAATTTTAAAGAGTTTATCTGAGCTGATATTCATGAATCTGAAATCCGGAAGTGCCAGACCATCCAGTGGTCACACAAGGAAAACTTTTATAAGAAAGATGTCCCTGAAATCAAAACAAAGAAAATAGTTTGATTTGGTTAAAGGGAAACAGTAGCCTTAAAGTTTTTAATTAGAGGCCAACTGGTGGTTTCTGATTGGTAAAGTCTCTACTTAGAGGTTAGTAGGCCGTTTCCAATTGGTTAAAGCCTAAGTTTCATTTTTCTAGGATATGACCATTCACTTTGAGTTGGGTTTCAATTTCCTTACTTGGAAACAAAGGGTCTGGAACCATCTCAGCCTAATGGCTTCCCAATTAGTTATTTTAGCAATTGGGAGAGCTCAAGTTCATGGGGTAGGGTTTGGGAAAGGGACAGAAAGAGGTAATTTATTAAAACACAGTATGATAAGGTTCCTATAAGGATGGCAAACGACATGAATTATGAGGATAATTATAGCCTAGGGTCTGGGGACCCAAGGGCAAGAGCTTTCAGGGATGCAAAAGAAGTTAGAAAAGGCTGCTCAGAGGAAGCTCCTTTCTAACTGCAACTTGAAGGGAAAGCCAGAGACAGCCAAGCAGAGAAGAGAGGAAAGCAGTGTAAGTGCTGGTAATATCAATTACAAAGCAAGGAGGTAGAAGAGGCCCTGGCAGATGTTTGAGTGACAGCAGTCAGTCTGCCACAGCTGGGGAAAAGGGAGCAAAGTCAGGTCTCTTCTTGGGAAGTCTGTCTGGGGCCTGGTCTGCAAGGGCCATGCAGCAAGTCCCCGGAGGGTGAGCATCGTCCTTCTATCTGTCACATAAAAAAAAAGTCTGCACTTAAATAAGCAAGATTATTGCAATAAAAGGAGAAGAACCTTTGCAGTAGTGAAAGGGGAACTACTGCAAGAGGGAGGTGAAGACTGTTTTAATAGGGAGTGGAGGCCTTCTATGTGCCATAAGACAAAACAAAAAAACTGAGCTTCTATTCTAGTGGAACAGTCAAACCATAAACAAAAATATCATTAGCAAATGATACTTAGCAAAGAGTGTTTTTGTTACAGGAAAGGTGTTCCAATCGGACTCCAAGAGAGGGTTCTTGGTTCTCACACAAGAAAGAATTCAGGGCGATTCGGTAGAGTAAAGTGAAATCAAGTTTATCAAGAAAGTCAAAGAATAAAAGAATGACTACTCCATAGACAGAGCAGCGCTGAGGGCTGCTGGTTGCCCATTTTTACTGTTATTTCTTGGTGACATGCTAAACAAAGGGTGGATTATTCATGCCTCCCCTTTTTAGACCATATAAGATAACTTCTTGATGTTGCCATGGCATTTGTAAACTGTCATGGTGCTGGTGGGAGTGTAGCAGTGAGGACCACCAGAGGTCACTCTCCTTGTCATCTTGGTTTTGGTGGGTTTGGCTGGCTTAGTTATTTATTTATTTATTTATTTTTTCTTTTGAGACGGAGTCTTGCTCTGTCACCCAGGCTGGAGTGCAGTGGCTCAATCTCGGCTCACTGCAACCTCCACCTCCCGTGTTCAAGCAATTCCCCTGCCTCAACCTCCCAAGTAGCTGGGATTACAGCCACCCACCACCATGCCCAGCTCATTTTTGTATTTTTAGTAGAGACGAGGTTTCACCATGTTGGCCAAGCTGGTCTTGAACTCCTGAACTCAGGTGATTCACCCACCTTGGCCTCCAAAGTGCTGGGATTACACCATGCCCAGCCTTGGCCGGCTTCTTTACTGCAACCTGTTTTATCAGCAAAGTCTTTATGACCTATATCTGTGCCCACCATCTTTCTCATCCTGTAACTTAGAATGCCTTAACCCTCTGAGAATGCAGCCCAATAGGTCTCAGCCTCATTTTACCCAGCTCCTATTCCAGATGGAGTTGCTCTGGCTAAAACACCTCTGATATTTTGAAAGTGTAATGAGTAAGAAAGTGTGTAATGGATAAAGTGTGAGAAAAAATAAACGGTAAAACAAGAGGAACGGAATCCCCAGGGTTGGAGAGGAGAATGGTTTCATCAGCATGGGCCAGAGAGGCCTTGCTGAGAAAACTGCCTCCAAACTACCCTGGCACTGCAGGGGCACGTGCTTATGGACGCAATGCTCCTTCTGCGTTGTTGATTGGCTGTAAAATAAGCCCATGCAGCCTCTGATTGGCTGTAAAATAAGCCCATGCAGCCGCTCATTGGCTGTGGGGTAGAGGCACTCACCTGACGATGCGAGCTAGCAAGTCCTGTGGCAGCTGTCACGCCCCTCATGCCCATTTCCCTGTGCAGCCGACTGAGGAGACCTATCCTCACAAGACCTTGCCTGGCCTGTTGTGGCACACAAGACCTGTGTCCCTGGCAGTTGTTGGGTTCTATCGGTTGTTGGCGGTTGTTGGGTCCCTGGCAGTTTATTGGCGGTTGTTGGGTCCCTGGCAGTTGTTGGCGGTTGTTGGGTTCCTTCATTGAAACTGCACTAACTTGGCTTTCAGTTAGAGTCAGTCAGCGGATTCTTGGGCCGTGGGGCAGCCACAGGTCAGTCAGGCCACCAGGGCGGCTTTCGGGTTAGGGAGGCCCCTGCAAACCCTTTGGTCAGGCAGAGGCCAAATCTGGATCCGTCAGACGATGAGAGTAAGCACAGTCAGGGAATTTGCCAGGAGCCCGGGCCGGGTTCCTCAGCCTCCGCCACGTCAGTCACCTGGTCAGCCCGAGGGCAACCGGGGCGTCATCTGTCTACCAACAAGGTAACCAAGTGGCCCGTCGGTTCACGATCAGGTCAGTGCCCTTTCCCCGTGGAAATCAGTTCATCAGAGAATCCACTCCCTTCGTAGCCTGCCCTGTTCATTGGTAAATTAGGCTCCCGCTAAGTCGGTTTCTTGGAAAGTTAACAACCCCTGCAAAGCACTCAGTCAGTAATCACACAGTTATCCCATGTGTCAATCTGTTTCATTGTTAGTCATCCTGGCTTTCCCTAGAAAAGCAATTTTTTCCTTAGCATAAATAGGTCAGTCATTCCTAAGTCAGCGCTTACCTTAGAAAGCTCAACACCTTTGCATCCCACATACCCTGCTAAGGAAATACACAGATGGAAGTGTGCTGAGGACAGAGAATATGCTGAAGCCATTTGGAACAAGAGACAGAAGGAAAATTGAGAGACGCCATGGTCAAAGAAAATAGGCCGGGTGCAGTGGCTCACGTCTGTAATCCCAGCACTTTGGGAGGCCGAGGCCGGGGGATCACTTGAGGTCAGGAGTTCGAGACCAGCCTGGCCAATATGGTGAAACCCCGTTTCTACTAGAAATACAAAAATTAGCCAGGCATGGTGGTGGGTGCCTGTAATCCCAGCTACTTGGGAGGCTGAGGCATGAGAATCGCTTGAACCTGGGAGGTGGAGGTTGCAGTGAGCCGAGATCATGCCACTGCACTCCAGCCTGGGCAACAGAGTGGGACTCTGTCTCAAGAAAAAAAAAAAGACTTAATTATAAGACCTGAGATTGTAAAACTACTAAAAGAAAACATAAGGGAAAACTTCTGTACATTCCGATATAATATACAACAAAAATTATTGGTTTGTGAAATAATTTTTTGGATATGACTGCAAAAACACAGGCAACTAAAGTGAAAATTGACATATGAGATTACACCAAACTAAAGTTTGTGCACAGCAAAGGAAACAATCAATAAAGTGAAGAGACAACCTACAGAATGCGAGAAAATATTTGCAAAAAGCATCCCTCTAATAAGGGGCTCATATCCAAAATATATAAGGAATTCAAACAACTCAATAGCAAAAAAAAAAAAAAAAAAAAAAAAAAAAATCAAATAACCCAATTAAAAAATGGAAAAGGACTTTCATTAAAGAAGACATACCAAAATGGCCAACGGGTATATGAAAAAATGCCTGACATCACTAATCATCAGAGAAATGCAAATTCAAACCACAGATGTCACCTTAAACCTGTTAGATGGCTGTTATCAATAAGGCAAAAGGTAAGTGTTGGTGAGGATGTGGGGAAAAGTAAACCTTGTACACTGTTGATGGAAATGTAAATTGCTATAATCATTATGGAAAACAGTATGGAGTATCCTTAAAAAATTAAAAATAGAACTACCATATGATTCAGCAATCCTACTTCTAGGTATATATCCCACAGAAATGAACTCAGTATTTTTAAGAGATATCTGCACTCCTGTTTCATTGCAGCATTATTCACAATAGCCAAGATGTGGAATCAACTAAGTGTCCATTAAAGAGTAAAGAAAATATTATATATGTACACACACACACACACACACACACACACAGAGACACCATTCAAATATGGTCATTTTGTTCAACATTGTCTAATTATAAGAGAAAAAAAATAATTTCCTAGCCACGACCACTATCTGTGTAGAGTTCACATGTTCTCATATATGGCAAAATTGGTTTCATTATACATCATTTCACTTAAAGTAGCAGTTTCCAAGAACCTAATGATGATGTTAAGTGAGGATTTATTGTACACATACACACGGTGGAAGTTATTCATCCTTAAAAAAAGGACATCTTGCCATTTGCAACAATATAAATAAGCCTGAAAGACATTATGCTTGCTATATAAAGCAAGTCAGACACAGAAAGACAAATACTACATCATCTCACTTATATGTAGAATCTAAAAAAGTCAAATGCATGAAAGCAAAGTATAGAATGGTGGTTGCCAGGGCTGAGGGCTAAGGGAAATGAGATATTGGTCAAGGGGTACAAAGTTTCAGTTAGGCAGGATGAATAAGTTCTGGAGGTTTAATGTACACCATGGTAACTATTGCAAATAATAATGTATTATATACTTGACATTTTATGACAGTAGATATTGTGTTCTCACCACCAAAAAAAATGGTAACTGTGAAGTGATGGTTATGTTAATTCACTGGATTGTGGTAATCATTTCACAGTGAGTACATACATCAAAACATCATGTTGTACACCTTAAGTACATACAATTTTTATTTGTCGGTTGTACCTTCAATAAAGCTAGAATTTAGAAAACTGAAAATTCTATTCCTCTTATCTCTGATCACTGGTCTAACCATACGTAAGCACTGGTATCAACTTATACATCATTCTAGATCTTTTACTCATTCATGTATGTATAGTTATGAGTATATTATATATGAATATATAAATATATATTTACATAAAATATATATATATAAAGCTTTTACATAAATGACAAATGATGCAGTTTTCAGTTAAATATTGTGAAATATTTCAGACATATAGAAAGGTATAAACATGATATAATGAGCATATATCCACCACCAGCATAATATTAAAAACACTGGCTGGGCACAGTGGCTCACACCTATAATCCCAGCATTTTGTGAACCCCAGGTGGCAGGATTGCTCAAGCCTAGGTGTTTGAGACCAGCCTGGGCAACATAGCAAGATCCAATCTCTACATAAATTAAAAAATTAGTCAGGCATGGAGGTGCATGCCTGTAGTCCCAGCTACTTGGGAGGCTGAAGTGGGAAGATTGCTTGAGCCTGGGAGGTCGAGGGTGCAGTGAACTGTGAATGCTCTGTTGCACTCCATCCAGCCTGGGTGACAGAGTAAGACCCTGTCAAAGAAAGACAGAAAGACAGACAGAAAGACAAGGAAGGAAGGAAGGAAGGGAGGGAGAGAGGGAGGGAGGGAGGGAGGGAGGGAGGGAGGGGAAAGAAAGAAGGAGAGAAGGAGAGAGAGAGGAAAGAAAGGAGGGAGGGAGGGAGGGGAAAGAAAGAAGGAGAGAAGGAGAGAGAGAGGAAAGAAAGGAGGGAGGGAGGGAGGGAGGGGAAAGAAAGGAGGAGAGAAGGAGAGAGAGAGGAAGGAAAGGAGGGAAGGAGGGAGGGAGGAAGGAAGGAAGAAAAACAAACAAAAAACTAACCACTACCCCTGGTATACTCCCTTTTCTGAACACATCTCCCACTCTCAAACATAGAGATAACTGCTATTCTGAATTTGACATTTTATTCGGTGGAGTAAGGAATTTAACCTTGCCTGGAGAGGTCTGGCCTTTGCCCCTGGCTTCTGGAAGACACTCTCTAGCTCTTAGAATGTCATACCTGATAGGGGTGTCTTTGTTTGCTCAGGGACCTTGCATCACACTGAATATTCTAAAAATGTGATTTAGGGTGATGGCTGGCCACACCAGTTAATGTTAACAATGGGATTTAGAGTGGAAGCGGACCGTACCAGATAGTCTAACAACATGATTTAGAATAGGGGCTTTGAATCAGGCGGTATCAGCTCAACTTCAGGAGGAGCTGGATACTAAGATCCACCTTGAGGGAAGTCAACCATGTTACATGATGGAGGCCCGGTAAAAACACTGGACATAAGGGTTGGGTGAGCTTCTGTAGTTGACAGTACTATGCATATTGTCACACATTATTACTAAGAAAGTTAAGTTATGCTGTCCATGACTCCATAGGGAGAGGATAACTGGAAGCTTTGTGTGTGGAACTTCTGGACTCTGCCCTGTGTGTCTTCCCTTGGCTGATTTTAATTTCTATCATTTAATTGTAGTTAACAGTAATCAAGAGTATAACAGCTTTCAGTGAATTCCGTGAGTACTTCTAGTGAATTACCAAACCTTAGGGTAGTCTTGGGGTTCAAAACCTTCAAATGATTTGAGAAATGAGGATAATCAGGGATCCTTGAAATCTAAAGTTGGTGTCAGAAATGAGGGCATCTTGTGGACTATTCCCCTAACTTTTTGGTTTTATCAGAAATGGGATTCATTAAAACAACCGTGACTCACTGAAACATATGGTTTGAGAAGAGGAAGGATGTGAAATCAAGATGACAAGCCTTTGATTCCTGGATTGTCCTGAGGTCACCCATGGGTATAGAAATGCAGCTGTTCTGCAAATAGTTATCAGAGGTAAAAGTTACCATTGCTTTTTCAATAAAATGGATCCAACCCCCAAGGATTTGACCCACTGGATGCATAAGGAAACAAACGAAATAGACAATCCTTCCACTATTTTTATCTGTAATTGCTAAAATGAAAGTGACTGAGGCAGATCCTGATGCTGGGCCAATCTTGGGCTCTGGCCAGCCTGAGCTACAGCTGCTAGCCTCAGGGCTGCTGCTAAAGGGAAAAGTTAAGCTGAAATGACAGATGGCAAAGAAAATTAGAGTGATTCACCAGAGAGTGAGAAAAGATGAACATTTCCAAGAGGGTGGAAATCTTTAAACAGTTATTAAGAAATGAGATGAGTTAAGCGGACACTGAGGAAGTCAAAACAAAGGTCCCAATGGAGCACTGTTAGAAATTAGGTGGACTAGTGGGAACCCAGACTGGTCCCCCAATATTGAAGGGTCCCAGTCAAGTCTGTTATATTTGCCCTAGTTTGGAGGAATTTTAAAAGCCAGAAGGCAAACATGACAATGAGAAATCTGACTTCCTATCTCCTGAGTGGACAAACATGTGATCTAATCAAGATAAACGACAAAAGGGCCTGGGTTGCTTGGCCTGACCTCCAACTGATGACCCAAAGTCATATGCACATTAGTGGTAAAATAGGGGATGTTAAGAGTTATTTCTGGGACTCATGTGGGAGCCCTGAACACTGCGATTCCAAAAAGGTTGGTGAAATTCTAATAGCATCTATAGTTAGATTGTAAAGACATAGGATTGCCAAAGTTGATGAGGTTCAGGTGAAACTTCGGATGAAAATTGGACTGTTTGGACAGACGTTGTGTAAATGTATTATGTGAATGTATTTACCTAAATGTATTATGAGGAAGGATATTATGTCCGACTAGGGAAGAACTCCTCTATCTACTATTATAAAACAGAAGGCATGTAAATCTTCCTTTCAACCAATATCAATTGAATATGCTAAATAGGAACCAATAAGATTGCCTAAGCCCACATTAATTGTTAATTTGAAACAGTACAGGGTATCTGGTGGACAAAACATGTTAGAAACTTAATGTTTGGTTGGTTTAGGCAGACTGGAGCTAAGGCCAGTGAGCACCACTCAATGGTGAATGCTGGGATTTTTTGCCAGAGAATTTCCATTTGAGAGGCAACTAGCTGCCTATCCGGCTTTGAGTCGGCCCCATCATTGAAGGACATGATAATCCTGACACCTGAAATACTCATGATGTGTTTGTAATGTTGGGAAAACACTGTAGTAAAGAAGGTCATGCCCAAAAGAGTCTCGTAATAAAATGGAAATTGTTTTTACAGGAAAATGCTACCAAGGAAATGCAAGGAGGTATTCGTTATATTTATGAAGAGGTGGCCTCTTTTTCCCTACTGAAGAGCTGCTAGATCCTATTACTTGGATGATGATGTCTTTTAATAGCTCTTGATTGACCAACTAAGAGCTGTTTGATTTATGGATGGCAATTCCAAAGCAAATTAATAACATCCTGTTTGGAAGACTGACACTCAGATTGAAGAAGGTAAAAACAAGTCACTTCAGTTGGCTGAATTGCCTCTCTGTTTGGGCTTTTACCAATTCATGGCAGTGGCCAATGGCCTGGCCATATGGGCAGGCAGATGGGCAATGGAAAACTGTACTATTAAAAGGATGCCTATATAGGGTACAGCCTTATGGAATTCACTATAGCCAGTATCTCAAAAGAGTTGTTCATACTCCTATAAATAATATAAGAAGAGAAGCAGACCTCCTTCCTCCCCACAAAGGCAATTAAGATCCTAACTTTTATGCTGGAAATTTCTTGGCAACTTTTAAAGGATTTTTACTATTTGTGCATGTATTCATAAACACCTGATTTTGCCCATTTTTCATATTTTAAATAAATGCAACCATACATTATTACTCATTTGTGTCTGGCTTTGTTCATTAAATATTTTATTTTTAAGAATGTTGTTGCATCTAGCATTAGCTCATAGGTTTTGGTTGCTGTGTAGTATCTCATGTTTTAAAATTCTATGTTTACTGGCATTTGGAAATGCAAAGCAAAAATGTTTACAGTGGTATTATTTTAAAATAGTTTAACTTTGTAACTATTTTAAAATAATACCACTGTAAACATTTTTGCTTTGCTTTTTGGTGTACATATGCACAAATATTTCAATAAAGTATGTATCTGGGAGTGGAATTGAGGGTCATAGAGTACATGCATCTTTTACTTTGATAAATAACTTTGTTGCCCTGATTTATATTTCCACCAAAGTGTGTGAAAGTTGAGTACCACAGTCTCACCAAGACTTGATATATTGCCAGTCTTTTAAAATATTCAGCTGGATATGTACTGGTATCCCATGGTTTTAACAGGCATTTCCCTGGTTATTAATGATATTTAAAATATTTTCATGGAAATTTTGTTAAGACTTAAATGTCTTATGATCCAGCTGTGGCCAATTTCTGTAAATGTTTTCTGTGTCCTTATAAAGAGATTGTATTCTGCAGTTATTGACTGCAGGATTCTCTATAGATTTTTGGTCAAATTTGCTGATCAAGTTGTTAAAATCTTTATATATCCCAATAGTTTGTTTGTCCTATCAGTTTCTGAGAGAACAGTGATTAAAATGTCACACTACTATTGTGGATGTCTGTTTCTCTTTTTATTTTTGTAGATTTTTGGTTTATATATTTTTGAACTATGTTAGTAGGCAAACACAAATTTTAAATATATACTTTATTCCTGTTAATGTCATCTTATCATTAGGAGATATGCCATTCTATCTTTGGTAGTACCTTTTGCTTAAAGTCTACTTTATGGGATGTTAATGTAGGTATGTCTACTTGTTCTTTAGTTGGTATTTGCTTGGTATATAGTTTTCATTATTTGGTTTAATTGTCCTTTACACTTATGCTTTGCTTGTGTCTTTTGTAAACAGCATAGAGTTTGGCTTTTCTTCTTTTTTCCAATATGATGATCTTAGATCCATTACGGGATAATTTAAGCCATTTGTATTTGGTGAAATCACTGATGTATTGGAGTTTAAATCTAACATCTAGGTACATGATTTCTATTTGTCTCAACTGTTCTATATTCCCTTTGGTATCCTTTCTGTTTTTTTCTGCCTTTATTTTCAAACAAGCTTTTAAATCAAAGTACAATTTTATACAGAGAAGTATTAATACAGATCATAAGTATACAACTCAAATTATCACAAAGGGAGCAGACCAGTGTAACCACCATTGAGGTCAAGAAAGAGAACATGACTGGGCGCGGTGGCTCACGCCTGTAATCCAAGCACTTTGGAGGCCAAGGCGGGTGGATCACCTGAGGTTGGGAGTTCAAGACCAGTCTGACCAACATGGTGAAACCCCATCTTTAAAAAAAAAAAAAAAAGAAAGAGAACATTAACAACACCCAAACATGCTACTCATGTACTACACCATTCATTACCCTGTTTATCCTTGCTAAGGACAACCACTACCCTGATTTCTAACACCATTTATTACTTTTCCTCATCTTGAACTATGAAGTATTTCCAAATGAAATTATAACATATTATTTTGTGTCTGCCTTCTTTCATTCAGTATGGGATTCATTCACGTGGTTGCTATAATTCATTCATTCAGTTTGCTATATAGTTCCATTTATGAATATATGATAATTATTTAACCATTTCACTGCTCTTCATTGTTTTGAGTGTTGAGACATCTATGAAATAGTGTTAATATGAATAATATTTTTGTGTATTTCTTTTGGTACATAGTTTATAAATTTCTGTTGGGCGTATACCTGAGAGTAAAATTGCCAGAGCATAGGGTTCACATGTTCAAATTAAGTAGAAAATGTCAAACAGTTTTTTAAAAATCATTATACTAACCTTCATTCCCATCAGTAGCTTGAGTTTCTGTAATTTCATTTCCTCTACACATGTGGCATTATAAATCTTTCTATCTAGTCACTGTGTGTAGTGGTATCTCATTATGGTTCTAATTTGTTTCCTCTGATGACTAGTAAGTTTGAGCATCATTCAAATTGTTCATTGGCCATAATCTTTTGTGATGCCCCTGCTCCAGACTTTCTTATTCAGGTCTACTATTTGTCTGCCTTTTTGTTGACTTATAAGATCATTTTTTTTGTTGTTCTGGATGCAAGCATGTTGTATGTGTTGCAAGTATCTTCTCCAGACCCGTAGCTTGCATTTATCCTCTCTTAATGGTATCTTTTGATGCAGAAATTAATTCTAATGCAGTCCATTTATCCGTATGTCCTCATAGCTAGTGCTTTTTGGTCCTTTTAAAGAAGTCTTTGCCTATGTAAAACTTACCAAGATAGTCTCCTATGTTGTATTCAAGAATTTCGCTCACCAATCTGGTTGCTACTAACTACATATGGCTATTGAGCCCTTATATTGTAGCTAGTCTGAATTGAAATGTGCTGTAAGTGTAAAATATATATAAGATTTTGAAGACTTTGTAAAGAATGTACAAATCTTACTAATTTTGTGTTGATTGCATGTTGAAATATTGAGTTAGGTTCAATATAAATAACCTAGTGAGTAACCTAGGTTTCTTTCACTAGGTTAAATGAAATATCATTAAACTTAATTTTAACCATGTCTTCTTTTTCAATGTGGCTACTAGAAAATTTGAAATTATACATGTAGTCCACATTTATAGCTTACATTACATTTCTTCACACAGCACTGTTCTAGAAAAAGTTTAAAGACTTTCCCATTGTCCCTAGAAGTTATTTTATGTAAGGCATGAGGTAGGGGTCTTATTTCTTTTTGCTGTATGGCTAACCAGTTATTCTGACACAACTTTTTCAAAAGACAGTCCTTTCACAACTCCTATGCAGTGCCATATTTATCCTAAATCAAGTGACCATGTCTGTATAGGTATTTTTCTCAACCAGATAGCCTGTCTCATTGATATTTTTATTTATCCTCATGTCAATACCATACTCTCGGAATTACTATGTATGTATGTATGTATGTATGTATTTTATTTATTTACTTAATTATTTCGAGATAGAGTCGTACTCTGTTGCCCAAGCTACGGTGCAGTGGTGTGATCACGGCTCACTGCAGCCTCAACCTCCCCACCTCAAGTGATCCTCCCACCTTAATCTTTCAAGTAGCTGGAACTACAGGTGCACACCACCACACCCAGATAATTTTTGTATTCATGTTGCCCAGGCTGGAATTACTATGGATTTTTAAGTCACAATATCCAGTAGGAATTGGAATTGGCCATTTTTTTGAGACAGGATCTCACACTATCTCTTTTTTTAATAGTTTACTGAGAACAAATTTATTAAATAAATATCTGCATGGAATATAAAAGGGAACATTGTGCCATGCTATATAATATTACTTTGAGCATTCATTTCAAATTTTATGGCAAAACAATTATACTTTGGGGGGGAGATGTTGTTTTGTACTTCTCACCAAACTAAGCATTATCATATTTTTCCTAAGAGGATGTCAACACTTTTCTATATTAAGTGATCACACCACTGCACTCCAGACTGGGTGACAGAGAGAGACAGAGAGAGACAGAGAGAGAGAGAGTGAGAGAGGGAGAGAAGGAGAAAGACCCTGTCTCAAAAACAAAAACAAACTGGGCATGGTGGCTCATGCCTGCAATCTCAGCACTTTAGGAGGCCAAGGTGGGTCAGGTGTTTGAGACTAGCCTGGCCAACATGGTGAAACTCCATCTCTACTAAAAATAGAAAAATTAGTTGGCCATGGTGGTGCATACCTGTAATTCCAGCTACTCAGGAGGCTAAGACAGAAGAGTCGCTTGAACCTGGGAGATGGAGGTTGCAGTGAGCCAAGATCAAGCCACTGCACTCTAGCCTGGGCAACAGTGTAAGAACAAAACAAAGACTAAAGGAGACATGATACTGGGGCTTCACAGAAAATCTTAGTTGCCTCCCTGTCCCTCCATGCTCATGAGCATCTCATCTCATATAATTCCTGCTTCTCCAGGTGAACAGGTCTTCACAATGACTGGAGACAGAAGCCCCTATCTTGGCTAAGAATACTTTCTGCTCTCCCTATCCCCACATCCTCTTTCAGTTGCCCATCACCTCGCTCCTTCTGAGCAATACGGTTCTGATGTCAAAGCCAGCACAGTAAAGAGCTTCTGCTGTTCCTGAGAACTGTTGCTGCTGCAAATGATGCTTCCACTGCTACAGCTGGGTAAGTAAGGTAGGAAGCAGCATTGGAGGTGTGTTTGGAAGCCAAGACTCCAGGGCCTGGGTGTTGATGGGGCAGAGGATGGGCTACAGAGGCATGGAGAAAGAGGACATACAGGCATAAGTACCAAATAACCAATGTGAATTAGACATCTTCTGTGTGCCAGATCTTGACAGGGCTGGGGTGTCTGAAGCAAATAGCAAATTGGGCAAGGGAGAGGGATTGAGAGTGTGGGTGCTATGAAGGCATGAGAGCACTAATAGCTGTTTCAGACATTACTGGAAGCCCTGAAGTTAAGCCTCTTAGCGTTTCCATGGGCACACTTTGCCAGATGGAAAAGACAGGTTCAGAGGATAGCCGTAGAGGGGGCTGTGCATCAGGGTCCCCGCACATTCCTCAGCAGCAACCCCAAGTGACTCGGGTGAAGAGACCAAGATCAAGAGCTACTGGTTAGGGGAAAATTACCCCTTTCTTCCATTAACCTCAAACAACCTCAATGAAAAAGTGCATGTAAACCTGAAGATGGATTTCTCATTATTGGAGACAATGATGAATGTCCTTCCTAATCCTTGATGTTCATCAAATGGCCAACATGTCCTATCTATTCTGTGTAGAGCAAGGCTGTTTCCAACATTCTTATGAGAAGATGCCATAGTACTCTTGGCTTCCATTGAATCTTCCATCAAAGGCCACTTGGGACTGGGAAGAAGGAAATTGAGAAAGGTGTTCTGTTTACTGAATGGCTAATACTTCACTATGCACTGAGCTGGGTGCACTACAAATCTTAGGGCATTGATTCTTATAGCAAAGATAATATGAGAGGTTCAGCCGACACCCTGATTTTCCAGGCTAGGAAACAGCAATGATAAGGGAAGTGACTTGCCCAGCAGCATCCAGACTGTAAGTGATGGATGGAGAAATTGATCACAGAGCCTAAGGGGAAAGTTGCGGGTGGGAAGAAGAGAAGCAGAGTAGGAGCTCTGGCTTGGACATCTAGCCTTGCTGGGTAGGTGAGGGATCACAGACAATGTAGATCCTCAGAAAATTTACTTGCCACCCCTCAAGAAGGTCTAGCAATCAGGTTCAGGCCAAATGAGGAGAGAGGATAGAGGGGAACTTGTCTGTGAGGCCTGAATCCTGTGGGCTTCCAGAAAGTCCTTCTGAAGCTCCTTGTGAATAGCAAATAAAGAGAAGGCTGCATCCTGGAGAAACTGGAGGAGGGAAGCCAGGAATCCTTGCTGACTCCTGACTCTTCCTCCCCACAGTACCTACTAGGCTGCTCAACTCCTCTTGCTCCTTGGAGAAGACACAGCAGTGCAGCTGTTCCTTCCATGGGATCCCCGCACCCTCTGTGCAGTGGTGGATGGGAGGAGTCCCTGTGGGTGTGGATGGCATGGATGGCAGCCTCCCAGTGACTTCCACCATGCTTGGCCCCTGGGCTAACAGCACCATCAGCCTAACTGAAAAGCCGGAAATCGGCATGAGACTTCTCTGTGAGGGGAAGAACCAAAACGGAACCCACGCTTTGAGCATCCTACTGACGTCAAGTGAGGGTAGAGGGGGCTCGGTGACTGGGTAAGGACAATAAGGGGGATGGGGACAGGCACTGGGCTAGAGAATGGAGCAGAGTTTTGGTTCCGATGCCAAACTTCTCACATGCTCTCTGCTTCCAGGAAAGAGTTCTTTGATTTCCCAGGCCTTCATGAAAGGGCTGATCCAGGGTGCTATCTATGCGGAATTATAATTGCACTGCTCTTCCTCTGCCTCCTCCCTCTCATGTGAGTACTAGAGTTAAAATTCACTAGCGAGCCTACTACTCGGCAGGCCCTGGCTGCAGCCCTGGCTCAGAGAGAGCAAAGACAGGACCCCTCCCCTCAAGAAGCTTAGAGTCTAAAGAAGGAAAGAGGCACCAAACACAGTCACCACAATCCAGGGCCATCAGGACGATGGCTCTGTATTGACAGAGCCATAAATCTATATCATAAAACAGACACTTCCAGTACATTTTATAAAGGAGAAAGCCAAGGAGGGGCTTGGCAGCCCTGGAGGAGGCAGCAGCAAGTCCCCGGTGTGCTGTCTGTGGTGGGCCTGCAGGGCTAAGTACTCATTAGCTTGGTGGAAAGTATTAATAGCATAGGGTAATCTCATTACTGGGTATATACCCAAGGGATTATAAATCATTCTATTATAAAGGCACTTGCACACGTATGTTTATTGCAGCACTGTTCACAATAGTGAAGACTTGGAACCAACCCAAATGCCCATCAATAGACTGGATAAAGAAAATGCGGCACATATACACCATGGAATACTATACAGCCATAAAAAAGGATGCCTTCATGTCCTTTGCAGGGACATTGTTGAAGCTAGAAACCATCATTCTCAGCAAACTAACACAAGAACAGAAAACCAAACACTGCATGTTCTTATAAGTAGGAGTTGAACAATGAAAACACATGGACACAGGACGGGGAACATCACACACTGGGGCCTGTTGAGGGGTGGGGATTTAGAGGAGGGATAGCATTAGGAGATATACCTAACGTAGATGATGGGTTGATGGGTGCATCAAACCACCGTGGCATATATATAACTATGTAACAAACCTGCACATTCTGCACGTGTACCCCAGAACTTAAAGTATAGTAAAATTGTGTATATGTGTGTGTGTGTGTGTGTGTGTGTGTATATATACTTCTTGAGGGGAGGGGTATATATATATAATACAGGTTGAGTAACTCTAATCCAAAAATCAAAAATCAAAAATGCCTCAAAATGCAAAAGTTTTTGAGGCACCGACATAATGCCACAAGTGACCTCATGTGATAGTTCAATGTATATAAACTTTATTTCATGCACAAAATAATCTTAAATATTGGATAAAATTACTTTTAGGCCATGTGTTTAAGGTATATATGAAACATAAATGAATTTTGTTTTTGTTTTATTTTATACTTATTATTTATACTTTTGTTATTTACCATTTATGATATACCCAAGATATATTCCAAAATCTTAGAAATTTCAGATAAGGGATACCCACCCTTTGTATGCAGAAGCCCAGGGGCATACTTGAGGCATTTCCAGTGTTTTTGTGTAATGTCAGGTGCACTGACAGTGCCGGGTAATGGCTAAAAATGAGGTAGAAAGACATGCTTGGCGTTGGTTCACAGAGTATTAAAACTTAGCTGCATTTATTAGCTAGAAGCCTGGAGTGAGAAGGGCTGAGTTGCAGGAAGTCAGGCCAGAGAGTCGTGCAGGGGCGCCTGTCCAGACAGCTTGGACTGAATCCTCAGTTGCAAGCCATGGAAGAGTGCTAAACTGTGGAGGAAAGCTTGAGCTTGGGGTGGGACACAGATTAGAGAGAGCGAGAGCCAGAAGGTCAGAGGTCAGGGAGGAAGCTGGTGCAGGGGACTAAGCAGGAAATATGGGTCTGATCTGGGGCAAGTGATGAGGGGCAGCCAGAGAAGTGGGACTTGGGAATGGCCAGCTATGGGGAGAGAAAGATGAAGAGTGAGGTGGCAGGGCAAACTGAGGAGCTATTTTCAAAGAGCTATTTTCAGGGCAAACTGAAGAGCTATTACTGGACTTAAAGACCAGTAATAATCTCTCCACCAGTTGCAAGGCCCTTTCATAGCTGACCTCATCTGAGCCCCACAGCCTAATAAGCAGGGTATCCCCATTATTCAAGGTGTGAAACTAATTCCCAGAGAGGATGTGTCGCTTGCCCTGGGTCATACAGCAAGCTGGTACTGTTGTTGAGGCACTAAATCAGTAGTTCTGGTCAAGATAGAGCCCATTTGGGGATTCAGGGAGATGGAAAGCCAGAACCAATCCAAAGCTTATTTTCTGAGAGTGAAACATATCAGAAAGAA
Source organism: Aotus nancymaae (assembly GCF_030222135.1). Classification (NCBI taxonomy): domain Eukaryota; kingdom Metazoa; phylum Chordata; class Mammalia; order Primates; family Aotidae; genus Aotus; species Aotus nancymaae. Next base: position 4,267,003 of record NW_026988441.1, on the reverse strand, counting down.
GCAGGCGAAGAAACCTGCAGCAATCAAAGCAAAAAAGAGCTCTAAAGTCAGAGCAAGCCAAGAACTCAAGACGTCTCTGAAGCCTGAGGAATCAGGAAAACCCATAGTCACCACATTTTCTGAAAGCCGGATATTGGTGTGTATACATTGTGTCTGGTATCTAGTCTATGGGAATACTGATAAGATCCACAGGGAAAGGAGCAGTGTTTTGAAGGTGTTATCATCCTCAGTCTTGCCAGAGTGCACCTTCAGATCATTTTATAAATAGGAAGCAAAGGCCCAGAGAGGAGAAGGATGAAAATTAAGAGAAACAATTAAAAGGGCAATTAAAATCAATTTACACACACACACACACACACACACACAGGGATACATTGAATCCCCACTGAAAAAGCAGTTGGGAAAATCCTAATAGCAGTTGTAGCATTGGAGTGGAAACCAAAGGATCTGGTCTCTGAGGGTACGGCCAGCCGCAGTCAGCTTGGTGTAGATGCCACAGGCCCAAGTCAGCCTGAAGTGGTTAGAGATCAGACCAAGCCCAGGTTACTCCTTCATTCACCCTGTACCCCACATCCTCAGCAGGGCTTGAAAGATACAATGCCGAAGGTTGCTAGGCCTCACTGTTATTTACCATTTATGATTCTCCAGAATCAGAATTGCCCTGCTGCCCTCCTAACACCCTGCATGAAAAGTTAATGTCTTCTGTGGGTAAACCATCTGTTAAATTTCACCAATATTTCCTGCAGTATCTCCTAATCTTTGTGCTGGGACCTCAGAAATGGGTCAAACCTAGGCCTTGTCCTCAGAGAGCAACCAGACTGGTTGAGAAGGCACCTTCACAGTAGGGAATGCTGAGCCAGGGAGTTACGGTGGGGCAGAAGACAGAGGGACCAAACCTGCATGAGGAAGTCAGGCAGGATTCCCTGAGGAGTCTGAGGAATAGTCAGTGTTATTGGTACTGAGGATGCACCAAGAGGGACCAGAAGGAGAAGACCAGTTGCAGGCTCCAACCATGGGGTTGTGAAGAAGGGCTAAGCCAGTGCTCACTCCATGTTCCCTTAATTCTGTGCACAAGGGGTGTCTTTTAAAGATTTGGATACCTCACCTCTAGACCTGTTCCCACATTCTTCTTTCTTTGTCCTATTTTGCATCTCGCTTTCAGGAAAAGCAAGATAAACGAGCCAGCTAAGCCTGTGGAATGTGCATCAGACCTGGAGTCACCATTATCCCTGGAATTACAAAAGCCTGCAAAATTTATAGAGCCCACAGAAACCATGGAGGCTATAATAAACCTGGAGCCCCCTGGACTCTCCTCAGCTCACAAAGCCCTCTCAGTTCCCACACATCCCTCACACTCATTCTCCATTGAATAGGGGGTTACTCTTAGACCTAGTATTAGAACCTCTGAAGGCAAACTTTATAATTTGTTGTTTGGCTAAACCAGAAGAAATCTGCTCCACCCTGGGAAGGTGTCAAAAGAAGGAAAAATACCTGTGTCAGTATGAATCAAGTCCATCAGCAAGTTGCTTTTGAGCCCCTCCTGTGTGCCCAGTACCTGAGATACACCTACAAAAGCACCAGGCTTTGAATCCATCATATCTGGATAGAATCTCAACTTCAGCGCTTGGTGGCTGTCTATCTTTGGGCAAGATCTTTCATTCCCCCACCCTTGAACATCACATGACCCATATCTGGGTGGAGAGTGGGTGAAAAGTACTGTTTAGAGATGGCAGGTGAGAAAAAACATGACAATGGGCCCTGAATGCCAAGATTCATTGGAGGTTTGGAGCTTTATCTTGTAGGATCTTATCCTGACTCCCTGAGAATGTAAGTTCTAAGAGAACAGGGATTTTGTCTGCCTTGCTTTCTACTTTTATCAGCAGCACCTAGAATGATACCTAAAATACAATAAGGTCTCAAGAATGTTTGTCAAATGATTTAATTAATTATAAGCTGTCGTAAGGTTTGAAACAAGCAAGGAGTGACCAGATATATACAGAAACATCATTCTCCTACCCTGACCCCATATGTGATATATTTAAAAGGGGTAAGGCTGGAGGTAAAGGTGATAGGAGGTTATTGCAATATTTCTTGGCCAGATTGAAAGGCGGGCAAGCAAGGAATGGGAAAGGGATTCTGGCATTAGAATGGACCACAGCTGTGTATTGTTCCTCTCAGAATGGATGACAACCTCCCTTCTAGCCAGATGCTAGTAGTTTTCAGCAGGTGGAAAGGTCATCTCTCCCCTGGGGCAGTATTTGTGAGTAAATATGGTGATCCTCAGCACCAGCTAGATGGTCATCTTATACTCAGGGTGGACATTTATGTTAGTCCCCACATGCATAAGCACCTCTTTATAGGCAGTTCACATTTCACAGAAATATCAGATGTGCCAGATGATGAGGGAAAGAAGGAAGACACTGGCCCTCCCTCCTTGGAGTCATGATCTACATAGACAGATAATGAAGAAATGCAGACAAATTTATAGTTTAAAATGTTGATAAGTGCTAGAAAGAAAAAAGGACAGAATACTATGAGAAAGTGCAGGAGAGGAACCTAGGTTGGATTACAGAGTCAGAGAAGGCCTCTCAGAAAAAGTGACACTTCCTTGTGACCTACCGGATTTGTAGGAGCTGGCTAGACAGAGGGAGCAGTGGATCCACGGCTCTGACACGAGAGAGGTTTGCTGAGTTCAGGAACCCAGAGCAGGCTGCTGTGACTGGAGCTGACTGAGGCGTGAGCTCCTGAAGGACCAGAACTTGCAGGGCCTCAAGGGCTCTAGTGAGAAGTTTAGGTTTTGCCCTCACTTGTGAAGGGTTATTTCTTTCTATGCCTCAGTGCAGCTGTATGAGAAGCAAACGCCAAACCTGTTATATAGAGGCTTCGATCCTCAACTCAAAACCTCTGTGCAGCAAAGATAGAAGCCTCTATATAACAGGTTTGGCGTTTGTTTCTACTAAAGTTACATCCTCTATTTGGGAGGGAGAGGCAGACCAGGCTGGGGAGAGGGAGAGTGCCAGTGTTAGGAAAAAAAGAATGAAATCTAGAAGAGGAACGGGAGAGAGAACCGGGACGGGGTGGGGACAGGTCAGAAGCGGGTTTGGGAATGGGAACAGAGAGCCTGGGCTTCATCGCGCGTCTCGTTTTCTTAGTGACAGGGACCTCGGGTGCAGGACAGGAAACAAGGAGCACACAGGGTGCCTTCTTACCAGCCCTGGGGGTCCAGCACTGGGCATTTTTCCATGGCTTGACTTCCCGCACGTACTAGGCTGAGAGAGGAAAGTCCCTTAGCAACTCATTGGCCTGGAGTCTAGAGGACTGGTGGGGGTCTGGAACCACATGCCCAGGGAAAACGATTCCCCCAATGGCTGGGAGACGCGGTAGCGACGGTCGCCCCTGACTAGCTCTGGCTCCGGTAACCCGCGCGCTCTCCTATGAGGCAGCGCATCCCAGCAGCGCCCGCGAGAAGGGTCAGGCCCTGATTGGCTCTGGACAGACTCTCGCGTGCTTGCGGGGCGGGGCTTCGCGGGGCGGGGCTTCGCGGGGCGGGGCTTCGCGGGGCGGGGCTTCGCGGGGCGGGGCTTCGCGGGGCGGGGCTTCGCGGGGCGGGGCTTCGCGGGGCGGGGCTTCGCGGGGCGGGGCTTCGCGGGGCGGCTATCCCCGTGCAAGGAGGTTGGCGAGGCCTCCACCGAATCTGTTAGCCTTACTCTACCTTAGTCATTTCCCTGTGTTTGTGTACACTGCCGGGAGCATCTGGAGTCATTGAAAGCAGTAATAAGTCAACCAAACTCGTTTGATCAAAAATTCAGGAGGACATTCGGTTTTCAAGGAAACAGTGCTGAGGAAGGGCCAGGCTGGAGCTCTTTGGAACCTGAGACTAGGTGGTAAATATGGAAAAAGAAATGGTAATTTAGGAGGAGGGAAAAGAGATCGCCTATGAAGACAACTCATGCACACACCAGGGCCCAGAGAAGTAACTGAGACTGGGAAGAGATCAGAATTTTATTTTATTATTTTATTCATCTATTTATTTTGAGACAGTGTCTTCTCTGTCACCCAGGCTGGAGTGCAGTGGCACAATCTCAGCTCACTGCAGCCTCGACCTCCCAGTCTCAAGAGATCCTCCCACCTCAGCCTCCAGAGTAGCTGCGCCCACAATGTCAGGCTAATTTTTTAAATTGTTTTATAGAGACAGGTTGTCGTTATGTTGCGCAGGCTGGTCTCAAAGTTCTGAGATCAAAACGGTCCTCCCACCTCATCCCAAAGTGCTGGGATTACAGATGTGAGAGATCAGAGTTTTTGAGTCTGAAGTACCCTTACATATTCTGCAATAACCCTCCCATTTTGCTGAGGAGGAAAAGGAGGGGGAAGCAGAGAGGGGACAGAACTTGCCCAGAGCTATCCAGCGAGTCACTGGCAAAGCCCCAGCTGGAACCAGCCCAGGGCTCTTTCCAACCTTTGATTTGAGGTTGTAAATTAAAGGAGGAGGAGGGATTTTGACAGTTAAGAAAAAAAAAGCACAAGTGGGTTATGATGGAGAGATAGGATTTGTTATCAGGAAGCCTGAGTAGCATCTTGATGTGAGGAGGAGGAGTTTTTTAAGAGGCAGAAATCAGAATGGAAAAGCAGAGGGCTGGTTCTTGAATCAAAACATCACTGAGAAGAGAGATGAGTCAAGAGTATATTGCTTCCTCAAGTCTCTTTGGATGAACCCATTTCCAATCACATTCAGAATCAGTTCCATGCTTTCCCTTGCTAGCTTGTCTGCATTCCCTTGCTAGCTTGTCTGCTGGGGTCATTGTCAGCTTCTAGGAACTGCCCTCATAGGCTCGTGGCTTCCTTCCTTCATCTTCAAAGCAAACAATGGTGAGTCAAATCCTTCTTATGCTTCACATCTCTCTGACCTCTGCTTCTGCCTCATCTGTTCCCTTTCTTTCTCCTAAATATCTCTGACTTTTCTGCTCTGAAAGATTCAGGTGACTACATTACATTTACTCAGTCCAGGATGATCTCCTCAATTTAAGATCAGCTGATTAGTCACTTTCACTCTTAACAGCAAAGTCCCTTCACTGAAGCATTTAGATTAATGTTTAATTGAATAACAAGGGCACTGGAATCTTGGAATGGGGGACATCTTTAGAATTGTGCCTACCACACAAGTCAGAGGGAAGACATTTGTAACTCACACTGTGCATAACTGTATGCTTTTCCCACTGTCTCTCTCGAACCCTGTGAGGTAGACAGGACAGGTTGATTTATTCCCATGTTTTATACATGAAGCATAGGACTCAGAGAGGAGAAGAGGCTTGAATCATGATGACACAGCAGTTTTTAAATTTTTTTTGGAGACAGTCTTGCTCTGTCACCCAGGCTGGAGTGCAGTGGCACAATCTCGGCTCACTGTAGCCTCTGCCTCCCAGGTTCAAGCGATTCTCCTGCCTCAGCCTCCCTAGTAGCTGGGATTACAAGCACATGCTGCCACACCCTGCTAATTTTTGTATTTTTAGTAGAGACGGCATTTCGCCATGTTGGCCAGGCTGGTCTGGCCTCAGGTGATGCACCCTCCTCAGCCTCCCGAAGTGCTGGGATTACAGGTGTGAGCCACCGTGCCCGGCCGACACAGCAGTTCTTAAGGCAGCCTGGAATACCGGAAACGATACTGGGTTCAGAATCCAGGGACTTATGTTATGACTTCAGTATGTCAACTTCTTGGCCCTGTGAACCTGACCAGTTTCTATCCTGTTCTGGGCCTCAGTTTCCTTATCTGTGAAGTGATGCATTGATAACTACATCACAGTGTTGTTGTGAGATTTGAGAATGATAAAGTATGTGACTCTCCAGTGCACAGCACATGGGCCACCATTATTGTTCAGTATTTAATTTTTTTTAAAGATATCTGCAGAGCCACTGCTAGAACCCAAATTTTGTGGGTTTTGTTTGTTTGTTTTTGGAGACAGAGTCTCACTGTCACCCAGGCTGGAGTGCAGTGGCACGATCTCTGCTTATTACAGCTTCTGCCTCCTGGGTTCAAGTGATTTTCGTACCTTAACCTCCCGAGTAGTTGGAATTACAGGCGCATGCCACCACACCTTGCTAGTTTTTGCATTTTAAGTAGACAAGGGATTTTGCCCTGTTGGCTAAGCTGGTCTCAAACTCCTGGCCTCAAGTGATCTGCCCACCTTGACCTCCCAAAGTGCTGCAATTACAGGCGTGAGCCACTGCACCTAGCCAAAACCCCAAATTTCTTGGTTCCAAATCTTCTTTTATTTGACAAAGCTTTGTCATGCACCAGTTGTGTTCCAGTTTGTGTGCTGGGTGCTAGAGACACAAAAGTGACTCAGGTTTGACTTTGGAAGGTGACTCCGTTATGTCACACAAAGGCCACCCAGGAGTGGTACACAAACGTGATTCCAACATGACACACAAAAGATATTTGGACATGACTAAATTTCTCAAGGAACTCACATTCTGGTCAGAATAAATACACTTTCCTGCATACTGCGTAGTCGTAAAAGCTAACCAAGGAGAGAAAGAGAAACAGAGGGGAAGTAGGGTTAGGTAGTATTTCTAGCAGTCTGCTAATAATCTGTCAAATTTTGGAGTTTATTTTGACAGGAAAGTAAAGCCAATAGATGGTAATGAGCAGGGACTGACATGATTGATTTATAATTTAAGAGGATACCATGTGGATATGGAAATGTGGAGGGCAATGGTGGAATTATCACTGGAGCAATGGAGTAATAGAAATTCCACTGTCCTTCCTCAGCTGCAGAGCCCCCTGCATGGTCTCCTCGTCAGCTTCCTCTGAAAGTTTTCTAGGTGTCCCCAAGGAGTCTCCTATGTCTTCACAAACAGGCCCCCTTCATCTGGTGCCCGCAAGCATGGAAGCTTCATGCTGTGAACCTCTGGCCTTTCTACAGGTCAGGCTAGCACTCCTATTGTTCTGTGGGTACACCAGGCCCTATTAAAGGGTGTAGCTCCCTTCTCCTGTCCCATTCTAGGTGTATACTAGTCTCTCTTAGATGTCCCAGAGGGCACAGAAAGAACAGCTGGTACCACTTCTGCTTCTTTGCTTTGTAGAATACATCCACCAAGAGTCCTAAAGCTTTGCAGAATTCTTGCCAATTGAGGGTGAAAGGCACCTTTTTCTTTGTATTATATTCTGTTAGAAGAATCTTATAACAGGCTGGGCACAGTGGCTCATGCCTATAATCCTAGCACTTCGGGAGGCCAAGTGGATCATTTGAGGTCAGGAGTTCGAGACCAGCCTGAACAACATTGTGAAAACCTGTCTCTACTAAAAATAAAAAAAAAGTAGCTGGTCTTGGTGGCACATGCCTGTAATCCCAGCTATTCGGGAGGCTGAGGCAGAAGAACTGGTTGAACCTGGGAGGCAGAGGTTGCAGTGAGCTAAGATCATGCCACTGCACGCCAGCCTGGGTGACAGAGCAAAACTTTGTCTCAAAAAAAAGAAGAATCTCATAACAAAGTTGCTTATGCTTCATGGCAGAAAGACTAAAATGGCCCCCAATGACTCCTTCTTGACATTCACACACTTTTGTAATGCCTTCCTCTTGAATGCGGGCTGGCCCAGTAACTCATTTCTAACAGACTATGACAAAGATGATGAGATGTTACTTCTGTGATTAGGCTACGTAAGATCGTGACTTCCATTGTGCCAGCTGACACTGCCTTATTGCCTTCAATGAAGCAAGTTGCCATATTAGGGAGGCTCACATAGCAGGAAACTGAGAGCAGCTTCCACCAATGGCTAGTGAGGAACTCAGTCCAACAGCCCTTAAGGAACAATTATACCAACAACCATGTAAGTGAGCTTGGAAGCAGACCCTTACCCAGTTGTGCCTTCAGATGAAACCTTAACTCTGGCTGACACCTTGATTGCAGCCCTGTCAGAGACCCAGAAACATAACAGTAAGCCATGCTCAGATTCCTGACCCACAGAAACTTCAAGAGAATGAATGCACGTTATTTTAAGTCATTAACATTGTGGTATTTGTTATGCAACAATAGAGAACTGATATAGGGCTGGGCATGGTGGCTCATGCCTGTAATCCCAGCACTTTGGGAGGCCGAGGAGGATGGATCACTTGAAGTTAGGATTTCAAGACCAGCCTGGCAAACATGGTGAAACCCCATCTCTACTAAAAATAGAAAAATTAGCTGGACATGGTGGCACATGCCTGTAATCCCAGATACTCCAAAGGCTGAGGCAGGAGATCACTTGAACCTGGGAGGCAGAGGTTGCAGTGAGCTCAGATCATGCCACTGTGCTCCAGCCTGGGGAACAGAGTGAGACTCTGTCTGAAAAAAATAAAAAAATTAAAAAAAGAGAGAACTAGTACATGCCCCAGTGGGTTTCAGCTTCCCGCCTTCTGATATGGACTTAGTCCTGGTGAGGCCAACATAAAAACATACCATTGCTACAGTTAATATAGTTTCTCCCCTGCGAGGACTAAGATCTTCTTAACTGTTAAATTTATAGTACCAAAATGTATCTCTCAGGATAAATTTTGCCCAGAGGCTATTCTTTCTACATTCAGAAAGACATGGGGCAAATCCATCCCACTAACTAATATGTCAGACAGATGCAGAAATATATTAATCTCACCTGAACTGAAGAGGTAATACTTTGCTGTATTAGCCTGTGAGTCTCTTTTCCTAGCACTCTCTGCCACTCCCCAGTCCCTTTCCAGGTCATTCAGTAGAATGGAAAAGGGAGGGCATTAGAAAAAGGTGTACAAAAACACAGAATACACAGAAAACACAGACACAGCCAAAGCATAGAAGAAAGGGCAAAACTTTGAAGTTGAAAATGTAATTTTTTTTTTGAGACGGACTTTCGTTCGTTACCCAGGCTGGAGTGCAATGGCGCGATCTCGGCTCACCGCAACCTCCGCCTCCTGGGTTCAGGCAATTCTCCTGCCTCAGCCTCCTGAGTAGCTGGGATTACAGGCACACGCCACCATGCCCAGTTAATTTTTTTGTATTAGTAGAGATGGGGTTTCACCATGAAAATGTAATTTTGAAATTCATGACAAGGATAATGGATTGAAAACAAAGACTTTTGGATTTCAAAAGTTAAAGCATTTGGGATTTCAAAAGTCCTCACTTAAATGGAACTCACGGTACAGAGATCAGCTATTTTCCTCATACCCAAGAGTAGAAAATGCTTTTCACAAACCAGGAGAAAACTGTGCTTGTTCATTTTTTTTTCAGCAAATATTTGTCAGACCTTTTAAGAAAGCACAGTGGAAGATACAGCAGTCTATTTGATATAGGACCTCCCCCCAAGAAGTTCCCTTCTGTTTGTTTTTTGTTGTTGTTATTTGAAATGGGGTCTCCCTCTGTGAGCCAGGCTGGAGTGCAGTGGCGTGGTGTGATCCCAGGTACAGCAACCTGGGTGTCCTGGGCTCAGGTGATCCTCCCACCTCAGCCTCCATAGTATCTGGGACAATAGGCACGCACCACCACGTTCGGCTAATTTTTCCTTTTATTGTGGCGGGGATGGAGTCTTGCTCTGTCACCCAGGCTGGAGTGCAATGGTGTGATCTCGGCTCACTGCAACCTCTGCCTCCTGGGTTCAAGCAATTCTCCTGCCTCAGCTTCCCAAGTAGCTGGGATTACATGTACAGGCCACCACACCTGGCTAGTTTTTGTATTTTTAGTAGAGATGGGGTTTCTCCATGTTGCCCATGCTGGCCTCAAACTCCTGGGCTCAAGCAATCTGCCTAACTCAGCCTCCCAAAGTGCTGGGATTACAGGCATGAGTCACCGCGCCTGGCCTAGAGGTTCACTTTTGGAGAGAGTCCCTGGTAAGGCATTTCATCAGTTTCCCAACTAGCACAACAATCAAATGGAGAAGAGATATGGCAGCGGGCCGTGTGGGGTTGTTGCAGCCCCTCCACGGGGTCATCAGAAAACCAGGCTCCCCATGTTGTCATCAGCAACATCCCCAGATCGCTGGCTTTCATCCTCACGGTTGTCTCATGGTTGCCAAGCGGCTGCACCATCTCCAGCATCACATTCATCGTCCAGGAAAGAAGAAGAGGAAGGTGAGGAGGAGGAAATGATGGTGCCAGTGTCAGAAAAGCAGAACTCTCGAAACTCTCCAGCAGATAGTCTCTTAAGTTTGGTATTTTAAGTAGACAAGTCTCTCAAAATGTGTGCTCAGTAATAAATCCGGCAGAGTTAAAGGATTTTATTTTATTTGTTTATTTATTTATTTACTTTGAGATGGAGTTTCCCTCTTGTTGTTTAGGCTGGAGTGCAAATGGCGCAATCTCAGCCCACTGTGACCTCCGCCTCCAGGGTTCAAGTGATTCTCCCAAGTAGCTGGGATTACAGTCACCCACCACCATGCCCAGCTAGTTTTTATTTTTTCTTATTTTTAGTATACATGAGGTTTCACCATGTTGACCAGGCTGGTCTCAAACTCCTGACCTCAGGCAATCCACCCACCTTGGCCTCCCAATGTGCTGGGATTATAGGCACGAGCCATTGCACCTGGCCAGGTTTTTATTTTTTTGCATTGTTCATGAGGGAGAAGAGTGCAGTCCTACAGACTGGTGCACAGTTTAGGAAAACAGAGATGTCAATTACAATGTTGTTATTACCAGAGCACGAAATCATCAAGTAAGACAACCCGTCAGAATTCCATTTTGTTTGGGGATCATTTCCTAAGACATGGAATCATTTCTAACATCTTTGGAGTCTCATAAGACTATTTTGTTTAAATTGTTCTTCCAAGGGCAGATTCGTATTAACAAAGACTAGAATGAAGTCAGCAATAGTCATGAATATTCATACAAAACTGTATATTGCAGAGGAAAACATAAATGATATTCTTATAAACAGTCTCAGTTTTGCACAGCATCAAATCAAATTCCTTGAACCATTTTATAACACAGAACAATATCTTTTGATTTATTGCTGCAGGGGAAGAGAACATGTCCTTCAACTCTTTCTGAGAGTCATGCATGTACTTTATTATGAAAACTATGTTTTTAAAACCAAGCCCTGGAATTTTATTAGCCATTACATGCAAAACAAAAGAAAAGAAAAAAAGAAAAAGGCCTTTGGAGCTCACTTGGGATGGCAAAAAAAAAAAAGGGGCGGGGGGGGGGAGAAATGCCGAGTAGGCATTTATTCACTGATAATAATTTGATAACATTTTTCTTCTCCTTGGCTCACTGGCCAGAACTCTGCCATATGGCCACCCCAGATGAAAAGCAGGCAGGAAAACGGAGATACTATTTTTCAAATTGGTGACTTGATCACCTGAACAAATTTGAAATAATAAGGAGGAAACAGAGGTTGGATATCAGGTAGGCAACTCTCCGGGTCTACCTGAGACGTCGCCCTAGAGAAGATGGATAGCTAGGGCTGCTGAAGAGAGTCTCAGAGAAGAGGTTTCTTTCTGGTTATGAGATCCAGAAGAGAACTTCCAGGAGGAGGTTACATTTGACCTTGACTTGGAGAGAGAGGGAGGGTTTGAATGTGGGCAGAGAACAGAGTTCCAGAAGGATGCTGTGACAAGGGGAGTGGCCTGAGCAAACAGGCGGAAGAAGGATGTGCAGAGCATCTGTAGAAAGGATACCCATTTCTGCCGGGCGGCGTGGTGGCTCCCGCCTGTAATCCCAGAACTTAGGGAGGCGAAGGTGGGCAGATCACCTGAGGTCAGGAGTTTGAGACCAGCCCGGCCACCATGGTGAAACCTCATCTCTACTCCCAGCTACTTGAGAGGCTGAGGCGGGAGAATCGCTTGAACCCAGGAGGCGGAGGTTGCGGTGAGCCAAGATCGCGCCATTGCACTCCAGCCTGGGCAACAGAGCAAGACTCCGTCTCAAAAGAAAAAAAAAGATGTCTGTTTTTTGTTTTTGTTTGTTTTTGGTATGTAAAGAAGGACAGGGTGCAGGGATGGGGGCTATAGAGGGAAGGGAAGTATGGGGCAAAATCAGGGAGAACTCGAATGCAAGGCAAGGGAGTTTGGAGCGTATCCTGTCAGCCGCTGAAATGTTGTTTATTTCTCAAATATCTCTCTTAAATAGATCACCTTCTCTTTGTCCTCCATAGCTACTGCTGCAGCTCAGACTTCATCATCTTTCTCCTGGACTGTTGCTTCCTCCTCAGTGCAGACCCAAAGAGACCCTTAGAACACCCAAGCCCATTCTCCCATGGTTCACAACTGTTCCACAATTTCCACGACTTCCCCCATTGATGTGGGAGGGAGTCCAAGCTCCTCAGCCTGACATTTGAGGCTCTTTGAAAAGGAAATGGAGCAGGAATGGAGACTACAGAGAGGAAGGCAGACATGGTGTTGAGGCTTCACAAAGAGCATAGGGACAATCCCTGTTTTTTGTTTTTGAGGCAGGGTCTCACTCTGTTGCCCCGGCTGGAGTACAGTCGTGTGACCACAGCGCATTACAGCCTCTACCTCCCAGGCACAAGAGATCCTCCCACCTCAGCTTCCTGAGTGGTTTGAACTACAGGCATGTACCATTACACCCAGCTAATTTTTTTTTTTAATTTTTATTTTTTTGTAGGGAGAGGGTCTCCCTACATTGCCCAGGCTGGTCTGAAATTCCTCAAGCAGTCCTCCCACCTCAGCCTCTCAAAGTGCTGGGATTATAGGCATGAGCAACTGTGCCCAGCCCAACCTCTGTTCTTGAAGCTTCTTAGCATCTGGTCCCATCAGGCCCCTAATTCACAAAATTAACAGACCTTAAGGGTGGATTGAAGAGACAAGAGCCCCTAGCAAGCAGTGGACTTCTTTCCAGCCTCACCCCATGCCTCTTACTGCTGGCCCTCTCCTCATCCATTCCAAATCCTGCCCTCCAGGACAGACCGATCTGAGGTCAGAGTTAGCAGCAGGATACATCCTGGTCCCCTCTTGCCCCTGAGATCTCGCTGGGACTGATGGCACTGCCACTGATGGGTAAGTGGAAGGAGAGGCAGCGTGGGGGTGTCTGGGGGAGGTAAGGGTGGGTGGGGGTGGAAGGTGGACAGGGCTGAGGTAAGATGAAGAGGTGAGGACATTGAAAAATTAGGTACTTGGCTGAGCACAGTGGCTCACACCTGTAATGTCAGCACTTTGGGAGGCCAAGATGGGCAGATCACCTGAGGTCAGGAGTTGGAGACCAGCCTGGCCAACATGGTGAAACCCTGTCTCTACTAAAAATAGAAAAATTAACCAGCTGTGGTGGTGGGCACCTGTAATCCCAGCTACTGGGGAGGCTGAATTGGAAGAATCGCTTGAACATGGGAGGAGGTGTTGCAGTGAGCCGGGATCGTGCCACTGCACTCCAGCCTGGGTGACAGCAAGACTCTGTCTAAAAAAAAAAAAAAAGAAAGAAAGAAAAGAAAAGAAAATGTAGAATCCTCATTCTACAATGTAGATCCTCAAAAAACTTACCCTCAGTCTTTGAAGACCAGAGTTCAGGTTCAAGCTATATCACCTTGAGTAATTCTCTTCAGTTTGTTCACCTGGACAATGAGGTAGTCCCCTTCTACACAGCAAAAGGAAATTTATTTGTGGAAACCATTCAACCATAACAATCCCAGTTTTCACAAGGCTGTTGGGGAAGGGAGGGGGTTCCAAATGAGCTAATGGGTAGGGAGTGCAATTATTCACTAACTGTTCACTATTACGTGGTCCCGTCATGTAATGTGACTTAAGTGACAACCTGCAGTTATCATTAGAGTGCCAAGTGTGTCTGTAGTTATTGTCCTTAATTCTCATAATACTGTAGCATTGGTATTATTGCACCCATTTTCCTGATTGAGAAACAGATTCAGAAATGATGCAATGTGGCCAGAACCACAAGATGCAATTAATACCAACAAGAAGAGCAATAAAAATCCAGGCCGGGCACGGTGACTCACGTCTGTAATCCCAACACGCTGGGAGACTGAGGTGGGCAGATCACGAGATCAGCAGATCGAGACATCCTGGCTAACATGGTGAAACACTGTTTCTACTAAAAATACACACACAAAAAAAAAGTTAGCCAAGCATGGTGGCACACAACTGTAGTCACAGCTACTCGGGAAGCTGAGGCAGGAGAATTGCTTGAACCTTAGAGGCGGAGGTTGCAGTGAGCCAAGTTTGCACCACTGCATTCCAGCCTGGGTGACAGAGCGAGACTCTGTCCCCCCCAAAAAAAAATCCAGCAGACTAGATTGGGGTGGTGCATTTTAGGGGTCCCCAAGACTCCTCTGATTCAGTGATCCACAAGAAGGACTGTTTTACTCATGATGGCGGTTGATTACAGCACAAGAATACAGATGAAAATCAGCAGAGGGCAGAGTTCGGGAGACAGCAGGCGTGAGCGTTCAGCTGACCTCGCCCGGCGGCATTGCACCAACAGAGCTCGCTTCTTCCAGCAACGACGTGCGGTGACATTCACAGACATGCCAAGAAGGGAAGTGCACCCAAGCCTCGGTGTCCAGGGTTTTTACTGTGGGTCTGGTCACCGACTTATCTTAGTCTTCAGCCCCTCCAGAGGTCAAGCTGATGCCCCAGGACCCAGGGCCCCCACCATAAATCACAGTGTTAGCATCGACTGATATAGTCCAAGGCCCCAGGTAAACAAAGACACTCTTATCAGGCGGGATAGTCCAAGGGTTTAGAGGTCACCTCATAGGAGCTGGACAAGTGTCAAGACATTCTTACTTTTTTTTTTTTTTTTTTTTTTTTTGTGAGACTGAGTTTTCACTCTGTTGCCAGGCTGGAGTGCAGTGGCGTGATCTCGGCTCACGGCAACCTCCACCTCCCAGGTTCAGGTGATTCTTCTGCCTCGGCCTCCCAAGTAGCTGGGACTACAGGCCTGTGCCACCACGGCCAGCTAATTTTTGTATTTTTAGTAGAGACCGGGTTTTACTACGTTGACCAGGATGGTCTTGATCTCTTGACCTCGTGATCTGCCCACCTCAGCCTCCCCAAGTGTTGGGATTAAAGGCGTAAGCCACCATGCCCAACCAGGTGACTCTTTTAATGCACAGATGTAATACAGGAAAATGCTAGGTAGGTTTGTTTTTCAACCTGGATCTCTTCTTACAGGGTTACTTTCTCATGTTTTGATGGAAGTCAAGAAGATACCAGTAGAAGAGGGGCTGTGTTGTGCATTTCAATTTCCCAAAGAACTCCCAAGCACTTCCATGATCATGGGTTACAGGCTCAACAAAAATATCAGCTCCCTTGCAGCTACAAATAAACCCAATGCTACCATTGGTGATAACACCAAGGACAGATTTTACATGACTGGGAATCTTGATGAACAAGACTGTACCCTACTCATCCACAATATACTCAAAGGGACAGCATGACATATTTATCCCGTACAGATCTAGGAGAACAAAAACATGCTTTCCTGGGGGAGAACATCAAACTCTTTGTGTCCGGTGAAGTTCAATCTCAGGCAATAAATGGTTTGGAAAGAAGGAAATCGAAAAGTGGTTCTGGTGAAAATGTAGTGTTTACTTGATGGGTACTGGGCTTTACCAAAACCTTAGGTATTTGATTTTTACGATAATGCAGTGAGATCAATATAAAAGGTAACTTTCCTTTTCCAAATAGAAATGGCAAAGAGAGAAGCAACTGGCTCTGTGTCATTCAACCAACACAAAACAGAAAGGAAATGATCACAGATTGGGCTGGGAAGGGGCAGAGTCTAGGAGGAGAATCGGGCTGGAGGAAGGGAGGCAGAGTAGGAGCTACCACTAGCACATCTAGTCTGTGACTCAGGTAAGGGGTCAGAATGTAGAATCCTCATTCTACAATGTAGATCCTCAGAAAACTACTCACCCTCAGTCTTTGAAGACCAGAGTTCAGGTTCGAGCTCTACCACCTTGAGTAATTCTCTTCTGTTTCATCACCTGGACACTGGGGTGTTCCCTTCCACACGGAGAAAGGAAATCTATTTGTGAAAAAACCATTCAACCACAACAATTCTAGGTTTCACTAGGCTGTTGGAGAGGTGGGGGGTTGCAGATGAGCTCATGGGGGGGGGGCACTCTTTAACCTGGAAACACTGCATCAGTCAGGTGTCCATGAGGGTCCCTTTTCCCCAAGGTTTGGGTCTACTTCTCTTTTCTCCAGACCTAACTCAAAAGCCAGAGCTCCACATCACAGAGATTCTTTTGGCTGGGAAGCCTATGACCTTGAACTGTACCCTCAAAGCCACCTACAAAGAAACCAAAGCCCTCTTCCGGTCCTGGAAGAACTCAGCCATCTCCAGCAACTCCTCCTCGGTGCTGCACTTTACCCTGAAGCCTGAGGACCATGGCACCACCCTCGGATGTCACTTGAACTTCTCCTTAGCCAACATGACCAGAAGTAGCTTGGTCAAGCTCCACGTGATCTGTGAGTGCTGGTGGGCACAGGCAGATCCTGAGAGTTAGTGGGCTTAAGGAAAGACCTGAGCCCCAGAGGGAAAGAAGTCTTGGGAGCTGTCACATCTTCCCCCGACCTTTGAAAGGCCAGAGGGAGGAACTGAGCCTGAGTGTGAGGCAGATGTGGAGAGAGGATCATGGGGAACTGTTTCAAGTCCCAGCCCCACTCTGGGTTGCCAGAAAGTCTTTCTGAAGCTCCCTGTGAATAGCGAGTAAAGAGAAGACTGGGTCTTAGGGAAAGTAGAGAAGCAAAGTCAGGACATCTTGATGATTCCTGATTCTTCCTCCACACAGCACCTGCCAGGCTGTTCAATTCCTCTTGTTCCTTGGAGAAGACAGTTCAGTGCAGCTGTTCCTTCCGCGGGATCCCCACACCCTCCGTGCAGTGGTGGATGGGAGGTGTCCCTGTGGGTGTGAACAGCATGGATAACATCCTCCAGGTGACTTCTTCCACACATGTCCCCTGGGCCAACAGCACCATCCACCTCATCGGGGAGCCAGAAATAGTCATGAGACTTCGCTGTGAGGGGAAGAACCAATATAGACTTCACACTTCCAGCATCTTCCTGATACCAGGTGAGTATCCAGGAGCCTAGTGACTGAGCTGGAAAGAACACTAAGGGCCAGATGCGGATGGGCATGGGGCCAGAGGAATGGGCAGAGAGTTTTAGCTCAGACTTTAAGGCCTTTGGAGAAAAGTCAGTCTCACTTTCCTCCGATTCCAGATGAGAAATCAGTTTCCAGTGTGTTCATGAAAGGATTAATCCAGGGTAATGTGTATGGAGCCATTGCATTCGCGCTGCTCTTCATGTGCCTTGTCCTCTTGTTGTATCAAAGTTTAAATTCATCAGCAGCCTTTCCCAAAGCCTACTACCTTTATTTATGTTCTCCATTTCCTTCCTCATACTTTCTTCCAGTTAATTTCGCTTCGCCGTTTTTATTTTATTTTTGAGACAGGATCTCAGTCTCTCACAGTTCACTGCAGCCTCGACCTCCCTGGGCTCACATGATCCTCCCACCTCAACCTCCTCAGTAGCTGGGACTACAGGTGTGTGCCACCACGCCTGGTTAATTTTTGTGTTTTTTGTAGAAATGGGATTTCACCACGTTGCCCAGGCAGGTCTCGAACTCCTGAGCTCACGTAATTGACCCACCTCGGCCTCCCAAAGTGCTGCTGGGATTACAGGCATGGCCCACTGCCACTGGTTTTGTCTACCTTTAAAAAATGGATTTTTATATTGTTAACTTTCAGCTATTCTTCTTTTTCAATATTTGTATTTAGGGCTGTAAGTTTCCCTGTAAGCTTGACTTTAGCTGCATCTCACAAATTTTAATATAAATATTTCATTATCATTTGGTTAAAATATTTCTAATTTCCATTATGATTTCTTGACCCATGAGTTTCTTAGGCATATTACTCTCTTTTTAAATTTCTAGCTTAAATCCAATAAGGTCAGAAAATACGTTATACATCATTTCAATTCTTTTCTTTGTGACACATTTTTTTGTTTAATTTTTATAAATATTCCATGTGAACTTGAAAAGAATGTATATTCTATGCCTGTTGAATGCAGTATATATGTCTGTGTGTATGTCTGTGTGCGTGTACACAAACACATACATATACATATATACCCTTTAAATCAAATTCATTAATCGTGTTGTTTAAATCTTCTTTATTTGTACTGACTTCATTGCCTGCCTGTTCTAATGATAAGAGATATGTATTTTTAAGTCTCCCACAATAATTGTGGATTTGTTTGTTTCTTCTTGAAACTCTGTCAGTTTTTGCTTTATAAATCTTGAGGTCATGTCATTAGCTTCAAGTCTATTTTAAAATATGCATACAAGGCCAGGCATGGTGGCTCATACCTGTAATCCCAGCACTTTGGGAGGCCGTGGCAGGTGGATCACTTGAGATCAGGAGTTTGAGACCAGCCTGGCCAACATGGTGAAAACCCGTCTATACTAAAAATAAAAAAATTATCCAAGCATGGTGGCACATGCCTGTAATCCCAGCTACTCAGGAGACTGAGGCAGGAGAATAGCTTGAACCCAGGAAGTGGAGGCTGCAGTGAGCCAAGATCATGCTGCTTCAGTCCAGCCTGGGTAACAGAGTGAGAGACTCTGTCTCAAAAAAAAAGAAAAGAAAAGAAAAGAAAAGAAAAGAAAAAAGGAAGTGCATAAAGTATCTTCCTTCTATCAAACACCATTTTTTTTCTTCACCTTTGTATTAAAGTCTATTCTGTCAGATATTAGCAGGGCTCCAGCAGCTCTTTTTTTTCACATCTACCCTCAATCTGTGATCTTAAGGTTTAGATATGTGTTTCATAATCAGCATATAATTTTGACTTTTTTTAGTCTTGTAATTTTTAAATTGGATTTAAATTAATTTGCTCGATGTAACTACTGGTGTATTTAAATACTGACGGCGTTTCAGTATAGGCTTCCTTCTTCCCTTTCCTTGTCTTCTTTTGGATTGGCTGGGTATTTTTACCAATCCATTATTTTCTTTCTACTAGTTGAAAAGTATGCGATTACACATTTTTTAAATATTCTTGTACTGGTTACCCAAAAATCACAACATCTATACTTCAGTTATCAAAATACATATTTGATAATTTCAAAGTATAAAACCTTTACCCTCCTCCAGATAATGTAAAGACCTTAGAACAGTTTAACTCTATTTTTTCTCCTCACAACTTACATGCTATTTTTATAACATGCTTTGTGGCATTTTATCAATTCCAATATACATGTTATTTCACATTCAAACATCTCTGAAATAGACATATGTCTTACGATTGATGGTGATTTACAGTTGCTGCTGGTCCCAGGTGGCAGTCCTGATAAAGTTGTCACTGCCTGCAGGCGAATGAACTCCGTCACTGCTGTTCATATTAAATCTCTTTAATTGAATTATTTGGTCATTGATACATGTTTAATTTACTGCCTTTTCAAACATTTGCAAAAGTGCTACATTATTAGCTGGTACTGAAACAAAGTTATTGTGTATCCAGAAGGACACAGAAGTAAAAGAGTCAGCATACCTTTCATTTTTGGGACATCTGTAACATTTGTTTGAGGAAGGACCAGAATTCCATATTTTTTGTAAAGCAACAATCTGGTGCGTTATAGAACCTAGAAAAGAGAGATAGCCACATGTGGATAAAGCCATGTTACTTTTTCTTATAAGATAAAAAGCAAAAGGGTAATTTATCTCATAAACTGCCAGTGCAAATGAAATCAGAAGAAATTGCTTAATCCTTTAGAAGAGATTTTTAAAATTTAAATTAACATGACGGGATGATTCATGTGCTGTTCAGGACTATATTAGTTCTTAACAGTTTAATCGGCAAATTTTTTTTCCCTCAGTGATACATAAATTATGCATCTTACTATTAGTGGCATTTTATTATCAATGAAATACCAATTCCATATTGGTGTGTCCAAGCAAATCCAGTACGAGCATGGGAGCAGGTTGTGAATGATGAAGAAAACCTACCATAAAACAAAATGGGGTTGGGTGCACAGACTCACGCTTGTATTCCTAGCACTTTGAGGGGCGTTGGGTGCACGGACTCACGCTTGTATTCCTAGCACTTTGAGGGGCCAAGGCAGGAGAATCACTTGAGCCTAGGAGTTTGAGACCAGCCTGGGCAACATAGTGAGCCCCATCTCTGCAAAAAGTACAAAAATTAGCTGAGCGTGGTGGCACATGCATATAGTCCCAGCTGTTCAGGAGGCTGAGGTGGGAGGAGAGCTTGAGCCCAGGAGGTGGAGGCTGCAGTGACTTGTGATCCCCCTACTGCACTTCAGCCTGGATGACAGAGTGAGACCCTGTCTCTCAAAAAAGAAAAGAAAAGTGAACAATAATTTGCCAATATTTTGCCATTTTCCTGCATGTCTGGATTTGTATGCTTTGACCTCATTCATAATTTTTTTAGAGTGTGCAAAACATGCAAATGACCTTTAAAACAGTGCACATGCTGCACACTGACTCAACAAAGATGTGTGATGCAAAACCTTTCTCTGTAAGTTAAATCACAGAAATACATTGAGCAAATTCTACATGCCAGGTCATACTGTCACAGGAAAGGGGTCCAGATCCAGACCCCAAGAGAGGGTTCTTAGATGTCACACAAGAAGGAATTCAGGGTGAGTCCGCAAAGTGTAAGTAAGTTTATTGAGAAAGTCAAGGAATGAAAGCATGGCTACTCCATAGACGGAGCAGCCCCGCGGGCTGCGGGTTGCCCATTTTTATGGTTATTTCTTGATGACATGCTAAACAAGGGGTTGATTATTTACGCCTCCCCTTTTTAGACCATAGGGTAACTTCCTGATGTTGCTATGGCAGCTGTAAACCAGCATGGTGCTGGTGGGAGTGGAGCAGTGAGGACGACTAGTGGTCACTCTCGTGACCCTTTTGGTTTTCGTGGAGTTTGGCCAGCTTCTTTACTGCAACCTGTTTTATCAGCAAGGTCTTTATGACCTGCATTTTTTGCTGACCTCCTATCTTATCCTGTGACTTAGAATGCCTTAACCAGCTGGGAATGCAGCCCAGTAGGTCTCAGCCTTATTTTACCCAGCTCCTATTCCAGATGGAGTTGCTCTGGTTCAAATACCTCTGACATTATCATAGAGCAAACCAGGCTGGGGACGTGGACCCTGAAGGAAGACATATGCAGATGTGTAGGGATAAATGTTGGGAAGTGCCTGGAGGAAAACAGGGAGCTGGGAGAGAGTGTAGCAAGGGGAGGGGGTGGGGAGAAGCCTTTAGGAACTTGGTCTGAGACCTAAAGAAATAGGGGGGAGCCGCCCAGACGGAGGTAGCCGCAGTTCCAGGCTCTGAGATTGCAGAGGTTTATCGAGTCCAAGAGCCCAGCAGGGCCTGATGAGCTCAGAGCTTAGAGAGAGCTTGGGAGAGGCCAACCTGCGGGCAGAGCCTCAAGGGCTCTGGTGAGAAGTTTGGGTTTCATCTTCCCTGTGGAGGGTTATTTCCTCCCATGCTTGGTCATCCCGGAAGGTGAGCTGCTCTTTAGTGGGGACTTTATCTGTGAGAATCGTATGTGGACAATGTGGTGGGTGAGTTTCTCCAAAATGAGTTTTGTGTGAGTTGCCCCACAGCGTAACAAACCCGGGACTATTTGTGTTCACTGCTTACCTTGCCGCTCTCTGATGCAAACCTCTGCAAATGGAGGCGTCAGTTTCTAAGAGAAAAAAATATATATATTTTTTGCAACCTAAAGCCCAGGCTGAAATAGACATGCTTCCTTGTCATTCCCTTGACCAATTATTAGATTCTTTTTCTAGCGCCCCCTTGATGTAGGGGTGTCAGACCCAGGTCCCTGCATAGTGTGGACTGAAGGCCCTGTTGTCTGCTGTCACTGGACCATTTAAATCAAGTCCCTGGGTTATTAGCACAACAGACCCTCCCTGCCCTGCAGCCCAGCCATGTGCAGCCAGCCCTCAATTGATGGCGTGGCCTCTGATCTTCAGTCCCCCGTGTCCTTACGACCTCAGCCCCATTAGTGTTTTCAGATGTTTTTGTAGAGCGAGGGTTTTCAGACAGGAAATGGATGTCTGAATCTTATTGTCTGAATGCAGAAAGAAACAACGGAAGGATCTCCATCTGGGGAGGAACAGGTCGGGTCTTTAAAGCTCACTCAGGCTGCTCTGCAGGGGACACAGAGCAGAAGGACAGAGCCGCCAGCCCGGGACCAGCGGGTGGCCCCTGCAGCTGCTACAGCAAGAAAGGAAGGGGACCAGTTATATAATCCACGGGATGTCCACACCACAGAACAACACAGCTGTCAGAAAGACCAAGGCAGTGTGCCAGACTCGGACATGCAGGCATGAGCCAGAAATATTAGGAGGAGGAAGAAAGGTGCAAAAAAAAAAAAAAAAAAAGACCTGTCCAAAACTAAAAAATATATATTGAGACATCACAGGGCAGCAAGAGAAGCAGAGGAATGGACTAGACACGAAGGGCCTCCAGGCTGAAGGGTTGGGCTGTGTCCTGGGTGAACTGGGGAGCCACGGAGGGGCTGTGAGCAGGAGAGGAGCTGGGCAGCTCTGGGGGACAGTGAATTCCAGGAGGCCCAGAAAGAGGCTTGGGAGAGGGTCCACACCAAGAGAATAGAGGCTCTTATCCCCATTTGACGGGGTGCGGTGGGGCTGTGCTGGTCACAGAACCAGCAAGCGGAGAAAGCTGGTGTTCTGGGCACAGCGCAGGGTTCCTTCTGGGAACTGGACGGGGGCAGGGGCTGAGCACATCGTTCACAGGGTTTCCTGCCTTAGAACGAAGATGCTTACCTGGTGGGAGGAGCATCAGATTCCCAAGACCAAAGAAGGCCTGACCCTTAAGAAGCCAGAGCTGCTGGAGGAACCAGAAGTACCCAAAATGTGTGAAGCTAACACCCCACCAGACCAGGCTGGAGGTAAGTCCCTGGGCCAGTCACAGGCAGGCCATCAAGCAACAGGGCTGCAGGCCAGGGCCCCCACTCCATCACCTGGCAGAACCATCAGGAGGCATTCCTTCAGGACAGAGTCCCTGACCCCCTCGCCCCCACACACCAGATGCTATGTTTGCCAAAACCAAGTCCCACACACTGGCTGGCTTGAACCACTGATACTGATCTTCTCACCCTCTAGAGGCTGGAAGTTGCAGGTCAAGGCGTGGGCAGTGGGGCTTCCTTCTGAGGCCTCTCTCCTTGGCCCGTAGATGCCGTCTTCTCCCTGTGTCTTCACGCGGTTGTCCCTCTGCATGAACCTGGGTCCTAACGTCCTTTCCTTGTAAGAACACCAAGGCCAGGCGCGGTGGCTCATGCCTGTAATCACAGCATTTTGGGAGGCCGAGGTGGGCAGATCACGAGGTCAAGAGATCAAGACCATCCTGGCTGACATGGTGAAACCCCATCTCTACTAAAATTACAAAAAAAAAAAAAAAAGAACACCAGTCGTTGAATTCAGGCCCACCATGGGACATCATTTAACCTTAATTACCTATGTAAAGGGCCTGGCTCCAAATACAGTCACATTCTGAGTCATTGGGAGTTAACATGTGGTTGGGGGGGGTGGGGAGGATTCACACTTCCGCCCATAACAGAGGCTTAAAGAGGCTGCTTTAAGGATCCCTCTGTGTTGGGTACTTAGAGGGGCAGGGGCTCGCCCAAGACAGTGGAGCAAGAGTCTGGTTCTCCCACAGTCTAGGGCTCTGGAGAGAAAGAAGAGCGTAGACTCCGAGACAGATCATGGCACGCGGCCCGGGACGTGGAATCCTGGCCCAGGCAGAGCTGCGCAGACCTGCAGACACCAGCGGCAACTCCATCTCAGACTCCAGACCCGGAGGCCCTGGCCCGGCTCTCACCCATTTCCTCAGGGAACATCCCCAGAGGCCTCCCCTGCACCAGCCCTCATGTTACCCAATGTAGGGAACACGCCTCACGTCTGACACCTGCCTGAGGGACATGCCACCCCAGCAGGCAGGCTGCCAGGAGCAGAAACAAAACGCACAAGGACATGCCAGGCAGGCAGCACCGGAAACAGGCTGCCACTGTCACAGGGGCCACTGCGAGCCCAGCGTGGATCCAACCCAGCCTCAGCCTTCTTCAGAGAGAAACTGAAACATGCTCAGCATGATGGGAAGTGGCGGAAACACTGAAGAACCCCCAAGAGCACATCCACAGGGACACTGGGGAGCATGAGGCCCAGCCTCTGCACCTCTGCATTGCAAACAGGGAAACTGAGGCTCACTGTGCCTCCGGCCACACTGCAAGGCTGTGGGTTGCTCAGGACTCCTGAATCCCGGTCCCCTGTCCCCTGCAGTAGCTGACCCTGTCCCTGGACATTTTCCCCTGACTTTATGAGACTCTAGTGCAGAGGCTGCAAACTCAAATGCTCACAGCCTCCTGGCAGGGAACAAGATGGGCACAGCTGGCCTAATAGGGGCGGCGTCTGTCTTGAGAGCAGCTGCCCCTCCTGAAGGCAGCGGTTCACAGTGGTGAAACTCCCTCCACCTCCTCCCCACCCCCTCCCCACCCAGGTCAGGAATGCTGGGTGACCACTGCTAGCTCTTCACATTTTTTTGTTGTTTTTTTTTTGAGGAGAACCCAGAGATCTCGATTTCAGTGTGAAATGTCTTGACTCCGGCACAGTAGTAATTGAGAACAGGTTTTTTAAAAGGCAGCACCGTGTGGGTCAAAGAAAATCCCCCCAAAGGGGCCTCTCATTTGCAAACTCCAATCAGAGGCACAGATGTGGAGGGGACTCCCACTGTCTGAAGAGCCCAAAGCAGGTGGGGTTTTTCAGAACGCAGACGCTTTGTCAAGGGCAGCCAGAATCCCCAGGTTCTGGGAGGAAGCGTGGGTCTGGAACGGTAAGGAGGGGTTTCTAAGTAGAGAAAAACATTCCAGGTGTTCACTCGTGTGGCCACAAATCCCAGAAGCCTCCCATGTGCCAGGCCCTGGGCCAGAGACCAGGAGAAGTCGGACCTAGGTTCTGCCCATACGGACCTCCAGGTTGATACAGTACTGCGAGCATGGTCAGGGCTGTGACCCAAGAAGCGTGGGGAGAGGGGAGGGGAGGAGCAGCTGGCATTGAGGGAGGGAGGGCTTGACCCCACGTGGGAGCTGAGGGTTGCTACCTAAGCCCAGCCAGCAGAGGTGATGGCACTGCCAGGCACAGGAAGCTGCAAGACTGAAGGCAGGAGGCTTGGGGCTAGGAGGGGGATGGGGGGCAGAGCACTCCAGCTAGGGCAGAGCAAGCAGCATTTCCAGGGCAGGAGGCAGACGACAGTGAGAACCGAGCCGGGCAAGGAGCCACAGTCTGGACCTGGGTAAAGCTCCCCTGCAAACAGACCTCAACTGTCACCCAGCTCACCCTCAGGAGAAGCGAGGGAGGAGCAGATACCTGGTGGTGGTCAGCTTCCCCTCCTCTCTGCAGGACATGCACAATGGTGACAGTGTCCCTGAGTTTGACTTCAGTCCTGATGCCCCACCAGTTGGGGACTAGGAGGCTGACGTCAGGAAAAATGTGGCGTCCCTATGGGCGGGCTGAGGGGTGAGCGTAGCCGGGAACCAGCAGCAGCTCCAAAAATAAAGATGAGATTAGAAAGTGGAATCATCTCCAGGAAGTGGATATTGGGCTGAACTCTTTCCCCAGAGTCGGGAAAGATAGAAGAGGGCACTCCAGGCCAGACAGACAGATGGGCCCTAATGCCACGTTCTGTGTCCCCGTCTAGGCTGAGGTCACTGCTGGCCCCTCGAGATCCCCCGTGGGCACCAGAGCAGGCTAAGTACCTGGAGCAAACTGCTCCTCAGTCAGTGGTCAGTTGTGTGCACTTGTACGTCTACAAGGAGAGGTTCCAAGGAGGAGACCACGGCAGGCGGCTCTGTATAAACCTCTGTTCCCTCAGGAGATGATGGAAGCAACCGTGGTGATGGTCCTGGCCAGGGCTGAGGGTGTTCCAAGCCCTCACAGGCCTTCATTCACTTAAGCCAGAGACTTTGCGGAATCAGTCCCATTACCATGCCCATTTTATAGAGGAGGAAACTGAGGTCTAGAGAGGCTGAGAAGCCTCCCTAGGGTTACATTCCTACCTTCTGAGACAGATGCTATCCCCCTGCCCTTACCCACAAGGAAATTCAGGTTCAGAAAGGGGAGGGTCCTTCCAGAATCTCACAGCCTGGGGACAAAGCCAGATCTGGGGTGCCCCTGCCCGCTCTTGCCTGCTCCTAGGAGCAAGGATCACACCATCAGGATCACTTCTCCCCATTCTAGAGTGCAGACTGTCTGGGGCCACGCAGTCACTCAGGCTTTGCTGGCTCAAGGAGCAGGTCCAGACTGTCCCTTCCATTCACCTCAAAGTCTAGTCTCTCCATCTCTGTTCCTCTCTCTCCCTCCCTCTCAGTTCCATGCACAGATGGTTAACCCTCTGTGTGCCCCGTACCCTGCTGTGTTTGGAAAATGGCCGTGGATAGGGCTGCCGCCATCCCTTTCTCTCCCAGATGGCGAGGGCCATTGCAGAGGGTGGGGGCCGTGGGATCATGAACGCCTGTGCTGACCACTTGGACAATGGAGCTGAGCCACCTGTGTTTAGATCCCAGCTCTGGCCCTGAGTGCGGACCACTCCCGTGTTCCCTAACCCCAGCTTTCATCAGCAAAATGGGGGCATAACAGACTGTGCGTCACTGTGAGGTGCAGATGAGTTAACGTTTATTCAGTAACCAGCTCAGGATCAAGGGCACAGTGATGGCAGCCTGTGTCTGTTGCACACTGTGTCCATGCCAGGCCATGTTCTAAGCACGTTACATGGGTCCTCCTGTTTGTATCTGTTAGGGTTCCACAGGGAAATGGAATGAGTATACGAAGGTTTATTGCAAGGAAGTGGCTTATGTGATTCTGAGAGCTGGCTAGGCAGGTGCTACGGACTGAATGTCTGTGTCTTACCAAAATTTTTACGTTGAAACTCAGCGCCAACTATGATGGGATCTGGAGGTGGGGCTTTTGGTATATGATTCGGTTATGTGAGTGGAACCTTCATAAATGGGATTCATGCCCTTATAAGAGACGTAAGATAGCTGGGCATGGTGGCTCACACCTGTAATCCCAGCACTTTGCGAGGCTGAGGTGGGTGGATCACGAGGTCAGGAGTTTGAGACCAGCCTGGCCAACATGATGAAACGCCGTTTCTACTAAAAATACAAAAATTAGCCAGGTGTGGTGGCATGCGCCTGTGAGCCCAGCTACTCAGGAGGCTGAGGTAGGAGAATCACTCCAGCCTGGGTGACAGAGTGTGACTCTGGCCAGGGAGAGTGGCTCACACCTGTAATCCTAGCACTTTGGGAGGCTGAGGCAGGAGGATCACTTAAGCTCAGGAGTTTGAGACCAATGTGGGAAACACGGTGAAACCCTGTCTCTACTAAAAATACAAAAATTAGCCAGACATGGTGGCACA
The DNA here is from genome assembly GCF_030222135.1 of Aotus nancymaae. Classification (NCBI taxonomy): domain Eukaryota; kingdom Metazoa; phylum Chordata; class Mammalia; order Primates; family Aotidae; genus Aotus; species Aotus nancymaae. Next base: position 4,239,636 of record NW_026988441.1, on the reverse strand, counting down.
CACCTATAGTCCCAGCTACTAAGAGGCTGAAGCGGGAAGATCACTTGAGCCTGGGAGGTGGAGATTGTGCCACTGCACTCCAATCTGGGAGACAGAGCCAAACCCTGCCTCAAAAAAAAAAAAAAAAAAAAGATGTTTCCTCTTCTGCCATGTGAGGACATTGCATAAGACGCTGTCTTTGAACCAGGATGCCGGCCCTCACCAGACACTGAATCTGCTGGTGCCTTGATCTTGGACTTCCCAGCTCCCCCGACTGTGAGAAATGCATTTCTTGTGTTTCTAAGCCACCCAGTCTATGGCATTTTGTTGCAGCAGTACACATCGCATAAGACAGCAGGTCCGAAGTCTGTAGGGCAGGCAGGCAGGAGGGGCAGGCTGGAAACTCCAGCAGCAGCTGAAGCGGAATTATTTCTTCTCCTGGAAACCTCCATTCTGCCTTTCAACTGATTGAATCAGACCCACCTACATTATTGAGGATAATGTCCTTCACTTAAAGTAACTGATTAGAACAACAACGACGACGTAACTATGAGACGTGTCAGATACGTTAATTTGCTTGACAGTAGTAATCATCTCGCTCTGAATACATATATCAAAACATCACGTTGCATACCTTAAATATATACAGCAAAGTCGACTGATTAGAGACGTCAGTCACAGCTACAAAATCCTTCCAGGGCGACACGTCTTGGTGTTTGGTTGAGCAGCTGGGGACTGTGGCTCAGCTAGGTCGGCACATAAACACATCATCACACCACTGGGTCCCCACCACAGCTCTGTGAGGTGGGTTCTGAGATTAACCCCAGCCTATAGAAAAGATGAGGAGACTCATAGAGGGTAAGCAGCCTGCCTGACTGAAGAAATGGTGGAGACACCTGAGCCCGGGCTCGGACCGCCCCTTCCTCACCCCGCCCACCACGTCCCCTCCAACCTTGCTCAGGGAGTGTCTTTAGCTGCTATTATTAGCATCTTGCAGGGCTCCAGGGACATGGCACAAAGAAGGAAAGCACATCTCAAAGTGGGTAACCATACCTGACCTTGTCCTAGGAAACACAGAGTCGGGAGGGAAGTCTTTGAAGATGAGGAGAGTTCAGTCAATGAAAAGGATAGGAACCAATTTATTCTCTCAAAAATATACTGAGGTCTGGGTGCGGTGGCTCATGCCTCTAATCCCAGCAGTTTGGGAGGCCAAGATGGGCGGATCACTTGTCAACATGGTGAAAACCCGTCTCTACTAAAAATACAAAAAGTTAGCTGGGTGTGGAGGCATGCACCTGTAATCCCCTACCCTAGAGGCTGAGGCAGGAGAATTGCTTGAACCTGGGAGACGGAGGTTGCAGCTGAGCCAAGATCATGCCACTGCACTCCAGCCTAGGTGAGAGAGCGAGACTCCATCTAAATATATACCGAGGCTGGGTGTGATGGTATTTGCCTGTAGCCCCAGCTACTCAGGAGGCCAAGGTGGGAGGATCGTTTGAAGCCAGGAATTTGAGACCAACCTGGACAACATAGCAAGACCCCATCTCTACAAAAAATAAAAATAATAGCTGGGTATGGTGGTGTACACCTATAGTCCCAGCTACTTTGGAGGCTGAGACAAGATGATAGCTTGAGGCCAAGCACAGTAATGCACACCTGTAATCCCAGCACTTTGGGAAACTGAGGCAGGATGATCACTTGAGCCCAGGAGTTTGAAACCAGCCTGGGCAACATAGTGAGACCCTCCACCTCTATAAAAGTTTTTAAAATTAGCATGCAGCCAGGTGCAATGGCTCATGCCTGTAATCCCAGCAACATTTTGGGAGTCCGAGGCAGGTGGATCATCTGAGGTCATGAGTTCGAGACCAACCTGGCCAATATGGCAAAACCCCACCTCTACTAAAAATACAAAAATTAGCCCAGCGTGGTGGTGGGTGCTGGTAAGCCCCAGCTACTCAGGAAGCTGAGGCAGGAGAATTGTTTAAACCTGGGAGGCAGAGGTTGCAGTGAACCAAAATTGTGCCATTGCACTCCAGCCTTGGAAACGAGTGAAACTCTGTCTCAGAAAAAAAAAAAGTTTTAAAAATTTTTAAAAAGAATGAATTGTTTTGGGGAGGCTTTGCATGAATAAGGTATGACTCTTTTACACCCCTGAGCTTTCTAAGCACTGTGTTCAGTGGGTTTCAGGCCTTGACTCGTGCCCTGCAAAGCCCCCTAGCAGAATGGAATGCTCGCAATGAATAAAGATAAAAGCCAATGATGGTGCTAGTTCAGCGAGGTCCTGGCCTGAAAGAGACAGCCCCCTCCAGTGGGATTTCTTAAACAGACTCTCTAATAAAGGTACCATTTGCAGAGGTGCGAGCAGGGTTAGGGATGTGGGGATGGTAAGGATCTCAGGTGCCAGCAACAGGAGGAAAGGGTTCATGCCAGATTCTGCTGAGTCCTGGAGGAACAAGGGGAGGAACGGTGTAACTCAGGCCTTAGCGAGAACTGGGATCATGGAGGAGGGGCTGCTCTTGGCGTTGAGGCTCCCAATGTGCGCAGCAGGCAGGCAGGAGAGGATCCTCCAGCCCCCTCTAGTGTTCTGTCTGCGCCTCCCTTTGGCCAAACCTACCTCGAAGTTGAAGGGCAAGGGAGCTTGCTGATGGAGTCAGTAGAGGTCAGCCTCATAGGCACAGGGGATGGAGGAGGGATGGTGTGGTGGATGGACTGAGTAATGGCCCTCAGAGACGTCCGTCTTAGTGCCTGGAACCTGCTCGTGTTACCTGATAAGGAAAACATGGCAGATGTGATGAAGTTAAGGCTCTTGAGATGAGATTACTCTGGTTTATCCAGCTGGTCCTTAAATGCAATCACCAGTGTTCCTCCCTCCCTTCCTTCCTTCCTTTTTGAGATGGAGTTTTGCTCTTGTTGCCCAGGCTGCAGTGCAATGGCACAATCTTGGCTCAATGCAACCTCCGCCTCCCAGGTTCAAGCGATTCTCCTGCCTCAGCCTCGTGCGTAGCTGGGATTACAGGCATGAGCCACCTTGCCCAGCTAATTTTGTATTTTTAGTAGAAACGGGGTTTCTCCGTGTTGGTCAGGCTGGTCTCAAACTCCCGACCTCGGGTGATCCGCCTGCCTTGGCCTCCCAAAGTGCTGGGATTACAGGCATGAGCCACTGTGCCCAGCCCTTTTTTTTTTTCTTTGAAACAGGGTTTCACTCTGTCACCCAGGCTGGAGTGCAGTGCCAGGATCTCAGCTCACTGCACTGCAACCCCTGCCTCCTGGGGTTCAAGTGATTCTCCAGCCTCAGCCTCCTGTGTGGCTGGGACTACAGGCCTAAGCCACCAACACCCAGCTAATGTTTGTATTTTTTGTAGAGATGGGGTTTCACCATGTTGGCCAGGCTGATCTCAAACTCCTGGGCTCAAGCTATCCTCCCACTTTGGCCTCCCAAATTGTTGGGATTACAGGTGTGAGCCACATAGCCGGGCACACAGGTATCCTTGTAAGAGGGAGTCAGGCTGGGCATGGTGGCTCGTACCTGTAATCTCAGCACTTTGGGTGGCAGAGGCAGGAGGATTGTGTGAGCCTGAAAGGTTAAGGCGGCAGTGAGCTATGATCATGCCACTGCACTCCAGCCTGGGCGACAAAGCGAGACCTTGCTTTTTTTTTTTTAAAAAAAAGGCCGGGGTGGGGGTTGGTGGGAGTCAGAAAGAGATGTGACCACAGACAGAAGAGGGAAAGGCCACGTGAAGACAAAGGCAGAGAATGGAGTGATTTGGCCACAGTCAGACTGTGAAGGACAAATCAGAGGCGTGGAGCCATGCAGCCTGGGCTTGGAGGATCAGATCGGCTGCTTCTTGGCTTGTGATTGTGGCCACGCTGTGCCTGTCTCTGAACCTGGAGAGTGAAGAGAATAATGTTTCTCATTTTAGAGCTCAGGATCCAGGCCACCAGCCTCCTCCCATCCCAGGGCTCAGGATTCTTGGTGTGGGTTATATGAGAATTCAGTCAGTTATTAATACAGGTAAATGGCTTAGAACATAGTTTACGCTCAACAAAGGACAGCAACCAATACTGAGAGGTAGCAGCACAGGACTCGAGGACGGAAGGGTCCTTTAAATGCGAGGTGGCCAGCTCGGACAGCTTACCTATCTCCTTTGTACTGGTGTTTAAAATACACGTGGTGGCTGGGCGCAGTGGCTCACACCTGTCATCCCAGCACTTTAAGAGGCCAAGGTGGAAAGATTGCTTGAGCCCAGGAGTTCAAGACCAGTCTGGGCAACGTAGCGAGAATCAATTTTTTAAATAAATAAATAAATAAAGATAAATTTAAAATATACTTGGTAATGGTCACATAGGTTAAGTGTTATAGCTTGAAGGATATATATAAGTTCAAACAAAAACATATATACATACACATATACATTATATACGGCATTTATACAAGTATCTATAGAGAACACATATAGAATATACGTGTGTAAATATGTATGGAACATATACTACTATAGCCACTACAAATAGTGGATATCTGTTCTGTAGCATTGCACAAACACTAAATTAGTAAAATCTAAACCATTGCTCTGAGAGGTAATATGTACACATAGATAAATATCTCAGATAGATTATAATCTTTTTTTTTTTTTTTTTTTTTTGAGATGGAATTTCACTCCCATTGCCCAGGCTGGAGTGCAATGGCATGATCTTGGCCCACTGCAACCTCCACCTCCCAGATTCAAGCGATTCTCCTGCCTCAGCCTCCCGAGTACCTGGGATTACAGGCATGCACCACCATGCCCAGCTAACTTTGTATTTTTAGTAGACATGGGGTTTTTCCATGGTCAAGCTGGTCTCGAACTCCCAACCTCATGTGATCTGCCCGTCTCAGCCTCCCAAAGTGCTGGGATTACAGGCGTGAACCACTGCGCCCAGCTGATTATAATCTTAAATCCTAAAACTGACACTTCCTGGTAGATTTTATTTTATTTTATTTTTATTTTTTTTTGAGATGGGGTCTTGTTCCATAGCCCATACTGGAGTGCAGCGGCATGATGATGGTTCACTGCTGCCTCAACCTTCCAGGCTCCGGTGACCCTCCCATGTCAGCCTCCAGGGTAGTAGGGATTACAAGTGCACATCACCATGCCTGGCTATTTTTTGTAGAGACAGGGTTTTGCCATGCTAATTTAAAAAAAAAATTTTTTTTTTACAGATGGGGTCTCACTATGTTGTCCAGGCTGGTGACTACCTCCTGGGCTCAAGGCACCCTTCCACCTCAGCCTCCCAAATTGCTGAGATTAGAAGCATGAACCCCCACATCCAGCCTGACATGTTAATTTTTTTTTTTAAGACAGGATCTCACTCCATCACCCAGGCTGGAGTGCCATGGTGCAATCTTGGCTCACTGCAACCTTCGCCTCCTGGGTTCAAGTGATCGTTACGACTCAGCCTCCTGAGTATGTGGAACTACAGACACGTGCCACCACCACCCCTTCCCTGGCTAATTTTTGTATTTTTAGTAGAGATGGGGTTGTGCCATGTTGACCAGGCTGGTCTCAAACTCCTGATCTCAAGTGATCTGCCCACCTTGGCCTCTCAAAGTGCTGGGATTACAGATGTGAGCCATTGTGCCCAGCCACCATTTTTTTAAATTATTATCTGTAGAGACAGTATCTTGATATGTTGCCCAGGCTGATCTCAAACTCCTGGCCTCTAGTGATCCTCCTGCCTTGGCCTCCCAAATTGTTGGGATTACAGGTGTGAGCCACTTGGGGCAGCCCTATTTTCTTTATTTTACAAACAAGGTCCCCAGAAGTGTTAATTAAGTAGCTTGTCTGAGTCTACCCCCCAAACAGTTGCCAGGGTTGGGAGTCAAACTTCTCCAACTGGCCCCAGAGCTAGAGCTTCTTACACTGAACCACCCCCTGCAATCCCCATCCTCTCCACATATCTGTATGAGAGCTGAGACAAGAAGCAGAGCACTGCCTGTCTGTACTTCTGCTAGGAACCTGTGTGCAGCAACTTGAAATTTTAGCCCCTCTGTGCATGACTGTGAATAGTCCTGAAAGCCCTGAGAGTATTGATTTTAGGCTTAGAAATAAATGTCAGGGAATAAGCGAATTTGTAAACACAGAATCTGGGAATAATGCAGATAGACTACATCTCTGTCCATTCAACTACCATCCAGACCAAGAAGTCGAACGTGCCCACTGCAGAAGGCTCCCTTCCGCACATCTCCTGCTGCATCGCCACCACGTTTCCTCCTGGACTCTCCCCAACCAGAGTAATCACAGTTCTCACATCTATTGCCAAGGATCGTTTTTGCCAGGTATTAGACTTCACATAAATTGAACCATACAGTATTGTTAGATATAAATAAGTACATTCCATGTCCTTGTACTTTATTTGTGCCAGACATGCTCACAGGCACGTCCCAGCTCACAGCCTACGCCCCTTCCTCATTTAGAAATGTTATCACTTTTCTAAGTCCTTTTGCAAGCAACTTCCTCTTTTCCTTTGTTCTCCATTGCCTTTACCTATTTAGAAAAGTTTTAAGTTGTTAGCCAATCAGGTTTAGTATAGATTGCAAGGTCCAGCTCCAACCAACAGAGATCAGACACAGCAGTGAAAACCCAATGCATAAGGAATAAATATGCCTGCCTTTCCTTTGTTCAGGGTGCTTTCATGGCAAGATTGCTGACAAACAGCACCCTTTCTGCAGAAAGTAAAATTGCCTTGCTAAGAGATCCTTTGTCTCAGTACTGATTTTTCTTTGCAGCAATGAGCATCTGTCTCCAGCAAGTATGTACTCTCTTGTATCTGGCATTTCTCACTCTATATTATGCCTGTGAGTTTCTACCGCGTTTTAGCACATACAATGAATTAATTCCATTTTATTGATGAATTATATTCCATGGTATGAATATATATTAATTTACTCATTCACTTATTGCTGGATATTTCGTAATCTTCAGTTTGAGACTTTCATAAATGAAGCTGCAGTGAACATTCATTTGCCAGTCTTTGAGGACATGTAGTTTTCACTTCTCATGGATAAATAGCTGAGGTGAAATTGCTGGGTCATAAAAATCCTCAGCTTTTGTAGACACTGACAAAACATTCCCCAAAACAATTGTACCCATTTACACTCCTACCAAGGGTACAAGAGAGTTCCAGGTGCTCCACATCCTCACTAACACTTGCTATTGTCAACCCTTTTCATTTTAGTCATTCTGGCAGCAGACTAAGAGGATCTCCTTAAAGTTTTTATTTGATTTCCCTGATAACTGATGCTGAGTTCTTTTTCATGTGATTATTATTACTATCAATTTTTGAGCCAGAATCTTGCTTAGTCACCCAGGCTGTAATGCAATGGCGTGATCTCAGCTCCTTGCAGCCTCTGCCTCCCGGGTTCAAGTGATTCTCCTGCCTCAGCCTCCCGAATTGCTGGGACTACAGGCACATGTCACTACACCTGTCTAATTTTTGTATTTTTAGTAGAGACAGAGTTTCACCATGTTGGCCAGGCTGGTCTCAAACTCCTGACCTCAGGCGATCCATCCCCTCAGCCTCCCAAAGTGCTGGGATAACAGGTGTGAGCCACTGCGCCTGGCCTGAATATCCTTTTTTTTGTTAAGTGCTTGTCCATGTCTTTTGCCCATTTTAAAAATTGAGATGTCTTCTTTTTGTTGATTTGTCAGAATTCTTTATATATTCTGAATACAAGTTTGTCATCAGGTACACAAATGACACATATCTTCTGCCATATTCTGAGGATATAGGAAGAAAACCAAAGTGTTTTTCTGATGCTCTTACTCCACAATCAATACTGAAGACTTCTGTGACCTCTTATCACCAAGAAGTGTGTGGGGATTTATCTCCATCAGCAACCAATCAATCAGTTTTGCAGCCAACACCAGTTATGTGTCCTCTAATTCAATCGAATTATGACACTATCAACCTGGAGATAGTATCAGATCCCACAGACCGAGGTCTCAGTGCCACAAGGCTGCCCCCCACTTGTCATGCCAATTGCAGGCCCCAGTTTGTTTTACCTAGGATTGTTTCTGACCCACTGGCTATAAATCAGGACTTCCATGACCCTCTCTTTGGGTTCATTTCAATTTGCTAGAGCAGCTTACAGAATTCAGGGAAACACATACTTATGATAACTGGGTTTTGATTGTTTGGTTTTAAGACAGGGTTTCCCTCTGTCATCCAGGCTAGAGCACAGTGGTGCGATCTCTGGTCACTGCAACCTCCGCCTCCTGGGTTCAAACAATTCTCCCACCTCAGCCTCCCGAGTGGCTGGGATTACAGACGTGTACCACCACACCTGGCTCGTTTTTGTATCTTTAATAGAGATGAATTTCATCATGTTAACCAGGCTGGTCTCGGACTCCTGGCCTCAAGTGATCCGCCCACCTTGGCCTCCCAAACAGCTGGGTAGAGCTGCCAGCCCTCAGCAGGTGCACCACCCTCTAGGAGCCTCCGTGTGTTCAGCTCTCCAGAAGCTCTCTGAACCCAGTCCTTTTGAGTTCTTAAGGAGACTTCATTACAGAGGCATGCCTAATCAAACCACTGGCCACTGGTGACGAACTTAACCTTCAGCCCCTCCCTCCTTCCGAGAAATTGGGAGGTGGGCTGAAAATCCCTACCCTATAATCCTGCCTTGATCTTTCTTGTGACCAGACCCCTATCCTGAAGCGACCACCCATTAGTCAACTCACTAGCCTACAAAAGACATCACCTTGGAGGTTCCAAGCATTTAGGAGTTGTATGCCAGGAAAGGGACGGGAGGAATGAAGACCAAATATATATTTCACACTATCACACCATTCACCCGTGGTTTGAACATGGTTCCCTTACACCAAAAGGATATACAACTCAAAAGATACTGCCACATTACTAGAATCCCATTCAACCATTACCAATTAGTTCAGTCCATCATATTGTATGCGTGTCTCCCAGGGTGAGGCCACTCAGGTTTGCAGGCTTCCATTCTATCTTGTCAGGTTCTAAAAGCAGGAGTGGTCTCTGCAAGCATACAATTTCACCCTCTCAGGCATCTGGTATAATTGAGCTAAGAGACAATGTCATCCCACGTTCTGAGCATCTTTCAAGGTGTTAATGTAATATTAGACTTTCTTCATTATATAACCCATTTATTCATTCCTTTACCTTCAGCTACCATTCTTCCTGCCCTTCATTTAGATCCAAACTTTTCCACCTTTGCAAGGAACACTGTGCTTGTCTAGACCGCAGGCAGCAATACTAGTCTAGCAAGTGCCTGCCGCCTCCCAATCCACTCCCATTCAGACAAGGTAAGGTTACACAGGTGCAGAGCTAGTGGGCTAGTTTTACTACCAGACAATATAGCTGCATCCACTATTAGCCCGGTTTTGCCAGACAGGATGGAGGTACAATCTGCCTCTATCAGGCTTTAGGGAATTCTGACAAAAAAGGGATATGGAGAGATTTGTTAAAGGATCCAAAATTACAGCTAGATAGGAGGAATGAGTTCTAGTGTTCTATAGCACTGTAGGATGACTTCAGTTAACAATAATACACAGCTTCAAATCGCTAGACGGGGGATAGTGAATGCTCCCAACACAAAGAAGTGAAACATTTTTGAGACGATGGATATGCGAATTACCCTGATTTGATCACTATATATTGTGTGTATCAAAACATCACCATGTATCCTGTAAATATATGCAATTATTATATGTCAAGTAAAACAAATAATAAGCAAAAGAGCATAGCTGCAGTTTTTGGCTTAGGAATCATCCCCGCTTCCAGCACTTGTAGTTTCAAGACCTGGTTCTTATCCTAGTGTTACCAAGATGCCAGGGGTTCATTCTAGGTCCCATTGCTAGATGCACAGAAAACCAACCACTAAGACAATAAGGGTTGCTGGAGAAGAAGATGTTAATCAGGTGCTGAAGCCAAGGAGAATGGGAAATCAGTCTCAAGTCCACCACTGACTGACTAAAACTGGGGGGTTTAAATATTGGGGAAGGAATGTAAAACAGGAATTAGGGAGGAGTATGGAAGCAATCAGGAGAAATGAGGGATTCGGCCTCTCATTGTCTGGGTGGCGTAATCTGGTGAGTTTCAGTCCCTTGTCTGAAGGTCAGTTTCCTAAGGAAAGAACTCAAGTGAGACAAATGTGAATTTCAAGTTTTAAGGCCAAAAGGGTCAATTTCTAGGTTTATTCAAAAACTCGGCGGGTGAGGTGGCTCACTCACACCTGTAATCCTAGCACTTCAGGAAGCTGAGACAGGAGGATTGCTTGAGGCCAGGAGTTCGAGATCAGCCTGGCCGACATGGCAAGACCCTGTCTCCACAAAAAAAAGTTTAAAACTTGCCAGGCACGGTGGCACACACCTGTAGAATACTTGGGAAGCTAAAGTAGGAGGATCACTTGAGCCCAGGAGATGGAGGCTGAAACGAGCCAAGTTTGCATCACTGCACTCCAGCCTGGGTGACAGAGCCAGACCCTGTCTCAAAAAAACAAAACGGTAAACACCACTTCTATGTTTTTTGTTTTTTTTTTTTTGAGATGGAGTCTAGCTGTGTTGCCAGGCTGGAGTGCAGTGGCACAATCTCGGCTCACTGCAAGCTCTACCTCACAGGTTCAAGTGATTCTCCTGCCTCAGCCTCCCGAGTAGCTGGGATTACAGAAAGGTACCATCACGCCCAGCTAATTTTTGTATTTTTAGTAGAGACAGGGTTTCACTATGTTAGCTGGGATGGGCTTGATTTCCTGACCTCATGATCCGCCCACCTCAGCCTCCCAAAGTGCTGGGATTACAGGCATGAGCCACCACGCCTGGCCAGCAAATACTACTTCTGTGGGACAATTGGGTTGGTTTCACTCGGACCACTGCATCAGGTAGGAAAAAAAAAAAAAATGAAGTTACATGGGGAAGAAAGAAAAAAAAAGTTGTAGTCATTATAGCAACACTGGCAAGAATTGCATAGCCACAGTAGCATCTTCCCCACCCCCACTTTCCCAGGTCAACCAGAAAACAGGAAAGTCTAGTGGTGGCACTCCTTTAGTCTCATCAGGTTAAGTGCGAGCACACACTCAAGAAGGCATGTAAGCCAGCTCTTCCTGCCTTTTTTAATTTTTAATTTTTATGGGTACATTTTAAAAAATTTATGGGTACATCCTTCATGCTTTTATCTCCCCTGCTTTAGACAACCAATGTTTTAATGGCTCATTCCACCTCTTGATCAAACTATTACTCAAAGGAGGACATCTCTCTGCCCATTGCTGGACATTATGGGCTGTACAGTCTGTTCCTTGGTCGGAAGACATGATGGCAGCCTGTACAAATCTGTGTAATATATTCTGTTCTGATTCTTTTACAGCACTCTGAGCATTTACATCTTCTGCTAGGTAAGCAAAGGCCAGTCCAGAGTTAGCGTCTATTCCTGTCAAGACCCATTTGTAGCCCCCCGAGGGCTACCAGCATCAGCCTCATTTGCCAGCTGTGCTGGGGACCTTCCACCAGGGAATCTGCCCCTTAGCCATCTGCAGTTTCGGTCTCTCTTGCTGGCAGACAGAACAGTTCTTATTGGCATTACATGCCTGAGAGGGTGCAATAGGAATGTGTTTAGTTTCAGCCCATCTCTGCACTGCTGCAGTGCCCTCATGGACCCAGGTAGCCACCTTACATATCCCTGAGCATACAGGGATATCTGCTTGACGATTTAACCACTTTCCACACCTGGAAGGGAGTTCTTACATATCCCTGAGCATACAGGATATCTGCTTGTCGATTTCAATCACCTTACATATCCCTGAGCATACAGGGATATCTGCTTGTTGATTTCAATTTCAATCAATTTCAATCACCTTCCAAACCTGGAAGGGAGTTCTTCTGATGGGCATTGATATGTCCTACTTTAGGGACCCCTCAAATTTCCAAAGGGCTGTGTGTGCCCCATATGGGCAATCTTTTAATAGGCTAGGTTTCTATTACCCACATGCTTGACTATATGGCCAAGCCATCGGCCACTGCCTGTGAGCCAGCAAAAACCCAAACAGAGGGGCATTTACCAGTGTTCAGTTCTTCAGCATGCAATTCAGCTCGCCAAATGGATTTGTTTTTATCTTCTTTGATCAGAATGGCATTCTTCTAAATAGGACGTGGTCTTTTCATCTTGGAACTGTCATCTGCATACCAAGCAGTTCTTTGTTAGTTAGTTGAGAGCTGTTTATAGGGCACTGTCCAAGTGACAATAGAATCCAGCTGCTCCCCATACGGTTCCAGAGTCAGTCCAAGGGAGGAAAAGGCTCCTTCTCATTAGTATCTCCTTGCTTTCCCCAGGTAGCAGGATCCTGTATAAATCATTTTTTTTTTTAAGAGATGGGGTTTCACCATGTTGACCAGGATGGTCTCAATCTCCTGAGCTCGTGAACCACCCACCTCGGAAAATACTGGGGTTACAGGTGTGAGCCACCATGCCCAGCCTCATTTCTAATCTATTAGGGGACTCTTCTGGGCATTTTCATCTCCATTAGAGTGTTTTTTAATGTAAGTCAAGATATTATTGGTATTTCAGGTTTCAAGATCACTTTATGTCCTCAGTTGTGGGGTAGCTTGAATTAATATCCCATAGAAAGTAGTATTATGAGCCGGGCACAGTGGCTCATGCATGTAATCCTAACACTTTGGGAGGCCGAGGCAGGTGGATCATGAAGTCAGGAGATCGAGACCATCCTGGCTAACACGGTGAAAACCTATCGCTACTAAAAATACAAAAAATTAGTCAGTTATGGTGGCAACCACCTATTCCAGAGGCTGAGACAGGAGAATCACTTAAACCAGGAGGCGGAGGTTGCAGTGAGCCAAGATTGTGCCACTGCACTCTAGCCTGGGTGACAAGAGCAACACTCCATCTCAAAAAAGAAAGAAAGAAACAAAGTAGTATTGTGCTCTTCAAATTGAAATTCTCTAGTCCAGAATCCCAGTAGTTGTCATCGGAAGGTGCTTATAAGCTTTTCCCATGGGCCCCAGTCTAGGTTCCATACAGGGCTCTGTCCCAGGGAATCTGTCCATAGCATCACTCCATCTTCTATTCTACACGGTGTGGGCTCCAGAGATCTGACTGGTTCCTATTTAGCATGTCCAGTTAGTATTGTTTAAAGGCAGATTTACATGGCTTTTGTTTTATAATGCTAGGTATGGGAAACATTTCCAGTCATACAATGTCCAACCCCCTAAAACAATCAGGTAAAATCACTTCAGAGAAAGTGTGTTCAAATATACCAACTCGCCTATAAAGGTTTATCTTAATTCCACCAACACTCACTTTCCTAACTGTAGCCTCTATTAGAACTTTATTAATGGGTTTTAGTTTTACAAGACTAGGTAGGAGAAGTGTTCCCTAGCCAGATATGCTATCCACTCTCATTAAACATTTAGGTAAAGGAGACACAACTTCTTTACATGAATCTTGCTCAAGCATTCCAACTTTCATAAGTCTATCAACTCTTAAATTTTTATGTTTTCTCAATCTAATTATACCCCAAGTCAGAACTTCACCAATGGATGTTGGTACCATCATCAGTGGACCTCCCATATCAAGGAGTCCCAGGAATTTCTCTTCACCATCCCTGATCATTTTATCCACTTGTGTGTATAAAGCTTTCTTTATGTTCCCATCAGGGGATTGAGTGAAGGAACCCTTGTTCGTTGGTTAATCTTAATCTTGATTAAACTGCCAGACTATTGTCCCAGGAAATTTCAGGTCAGATTTCTTATTATAATCTTTGCTTTCTGACTTTTAAAATTTCTCCAAACTAGGGTAAATATAGCAAACGTTTTTGGAACCCTTTAATGTTAGGGAACCAGCAAGGACTCCCTTTGGCTCACCCAACCGTCAATAGTATTATATTAAGACTTTTGTTCTAACTCCATCAATTTCCATTTTTACTCATCCCACTTCTGACACCAAATCTGAGGCTATAGGGAAAACAACCAAAGTGTTTTTTTCTGTCATTTCACTCAACAATCAACACTTATGTGTTGATTGGTGTCACCAAGAATTGTGTAGGGATTTCTCCTCGCCAGCAACCAATTAATCAGTTCTGCAGTGGACACCAATTGATTGTACTCCAATTCAGTCCTCACACTATCTACCTGGACCTCACAGCAGATCCCACAAGTTAAGGGCTTGGTCCCACAAGACTGTCCCCCACTTCCAACGCCACTTGTAGGCCTCAGGTTCTTCACCTGTGCTTCTGACTGACCAGCTACGAACTGGGGTTCTCATAACCCCCTTCTCTTCAGTTAATTTTTGTTGTTGGTTTTTTGTGTGTTTTGGGGGGTTTTGGGTGTTTGTTTGTTTGTTTGAGACAGAGCCTCGCTCTGTCACCAGGCTGGAGTGCAGTGGCACGATCTTGGCTCACTTCAACCTCCACCTCCTAGGTTCAAGTGATTCTCCTGCCTCAGCCTCTTGAGTAGCTGGGACTACAGGCATGTGCCACCACACCCAGCTAATTTTTGTATTTTCAGTAGAGACGGGGTTTCACCATGTTGGCCAGGATGGTCTGGATCTCTTGACTTCATGATCCATCCATCTCGGCCTCTGAAAGTACCGGAGTTCAGATGTAAGCCACCACGCCTGGCCCAATTAATTTTTTAGAGCAGCTCAAAGAACTTAGGAAACACATACTTATGTTTCCCAGTCTATTATAAAGGAGATTACGAAGGATACAGATGAAGAGATGCACAGAATGAGGTGTAGGGGAAGGAGAATGGACTTGCCATGCCCTCTCCAGGCATGCCACCTTCCAGGAACCTCCATGTGTTCAACTATCCAGAAGCTCCCTAAACTCAGTCTTTTAGGGTTTTTAAATGGAACATTCATTACATAGGCATGATTGATTAAATCACTGGGCATTGGTGATCCACTTAACTTTCAGCTCCTATACTGAAGCGACCTGAGGCCTGCCAGTGGAGGTGAAGGGTGTTACAAAGACCAAATATATCCTTCACAATATCACACATTTATAGCTCTTGGCATTTAAAAAATTCTCCATGTCTCTTTTTCCTGACCTGTGAAATAGGGATAGAGATAAATTCTGCTTCAGAAGGATGTCATAATGCTTCAAGGAGATAATATGTACAAAGCGCTTAGAAAGATGCCTACACGAGTGGGCACTCATATGTTATCAGGCATGGGATGGGTCATTTCAGGAAGAGGGAGCTCCTGTTCTCTTCCTAAGTCTGAATGGCCCAGAATTCAAAGAGGATCAATAAATGGCCTTTCACCAGGATCACAGTGGATTTTGTAGAGTGGTGGGCTGGTAAGCTGATTCTCCAAAAAGCAGAAAGTCCTGATTTGTAGTGTTCACCATTGCTATGGTGTAAATCCTCCCAACATGGCCAATTTCAAGCTAACAATGGTTTAACATCTGGCTTGCACAATTTCTGAAAAGTTAATAATTTGCTCTTTTGAGCCAATGCAAGCCACCTCCAGAACACCATCAGCTTTTGCATCATCCAGTTTTGTGAACACGGGCGGGTCTCTTCTTCCCTCTGTATTTTACTTCCCTCCATCTCTCCAAATGGAGCTAAGCCATCCAACTCATTCACGCAGTACGTATTTATTTGAGTACCTGCTACATGTCAGTCACTAGGGTGAGCTGGGCTCTGGAAATGCAGCCTTGAACAAAAGCAGACAAAACCAAGACCAAAACCCCCATGAAGCTTACGTTCTGGAAGTGGGAGCGGGGGAGAGCAACTCAAAGTAACAGTGAAAGAAGAAAATCGTTAATGTCATGAAGACGTGTGACACAGAGTTATCATGTTGGGAGTAGGAGCTACTTTGGATGATATGATCAGTAAAGCCTTCAGGTTTTTTTGTTGTTTGTTTTGTGTTTTTTGAGACGGTGTCTCACTCTGTCGCCCAGGCTGGAGTGCAATGGCGCGATCTTGGTTCATTGTAACCTCTGCCTCCTAGGTTCAAGCAATTCTCCTGCCTCAGCCCCCCAGGTAGCTTGGGATTACAGGTGCCTGCCACCACGCCTGGCTAGTTTTTTGTATTTTTAGTAGATACAGTGTTTTGCCATGTTGGCCAGGCTAGTCTTGAACTCCTGACCTCAAGTGATCCGCCCACCTCAGCCTCCCAAAGTGCTGGGATTACAGGCCTGAGCCACTGTGCCCAGCCCAATGAAGGCTTCTTAAAGGGGAGAAAGTGAGACTTAAGAAAGAGCCATGTGCCAGTGTGGTGGGAAGAGCATTCCAGCATAAAGAACAAGTGCAAGGCCGGGCCGGTGGCTCAAGCCTGTAATCCCAGCACTTTGGGAGGCCGAGGCGGGTGGATCATGAGGTCGAGAGATCGAGACCATCCTGGTCAACATTGTGAAACCCCGTCTCTATTAATACAAAAAAATTAGCTGGGCACGGTGGCGCGTGCCTGTAATCCCAGCTACTCAGGAGGCTGAGGCAGGAGAATTGCCTGAACCCAGGAGGCGGAGGTTGCGGTGAGCCGAGATCGCGCCATTGCACTCCAGCCTGGGTAACAAGAGCGAGACTCCGTCTCAAAAAAAAAAAAAAAAAAAAGAACAAGTGCAAAGAACCCTGGGGCTGGAATTGTTTGGTTTGTGTAAGGGACGGAAAGAAGGCCACAACGGGCTGAGTGATTGAGGCAGGGCGTGGCCGCAGCTGGTCCAGGTGTTTAACGCTTGTTGTTCTGAAGGTGGAGGCAAAGACAGAGGCCAAGAGAGCAGAGCAAAGGCTGCTACAGCCAGAGCCCTACAGGGAGAGATGGCGAAAGCTCAGACCAGGATGGGAGAATAAGAAAAGGACAGAGCAGCCGGGCACGGTGGCTCACGCCTGTAATCCCAGCACTTTGAGAGGTGAGGTGGGCGGATCACCTGAGGTCCAGAGTTCAAGACCAGCCTGACCAACATGGAGAAAGCCCGTCTCTACTAAAAATACAAAATTAGCTGGGCATAGTGGCGCATGCCTGTAATCCCAGCTACTCGGGAGGCTGAGGCAGGAGAATCACTTGAACCCAAGAGGCGGAGATTGCGGTGAGCCAAGACCGTGCCATTGCACTCCAACCTGGGGAACAAGAGCAAAAGTCTGTCAAAGAAAAGAAAAGGACAAGGCAGAGATTTGTTTTGGAGGCAGAGCCGGAGGCTCTTGCAGACAGATTGGATGTGAGGGGAAGGGGAAAGAATTGAGGATAGATATGTTTTTGAGGCAGAACAGCCCCTACTGAGTAACTTCAAAAGCTCCTGCCTTGAACTGCTACAGAAATAACGTAGACTCAGAGATAATTTTGCTCCTGCCTATGCCAAGGGGACAGGAACAGAAGGGTGGAATACAGCTAATAAAGAGGTGCAAAGTGGAAAGGGGAGGAAGAAGCTGACTACAGGTGGTCGAGGTGCTGGGTGGAGCCGGGAGCTGCTCCAGGATCTTTCTTCTCAATAACCTTGGGCAATAAGGATTTTTCCATCTTGCAGGGGAAGATGCTGAGGTTCTGGGAAGAGAAGTGGCTTGTCCAAGGTCACACAGCCAAGTCAGTGAAAGAACAGGGAGCCAGGATGTTTTGCACCTAAACCCTGGATTATGGTTTCCTCCCCACCTGCTCCCCCAAGATAAGTCCCCCAGTCTCTTCTCATTGCCCTATTATACTGGGGATGAGGATTGGGGTGGAGACAAAAAGCAAATTTCACTCCAAAAATCAGTGTTCGTTATCTATGAAAATAGAGGGAAGAGCTGAACTGTGTCCCACAGGAAGAGGGGCCTGGGGGCCTGGACTCCTGGGTCAGAGGGAGGAGGGGCTGGGGGCCTGGACTCCCCAGTCTGAGGGAGGAGGAGGCCGGGGGCCTGGACTCCTGGGTCTGAGGGTGGAGGGGGCCGGGGGCCTGGACTCCTGGGTCTGAGGGTGGAGGGGGCTGGGGACCTGGACTCCAGGGTCTGAGAGAGGAGGGGCTGGGACCTGGACTCCTGGGTCTGAGGGTGGAGAAGGCTGGGGGCCTGGACTCCTGGGTCTGAGGGTGGAGGGGGCCGGAGGCCTGGACTCCTGGGTCTGAGGGTGGAGGGGGCTGGGGACCTGGACTCCAGGGTCTGAGAGAAGAGGGGCTGGGACCTGGACTCCTGGGTCTGAGGGTGGAGGGGGCTGGGGGCCTGGACTCCTGGGTCTGAAGGAGGAGGGGGCTGGGGGCCTCGACTCCTGGGTCTGAGAGAGGAGGGCCTGGGACCTGGACTCCTGGGTCTGAGGGTGGAGGGGGCCGGGGACCTGGACTCCTGGGTCTGAGGGTGGATGGAGCTGGGGGCCTGGACTCCTGGGTCTGAGAGAGGAGGGACTGGGACCTGGACTCCTGGGTCTGAGAGTGGAGAGGATGGGGCTAGTCTCCTAGGTCTGAGGGAGGATAGGGACCTGGAGGAGGGAGCTGGGTTTTAGGAAGTATCTCAGACTCCGGGTTCTGCGGACGGGGTGGAAAGACGTGGGGACGCCTGGGGCGGGAGGGGGTAGGGGCCGGGCCGCAGTAACAAAGGCCTCTCCCTCCAACAAGCAACCCCCCCTCGACCCCGCCTCCCCGGCCCCCCGCCTCTCCTGATTGGCCGGTCTCCCTGCCCGTCAGCGCCGCCCCCCTCCCCGGGTCTGCAGCAGCTCCGGCCGCCTCGTCGCGCCCCCCCAGCCCCCTCCCCCCGCCCCCGCCGCCCCCCGGGCCGGTGCAGCCGCAGGCGGGGTCCCCCTCCCCCTCCCCCCCTCTCCCCCTAGGCCTCGCGCGCCCCGGACCGGCCCCCCCTTTCCCCTCCCCCTCCGCGCCGCCTCTGCCGCGATGCCCCCCCCTGCGCCCGGGGCCCGGCTCCGGCTTCTCGCCGCCGCCGCCCTGGCCGGCTTGGCCGTCATCAGCCGAGGTACCGCAGCGCCGGGGGCGGGGGGCTCGACCGGGACGCCAGGGTCTTGGGCGGGGGATCGGGGGATCAGGGGTGGGGGTCGGGGGGCTGCATCCCTGGGCCGGGGAGGGGAGGCCCCGGGACGCCGAGGTCTGGGCCCGGGGGCAAGGTCTGCATCCCCTGGCTGGGCAGGGGGACCTCGGACGTGGGGGTCCGCGCCCTGGGGCAGGGGTCGGCGTCCCGGGGCCGAAGCCGGGCCCAGGGGCGGAGGTCTGCTTCCCCGGGCGGGCAAGAGGGTCGCAGACACCTAGCCCGGCCTGGGGGCGAGAGTCTGCGGCTCCTGTGAGGAGGGGGCAGACACTGGAGTCGGGGTCCCCGGGCCGGATCTCTAAACTGAGTTGGGGTGAGGGGCAGGGGATGATGCCCTGTCAGGGCTCTTCATCTGTACGTGGAGAGGGCCCCTGAAGAGGTCCTTGCCGGGGGCTAGGGTAGACATCTGCGGACAGAGGTCGGGGCATGGATGTCTTCCCAGGGTCAAGAGGAGGGTACAAGAGTGTCCACAGACCTACGTCTCAGGGTCAGAAAAAGAGGGGAAGGGGCTGAAATCCCCCAGCGGGGTCATCTAGGTTGAGAGAAAGTGTTGATACTTGGGGGGCTGCAGTTATGTGGGGGAGAAGGGAGCTGGAGATGCAGGAAGTTGGGGTGCTGGGCTGGGGTCTTGGATTCCGAAGCTCTGACTGAATGTCTGGGTTCCTGGGGCTGGACAGAGGAAGAGCGATCGGCACGGGCGGATGAGGGAGAGGGAAGGGAAGGGTTAAGGCAGGGTCAGAGGGTTAACCCTGGTCCTCTCAGTCGGGGAGAGGGCCTGGGGCAGGTTTCTGCACTGAGGTTAGATAGCTGGACCTTGAGTCTCCCCAGTAGGGCCTGGCAGGCAGGCGGTGGTCAAGGAGATTCTCAGATCCCCCCTAAGAAAAGGGAGGAGAGTGCAAGGAGGCAGGAGGCCGGAAGGTGGGTGCTCAGCAGGCAGGGAGCTGGGTTAATTCAGACTTTCTGGAGGATTCCCCCAGGCCCTCCCTCGAACAGAGTCCTGGGGACAACCGAGAGCCCCGACAAGTCTCAGGGACGCCGCCCACACAGACCGAGTCTCTCGCACAGAAACCCCGTCACAGCGTCCCACACAAAGCAGCACCTGCAGACACCAGTTACGCAAACACAACACAGCCCCATCCACGAAGGACGCAGGGACCCGGCGGGCCAGAGCCTCAGTGCCTCGCTGGCCCTCCCCCTATCTGACCAGTCTGAATCGCCTTCTGACTTTCTGACCACCTGTCTCTGTCTCTGTCATGCATCTCTTTAGGTCTCTGTGTCTCTGCCATTTCTGGAAGCACCCATCCTTTCACATCTGTTATCCACTGGGAACTTTCCACCTGCCTCTGTCTCTGCGTAATTGTCCCTCCAACCCTGCTGCTGACAGCACAGTTCCACATCTGTCTGTCTCTGCTTTTCAGACTGTTGCCCACTGGCACCCCGCTTGAGTCTTGCTTGATCCCTCACTTGTTCCTTAATCCTCATTCACTTCTCTCATTTCATTTCCTTCTCATTTATTTCCTGTTCTCCTTCCTTCCTTTTTTCCTCTTTCTCTGTCTTTCTCTCTCTCCCTCTCTCTTTCTTTCTCCCTCCCTCCCTCCCTCTCTCCCTTTCTGTCTTTCTTTCTTCCCTTCTTTTTGAGACAGGGTCTCACTTTCTCACCTAGGCTGGAGTGCAGTGGTGCAATCGTACACACAGCTCACTGCAGCCTCAACCTCCTGACCTCAAGGGATCCTGCCTCCTTAGCCTCTGGAGTAGCTGGGACCACAGATGCACGCTACCACACCTGGCTAATTTAAAAATTTTTTTTATAGAGATGGGGGTCTCACTTACATTGCCCAGACTAGTCTCAAACTCCTGGCTTCAAGTGATCCTCCCACCTGGGCCTCCCGAAGTGCTGGGATTACAGGCAGGAGCCACCGTGCCAGCCACCTCTTCCTCCTTTCTCTCTTTGCCTTGTCTCTTGCCTTCTCCTTCCTCCTCCTTTTCTTTCCCCACTCCTTGTACCCTTTGTGGACTTTCCCCACTTTCCTGTTTCTTCTGTCTCCCTCCCCTTCTCTCTCTCCTTTTAACTTCCCACTTTTCATATTCACCACATTCATTTTTTTTTTTAGATGGAGTTTCCCTCTTGTTGCCCAGGCTGGAGTGTAGTGGCATAATCTTGGCTCACTGCAACCTCCGCCTCCTGGGTTCAAGTGATTCTCCTGCCTCAGCCTCCCAAGTAGCTGGGACTACAGGTGCCTGCCACCACACTGGGCAAATTTTTGTATTTTTAGTAGATACAGGGTTTCACCATGTTGGCCAGGCTGGTCTCAAACTCCTGACCTCAGGTAATCTGCCCACTTCGGCCTCCCAAAGTGCTGGGATTACAGGCAGGAGCCACCACATCCTGCCCCCACATTCACTCTTAAAGTCACAACAAATTATTTTGGGGCTAGACTGGGGCAGGAAGCTGTGGCGGAGCCAGGATGTGGCCTGTGACCTTGGTCAAGTCTTTCCCCACCTCTAGTCTTAGGCTCCCCATTTAAGAACTGGGGGTGAGAGGGGATCGGGTGGGGTTGAGTTGAGACAGAATGAGATGCCAGAAAGACACCCCCACCCACCCAAGGACAGTTTGAGCTGTCTGGGGGAAAAAAAGCTCATGGCAAGATCTAAGAGAAGAAACTAGCATCTCCTCTCTTCTTTTATTCATGATCTTGTCCAAGTTGCAAGAGGAATGCATTGCAAAAGAGTCCACCTCTGATAAGGGCGAACCCCACTGTGCTCCTGCCCTGCCACCCACCCTTTCTCACAACCACTGTCTTGAAAGAACTGGTCTGTGGCTGGAGCACATCCTTCCATAGCTTTCTCTCACTTCTGCAGACTCAGACACAACACACAAAGGTCAACATAAGTGATGGATTGGTTGGTTTGTTGATTTTTTTTTTCCTCAAAATAGAAGCAAAATAAGCCCGTTTCTCTGCAATCGGCCTTTTCCCACTTAACCATATCTCCCTTGCATCCATAAATATTCGTCTATCTTTAATTTTTTTCTAAATCTTTTATGTCAACACACACGCACCCCCTCACACCTACACATTTTTTTTTTTTTTTTTTTTTTTTACAAAAGTAGCTACATTGTGGTATTTTAAAACAATTCAACAAAATCAAGTGGCAGTTTCTGCAACAGCAAATGAGGTGGGTGTTTCCTTTGCTTCTGGGGCAGCTGGCAGAGTGATGATGGTGGCCAGGAGGGGGCAGGAGCCCCTGATTTTAGTCCCTGCACTGCCCCTGACCAGCTAGCTCTCCCCAGGACCTCCGGGCTCTGGGTTCGTCTGACTTGTGGGCTGTGCTTGATTGGTTCCTACGGCAAATGCTCATGGGGACCAGGGTCGCTATTTTAGGCACTGGATATGTACACATGACAGCGAGAGAACCAGGCAAAGTCACTGCCCTCACGGAGCTTAGATCATAGCGGGACAGAGAGAGATCAAAGACCAAAACCCAAACCCAAAAATAAACAAATAAAAGGTAATTTCAGAGAGTGATGAGTAATGTTAAGAAGATGGAAGTGACTTGGCTTTTGAGCTCAGGTGGTTGAGGAAACCGTCTCTGCGCAGAGAAGAATGGAGTTAAGACCCGAGGGAAGAGGGGAAGTCAACCTTTCAAAGTCGACGGCAGAGGCAAATACCTTGAGGCGGGACCAGCAGGAAGGAGGGTCCAGGCTGGGCGTGGTGGCTCGCACCTGTAACCCCAGCACTTCCGGAGGCCGAGGAGGGCGAATCACTTGAGCTCAGGAGTTCAAGACTAGCCTGGGCAACATGGGGAAACTCATCTCTACAAAAAAAAGAAAAAATACAAAGATTAGCCAGGTGTGGTGACACGTGCCTGTAGTCCCAGCTGCTCAGGAGGCTGAGGCAGGAGAATCGCTTGAGCCTGGAAGGGGGAGGCTGCAGTGAGCAGAGATGGTGCCACTGCACTCCAGCCTGGGTGACAGAGTGGTACCTCATCTCAAAACAAAAAAAAAAGAAGGAAAGATGCATCTAGTTCCAGGATTCTTGGCGCAGGGTCTGGACTCCCTGGGTGTCACCGGCACCAATGCCCTCAGACTTCTAAGGTCAGCAAAGGAGGGAGAAGGAGCCTCCTGGGGGCTCCTGGGTGCCAGACACGCCAGGGCCAGCCCCTTCTCACAGCCTTTCCCAGCCAGAGCCGCACCCCCTCCTCCCTGCCCCAGTCTCATGCACCCACCCCTTCCTCCACTCCCTGCATCCCAGGTTTCCCACCTGTGTCTTCTGGGACTTTGGAATCGGAGTGTCACTCTCCTGACCCCTGCCAACCAGCTTTGCCTAAGTTCCTTGGCAGGGCAGCAGGAGATTCTTACCCCCAACCCAAGGTCACTCCACTTGTTAGAGATCTCTTTCTCTCTTAGGAAAAGTCACCTGCCTACCACCACAGGTATGAGGCCTGTGAGTCTGGACTGTAAATCCCACGAGGGCAGGGACCAAGTGAGCCCTCTGATCGTCACCAGACACCTCCCTTGCCACAGGCTGGTACCTACCACATAATCATCCCGACAGCCAACTCACAGATGGCTGTTTGCAGCACTTAACTGTCAGGCACTGTACTAGAACCTTTACTTGGATTACGTCTTGTAATCCTCCCCACAAGCCGATGAGGAAGGTGCGATTATAATTTCCGTTACAGGTGGGGAAACTGAGTCCCAGAGAGGCGAAGTAAGTTGTGTGCTCAGCGGCAGAGCTGGGACTTAAACCCAGCTGCCTGGCTGCTACACTGCGTCCCCTGAGCCCCCTAGTTACACAGGGTTGGCTTTATCAGTAGATGCTTACCAGGGTGTCTGTCTGGGAGTCACTGACTCAGAGCAATTGACAGCCCAGACACAGCCCTGCCCTCCCCCAGCCACCCAGCTCTCCTGAGCAGAGCATTTAGGGAGACCTAAGCCAAGCCAGGGATAGCAATAGATGGTTCCTAAAAAAGAAGGTGCTGTTAGGAACCGCTAGCATTTATTGGGTTCTTTCCGCATGCCAACAGCTGAGCTAAACACCTGGCTTGCATATTCTCACGGAATCCCTCACAAAAACCCTTGCAGGGAAGAAATCCTATTTCTCACCTTATACAGTGGAGAAACTGAAGCTCACACTGGCCGGGAGTGAGGGTCATTCAGCTAGGAAGTGGTGGGACAGACATTTGATCTTCCAGCGCAAGCTCCTCAGGGATTTATTATCTGGTCTCTGGGGACCGTCCATGCCCCTTCCACAAACACTTCCCAGTTCTCAGGTTGGCTCAACCCTGTAGAGGACACAGCTAGGATTCAGGCTCTTACAAAAGTCCTCATCACTGTCTCAGCTAAGTCAAACAGTGCCCAGAAGAAGGAGTGGGGACTCTGCATTGAACAGGCAGAAAGGTCCTCCTGGAGCAAGGGACATTTGCACTGGGGTCTTGAAGAATGAGTAGGAGTTCAAGAGTTGAGTGTTGCAGGCATCCATTTATATTCATTTATTCAACAAATATTTCCCAAGGCCTCTGGTGGGCCAGGGCCTGTGCTGGGAGATGCTGGGGACACACCAGGCTTTACCCCCAAGAAACTTCTAGTCTGATAGGGAATCCAGACACAGGCGGTCACCACAGTGCAATGGACAATCCCCAGAGACCAGATAGTAAAGTCCTGAGGCGCCGAGAGTCCTGTCTTCCCTGCAGAGTCCACTCCCCACCCAAGTGACCGGATAATAAAGCCCTGGCCAGGCACTGTGACTCATGCCTGTAATCCCAACATTTTGGGAGGCTGAGGTGGGAAAATGGCTTGAGCCCAGGAGTTCCAGACCAGCTTGGGCAACATAGCAAGACTTCAGCTCTTAAAAAAAAAAAATAGCCAGGTGTGGTGGTGTGTGCCTGTAGTCCAAGCTACTTGGGAGGCTGAGGTGGGAGGATTGCTTGTGCCCAGAAGGTTGAGGCTGCAGTGAGCCATGATCATGCCAATGCATGCCAGCCCGGGCAACAGAGCGAGACTCTGCCTCAAAATAAAAATACAAATAAAAAATAAAGCCCCAAGAAGCCTGGAATGGTATGTAGGCTCAATTCATGGGGGCAGTGCCTGCTTCAGTCAGCATCTGAGTTCAGGAGCCCTGGAGCCCCAGAACCTTAGGGGAGGCACCTTGGACAGCTCCCTCTTTTCCCTTTCTTGGTTCCTGTAGGACGGAAAGTAGGGTGTGATTTTGCCCCCTACGGGGCATCTGGCAATGTCTGGAGGGATTTTTGGTGGGGTAGGGGGAGCAATTGGCATCAAGTGGATTCAGACCGGAGATGAGACGCTGCCGACATCCTAGGTTGCACAGGACAGTCTGGCCCCAAACGGCAGCAGCGCTGGGGTTTAGGAACCCTGGCCCAGTCGGTGTCTCAGCAGGAGCATGGCAAATCCTGTGTGTGTCTGGGGTATAGGGCAGGGTATGTGTCTGTCTTCACCAGCCTGGGAAGGGATCTTGGTGTGTACGTGTGACTGGCAGCACTACCCATGACTGCCTTTCAGTCCAGGTTTTTCTTGCTGACTTTCCAATTCCCTGCATCTGCATGTGTGTGTGTGCGTCCAGCCGTGTGTGATCTGATCACAGGTGACAACGTGACCCAATTCTCGGCCCAGCGTGGCCCCTTTGTGCTTGAGGGGATGTGACAGTGTCGCTGCCTTGTTACATGGGTTGTAGCTTTGTGTGCATCTGACCCAGGGCCTTGCAAGGTGGAAAGTTGGGGAAATTGTGGTGCCCGGGCCAGTGGTGTCTCTGTAACCAGTTATGTTAGTAAGCACGCGCACACGTGTGTGTATGTGTGTGTGTGTATTTGTGCGTGGTGTAGGAATGTAATTGTGTGTGGACTTTGCAGCCATGCATGGGGCTGTTGATGTCGGTAGCGCCATGTGGGAAATATTGTATATGGTGGAGTGACTCAGGGTGCAGCAGTTGCTTGGCCTGGGACTGACCCTTTTGTCTGTCTGAATGTGACATTGGGCTGAATGTGACAATATGAGCGCTCCTGGGGCAGAGCCTTCTTTCCAGCTGACCTACTGCTGGGTGTCTGTGCGGAGCTGGGCGTGTCAGCATCACTATGTGTTCGCACCTGTCCCTCTGAGCAGGGCCATAGCCATGCGTGTCTGAGAGAGTGGGACCGTCTCCTGTGTTTGTATGCATGTGACTGTGTGTGTGTGTCTGTGTGTGTATGGGTGTAGCTGGAGCTGTTTGTGTCTGTATGACTGTGTGTGTACCTCTCTGTCTGGGTAAGGGCATAGCAAGTGTGGGGACTGTTTCTAGGCCTGGAGAGGTCGCTGCCTTGTCCAAGCCAGTTTGTGTGTGTGTGTGTGTGCATTCATCATCCACCCCCGAGCTGTCTCCTGTTGTTCCCAGGGCCGTATGTAGCAGTGCCCACTGTTTATCTCGGGGACGGTGAGCCCCCTCCCTCCATCGTCTTCAAATCCCAGCAGTGACTCTGGCATGAGGGAGCCCAGGGTAAGGGGCTGCAGGGCCCAGCCCCAAGCCCCAGAACCTGGCCAACCCACTGCACCTGGCTCCGTCCTGGCCCCATCCTGTGGGGTTGCGGATGGAGAGGGCCCCTGGGAGTCATTGGGGCAGCACGGGCCATTAATTCATTAGATTAATTAGCTTCTTGCCCTGGCTGGGGGCAGGGGAGCCCCGCATAGGCCCCTCCCGCTCCAGGAGTCCAAGGTCATCCAGCCAGCCTTCCTCCCTCTCCGCCTGGTGCCGGCTCCACCGCCTCCGCATGCCCACCCCCCACTCCCTGGCCCTGGTCCAGCCCGCTGGCCACGGTCTACAGAGAGATGACTGCGTGGGGGTGATGGGGCCTGCCTGCCTGCTGAAGTGTGCGAGCGGGCGTGGGCACACACCTGCAAGCGTGCCCTGGAGAGCTTGGGCACACAGTGTGCCTGTGCCTGCGTAGATGTGTGTGTCTGTGAAGGTTCTTGTGTGTGTGTAAGGATGTGTGTCTGAGTATGTACATGTGTGCATCTCTGTGTGCACATGTTCATATCTGTGTCTGCATGTCTGTGTACACATATGTGCTGAGTGTCTACATGCATCTGGTGTTATGTCTTTCAGTGCATTTCTGAGTTGATGTATGTGTGCATCTGTGTACTTATGGGCCTGTGTGTATATATCTGTGTGTATTCACGTATATATGTGTGTTTCTGTTTGTATGCATATATACTATGCTCTCATCTGTGCATAGGTACACGTATGTCTGCATATTGTACCTGAGAATATTCATGTGCCCATGTACATGTATTTGTGTGTATGTATGTGTGTATACATGTATTCTGTGCACGTATCTGTGTGCTGATTTACCTGTGTACATATGTCTGTGCATATGTATATGTATATCTCTGCATATGTATATGTATCTATGTAATTGTGTTTTTTTTGAGATGAGTTTTGCTCTTCTTGCCCAGGCTGGAGTGCCATGGCATGGTCTTGGCTCACTGCAACCTCCACCTCCCGGGTTGGAGTGATTCTCCTACCTCAGCCTCCTGAGTAGCTGGGATTACAGGCACCCGCCACCAAGCCTGGCTAATTTTTGTATTTTTAGTAGAGACAGGGTGTCACCATGTTGACCAGGCTGGTCTCGAACTCCTGATCTCAGGTGATCCACCCGCCTTGGCCTCCCAAAGTGCCAGGATTACAGGTGTGAGCCACCGCGCCCAGCCGTATCTATGTAATTGTTAATCTGCTCAAATTGGCATGTGTGTCGCTGTACTCTGTATCTGTGAATTTATGTGTTCTATGTACAGAGGTATCTCTGTCTGTGTATGTCTTATGTGTACATGTGTCTATGTACAAGTGTCTACATGTATATGTTTGCATATGTGTCTCTGTATATATGTGTCTGTGTACACACGCATCTGTGTTTGTGTGCTGTGATTGTCTCTGCATCTCTGGAGGTGTGTAGGTTTGTGTGTCCATGGGAGCCTATCCATCTGAGTCATGTGGGCTCATGGGAAGATATTCTCTCTGGGTCTCTGTCTTCCTCTCTCAGGGTCTCTGTCTCTTTCTCTCTGGGTCTCTGTCTCTCTCTTTGTGTGTGTGTGTCTCTGTCCCCTCTCTCTGGATCTCTGTCCCCCTTTCTGTGGGTCTCTGCCCCCCTCTCTCTCTGAGTCTATGTCCCCCTCTGTCTCTGGGTCTCTGCTGCTCTCTCTGGGTCTCTGTCTCTCTCTTAGCCTGTGTCTGCTCTGATTGTGTCTACTGCGTGTATATCTCTGGAAACATCAGTGCATGTGTGTGGCAGTGAGTGTAGGCGGTGTCTGTGCCTGCAAGGATGTGCGTGTGCATGTGTGCAGATGCCACCATGCCCGGGCTTTGCCTGAGCTGCCACGGCTGAGTCACCCCACCTTCCACAGGGCTGCTCTCCCAGAGCCTGGAGTTCAACTCTCCTGCAGACAACTACACGGTGTGTGAAGGCGACAACGCTACCCTCAGGTACCTCCTCGGTGGGTGGGGACGCGGATCTCCTGGAGCCACACGGTCCTGCCCCTTTACCTTCGAAGCTTCACCTTCCTGGGTGGGATCCTGGTTACAGGGACAGCCTGGGATGGGAAGATTTGGGCTCCACATTCCCCTCAGGAGCGACACACTCTGAGCTGGCTCCCCCTCGGCTTCAGTGTCCCCATCTGTCAAAGGGACAGAGAGATGTTAACTACCACTGAGTTATTATGAGGATTCAAGAATTTACGCACACACTACGCTTAGAGAGCAGGATGGCTCTTCAAACACGGCAGCCGGGACACCCCTTCCCAGGTCTCCCCCTCTCCTCACCCTGCTCCTGCTCCGCCTCTCTGGGTCTCCGTCCCCCTTTGTCTCTGAGTCTCTGTCTCTCTCTCTCTGGGTCTCAGTCTCTGTGTGTATGTGTGTTTCTGCCCTCTCTTTCTGGGTCTCTGTCCGCCTCTCTCTGTGTGTGTCTCTCTCTGGGTCTCTGTCTTTCTCTCTGGGTCTCTGTCCCTCTCTCTGTGGGCCTCTGTTCCCCTCTCTCTGGGGCTCTGTCCCTTTCTCTGGGTCTCTGTCCCCCTTTCTCTGGGTGTCTGTTTTTCTCTTTCTGGGTCTCTGTCCCCCTTTCTCTAGGTCTCTGTCTCTTTCTATCTGGGTCTCTGTCTCTGTGTATGTGTGTATGTGTGTGTGTCTCTGTCCTCTCTCTCTGGGTCTCTGTCCCCCTCTCTCTGGGTCTCTGTAGCTTTCTCTCTGGGTCTCTCTCTCTCTCTCTCTGGGTCTCCATCCCCCTTTGTCTCTGGGTCTCTGTCCCTCTCTCTGTGGGTCTCTGTCCTCTCTCTGGGTCTCTATCCCTCTCTGTCTCTGGGTCTCTATCCCTCTCTGTCTCTGGGTCTCTGTCTCCCTCTCTTTCTGGGTCTCTGTCCCCCGTTTCTCTCTCTGGGTCTCTGTCTCCCTCTCTTTCTAGGTCTCTGTACCTTTCTCTGGGTCTCTGTCCCCCTCTCTCTGGGTCTCTGTCCCCCCTCTCTCTCTGAGTCTCTGTCCCTCTCTCTGTGGCTCTCTGACCCCTCTCTCTGGGTCTCTGTCTCCTTCCTTCTGCCTCTCTCTTCCTCTCTCCCAGATCATCTCTTCTCCCCTTTCTGTGTCTCTGACACACACGATCATTCAATAACCACAAGCTATCCTTCCATTCTGCACTTGGGCTCACAGTTTCCTCCCTGAGGCTCAGCTTACCCTGGCTGTGTGGTGGGCACAGCAGCATCCATCCCACAGGGCTGTGGTGGGACCTGGGGATGTGGTAGCCTCCTTCTCCCTCCCACCCCTTCAGCTGGGGAAGGCTCAGGCAGGGTGAGTGGAGAAGAACCTTCCCACGCTCATGCTCCCTGCAGCTGCTTCATTGATGAGCATGTGACCCGCGTGGCCTGGCTAAACCGCTCCAACATCCTGTACGCTGGCAACGACCGCTGGACCAGCGACCCTCGGGTGCGGCTGCTCATCAACACCCCCGAGGAGTTCTCCATCCTCATCACCGAGGTGGGACTCAGCGACGAGGGCCTCTACACCTGCTCCTTCCAGACCCGCCACCAGCCGTACACCACTCAGGTCTACCTCATCGTCCACGGTGAGCCCTCGGCCGGGACTCAGCTGGGTGAAGGGGTGGAGAGCGTGGGGGAGACGAGTCATGATGACAGATACTCACCAAGTGTTCTCCAACCCCGCGGGTACATGGCCAGGAAGACAGATGCAGCCTTGCCCTTGGGGATTTCAGCACAACAGAAGGAGGCTGGTCACACAGACAGTGACACGTCTGCTTGATCGCTTCTAGGGCAGGAGAGCTACAGGATGACAGGGTGCTTGGGGGAAGAACACGTTCATTAGTTCTGCCCCATTCCTGGAGTGCCTACTCTGTGCAAGCACTGATCTAGGCACCAGGGCTACAGAGCAAGGCAGGCTGTCCCTGTGCCTTGGGAGCTGATTTTCCAAGGAGAGGCTGGTGGCGGGGGAGGGGGAGGGGGCTTCCCAGATGTGACATCTGAGCTGATGCCTTTGGCTGGGCACAGGGCTAAGACCAGAAAAGCAACAG
Source organism: Aotus nancymaae (assembly GCF_030222135.1). NCBI lineage: Eukaryota > Metazoa > Chordata > Mammalia > Primates > Aotidae > Aotus > Aotus nancymaae. The sequence goes on along the minus strand of NW_026988441.1, from coordinate 4,209,154 downwards.
GGTGTGCAGGGGCCAGGCGAGAAAATGAGCCAAGGGCGTGAAGGGAAGTCCCACGAGGCTGAGGCTGGAAGTGCCAGATCCAGAGCAGGAGAGATGGGGCTGGAAAGTTCCACAGCAAGGCGGGAGGCAGAGGGAGAGGTGCAGAGAGCGGTCAGGACCCAGCTCTTGGGGCATCTGAAATGGGGGAGGACAGGGAGCACCTGGAGAGACAGGACCTGGAGACAGGGAGAACCCAGGGGGATCCCGGCAGGCTCCAGCTCTGGAGCCAGACTGCCTGGGTTCCAACCTCAGCACACTGTCCACCAGCCCAGGGACCCTGAGCAGGAGGAGAGGCCCTGGACTCCTCCTCCGCAAAATGGGGATGGTGCTGTCATATGTCAAATCCCAGACGTCGTCAATTAGAAGAGCCATTTTTATTTTATGCCCTGCTAGAAAAGAAAAGAAAAAAAGCCCTACTGATGATACCCTGGCATCTTATCTCGAAGGGCCATCCTGCTTGGAGAAATGGTCAAATGAGGGGGAGGGGCAGGGAAGCACAGACATGTCTTAAAATTGATGAAATATGGTAACATTCACCCCAGAGGCTGGTAGTGAGCATCCAATCAGTGGATTTTGGCAAAGCAATCAGAATAGAATCTGTCACACAGAAAGTTCCATGTGGGTATTTGTTAAATAAATTAATTTAAAATAATAATAAATACAAATAGAGACAGAGAAAGGAATTCAGACCCCGAGATGGAGAAATCAAGTTAGGATGAAGGTGGAGAGAGAAAAGAGACAAGACCAGCAATTAGACAAGAAGAAGCCAGCCCCAAACAGAGGTTTCAAAGAAGATAGCAGAGACTCATGGGTCTGAGGGAGGAGGGGCTGGGGTCCCAGATTCCTGGGTCTGAGGGAGGAGGGGCTGGGGTCCCGGATTCCTGGGTCTGAGGGAGGAGGGGCTGGGGTCCTGGATTCCTGGGTCTGAGGGAGGAGGGGCTGGGGTCCTGGATTCCTGGGTCTGAGGGAGGAGGGGCTGGGGCCCTGGACTCCTGGGGCTGAAGGAGAAAGGGCTGGGGGTATGGATTCCTAGGCGTCCACGTTCAGCCTCTCCCCCTGCCCTCAGTCCCTGCCCGCATTGTGAACATCTCGTCGCCTGTGACGGTGAATGAGGGGGGCAATGTGAACCTGCTTTGCCTGGCTGTGGGGCGGCCGGAGCCCACGGTCACCTGGAGACAGCTCCGAGGTGAGGACCCCATCCCAGGCCGAAAGCCCCGTCCCCTACTGCGCAGTCTGGGCCCCTCCATTCCCCATATCCCTAGCTAGTTTCCCAAGCCCGCTTATCCCTGGCCCCTTGGCTTCCCCTCCCAGCCTGCTTCCAGTTATCTCATCCACAGACCCCAGACCTAAGAGGCTTCACCACTGGCCTGCCACCTGCCATCCCAGGCCTGGGGCACTGCTTCTGCATCACTTGCCAAACCCCAGCCTGCTCCACTTCCCCAACCCCAGTGTCCCCCGTCTCTCCACTCAGGCTAAAGTCCCCTGCCCCTAGATGCCCTAAGCCAGGCTGCACTAGCAGTCCTGCATACATCTCTGCCTCTCTTCTGCTGGATACTCTAGCCCAGTGGGCCTCATGGTATGGACCCCAGATTTGAAGCATCAGCATCCCTTGGGAACTTGCCAGGAATGCACTTTCCCAGGCTCCAGCCAAGACCTGCTGAATCCAAAGCTCCCTCCCCCTCAACAAGCCCCAAGAACCAGTGCTCAAGGCTACCCACAGACAGTGCCAGGGTGCCCATACATGACAGTCCAGGTCTTAGACATCACCCACCAGCCCTTTTATGTGGATCTCCACCAGCAGATCCCAGACCCCTGGGTCCTCATTCTCGGGGTCTTCGAAGACCCATGGTGCCGATCACTAGATTCCATTCTCTGAATCCCTGGATCCTGCCCCACTGGGTCATTTGAGTCCCATGATCCTGGTCTCGAGATCCGGGATCTCTGGGTGCTCTAAGTCCCAGAGGGTCTTCTGAGACTGCTGCTCTGTTGTATTCGGATTGCTGATCCCAATCACCAGATCCTGATTCCCTAGACCCCATGAACCGGATCCCAGAATGAGGACCCTGCTCCACTGGATCTGTATTTACTAGATCCTTCTGAGACCTAAGACCCTGAGATCACCCTCCCCATTGGGGTCCTCCCCATAGAGCCCCATGATCTGAGTCAGATTCCTGGAGGGATCTCCTGAACCCTCAGATTCTCTGACCCACCCCACTGGGTTCCAGATACTGAATCCCAGACCCTCATTCCTTCCCCCACCCCGACCTGGAGAGATCCCGAATCCCCGGCCCCGCAACCCCTCCCCCACCCCACCCCCATTGACCCGGGCACTCCAGGCCTTGCCGTGCCCGCCCCGCTGATGTGTGTCCGTGTTGTGCCCGTGTTGTCCCGTGTTAAGTGTTTGTGTCCGGCCCTGCCCCCTCCTCCTCCTTCCCCCCACAGACGGCTTCACCTCGGAGGGAGAGATCCTGGAGATCTCTGACATCCAGCGGGGCCAGGCCGGGGAGTATGAGTGTGTGACTCACAACGGGGTTAACTCGGCGCCCGACAGCCGCCGCGTGCTGGTCACAGTCAACTGTGAGCTCCCCGCCCCCCACACTGGGCACGAAAGGGTGGAGGGACCCCGAGTCCCTGGGGAGGTGGGGTCTGAGGGAGGAGGAAGCCCGGAGCAAGGCTTCCCGGCCTGAGGGAGGCGGGGCTGGGGGCAGGACTCCTTCCGTCCCCACGCGGCTAAGAGAATTCGCTGACCCTTGCCCCTCGCCAGATCCTCCGACCATCACGGACGTGACCAGCGCCCGCACAGCTCTGGGCCGGGCCGCCCTCCTGCGCTGCGAAGCCATGGCGGTGCCCCCCGCGGATTTCCAGTGGTACAAGGACGACAGACTGTGAGGACGGCACTGACGGGGGCCGTGGGAGAGGCAGGGGGAGGTCTTTAGTCCCTTGGGTTGTGGGGCGGGGGGATGGAGGAGGGCGGGGGAAGGCAGCAGAGCTCTGGGTTCCGGGAATTGGTGCGTCCAGCTTCTAGGTGATGGGATCGGTACAGCCCCAGGGAGACAAGCTTGGGTCCCAGGGTGATGAATGCTGGAGCCCCGTCTCCCCGGACTTTTCAGGGAGCTGGTCAGGGGTCGGGGGTCAATGCTGAGGATCTGTCGGGCAAGGTTTAGGGGAGCTGCAGAGTTCGGGAGTCCCTAGCGGCTGGGGGTGCACCATGGGAGAGTCCAGGGTGCCTGGAGAGAGGCAGCGGTGGGAGTGATCCGGGGTCCATGAGGCGCTAGAACCCGAGGCGAGAGACAACTGGGGTAGGGGACAGAATGCTGGGTCTCCGGGAAACCGGGAAACCGAGGAGCCTGAGAGGCAGGGGGCGGGCCTGGCTGGGCGCTGCAGCCCGGCCCCTGACCCGGATCCCCGACAGGCTGAGCAGCGGCACGGCCGAGGGCCTGAAGGTGCAGACGGAGCGCACCCGCTCGATGCTTCTTTTCGCCAACGTGAGCGCCCGGCATTACGGCAACTACACGTGTCGCGCCGCCAACCGGTTGGGAGCCTCCAGCGCCTCCATGCGGCTGTTGCGTGCGTCTGGGGGCGGGGCGGGGCCGGGCAGGTGGGCGGGGCACGGGCGGGGCTAGGAAGGTGGAGACGCCGAGACCGCCCCTCAGGCTGACTCTGAGCTTAGGAGACCGACTCTGAGACTGAAAAGCACTGCCAGTAAGAAACCGATCCACGCAATCAGTATTCCTTGAGCGCCAGCTAAGGGTTGGGCGTGGGGGACACAGCTGTGCACAAAAGAAACAAAGTTTGTGCATTCGCAGAGCTTATGGTTAGTAGGAGTAGAAAAGCAATAGACAAACGAGTGGACATGTAGATAAATAAGCAAACACATATATAAACAAAAAACAGTTTTGGAGGCCAGGCGTGGTGGCTCACGCCTGTAATCCTCGCACTTTGGGAGACCAAGAAGGGAGGATCACTTGAGCCCAGGAGTTTGAAACCTGCCTTGGCAACATAGTGAGACCCCATCTCTACAAAAAAAATTAAAAATCAACCTAACTAGGTGTTGCACGCCTATAGTCCCAGCTCCTCAGGAGGCTGAGGTGGGAGGATTGCTTGAGCCTGGGAGGTCGAGGCTGCAGTGAGGTATTATGATTGCACCACTACACTCTAGCCTGGGGGACAGAGCAAGACCTTGTCTCAATAAAATAGAGGAATAGGGTGGTGGCAAGATGCAGGCAGGGAGACGAGGGAGGAGGCTGCTGTAGTCATCAGGTAAGGGATGGCAGTGAGTGGCACCAAGTCTCTGTATTGAGAGACTTTTGGAGGTGATGCTCCTAGGACCAGTCATTGGACTGGATGTGGAGGGCTGATGGAAGAGGAAAGTCGAGTCAAAGGTGGTTCTGAGGTTTTGGCTTGAGGAGCTGGGTGGATGGGGCTGTACACTGAAGTACTGATACAGAGAAGTGATTAGGAGGGAGGCTGGAAGCCAGTGTGTGGGGAGGAAAGTGTGGGAGGCAGCAGTTTGGGGCATACTGAGTATAAGATGACTGGCAGAAATACCAGATAGACAGACTCTGCAAGATAGAAAGGCAGACGCTGAGAGTCCCAGGCTAAGACAGTGAAAAAGAAGTGAAGATCTGAGAGTATCTTCTAGAAACATTCTGGGCGCAGTGGCTCACACCTGTAATCTTAGCACTTTGGGAGGCCAAGGCAGGCTGATCACTTGAGGTTGGGAGTTTGAGATCAGCCTGGCCAATATGGTGAAACCCCGTCTTTACTAAAAAAAACACAAAAATTAGTCAGGTGTGGTAGTGGGCACCTGTAGTCCTAGCTATTCAGGATGCTGAGGCAGAAGGATTGCTTGAATCCAGGAGGCAGAGGTTGCAGTGACCCGAGATTGTGCCACTGCACTCCAGCCTAGGTGACAGAGCAAGACTGTCTCAAAATAAAAAAAATAAAAAAAATAATAATAAAAGCCAGGCTCAGTGGCTCACACCTGTAATCCCAGCACTTTGGGAGGCTGAAGCAGGTGGATGACGAGGTCAGGAGATTGAGACCATCCTGGCCTACATGGTGAAACCACATCTCTACTAAAATACAAAAACGTAGCCAGGTGTGGTGGTGTGCGCCTGTAATCCCAGCTACTTAGGAGGCTGAGGCAGGGAAATTGCTTGAACCGGAGAGACGGAGCTTGCAGTGAGCCAGGACCGCACTCCACTGCACTCCAACCTGGCAACAGAGCAAGACTCCATCTCAAAAAAATAATAAAATTAAAAAATAAAGAGTCAGAAAAGCAGGCACACCTAGTGAGAGATCCAGAAAGGCCCCTAAAGAGGTGGGTTCAGAAGAGACAGGCCCCCTGGAGAAACACACAAGGGGTCCCCCACTCTCAGGCCTCCCTCCATGACCCCCTCTCTTCCCACAGGCCCAGGATCCCTGGAGAACTCAGCTCCGAGGCCCCCGGGGCCCCTGGCCCTCCTCTCCGCCCTGGGCTGGCTGTGGTGGAGAATGTAGGCGCAACCCCGTGGAGCTCGCCTCCCCCTGCAGGGGGCCTCAGGCCAAGAGTGAGAAGAGGGGGAGCAGGAGCCATGGGTCTCGTGGGGGCAGAAGAGCTCTCGGCCACCGAAGAAGAAGAGGAGAGGAGGAAGAGGAGGAGGCAGAGGAAGAAAGATCTTTAGAGAACCCATCACTGTGAGGGATAACGAAAAATTATGCATCTTTCTACAGCCATTCTCGCCACCCGTTCACGTTTCCGATTGTGACCCACTCCCGCCACCCCATACCCCTCTCTCTTAGCTCAGGCTGTCAACTGGCTCGTGTGGGTGTGATTGTGTGAGTGTGAGCCTGCATGCGTGTGTAGGTGTCTGTGTCTCTGTGTGTGTGGGTGGGTGGGCTGGGGGAGGGGACTCAGCCATCCTCCCACCCCCGACACCCCCATGTCCACTGTCCCCAACCCTACTGCCTCTCACCTCTGGCTGGAGGTAGGTGTGGGGCTCTGCAGTGGAAGCTGTGAAGAGAGGCTTATCAGACTCCCTGCTTCCCCAATATATGCACGCATACTGACCCTCCCCCTGTTGAAAGGGCATCTCCTGGCAGGTTGGGAGTGGGGAGAGGTGTCGCATTCACCTGTCAAGCTGTCATTCAGCCTTTGTGAGTAAGCGGGGGACCTCCATCTGGGCTCTGGGCTTCCCTGCTGTCAACCACCAGCTTCCTGTAGCCAGAGGCCCCATTGCTGGCTCAGTAGCCTGAGACCTTCCCACTTTCCTTGTCCCTCCCCACCCTGGATTTTCTGGCCCCCTCCTGGGCCAATCGGTGCTTCCATCCAACTGTCAGACTGGTGGCAGGAGTCGCCTGTCTGTTTCAGTGCTTTGCCCTACCCCCGCCACCACTCCCCTTGGCCTTGACTTCCCCACCTGCGGCACCAGCCAGCTGCCCTTGGGGCCTTGCAGCCGGCCCACAGGTGTGGGCTTGCTGATCTATCGCTCCCTGGCCTCTCCACCAACTGTACCTCCCAAAGGCTACCTGACCACCCTCACACACACACACACACACACACACACACACACACACACACCAGCGACTGTGACCAGCAATAGCCCCCTGGCTCCAGCTGTCCTGTAGCTGGTGACTAGCTGTAGTTCCCCCTGGGTAGGCATCTGTTGTCAGGAAGCGACGCTGAGAGGCTGCAGCCTCAGCTCTGACTGTAGGAATACTCCACCCTGGTACACCACACCACACACCACACCACACCACACCAAGCGGGGGACAGAGACGCATCACACAGACATCCTGAGCCCAGACACAGATGCCATGTCAACAGCTCCGACTCCCAGGAGACCCTCTATATAAACACCCACCCCAAACCACACCACCCAGAGGCTGGTGGAGAAGAGGAGAGGGCAAGGCGCAGTGACTGTACCTCAGACGGGGGCACGGGCCCCATCCCACATTGTCTTCCATTCCCAGGGTCCAGGGGATGGGGTGGGACTGGGGAGGGATGCCAGGGAGGGGGTGGGGGGCCCTGGGGGCCGTGTGTTCCAATTCATGGGGAGTGTTAAGACCACCACACCAATAAACGCCTTTTTCCAAAGTCTGCCTGCAGGTGTCAATGTCATTAAGGATTTAAGTTAATGAAGGGCAAAGGGTAGCAGTCAACTGGTGCCTCTCCAGCATCCTTCCTATCACCTATTTTCTCATCGGTAGGCTTGGAATTGACTCATTACAGAGATGCCCTGTGATTGGCCTAAGCCACTCAGCCTATCCCATTTCCCACCGTGATTGGCTCAGAGATGGGCACATGACCCCGTAAGGCTAATGAGAAGGTGAATGCGTTCCTGAGAAGAGATGCTTTTCCGCTGGATACTGTGGCTCTGTGATGTGAGTTCTACATCTGTAGGGCTGCTTTTCTCCATCACATGGAGACATCTTGGGTCTGTGGGGATAGCAGTGGTAAAGAAGACAGCATATAGAGCCCGAGAATAATAGGAACACTAAGAAGTGCAGAGTGGAGACCTTAGAGGAACTGAGTCCATGATGGTATCATTTGAGCAGCTGGATCAAAACTTAACTGATGCCCATATCTTCATTTATCTAAGCAATAAAGTCCCCTGTATATTTAAACCAATTTGCATTGGGTTTTCTATCTCTAGTAACAAAAGGGAAAATGAAAACGAAATAGATACAGAAGAGGTGTAGGGGCCCAGAACTCCAGCCCTCGCCTTTCCAAAAGGACCCAGGGGTTCTATTTCCCAATGGCCTTTTCTACCCCAATCATTGAACAGAAGTTCTCTCACATGCTTTCCTTCCCTGAGACAGATGCTGGGTGCCCACATTTGAGTTGTTTGGTTCCTTGTTCTTTGCTGGCAGATCCACCTGTTATGATACAGGCTAGATATTTGGTTTCCCAGCCTCCTTTGCAGCTATCAATATGGGTCAAAGAGACATAAAGGGAAGTTTGCTTGTAGGTTTCCAGGAACGCCCTCCTTCCACCCCATGAGAGGGAAGAAGGCAGTGATAGGGGGAGGTAGAGGGGTGGGGAAGATATATAGGAAGGAAGTTCTGCCTCCTTCAGTTTATCTTTGGATACAGTTGTATGAAGATGTGATGACTGGAGCTGCAGCAACCATCTTGCTACATGAGGCAACATGCTTGGAGACAATGTGCCAACCCACTGAGGGTGGCAGAGCAGATGGATACAAAGGGCCCATGTCTTTAAAGGCATCACGGAGTTGCTGAGCGAGCCTGAAACCACCCACCTCCATATTCCTTGCCAGCATTTGATTTTGTTCCTTGCAGTCAAAAGAATCCTCACCAATGCACTCTCTAAATTCTCAATTAGAAACTCAGCTGAAAAAGCGTAACTTATGCTGAAGACAGCAGTAGCAAGCTCAGCTCTTCACTGGCATCAAAACATTTGATCAGTCAACAAATATTTATTGATTGCCTGCTATGTGCCAGGCTCTGGGTTAAGCGCTGAGATAATGATGTGGTCTCTGCTTTCGTGAAGCCCTTAGTTTAGAGAGAGAGTCTGAGGCCACACAAGTAATTACATATTTATGTATCAGGAACGGCAAATTCAAGGATTCTGGGACTTAACCCAAGACAAAGGGAGGGGTAAGGGAATTGTCATCTGAGATGGCAATTGTTACCCTTAGACTTGAGAAATGAATAACATACGGGAAAAAGAAGTGTTCTAAGCACAGCAAATTCTAGGGGCAAAAGCAACTGCGGCTGAGAGACAGCCTGTGATACTGGAGTCAGTGCGCAGAGAACATCTTGGGAAGGGAGGTCAGGGAGGCTGACAAAAGCCAGACCACAAGGCTTTGAAGGTCACAACGAAGACTTTGGGTAGTATCTGAAGGGAAATGCACAGGCCACAGAAGCGTTTAAAGAGAAGAGGGACATGATCTGATCTGTTTTTAAGGTGAAGATGCTGGGAGCTGGATGGGGTGTGGCCTACAGGTGGCAAAGTGAATGTAGGGGGACATTTTCAGAGAACGAGGCCAAGCTCCCTCTCTAGTTCAGAGCAACACAGCAAGCCCTGCCTGTCTGCTGCAGAGCCTTGGAGGCTGTGCAAACCACACTGTTAGATCAGCAGGACTCTCCCAGCCAAGCAGTCACATCTCCTTACTTGCACAAATACAGGAAGACTCCTCTTCTGCAGCATGAGAGGGAGACAGAAAGTCCCACTTTCAGGGTCCAACCGTCAGTCATAGCAGGCCCTGCCTGCTGCTGGAGTGACATAGGAAGTTCTGGCCCAAAATGCCCTGTGCAGGGCAGGCCACTGGCTCTGATCACACCTGCGTGGCTGCCCGAACAGTCTTTGGGCCTTCACCTACAGAGACAACTGCACTGGGGTCTATGGCCTGGAAGAGAGAGGTGGGGTGGGGGGATAACTCAGTAGGTGCCCTTGATGTGACGTGATTCACCCACCTAACTTTTTCCAGCTCTTGCTTGAACTTTTTAGAAATTATCTGAGCACCCTCCATTTGCAGAAGGAAAAAAATCTTTGGCTATTTTATCTTTGGTGGAGCTAAGCCAGGCAGCAACTCAGTTGTTTTTTTTTTTTGAGACAGGGTCTCACTCTGTCATCCAGGCTGGAGTGCAGTGGTACCAATATAGCTCACTGCAGCCTTGACCTCTAAAGCCCAAGCAATCCTCCCACCTCAGTCTCCCTAGTAGCTGGGACTACAGGCAGGTGTCACCATGCCCGACTACTTTTAAAATTTTTCAAAGAGATGGGGTCTCCCTATGTTGCCCAGGCTGGTCTCAAACTCCTAGGCTCAAGCGATTCTCCCACCTCAACCTCCTGAAGCGCTGGGATTACAGGCATGAGCTACCACGCCCAGTCACAACAATCCCACTTTTTTTTTTTTTTTTTTTTTTTTGAGACGGAGTTTCACTCTTGATACCCAGGCTGGAGCGCAATGGCGCGATCTCGGCTCACCGCAATCTCCGCTTCCTGGGTTCAGGCAATTCTCCTGTCTCAGCCTCCTGAGTAGCTGGGATTACAGGCACGCGCCACTGTGCCCAGCTAATTTTTTGTATTAGTAGAGACGGGGTTTCACCATGTTGACCAGGATGGTCTCGATCTCTTGACCTCGTGATCCACCCGCCTCGGCCTCCCAAAGTGCTGGGATTACAGGCTTGAGCCACCGCGCCCGGCCAACAATCCCACTTTTATGGGGAAACAAGAAAACTCCACCCCACTTCATAGAGAAAAATCGGCCTTGCCCAACTTTTACGGAAAAGAAAAAAGGAGGGGCCAGGAATACTGGCTCAGGCCTGTAATCCCAGCACTTTGGGAGGCCGAGGTGGGCAGATCACTTGAGGTCAGGAGTTCGGGACCAGGCTACCTACCATGGTGAAACCCCATCTCTACTAAAAGTACAAAAATTAGTCGCATGTGGTGGTACATGCCTGTAATCCCAACTATTCAGGTGGCTGAGGCAGGAAAATTGCTTGAACCTGGAGGCGAGGGCTGCAGTGAGTGGAGATGGCACCACTGTACTCCAGCCTGGGCAACAGAGCCTGACTCTCTCTAAAAAAAAAAAAAAGAAAAGAAAAAAAAAGCTAGGCGAGGTGGCTCACGCCTGTAATCCCAGCACTTTTGGAGGCCAAGACGAGCAGATCACAAGGTCAGGAGATCGAGACCATCCCTGGCCAACGTGGTGAAACCCCATCTCTACTAAAAAGTACAAAAAATGAGCTGGGCATGGTGATGCGAGCCTGTAATCCCAGCTACTCGTGAGGCTGAGGCAGGAGAATCACTTGAACCCGGTAGGCAGAGGTTGCAGTGAGCCGAGATCGTGCCATTGTACTCTAGTCTGGGTGACAGAGTGAGACTCCATCTCAAAAAAAAAAAAAAGGATATCCTACCTCATCCTCCTTTGGAAGAGAAAGAAACTGGAATTTGCTTATTTTAATATACATCAAAGTTGGGCAGGAAGCTCTGTCCAACCATGATGCATTTTTAAAAAGGATGAAGTTATACAGACTGTAAGCTAACAAGTAAAACTGGAGTTAGATAATTGAGACCCTCTCATCTCCCTGATTATAATACAAGAAGTCCCGCCCTGATTCCAGAAGGAAATGGGAGCACCCACACTCACTTGATGAGCCCTAATTGGGCTGTGGTCCTCCAGTGGGACTTTGAAGTCCAGAGGCCATGAAATCTCCACTGGGGTCACACTGTGCGTCTTCTTTTCTGAGGGGGTGACCACGGGGACCAAGGTAGAGGGATGCTTCTTTTTCTCAGGAGTCTTTCCTGATTGAGAGGAGGAGGAAAAGCAGGAACACGTGATTGGCTGCCCCAACATGCCAACCCAGCCAATAGCAAGGGAAGCTGATCTGAGAAGTGGAGCCTTATGCTAGCTGGCTAATTTGGGGGTAGGAAGGCAGGATGGATGACCTATGGCGGCGCTGATTGGCTCAGCCAGGTCTTCTATGGGCCTCTTTCTAGGGTCCCTCCTGGTTGACTGTGACTGCCCTTTCCCCGGTCCCCTAGCTCACCCCGAAAGCGGCACAGGCAGCAGATGCAAAGGAGGAGGAGTATGGCCAGCAGCGCCAGGCCCAGTAGGGAGCCCAGAACAATGCCAGCGATGGCCCCGTGGCTCAACGTGGGGCCTGGAAGAGACAAAGAGAAGGGAGAGAGGGGAGCAGGAACCAAGGTTAGACCCAAGTTTCCTAAGCCCCCTAGTCCAGCCCCCCTGCCCCTCCCCTCCCAGAACCCAGGAATGTGGGACCCCAGCACTCTCATTTAACAGTTACTGAGTGACCATGGTGTGCCTGGCTCTCAGCCAGGTAATGAGGATTCATTAGTGGGCCAAAGGGGAAAGATACCTACCTTTGTGGGCTTAATTCTAGGAGAAGTCAGAAATAAATGAGTAACACATAACGTAATCACAGATTGTGCCAAGAAAGAAAAAGTGATGTGATAGAGATAATGGGGGTCGGGCGTGGTGGCTCACACCTGTGATTCCCAACACTGTGGGAGGTCAAGGCGGGCGGATCACTTGAGCCCAGGAGTTGGAGACCAGCCTGGGCAACATAGCAAGACCCTGTCTCTGCAAAAATAGAAAAATTAGTCAGGTGAGGTGGCCGGGCCTGTAGCCCTAGTTACTCAGGAGACAGAGGTAAGAGGATCACCTGAGTTTGGGGAGGTCGAGGCTGCAGTGAGCCCAGATCACGTCACTGCACTCCAGCCTGGGCCACAAAGTGAGGCCTGTCTCAAAGAAAGAAAACAAACAACGAAAAAACAAAAAAGAAATAGTGGGAAGGGATGTGACATTTAGAAAGAGGGATGAGCTAAGGTCCCTGAGACAGTAACATTTGAAAGAGACTTAAGAATAAAGACCAGAGGCAGTCATACTAAACCTGGGGAAAGGGTGTAAAATGCAAAGGCCCAGAACTAGGAAAGAGCTTTCTCTGTTCAACGAAGGCCAGTGTGGGTGGGTGATAAGGAAGGAGGGGGCTGGAGGTGGAGGGTGAAGTAGAAAAGGTTTCCAGGAACCAGATCCTGAGAGGGTCCTGCAGAAATTAATGGAAGGCTTTTATGTAGGGCAGCCGCATGATCTGATTTCCATAACTTTGGCTTCTACATGGAGAATGGATTATAGGCAAGCAAGAGGGAATATAAAGAGACCAGATAAACAGCTGTTGCAGTCCAAGCAAGAGAGGATGCTGTCTTTGACCAGAGGCTTGGAGTGAAGATGAAAAATATTTTGGAAGGAAAATGGACTGAACTTGCTGGCAATTGGGATGTTGGGGGCGATTTGGCCTGTGAGTAGTGACATTTATGAGGATGGGGAAGACCAGAGGGTTGGGAGATGCAGTTTTGAGGGAAAACATCAAAAGGTCTGTTTTGGACACATGACATTTGGGATGATAGTTGGACATCAAAGTGAAGATCTTGGCTGGGCGCGGTGGTTCACGCCTGTAATCCCAGCACTTTGGGAGGCCGAGGCAGGTGGATCACTTGAGGTCAGGAGCTCAAGACCAGTCTGGCCAACATGGCAAAACCCTGTCTCTACTAAAAATACAAAAAAATTAGCTGGGCATGGTAGCTCACACCTATAATCCCAGCTACTTGGGAGGCTAAGGCAGGAGAATTGCTTGAACCCAGGAGGCAGAGGTTGCAGTGAGCTGAGATCACGCCATTGCACTCCAGCCTGGGTGACAGTGAGACTCTGTCCCAGAAAACAAACAAACAAAAAACTGTGAAGATCTTAAGTAGGGAGCATCCTTTTCAAGAGAGAAGTCAGGGCTGAGGATAAGACATTTGCGAGTCATCTGAGTATTGAAGGCCATGAGAGTGAGCACAATCACTTCGGGGAGTGAGGACTAAATCCTGAGATACTCCAATGGAGGCGTGTTATCAACTGAATTGTGCCCACCCCAAAAGAAAAACATATGTTGAAGTCCTAACCCCTGTTCCTGTTAATGTGACTTTATTTTGGAATAAGGTCTCTGAAGATGTAACCAAGTCAATTTGAAGTCATGACGGTGGACCCTAATCCAACATAACTGGTGTCTTTAGAAGAAGAAGAGAGGACAGAGGCTGGGCTCGGTGGCTCACGCCTGTAATCCCAACACTTTGGGAGGCTGAGGTGGGTGGGTCACCTGAGGTCAGGAGTTTGAGACCAGCCTGGCCAATATGGTGAAAACCTCATCTCTACTAATAATACAAAAATTAGCTGGGTATGGTAGCACATGTCTGTAATCCCAGCTTCTAGGGAGGCTGAGGCAGGAGAATCGCTTGAACCCAGGAGGCGGAGGCTGCAGTGAGCTGAGATTGTGCCATTGCACTCCAGCCTGGGCAACAAGAGTGAAACTCCACCTCAAAAAAAAAAAAAAAAAGAGGACAGAGACACACACAGGGAAATGTAAGCCAAGGAATGTCAAGGACAAAATGGCTGCCACCAGGAGCTAAAATGAGACAAAGGAGGATTCTACACAGCATCTCAGAGGGAGCAGGGCCCTGTCAACACCTTGATTTTAGACCTCTGACCTCCAGACCTGGGAGAGAAGAAATTCCTGTCGTCTCAAGCCATGCAGTTCATGGTACTTTGTTAGGGCAGGCCCCAGGACACTACAACAGGGAGAGAGGGAGGATCTGGCACAACAGACTGAGAATGGCTAATTGGACTACCAGGAAGCCCAGGAGAAAGTGCTGACAGCCCCAACTCACTCACCGGCCCGGTAGACCCGGCTTTGCGATGGAGTCCCTGGCTGGTCCCCCAGCATGGGCAGGATCCGAAAAGTCCAGGTCCCTGGGTTCCGAGATGAAAGGGGCACCACGGCTGACCGCTCCTGAGGACCCAGGATGAGCAGGGAGACCCAGTCCTTGTAGGTGGAAGTTCTGCCCAGATCAGGCCCATCTGGCCATGCCTGGATCTCAAAACTGCTGATCAGGGCCCCTCGTTCCACATCCCAAGTCAGCACGGCTGCATCTCGGGCTCTCTGAAGCCTCCACGAGGATATGGAGGGTCCTAGAGAGATGTAGGGGAGGCTGGATTCGTGGGTCCCAGAGGGGAGAGGGTCCCAAGGGAGGTAGGGAGCTGTGGTCCTGGGTCTGAAGGAGGAGGGCTGGGGGCCTGGACTCCTGGGTGTGAGGGAGAAGAGGCTGGGGCCTAGACTCCAGGGTCTGAGGGAGGAGGGACGGCGGGCCTGGATCCCTGAGTCTGAGGGAGAAGAGGCTGGGGCCTGGATTCCAGGGTCTGAGGGAGGAGGGACTGCAGGCCTGGATCCGAGGTCTGAGGGAGGAAAGGTCTGGGGCCTGAACTTCTGGGTCTGAGGGCTAGAGGGGCCTGGACTTCTGGGTTCTTGGAAATAATGTGGCTCACCAATCAGGGTGATCTGGTCACCGCCAGCACCCAGCGCCCCACTGCACAGCACAGAGTAATTTCCCAGGTCCCAATCCAGGCTGAAGTTGCCGATAAGGAGCTTCCGCCCATCTTGACTGAGCCGCAGGCGACTCCCACCTCCTGGAGCAAGGGGCCGCCCTTCCCGGGCCCAGGATGCCCGTGAGGGTGGGGGACAACCAGAGGCCTCCAGTGCCACCTCTGCCTCCCCTGACCGTGTCTCTGCCACCAGCGGATGCAGCAGCACCTCTCGAGGGGCCTCTGCAGGTGGGAGAAGCCGAGTCAAGAAAGTCAAGACTTTACCTTGGATTCAAAGAACAGGTCCTATGCCCTATTTTAAATCAGATGGTGGTAACCCCTGGCGCTTTGGCCACCTGAGAAAGAATTGCCAATTCACTCACTCATTAGCTCATTTATTCATTATCTAATTTCCTCATTGAACACACACCATAGGGGCAGGCCCTGTACTGGGAAACTAATATTCTTCTCAGCTATTCATTCTTCTTTATTATTATTATTTTATAGTAATAATAACCACAAGACCTGGTCTTGCCGCACTGCCCAGGCTGGTCTTGAAATCCGAGGCTCAAGCGATCCCCCCGCCCCTGACTACCAAAGTGCTTCGATTATTGCCCCCGGCCTCGTTACTCTCTAAAACATCACTGCTTTGGCTGGGCCCTCATGCCTGTAATCCCAGCACTTCAGGTGGCCGAGGCGGGCGGATCACCTGCGGTCAGGAGTTTGAAACCAGCCTTGACCAACATGGTGAAACCCCGTCTCTACTAAAAATACAAAAAAAACTTAGCTGGGCGTCATGGCATGTCTGTAATCCCAGCTACCAGGGAGACTGAAGCAGGAGAATCACTTGAACCTGGGAGGTAGAGGTTGCAGTGAGCCGAGATTGAGCCACTGCACTCCAGCCTGGGCGTCAGAGCAAGACTCTCTCTCAAAACAAATCAAAACAAACAAACAAACAAAATAAAAAACAAAACCATCACTGCTTTCTCTCTCTGAACACGTGGGAAAGTGATGGCCTTCTACACCCGTCCCTGCACCCCCCCACCATGAGGTATAGAAAAAACTTTGTCCCTTTTCTAGTTTGAAGACAGTTTAGTCCTGCCTCTTTCTTGGACTAAGGAGGTACCCCATACCCCTCCAGAATTTCCAAAGGACTAAAGAAAAAGTCTCTCTCCTTCTCGAGAAACAAACAGCACAAAAGCCCCGCGCCCTCTCACCCGGGATGACTGTGCAGGTACGCGTGGCCACCAGGTGGCGAGCAAGGCAGGTGATGGGGACGCCGTTGAGCCGGGGGTGGGCGGGGACGGCCGCCAGCAGCACGGAGGACACCGGCCCGGCGCGGATGCCTTCAGGAAGACCCTGGAACTGCAAAGAGGCGGCAGGGACCCCGCCGGGCCACGAGCAGCGGAAGCGGAGGCTGCGGTCCCCGGGACCCCCTTCGACGGAGCACTGTGGGGCCCCAGGGGGCAGGTCTGCGGAGGGAAGGGAGAGAACGAAGATGGAGTCCCTCTCGCGTCTCTTCTCCAGCCCCGCCTCTCCCCGTGGTGACCCCACCCTTCTTCACTAGCCTCGCCCCATAGTTGCTAACACCTCCCACCTGCGATCCCGTTCCCTTTCCCCGTTAACTTCTCCGCTAAGTGGGTAACCCGAAGCCCCGCTGACTGCTCAACTTTCTTAAGAAAACTGCATCTTCAGAAAATGATTTTTTTCTTCCTAAACGTAACTCAGCCTTTTCCTTTCCAGCTCCACTCCTGCCAGGTTTCTTCGCCGCCTCCTGGATTGCTCTCCGAGAAGCCTCCTCTTTTCCTAGATATCTCGCCCTTCCTTGTGGACCCCGTCCCCTTTCTAAGATAATTCTGCCCGCTTTCCAAATGATCTCGCCCCTTTCCCTTGTGACTCCGCCCCTCTTCTCAGGTACCTTCTCCCTTTGCTGATCCCACTTACCGGCCCAGGCAACTTAGTTCTTTCCCTTTCTAACTCCCACTCTTTGCCATTTAACTCCGCTGTCGACTTTGTTGAGAGTGCTCCTTGCCTAGGAATGTCCGCCCCCTCAGTGCTGGGCCGGTCCCTCTGTCCTGGTCATACCTGCCACTCCATTTGGTTCCTATCCTTGTCCTCTTTCTGGCCCCGCCCCTTACACTAGGTATCTCCGCCCCTTCTCGCTGGCCCCGCCCACCGCACGTATCCTCCCTCCTTCTTGGTGACCCCGCCCCCACGCTGGCCCTGCCCCACCCACCGGTATCCTGCTCCTCGCTGGCCCCGCCTCTTTTGTTTAGCCCCGCCCCCGTTCCGGCCTCACCCCCTCCCAGGGATTTCCCCCCGCCCCTGGCTCCCACCTGCCACGGTGAGGTTAAGCAGCGAGCGGCGGCGGCGGCTGGTGCGCGGGTTTGCAGCCAGGCAGGCGTAGGTGCCTGCGTGGCCCGGTCCGACCGCGGGCAGCAGGAGGCGCGGCCCAGCGGGCACCGCGGCCTCGGCCGGGTCCGCCAGGTTCCACGCTATGTCGGCGGGCGGCCGCGAGGCGGCGGCGCAGCGCAAGGTCACGTTGCTGCCCGCAGTGACAAAGAGGGCAGGTGCGGCGTCGCGGTCCGAGGAGACCGTGATGATCGGCGGGTCCGGGCCGTCTGGAGGGAGGAGGGGTCGGGACCGCGAGGGTCGGGGTCACCTGGGACTCCGCTAGGACTCCCGGAGACTCGGCCCCCGGGACCCCCTGTCCCCGACCCCAGGCACCCCCACTTACAGAAGACGCTGACGTCGGCGGCAGCCTCCCGGTGGCCGAAGGGGCTGCGGACGCGGCAAGTGTACCGGGCGTGGTCGCTGCGCACAGGGCGCGTGATGACCAGCTGGTCTCCCTCTGAGCGGATCCGGGGCGGCTCGGCTCCCTCGGGGTCCGCCGCCTCAAGGGCTCGTCCGTCCTGGCTCCAGCTCAGCTCCCCACGACCAGGCCCCCACCCCAGGCAGCGCAGCCGGAGCTCGGCCGCCCCCTCTTCTGTTTCTGGGGCCTTGGGCTGAACCGACAGCTGGGGTAGGGGCTCTGGGAGAGGGAGAACGGGCTCAGGACCCAGTCCGGGAGCCCATCTTTGGTCCCCTCCTCTCATACACCTAAGACTTCCGGCCCCAGCAGCTGCTCCCTCTAAGCGCCTGGAGTCCCGAGCCCCATCCCTCTCTTCTCACAAACCCATGAGTGAGCCCCCAGCCCTCTCCTATCCAGGACCCAGGATTCTGCCAGAGGAGGCCCCCAGCCTCCTCCTCCTCCCTCAGACCCAGGAGTCCATGCCCACTGGAGTCTCGATCCCAGGTCCAACTTTGCACAAACACCCCTGCCTTGACCCCTAGCTCTTTTCCTCACTTCCTCAAGCCAGGAGTCCTCTTCTCCCATTCGGGGACCCCTTTCTCTAGGAAGGAAACGTCCTCAGAACAGCACTTGCCCAAGGCCTAGCAGAGCAGAGCAACCCCTGCCTCCTGCACTTTGGACCCCAGGGCCCACTTACCATACACACCCACCGTGAACTCCTGAGTCTGCCGGGAGACCCCTGCCCGGATGACCTCAGCCGTGTAGACCCCTGCATCATCCAGCTGGGCAGAGGAGAGCTCCAGAACCCCCCGGGCCTGGTCAAATCGCAGGCGGTCTCGGTGAGCAGGGTCCAGGCTGATCAGAGCTGCCCCTGGCCCCAGGCCACCAGCTGCCAGCACCTTAGAGCCCCGGCGCCAGACCACCAGAGGAGCAGGGGGCCCAGGGCTGGGGACTGGGACCAGGGGAAGCTGGATGGTGGTCCCCACCAGCACAGAGAGTGGGCTCCCCACCTGCTGGGGGACGCTTGCAGCTGAGTGGGTCTCTGCAGAAAAACTGGATTCAGGGCTCTGGGCAGAGAGTTTAAGATCCATGTCATCAGGGGAGAATTTTGAATCCGGGGCCTCAACAGACACTTTGGTACTGGGGACTTGAATAGAAATGTTTGAAGGTGGGGTCTTAACAGAGAAGGGAGGCTTGGGGTCTTTGGCAGGAACTTGAGGATCCGAAATACCAGGAAATACTTCAGAACCAGGGGTTTCAGAGAAGGGGGAATCCAGGCTCAAATCTTGGCCGTCAGCAGAAACATTTGACCAGAAGGATCCAGACATGTTGTCGGAACTCAATGCCTCAGGAAACCAGCTGGAATCAGAGATTCCAGCAGAGCCTTTTGAATCCAGGGACTGATCTGGAAATTTCCAGCTGGGAGGTTTGATGGAGGGAACTTCTGCACCCAGCACCTGAGAAGAGCTCTTTGAATCCGAAGAGAAGGAAGAGGAGAAGTTGGTTTGCTGAAGTCCAGAAGAGGATCTGAGGGTGAGGACCCCTACCAACGAGGCTGCAGAGAAGAGGGGAAGGCATTGGGGGAGGCTGCTCAGGGGGACTGGCTGGGAGGGGACTGAGCAGGAAACTTACCCAGGAGAAGGAAGAGTGGCAGAGCCTGTGGGGTGTCCATGGTGCTGGCCTTACTGAAAGGACACTGGAGCGAGACCCAGGACTGCACCTCTCCCTCCCCCCGGGTGAGACGAGTCCAACAGGACTGGTAGCTTAGCTTCCTGGGAGGGGAAGGGAGCCAGACCCAGAGGGAGGTGCCAGGATCCCCAACCCCGATTCAGTGGCTGAGCTGCCCACCCTACTCCCTCTCTTCATTAGCTGGTCCCACCTGCAGGGATGCTCAGCCTGAACACTGCACTCCCCACCCCCAGGTGGAAACTGAAGTAAAAATTCCTAGCTAAAAATGTGGTAGCGAATTTGTGGGACAAAGCCAGGAAGACTTCCTGGAGGAGGGTGAGGTGACCTTTCTCAGAGCCCCACCTCTGAGGGCCACAGCCTCAGAGCAGGCTTCCTTGTCCCCAGCCTCCTGGCCCCTTCCACTCTGTCTTGCCTGCAGCCTAAGATACCCACATCTAATCCTGCTCTTCCTCTGCTCCAAACCCTCCCATGGCTCTCTGTTGCCCTCAGAACCAAGTCGCCAGGTGTTATCTCCTGCCAGGGCCTCTATCCTGAGACCAGAGCTGCATTTCTGCATCCCCGAGGCCTTCACATGGCCTGTGTCCTGCTAAACTCAGAATCTTTCCTCTAACCCAATATTCCCCCTACCTCTAGAATGGCTTCACCATCTTCGAAAATGCTGGGAAACATTCCCATCTCCCCCCTCCCCCTCACCACTGTCGATCTGAGTCCCACCCCTCCTACCTCCTGAACCTCTGTCCTTTCTCCTCCTCTTAGTTCTCACTGCCCAGGCCGTGTCCTCTCTCCCTGCCCCGTTGCCCTCTGCCCAGTCTCTTCCATTCCCTGCCAGGGTCCATCACCCGGAGCTGAACCTGCCTTCCTCTGCTCACAGCCCTCTCCTGGCTCCTCAGCGCCCTCTGGAGACATCCAAGCTCCAAAGCAAACCCACCCACTCACCCACCCCAGCACTTAAACATCCTGACGTTCTTATCCTGCCTCCCATCTCACCTCCCAGTCCTCTACCTGGAATGCTGTCTCCCACTCTCCACCTCCCTCCAACCTGGCTAAACCACAACTTGTCCTTCAGGTCTCACTTTATTAAGAACCATGATAATTACCACTTAGTTTCAGCCAGGAACTACGCTAAATGTTTCGTATGCATCATCAGGCTCAACCCTTCTAAATACCCTATGAGCTGAGTGTCATTATCCTCACTTTACAGGCCAAGTGACTTAGGCTCAGAGAAGTTAAGGGACCTGCAGGAGGTTTCACGGCCAGAGGGAGAAGCTGGACTTGGGACAAGGACGGTCAGACCATTGACTCCCGATAGCTTTTCCTACCATCTCATGCTGAGCTTAGGGTCTCTGCTCAGCTCCCAGTCCTCTGAGCTTACCCTGGCACAGTTCTCACTATGCTGGGGTAATAATACCAGTAATAACATATATATTTCTTGAGATGGAGTCTTGCTCTGTCACCCAGGCTGGAGTGCAGTGGCACAATTTCGGCTCACTGCAGCCTTCATTGCCTGGGTTCAAGTGATTCTCCTGCCTCAATCTCTGGAACAGCTGGGATAACAGGCGTGCACCAACACACATGGCTAATCTTTGTATTTTTAGTAGAGATGGGATTTCACCATGTTGGCCAGGCTGATCTTAAATTCCTGACCTCAGGTGATCTGCTCCCCTGAGCCTCCCAAAGCGCTGGGATTACAGGTATGAGCCACCATGCCAGACCTAATACTGGTTATAATATATATTTATCATTTTTTGGATAGCAGGTGTGGTTCTGGGGGTGCTACATAAATTAACCTTTCAAAACTCCATGGAGTAGATTATGTAGCTTAAAGAGGCCGCAAATTTGAGCCTCCTCCTATTAAGATGCGGGGTCTATGTCCCCACTCCTTGGATCTGAGTAGGCTCTGTGACTGCTAGACCAAGAGTCTAGCATGGAAGGGACCCTGTGCCAGGGTCTGCATCTAGGCCGGCACATGCCACTTTCTGTATCATAGGACATTCCCTCATGGAACCCAGCGCCCACACTGTGAGGAAACTCCAGCAGCACCGTGGAGGGAATCATGGCCCCTGGTCAGCAGCCCAGCCAGCTTGCTGGCCGTGTGGGTGAGCCCTATTGAAGTCAATCCCCTGACCCCATTTGAGCCACCGGAACTGATCCTGCATGGAGGAGAGACAAGCTGTCCCTGCTGAGCCCTGCCCAGATTCCAGACTTAGAGCACAATAAATAAGTGTTATTTTAAGCCATCAAGTTTTGGGGTGGTTATGCCAGAACAGACAACCAGAATGTAGGTATCACTAATTCCATCTGATAGAGGAAGAAACTGAGGCTCAGGGAGTAGTTGCCTGCCTAAGACCCTCCTAGAGCCAGGAATGGGTCAAGTGGGATTTGATCCAGGGCCCTGGGACCCAGAACCCATGCCCTTAACCCCTACATGATGCCGTTACTATTTTGATCTGCAGATGAGGCAACGGAAGCTTGAAGACAGGAAGGAATCACCCAAGACCTAGCTGGCAAAGCTGAGAGTGAGGATATGAAATCAATATATCTGACTCTATCGAAGGCCAGAGGAATGGAACACGATTTTTAAAATAAAAAATTAGGCCAGGTGTTGTGGCTCACACCTGTAATCCCAGCACTTTGGGAGGCTGAGGTGGGCGGATCACTTGAGGTCAGGAGTTCAAGACAAGCCTGGGCAACACAGTGAAACCCCATTTCTACTAAAAATACAAAACTTAGCCAGGCATGGTGGTGTGCGTGTTGGCAACACAGCAAGACTCTGTCTCAAAAAAAATAATTAAAAAAAAATTAATCTGGTCGGGCGTGGTGGCTCACGCTTGTAATCTCAGCATTTTGGGAGGCTGAGGTGGGTGGGTCACCTGAGGTTAGGAGTTTGAGACCAGCCTGACCAATATGCTGAAACCTTATCTTGGAAAAAAAAAATTAATCTGGCTCTAGACCCAGGCTGTTCATTGCCACACTAGGTTTTGATTGTCTGTGCCTTGTCTGTGTCTCAGACTAGAACCAAAGCTTCTGGCCTCATCCTGCGTCCCTGCTGAGACTGGGGATACAAGAGAGAATGAGTGTCCTGCAAACACTGAATAAAAGCCCTTCTTCTCACTCACCTCAGATATTTGTGTTCCAACACTCAACTCGGATGTCATCTCCCTGGGAAATCTCTGCCCCCACAAGCCAAGGGCCCAGTGTGCCTCCGCGCCTAGCATACTTCACCCGAATTACAGCTGCCCTTGTCTTCATTCTCCCCCGCATCAACTCCTCATGGGCAGGGATTGGATCCACAGGGCCTGGCACACAAAAGACTCAAGTAAATGTTGAATGAACCAAATAATGTGTCTCTAGGAAATGAGTAAACAGAGACAGATGTGGACAGTCAGTTTTATTGCCATCTCTGGGAGGGGCTCAAATCCGCCCGATCTCCCTCAGCTTGGCTACCAGGTCCTCAGTGGTCTCCACTTTGACGCCGGCTGTGCGCTGCGGCGGGTCCTCCACGCTTATCACAGAGAGCTTGGAGGTCAGGTCCACGCCCAGGTCCCCAGGCTTGATCACCTCGATCTTCTTCTTCTTGGCTTTCTGCACATGGGAAGCCACTGTTCACAGGGATTCGGAAGCCCTGCCACCCTCCTGCCACCTCCTTCCCATGGGTGCCATGCCTGCAGACCAGTCCCATGGGCTGAACCCTCTGGACCCACCCATTGGCCAGGACACACGAAACTTCTCACAGGGCCACACCTGGTGTGGATAACTCATGCTGGCTGGGAGGCCCAACTACTGCGGCAGCCTTCCTTTAGGTAACCAACTCAGGAAGCCCTTCACTGGCTGCAGCAGACTGGCAAACCCATCCTTTTGGTAGTAATGACTCAGTGGACTTTTGGTTGAAATGACATGCTGAAAGCTCCCAATAGGCTCAGATGATGCACTGAACCCTCCCTATAGGCTGAGATGATGCAGTGAACCCTGCCTATAGGCTGAGATGATACAATGAACCCTTTCTATAGGCTGAGATGATGCAGTGAACCCTCCCTATAGACTGAGATGATGTAGTGAACCCTCCCTATATGCTGAGATGATGCAGTGAACACTCCCTATAGGCTGAGATGATGCAGTGAACACTCCCTACAGGCTGAGATGATGCAGTGAACACTCCCTACAGGCTGAGATGATGCAGTGAACACTCCCTATAGGCTGAGATGATGCAGTGAACACTTCCTACAGGCTGAGATGATGCAGTGAACACTCCCTACAGGCTGAGATGATGCAGTGAACAGTCGCTATATGCTGAGATGATGCAGTGAACTCTCCCTATAGACTGAGATGATGCAGTGAACCCTCCCTACAGGCTGACATGATGTAGTGAACACTTCCTATAGGCTGAGATGATGCACGGAACCCTCCCTATAGGCTGAGATGATGCAGTGAACACTCCCTATATGCTGAGATGATGCAGTGAACACTCCCTATAGGCTGACATGATGTAGTGAACACTCCCTACAAGCTGAGATGATGCACTGAACCCTCCCTATAGGCTGAGATGATGCAGTGAACTCTCCTTATAGGCTGAGATGATGCAGTGAACCCTCCCTACAGGCTGAGATGATGCAGTGAACTCTCCCTATAGGCTGAGATGATGCAGTGAACACTCCCTACAGGCTGAGATGATGCAGTGAACACTCCCTACAGGCTGAGATGATGCAGTGAACTCTCCCTATAGGCGGAGATGATGCAGTGAACTCTCCCTATAGGCTGAGATGATGCAGTGAACACTCCCTACAGGCTGAGATGATGCAGTGAACACTCCCTACATGCTGAGATGATGCAGTGAACACTCCCTACAGGCTGAGATGATGCAGTGAACACTCCCTACAGGCTGAGATGATGCAGTGAACACTCCCTACATGCTGAGATGATGCAGTGAACACTCCCTACAGGCTGAGATGATGCAGTGAACACTCCCTACAGGCTGAGATGATGCAGTAAACACTCCCTATACGCTGAGATGATGTAGTGAACACTCTGTAATGGCTGAAATGACTCATTGCACTCTCCCCATTGGCTGAGATGATCTAGGGAACCCTCCCTGTTGGCTGGGATGACCCACTGAATGCTCTCTATTGACTGAGATGACCCACTAAACTCTTAATATTGGTCAAGATGATCCAGTGAACCCAGCCTACTGGCCATGATTAGTGATCTCTCCTTGTTAGCCAAGGGATCCCATGCATCCTTCCTAATTAGCCAAGATGATAACTTCACATCAGCAAAGATTACTAAGAGGTCCCTCCCTAATGAACCAAGATGACCCAGTGAATCCTCTTTATTTGCCAAGATGACCCAATGAACTTCTTCCACTGGCGGGAATGACAAAGGGAACGCTTTCTGCCGCCCAGTGAAGCCTTTCTACTGGCCTAGATACCAGCAAGCCCTCCCTGTTAGCCAAAGCAGCACCCATGAGCTCTCAGTATTGGCAGACATGACCCAACAAACCCTCTCTATCAGCCAAATGACCAGGTGACGGCTTCCTTTGCACAAGACCTCCCGTGGATCCTTCCCTCCTCGCATCCAACCACCAGGGGGCATTGAACTTGCAACGTGCTTGCCACCCCCAGGCCCTCAGTGCCCACCAGCCAGGGGCTCACCATGATGTTGGGCAGCGTGGCATAGCGGGGCTCGTTGAGCCTCAGGTCGGCCGTCACCACAGCCGGCAGCTTCAGGCGCAGGGTCTCCAGGCCCCCGTCAATCTCTCGCTCCACTTTCAACTTGTCCCCCTCCAGTGTCACCTGGGAGGCGAACGTGCCCTGGGGAGGGACAGTGTAGGAGGAGAGTGGGTGAGGCTAATTCAGGTGTGGCCCGAGCAGTCCGCTTATGCCACTGCTGAATACATGAACGGACAAGTGAATGAATGAGGGAGCGAACAATGCAGGGTCCCACAAGGTTCAGAATTGATCTCAAACACCTGGAGGTATCTTTCCTTTCCCTGGGACCCACGATGTACGTCCTGATGTCCTATGTCCTGATGTGCCAGTCAGGCCCCCCAGCCTTCCTAACAGTGGACATGTTCTGAGTTCCAGGGCCTATGCTAAGCAACTGACCTGTCAAGTCATCAAATCCTCATAGGAACTCTATGAGGTAACTATTATCCCCACTCTACAGATGAAGAAAACTGAGGTAGCAAGATGCTGAGTTACATACCCACTGCCACCCACAGCTGATAAATCCAAAAGCTGACAATCTGGCTCCCAACAGCGCCCCGTGAGGCCCCTCCACTGGGCCGACAACACAACTGTGTGTGCCCACATTGAGCCTTAAACCACCTTCTGGGACCCCATCCTCTGGCCAGGTCCCTTTGCCTCTCAGTCCTGAATCAACATTTCCTCCCCTGGTAACTGACATCAGCTACACTCCTCTTTGTCTAACGACCTGTTCTCCCTGTCCACTTATTAACTGGACACATCTTTAAGGTCTTAGTGTGAACATCACATTTCTTCACTCAGAGCCTCCTCCTAGTGCCCTTATGAGCCTGCCCCTGGAGACGCACTATGAACATGACCAGTGAAGCATCAGCTTGGGCAGGCTCATATTCTGCCAAGGAAGACAACCAGTCACCAGGGAAATACATACACACAAATGAGATCAGTTCAGATCAGAAGGAAGGAGAAGAAAATAACACACATGAGATCAAGAAGGGGGCAACTTTGGAGACGCTGGTCCAACAGTGATAAATGCTTTGAAGATGAAACAGGATAATGGTCTGGAATGTGTTGTCCCATCCAGTAGCCACTGGCCGCGTGTGGCTGCCCAGCACTTGAAATGGGGCCAGTGCAGCTGAGGAATGGATTTTTAAATGTTATTTATATTTAAATACTGATAATTAGGCCAGGTGCAGTGGCTCATGCCTGTAATCCCAGCACTTTGAGAGGCGAGGCAGGCAGATCACTTGAGGTCAGGAGTTCGAGATCAGCCTGACCAACATGGCGAACCCTGTCTCTACTAAAAATACAAAAATTGGCTGGGCGCAGTAGCTCATGTTTGTAATCCCACCACTTTGGGAGGCCGAGGCGGGCAGATCATGAGGTCAGGAGTTCAAGACCAACCTGTCCAACACAGTGAAACCCTGTCTCTACTAAAAGTACAAAAAAATTAGCTGGGCATGGTGGTGAGCACCTGTAATCCCAGCTACTTGGGAGGCTGAGGCAGGAGAATCACTTGAACCCGGGAGGTGGAGGTTGCAGTGAGCTGAGATTGTGCCACTGCACTCCAGCCTGAGCGACAGAGCTAGACTCCATCTCAAAAAAAAAAAAAAAATTATCCAGGCATGGTGAGGCACACTTGTAATCCAAGCTACTCAGGAGGCTGAAGCAAGAGAATCACTTGAACTCAGGAGGTGGAGGCTGCAGTGAGTCAAGATCATGCCACTGTACTCCAGCCTGGGGACAGAATAAGACTCCATCTCAAAAAAATAAAAATAAATAAATAAATGAATGCATACTGATAATTCAAGATATACGATCATGACTGTGGTCATGATTTTACGGATGTAACACATATCAAAACTTATCAAATTTTGGAGGGCTGAGATGAGTAGATTGCTTGAGCCCAGAGAATCAAAACCAGCCTGGAAAACATAGTACACCCCATCTCTAAATAAACGTTTTTAAGAAAAGCAAACTTAACAAATTGTAGAACATAGATATGTGCAGTTTATTATAGGTCAATGATAACTCAATAAAGCTGTTTTAAAACATAGAACAAAAAACTGATACCCAATGCAGTTACTGGAAAATTTTAAGTTTGCTTTGAACAATTTGGGTGTATGAATCTATTTCAACTGTCATCTTTAGGAACATGTTTCTCATGGAAATTTAGCACCTGGCCAGGCATGTGGCTCATGGAATTACAGTCCCTGCACTTCGGGAGGCTGAGGCAGGCGGATCATGAGGTCAGGAGTTTGAGACTAGCCTGACCAACATGGTGAAACCCCATCTCTACTAAAAATACAAAAATTAGCTGGGCATGGTGGCACACACCTGTAATCCCAGCTACTCAGGAGGCTGAGGCAGGAGAATCGCTTGAACCTGGGAGGAAGAGGTTATGGTGAGCCAAGATCGTGCCACTACACTCCAGCCTGGGCGACAGAGCAAGACTCCGTCTCAAAAAAAAAAAAAAAAAAAAAGGAAATTTAGCACACGAATTGAGATTTGCTGTAAATATAAAATATATGCTGAATTTTGAAGACTTAATACAAAGAAAATCCAAAATACGTAAAATACAGGTGGTCCCTGACTTACGATGGTGTGAATTAAGACTTTTCAGTTTTCAAATGGCATGGCAATGGTAAACATTCAGTAGAAACCATACTTCCAGTACCCATCCAACCATTCCATTTTTTAGTTCCAGCACAGTATTTGATAAATTACATGGGATATTTAGCACTTTATTAGAAAGCAGACTTTACGTTGGATTATTTTACCCCCCTGTAGGCTAACGTTAAGTGTTGTGACATGTTTAAGGCAGACTAGGCTCAGTTATGATGTTTGGGAGATTAAGTATATTAAATGCATTCTTTGGGTTATAATACTTTCAATTTATGATGGGTTTGTCAGGACATAACCCCATTGCTGGTGGAGCATATGGATCTTGATACTTTTTATGTTGATTACCTGTTAAAATGATAATATTTTAGACATAATAGGGTGAAATAAAATATTATTAAAAGTAATTTTGTCTGTTTCTTTTTACTTTTTTATGTGGCTGTGAAAAATTTTAAATTTGCCTATATGCCTTGCATGTTTTGTTTTGTTTTTTTTGAGACAGTTTCCCTCTTTCGCCCAGGATGGAGTCCACTGGCATGATCATGACTCACTGCAGTCTCGATCTCCTGGCCTCAAGTGATCCGCCTGCCTCGGCCTCCCAAAGTGCAGTGATTACAGGCGTGAGTCACGGTGCCCGGCTCTAGCCTGCATTTCTATTGGACTGGCATAGATGGGAATTGGGGAACCCGGAGTTGAGGGGGTCGGCATGAGTATTTCATGTAGGGTGGCAAGAAAGGCCCCTTTGAAGAAGTGATACCTCAGGAGAGACCTCAAGGAGAGGAACAAGAAAGCCGCAAGGCAATCTGAGGGAAGGAAAGAACAGCAAATGCAAAGGGCCTGAGGCAGAAATGAAGTTGCAGGGATCAGGGCCTGGCCCTCGGCAAGTGCTCCCCACTCCAGCCTCACCTGTGGCCAGTCAAGAAATCCAGCTGTCATCTGCCCTGTCTGGTTACAGTCGTCATCGATGGCCTGAATGTGGAGAGACAGAAGACTGTATGACGATGGATGGAGCTCATGGACCATTCGGGTCTTTGTCTAGTTTTTCTTTCTTTTTTTTCTTTTTGAGTCTTGTTCTATTGCCCAGTCTGGAGTGCAATGGTGCAATCTCGGCTTACTTCAACCTCTGCCTCCAGATTCAAGCAATTTTCCTGCCTCAGCTACCTGAATAGTTGGGATTACAGGCATTCACCACCATGCCCAGCTAATGTTTGTATTTTCAATAGAGACTGCGTTTTACCATGTTGGCCAGGCTAGTCGCAAACTCCTGACCTCGGATGATCCGCACCCCCTTGGCATCCCAAAGTGCTGGGATTACAGGCATGAGCCACCACACCCAGCGGGTTGGTAAACATTTTCTATGGTGGAACAGATGTAGTATACATTTTAGGCTTTGCAGGTCATACAGTCTCTGTCACAATGACTCAGCTCTGCTGCTGTGGCACACAGGCAGCCATAAATAATATGTAAATGAACGTATGTGGTGATGTTCCAATAAAGCTTTATTTACAAATCAGTGATAGCTATGGGCCATAGTTCACTGACTTATGTCTAGAACAATCCCCTCACTTGGGCCCAGAGATAAGCAGCCACTTGTCCAGGGGCATGTGGGACCACCTGGCATCCCTGTCATCAAATCTCTGCCCTCTGTATAAAGCCTCTCAGGAGTCCTGCCCTATGTGGCCCCTGGACAGCTGGATGAACAGGATCTGGGCCGGCGAGGACATCCCAGTCCTAATCCTAGTGATTGATTCAGGGAGGGGCACATTACTCAAGCTGCACCAAAGAAGAGTCAACCCTGGGAGCTTTGCTGGAGCCCTTGGCAAAGAGGCTCCTTTCTTTCTGCTGGGGTCACTAGGCTGGTGGGATCTGAGCCTAGAGATGCAGACATTGAAGCCAAGGTAGAGCGGAGCCTAGAGCTCATGTGGGACTCTGGATCAAGCTGTGCCTGAAGCACCTGATGAGATAATAAATTCGTTTTCTGGCTTAAGCCAGTTTGAGCTTTGAATCTGCTTCCTAGAACAAATAGCATCCTGACCAGTTCATCTGGCATTTCCCCAACTGGAGGCCCTGGACCCAGGAACTGTCCCTGGCCCAGGACGGGTAGGACAAAGTGGGACAGGAGACCCACAGGAAATGCAGGGGGCTGCAAAGGTCATGTTGCCAACACCTGGGCCCCTGCAGCCCCACCCAGGCCCTGCCTTTTTGGCCCGTTCTCTGGGTAGGCCCTTCTGCCACAGTTGACTGATCTGTACTCTGATGCCCCTGCTGTTGGTAATCTCTGTTTTCTTCTGACTTTTTCAGGGCTGGGCAGGATACCCAATGACCTACCTGGACCCACCAGCCTCCTCTTTGTCCCAGACTGACCTGGCCCTGGGATCCCCACCTCTCCCCGGGAACCCAGCTCTACCTGAGCCTGCTGTGCCCTGCTGTCTCCGTGCTCTGCTTGACATACCTTCCTTCTCAGCCGCCATCCCTAATCCCCTGCCTCTTCTCACTCCCCTGCCTGGGGCTCTTCCGACGTCCCTCTCCTGCCCCTCCCCTGGTCGAGGCCATAAGGTTTGTCCTCAAGATGAGCTACCCCTGAGGAGGGATGGTGTCCCAGGGTCTCCTGGGGGAACAGATGAGTCCCATGTACCTCTGCCCCAGTGGAGAGCACAGTGTGGCAGAGGAGGTTCTGGTCGGGTCTTCATCCAGCCCTAACCTTCTTCCCTAACTCCTGGCCTCCAATCTCTGCTTCCAGTCCATTCTCGAAGCCCAAGGTGGCTCTTTCTGCATCTAGTGCTGATCCCATCCCTTTTCTGCTCATAGACCTCCCATAGCTCCCCAGTGCCCTCCAAAATTCTCAAGTCTCTGTTTCAAGCCCAGGCCTGTCTCCTGAACCTGTATCAATGTCTCCTGGGCTCTTCACATGCCCCATGTAGGATCTGCCTGTAATGTCCTGTTCTTCCCGGGTTTCCTACCTGTGTTACTGAGGCAGACCCAGGCACTGTCCTTGCCTTCTCCCTGCCCTCCCTCCCCATGGCCAAGCCCAGTCTCTCCTGCCACGTCATGTCTCCGCTCTGTCCCTTCAGCTCTGGCCCAGGCCTCATTCTCCCCAAGTGACTATCACCTCAGTCTCCCAGTCTCTAAACTCACCCAAAGGATCTTTCTTTCTTTTTTTTTGTTTTTGAGACAGAGTCTCACTCTGCCCTCAGGTGATCTTGTATCGTTGCAACCTCTGGCTGCCAGGTTCAAGTGATTCTCACACCTCGGCTCCCAAGTACCTGGGATTATAGGCGCCTGCCACCACGCCTGGATAATTTTTCTATTTTTAGAAGAGACAAGGTTTCGCCATGTTGGCCACGCTGATTTCAAACTCCTGACCTCAAGTGATCTGCCCACCTCGGCCACCCAAAGTGCCGGGATTACAGGCATGAGCCATTGTGCCTGGCCCAGGAGGATCTAACACCTAGAGGGACTCTGTCCTCCCTGCTCAAACTCTCTATCAGGAGGGACAGCAAAGTCCCAAGCTGCTCAGCCTGGAGTGGCTGAATGCCCTGGGCCTGGCCACCTGCTGTCCCACCCCACATCCCTGCCACCCTCCTCCTGAGCAGGGATGAGCAGGGGCGCACGGAGGGGCTGACCACAGCTACCTGCTTGCCCAGCAGCACCAGGTCCACCTTCTCCTTCTCTGCCAGCTTGGCCAGGACCCGAGCCACCTGCAGGGGACCCAAGCATTCTGCTTCTGCTGGGGGCACCTCCACATGGATACCTCGGTCTGCACCCATGGCCAGGGCTGTACGAATGGTCTCCTGCCAAGGACAGAGGAGCCTTGACTTGGCTACTATCCCCAGAGGGACCCAGGAATCTGGACCCCATCCCCTCCTCCCTCAGACCCAGGAGTCCAGGCCCCCAGGCCCTCCTCCCTCAGACCCAGGAGTCTGGCCCCCATCCCCTCCTCCCTCAGACCCAGGAGTCCAGGCCCCCATCCCCTCCTCCCTCAGACCCAGGAGTCTGGCCCCCATCCCCTCCTCCCTCAGACCCAGGAGTCTGGCCCCCATCCCCTCCTCCCTCAGACCCAGGAGTCTAGCTTCCAGCCCCTCCTCCCTCAGACCCAGGAGTCCAGGCCCCCATCCCCTCCTCCCTCAGACCCAGGAGTCCAGGCCCCCAGCCCTTCCTCCCTCAGACCCAGGAGTCCAGGCCCCCAGCCCCTCCTCCCTCAGACCCAGGAGTCCAGGCCCCTAGGCCCTCCTCCCTCAGACCCAGGAGTCCAGGCCCCTAGGCCCTCCTCCCTCAGACCCAGGAGTCCAGGCCCCCATCCCCTCCTCCCTCAGACCCAGAAGTCCAGGCCCCCAGCCCCTCCTCCCTCAGACCCAGGAATGTAGCTTCCAGCCCCTCCTCCCTCAGACCCAGGAGCCCAGCACCCTCCCCGAGACTCCGAGCACCTGGCACTGTGCAGGCCCACAGCTGACGGCGATGACCTCCTTCAACAGCTTCTTCTCCTTGAGCCGCACAGCCTCCTCCACTGCGATCTCGCAGAAGGGGTTCATGGAGTGCTTCACACCATCTGTGACCACACCCGTCCTGTCAGGCTTCACTCGGATCTGCTCAGCAGGAGGGGAGAAGGCGGGGTCAGGAGGAAACAGGCCAGAAGGTGGGGGCCTCAGTGCCAATCCTCTCCCAGGCTGGAGGGGGACAACAGTCTGGAAAGGGGCAGGGCCTTGTCCAGGGTCACACAGCTTCAGGGACAAGCTGGGTTAGAGCTTGTAGGCAGGGGCAGGTCACCCTCTCTCCTTCTCTCATCCAGCCATTCCTGGGTACCAGGGATATCTGACATGATCATCCCTACTCTGTCACTGCTCCTTATCAGGCCTAAAGAGTGGTTCTCAAATTTACAGTATTTACGGTAACCCACAGTGAGAGGTGTACTTTACCATATCCCCAAGTGTATATAAAGACGTAACACCACTGATACATAAATACAAATGAGGAGAAGAAAAGGAAAAATCAGTTAGGTGGACAGTAAAGCCTGGTACTGGGAGAAGCAGCCTGCCTGAAAAATCATAGCTACAGGCAACAGTGGAGCAGCTTGGAGAAAACTCAGGCTGCAGCCGCACAGATAAGCAGGCAGGATCTGCTGTCTATACAGACAGCTTTACAGATGAGATACTCAAACAGCTGCAGAGATGAGAGGAGTTTCTTACAAAAGCTTTTGGATTCAACTGTAAAAACTGCAACCCGCTTGGGCTACCCTCCGTTCTTCTTTTGCTTATTAAACTTTCGCTCCAAACTCATGCTTTGGGTGGTTCAGGCTCTTTAATTCTCTTGGTTGTGAGATAATGAACTCAGATAACACCTTAGACAACATGACCAGTGACCTTGACCTGTTTCACAAATGCCACTGCAGTATAAGAGTAGGTTCAAGCGATTCTCCTGCCTCAGACTCCCGAGTAGCTGGGATCACAGGTACACTACCATGCCTGGCTAATTTTTTTATTTTTAGTAGAGAGAGGGTTTCACCATGTTGGCCAGGCTGGTCTTGAACTCCTGACCTCTACTGATCCACTCACCTCGGCCTCCCAAAATGCAGGGATTACAGGTATAAGCCACCATGCCCAGCCGAGAATCACTAGATTTTGATATAATCCATGAGTTGGAGTTGGGCAGGACAAAGGACAGGCAGCAGAGATAGGAGGGTGGTGCTGGAATAAGGCATGGAATGGGTGAGCCACAGACTCCTCTGTCAAGACAGGAGGAGCATGTCGCAGTGGCGGAAACACAAGGGGTAAGGGAGGGTCCAAGGAGGGACATGGATGGCTGAAGCAGACTATGATTAGGAGGCCAAACCACAAAGGGTCCCAAATGCCAGGCAGAGGGGCTGGGACTCTGTCCTGAGCGTGCTGGGGGCAAGCTGGGATCAGGGGAGGGCAAGGTCAGCTCTAGGTGCAGAAAGACCCCTACGGCTGGGTAGAGGTGGGCTGAGAGGGAGAGACTGGGAGCCAGGGAGAACCAGCGAGACAATGAGACCAAGAGACTATAGGGCCGGAAGGGTCGGGGGTGGAGAACTGACAGCTTTGGGAGGAGAAGGGAAAGGGGATGGGACAATGCCCAGTTCGAATCTGGTGTTGAGGAAGCTGGCAGGGTCTGAATCATTTATTTGTTCTGAAAAGGACATCAACAGACACATCCAGCGAGTCACGGAGCCCTGGGGCACTGCGAGAGAAGAAGGCAGCACCCCACTCTGGAAAGGACAGGAGCTGATTCAACGCTGCCTTCATGCTTCCCTGAGTACACCAGAGACAGCCATGTGCCAGGCTCTGTGCTGAGTGACACTGGGACCAGAGCTGAATCAAACGTGGGCCTGCATGGTAGGGGAGACAGATCCAATCCCAGACATGCCAGGCAGGGAAGGCCAGGGCTGGGATAGAGAGAGGAGGCCCAGGGAGCTGTGGGAGTCCA
The DNA here is from genome assembly GCF_030222135.1 of Aotus nancymaae. Classification (NCBI taxonomy): domain Eukaryota; kingdom Metazoa; phylum Chordata; class Mammalia; order Primates; family Aotidae; genus Aotus; species Aotus nancymaae. Next base: position 4,175,012 of record NW_026988441.1, on the reverse strand, counting down.
AAGATGTGACAGTAATGAACAGTCAGAGCGGGGAGGAAACCAAGTGTCGGGTCCCAGGACCCCAAGAGGAATGTGTCTCAAAAGGGCTGAAGGTGACATCCCTGTCATGTGCTGCCAGAGGTGTATTAGGACAGGGGGCATTGAGTGGAGATGGGAGAGCAGTCTAGAGCCAGACTTACCCAGGTTTTGATCCTAACTGCCACTTACTGGCTGGGAGATCTGGCAAGTAACAACCTCCACAGGGCTGTTTCCTCATCTATCCAATGGGATTAATAATGCAGAGGGTGCTGAAAGGACTGAATGAGTTAATCTCTGCAAAGGACCTGGAACGATGCCTGGCACATAAGTACCCACTAAATGCTATCTGCTATGATCACTGACGCTTTCACGTCCAAGTCTGGCTCCTGTACCCTCTTCCCCAGCCCACTCCCCAGACAGGCAGAGGAAGTATCAGTGTCAACTTTGTGACCCTGGTTTCACCCACCCTGAGGCCTCCAGGGTGCCAGGCCCAGTACTAGGCAATGCTGGGAACACGGAGGTAAGTGCCCAGGATTACGGGAAGGACAGACATGGACGGATGGTCACCACCTTCAGCCCAGTTCAGGCCAAGCATTGAGAGAAACGGGACCGAGAGACCGTGTCTGATTCACCTCTGCCCACACCAGCTTCCCTCTGGGGACAAGCCAGGCGCTCAGAAGGTGCCCTTCCCCACCTCTTTCATGGAGAATGTGCGCTACTCCCTCAGCTCAGTCAGGTTGGCTCTTTGAACTTTCATCTCTAGCAAACACACTTCTCTCTCCCTAGCTAGAGCCTCCTGGCTCACGCTGTGGGTATGGAGGGTGGAAGGCAGCTTCTGGGGCCCCACCCCACAGTGCCTTCTCTGACTCCCACTATAGAACACTTCGGGTAATAGCTCAATGGTAGGCAATGCAGCCCAGTGGGTGGTGAAAGCAGTAAGAGAAACCTGGATAGAACTCTCGGCTCTGCCCTACTTTAGCTGGCTGACCGCTCTGTGCCTCAGTTTCTCCGTGCGTTAAACAGGGACCATGACTTCTTCCAGTGGGTAAGAAATGGAGAAAGCAACTCGCTCTGAACAGTTATCAAGAAAGTGAGTCCAGAACTAGGGAAAAGAGAACAGGGCCGTGACCCCGGAGGGAACTTCAGTCTTTGATCTTTGCCCCTAGGTGTGACTTTGGCGTTTGGGGGTTAGAGTGGCAGAAGTCGGAGGTTACGAGAAGACCCCCACCCAGTGTGCGCTCGTGGCCCCGGAAGCACACGGCTGCGGGACTCAGGGATGTGGGAGAGGGGGTCCCGGTCACCTTCACAGCGTAGTCGATGACCCTCTTGACAGCAACAAGCGCGCGCAGCTCCGCCATCTTCCAGCCACAGCCACCTGCAGGGTTAACCCGCACCCTCCGCCGCTCGGTCCAGACGCCCCGCCCCCTGCCCCTCTCTGCGCCTGCGCGCATCACGGTCAGCCAGTCAACCGCTGCAGAGCCCGTCCCCCGACAGAGGACCAATCGAGAGGCCGGAAGGAAGGGCGGTGTGGCAAGCAACGTAAACCAATGGGAAGCGGATCTTAGGGAGTCCACGGGACCCGGAGCGGGAGGGAAAGGCCCGGCGGAGGGGGCGGGGCAGGGAACTAGGGCAAAGGTCGTGCACTGGAGGGAAGCGCGCCCGGAGTGGGGATCCTCCTGGTCCTATAAACGTTTCCCAGTGTCCCCGGATCTACTGTCTCCCTCTAGATCCCCCACTTCTTCCCGACCTCTCCAAGTCGCGGTGCTCGTGTTCCCACTCCTCTGAATCCTCTCGTGTCGGTCTCTCCACTCTCCATCCCCGTGTTCCTTGTCCCTTCCATATCCGTATCCTTCCCTGTTCGTGTCTCCACTTCATCTTCATGTCGTCCCCACAGCCTCTCCACAACCTCTCCAAAAGCCCACGTCCCCTCCTGGCCCCTCCCCTCCCCGATGTCCCTGTTCCCATCCCAATCCACGTCACTCGTGTCAACACGTTCCCTATAGGTTCATGTCCTTGAGTCCTCCCTGAGCCTCTACGCAACTCCGTGCCTGCGTCCCCACGACTCCCAGAAAAGCAGGCGGAACCGCGGCACTAAAACACAAAAAAAGCCGTTCCTTTATTCTGCCCCAGGCAGGCTGCGGTCACAGACACACGGGGAATCCACTGACGGTGTCGGTGCTCTGCATGATCATGTCTGCCAGTAGAAAGCAGACGCCTGGGAGGACGGGAGCGCGGGGCGGGGAGAGGAAGGTGGGCCCTGGGGCGGATGGCCAGGCGGGCCCCGGGAACTGGGGTTTTGGGGCTCCAAGGGGGTCTCTGCCGGGTCTGTGGGAGTCGGGAGTGTGTTGGGGAGTCCCTGAGAGGTCCCCGGGGTTTCCTGGAAGGGCAGCTGGGGAGCCTTCTAGGTAGTCTCCTCCACCCTCTTCCCGCTGTCCAGGTTACCCGCGAGAATTGAGAAGGGTAAGGCCAGCCACCCAGAAAAATAGGACCAGAAGAAGAAGACGTTGTTCTTCCACGCGTTCTTCACAGTGTAGCCTATCAAGGCTGTCAGCAGTAGCAGACCTGGGCCCCGCCCAGCCGCCGTGTGAGCTGGGCCAAGTGGGGCTGCACCCAAGCCATTCCCATTCAGACCCACCCCCTTCTGTCAGGCCACGCCTATTCCCTGTCAGCCCCGCCTCTGGCCCCGGCCCCTTCCGGCGCCTCCCGCTTCTGAACTCCATCTCCCGCCCCGCCCCCATCGCCCGGCTTCTTCCAGCCCCGCCCCTTGAATCCCGGCCGCATTCCTCAAGCCCCGCCCCTGGTACCCAGGCCCCTCCATCACCCCGGGCCCACCCCTGCCTGCAGGCCTGGGGCGGGCTGCCCCCTCACCGCCGAGGAAGAGGAAGGCGCTCGTGGTCTGGCCCCGCCGCGACTCGCCCTCGTGGCACCGAATCCACAGTCCCAACACCATGCCCACGACGCCGAAGCCCGCCGCCAGCACCATGCACGCCGCTGTCATGGCTAGCGTGGCTGAGGAGAGCGGGCGCCTCAGCCCCCGCGGGCATCGCCCCCAGCCGCGACGGCTTCGGCCGCAACCGGAAGCTCTCTTGGCTCCTCCCCCAACCCGGTACTTTGCCAGGAGTATGGCTTCCCCGACCTGGAGTCAGGTGTTTGGACGGGGCGGGGTTCGGGGATAAGCCCACAAGCCTGGGGGAGGGGTTCGTGGCTGCCTCGGTCGAGGAGGGACAGCTGCATCTGAGCATGAGGTGGAAGGGGCGGGCGCCTTGCCGTGGGCCCAGCTCTGTGTCCTGAGCCCTGGGGGTCTGAAGTGCCGCCTGACATCAGGGAGGGCCGAGCCTCCTCACTCTGGGAGGGGATGTTGGAGCAAATGCCGTGGTTGCATTCCTGCCACAGGCCACTGTGGCCCTCGTGTTGGCGAGTCCAGTAGTTGGTGGCCGTGGAGAGCACCATGAGGACGTCCGCCAAGAGGCTGAGCAGAATGCCCCCGCTCTGGAGGCTCCGCTTCACCCCCATGCCACTGAGGCTGCAGCCGGGGGCCACAAGGGCAGGATGGGCCGAGGCCCTTCCCACCCCAGGCCCCCAGCTTAGGAGCCCGCCTTCTCCACGCTTCTCCTCTAGCACTCCTGCCTGAGGCCCCTGCTTCTGGGGACGTGAAGACCCCCTCCTTCAGTTCCACGGGTGCCCCAGGCCCCTCCCTCAACAACCCTGCCTGGGGACCCACAACCTCCTCCCTTGTTCTCCTTACTGGGGACCCTGAGACTTACCTTGAGAGACCTCTGAGACCTTCACCACAGGCTTTGCTGTGAGCAACCTGTCTTCCCAGAGACCCTCCCACACAGCAGAATGCCCCTTCAGCCTGTTCAGTACCCTCCCCAGACACCCCTCCACATACACCCACCTAAGTGACTCACACCGAGGGCCCCAGGGCTCCTTAGACAAACAGAGCCCCGAGAGATGGGGGGGAGGGAGGCTGGGTCTCTGTGAGGCAGGGGATTCCAAAACTCCCTCCCCCAGTGATTGTTTAAAGGGATAATCACTCCCCCCACCATCAGTACACATACACCCCAGCAACTCTCAGCTGAGTGACAGCTCAGAATCAGACAGCAGCTCTGGGGGCAGCTTGAGGGCCCTTACATGGTAGGCCAAGTCTTCCTTTATTATTTTTTTTAGAGAGAGTGTCTCTCTCTCCCAGGCTGGAGTACAGTGGCACCATTACAGCTCACTGCAGCTTTGAACTCCTGGGTTCAAGGAATCCTCCTGCCTCAGCCTCATGAGTAGCTGGGACTTCAGACATGTGCCACCACACCTGGCTAATTTTCTTAAGATTTTTTGTTGAGATAGATAGGGTCTTGCTATGTTGACCAAGCTGGTCTCAAAGTCCTGGGCTCAAGCAATCCTCCTACCTCAGCCTCCCAAAATGCTGACATTATGGGTTTGAGCCACCACTCCCAGCCCTTTCTTAGAAACTTCTCTTCCCTTGGTCAGGCACACTGTGGCTCACGCCTGTAATCCCAGCACTTTGGGAGGACAAGGCGGGCAGATCACCTGAGGTTGGGAATTCAAGACCAGCCTGACCAACATGGTAAAACCCTGTCTCTACTAAAATTACAAAATTAGCCAGGCGTGGTGGTATATGCCTACAATCCCAGCTACTTGGGAGGCTGAGGCAGGAGAATTGCTTGAACCTGGGAGGCAGAGGTTGCGGCGAGCCAAGATCATGCCATTGCACTCCAGCCTGGGCAACAAGAGTGAGACTCTGTTTCAAAAAAAAGAAAAAATATACAAAAATTAGTCAGGCTAGCCAGGCATGATGGCGGGTGCCTGTAATCCCAGCTACTTGGGAAGCCGAGGCAGGAGAATCACTTGAACCCAGGAGGTGGAGGTTGCAGTTAGCCGAGATTGCGCCATTGCATTCCAGCCTGGGTGACAGAGCAAGACTCCATCTCAAAAATACTAAAACAAAATAAAATTAGCCAGCATGGTGGCACATGTCTGTAATCTCAGCTACTCAGCAGGCTGAGGCAGGAGATTTGCTTGAACCCAGGAGACGGAGGTTGCAGTGAGCTGAGATCACACCACTGAACTCCAACAACAACAACAAAAAAAAGAAACTTCTCTTCCCTTGGCATACCAGGCACCCCAGAAGCTCTCCAGGTCCCCAGCTGTCTCACTGCAGACTTCTGTTCCTCTGCCTTCTCCCCTTCACTTGTAAATCTGGGTATGCCTTGAAGCTCCACCCTGCACTCCCTTGCCAGGGAAGCCTCCTCACCGCCAAAGCTTCAGTGCTGCTTGATGCTCTCACAGCCTCCCAAACTCCATCTCCAACCCAAGGTCTCTCCCCTGAGCCCCAGACTCAAGTTCTGCTCCTGGCTGCCCCTCAGGGCCTTAACAGTCAACCATATCCCAACTGAGCTTGGTGTCTTCCACCATACGACGGCCTGGCCGTCCCATCCAGTTCATCGAGCCAGACCCTTGGGCACTGTCCTTGCCCTCTTCTTGCCTCTCACCCTGAAAAGACTTGGGTCCCCAAGTCCTGCTCCTCCTGCCCTTGAATCTCTCTGGCTCATTCCCTCCTTTCCTGGTCCCAGGTCAGGCCTTGTCCGGTCTCACCTACTACATTGCCAGGTTCCTCCCTGGCCTTCTGGCCTCCCCTCCATGTCTACAGGGGGGTCTTTCTGGCACCCAGAGCTGACACTGTCTCTCCCCTGCCCAGTTTTCTCCGAACTCCCCATCACGCTCAGGAGACAGTCCAGTGTGACATTAGAGGACACAGCCCCCACCTGCCTCTCCCTCTTCCTTTTCCATCCCGTGCCCCCTACATTCTATATCCTGGCCATAAATTACCATTCTTCATCCCCACAAGATTCTTGATCTTTCTGTGCATCCATCTTTGGGTCCCTCTGCCTGGATATTTCCTTTTCCTGGCCCTTAAGAAGCCCCTAAACATTCTCTCTCCAGAAAAGTCATCTCCATCCCTCCACAATATGGTCAGTCTTGTTCCAGCGTCCTGCCTGCACTGGGCCTGCTGTCTGGCCTGTATCAGCTGCTTCTGGTCTGTAAGTGCCTCCTCCCCACCGCCTCACAGACTGAGCCCGTGGTGGGCAGGGTCTGGGTCTGGCCCGTGCCAGTGTCCCCAGCGTGGGGAAATGCACAGAGAACTGAGTGCAAGGAAGGACCAAGTTCTGGCAAGGGGGATGAAATCAGAGAGGGAGAGAGAAGGAAAGAGAGCCGGCTAAAGGGAGAAAGAAAAGCGCTGGAGAAGGGGAGACAGACACGGGTCAGAGCCTGTGTCCACACAGGCCCGGCCCTCTTGCTGGGCAGGAGCACCCTGGCAGGTGGTCAGCCTGGTGGGCCCTCACCTTCCCTGGGTGCCTGGCATCACCCACCATGGACTGGCAGACGGTTGGCTTATAACTTAGCAGAATTAATCTCAGAATAACCAGATTCCAGCCAAATTTTGTCCAGCCAAATTTTGTTGAATGAATGAAGAAACAGGAGGAGTGGCTGGGGAAGGGTGGGACGGATGTGGGACCAGACTTTGCCGAGGCTCCAGATGAGGCCTTTGGAATACAGCGCTCAAAACTCATCTTGCTGTTCTTGCCTTCCACTCACAGGGTTTCATAGCCAGGCCTGGGGCCGCCACAGTGAGCACTTAGACTCAGGGAACCTGGGTGGTCAGAAAGAGTTTAAGCACTTGCCCCCTGCCCTCCGTCCGCAGTGCCCCCAACTGGGCCCTCCCAAGCTCCCCAGGGCAGTGGGCAGGATAGTCACCTGTGCAGAGCAAAAAGATAGTTGAGACCCAGCCCAGGTAGAAGGACCAGGAGAAGAAGGTCTGGATCTGGGGGTTTGGAGGCTGACCCCACCGCTCGCTGGTATACACCGCCATGGCCACCGCCATGGAGAGGGCTGGAGACAAGGACAAGGAAGATGGCTCAGTCCCTCAGCAGGAATTCGCTGGCTCCCGATGCCCCAGTGCACTTCAGAGTCCTTACCTGCAACAAACGCTGTGATGGTTGAGATAAGGGGGCCTCGGCCGGGGGCAGACAATGAGGGGATGCAGGACAGGACCAGGAAGCTCACGGACACCAGGGCCCACAGGGCAGCCAGGATGCTGAAGCTCTGCGTCACGTGGATGTAGCCTGATCAGGAGAGACCACTGAGCACCCATCTCCTCTGGCAACCCTCCCCCACCCCAGGACACCCACTCCCCTTACCTGCTATGGGATACCCATGCTCATTTGGCCAGAGGCCCGAGTGAGCTGAGGAGGTGGGACCCTCAGCCACAAACCAGAAATCGGTGCTCAAAGCAATCAGGCAGAAAATCAGGCCCAGGGAGCCCGTAAGCAGGGCCAGGGACCGGAAGGGCTCCATGGGGGTAAGCTCGGGGCTTCTGGGTCCTGGGGGAGGAAGAGGCTGCTGATCAGACTCTTGAATCTAAGAGAGGAGAAGGCTGTGCCCCTGGAGGCTGTGCACCTGGACTCCTGGGTCCTCTGAGCTCAAGAAAGAGAGACCAGGAAGCAGTCTTGGGGCAGCGAGGGTCCTGTGCTTTGTCAAATGAGGCTGGTTTGGTTTCACACAGTTCCCGGTAGCTGACTCTTTTCACATACCCTCCCTTCCTGGATTGCACAGGCAACGTCCTCCCTCCCCTCCCCGGGGTCCGGTTCCCTCCTTCATGTGTGGTGGGGGAGGACACGGAGGGTGTCAGTGGTTTGGGTGGTGGTTTAGAACTTGCCTCTGTCACAGGTTCTATGGCTCCCACCCGCGGAGCCCTCAACACCAAGTGGGGGCTTCCAGGAAGAGGTGAGAGAGAGAGAGAGGCTTGGGGGCCCTGAGGTGGAAGGAAGCCAGCCAGGCTAGGGTGTGCATTAAGTGGGTGGGGAGATGTGGCCAGAGGGGACAGTTGGGGATGTGTCATGCTTTCCTGTGGGTTCTGCAGTCTTCCATTCTGGGAGGGGAAGGCCCCAAGTCTAGGGTCTCTGCTAAAGGAGGGGGCTTGGGGGTTAGAACTCCTGGGGCTTAAGGAGGAAGGAACTGGGGACCTGAACTCCAGGTCCTGAGAGAGGAAGGGGCGGGCAGAAGCTCAGAATCCTGGGCCCCAGTTTGGAACATATGCTAAGGGCAGGTAAACAGCAGAGAATCACAATTCTGAAAGGTTTGCAGAGATGCAGACACGCCCACATCCTCATCTGATTAATGAATTCAGTGGCATCTCTGCTTGGGTGGCGGCTCCAGCCTGGTGGCCTTTATCACCAGGACTGGGGGCTTAGGGGGTGTTGGGGGACATAAGGACTTCAGTCCAAGGATCTCCACCCCTCGAAACGCTAGCTTCTTTCATCCACACCAACATCAGGTCCTGGCAACACTTGACCTGTGAGCAGGTATAAGGTGAAGGTGCCTCAGCCCAGGAAGAAGGCCCAGGAAGACCTGACGTCTGTGAAACAGGGTGATACGGTCAGGCTTTGTGTGCATACCCAAATCTCATCTTGAATTGTATCCCCATAATTCATGTGTGTCTAGGTGGAGACCACGTGGAGGTAATTGAATCATGGGGACCACTTTCCCCATGCTGTTCTCGTGCTAGTGAGTGAGTTCTCACAGGCTATGATGGTTTTATAAGGGGCTCCTCCTGCCTTCGCTTGGCACGTCTTCCTGCCACCCTATGAAGAAGGTGCCTTGCTTCCCCTTCGCCTCCCACCATGACTGTAAGTTTCCTGAGGCCTCCCCAGCCATGTAGAACTGTGAATCAATTAAACCTCTTTCCTTTACAAATTATCCAGTCTCAGGCAGGTTTTTTTGTGTGTGCCACCATGCCCGGCTAATTTTGTATTTTTAGTAGAGACGGGGTTTCTCCATGTTGGCAGTTCTTTTTTTTTGAGGCGGGGATGGAGTCTTGCTCTGTAGCCCAGGCTAGAGTGCAGTGGCACAATCTTGGCTCACTGCAACCTCTGCCTCCTGGGTCCCGGTTCAAGCAATTCTCCTACCTCAGCCTCCCAGGTAGCTGGGATTACAGGCACAAGCCACCATGCCCAGCTAATTTTTGTATTTTTTAGTAGAGACAGGGTTTCACCATGTTGGCTAGTCTGGTCTTGAACTCCTGACCTCGTGATCTGCCCGCCTTGGCCTCCCAAAGTGCTGGGATTACAGGCGTGAGCCACCGCACCCACCCAGGCAGTTCTTGATATCAGTGTGAGAATGGACTAATACAGGGAGTAGCCTGGAGGAAGACCTCTGTGGTGAAGATGAACTGGGCCAGCAGTCCCAGGACAGCCGGCAAATGAGGAGAATGGGAAATGACCTGGGAGGCCGGGCCCTCTCCCTTATTAGAGAGACTCCAATTGGCAGCCTCCATCCCTCACTCAGATCTGCACCACTCTGAGAACATATTAATGAGCACAAACTCCCAGAGGTGGCAGAGGCCATGAGCAGGCCAGGTCTCTGGAAAGCCTTCCAGAAATCTCCCATGGTATGCAGTGAGTAGTGGGTCAGAGCACACAGCTCATCTGTGACCCTGACCCCCTCCCAAACCCAAAGCCATCCTTAACCCCAGCTTTAACCCCAAACCCAACTCCATCCCCAAACTCAGTCTCAAGCTCAGTTCCAAGCACAAATTCAAACCATCCCTATTCCCAAAGTTAACCCTATTCCCATTCCCGAACACAACTCCAAACCCAATCCCATCCCTATTTGTAATCTCCACCCCAGCTTTAACCCCTAATTTAAGCCCATCCCCATCCTCAAATAGAACTCCATTCTCAGTCCCAACTACACACTCAACCCCATCCCCCAATTTGTCCCCATTCCCAAACCTGATGCCATTCTAATTCCAAAACTCAACACCATCCTTAATCCCAGCTCCAACCCTTAAGCCCTTCCCACCCTCAAATCTAACTCCATTCTCATTCTCAAACCCCACCCCATCTCCAAACCCAACCCCTCTCCATTATTAACCCCAGCCCCTACTCCAAATTCAACACTTTGGGAGGCCTAGGCAGGTGGATCACCTGAGGTCATGAGTTCAAGACCAGCCTGGCCAACATAGTGAAAACCCCCTCTCTATTAAAAATACAAAAATTAGCTGGGCCTGGCGGCACATGCCTATAATCCCAGCTACTCAGAAGGCTGAGGCAGGAGAATCAGTTGAACCCAGGAGGTGGCAGTTGCAGTGAGCTGAGATCACACCACTGCACTCCAGCCTGGGCAACAGAGTTAGACTCCATCTAAAAAAACAAAAGAAAGAAAGAAAGAAAGAAAGAAAAACTCAAAAGAATGCAAGTATTTGTCTCTCACCTACCTGTGACCTGGAAGCCCCTCCCTGCTTGGAGTTGTCCTTGCCTTTTTGGACAAAGCAATGTACTTCTTACATATATTGATTGATGTCTCATGTCTCCCTAAAATGTATAAAACCAAGCTATGCCCCGACCACATTGGGCACATGTCATCAGGACCTCCTGAGGCTGTGTCATGGACGAAAGTCTTCAACCTTGGCAAAATAAACTTTCTTTTTTTTTTTTTTTTACAGAGTCTCACTCTGTTGCCAGGCTGGAGTGGAGTGGCTCGATCTCAGCCCACTGCAACCTCCGCCTCCTGGGTTCAAGCAATTCTCCTGCCTCAGCCTCCTGAGTAGCTGGGATTACAGGTGCATGCCGCCACGCCCGGCTAATTTTTGTATTTTTAGTAGAGACGGGGTTTCACCATCTTGGCCAGGATGGTCTTGATCTCTTGACCTCGTGATCCGCCAGCCTCACCTTCCCAAAGTATTGGGATTACAGATGTGAGCCACCCCACCCAGCCTAAGCTTTCTAATTAACTGAGACCTGCCTCAGATTTTTGGGGTTCACAGCTCATGTCACCTGCTTGGCCACACAGTTCAAAATGTTGGTTTTCTTAGGTCTCTATCAGTCTTGTCTAAGCACTGTCAGTTTTTTTGAATCACCCCAGGTCTCTTCCAACTTTCTCCAGCCCCTTCCAACCTCTCCTGGGCTTGAAAGCTCCTTAGTAGTCCCCGTCAGCCACGGAAGACCCCTGTGGGGGTCACTCCAAGGGACTCTGCCGCTTCTGAGGATCTGCCGGGCCCTGAGGCCCACCCTGAACACCCAGAGAGCAGGTCTACATTCTGTTGCTGCTGGTTCTGTCTTCAGTGTTGCTGTCTTCACCCTGCAGTCCCAGGACTCCACACCAGTCTTTGACCCTCTGTCCACACCTGTACCCCAATGATTATTTCTTAGGCCCTCCTTTTCTTGGCCTGATCCAAACTTTCTCTCCTTCTACCACTTCCCTTGTGTTCTTTCTGACCTCAAGAACTTTAAGGCAGAAACAAGATCTGATTAATTTGGGTCCCCCCAAATCTGAGTATAGAGCATTACACAAATCAGATAAGACGTTCATCCTCAGCCAGGTGTGGTGGTTCACACCTGTAATCCCACCACTTTGGGAGGTCGAGGTGGGTGGATCACTTGAGGTCAGGAGTTCGAGACCAGCCTGACCAACATGGTGAAACCCTATCTCTACCAAAAATACAAAAAAAAAAAAAAAAAATTAGCTGGGTGTGGTGGCATGCACCTGTAATCCCAGTTACTCAGGAGGCTGAGGCAGGAGAATTGCTTGAACCCAGGAGGTGGAGGTTGTAGTGAGCCGAGATTGCACCACTGTATTCAAGCCTGGGTGACAGAGCAAGACTCCAGCTCAAAAAAATAAAAGACTAATTCTCAATTAACCTACATTCTATTGAAGAAATGAATGATAATGGTAAGCAGTTATTACGGAAGGCATCATCATTTCTATTGAGGCCCACTCTAGTCATAATATTTAGTGGCTATTACTATAATGATAAAAAGATATTAAATCTCAGTATCACTAGAGTACATCCCAATGAATAATACTTTATGTAAGCCAACAAACAGCACTATCAATTGGCCTGAATAAATATTTGTTGTTCCACAAATGTCCTTTTGAGTGATTCCCCTGTGCCAGGTGCTGTCTCTGAGGATCTACAGGAAAGCAAAAGCAGACACAGTTTGGCTGGGGTGGCTCATGCCTGTGGTCCCAGCACTTTGGGAGGCTGAGGTGGGAGGATCACTTGAGACCAGAAGATCAAGACCAGTCTGGGCAACATAAGGATACTCGTCTCTACAAAAAAGTAAAAAAGTTACCCAAGCATAGTGGTGCATGCCTATAGTCCCAGCTGCTCAGGAGGCTAAGGTGGGAGGCTCCCTTGAGCCTGGGAGGTGGAGGCTGCAGTGAGCTGTGATTACACCACTGCACTGTAGCCTGGGTGAGAGTGAAAACCTGTTTCAAAAGAAAAAAAAAAAGAGCTGACATTGAATCCCAAAGTTGGTGGCTTGAGCAGCTGGATAAAAATGGGTTGTCATTTCCTAAGATGGGGAAGACCGTGGGAGGTGCACACGGGGTGTGCGTGACATCAGAACCTATTTTTGGATATGTGAGATTTGAGATGCCTCTTCTTTTCAAGTGGAAATGTTGAGTAGGTAAGTTGGAAACCTGAGTCTGGAGTTATAATTATATCATTATTGCTAGAGTAAGCCCCTATAAATATGATTACTAGAATAAGGCTCAGTAAATATTTCTATTTAAATAGGCCTCAATACCTTTATTATTAGAGAAAGCTTCTATAAATACGGTAATATTTTTATTTGAGGATGCTCCAGTAAATATTTTTAGGGAATAAGCCTCTATAAATATAACATTTATTAGCATAGCTGTAGTAAATAGTCATTATTAGAATCGGCCTTGTGAAACAGTCTTATTTTATGATAGATATCAGTAAATCTCATGGCAGTTGGCAACCATTTATTTTACTTTGCTTTTTAATTTTTTTATTTTGAGACAGTTTTACTCTCACTCAGGCTGGAGTGCAATGGCGCAATCACAGCTCACTGCAACCTCAACCTTCTCGGCTCAAGCAACCCTCCCACCTCAGCTTCCTGAGTAGCTGGGACAGGCACACACCAACATGCCCAGCTAATTTTTTTTTTCATAGAGATGGGGTTTTGTCACGTTGCCTGGGGAACTTCTCGGCTTGATTAATCCGCCTGCCATGGTTTTCCAAAGTGCTGGGATTACAGGTGTGAGACACCGAACCCAGCCAGCATCAATCAATAGAATGAACCACTAATGAGTGAATGAAGAGAAGATCACGGTAAGGAATAGTGTGTGAAGAGTAGGTGCAGGAGGCGAAGGCTCAGGGTTCTGGTGTTTCCTTTGGGGGGCCCATGCGGGGAGGAGAGAGGAGGCTGGGGAGAGCCAACTGGAGGTGGGGTAGGCAGGGAGTTTTTTTCAGAGATCTTTTCATTTGTCCAATTATCTTACACATTCATTTCCTGAAGTTGAAGTGTGGTTAGCGTCTGGGCAGGGACTGTGTGAATTCTCTCTGTTTCCCTCCCTGGAGAAACTGAGAAGGTCAGACCTCCATAATACGGCACCCCTTGGCTGGGCACGGTGGCTCACGCCTGTAAACCCAGCACTTTGGGAGGCCGAGGTGGGTGGGTCACCTGAGGTCAGGAATTCGAGACCATCCCGGCCAACATGGTTAAATCCCATCTCTACTAAAAATACAAAAATTAGCCAGGTGTAGGCGTAGGCCCCTGTAATCCCAGCTACTTGGGAGGCTGAGGCAGGAGAATCACTTGAACCCAGGAGGCGGAGGTTGCAGTGAGCTGAGATCACAGCATTGGACTCCAGCCTGGGCGACAAGAGTAAAACTCTGTCTCAAAACAATGAAGACAACAACACACAAAAAAACAGCGCCCCTGCCCACACCCACCACTCTCACAGCTGCTCCTCCCCATCCCAGCCCCTCAAGGATGAACACTTCAGTAGTTTCACATCAGTTTTATTAGACCCCAGAAAGTTGCTCTAATGGATATTCCATGTTTCTAACAACCTGCCAGGCAGGTGGGGACTTGAGTCTTCTCAGCCCCCTCCCACAGGCCCCTTTCCTCCTCCTTCTAGCTTAGGACCAGGAGTCAGCCTCCCACCCAACCCAGAGTCCAGAACTGACCCCCCTCATTCCCCTAGGAACCAGGATTTCAGGCCTCTAGACCCTCCTCCTCCTCTTCAGTGGCCTCACTTTAACTTCCAGATGAAGCTGGGGGACACATTTGGGCTTAGTGGGGTGTGGACAGGCGCCGACATTCATGCATCCGGTAGGCGCACATGTAGAAAATCCCTGCATGAGAAGAAGCTACAGTTGACCCCCAAAACTCCTCCCAGCCCCATTTCCACCCCAAGAGAGCCCAACAGTCTACTCCCTTTCTCCCTGGGTATCCACAGCCCCCAGACTCCAGAGGCCTGGAGCCTCCCTCCTGACCCAGTGCCGTGGGACCCAGGTGAGACACCCTATCATCTTGCTACTGGATCTGCTGCCCACCCTGCCCCGGACGCTGACCCTCCTGCCCCTTGTCCCCAGTACCTGCAAAGAAGGTCATGAGCACTGCCACCCAGCCCAGGATGTAGGACCAGGAAAAGCGCCAGTCCCCAAAGCGGCGGCCCAGGAAGCTGACGGTGACTCCAGTGTAGATGCCCAAGGCCAACAAGACAAAAAGGGCTGGGGAGAGAGGGCGGTAGGACGCAGGTGGGACTAAGGCTGGGTGTGGTTTTGGAGATGGGCAGGGAGCTGATGATGGCGGTGGGGAGTAAGATTGGGGAAAGGGGTCAAAGTAGGTTGTGGGTGGGGATAAGAGTGAGGATGGGGGTTGAGTTGAAAGTAGGGGTAAAGATGATTGGGGGATAGGGTTGGGATGGGGTTGGACATGGTTCTGCTTTGTATTATAACTGGCCATTGTCTCCGGTTCCTGGGAGGGAGAATCCATATTTGGAACTTCCTGAATAATAGGAGCGTCTTTGTTATTCTTGAGCCTCTTGGGCCCAACCTGAATTTATGTAATGAACAAGATGACTCAGCATTGGGTGTGGTCTTCAGAAAGACCAACCAGGCCGGGCACAGTGGCTAATACCTGTAATCCCAGCACTCTGGGAGGCTGAGTCGGGCGGATCCCAAGGTCAGGAGTTCGAGACCAGCCTGGCCAACATGGTGAAACCCCATCTCTACCAAAAATACAAAAATTGGCCTTGAGTGGTGGCAGGTGCCTGTAGTCCCAGCTATTTGGGAGACCGAGGCAGGAGAATCACTTGAACCTGGGAGGTGGATGTTTCAGTGAGCTGAGATCATGGCACTGCACTCCGGCCTGGGTGACAGATCGAGACCCCATCTCAAAAAAAGAAAAGGAAGGCAGGCAGGAAAGAAGAAAGGAGGGAAGGGGAAGGGAAGGAAGGAGGGTGGGAGGGAGTGGGGGAGGGAGGGAGGCAGGAAGGCAGGCAGGAAGGAAGAAAGGAAGGAAGGGGAAGGGAAGGAAGGAGGCAGGGAGGGAGGGAGGCCAGCCATGATATCAGAGGGTTGGGACTCTGAATCACTTGATATCGGGGAAGAAAGGAAGCTGGAAACTGCGTTCAGTCAATGGCTAATGATTCAATCAGTCATGCCTGTTTAACAAGACTCCAATAAAAGCCTCTGGATACTGAAGCTCAGTGGAGCTCCCTATTGGTGAAACCATCTGTGTGCTGGGAGGGTGACCCCTGGTTCCACAGGAAGAGGACTTGGAAGTTCTGCATTTTGGGCTTTCCTGGACTCTGCCCTCTGTGTCTCTTCATCTGCCTGGGCCTGAGTTGTGTCCTCTATAATGAAACTATCATTGTAAGTATAGCACTTGACTGCATTCTATGAGTTATTCCAGCAAATTTTCGAATCTGAGTGAGTCTTGGGAGCCTCCTAGTTTGTAGCCAATGGATCAAAAACATAGGCGGCCCAGGGACCCCACTGGCAGCTTGTATCTGAGGTGGGGGAGTCTGGCTAGGGACTGTGCTCTTAACTTGTGGAGTCTGACACTAATTTTAGGTGAATAGTGCCAGAACTGAACTGTAGTACACCAGCTGGTGTCGGAATAGACTGGAACTAGGAATAGTCATGAAGTTGGTTTTGGGTGTGGGGTTGGGATTAGGGTGGGGTGGGACTGAGTGTGAGGAGGAGTCAGGGGTGAGAATGGTGTTGGAGGTGGGGACAGATTGGGGTTTGAGATGAGAGTGAGGAGAGGGGTAGGGAGAGGGCGGGCTTACTTACTTGAGGCAAAAAACACGATGCCAGCAGAGAAGGGCCGGGAGATTCGGGAGAAGGTGGGCTGCTGAGCGAAGGCCATGATGCCTATGATGATGCCAGAGGTGGCGCATAGGGCGGACAGGATCATGAAGGCCCGGGTGGCATTCCAGTATGCTGTGAGGGCACCCCATGGTCACTCCCATGCCTCCCCTGCTCTAAGTGAGATCTGCTGCTACCTCTAAGATGAAAATGCCTTGCCCCTTTTTATATTCCTTCTTTGCAAATGCCCTCTTCTTCACCTGGCAAACTCCTACTCATACTCCAAAGCCCAGCTGCCAAGACCCCTCCTCTAGGAAGGATCTGCCCACCCATCAGTCATTATCTTCACCCACGGCTAAGGGTTGTGACTCTGTCTGTCTGTCTCTCCCTCCAGCCTGATTGTTCCTTGAGGACAGGTACTGGGTTGGTTCTGTGTCACAAACAACCCACCACACATTTGGTTTGCATTCTGGCCTCAGGAAATGTTTGTTGAATGAATGCATGAATGCTGATTCCCTATGTTTTCCTGCTAATTACTATTCTCTCTCACATTTCTCTCTTTTTTTTGTTTTTTGTTTTTTGTTTTTTAGAGACTGAGTCTTGTGCTCGCTTGGGTAGCACATATACTAAAATTGGAATGATACAGACAAGATTAGCATGGCCCCTGCGCAAGGATGACATGCAAATTCGTGAAGTGTTCCATATTTTTAAAAAAAATTTTTTAAATTAAAAAAATAAAATAAACAAATAAATAAAAATAAAAGAGAGACTGAGTCTCCCTCTGTCACCCAAGCTGAAATGCAGCGGCACAATCTCTGCTCACTGCAGCCTCCGCCTCTGGAGTTCAAGCGATTCTCCTGCCTCAGGTCCCAAGTAGCTGGGAGTACAGGTGTGTGCCACCATGCCCGGATATTTTTTGTGTTTTTAGTAGAGACAGGGTTTCACCTCTGGTCAGGCGGATCACCTGAGGTCAGGAGTTCAAGACCAGCCTGGCCAACATGGTGAAACCTTGTCTCTACTAAAAATACAAAATTAGCCAGGTGTGATGGCAGGCACCTGTAATCCCAGCTACTAGGGAAGCTGAGGCAGGAGAATCACTTGAACCCATGAGGTGGAGGTTGCAGTGAGTCAAGATTGTGCCACTACACTCCAGCCTGGGCAACAGAGAAAGACTCCGTCTCAAAAAAAAAAAAAAAACAAAACATAAAACAAAGACTGATGTCCTTATAAAAAGGGGAATTTGGACACAGACGTGCTCTCAGGAAAAATGCCATGTGTGAGGAAGGTTGGAATCGGGATGGTGCATTCCAAACCAAGGAACACCAAAGATTCCCAGAAAACCACCAGTAGCCAGGGAGGGAGGGACATGGAACAGATGGTCCCTCGCAACCCTCAGAAGGAACTGATTCTGCCCACATCTTCATCTTGGACTTTTGGCCTCCAGAACTGTGGGACAACACATTTCTGTTTTCAAGCCACCCAGTCTGTGGGGCTTTGTAATGGCAGCCCTAGCACACTAATTCAGGCTGGTCATGGTGGTTGAGGCCTGGAATCCCAGCACTGTGGGAGGCCGAGGCAGGAGGATTGCTTGAGGCCAGGATGAGGTTTCACCATGTTGGCCACGATGGTCTCGATCTCAAACTCCCGGGCTCAAGTGATCCTCCTACCTCAGCCTCCCGACGTGCTGGCATTACAGGCTGAGCCACCATGTCCACCCAAAGCCAGGAGTTTGAAACAAGATTGGCAATACGGCGAGATGCTGTCCCTACAAAAATCAAATCAAATGAAATAATGAGGCCGAGTGTGGTGGCCCACGCCTGAAATCCCAGCACTTTGGAAGGCTGAGGCAGGCAGATCACCTGAGGTCAGCAGTTCAAGACCAGCCTGGCTAACATGATGAAACCCTGTCTTTACTAAAAATACAAAAATTAGCTGGGTGAGGTGGCACATGTCTGTAGTCCCAGCTACTCAAGATGCTGAGGCAGGAGAATCACTTAAACCCAGAAGGAGGAGGTTGCAGTGAGCCAGAATTGCACCATTGCACTCCAGCCTGGATGACAATAGCGAAATTCCATCTAAATTAACAAAAAAAAAGAGGCTGGGCACAGTGGCTCATGCCTGTAATCCCAGCACTTTGGGAGGCCAAGGCGGGGCGATCACGAGGTAAAGAGATCGAGACCATCGTGGACAACATGGTGAAACCTCATCTCTACTAAAAATATAAAAATTAGCTGGGCACGGTGGCACGTGCCTATAGTCCCAGCTACTCAGGAGGCGGAGGCAGGAAAATCGCTTGAACCCAGGAGGCAGAGGTTGCGGTGAGCCAAAATCACACCATTGCACTCCAGCCAGGGTGACAATAGTGAAACTCCATCTCAAAACAAACAGAAAAAGAAATACTGAATACAGATATCTCTGGGTATTGAAGAGTCTGGGGACGTATGGGGCACATCACACATTATTTGTTTCCCATAGTTATGCTAAGAGTGGAAAATGCAAACGGCTTTGAGGCCGGGCTTCAGTTGCCATCAGGGCAGGGGATCTTGGGGGTCACAACCAGCTGGGGTGGAGGGTGGGATGAACTGGCCATGTGTGCCTCATATATTGATTTCCAGTGTATTGCCTGTCAGTCAATCATCACAGAAAACCTTTCCTGTTCACATTGTCATGTGGTTTCTGTTTCTTTTTTCTTTTTTTTTTTTTGAGGCAGAGTTTCACTCTTGTTACCCAGGCTGGAGTGCAATGGCGTGATCTTGGCTCACCGCAACCTCTGCCTCCTGGGTTCAGGCAATCCTCCTGCCTCAGCCTCCTGAGTAGCTGGGATTACAGGCACGCGCCACCGTGCCCAGCTAATTTTTTGTATTAGTAGAGACGGGGTTTCACCATGTTGACCAGGATGGTCTCGATCTCTTGACCTTGTGATCCACCCGCCTCGGCCTCCCAAAGTGCTGGGATTACAGGCTTGAGCCACCACGCCCGGCCCGGTTTCTGTTTCTTGAAGGAACTATGACTGGTCATTTAAAGGCGTAGCTGCTGCTCATACCCAGTTGACTTGTGGTCCTGGTGGCATGAAAGTTTGGATTTTTTCTTTCCGAAAAGAGCTGCAAATCCAGATTTTTAGGTTAAAAACTCCAGATTTTTAAATACCAGCAACTGGCCAGGCATGGTGGCTCACTCCTAAAATCAATCCAAGCACTTTGGGAGGCTGAGGTGGGTGGATCACTTGAGGTCAGGAGTTCAAGATCATCTTGGCCAACATGGTGAAACCCTGTCTCTGCTAAAAATACAGAAATTAGCTGGGAGTGGTGGGAAGCGCCTGTAATTCCAGCTACTTGGGAGGCCGAGGCAGGAGAGAATTGCTTGAACCTGGGAGGCAGAGGTTGCAGTGAGCCGAGATCGTGCCACTGCACTCCAGCCTGGACGACAGAGAAAGACTCTGTCTCAAAAATAAATAAATAAAAAATATTAATTCATTCATTAATTAATAATATATAATACATTGAGTATTACCACTAGTACTAGTAATAATAATAACTGGCATTTACATTTACTGAGTGCTTACTATGCCCTATGTGCTATTCTAAGCACTTTACATGGATAATCTCCCTCCCATCTCCTTTTTTTTTTTTTTTGAGACCGAGCTTTGCTCTTGTTACCCAGGCTGGAGTGCAATGGCGCGATCTCGGCTCACTGCAACCTCCAACTCCTGGGTTCAGGCAATTCTCCTGCCTCAGCCTCCTGAGTAGCTGGGATTACAGGCACGCGCCACCATGCCCAGCTAATTTTTTGTATTTTTAGTAGAGACGGGGTTTCACCATGTTGACCAGTATGGTCTCGATCTCTTGACCTCGTGATCCACCCGCCTCAGCCTCCCAAAGTGCTGGGATTACAGGCATGAGCCACCGTGCCTGGCCCCCCATCTCCTAACAATACTAAGGGCAGTTCAATTGTATGTAAGAATGAGACACGAGGCCAGGCACCGTGGCTCATGCCTGTAATTCCAGTACTTTGGGAGGCCGAGGCAGGTGGATCACGAGGTCGGGAGTTTAAGACCAGCCTGACCAAGATGGTGAAACCCCATCTCTACTAAAAATACAAAAATTAGCCAGGCGCAGTGACACGCACATGTAATCCCAATTACTCAGGAGGCTGAGGCAGGAGAATCGCTTGAACCCAGGAGGTGGAGGTTGCAATGAGCCGAGATTGTGCCATTGCACCCCAGCCTGGGTGACAGAGTGAGACTTTGTCTCAAAAAAAAAAAGAAAAAAGAATGAGACATGAGATTTGACCTCAAAACTCACACATCCTCTTGAGTAGTTGAGGGGAAGAGCTGAGTCCCACTGTGCTGGATGTGACAGGCACGGGAGACTTCACCCACACATCTCACCAAGCAAGCCCTGAGAGAGAGGCAGTATGATGCCTGTTTCCTGGAGGGGTAGACTGAGGCAGGGAGAAGTGGAAAGGCTTGCCTGGGGCCACAAGCTTCAGAGTCCGGTCTGACTGCACACTTCCTTTTCATTTCTGGCTGTCTCACTCGTGACACTTCTGCATTTCTCCTGCCTCACACTGGGAATTCCCTGAGGGACAGCCCTGAGTCACCTGTCTTCTCTCTCCCCAGGATGCAGAGACAGGGAGCCTTGGTGAAGGTCTTCCATTTTTTGTTTTCTTTCTTTCTCTTTCTTTCTTTTGTTTGTTCGTTCTTTCTTTCCCTCCCTCCCTCCCTTCCTTCCTTTCTTCCTTCCCTCCTTCCCTCCTTTCTTTCTCTCTTTCTCTCTTTCTTTCGACAGAGTCTTGCTCTATTGTCCAGGCTAGAGTGCAATGGTGCGATCTCGGCTCACTGCAATCTCTGCCTTCTGGGTTCAAGCAATTCTCCCTGCCTCACCCTCCCGAGTAGCTGGGATAACAGGCGCCCACTACCACACCCGGCTGATTTTTGTATTTTTAATAGAGACGGGGTTTCACCACGTTGGCCAGGTTGGTCTTGAACTCCTGAACTCAGGTGATCCCCACCTTGGCCTCCCAAAGTGCTGGGATTACAGGCATGAGTCACCATGAAGGCCTTCCGTTTGACAATATCACAACCACAAAACTGAAAACTTCAGGAACATGCCTCAGTCCTATAGATTCTTGGGTATTTGTCAAAATAGCTGGCTTAATTTGCTCACCAACTGTAATTCACTCACCAAAATCAGAGCAGGAGACTTAACTTGCTTCCCAGGGACCAAACCCAAGTGCAGATGGGTTTTATTGGGTCTGCTTGGTGTTTTTAAAGTTTCTGAATTAGTTGCTGGTATGTATGTATGTATGTATGTATGTATTCTGAGTTAGAGTCTCACTCTGTGGCCCAGGTTAGAGTGCAGTGGCAAGATCTCAGCTCACACAGCCTCTGCCTCCCAGGTTGAAGCAATTCTCTCCTGCCTCGGCCAGGATCAAGCAATTCTCTTGATGCCAACTGAACCCACTGCAACCTCCGCCTCCCAGGTTCAATCAATTCTCCTGCCTCAGCCTCCTGTAATTCTCCTGGGATTACAGGTGCGCACCACCATGCCCAGCTAATTTTTGTGCTTTTAGTAGAGACAGAGTTTCACCTTTTTTGCCAGGCTGATTTCAAACTCCTGACCTCAGGTGATCTGCCTACCTTGGCCTCCCAGAGCGCTGGGATTATAGGTGTGAGCCACCACACCCGGCCAAATTTATTAACATATCATATAACAAGTGTGCAATATAATATGCTCTACATTATATATTAATTTATTATATAATATATTGTATAATATATACATATTAATTTATTATACAGGACATAGCATAATATATGCTATTTATCAGCTAATGAATGTGTAATATAATGGATTCTACATTATACATTATACCCAATATATTATATATGCATTATTATATAACATGTAGCATATTATATACAATATATTATGTATTATAATTTATTATATAATATAGGTGCATGCATAATATGCTATATTGTATATTAATTTGTTAATGTACATAATATGTAATAAGTGTGCAATATAATATGCTCTACATTATATATTAATTACATAATATATTGCATATATTATACATTGTTATATGTAATAATATAAATTGCATATATTATACATAATGTAGTATATATTCACTTATTAATATATTATAGATGCTATTTGGCATGTAATATACTATATATCTCTATGTATCTCTCTCTATGGTCTGGCGCACTGTAAGTAGGAAAAAACACTTTATGCGGTATTTAGCAAATTCGGGGCCCATATTTCTTCTGTATCCCCCAGTACCTAACATAGTTCTTGGTCCATAGTAGATACTTAGAAAATGCTGTTCCGTGACAGTAACCCCAACTGCTGTACATGACACCTTTGAGGCGTCAAAAAATTCCACCTCTCCCAACTTAACCTCTAAACCAGCACCCCTATAACAGCAGCTAGAAAGCAACCCTGAAGTCCCAGTCCTGCCCCCCTCCATGCTGAGTGACCTTGGACTGCTCCCTTTCCCTCTTTGAGCCGCAGAGTTCGCCATCTGGAATACAGGTGTCCTTGGGCCCCGAGGCTCGCCCTGCTCTTTACCCAGGCGCGGCCCGGACCCTGGCCGGGGGGCTCACCGATGCTCTCTGTCTGCGCGTAGCACTTGCTGCCCAGGCAGTAGCGCCACAGGCCCTGGTGGCCGAAGGAGCCTGACAGCCGGTACTGCATCCAGTGGTCTGTTGCCGTGGCCACCACCAGGAGGATGGTCCCCACCCAGGCACAGAACAGGCCACCACCCATGAAGCTGTACATGGTGATCTGTGGGGAAAGGGAGAGATGGGGTTGGGAGCTGGATTCCCGGGACTTGATGGAGGAAGGAACTGGGGGAAGAGAGGGCTCGGGGGTGGAATGCCGGGTGCCTGGGAGAAAGACATGGATACCTGGACGCCTGGGTCCTGGGGGAGGAGGGGACTGGGGTCCTGGACTCCTGGGTCTGAGGGAGGAGGATGGTAGGGATCCTGGAAAGACGCGAGGGAGGAGGGGCTGGATTCTTGGAGCCTTGCATCCTGGGAAGGAGAGGGCGGGGGCCTGGACTTCCAGGTTCTGAGCAAGGAATAGGCTGGAGGCCTAGATTCCTGAGTCCTAGGGGAGGAGGGGCCCAGGGGCCTGGGTTCCTGGGTGCTGGTTAAGGAAGGAGCTAGGGGATAGCGGGTGGGACATCAGGTCCTGGGAGAAAGAGCTGGGACTCCTGGGACTTGGGGAAGAGGGAGCTACAGGTCCCATGCCTGGTGCCTACCTGAGTGGCAGAGCCTGCCGAGCCCTCCTTCTGCCACAGCCCCTCTGTGCAGACTGAGCTGAGCCTGGGCACTGGCCTCTTGGCCCCCTTAGGTTCTCCAAATCCCTTAAGCCTCCCTACACAATGGTCCCACGACCCAGCAGCTTCCAGCAGGCAGAAATGCAGCGGTGGCAGAGGCCTCAAATGGAATTCGCTGAAGCAGGCATCCAGGGGGTTCCCTGCCCCCAACCACCGCTCACTGACCTCTGTGACCCTCCCCTCGACACACTACATTACCACCAGCCTTGCTCATAGCAATCCTGGCTTTGGCCGAGCTGTGTTAAGTGCGCATGCACACACAGACACAGACACACAAGATACAGGGAGAATCACGTGTTTATTGTTAAACCAGGGCTTCCCACCTGAAGAGCAGGCAGTGGGGTGCGGGGAGTCACAGGTGTCTGGATGTGTTGGACCAGTGGGCTTCTTTGTGGGGTGGCATCATGGGGCTATCACAGTTGGGGGGTGGGACAGGAAGGAAGGTGAGGATGGACACAGAGCTGTGGTTGAGATTGAGGATGGGGCTCTTTGGGGCTGTAGTTTCAGAGGACATTAAAGATGGGCTGATGAGAAAGGGGTTGGTAAAGAGGGTGGGTTAGGGTTGAGGCGCAGAAGTGGAGCTGGGATCGGGGGCAGGGATGGGAATGAATGGCCTTGGGAATAGGGCGTTGAGAGTGGGGAAGAGAGGCAGAGAGTGACTTTGGGCTTAGGAAGAGGGTAGGGGACGGGTTGGAGGAGCCCTGGGGGTCGAGAATCAGGCAAGGATTGTGATGGTGGTTGGGGATGGCGTGGGGCATGGGGTTGAGGCCATGAAGGAGACAGGCCTGGCATGGCGTTCAGGGTTTTCTTCTGGCTTGGGATTCTAAGTCAAGTGACTTAGGTCAGGTTCACCAAGTGGCTCACAGGAACTACTCCTGGGACCATGGTTTGGGGGACAGGGGAGGATGGGAACAAGATGTTTCTTGGGGTTCTTTTGACAGAGCTGAGGTCACTCCGGGCCCCAGGGAAAGCCTCCTGGGTGACTGTGATCCCAGGTGCTGGACCCTCCGGGATCCTAGTACTCTGTCTCCCAGTCCTCAGCAGCCGGTGGTGTTTCCAGGGGTGGCTCCGGACCTTTAGCTTCCTTCTTCCCATCCTGGGCAGGTAGTGTTGGTGGTGAGGGCAGCGTCATTGGTGGGGTCCTGGGGCCAGCCCCAAGGCCCCCCGCCCAGCCCCTCTCTGGCTGCTCAGCTCTCCCGGGACCCCATCGATGTGGGCCCCGGCCCCAGCCTGGCCTGTGCCTGACTTCCCAGCCCCCACGTCCCCTTGGAGGCCTCCTGACTGTGCCTGGCTGGGTGTGGCCTGGCTGGGGATAGCAGGGGCATGAGGGCAAGGACTGTTGGAGGGTGTAGACCCCAAGCAGGGCACTGTGCAGGAGGCAGGAGAGGGTGTCCAGGCGTATGGGCACGGTGACAGAGGCCACGCTCTCCGGGAGCCCCAGATGGGTGGGGTCTGTGACGCCCAGGAGCCAGGGTGGCAGGGCTGGGACAGTCGAAGGGGTCCATGGCTCAGTCCCAGATGATGGCAGGGACAGGTTGTTCCTAGAACGACAAAAAGACACGTCAGTGGGACTCAGCATCTCCTTCCTTCCTTCCTTCTTGCTGCTGGGCTGTCTCTGGACCTCTGCTGAGAGTATCCATCTCTCTCCACCCTCAGTGTCCCCCTGTGACTTCCCCACCCGCTTCTGTCTTTTCGTTTCTAATCCGTGTCTCTCTATAGAGAAACTAACAGCTCTGCCATTAACTTCAGCATCAGACAACTCAGTTCCAATTTCTGGTCACCTCGCTATGGTGGTGTATCTTTGGACAAGTCGTTTTCCTATTCCAAACCTTGTTTATCACCACAGATGGCTTTGGGTGGTATCAGAGGCGCGTATGACAGGGCTGGGTCTGGTAAGCGCTAAAACAGTGGACAGCTACGATTTCTCTAGCCCTCTGGTGATCCCTGGAGTCTTCACATTTCTTGGTTTATTCTTTAAAATGTCTGTCTGGGCCAGGTGCAGTGGCTCACGCCTGTAATCCTAGCACTTTGGGAGGCCGAAGTGGGAGGATCACCTGAAGTCAGGAGTTCGAGACCAGCCTGGCCAAGATGGTGAAACCCTGTCTCTACTCAAAATAGAAAAATCAGCCGGGCCTGGTGTCACATGCCTGTAATCCCAGCTACTCGGCAGGCTGAGGCAGAAGAATCTCTTGAACCCGGGAGGTTGCAGTGAGCCAAGATCAGGCCACTGCCCTCCAGCCTGGGTGCAAGACTCCGTCTTGCGGGGGCGTGGAACAAAATAAACAAAAATACTTTTCTGTGCGATGAGTATCCGTTTCTAGCTCTCCGCCAGTTTCTAAATATCTCGCTCAACTCTTTCACCAAGATCCTCTAAGATTCTGTTTGTACGAGACGGTACTTGGACCTTTTGTTTTTTCTGATTCTCTACGCGGGTCTGCTCAGCGCGCCATTTCTCTCGGGTTTTCCCTGTCTCCTCCTCTCTCTGGGTCTCTGTCCCCCTCTCAGGTCTTCGTTTGTCTCACCCTTCGGGCCCAGCCCCGTCCTTTGGCTGTTCCATCTCCACTGCGGTCCTCTGAAGTCTCTTCTAGCAACTTCGCCTCCGAGATCCTTCCAGGGCCCGGGAAGGTTGGGGAGGGGCCCAGGCCGAGAGAGGCGGGGCTTGGCCCGGTTCGAAATGGGGCGTGGCTCGCGGAGTGCTCCGGAACCCCGAAAGAAAGAGCGCAGGCCGGGGCCTGGATCTAGTTCCTCAGGACCGCTACATCAGGCCTGCAGGCCCTCCTCAGCCCCTCCTCCTCAGACCCCGGAGTCCAGATCCCCAGCTCCTCCTCCTCAGACCCCGGAGTCCAGATCCCCAGCTCCTCCTCTTGAGACCCGGGAGTCCAGATACCAGCTCCTCCTCTTGAGACCCGGGAGTCCAGATCCCCAGCTCCTCCTCTTGAGACCCGGGAGTCCAGATCCCAGCTCCTCCCCGCTCAGACCCGGGTGTCCAGATCCCAGCTCCTCCCCCCTCAGACCTGAGTCCAGATCCCAGCTCCTCCTCCCTCAGACCCGGGAGTCCAGATCCCCAGCTCCTCCTCCTAAGACCCGGGAGTCCTGATCCCCAGCTCCTCCTCCTAAGACCCCGGAGTCCAGATCCCCAGCTCCTCCTCCTAAGACCCGGGAGTCCAGATCCCCAGCTCCTCCTCCCTCAGACCCGGGAGTCCAGATCCCCAGCTCCTCCTCCCTCAGACCCGGGAGTCCAGATCCCCAGCTCCTCCTCCCTCAGACCCGGGAGTCCAGATCCCCAGCTCCTCCCCCCTCAGACCCTGGAGTCCAGATCCCCAGCTCCTCCCCACTCAGACCCGGAGTCCAGATCCCCAGCTCCTCCCCCCTCAGACCCCAGAGTCCAGATCCCTAGCTCCTCCTCCGTCAGACCCGGGAGCCCAGGCTCCTCCAGCACCTCTTCCCTCAGACACCGGACTCTGGGTCCTCAGCCCCCTTCCTCTCTCAGATCCAGTAGTCCTGAGACCCCTGCCGCCTCCTCTCTCTCTCTCTCTCTCTCTCTCTCTCTCTCTCTGTTTCTGTTTATTCCTGCCATATCTTCAAGACACATTCTTTAGGACTCAAGGGACATTTTAGGTAGGGAAATCTGGACATGTGGACACTCCCCAGGGCAGAGGGCATGGTAGATGGTCTGGGAGTCTTAGCCATTCGAGGTGCCATGTCACTAACTTGCTTTGTAACTCTAGGTCCTTCTAGTCACTATGCCTCAGTTTCTCCATCTGAGAAATGGGGCTAATATTACTGTCCAGGTTATTGTGATATTATGTGTCAATTAGTAAACACAGAATCTGGACAATTAGTCTGAACAAATGAGACTTAACTGTTACTGCTGGTAGTTGTGACAGTATTTTGCTGAGAAGCTATAATTCTTACATGCATTCATTTTAAGAAAGAGTTGTTCAATGCCTGCCATGCTCAGGGCTCCAAGCTGCCCACTGGGGACAGAATAGATACAGTCCCTACCCTTAGGAAACTTGCATGCTTGTAAGGGAGATATAGAAGACATCTGTAGCATATATTCTGTAAGAATAAGTACCTGGGGGCCGGGCGCGGTGGCTCACGCCTGTAATCCCAGCACTTTGGGAGGCCGAGGCGGGTGGATCACAAGGTCAAGAGATCGAGACCATTCTGGTCAACATGGTGAAACCTCGTCTCTACTAAAAATACAAAAAATTTGCTGGGCATGGTAGTGCGTGCCTGTAATCCCAGCTACTCAGGAGGCTGAGGCAGGAGAATTGCCTGAACCCAGGAGGCGGAGGTTGCGGTGAGCCGAGATTGCGCCATTGCACTCCAGCCTGGGTAACGAGCGAAACTCTGTCTCAAAAAAAAAAAAAAGAAAGAAAGACGAATAAGTACCTGAAGATGTCAAATTAGGGCAAGGGGGCATAGAGGCAGCAAGGCAGGGAGATACAGAAGATAAGGTGGTTAGGGGCGGGACCCGGTG
Organism: Aotus nancymaae; assembly: GCF_030222135.1. Taxonomy (NCBI): domain Eukaryota; kingdom Metazoa; phylum Chordata; class Mammalia; order Primates; family Aotidae; genus Aotus; species Aotus nancymaae. The sequence goes on along the minus strand of NW_026988441.1, from coordinate 4,147,011 downwards.
GCTCACACCTGTGATCCCAGCATTCTGGGAGGCCGAGGTGGGTGGATCACTTGAGGTCAGGAGTTAGAGACCAGCCTGGCCAATATGGTGAAACCCCATCTGTACTAAAAATACAAAACTTAGCTGGGTGTGGTGGTGCATGCCTGTAATCCCAGCTACTCTGGATGTTGAGGCAGAAGAATCACTTGAACCCGGGAGGCAGAGGTTGTAGTGAGCTGAGATCGCACCATTGTACTCCAGCCTGGGCAAGAGAGTGATACCCCATCTAAATAATAATAATAATAAAATAAAATAAATAAAAATACAAAAATTAGCCGGGCATGGTGGCAAGTGCCTGTAGTCCCAGCTACTTGGGAGACTGAGACAGGAGAATCACTGGAGCCTGGGAAGCAGAGGGTGTAGTGAGCTGAGATCGCACCATTGCACTACAAAGCAGCCTGGGCTACAAAGCAAGTCTTCGTGTCAAAAAAGAAAGAAAGAAAGAAAGAAAAAAGTAGATAAGGTGCTTAGGAAAGGCTGTTACAGGAAGACTGGAAGTTGAATATTCCTGGGGAGGGAACAGCTTCTGAAAGTAAAACAAGCATAGTGATTCAGTGACTGGAAAAATTCAGCTAAGTGGAGAGGGATAGGTCTTTACATTTTTAAATAAATGCTTTATTTTGTAATACTTTTGTGTTTTTTTTGTTTTTTTTTGAGACAGGGTCTTCCTCTGTCACCCAGGCAGATTGGAGTACAGTGGCGTGATCATGGTTCACTGCAGCCCCAACCTCCCAGGCCCAAACCATCCTCCTGCCTCAGCCTCCCAAGTAGCTGGGACCACAGGCACACACCACCACATGGGATGCCTTATTTAGGCTGGTCTCAAACTCCTGGGTTCAAAACATCCTCCTGCTTTGGCCTCCCAAAGTGCCAAGGGATTACAGGCATGAGCCACCATGCTTGGCCTGGAATACTTTTATATTTACAGAAAAGTTACAAAGATAATACAGAGTTCCCATTTACTCCTGACTCAGCTTCCCCTAATGTTGCCATCTTACATTGTCATGGTACATTACAACTAAGAAACTGACAGGACTATTAGGCAAACTGCAGGCTTTATTTGGATTTTACCAGTTTTTACACTAATGCCCTTTGTTTCTGGTCCTGCATCCAATCTGGACTACCACACTGGATTTAGTCATCCTCTCTCCTCAGACTCCTCCTATCTGCAGCCCTCTCTAAGTCTTTCCTTGTTTTTCACAACCTCGAGTGTTGGGGAATGTAAGTTATTTTGTAAACTGGAGGGGTTTTTATTTTTTAAGACAGGGTCTCCCTCTGTCACCTAGGCTAGAGTGCAGTGGCACTATCTCAGCTAGCTCACTGCAACCTCCACCTCCCCAGTTCAAGTGATTCTTCTGCCTCAGCTCCCTTAGTAGCTGGGATTACAGAAGCCCCCCACCACGTCCAGCTAATTTTTGTATTTTTGGTAAAGACGGGCTTTCACAATGTTGACCAGACTGGATGTCTATTTTAATGAATAATCTGAACTCATTTAACCCGCATTTAGAAGAATTATTTATTTATTTTAATAGAGGTCTGTCAGTGTTGACTAGGTTGTTCTAAAACTCCTGACCTCAAGCAATCTTCCCACCTCGGCCTTTCAAAGTGCTAGGATTACAGGCTATTTTTAAATTTTTATTTACTTATTTAGAGATAGTCTCGTTCTGTCGCCAAGGCTGGAGTGCGGTAGCACAATTTCAGTTCACTGCAACCTCCGCCTCCCTGGCTTAAGCAATTCTCCTGCCTCAGCCTCCCGGATAGCTGGGATTATAGGCACGCACCACCATGTCCAGCTAATTTTTGTATTTTTAGTACAGATGGCGTTTCCCCATGTTGGCCAGGCTGGTCTCGAACTCCTGGCCTTAAGTGATCCTGCCGCCTTGAGTGCTGGGATTACAGGGGTGGGCCACCGTGCCTGGCCCACAACATTGCATTTTGAGGAGGAGAAATCCCTAGCACCAGGACTGCCCTATGCTGGACGATGTTGCTGGCACCGACTGGTTGGAATAGAATTTTTGCCAAGAGAGCTGGCTTACTTTTCTTTCCTGGAGACGGATGAGAACCTGGATTTCCAGATTTCAAGTCTGGGTCTATCGCTCCAGTTACTTTAGATCCCAAAGAGGCAGATGGCGCTCACTGCTCAAGTCCAGCGTCATGGGATTGTTCTAGCTTGTTCTTTTATTGCGTCTCCTATTACTGAGATCAGGGTCTGACTCCACCTGGAAACCAAGGGTCTGACCTCTTTGCTCACCACGCACTTCCCCCTTTAAGGCTCTTTCTACTCAGGCCCCGGCCCCGGCCCCGATCCCATGCCCCCGCAGCGCTAAAAGAAAGGAGGCGGGACCTTATGTCGCTAAGGAAATGCCCTTTACTCAGCCTCCAAAATTGACAGGTTAGTTCTGAAAACCGACCAATCAACTTCTGCGTAAGGTGGAGGGAGCGAGACTTCCGGTTTGTAGGGAACCCGGCAGCGATTGGTTAGAGTCCTGCCCACTTCTTGTTCCGCGACGCGAGCCGCTATCCTCGGCTCTGATTGGCCAGAGAGCTCGCGTCGCTTTTGAATCCCCTCACCCCCCCCCCCCCCCGCGGACTCCGCCAGCCTCGCTCTCTCCCTCTGGCTGGCAAGCGCCTTTCTGCGCCTTCCTCAGGCGTTTTTGCTGAGGCTTTTGTCTGCACTTGTTCTGGGTGGTCACGGCAGCGTCCGGGAGTGCCGGCGCAGGCCTTATCCGCCGCTTAGAACCAGCCCTTTCTTTTCACTCCCCACCCCCCATCCCTACTGATTTTTAGACCCTCAAAGTTCCAAGATTCAACCTTATGCAGGGGCTCGCAGATTTCCTTAACTCCCCCTCCTCCCCATCCCCCGTCTTCCTTGGAGATCCTGGGGTTCCTGCTCTTTCCCATTCAATCAACCCCTTACACTTGGGGACCCTTCCAAGGGCAAGGTGGGCTCCTCCCACTGCCTCCCCTAACTCATGACCTCTCCTCTTTTAGGTCTAGGAGGTCATCTTTGCTCCCTTCCCTAAAATCTCCCCACATTTAGAGGCCCTCACCCAGCTTCTCCCCTCTCAGTCCCGTCGAGGCATCAAGGTTTGGGGGTCACCTTTGTTTGTTTGTTTTTTTGAGGAGATTGACTCTCATTCTTTCGCCCAGGCTGGAGTGCAATGGTGCAATCTCAGCTTACTGCAATCTCCACCTCTTGGGTTCAAGTGATTCTCCTGCTTCAGCCTCCCGAGTAGCTGGGATTACAGGCGCCCGCCACCAGGACTGGCTAATTTTTGTATTTTTAGTAGAGATGGGGTTTCACCATGTTGGCCAGGCTGGTCTCGAACTCCTGAACTCAAGTGATCCACCCACCTGGGCCTCCCAAAGTGCTGGGATAGCAGGCGTGAGCCACCGCGCCCAGCCTAAGCCGGCCTAAGCCTTAGTTCTTCATTGTCGTAATGAGAGGAAGTACAAGAAAGTACTGATCATGGGCGAGGAGTCCAACTGACTGCTTCAGTGATGTCACATACTGACTCTGCCCCTGAAAAGCTGAGTCACCTTGGGTAATTTGCTTAGCCTCTCTGAGCTTCAGTTTCACTCGGAGCTGGCTGATAACACTCCTCTCAGAGTTGCTATGACATTCGAACAGGGTCGTGTATATAAATTGCTCAGCATGGAGCTTGTTCTCATTAAGCCCCATGGCACGTGGGCATCTCTGCTTTTAACATACATATGTGTACACAGTCCAAGTGACAGAACATCAGGATTAGCGGGAGCTGGGAGGGTGAAGTAGGCAGCACCACCTGATATTTAGGTGGAAGAATGGCTGGGAGTTGCCAACATGTGGAATGAGGGACAAGTCAAAGTTGTCCCTAAGATTTCGAGTTTGGGCAATGGTGGCATGGTAAGCTAAGATCAAGGATATAAGGGCAAGAAGTGCCTTCAGGCTGGGAGCATTCAGGAGAGCGTGGGAGGATAGTGCATGTGTTTGGGACATGTTAAGGTGCTTATAGGGTATCCACACAGAGGGGTCTGGGAATCAAGCAATACATGTGGGCTGGGTGTGGTGGCTCACGCCTGTCATCCTTGTCTTCTGGGTAGCTGAGGCAGGAGAACTGCTTGAGGCCAGGAATTTGAGATCAGCATGGCCAACAATGTAAGACCCCATTTCTACAAAAAATTTAAGGCCAGGTGTGGTTGCTCATGCCTGTAAAATCCTGGCACTTTGGGAGGCCGAGTGGGTGGATCACAAGGTCAGGAGTTCAAGACCAGCCTGGCCAACATGGTGAAACCCCATCTCTACTAAAAAAATACAAAAACTAGTCAGATGTGGTTGCACGTACCTGTAATCCCAGCTACTCGGGAGCCTGAGGCAGGATAATCTCTTGAATCCCGGAGGCAGAGGTTTCAGTGAGCCGAGATTGTGCCACTGCATTCCAGCCTGAGCGACAGAGCAGGACTCTGTCTCAAAAAAAAAAAAAAAAAAAAAGAAATTAATGTGGTGCTTTTCTGGAGCTGGAGGCTATTGATGTAGGTGTGGGAATTACTACTTGGGAGAGTTCATCTCTGCCTGTTCCAAAATCCATTGTGAGCACTGCCAGTGCTTTCTTCAGCTCTCATGAGATTGGGGCAGGAGTGGTGCCATCTTCATGTTAGGCTGTCTTAGTCCATTTATATTGCTATAACAGAATACCACAAACTGGATAATATTCAATAAAAAAATTGGCCGGGTGCAGTGGCTCACAACTTTAATCCCAGAACTTTGGGAGACTGAGGTAGATGGGATCACCTGAGGTTGAGAGTTCGAGACCAGCCTGACCAACACGGAGAAACCTCTTCTCTACTAAAAGTACAAAATTAGCCAGGCGTGGTGGCACATGCCTATCATACCAGCTACTTGGGAGGCTGAGGTAGGAGAATCACTTGAACCTGGGAGGCGGAGGGTGCGGTGAGCAGAGATCATGCCATTGCACTCCAGCCTGGGCAACAAGAACAAAACTCCATCTCAAAATAAATAAATAAATAAAATAAAAATTAAATAATAAAAAAAATATTTCTCATGGTTCTGGAGGCTGCAAAGTTCAAGATCAAGGCACCAGCAGATTGAGTATCTGGCGAGGGCCTGATCTCTGCTTCCAAGATGTGTCTCTCTTATATGGAAGGTGGAAGGGCAAAAAAGGGCCAACACTGTGTGAAGCCTGTTTTATAGTCTTTAATCCCATGCATGAGGGAGGAGCCCTCATGACCTAATAACATCCTAAAGGTCCTGTCTCTTCATACTATTTGCATTGGGGATTAACTTTCAACATGAATTTTGGAGGGACGTAAACATTCAAACCATGGCAGAAACTCTTTGCAGAGCCATTTTGCTGCTGAAACTTGCAGGTGGGGGTATGACTTATTTAATAAAGATGACCTTTTCTGTATAGATGATACCTAGCAGATGTTGAATAGGACATTTTCTGTTTTTTGTTTGCTTTTTTGTTTGTTTGAGATGGAGTCTCACTCTGTCACCCAGGCTGGAGTGCAGTGGTTCGATCTTGGCTCACTGCAACACCTAGCTCCTGGGTTCAAGCGATTCCTCTGCCTCAGCCTTCCAAGTAGCTGGGATTACAGGTGCCCACCACCGCACCCGGCTAATTTTTGTATTTTTAGTAGAGACAGCGTTTTGCCGTGTTAGCCAGGCTGGTCTGGAGCCCCTGACCTCAAGTGATCTGCCTGCCTTGCCTCCCAAAGTCCTAGGATTACAGGCATGAGCACACTGTGCCCCGTCCTGAATAAGAATTTTTCTGTTGGTTCTTTTTTTTTTTTTTCTCTAATGAGATGAGTTTCACTCTTGTTGCCCAGGCTAGAGTGCAATGGCACTATCTCGGCTCACCGCAACCTCCACTTCCCGGGTTCAAGCGATTCTCCTGCCTCACCCTCCTGAGTAGCTGGGATTACAGGCATGTGCCACCACACCTAAGTTTTTGTATTTTTAGTAGAGACAGGGTTTCTCCATGTTGGTCAGGCTGGTCTCGAACTCCTGACCTTAGATGATCTGCCCACTTCGGCCTCCCAAAGTGCTGGCATTACAGGCATGAGCCACCGCGCCTGGTCTCCTTTTCTTTTCTTTTTCTTTTTTTTTTCTTTTTTTTTTTCAGAGACGGGGTCTCGCTTGTTGCCCAGGGCTGGAGTGCAGTAGCTATTCACAGGCATGATCCAAACTCCCATGCTGGCCTCCTTTTCTTTTCTTTTTTTTTGAGACAGAGTCTTCCTCTGTCACCCAGGCTGGAGTGCAGTGGTGCAGTCCTGGCTACTGCAACCTCCGCCCCACAGGTTCAAGCAGTTATCCTGCCTCAGCCTCCCAAGGAGCTGGGATTACAGGTGCGTGCCACCACGCCTGGCTAATTTTTGTATTTTTTTAGTTGAGACGAGGGTTTCACCATGTTGGCCAGGCTAGTCTCAAAACGCCTGACCTCAGGTGATCCGCCCACCTCAGCCTCTCAAAGTGCTAGAATTACTGGTGTGAGCCACCGCAGAATGCTTAGCATGTTGTAAGTTTGTTGTTCTTCTTCCCTTCCAAAGCATTCCCACCTCCTCCATCCCAGCATGAGCTTGCACTTCTTTAGATTTGCGGGTCTGAGCGCGCTGGCATCCCACCCACACGCAGTCTCCCGCTTTTCCAGTCCTCACCCTGAAAACCTCCTTCTAGTCACAGATCTAGTCATTTTTGCCATGGCTACTCTTGAACTCTTTGACCTCTGCACCTGCTCCCTCTTCTGTAAAAACAAATGAGTTTATGTAGATTAAGATCTAGCAGACATCTGTAGAGGATCAGGTGGTAAATATTTTAGGCTTTGCAGGCTAGCGACTGAACTCTGCATGAATATAACCGCAATGTATAAAGGAATGAATGTGACTGGGTGCCGTGCTGAAATCATCTCCTTCCCAGGGTCCATGAAACAGTCTTCTTCTTTGAGCTTTCCCCCCAAACATTTAAAATGTAAAAACATTCCCAGCTTGCAGGTGCTATGAGAATAGGCAGCAGGCCAGAGGTGACTTAGGAGGCTTGTTGGCAGACTCCTGTCTGGTCTTTTTATTTTTTTTCTAAACAATCTCCTCTGTTGCCAAGGCTGGAATGCAGTGGCACGATCTCAGCTCACTGCAACCTCTGCCTCCCAGGTTCAAGGAAGTCTCCTGCCTCAGCCTCCTGAGTAACTGGGGCTACAGGTGTGTACCACCACGCCCGGCTAATTTTTGTATTTTTAGTAGAGACGGGGTTTTACCAAGTTAGCCAGGCTGGTTTCAAACTCCTGGCCTCAAGCAATCCATCCGCCTTTGCCTCCTAAAGTGCTGGGATTACAGGTGTGAGCCACAGCGCCCAGCTGTGTCTAGTCATCTAGTAATCCTCTGTCTTCTCAGAACACCGTATTCAGGGAAGGCCACTCAGGACAGATTTGTCAGGCTGTTTCAAATGCCCAGGTCTGGGATGGGATGCCCAATCTGTGGAGGATTTTTTTTTTTTTTTTTTTTTTTTTTGAGACAGGGTCTCACTGTGTTGCTCAGGCTGGAGTGCAGTGGTGTGATCTTGGCGCACTGCAGCCTCTGCCTCCTGGGCTCAAGTGACCCTCCTACTTCAGCCTCCCGAGTAGCTGTGTTACAGGAAAAGGGTCCTGATCCAGACCCCAAGAGAGGGTTCTTGGATCGCACACAAGAAAGAATTCAGGGTGAGGCCATAAAGTGAAAGCAAGTTTATTAACAAGGTAAAGGAACAAAAGAATGACTGCTCCATAGACAGAGCAGCCCCGAGGGCTGCGGGTTGCCCACTTTTATGGTTATTTCTTGATTACCTACTAAACAAGGGGTGGATTGTTCATTCCTCCCCTCTTTAGTCCACATAGGGCAACTTCCTGAAGTTGCCATGGCATCTGTAACCTCTCATGGCGCTGGGGGGAGTGTAGCAGCGAGGACCAGAGGTCAGTCTCGTCGCCATCTTGGTTTTGGTGGGTTTTAGCCGGCTTCTTTACTGCAGTCTGTTTTATCGGTAAGATCTTTACGACCTGTATCTTGTGCCGACCTCCTGTCTCATCCTGTGACTTAGAATGCTTTCACTGTCTGAGAATGGAGCCCAGTAGGTCTCAGCCTCATTTTATGCAGCTCCTATTCCAGATGGGAGTTCCTCTGGTTCAAACGCCTCTGACAGCTGGGACTACAGGAACACACCACCACATCCAGCTATGTTTTGTACTTTTTGTAGAGACAGGGTTTCACCATGTTGACCAGGCTGATCTTGAACTCCTGGGCTCAAGCAATCCATCCGCCTTAGCCTCCCAAAGTGCTGGAATTACAGGCATGAGCCACCACACCCAGCCCACTTGGAGGCTTTTTTTTTTTTTTTTTTAAATGAGACAGAGAGAGAGAGAGAGAGAGGGAGGGAGGGAGAGAGAGAGAGAGGGAGGGAGGGAGGGAGGGAGGGAGGCAGGGAGGGAGACTTTGCACTCCGTTATCTTCAAATTCTTTATGACTTTACCTTCTTCCCTAGCCGACGTCCCAGTCCTAAAGCCCAAGAGACCCTCAATGGAACTTGACTTCTGCATAATCCGCCTGGGTGCCCTTGGGCATCCGGGCCTCAGGCCTGGGTCTGAGGCCTGGGAAGTTGAGCGTGGCATAATGGAGCTCTTGGCTCTTCTGGGCTTCTGGTGCTTGAATGGATGATTTGGGTTCTGGGCAGCTGAACAACTGATACGGCTTTTTCTGGTTCTTCTTTGATTCTGGGCAGGGAGCACCTGGTGGAGGAGGTGTCCGAGAAGGGCTGCTTGATGTGGCCTTCTCATTCCGATCCTGAGCCTGAGAGACGAACCACCATCCTTCATTCATTCATTCAGCAAATATTTGAGCACATGTTAGGCACTGATTTCGTTTATATATTTATTTTGAGACGGGGTCTCACTCTGTTGCCCAGGCTGGAGTACAGTGGCATGATCTCGGCTCACTGCAACCTCTGCCTTCCAGGTTCAAGCGATTCTGCCTCAGCCTCCTGAGCTGCTGGGACTTCAAGCACGTGCCACCACATCTGGCTAATTTTTTGTATTTTTAGTAGAAATGGGGTTTCATTATGTTAGCCAGGATGGTCTCAATCTCCTGACCTCGTGATCCCCCGACCTTGGCCTCCCAAAGTGCTGGGATTACAGGTGTGAGCCACTGTGCCCAGCCATTTGGGCACTGATTTATAGCACAGAGTGAAACAAAGTCCCTGCCCTTGCTTTGCTGAGCTTGCATTCCATCTTGGAAGCAGGAACAGAGAATACTTAGCAAAAGTACCATAACTGGTAAGTGACAAACGACATCAAGAAATCTGAGCACTGTCAGAAGTCAGCAAAAGGGAGGGCGGGATGACTGTTTAACAGGGCATCCAGGGAAGTTCGAGACCAGCCTGGCCGACATAGCAAAACCCCATCTCTATCGAAACTACAAAAATTAGCCAGGCATGGTGATACATGCCTGTAGTCCCAGATACTCAGGAGGCCGAGGCAGGAGAATTGCTTGAACCTGAGAGGTGGAAGTTATAGTGAGCTGAGATTGTGCCACTGCACTCCAGCCTGGGCAACAGAGTGAGACTCCATCTCAAAAAAAAAAAAAAAGAAAAAGAAAAGAAAAGAAATGCTGATTAGACACCCACATGGGGATGCTGCATAGACAGTCTGCAGTTCAGGGAAGGAGCCAGGAGATACAGTTTTAGCGTCATCAGCATACGATGTTATCTCCTAATAATTTCCAGCATTTACAGAGTTACCCAGGGGCCTGGTGATATTCTGAATATTTTATTATACAAGTACAATATATTTAACATCTAGCATCATCCTAGGAGGTGGCCACTAGTATTATCCCCATGTTACAGCTAAAGAAATTGAGGCACAGAGAAGTTAAGATACTTGCTTCATCACACAGTGGTGGAAGCAGGATTTGAACCCAGGCAGGCTGACTTCAGACCCCTCTGCTGAGTCCCTACTCTGTATGTTCTCCCGATGATACGAATAATTGTTAAGCAGTTAAGTGTAATTAGTAATCGGTGACGGTAATAATGGAAAGATGGCTACATATTGACAAAGTGCATGTGTTCTAATCCTCAAACCAACTCTCTCTTTTTGTTCTTTTTTTTTTTCGAGACAGAGTCTCCCTCCGTTTCCCAGGCTGGAGTGCAGTGGCATGATCTCGGCTCATTGTAACCTCTGCCTACTGGGTTCAAGCAATTCTCCTGCCTCAGCCTCCCGAGTAGCTGGGACTACAGGCGCCTGCCACCACGCCCAGCTAACTTTTGTATTTTTAGTAAAGATGGGGTTTCACCATATTGGCCAGGCTGGTCTCAAACTCCTGACCTTGTGATCTGCCCATCTCAGCCTCCCAAAGTGCTGGGATTGCAGGCGTGAGCCACCGCGCCCAACTTAATCCTCAATCCAACTCTCAAAGGAGACAGGAAGAAATGAAGGCTCAGAGCAGGTGAGGGACGTGGCTGAGGTCTCATAGCTAGGATATGAATTCAGTGCTATCGCTGGTGCTTTTCCCACCTTGACGTCCCTAAGACAAAGGGTACGAAAGTCAGAAAGCGGATGTGAGCTTTAGAGAAGAGGAGAGGCAGCATGGCCCAGACACTCACTGGGGGGCCGGCCTTCGGGACCACGTTGATGTAATCCAGGATGGTGCTGTGCCAGGAGAACCTGGGCCTCGGGGTCTCTGCCTGAGCTTGTTTCTTCAGTAGAATCTTCATGCTGAGGAAACAAAGCCCCTGTTTGTGCACTGCTGCACCTCTCCACTTCCTGGGTCCAGACCCCAGACCCCGCCACTCCTCCTTTTCACCTACATGATCTGGGAGAGGCAGAGGCAAAGAAGAGCCATGATCATGATTCCCAGAACCACTCCGATGAAGAATTCCTTTGAGGCCAGTCCCTTCTTATCTGCACACGGAGAGAGTCAGGTGGGCATCTCCGATGAAGCCCACTCCTTACTCGGCCTTCAGGCTTTCACTTCCCATTGCAGACACTGAATCTGCAACTCCTCTGTTTCTCTGAGGTGGAGTCTCGCTCTGTTGCCCAGGCTGGAGTGACCAAGCCCAGGCGTCAGGACTTTCCATTGGTTTTCCTGTCTACGTACAGATGCCATGGCTCTCCTGTGTCCCTCCCAGCTCCTGCTCCAACCACAGGACCCTACTCTCTGCCCTACTCAGCTTCTCCAAGAATCTCAGCATCCAGGAGGCCCCTTAACCTGGCAGCTGCAGGATGGAGCCACTCTGGGCCCCGTGGACATTCCAGGCCTCACAGCTGAGCCTGAGGCCAGAGCTGAGCCCTCCATGGAGGCTCAGGGAGCTGTTGGCCCCGGGCCCAGTTGAGCTGGGGGTGACCTCGAAGGAGTCCTAGCTGCTGTTCCCCTCCAGCAGCTCCTCTCCAAGCCACCAGCACAGATAGAGGGCCGGGCTGGCCTGGGAGGAGCAGCTGCAGTGCAGACCCTCAGCCTCCCAGGAGCAGGAGGGGCCCAGCAGCTGTGGGGGGTCTGTGGGGAGGGAGGACAGGACTCAGCAGGGACCCCTTCCTGGGACCCAGGTGCCCCCTTTCCCCACTCACAGTGCACGGAGAGGCTGAGAGAGACGTGCTGGGAGCCCAGTGGGTGCTGAGCGTGGCAGGTGAACTCTCCTTCGTGCTCCATTTGAACCCGAGGCAGCTCCAGGACCGCGGGGTCTGAGGGTGGGGAGGGGCTCAGGGTCTGTCCCCCCCGGGTCCAGCTCAGCCTGGCTGGGGGACTGCTGTGGGTGACACAGGCCAGGCGCAGGCTTTGGCCCTCCAGGACCGGGAGGGACGTGCTGTTCCCAAGGTTTTCCAGGACTAGAGAAGGAATAGGCAAAATCGATGTGCAGCTTGGGGTGCAGGGACCCTCCCGCGTGGGGACCCTCCAGACGCCTGGGCCCGCCGATGTGCAGTTTGGGGTGCAGGGACCCTCCCGTGTGGGGACCCTCCAGACGCCTGGGCCCGCCGATGTGCAGCTTGGGGTGCAGGGACCCTCCCGTGTGGGGACCCTCCAGACGCCTGGGCCCGCCGATGTGCAGCTTGGGGTGCAGGGACCCTCCCGTGTGGGGACCCTCCAGATGCCTGGGCCCGCAGTTTAGCACCGAGAGGCCCTGGCTCCTCTGTCCCCTTTCCTACCTGTCCTGTTTGCTTGGGAAACCATCACTCTCAGGTTCTCTGGAGGATCTGAAATGGAGACAGGACCGGCTCTAGATGGGCCAGGGGCTTCCCTCTGGGTAAAGGGAACTGTCCTGGGAGACTGAGATGGGGGAAGTAGCGGGTATAGAAGGGCGGAGCAGAATCACCCACTGAGTCCCAGACACAAGCTGCACGAGTCTACACAGGTAAGAAGGTCGGCCCCTTGGCCTGGGGTTCCACGTCTGCTCAGCTCTGGGACCCTGAGCCCACAGCCCCTGCGTCCCCACCCGTCCTGCCCTCCCAGATGGACTCCGGGCCCCTGCTGGGCACTCACACTGCACAGAGAGGTCCAGGGCTCGCTGCTGGGAGCCAAGCCTGTTCTCCGCTCGGCAGGTGTAGCGGCCTGAATCCCCGGCCTTCACCCGGGGAAGCTCCAGCCCCAGGGTTCTGGGGCCCCAGGGGTGGGACCAGGAGAGGACTCTGTCCTGCAGCACCCAGCTCAGCGTGGCGGGGGGCTGGCTGTCAGCAGCACAGAGGAGCCTCAGGAACTGGCCTTTCTGGGCTTCCAGCTGTGTGAGATTTTCCTGGGGCTGGGGCTCTAGGGCTGGAGAGAGAGGAAAAAAAGAGAGGAAAGGAGAGAGAGAGAGAGAGAGAGAGAAGGGGTACAGGGAGGCACACATCCCCTCATCCCCTGAAGCTTTTTCATCCCCTCTTTAAGGACTGGCCCAGCCCTAGCCCGATGGCCTCGGTACCTGGCGTGTTGACATCACGGGAAATGCTGATAACAACGTCTCTGGGGGCGTCTGCAACAAGATTGTGAGCTGGCTTCAGGGAGGGACAGTTTGTTCCCACAACCAAAAAAGTTCCCCCGGAGAAAATAAAGTGAGACTCCCAGAAGACAAGTGACAGCCAGCGCGGGGCTCACACGTGTGGACAGAGGACCAGACGCCATTCCCATCCCCTCCCAGGGCTGCGCCGGCTTCCTGGGACCCCACGGCTTCCTCTTCCTCTCCCTGGACCCTCCTGAGCTGGGAGCCGCTCACTGCCCCGCTGGGCTCCCCCTCCCCAGCCCCCAGGTCTGTCTGCAGGCCCCACAGTCCCAGGCCACACTCACAGGCCACGCGGAGTCGGACGGTCCTCTGTGCGCTCACACCCATTCTGGAGAAATCCACGTGGCAGGTGAGGTCGGTGTCGTGGTCCTGGGGTCTGGGCGTGAAGCTGAGCACTGAGAAATGGGGGCTGCTTGGTCTGGTTCTTCTGGAGGAGAGGGCAGCCCCCATCCAGGAGAAAGAAGGGAGTGGACAGTTCTCGAAGGCCCAGTTAAACACACAGATGACCGTCACCGGCCGCCCGGGCTCCAGGGTCTCGGGGATGTAGACATCAGGCTTCTGAGTCAGGGCTGGGACAGAGACAGGGTGGGGGGTGTTAGTGCTGCAGGGGTCCCTGAGAGCCCTCTTTGCTCAGCCCATGCCCAGGGTCCCTCCCCAGTGTGAGAGGCAGGAGTTCCCACCCCATTCCATACCTGTTACTTTTAGATGGAGGAATCTGTTAAAGAAGTTGAATCTCACATAGCTTCCTCTCTCCACCCGAAAGAAGTACCTTCCGGTGTCCTGCATCTGTGCGTCTCTGATCACCAAGGAGCAGCTCCCCTTGCTGGGATCCCCCGTGAGCTGGAACCGGCCCCGCGTGCTCATGTCCACCTCTCGATCTGGGTGGTTTGTTGCCACTGGAGCATCCTTGCTTGTCTCAGCCCTTTCTCGGAACCAGTGGCCATAAGCTCGGGTAGACTCTGTCCAGTCCTTTCGTGGGTAGGAGAAGTTGCAAGGCACAGAGACACACAGGCCCTCTGGCACTGTCACCGACCTCTGCACTTGGATTGAGAAGCTCCCATCCATAGCCTGGGACCCTGTGGGGAGACAGAGGCTCAACCTGCAACCCCAGTCCCAGCTCTGCCCCAGGTCCTTTCTGGCCCCCAGCCCACTCACCGCCCAGCAGCGAGGACAGCAGCAGCGGCAGTAGCATCTCGGCGTAAGAGACACAGGATCTGCCTGAGACAGGCCTATTCTCTGGTGGTGCTGTGAATGGCTCAGGGCTCTTGGCAGAAGGGGGAAGCCGAGGGCGGAAGCCCTGGGGCCTGATGAGCCCTGGGGCCTGACGTGAAATGAGTTTCAGATCCTGAGGTCAAGGACTCCTTTCCCTTCCTCGGCACTCCCCTGTCCACCTTGCCTGCTTGTCTTCTGGGTCTCGTGGGGGCCCAGCCTGACCTTGGGCTTGTTGAACTGGTCCTTCCAGAGTTCCCAGTGCAGGAGGGGAGGGCAGGCTTGTGTCTGCCCTGGGGGCCTGGCTGTGGGTAGGGCAGTGGGGTGGGGGCTCTCCCTCTGGGCCCTGGGTCATTGAAAAAGCAGAAGTGAAAGTCCACAGTGAGCTCCCCTTATCTGGGTAACTGGTGGTGGAGATGGTGGGTACAGGGGAAGGGACAGTTGCTGGAAGGGGCTGGTCTTATCAGATAAAATGATGCAAGATGTCTGGTTAAAGCTGGATTTCACAGAAAACATAAATTAAGTTTTTATTTTTATTTTTTAGTATAAATATGTCCTAGATGCTGCATGGGATATACTTTTACCAAAAAGCAAAATAAATTTGTTTATCTGAAATTCAAATTAATCATTTTTTGAGACAGAGTCTCGCTCTGTCACCCAGGCTGGTTTGAGAAGTGGCATGATCTCTGCTCACTGCAACCTCTGCCTCCTGGACTCAAATGATTCTCCTGCCTCAGCCTCTTGAGTACCTGGGATTACAAGCGCCCGCCACCACGCCGAGCTAATTTTTGTATTTTTGTAGAGACGGGGTTTCACCATGTTGGCCAGGCTGGTTTCAAACTCATGATCTCAAGTGATCTGCCCGCCTTGGCCTTCCAAAATGCTGGGATTCCAGGTGTGAGCCACCACACCCGGCCTAAGATTCCAATTTAACTGAGCATGTTGAATTGCTTTTTTTCTAAATCTGGCCACCCTAGGGTGGTATCAGCCTCAGCCCTTCATTGCAGGGTCCAGCCCCTCAGGGTCTAGTGGGTGTCCTTTTGTGTGCAGAGACAATAGATCACAGGAAAGAAAGACACAAAAATCAGAGATAAGAGAAGAATTCAGCTGGGCCCGGGGACCACTACTACCTAGGCGCAGAGGCCCCGAATGCTGGGACGCGTTGATATTTATTGTATACCAGGCAGGGGGGCAGGGTAAGGAGAGTGAATCATCTGACATGACGGATGGGGTCAAACAAATCACATGCTTACAGCACAGGGGGCCTCCCTTTCAGGTAGCTGCTGCAAGGAGGGGAGGCACATACTTCAGCATCTTTCTATGCACTTGTCAGAAAGATCGAAGGCTTTTAGGAGTCCGCTATTCTTCTCACAACTTCTAAGAACTTAAAAAGAGCTCCAGGTGAGAAACTGGAACACGAAAGTGGACAAGGATGGTGGCCATCGGAGCACAGCACCACAGAGACGCATTTAAGCCACTGGATGTCTGCAGGCCGGCCTGGCTAATGTCAGGCCGAGTGTTCTCTGAACTCCCCCAGTGAAAGGGAAACTCCCCTTCACGGCCTGCTAAGTAATGGGTGCCTTCCCAGGTGCTAGCACTACCGCAAGGTTCTCACTCTCACCTCCCGATCACTTCTCACAATGTCCCTTCTGTTCCTAATTGTATTTCACCTAGTTGTTTCTATAAGACTAAAATGATTCTATGCTATAATACTAAAGCAAAGATTAACAAAGAATAATGATTTAGTAAGATTGATTATATGACTGATTATGTCTATTTGGTATCATTGCTGGTGATACGTAATCAGTTATTTGTTATACAGGGACAGATTGTGCCTGCAGTCTCTGCCTTGGCACCTGGGCAATTTTCTTCTCACACCTCATGCTTCCTGGTGAGCTCTTGATCCTTGCTCCCCAGAAGCATCCTCTCGCCCCCACCAGGCCTCAGTCCACTTCCCAGTCTCCCTTCCTCCTCTGTCATTCAACTGGGACACCCATCGGGATTAGAACACATATGCCCAAAAGTAATGCTGATGGGAGACGTTTGAGGAAAGGCGGGAGTGGGGGGCGGGGTGTGGGAAACAGACTAGGGAAGCGGGACTTTGCAATGAGTGGAGTAAACTCTACAAGATGTTGTCCATTCACTGAGCTGTTCCTGAAATGACTCCGTGTGAGTCACACAGAGACACAGAACGCCTCCTTCAACCTCCATGCACCTTGGGTACCAGGTGCTGAGCTTCAGAGGGACTTTGAGGTGACTACTCCATGGTGGGTCACCTCCAGGACCCCAGGTTAGTAAACGAAGATTTCTAGAAACAGGAAAGCATAGAAAGGTCCTTTAATGCTGGACAGACATTCAAGATGGGACCTGGGGATGGAGCAGTCAGCTCTTCCTGGTGGAGGGAAGTCAGGAGAGGCCTCCTGGAGGAGGCGACCCAGCCCCTGCCCTGTCCATGACATTTTTGTTTTTGGTTTTGAGACAAGGTCTTGCTCTGTTGCCCAGGCTGGAGTGCAGTGGTGCGATCATGGCTCAGTGCAGCCTCAATCTTATGGGCTCAAGCGATCCTCCCACCTTATCCGCCCAACTAGCTGGGACTACAGGCATGCACCACCACGCCCAGCTAATTTTTGTAGTTTTTGTAGAGACAGAGTTTCACCATGTTGGCCAGGCTGGTCTCGAACTCCTGGGTTCCAGTGATCGTCCTGCCTCGGCCTCCCAAAGTGCTGGGATTACAGGTGTTCGCCATGGCCTCATCCACTGTGTTAGTCGCTAGAGCTGCTGTCACAGCGTGCCACAGACAGAGGGGCTGAAACAATCCTTAACACTGACTTCCTCACGCTTCTGGGCTAGATATCCAAAACCAAGGTGTGCTTCCTTCCGAGGCCTCTGCCGGGCTTCTAGATGCCACTCCTCCCTGTGTCCTCACATGGCCGTCCCTCTCTGGGTGTCTGTTTCCTCAGCTCCTGCTCTTGTAAGAACTTACAATAACTCATGTGATATTGGACCAGGCCCACCCTAGTCCAAATGAGTGACCTCATTTCAGTTGGCCCTCAGTATGCACGGATCCCACATACCGGGATTCAACCACCTGTCCATCATGGCATTCAAATACAAAACTGACAAAAGCCAACATCATCACAAAAAACAGCATGAATTAAAAATACAGGCTGGGCACGATGGCTCACGCCTGCAATCCCAGCACTTTGGGAGGCCGAGGCGGGCGGATCACGAGGTCAAGAGATCGAGACCATCCTGGCCAACATGGTGAAATGCCGTCTCTACTAAAAAATACAAAAATTAGCTGGGCGTGGTGGCGCGCACCTGTAGTCCCAGCTGCTCGGGAGGCTGAGGCAGGAGAATTGCTTGAACCCAGGAGGCGGAGGTTGCAGTGAGCCGAGATCGCACCACTGCACTTTAGCCTGGCACCTGACGACAGAGCAAGACTCTGACTCAAAAAAAAAAAAAAAAAATACAGCGTAACAGCTATTTACACAGCATTACACTGCATCAGGTATGGTAAGTAACCTGGAGATGTGCAGAGGTCCTACGCAAACACTACTGGCTGAGGGAGCTGAGCATCATGGATTTGGTATCCAAGGGGCAGGGGTCCTGGAACCAGTCCCCCACACATACAGCAGAACGACTGTATCTCTTTAAATACTCTGTCTGCAAGTACTTAGGTACTGGAGGTTGGGACTTCAACACAGAAATTTGGTGAAGGGAAGGGGAATACAATTCAGACCCTAATATTCACCTTCCCTTTTTTTTCTTTAGAGAGAGAGGGTCGTTCTGTTGCTCAGGCTGGAGTGAAGTGGCCCGATCTCACTGCAACCTCCACCTCCCAAGTTCAAGCGATTCTCCTGCCTCAGCCTCCCAAGTAGCTGGAATTACAGGCACCTGCCGCCATGACCAGCTAATTTTTGTATTTTCAGTAGAGACGGGGTTTCACCGTGTTGTCCAGGCTGGTTTTGAACTCGTGACCTCAGGTGATCCGCCTGCCTCAGCCTCCCAAAGTGCTGGGATTACAGGTGTGAGCCACCTCGCCCAGCTTGCCCTTCCCTTTGATCCCTGCTTCCCTGTGAAGTAACCTGAGCCTTCTCTGGGGACACCAGCCTCCTTCCCCCAGGGGAGCTCCCCCGGGGGGGGGTCCTTAACGAGCTGACCCCTAAGGCCCCAACCTGGGCCCAGTCCCACCTCTGCCTTTGAGCATTTCAAACCCATGCTGACAGGAGCCAGGAGGGCAGCACCGTCTCCTTCCTCCCACGGGTTTCTCCACATCGCTGCCCCCTCCCATTCCCCCCTCTTCACTTTTCTAAGTTCCTGTGGTTTCTGTGGTCTCCTTCTCCTGAGAGGCCAGAGCCCCCGCCGCCCCCTCCCCTTGCTCCCAGCCCTTCCTGCCCCAGCTGCCCTCCCAGCCTCGGTCAGGCAGGACTGGAGAGGCTGCCTGGGGTCCCGGGACTCGTTTCTGGTCAGCTTCACGCTTGTCTTCTCGCCTGAGAAGGTTCGGGTTTTCCCTGAGCTTCTTCCCTCCAAAGCCAGATCCCCAGGCCCGCCATCCGCCCCCGCCACTCCTTCATTCAGCAGGAGGTGCGCGCCTGCTCTTCATCCTTAATGCCACACGGAGGGACTCAGAAAGCCCCACCCAGGCTCCAGACCCCGGAACTGCACGAAGGCACAGGTGGGCGCTGGGAGGAAGGGCGGGGACGGCGGGAGGTGCAGGAGGGAGAGGCGGGGGGTCTGACAGGACCTCACTCTTTGGGGGCGCAGGTGTGACCCGAGGACCGCTTCCTGAGGAGGGAGGGGCGAGGGCCAGGGTCCCGGCGAGGATGGAGAGCCCAGGAGTGGCTGCAGCTGAGACCCCGAGGGAGCCCAGGAGGCTTTGCCGGGGAGAAGGGGGATTTGTACCTTCCCTGACCAGCGCAGAAGGCTTTGCCGGGAGAATGGGCACCTGAACCTTCCTTGACCAGCGTCTTTGCATTCCTTGGGCTCCGGAGCTGGTTCCGGGTTCTTCCTCCCACCTCGGGCTGTGCCGCAGTTCAGGACGCCGTCCCCAGAGGGCGCTACAATCCCAGCACAGGCGCCGCAGCGCCACAGACCCTGGAGCCCGCGCTGTCCATGGTCCTGCAGGCGGGAGGCTACCAGGGGAACAAATCCCAGACTCGGGACACATTTGCAGACAGTACTCTCCAAAAAGGCTACTTTTTACTGCACCTCAGAACAAAATCTCCTCCAGGGGAATCAAATTAAAGCAAAACCGAAGTCACCATGGTCAACTCACTTCCCTGACCCCAAACCCACCCTCCCCAAAATATAAAACTCTTCAAAACATTCACACACACTTTACAGCATTATTCTCAAATGACTTCCACCCAGGCACATTAAGTATGTGATATCCACATAAGAAATGCGCTCCCGAAGGCTTTTCAGGTCATACATCTTTGCTTTGTCTGGGTTGGGGTAGTGTATATTTCAGGGACTCTTAGCCGGTCTCCATCCTTTCCCTTCAAGTCAGAATAGCACATTGCAGGGCAAGAAGGAGGGTGAAGTATCTCTAGAGGAGAAACTTTGATTCACCCTAATTTCTCTTTTATTTTTCTCTTTCTCTCTCTCTCTTTTTCTTTCTGTCACCCAGGCTGGAGTGCAGTGGTGCAATCTTGGCTCACTGCAGCCTCTGCCTCCCGAGTTCAAGCAATTCTCCTGCCTCAGCCTCCCGAGTAGCTGGGATTACAGGTGCATGCCACCACGCCCGGCTAATTTTTGTATTTTTAGTAGAGATGGAGTTTCACCATGTCAGCCAGGCTGGTCTTGAACTCCTGACTTTGGGTGATCTGCCCACCTCGGCCTCCCAAAGTGCTGGGATTACAGGCATGAGCCATCGCACCCGGCAGATTCACCCTAATTTCTAGTGAAGAAAAAATTTTGCAAGTGCAGCACTTTATTATCACATATAATAGTTACTTGCTGGTGTCTGAGTGTGACATGACACTTACTTGAAATATTAGTTTTCCAAAATAAGATTCAACTCCTTATGTCAAATTCCAAAGCTGTCTGTGATCTGACACCTGCTACATATGTGCATTTCAGATATTCCCCCCATCTGTTAACTTTTCTTTTACTCTCCTATTATTTACAAAACAGCAGGACGCTTGCTTCCCAAAACATGAGTTATCCATGAAATGATCCTCTACTGTGGATGGAAAACAAGAGCCAGGAAGATAAAAACAGCCCTAGAATAAAGAGAACACTAGACCTATCATAAGAGAGGGTGAAAGTTAAAGAGCCTCGAAAAGGTCAACCCAGGCCAGGCGTTGTGGGTCACACCTGTAATCCCAGCACTTTGGGAGGCCAAGGCGGGCAGATCACCCAAGGTCAGGAGTTCAAGATCAGCCTGGCCAACATGGTGAAACCCCATCTCTACTAAAAATACAAAAAAATTAGCCAGGTGTGGTGGCAGGCACCTGCATTCCCAGCTACTCAGGAGGCTGAGGCAGGAGAATCACTTGAACACGGGAGGCAGAGGTTGCAGTGAGCTGATGGTGCACCACTATACTCCAGCCTCAGTGACAGAGCAAGACTCCATCTCAAAGAATATGGAGTTTATACCAACATATTATGGGGATGAATTAGTGGCCTATCAAAACCAGATTAAAGTAAGCATGGAGAGCAAGATACTGTATGGATTATAACTCGAATTAGTGATAACGCATAGCAATCTATTTCCTCACCTACCCTCACAACCATTCCTATAGAGCCATAAGGAAGAGGTATGGGAAGCAAAGGTGAGGGATGGAGAGAGGCTGTTCTGCACAGGAGGTGGGACCAAGGCACCCAGGATCTCCTTGCTCCAGTCATGTGCAGGGTGAGAGTCTTAGGACACCCCCACTGGGACCCTGAAGCCCAGACCTCAGCTCTGCTGTGAGGTGGGGAGCTCAGTCACCACAAGCAGCCCTATCCCCTTGGGAGCCCCTGAGCCTGTGTGGGAAACACAGTTCTGAGAGGAGAGACCAGTGATGTGGAAGGTGTGCTCTGGGGAGGAGAGGATGGTGAAGCCACCCATGGATTTGAGGGCTCAAGTTATAGGACAACTTGAGAGGGCTTCTCCCCTGTGCAGTAGATCCAGGTGACATCATAGGTTAGAAGAAAGCCACCCCCATTATGGTTCCCCTGAGCAGGTTGAGGGGCAGAAGCCAGGAGCTCGACTGCTCTCCAGAAATGTGGGAGCAGGAACAGGCTGTACAGGGTGGGGCTAGGGAAAGGAAAACAGAGGTGGGACTGTCCTCAGCCCACTCTTCCCTTGCCTAAGTTGCCCCACCCCCAACAGAAGCAGGTGTTCTGTTAACATTCACCCTGCACAGCCAGGCTCAGGGAGATGTGGCAGGAGCCCAGCAGGGACTGAGCCCAGTGGGGGAATTCTCTATTCCCTAAAACCAACTGGGGCAGGTCCAGGACCTGGGGATGCAAGGAGTCGGGGGACTCAGGGTCAGGCTGCCCTGGGACCAGCTCGGCCTGGCAGAGGGGCTGCTGTCAGCATCACAGACCACGTGCAGGGATTGCCCTCCTGCATCTGCAGAGATGGGGCATTGCCCAGAATCTGTGGGACTAGGGAAACCGAAAGAGCTGGAGGGGCAGGACTGAGAGGCCCTCCTCTCTCTCTGTGTCCGCCTCAGACTTAGGAGTGGAAACAGCCTCTCCGAGACCAGGATTGCAA
Organism: Aotus nancymaae; assembly: GCF_030222135.1. Taxonomy (NCBI): domain Eukaryota; kingdom Metazoa; phylum Chordata; class Mammalia; order Primates; family Aotidae; genus Aotus; species Aotus nancymaae. The sequence goes on along the minus strand of NW_026988441.1, from coordinate 4,125,070 downwards.
GCAAGAATAAGTAGGGGCGAAGACCCCCAGCATGCAGGGGTGGGGAGGCACCTTAATGATCCCGGGACAGGGGCATGGAAACATGGGGAGGACTCGGCCGTATCAGTACGTGGAGAGAATGTCCCAGGACAACTGGCCTTGATGTGCAGAACCATGGGGGAACGTTCACTCTCATGGTTCTGGCCACTTAGGAACCAAGACAGGTAACACACTTGGGCTTTCTCCTGGGCCACAGGAGCCAGGGGAGGATCTGAGTAGGGGAGGGACAGGGAAAGATCTGGTTAGAGAGACCCCTCTTTGGGGCCCAAATTGTGGTTGGCTGGAGGGAGCAAGACCCAGGAGGGAAGCTGCTGCAGCTCCAGGCGTCACCCGGGTCCAGGTGAGCAAAGTTAGAGACTTGAGGTGGGACTGTGGCCATGGGAATGAAGGAAGCAGGGGATTTCAGACATTTTCCAGAAGTCAAGTTTGCAAAAACGCCGACTCATGGGAAGACTTGGGTGAAATTCAGAGATGTGTAAAGAGCTTTCCAGGACACTGACTGAGCTGACTCACATGGGTGGGGCGGGGCCTCTCAATGGGGAGTGAATTGTGCTCAGAACAGGCTGAACCAGACAGAAATTTATGGGCATCTTCCAGGCAGAGGTAGGACTAGGATATGAGCTTTCTGAAAGGGTCATGCAGAGAGAGGCTAGAGACCCGGGGCCCCACTCCTGAGCTAGTAGCCACAGCTGGGGTATAATCATTCCAACCATTTGTCAGGTAGAAGATGGAGCAGCGCCCATCTCACTCTCTCAGACCCTCCTGTGCTGTCACCAAGTTGGGCACTTCCTGCTGGAATCTTGGATTCTGAGCCAGGGCCCCTGTGGAGACACAGGTTCGGCTCCACCCAGCCCCACAGCCCCTCCCTCGGGACCATTCACCTGCCCACTGCAGGGACAGCCGCAGCCACTGCAGCAACTCTGAGGCCAGGGCTCACTGTGTGAGCAGAAAAGGGGAGGGGAGTGGGGGAGGTGGGCTTCGGGGATTCATGGGGAGCTGGGTAGGAGCTGGAGACCTCAGCCCTGCCCAGAAGAGGAACCTCAGACCCACACACAATTAGAGCTCATCCCTCTGAAGACAGCAACAGAAACCCCCAGCCCCAGAGACTGCAGGAAGCTTGATCTCTTTTCTCCTGATGATCTGCCTGTTGTCTGTTTTGTAAACTTCATTACTGTACCTTCTGAGGGCACAGGGAAACTTCCCTCCACTAGAACCCAGTACATAGTTCACAATATAAACTAGCATATTAGTTGAGAGGCTGAGTTGGGCGGATCACAAGCTCAGGAGTTTGAGACCAACCTGGCCAATATGATAAAACCCCGTCTCTATTAAAAATACAAAAAAATTAGCCAAGCATGGTGGTGGGCGCCTGTAATCCCAACTACTCGGGAGGCTGAGGCAGGAGTATCACTTGAAACTGGGAGGTGGAGGTTGCAGTGAGCTGAGATCACGCCACTGCACTCCAGCCTGGTGACAGAGAGAGACTCTCAAGAAAAAAAAAAAAAGAAGTGTCAAGCCCTAATGAGGAAAAGGAGTCAGGCTGCTGGGAGCAGGCAAAGAGAGAAAGAGAGAAAGCCAATAAGCTACAAGCCTGCCTTCCTTCACGGTTCAGGACAGGTAGCCCCTCTGCACAAATAACTCATAACTTTTCTGTGCCCAGCTATCACCAGACCCTCAGCTGATAGAAACGTGCAAGTTACCTCACCGCAACCTTGTACTCCACGCGGCCCTCTCCAGCACAAGCACCATCCTGTAAAGGCTTGCTGGGACAAGCCTTTGTCCCTGCACTCAGCTCCCCTCTTGCTGGCCTGCCTGTTAGAATGTATTTTCATACTTTCTCTAATAAATCTGCAGTTCTAAATCTATAACTGTCTTGGTAAATTCTTTTTACTGCCTGTGCACTGGCCCCAGATAGTCACTTACCCGTGACAAGAGGCAGGACCACTGTGTCATCAGTGGGTTGGGGATCCCAGGAAAAGAAGAGGGTTTAGGGAGGGAGATGGGTGGACCATACCTAGCAGAGCAATCATGGGGGCCATCAAGGGGGAGGTGTCCAGTGGTATGTTGGAGGGTGAGAGGCCCTGAACACTCACCTGAGAGATTAACCTTTGACAACCTTTGCAGCCTCCACACCTGCAGCTGCCTTTGCCGCCTTCCTCCTGTGGGACTTCACTCTGTGTGAAGAGACAAGGGCCTGTGATTGTGGCCAATCAGGGTGCAGGGGGCAGCAGACTCACTTCCCTGTGCCCTGCTAAGGGGCGGGGGGGACTGATGTGGAAAGGGCAGGTTCCATCCCAAGACCTCCAAGATGAGGGAAGGAACCTCTCACCCTGGACATGCAGCAAAGTTGGGTACAGAAAACATTGTCCTGTGTGAAATTCTCACCACAGCTGAGCCTCTGCTGGCCCAGGCTCTCTTGACTGGTTCAGGTCCCTCCAGCACTGGGACTCACATTCAGCCTTGTGTCCTTTGCCTTCCCCCCACCTCCCTTTGCTCCCTGCGGCAGTGCTCACCTGAGGATGATAAGGCAGGGAAGAGAAGCAGGATCTTCACGGCAGCCTCCCCGATGGCCACCAGAACCACCTCTGCCATGGGCCCCGATTTCCCTCCATAAAGGCGCATGAGGTGGATTCACTTGCTAAACCACAGTTCCCTATTGTTCCTGATAATTGGACACGGCTTCTACCAGTTCTTCCTGCATCCCTGCATGTCAGAAAACAGCCCAGGGCTCACCTCATCCCCTGCCGAGACTGACCAGCAGTAAACAGAAGGCTCTGGCCCCAGAGACATTCCTGGCCTCACAGCTGAGGCTGAGGCTGAGCTGAGCATAGCCCTATTCTCTAGGTGAGCCCAGTGGACTTCTCATTCAGAGACCTGGGAGGAAAGGTCGCTGGGAGGGAGGGGTTCTGGCGTGCAGCCCCTAACACTCACTCTGCAGAAAGAGCCTCAGGGAGACTTGCTGGGAGCCCAAAGTGTTCCGAGCTTGGCCGGTGAATTCTCCTTCATCCCTGAAGTGCACTCGAGGAAGCTCCAGCACCTCGGGGTTGGGCTGTGAGGGACTCAGGATCAGGTTCTCCTGGGCCCATCTCAGCTTGGTGGGAGGATTGCTATCAACAGCACAGACCAGGTACAGGGACTGTCCTTCCAGAACCTGAAGAGATGACCCATTTCTCAGGGTTGTGGAGGCTGGAGAAAAAGAGACAGAGGGTCAGAGTGACAAAGAGGTTGAGAGAAAGAAGAAGGACACCTAAAGAGACCAAATAGAGGAACAGATTCAGACTCACAAGCAAAGACTGATAGAAACACTCTGTGAGATGGATCCAGGAAGAGGGGTGAGCCTGGGATCAGAGCCTGGCTCAGGCCCCAATTTCTCTATATAGCATGGTTTAGATTCGTCTCTGCACTGATAGGCCTTTTTTGGCTGGATCTGGGACCCAGAAATCACCGAGGGAGGCTCTCGGGCTTTACAGGGCACTCAGATGAGATGCCAGTTTAGGCCCATACTCCACGTCCTCTTCAATGCTCTCGCTGACACCTCAGCTTCCAGGTTCTCCCTGAACTTTCTTGTTCTTTATCCAGGTCCTCCCCTAACACCGGTTTACTAATTTATCACTGTGCCTCTGAGAGGCGCTCACTCCCAGAAATCAGAGACTGGTTGGTAGCAGGACTTAGGAACAGGAGCTCACGAGGCCACATGACATGTGGTGGAGGTGACTCACGCTCCAGTAGCCTTGGGGATGGCAATGTACATGAGACCAGGTAAATTATGTGATCCAGGAAGCCTTCCTGAAGGAGGCACACCTACCTCACACATGAAGCAGAGTATGAAGGACAAGCAGGGGTAGCTAGATAATGAGGGCTGGAAGCACATTCCATTAAGAAGGAACAGAAAGTGGAAAGATGACCAAAGCCTGAGCACTTCCAGAAAATGCAAAGAGACCTGCAGGGCTGGAGGGAGACAGCGTGTACACGCGGGGGTGGAGGGTGGAATTTAGCCACAAGACACAGGAGGAAAAGCAGGGAGTTGTGGGTTTTTTTTTTTTTTTTGTCACCTAGGCTGGAGTACAGTGGCGCGATCTCAGCTCACCGCAACCTCCACCTCCTGGGTCCAAGCAATTCTCCTGCCTCAGCCTCCTGAGTAGCTGGGATTACAGGCGTGTGCCACCACACACAGCTAATTTTTGTATTTGTGGTAGAGATGGGGTTTCACCATGTTGGTCCGGCTGGTCTCGAGCCCCCGACCTCAAAAATCCACCTGCCTTGACCTCCCGCATTGCTCTGGTTACAGGTGTGAGCCATTGCACCCGCTAGAGATTTGTTTTAATACATTCCGCATGGGGGTAATTGGCACCAATAAAAGAGATCGAGAAGTGTGGCTACAGGAATAAATGGATCCCTTTACGTTGAAAAATCATGGACGGCTAAGAAAAAGCCACATGGGGCTGGGCGCGATGGCTCACGCCTGTAATCCCAGCACTTTGGGAGGCTGAGGTGGGCAGATTACCTGAGATCAGGAGTTTGAGACCAGCCTGGCCGACCAACATGGTGAAACCTTGTCTCTACTAAAAATACCAAAAAAAAAATTAACCACCTGTGGTGGTGCGTGCCTATAATCCCAGCTACTCGAGAGGCTGAGGCAGGAGCATCACTAGAACCTGGGAGGTGGAGGTTGCAGTGAGCTGAGATTGTATCACTGCACTCCAGCCTGGGCGACAGACTCCTTCTCCAACAAGGAAAGAAAGAAAGAAAAAAGCCACATTGCATATTGGGATATGTATTTGGAATGCGTATTGCTGATATTCAGTAATTTCTCAAACTGAAGAGAGCCTCCAAGAATAAACAATAAAGGGCAAAATCACTCTGGAAAGCTGAGCAGACACTATAAACGGGAGGTCACAGAATAAAATAAATAAAATGACTCCTTAACATACGAAGAAAAAAATGCATACCATTTGTAGGGGGTAAACCCCACAAGTGCCGTGGCAAGGGTCTGAAGCCTGTTCCATGTAAATATTAATTTAGAAAAGAATTAGAAATGTAGGCACATAGTTATTCCTTTATATAATCAATATATACAGAAGAAAAAATTACCACGTTAACTATTTTTCAGTGTTCAGAGAAGTGGCACCAAGTACACTCACATTTATGAATCACCACGATTGAACTCCAGAAGTTTCTTCATCTTCCCAAACTGAAACTGCACCAATGAGATGAAAACTCCGTATTCCTTCCTGATCACAGGCCCTGGCAAGCATGGTTCTACTTTCTGTGTCTGTGAATTTGCCTACTCGACACACCTCCTATACATAGAATCATAGTGTTTGTCCTGCTGTGACTGACTTAGCACAATATATTTAAGATTCATCCACGCTGCAACACATGCTAGTGTCTCCTGCTAGCTTCTCCTTCTTCTTTTTTTCTTTGTTTGTTTTATTTTCTTTTGAGACAGAGTTTTGCTCTCGTTACCGAGGCTGGAGTGCAATGGCGCGATCTCAGCTCACTGCAACCTCCGCCTCCTGGGTTCAGGTGATTCTCCTGCCTCAGCCTCCTGAGTAGCTGGGATTATAGGCACCTGCCACCACACCTGGCTAATTTTTGTTTTTGTTTTTTATTGAGACAGGTTCTTACTCTGTTGCCCAGGCTGGAGTGCAGTGGCATGATCCAGGCTCACTGCAACCTCTGCCTCCCAGGTCCAAGTGATTCTCCTGCCTCAGTCTCCCGAGTACCTGGGATTACAGGCACAGGTCGTCATGCCTGGCTAATTTTTGCATTTTTGGTAGAGAAAGGGTTTTACCATGTTGGCCAGGCTGGTCTCGAACTCCTGACTTCAAGTGATCTGCCTGCCTCGCCCTCCCAAAGTGCTGGGATTACAGGCATGAGCCACCATGTCCCGGCCCAGCTTCTTCTTCTGTATTAAGGCTGAGTAACATTCGATTGTATGTATATAACACACATTGTTTATTCATTCTCTTTTTAGGAATGCTGGGGTTGCTTTCCCTTTTAGCCACTGTGAATATGCTTCTGTGAACACAGACGTGTAAAAATGTGCTCAAGTTTCTGCTTCTGATCTTTTGGGAGACATACCCGAAAGTGAAATCGCTGGGTCATGAGATCATTCTATTTTTAATTTTTTTTTGAGAAACCCCGCTACTACTCTCTAGACCAATTTCACTGTTTTACTTTCGCATCAGCAATGCACAAGAGTTCCAATGCCATGAGTTAGATCAACGAATAATCCTGCAGAACAAAACATATCCATAGAGAAATTTCTTACAGCAAAGCCTCTGCTCATTTTTCAATAGGCTCACTTTTTCTAATTGCAAGAAACAGAAATGAAAACCAACAGCTTAATCTGGAAAAGAAGGGTTTTGTTTTTTAAAGTGTTGTTTGTTTAATTTTTGGCCCAGGCAGTGGGGAGTCTGGGAACATCCCCTAACTCAGGTCAAGAGCAGCTCATTACTGATGTCCAATGTGACCCCGAGGTGCTGTTTCTTGCTCTGTTCGTGGTGAGCTGTAGGTGTCTGAGCCATCTTCATTCTCTGGGTAGCAATGCTCATGCAAGTGAAGTCTCCCCAGCTCATGGCTTATGCCGTCCCTGCAGCTGACAGGGAGAGCAGCATCTCCGTCCTGTAGGCTCCCACAGCATCTTCCTGACAGTCACGAGGAGCCACATCCAGCTTTTTCCTCCATTTTTTTATGAGCAAATAGGTTAACTGGAATTTGAACTTCTGGGTTCAAATCCCCGGAAGTTCAAGGCTCAAACCCCCATCGACCTATTCCCACACTTAATATACATGGTAAGAATGATTCTGAGGGTGCATTGGGCATATTGACAAAGAAAGGTATGGTTTTTTGTTTGTTTGTTTGTTTGTTTGTTTTGAGATAGAGTTTTACTCTGTCACCAGGCGCCAGGCTGGAGTGCAGTGGCGCAATCTCAGCTCACTGCAACCTTCGCCTCCCGGGTTCAAGCAATTCTCCTGCCTCAGCCTCCCGAGTAGCTGGGACTACAGGCGCACGCCACCACGCCCAGCTAATTTTTGTATTTTTAGTAGAGACGGGGTTTCACCATGTTGGCCAGGATGGTCTCGATCTCTTGACCTCGTGATCTGCCCCCCTTGGCCTCCCAAAGTGCTGGGATTACAGGCTTGAGCCACCGCGCCCAGCCGAAAGGTATAATTTTTTACAAGAATTTCCATCTCTGACTTCTGTCCAACAGTTAGATTCTAGTCCTTGTTTCTAAATGAAAATAAGAAACGCATCATTTTGGAACTAAAATAAATAACACTTTGAAGTTGAAACAGAGAAAACATATGAGGCTGCACATGGAATTAGTGGGAAATTATGATCTTATTTGAGGTTATTCTGACTTCTCCAAGGAAGATTTAAGCTCAAAACGTCAGGTGGCCAGGGAACCACCCCATGGTGAAACACATAGGGATGTTCAAGCATAGTGTGTGAGTTAATCAACCTTTGATATGTACAAGGAATTTCTCTTTGTAGTCAATGAGAATGTGAAGTGTATAGAAAATAACTTTTGATGAATAAGAGTACATGAATTTGCATATGAGAAATCTTTCCTCACTGGGCAAAAGCTCATTTGATTTCTTTCTTTTTTTTCGAGACAGAATCTCTCTCTTTCACCTAGGCAGGAGTGCAGCGGCATGATCTTAATTTACTTCAGCCTCAACCTCCTTGGTTCAAGAGATTCTTGTGCCTCAGCCTCCCAAGTAGCTGGAATTGCAGTTGTGTGCCACCACATCCCACTATTATTTTGAATTTTTGGTAGAGATGGGGGTGTTGCTATGTTGACCAGGCTGGTCTCGAACTCCTGGCCTCAAGTAATCCTGCCACCTTAGCCTCCCAAAGTGTGAGCCTTCAAGGCCTGGAGACCAAATGAAATGTTAACCTGGAATCATTACAGGTGTGAGCCATCAAGCCCAGCTTCATTCAATTCCTTAAGGAGGATGAGCAGCACTGAGTGGATGGGAATGTGCCCTCTCCGGAGAAAGATTTGCATGTGGAGTTGTCATCATTATTTATCAGGACAGGTTTTCTCTTTTTTCCTGTTTTTTAGAGATGGTGTTTCGCCATGTTGCCCAGGCTGGTCTCCAACTCCTGGGCTCAAATGATCCGCCCGCCTTGACCTCCCAAAGTGCTAGGATTACAGATATGAGCCACTGCACCTGGCCCAGCACAGGCTTTCTAACGCTCATAGCCATTGGTCATGTGCTGCGTTATCTCCAGCTCTATAGGGCTTTGTAGCAGCTCTCACTGCCTCTCTCACTAATTCATCCGACAGGCAGTGTCCAGGAACCACAAGAAGAGAATTCATGTTCACGTTAAAAATCATAGTTGTTTCTATCCAATGTTATGGCATTTTTCTTTTTTTTTTTTTTTGCTTTTAATGAAAAAAAGCTTTGATTTCTGTTGTTTGGGAAATCTGAAGGGTAGACCTGGCTTTCACTGTGGCTGGATTTCGGGGTCTGATGCTAGAGGGGCTCATCTTTCCGTTTGCTTTTGGCTCTTGTCCTTGTCTGTTATTGTTCCTGTGGTTGTTCATTTATTCTGCCTGGATTTTGTTCTCAGGCTCATAAAGGTAGGAGTTGATGTCCACTTTGCAGATAAGGACACTGAGGCACACAGAGATCAAGTAATTTCCCTTCTGAGGCAGAGTCGGTGGACTTCCCACGGCACCATGATGCCCCCTTACATCCGTGTATCCAACAACATTCCCTGCCCTGCTCAGGGCGCCCTCTGCTGCTCACCCAGAGAGTTGCAGAGATCCCTGCACCAATCTCCTCCATCCTCTTTGACCCCCAAATGCTTTCTGACACCTGACTCCAACACTGTCACTCAGAGACTAACCTATGTCAAGATTTACAATCTCACCAGGCAAAGTGGCTCACGCCTGTAATCCCAGCACTTTGGGAGGTTGAGGCGGCTGGATCACCTGAGGTCAGGAGTTCGAGACCAGCCTGGCCAACATGGGGAAACCCCCACCTTTACTAAAAACACAAAAATTAGCTGAGCAATGGTGGTGGGTGCCTGTAATCTCAGCTACTTGGGAGGCTGAGGCGACAGAATCGCTTGAACCCGGGAGTCGGAGGTTGCAGTGAGCCGAGATCGCGCCATTGCACTCCAGCCTGGGCAACAAGGGCTAAACTCCCTCGGGAAAAAAAAAAGAAAACCCAAAACAAAGATTTATAATCTCACCGAACAGGAATGACAACTACAGGAAGTAGCTATTATCTGAGGTTATTCGTAATGTTATTGCTATTGTTAATGCTTTTTTTTTTTTTCCATTCCACTCTCATCTTCTCTGGAAGCTGATTGGGGCCTCCTGCCTCTCACCTTCTCTATCCACTTCTTACCCCTACCAGGAGGTTGTAGACAAAGATTAGGGTTGATGCATTGTGCAATTCTATGGCTCCCCCTAGTGGTGTAATGCGTTTGAGGCGCTGGGGTTTGCTTGGACAGGGCCCCAAGGATGCGGGTAAGGGCACTGTTAGAACCTCCACCTTGGGTACAGCTCCTCAAAGATTCCAGGTTAACATTTCATTTGGTCTCCAGGCCTGATAAACGGGCGGAGTGGCTGTTCATTAGTGTCCACTCTGGCTGCACCAGGTAGGACTTTGCTTTGGGAGGAGCTGTGACATTCTGCTCTCTTGATAAGAAGGTACAAAGCTGAGCTCCAGAAATGGATTGTGAGCCCCTTGGGTCTGCTCCCCAGGCTGCCTCCTGCCCCCGGGGCTTTGGATGCTATTCCTGACCGAAGAGATAGGGTTTTGGATAAGGTGCTCCTGAAGGCCAGATTTTTCTCTGGGCAAGGTTCATTTCTTTCCCACACGAGTCTACTGCTGGGATTCATTACGGATCTACAGATGGGACTAGGCAAAAGCTGTTCATGCTGGTGTGTATACAAAGTAGTGAACCCTGATATAAACGATGGACTCTGAGTGCTAATAACGTGTTAATGTAGGTTCATCAAATATGACAAATGTACACTCTGGGGGAGATGCTGGGAATAGGGGAGGCTATGCGTGTGTGGGGGCACCTGGTATATGGAGAATCTCTGGACCTTCTGCTCAATCTGTGAACATAAACTGCTCTGAAAGTTATGCCTATCCCATAATATGCTTCTGGGAAAAATTGTCTATATATTTTTTTAAAATGGAAAGAACTGGCTGGGCACAGTGGCTCAAGCCTATAATCTCAGCACTCAGGGAGGCTGAAGTGGGAGGACTGCTGGAGTCCACGAGTTTGAGATCAGCCTGGGCAACACAGGCAGACTCTGTCTCTACCAGAAAAAAACAATTAGCTAAGCAGAGTAGTGCACGCTTGTGGTACCAGCCATTGGGAGGCTGAGGTGGGAGGACTGTCTGAGCCCGGAGTGTTGAGGCTGCAGTGAACCATGATCATGCCACTGCCCTCCAGACGCCGAGCCTCTGTGGTTTGCAAACTGATGACTGGAATAAAGTGTTTTTCCTCCAAAAGTCCTTTTCAGAGAACTTTTGTATATACTACTAACAGTGACTTTAGGAACAAGCTGAACTCCAGCAAGGACACTGTCATACAAACTTGGCTTTAGGATTATACCAGCATGCCCTGCAGCCATTCAAAATGGCCTTGCTGAGAAATATTTTAATGGTGCAAGGAAAGAGTAACCTGTTGAGGGTAAAAGCAGCTGGTCGTAAAACAGGACCAGGAATTTAAAAACTGGGTGAGACTTCCAGGGGCCATGCCGCTCTGGGCTCCAGCATCTGCTTGGCGGTCACCTCCCTCTGACTGGCCGGTGGCATGGAAGGGACAGAGAGGAGCTCCGGGTCCACTCTGGCTCAGCCATGAATGTGGCTGCATGAGGCGTCCCGGCCTTGGTGATGCAGCGGGCAGGGAGGAGCTGCAGTGCCGGCCAACCCCGCCTGGGACTCAGATCCTATCACACACGACAGCATGCACCTTAGATCCCGAAGAAAAGGCACAAAGTGTTCAAGTGATGTTTAGAAATCATTAGTGAGCAGATCTTACACACTTGGTGCTAAAACACCCAAGCATTGTGCATCAGATCCTGATATGCTCTCCCTGGAATTCCTGCACAGCCAGTGTCAGGTGTCTGTGGGTGTCCCCCTTATGCAGATGCACCGGCCGCCTGCACCCGAGGGTGCGTCAGGGAAGCCATGCGGCCATCAGGACACAGGCTCCGGGACACTGAGCATCCTCCCCTCCTGACTGAAAATGACAATGATGACTCTTTGTCATTCTCCTCTTTCTCTGAGGCTGATGTGGCAGATGGGGTCTGGGTCACTGCGATGACTACGGTGTTATCTCTGATAGTCATGATATGGCTTAAGATAGTATATCTGAAGTCATGATGTGGCTTCTGGTCTTCCATGCAGACTTTGTAGTGACGTCTGTCATGCTGCTGCCTTCCAAAGACTTCTGGTGCTCTGTGGTCAATGAGGACATCTTAACCTCTTGGTGGTGTTTGCCGGTTGTCCCAGCTGAGAACCACGCTCGCTGACCCCAGGGTGGTACCCAAAGGAAAGGCTACAAAAGAATACACGGAGAGTGTGCAGCTGCAGCCCCAGGAAGTGATCTACACCTGCCCCAAGTGCTGCTGTATCAAGCGGAAGCAGGTTAGACAGGCGGGTCATGGCTTCCCTTAAAGAGGAGCAAACTTGCCAAATAGAGGGAGAGAACAAACTGCCCGACAGCGCGCGAACCGCCCGACGACAGCGCGCGAACCGCCCGACGACAGCGCACGAACCGCCCGACAGCGCGCGAACCGCCCGACAGCGCACAAACCGCATCCTGGGCTCGTGGTCAGAACATCCTGGAGCCAGGAGGTAGAAGGGCAGAAGGGAAAGTCCCCACCTTCGCGCAGGTGCAGAAACTCGTGCTTAGTGACCTTGGGTTGACTTATGCTCATTACAATAGTCTCCACCCAGGGGGCTGAGCATAGGTCAGCACAATAGTCTCCCCTGGGTGGAGACTGAAGGTGCTAATGAGACATGCGACGTGTGCACTAGCATGGACAGCCATTGCGCATGCGGGCCCAAGAGACCACCCAGAACACGCTTAAGAGCCACCCCTTCCCACCCCTGCCTGAGGAATCATGGAAGACTCCCCTAAAGGGGGTTTCCCCAGCTCAGTCAGCGCTGTCTCCTTGGAGCGGCCGCTCTGATCAGCTGTCAGAGGGCACCTGCACTTTGCAGTTAACTGTCTTGCTTACTTTTACTTCGGACTCCCTCTCAAATTCTTTTTTGAGGCAAAGCCAAGAACCGGAACTAGCCCACGGGCTGCAAAGTCAGAGCGTGCTCACCACTGCCGTACTTGCAAAAGACGTGCTTGCAAAACGGGTCACCACTGCCCATGGGTGAGCAGTTGTGTAGGAGAAAATAATCCCGTTTTCTGTGCTTTTTACTATGATGTAGACAGCTCCATCCCAAGCCCATGCTCGGAATCTCTGTGGACTTCGTCTCCTGCATCCGAGGACAGCGGACTGAATGCAGTAAATTTCTACCTCCAATAATTGTCATGTGCTGCCCTTCCTGTGCCTGGAGGGTTGTCTGTTTTTCACTTTCACCGCGGTTGTTTGGCACTTGAATCCATTCAAAATGCAACAGACAAAACAGACATGGAGAGACGGAAAAATGAGAAGCCCTCGAGGGGGCAGAGGCTGCAATGGGAAAGGACGAAGTCTGTCTTTGGGAGTCCCCCTCACTCCCCTGATGAATCCCTTCCTCAGCTACCGATTCAGGCGACTGCCGACGATACCCAGAAAAGGAAGACCAGGTTTCTCCCATGAGGCTCCTCTCATCAGGCTAGAACTTGGTAACTGGCTTTCACTTATCTATTTGGAGTCTGAAGGGAATGAACAGCTCATTTGGGACCAACGGAGCAAAGGTACCTACACAAATCAGACGGCTTGCAGCAAGCGGTGTTTTACAGATTTACAAATCTATACATCTATACAATTTGGGTTACTATGAATTCATTGCATATTGGAGAATATCTTGATCCAAAGAACAGTCATTCCTGAGTGGTCCTTTGTGGCTATCCTGTTCTAATTTTTTTTAAAATCTTGAGTGCGTCAAGGTCTTAGTACTGATTTATTGTTGTTGATCCAGCCAAATTAGCAGTGTAATGTTTTATAAATCTATAACCCTCCCTCCCTTCCTCCTTCTTCTATTTCCTTCCTTCCTTCCTTCCTTCCTTCTCTCTCTCTTTCCTTCTTGACAGGGTCTTGCTCTGTCGCCCAGGCTGGAGTGCAGTGGCACAATCTCGGCTCACTGCAACCTCCACCACCCAGGTTCAAGCTATTCTTCTGCTGTAGCCTCCAGAATAGCTGGGATTACAGGCATTCACCACCACACCCGGCCAATGTTTGTATTTTTAGTAGAGACAAGGTTTCACCATGTTGGTCAGGCTGGTCTTGAACTCCTGACCTCAGGTAATTCACCCACTTCAGCCTCCCAAAGTGCTGGGAATACAGGCATGAGCCACCATGCCCAGCCAAGAATACTTTGCAATTTCTAAGAAGTTGTTTGGGATATTACATGGGTTATTAAAATTCTGTGTACTGAAGTTATTTTTCAATCATGAAGAAAAAAAAGTCAACCCAGGGAACGAGAACTCACCGAGCTGTCATTTCAGGAAGTTCCTGGTGACCCTGCAATTCGGTAGTGCACTCCCTTGATCACAGCAAGAGTGTTTACAGAGAAAGACATTTTGGTCAGAATGAGCTCTAACGCTATGCACTGAATGGCAGAGGCGACTTTCAGTACGCTCCCCGCCGTCTGGGTGGTTTGACGTGCAGTGGTAGATACCCAAAACAGGAGCGAACACGAATCACAGCTAATACAAAAAGGTAAAGTTGGAGGCTTACTTGTCTCACTGTATTTTCTACCTGCTGTATCGAAAGGATCATATTAAAATGTTAATTGAAGCTTTTAACTGAAGGTTTTAACAGAGCGAGAGAGACAGAGACCCTGTGTGTGAGGGCGAGGCAGAGTGTGTGCACCTGTGTGCTTCTCTCTGTGCATGAGCTGAGCGCTGCCTCCTTGGGCATGTGACAGTTAATTTGACGTGTCAACTTCACTGCCCTGGGACCCCCATTCGTGTGTCCTTTCTTGACCTCATTCCCTACCTGTCACATGCACTTAGAGCATTTCTGTCTAATTTAGAGTTCACATAGATCTCCCTGCGTCTCCCCTCTGTGCACCTCTGACGTCCAGAAAGCAGGTTCTGGCCTGGGGTCTGAAGCAGGTGGAATCGGCCCTGGGTCTCCTCCCGCTCTTTTCCACCTAGATTGCTTCCGGCCTCTTGAGGATCCTGATGGAAATCGTCCCCTTTCTGGGACAGCAGCCGTGGACAGGGCTAGGGTCATACAGGGACCCATGGGGGTGGAAGATGGAGCAGTGTGCAGTCACAGAGACCCTCCTGCACCGTCACTGACTCTGGCACTTCCAGCCTCAACCTCACATCCTGAGCCAGGGCCTCTGTGGGGAAATGGGTGTCAGCCCAGCCCAGACCCATGGCCCCTCTCCCCGAGGCCCACTCTGCCGCCCATAGCAGGGGCAGCAGCAGCTGCAGTGTGAGCTTCTTTAGGGTGAGAATCACAGAGCCTTGGTGTCGCAGGGCCCTAGAGGAGGCCCCAAAGGGATCCAAGGGGTAAGATCAGAAAAATAACTGACCACAAAAGAGGACCTTTGCCCCACGCTGCCAGAGCTATCAGAGCTCTTGAGGAGCCAATTCTACTTTCCAGACGGGGTCTTCAGTGGGGGCTGCATGCAGCAGGGAGGTCCCAACCCACAGCTGCGGGCTCTCTGCCCACAGCCTTTCCCTCCCACACCACTGTTCACACCCAGGGAAGCAGGCGCTGTCTGGCCATTACAGCTTCTAGGTTCCTGGGAGGGTTGGTCCTGCCAGGGCTGGGACTCAGGAAGGACGGGCGGAGGACCCAAGAGGCATGAGAGATGGGGAGGGGTTCCCCGAGGTGGGGGAGGTGATGTTTAATGAATGAGCACAACGACCACACCAGGAGCATCTCCTCCTTTCTGGGGGTAGAGACAAAGGGGAGAGTGTGACAGACTCTGTCTCCTTCCTTGGGAAGTTCCCTAATGAACGACGGGGCAGAGGAGCCCTGGGCCACCCCAGCTCCTGTTAGTAAGGGGCCTGGTGCTGGAAACACAGGCAGGGCTTGTGGAACTGAGGGCCCTGTGCAGCTAGAAGGTGTGGCCTCTCTGCAGTGACACCAGCTCTGGGAAACTTCACCTGACAAGTGAGGTTGGTGCCAGGGTCCTGGAGCCTCGGGGTGATTGTGCACACCAGGAATGGGAGGTCCTGGGGCTCAGGGAAGTGGGGGCAGCTGACACCCAGGAGATGATAAGGAGGTGTCCCCTGCTTATAGACCCAGCACACAGATGAAGTCAGGTTTCAGAGGTGGCTGGGCTCCAGGGTCTACAGGATGAGAACGTTGGGTGTATGAATCAGGGTTACTGAGGAGATGCGGGGCACGCAGGATCAAGAGGGTAGGTCCAGGGCACAGCCCTGAGGGAAGCTTGGGCTCTGGTCTAGCTCCTCCTCTGAGCCCCCACATAGGTTATGCCCAACTCCCTCCCAGGACAGGGGCCCTGTCCCAGCCCTGCCCTGCAGCCCCTTTGACTTTCCCCTGTGGTCAGTCCTGGAGCTGGCTTCCCACCTGTCACACACAGAGAGGACTGGGGAGATTTTAAACTGTATTTGGTACTTCCTCTCTCCATCTGAAAGAAATATGAAGCATTGCTCACCCCCCCTGGCATCTATGATACTCTGGGAGCAGTTGTTCCTCTGGGGATTCCTGAAGAGGAAAAATAGGCCCAGGCTCTCCTCCACTTTTCAGTTTGGGTGGTTCGTGGCCCCTGGAGCATCCCAGAATTCTTTGGCTCCTTCCTGGAACCAGTAGTCATGAACAGAGTTATTGGTGTAGGAGGGTGGAGGTAGGAGAATTAGCAAGGCATGAGGGTGCACAGACAGTCCTGCACAGTCCCATGCTCCTGCACTTCCAGCTGGAAAACCACATCCTGAGCCAGGGCTCCAGTGGAGAACAAGGGTCAGTTCAGTCCAGCCCCAGAGTCCCTCTCCCCGTGGCCCATTCACCTACCCACGGCGGAGGCTGCAGTGGCTCTTAGGCAGAGGGATCCTGGGCTCCCTGTACAGTGAGAGAAGAGGAAGGGAGTGGAGGGGAAGGTTTGAGAGTCTGCTGGAGGCTGAGGAGAAGCAGGAGGACTTGGCAGTTCACAGAAGAAAAACCTCAGACCTACACGTGGTCAGAGCTCATCCCCCTCTGCACAGAGCAGAGGGAGACCTCAGAGACCTGCCCAGAGGGACGCATATGAGGAGCAGAGACCACGTACTTCCTCTCCCCTCACAGCCTCCCTCGAACACTAGAGCCTGGACTAGGACCTCTGGGGACATCGGAGGCATGGGACACCCATGAGGGGCTAAGGTCCTCCCACCCTGAGGTGCTTCTTTGTGCACTACTGTTTACACCTGGGAACTGGTCACTCCTGGTCTGGCCCCAGAGAGTCACAGCCTCATCTAGAATCATGAGGAAGTCAGTCCTGCAGGATGTCAGGTCCTGGAGGGTCTGTGGGAGTATCTGGGACAGCGAAAGGAAGAACCCCAGGTGCAGTGTGGGTGGTAGCCATTCACCCATTCATTCATTCATTCATTCGTTTGTTCATTCGTTATATAGGTAAACTCATGTTATGGAGGTTTGTTGTACAGATTTCTTCATCACCCAGGTACCAAGGCTAGTACCCAATAGCCATCACCCAGGTACCAAGCCTAGTACCCAATAGTTATCACCCAGGTACCAAGCCTAGTACCCAATAGTTATCACCCAGGTACCAAGCCTAGTACCCAATAGTTATCTTTTCTGCTCCTCTCCCTCCTGTCACTCTCCACTCTCAAGTAGGCCCCAGTGTCTGATGTTCCCCTGTATGTGTCCATGTGTTCTCATCATTTAACTGCCACTTATAAGTGAGAACATGTGGTACTGGTTTTCATTTCTGTGTGAATTGTCTAAGGTAATATCCCCATTTTTCAGGTGTAGAAAGTGACGCTTAGGGGAGGGAGGCAACTTAGCTGAGATTACATGGCAGGTAAGTGGCAGCATTAGATTCAAACCAGGCAGTGTGACCAGGAATCGCCCCTCTTAGCCATACTCTCTCTGCAAACAGCCTGCACAGCCTTTGACCCAGCAGTCCTCAGTAACTAGGGAGCTGTGCACAAGATCGCCCTCACTTCTAACTTCAGCTGCACGTTCAGGGGTCCCCGACCACGTTGTTTTGACAGTTCACTAGTAGGACTCACAGAACTCACTGAAAGCTGTTATCCTCATGTTATGTCTCATTAGAGCAAAAGGAAATCGATTAAAGTCAGCCAAGAGAAGAGCATGGGCAGGGTCCAGGGAATTCCAAACGGGGAGTTTCCAATTATCCCCTCCCAGTAGAATCACAGACAGCAGTAACTCCTCCTGACATGACATGTGACAATATGCACAGAGCATCGCCAGCCAGGGACACTCACCTAAGCCTTTATGTCCAGGGTTTTTATTGTGACTTTGCCATGTAGACAGGGATGACTGTTCATATGGCTGACGTTAGCTTCAGCTGCTCTAGAGATAGAGCTGATAACAATGACCCAAAGCCCCTACCATGAGCCATCTTATTAGACTATTTGATGAAGTCCAAGGTTCTCAGGTAAATAAAGACACTCCTATCAGGTGAGACAATCAGGGGCTTAGAGTTCCCTTCCAGTAGCTGAGAGCAAAGGCCAGACCTCTATTTGAGTAGGGTTCAGTTCTTTTCTATGCAGGTTCACCTCTAGGATTCATTACAGATCTACAAATGGGACTAGGCAAAAGCTGTTCATGTTGTTGTGTTTTTAAAAAGTGAACACTAATATAAACTCTGGGCTTTGGGTGCTAATATTGTATCAATGTGGGCTCATCAAATGCAATGAATGTACCACTCTGGTAGTGGGGAATGTTGAGAATGGAGGTGGCTGTGCACGTGGGAGGGCAGGTGATTTATGAAAAACCTCTGTACCTTCTGCTCAATTTTGGTGTAAGCCTAAAACTGCTCTAAAATATTGTTTTGGTTTTTTTTTTCAGACAGAGCCTCACTTTGTTGCCAGGCTGGAGTGCAGTGGCGTGATCTTGGCTCACTTGCAACCTCCACCTCCCAGGTTCAAGAGATTCTCCTGCTTCAGCCTCCCAAGTAGCTGGGACTACAGGCACACACCACTACGCCCAGCTGATTTTTGTATTTTTAGTAGAGACAGGGTTTCACTATGTTGGCCAGGATGGTCTCGATCTCTTGACCTCATGATCCGCCTGCCTCGGCCTCCCAAAGTGCTGGAATTACAGGCTTGAACCACCGCACTCGGCTAATAATTGTGTTTTTAATTGAAAGAACCTGGCCTGGCCCAGTGGCTCATGCCTGTAATCCCAACACTCTGGGATGCCAAAGCAAATGGATCGCTTGAGCCCAGGAGTTGAAGACCAGCCTGGTCAACATGGCAAAATCCCGTCTCTACTAAAAATAAAAATAAAAAAATTCGCCCAATGTGGTGGCACACACTTGTAATCCCTGCTACTCTGGAGGCTGAGGCATGAGAATCACTTGAACTCAGGGGGCGGAGGTTACAGTGAGCCTAGATCACACCACTGCACTCCAGCCTGGAGGACAGAGTGAGACTGTCTCAAAAAAAATTGAAAGAACATAAATGATTGCAAACAGAGGACTGGTTGAATAATTCAACCCATATCCAATCCACTGGAATACTATGCAGCCATGAATAATTAACAGTGATGGTGAAAAGCTGTGCTTCTCCCTCGGGAGTCCAGAACCTGAGGCAGAATGTGGGGAATGCTTCAGAGGAGCTAAAGCCAGAAGACCCACTTTGTTTATATTTCAGAGGCACCGTTTATACTTGAATACTGAGGCAGGCCTATTAACTAACATCAGTGGTAACGAGTGCATTATTTTCCTATTAGAACTGACATGTATGTTTTGCTGTAGGCTGCAAATATTCATATGGGTTTTCAGGGTACAGAAGAAAGCTTCAGAGGTATTTTATAAACCAGTAGACACCCAGAGGTGCATATTCACCTTACCCTGACTGAACTTGGGTTTAACATTTGAAAAGCCTTAAGAAAAACAAAAATTTAACGATATAATTCTGCTACTATAAAAGCGATTTGTATGTGCATGCGTAGGCCAGCTATGACATACCCAAACTGAAAAGACACACAGAAAACATCTGGTTGTATCTCTGGGTGGTTTTAAAAAATGGTATTCATTAAATTATAATAAATAATTTTATATTTATTTTACATACTTATATAGTTGTACATATGAAATGTATGTATAAATCTGTAAATGTTAAATAATATTAAATTAATATGCAAATATGTAAATCAAAAATTTCTACAATAAATTCAAATTCACTCTTTTTGTAATTTAAAAAGTAGGGTGTGTTATCAAAACAAAAGACAAACACATTCCCAAGTATGGTTAGAAAGACCTTGTCAATTCGACATTTCTGAGTTGTTCTCTGTCTCTCTACGTCTTCTCTCTGTATCTCGCTGTGCCTGCATCTTTTTAATTTTTTTGGAGACGGAGTTTCACTCTTGTTGCCCAGGCTGGAGTGTAATGGTATGATCTCAGCTCACTACAATCTCCGCCTCCTGGGTTCAAGCGATTCTCCTGCCTCAGCTTCCCAAGTAGCTGGGGATATAGGCATGCGCCACCACGCCTGGCTAATTTTGTATTTTTCGTAGAGGCAGGGTTTCTCCATGTTTGTCAGGCTAGTTTTGAACTCCTGACCTCATGATCTGCCTGCCTCCGCCTCCCAAAGTGCTGGGATTACAGGCGTGAGCCACCGCGCCCGGCTTTTGTACTTTAAGTAGAGATGGGGTTTCACTATGTTGGCCAGGCTGGTCTCAAACTCCTGACCTCATGATCCATCCTCCTCATCCTCCCAAAGTGCTGGGATTACAGGCGTCAGCCACCATGCCCAGCTGAAGAATACAAAGGTTTTTTAAAAGAAAAGTGAGGAGGATCTCATAAACATTCTGAGATAATTGTCCTAGGCTACAAGGATCCCTAACAAGGGCGACGTCAGTCCAAGTTTGGACAGGAGGTTGCCGTCCAAAGCTTGTCACAGGAGTATTTTTTTGTGGTTGTGGTTGGCTTTTGTACGAGGCTATGGTTTTTGCAGAGTCTTCTGTGAAAGTTTTTGTTATCAGAGAACCCTCACTTCATAGCCTTCCCCACTATATCTCAGGGCTTTTTTGGATTGTGAGAACTTTCACGAAGGGACCTGGTTACACGCACACTGGTTCAGATATAGAAGAGCATGCACCATGGCTATTGACAATGGCGGCAGGAGGAATATTTAGTGACACAGATAAATAGTCCACTGTGGAGGAGAAAAGCAGCCGGTGGTAAAACAGCCCCAGGCAATTTAAAAGCTGGGCCCTGCATAGGAAAACCAAGCCAAATAGAAACGAGACGTCCATGAGGAGCCTGATGTCCTGTCTTTGAGGTGCTTGGCTATATTTTCTGGTTTTCCCATCAGTGAGCCTGTGTTTTTTTTGTTGTTGTTGATTTGTTTTTTTCATGGCCAGAGAAAAAAATGTAAATAAATATAAAAATAAGTAAATAACTAATGAACTCAAGGCACCACAGGCCATAAAGATAAGGTCCTCCCCAGGCCCCACCCCTGCTGATCAGAGTCCACCCTGGGGAGGAAAGGCGGATCTGAGGGCCGGGAGACGAGACTGGCAGCCTCTGTGCCAGGAAACACAGGTCTGTGAGGGAGCAGAGGAGGTGGCTGCGTCTCTGGAGGGACCCCTTGTCCTGGAGGACCCCAGGCAACTCATGGACCTTTCCAGACCCAGAGGGAGCCTGTGGAGGGAGTTCTTCCTCGTGGGTAAGAGACGCTGGATGCTGGATGAGCTTCCCGGGACTGAGGGAAGGGTAGCTAGGGGCAAAGTGGGGAGGAGTGGGCTGGGACCATCCCCATCCAGGGGCATAGTCAGAAACTCCCAGAGCGGGGATGGGGGAGAGCGGAGGGGGTAGGAACCTCAGCAGGACTTTCATGAGCTCACACACCTGGGCACAGCTTGCCCCCAGACACAGCCCTGTACAGACCCACAGATGTGGTGTTACACACACACACACACACACACACCCTGCATTTCTATCCATGCCCAGGAACCTTCACCCTCACCTCCCTGCACTCACCTCCCACTGGGTGCCCCAATCTGCCCCATCCTCTTCCCCACCTCTCACGCCAGATCCCTTCCCAGCCCCTCACCTTTGCCCAGGACGCTCTGTGCCCCCAAAGAGCATGACTGTCCTGCTTTACCACGTGTACTGTCCTTGAACAGGTGCAGTGTCCACACATGAGGCCTGGAACCGGAGGCTCAGGCATCTCTGCCT
This sequence comes from Aotus nancymaae, assembly GCF_030222135.1. NCBI lineage: Eukaryota > Metazoa > Chordata > Mammalia > Primates > Aotidae > Aotus > Aotus nancymaae. Next base: position 4,103,537 of record NW_026988441.1, on the reverse strand, counting down.
CCTCCACACGGCTCAGACTTGGGGTTCAGAGGGCAGTGGACACCTGCCATGTCATACGTGGTAACAGGCTCCCACCTCCATTCACACCCACTCCAGTGAATTTAGATGCAAAGTCAAAGACATGTGGACGATCTCAGGGGAGTATTTCTCACCCAGTCATCACTGAGCTCCCCCGGTGTCCAGCCTGTGCTTAGGAGTGCTGGGGACTCAGTGGTGACTGAGACAGGGCAGCCCTGCCCTCCTGGAGCCCATAGTCCAGGGCAAGATATAGATATGGGACCAGACTCTGAGTACCCCCAGAAGTCAAGGCTGGGATCGGGAGAGCCCAGGAGGAGCTGGGGGAGCTCAGAGGGGACACCTGACCCAGGCTGGGGTGGAGGAGACATCCAAGCTGAGACCTGAGTGATGAGTAGAAGTGAGTCAGCAAGGAGGATGCAGATGGAGAGGAGGGAGCAGGAGTCAGTGTGCCAGGAATGGGGAACAGCGTGTGCGAAGCCTGGAGTTAGGAGGTGTGGTGCACCAAGAGAGCTGTTTAGGCCTGGGGCATACAGTGTGGCAGTCATATCTTCTGATACATAACTACATAGATAAATGAGTGAATAACTGAACAGGATGGGGTAGGTGAGCTCCATAAGGAGGCTAGATGAGTCACAAATACCAGCTCTGGCTGAGAGTGTCTCATATGCCTGCCTAAGGGTTTGGACTTTATCCTGAGAGCATTGGGGAGCCATAGAAGGTGCTTGAGCAGAGGAGAGCAGAGTCACAACTTGGGCTCATTAAGATTTAAATAACTGTCACATGAGAATGGATTGGAGACTGCATGGCCAGGGAGGAGGGCTTGGGAGAAGATAAGGATAAAACGGACCAGGGCAGGGGCTGAAGGGAGGCACAGGAGGGGACAGGCTGGGGACTCTACCAGGAACCAGAAACTCTTGCATGGTTCACTAGCGTTTCTGGAGATCGTTCCCTGGACGGTGTCGATCTCTGTGTCTTTTCTCCTTGTCTTCCTCAGCCAGTCTGCTGGCCTGTGGGATCCGCCAGGCCTCCGGCCAAATCTTCATCACCCAAATACTGGGGATAAAGGGATATTCGACTATCCTTGCCGTGGACAACGTCCCCGAGGATGTCCAGGAATACAGCTGGTACCGGGGTGCAAACGACAGCGCGGGAAACATGATTATCAGCTACAAACTGCCCAGTACCCAGCAGCCTGGGCCCATGTACACTGGCAGGGAGAGGGTGAACAGAGAAGGCGACCTGGTCATCAGGCCAACTGCATTAAATGACACAGGAAACTACACCGTTCGGGTGGTTGCCAGCAATGAGACCCACAGAGCAACCGGCTGGCTGGAGGTTGTAGGTGGGTGAGCAGGTGCCCCATTTCCTGACTCCCAAGGAGAGCTAGACATGGCAGCCCTGGGAGTGTGAATGCTCCAAGATCACCCTGTTCCCCTCCCTCACCCACCTCTGCATGACAATAGGAGCCTCGGCAGGTGGGGGACATTCACTACCTTCAAAGTATTCGAAGTGATTGTCAGTGTATTTATCAGCTTTCTACTGCTCCATAACAAAGAGTCACACGCATAACAGCCTAAAACAGTACCCTTTCATTATTGCATCATTTCCAGGGGGTCCACGGCCCAGGTATATGGCTGAATCAAAAGACCAGGTGTAGCTGAGCTGAGGCTTCTGCTCTGAGTCTCACAAGGCTTTGGCCAGGGCTGTGGTCTCATCTGGAGGCTTAACTAGGGGAGAGTCTGCCTCCAGGCTCACTCAGGATGCTGGCTCAATTTATTTCCTTGTGGCTATGGGACTCAGGGCCCAGTGGGCTGCTTACTGGTTGTTGGACAGAGACCCTTGGGTCCTAGAAGCTGCTGAAATCCCTGCCACGTGGCTGTGCCCACTGGCTTTTCACACCATGGCTGTTTGTGCCTTCAAGGCCAGCTGGAGTGTCTGCTAGGACAGAGGCTTACATGCCATCAGGTAATGACGGGAGTGACATTCATTGGACTTTGTCATATTCCACAGGTTAGAAGCAGCTCCTGGGTCCCCCTCACACTTGAGAGAAGGAGAGGACACAGGCATGACACCAGGAGTGGAAATCATGGAACGGCCCTGGAATCCTGTGTACCACGGACAGCTCCTGGGGGCTCTGAGAGGGAGAGGAGGGGAGGATAGAGTTGGAAGACAAGCAGTCCTGTATTTGACAGTGGCTGCAATTACAAACCTCATTTGCATTCCCTCTGTGTTCCTCAGTTTCCTCATCTGTAGAGCAGGGAGGAATCTACCATTGTGGTCTGTTGCAGCACTGGAGGGAGTATTCGTGAAGTGAATGGGACTCCAATAATAGAGCAGTATTGCGTAGTCAAATGCCACCTCTCACGCAGAGCCTCTCATGGCTTCTGGATGAGGGTCCTGGTTTAGGGGTTCAGAAACAATGATTAGTCCACATGTTCATGCCAAGAGCTCACCATGAAGGCAGCAGACACCACAGCAAAGGCCCACACCTCGGCAGCCTCACTGCCCTGTGCCTACTTCTCTGCCCTTCTCAGCTCCCTTGCCAGGATGCCAGATCTTATCTAACAGCTCCTGGCTTCTCTCCATCATGCCCAGAAGTCCCCTGGAGAGGAGCAGAGCTTGGGGAAGCAGATCCTACTTCTAACTGTCTTCTCCTTCCTGCTTCTCCCAGAGTTGGGAAGCAATCCGAGCCTCTCAGTCAACGCCACCTCCCTGGTAGAGAACATGGATTCCGTGGCTGCCAATTGCCACACCAATGCCACCAACATCACGTGGTATGTGAATTATGGACCCATATCTGGCAGTGACCGGATGAGAATTTCCCCAGATGGCAAGACCCTCGTCATCCTCAGGATTAGGCGTTCTGAGAGAACTCTTCAGTGTGCAATAGAGAGTTTCCCAGACATCTTCCAGAGGAGTGAAGTCATCTCTCTGACTGTGTCCTGTGAGTGGTCTGGGCTCCTGGAACTGAAGCCAGGGGTGGGCTCAGGGTCTTCTGGGGATAGGAATGGGTTAGCACACGTCAAGCTGGAGAGAGGGGACATCCTGGGCCAGCCTGCAGTCAGCTTGATCTGGGTTGCAATTAGTTCAAGCTCTTGAGCCCTGTGGACTTGGGAGCTGTCCTCGCTACTCAGTACCATGGTACACTTGAGTTTGAAATGGGGACTCCAATCTCCATTTCTAAGATTAGAAATGGTCAGTGTGCCTTTGTGGAGGTCTGCTTTTGTGTAAAGAGGGGACTATTACAACGATTGGTTCTTAAATTGATGTTCAATTTATTAAGTTTTCAAGCCCTCGAGACTTCAAATTCTGCTCATTAATTTCTTTTCTCCTAAATTTAGTATAGTCACCGTCACTCTTTCACTGAAATTGAACAGACTATGCTCCCTTAAACAGAGTTTTATTTAAATTTAGGCATTCCATACATTCTTTTTTCTTTATAGCCCTTCAGCTGCCTACGGGGCAAGTTCGCAACCCAGCAATACCCCCACAAGTTCTCAGACAGCTCTTGTAAATCTAATACGCTGAACTGATAAATACATTAACACTTAGATTCTTTCCAGTGTTCCAGGACTGCTCACAGAGTTTAATACACTCTTCTAATCTTTCAACTGAAAAACATAATCAAACATTTAAAATCACTTTTACATCTGGAACCCTCTAGTGGTCTGTCAGATCTCCTAAAGCACAGGCTATGGCGCCCATCCCGTGGAAGCTTGGGATGAGGGGTGAACGACTGCTGACCTCCACACAGCTGTTTACAGGTCAGGCTTGGAACCGAGACCCAGGATCCAGAGGCTGCAGCTGCTCAGGGTGGTTGCTCCCGGGCCCTGAGACTGACTCGATCTTTCTGTGTTAATGGGAGTCATAAAGTCCTACGCCTCTTCCTCTGAGCCTCATTGTTTCCCACCAATAATATGGGTCAATAGTGGAACCAGTCACATGGGTTGTTCTGGGAATTCAACAAATGTGGGGACAGGCACAGGGCTTAGGACAGTGTCTGGCACACAGTAGGCCCATGTGATTGCTTTTGCTTCACCAGTTTTTGTTGTTGTTGTTGTTGTTTTGAGACAGAGTTTCACTCTTGTTGCCCAGGCTGGAGTACAATGTAGTGATCTCGGCTCACTGCAACCTCTGCCTCCCTGGTTCAAGTGATTCTCCCGCCTCAGCCTCCCGAGTAGCTGGGATTACAGGCATGTGCCACTACTGCCAGCTAATTTTTTATTTTTAGTAGAGATGGGGTTTCTCCAAGTTGGTCAGGCTGGTTTTAAACTCCTGACCTCAGGTGATCCACCCGCCTCGGCCTCCCAAAGTGGGAGGGATTACAGGAGTGAGCCACTGTGCCCGACCTTACTCCACCAGTTTTCTTACAATGTGAAGGGAACTGTGGGGTGGCCCCCAGTAGTCCCTTCATTATGGAAGACGCTCTTCTGGTTATTATTGTTGACACAACTGCCTTGCCTGGCGTTGGTCTAGGGGTCGGCTTGAGGTGTGCTGTGGGGAAACCTCCTGGCTGGGGAAGTTCTTCATGAGACGGGACCCCCGAAGGGTCAGAACCATAGCCCTGGGCCTCCTGTCCTGTCTCTACAGATGGGCCCGACTATGTGCTGCTGAGGAGCAATCCATATGCTTTTAATGGCATCATGAAAGCTGAGATCGGCTCCCAGGTGGAAATGGAGTGTGTTGCCTATTCTTTGCCGGCTCTCAAGTACCACTGGATCCACAACGGCTCCCTCCTGAACATCTCAGATGCAACGATGAATCTCTCAAGTCTGGCCTGGGAGCAGATGGGCAGTTACCGATGCATTGTGGAGAACCCTGTGACACAGCTGACCTTCTATGAGGACATCAGGATCCAGGCCCCCCGTGAGTGCAGCAGCTCCCCTCCCGGCTCATGCTCTGCACATCTCCCTGCCTCCATGCCCTGCTAGGCAGTGCCCACCCTCAGGAGTGTCACCTCCACCCTGCCATGCCATGCTCACAACTTCTGGGTGAAATCTCCCCGTCCTCTGAGGTCTGGGTTCAAAGCTGCCTCTTCTGTGAATCCTCTGAAGTCCTCAGATCAGAGCCAGGGTGGCTCCCAGGGGGATAAGAGCAGCAGACGTTGGCTGAGCACTTACTATGTGCTGCTTCTGTTCTAACCAGTGTGACCTTCACCATCTCTCCATGGACTAAGTGCATGTGATTAGCATCACCTCCATTTTACAGGGGAGAAAACTGAGCCCCACGGAGTCTGAGTGTTTTATTCAAGGCTTCATCGCTCCATAACCCATGGAAGAGTGGTATTCAAGTTCAGGCGGGCTGAACCCACAGTCTATGCCCTCAACTGCTCCCCTCAGCTGCTCCAAGATGAGGAATTAAAAAGATGCAGGGATGGGATGGGTGGAGGGGATTAGAGATTTGGCATGGCCGTGGCGTCAGAAACTTGGCTTGGGAGTGAGTTTGTAAATGGGGAAAGCATCTTCTCAGCAAATCCTCTGCATCAGGGAGAGAGACTGACGTGCTCAGGGAGAGAGCAGAGGAGTGGGGCAGGTGAATGCCAGGCTCTGCAGCACAAGGTTCTGGGTCCAGATCCCCACTCTGCTGCTGCCCATCTCCAGGAACCTGGGACAAGCAGCTCCATCATTCTGACACTCAGTTTCCTCAACTGTAATGAAAGGATAAGAATCCCTGCATGAAAAGGGTGCCGTGAGAGTAACATAAAACTGTACAAGAAAGTCCAGGAGACGTTACAGGATGTGGTCTGCAGATTTCAGCCACATCACACCACTTCCTAAGCACCTGCTATGCACCAGACACGATGTGTGCATGCAGCCCTCCAAATCATCTGTTCACGTTTTTCTCTTCTCCTGGACTCCGAGCTCCAGGAGGGCAGAAGCTGGGTGAGCTTTTTGTTTGCCATTTGTCCTCAGTGCTTGGCACAATGCCCAGCATATAGTTGGTGCTCAGTGAACATCTGTGCAATGAGTTAATGACCCTGTGTCACCCCTTCCAGTCACTGTCTCTCTCCTTACGAGGGTTTATTCTTCTCTATTCACTTACGGCTGCCTGCAGTTGAGACATCTCTTTGCTTCACCGTCCTCTGTCCACTTCCCAGCTCGAATGTCAGCCCCATGGGTGCAGGGAGTGTGTTTTGTTCGCTGCTGAATCGCCAGTACCGGGAAGAGTGCTTTGCTGGTAACAGATGTTGACAAATCTTTGAAGAACAGTTGTGGTTGAGTGAAGAGATGAGTGAACACATGAATGGGTGAGTCGTGGTCCTGACCCCCGGTGTCCTCTTCCTCCAGGGATCTTATCTGTTGTCCACAGAGAGTTCTCCATCTTGGAACCCACAGTGGTGCTCCTCATCGTGTGGATAGTGGCGGCTGGCGTCTACCTCTGTGGAGTCCTGATCCATGCTCTGATCAACCGCTACTCAAACAGGTGCCCTCATTGCTCTGGGTCAAGGGTGGGGTGTTGGTTGGGTGCTGGGCCTCAGGGCCCAGCCCTCCCTCCAGAGGGGGAGGCAGAGCCAGAGGGGAAGGGATAAGCCAGGAACTGGATTGTCAGGGATCATCTGGGGCAGATAGCTCAGCTTCCAGGACCTGAAGCTGATGGGAGCGAGGGAAGGTATAGAGCCAGCCATGCTTCTAAATAGCCGTGGGGCTTCATCCAGCAACTTCCCTTCTCTTTAGAAGTTTCTTTGTGTTTACAAATGGATATTAAGGTTTACCTAGAGGGACAGGTAAAAAAATGAGAAGTGTGCATGTCAATTCCTGGGACACAGTTGTCCCCTGCTACAAAGTGAAGTTGGGGAAATAGGTATCAGCAGTCAACTATGCAGGGAGAAGAGACTGAGTGGTGGGATGGTTAGGGTCTGGGTTCAAACTCTAGCTCTGCTACCTGTAGGCTAGGTTACCTTGGGTAGGTCACTTCTCATAGCTCATCCTCAGCCCACCTGAAGAATGCAAGGAGCAACTCCTGCCTGAAAGGTGATGTCGGGGTTAGAGACACATCTTGGAGGATAAAGGGACTTGCAGTGTTCTCAGCATAGAGTAGACCAGAGTTTCTCAACTTCAGCACTATTAACATTGGGACCATCATTCTTTGATGAGGAAGGGGAGGCAGTAAGGCTGTTCTGTGCCTTGTAGGACATTTAGCACCATCCCGGCCTTTACCGGTTAGACGGTAGTAGTAACTACCACCAACACGCCAGTTCAGAAAACCAAAAATGTCTCTAGACACCACAGAGATCACATGGGAGGCAACCCCAGGAACGCCATTGCATGGGAAGAGAACAGAGTTCAAAGCGGAAACAGAATTCTCATATTCGGGGAACAGCAGAGAAAAGGGGATTGCAAAAGCAGACTGAGAGAGTGGCCATGACCTGGGGGGGTTCAGGTCAATGGCAGAAACGGGAGCTGGGAGGTCAGCAAGGTCTTGGAAATGCAGGGCTGTTGGCCAGTCTTCAAGGGAGGTCTCAAGACACAAGGTCTCAGAGAATTCAGCTGAGCAGGAGTGGGCATCTGCCTTAGAGCAAATCCTCCCTGGGGGCAGGTCCCTCCTGGACCTGGAACCACATTCTTCAGAAGGGCTACGGAAGGTGCCAGAGTTCGGAGTGGGGCAGGGAACTCGTGTGGACAGGGCTCCAGGCTCCCTCCTTGTTCCCATAAATGGACTCCATTTGTTCTTGTGGGCCCCTCCCCTATAAAAATATTAAAAACTATATTTTATCTCTCTGTTGATATAGACATGTATAAATTACAGGGTGGGTTTTATTTAGCTTTTTCTTCTGGTTTTAGAAGAAAGTGAAACATTTTTGTGAGTCCGAAAAGTATAGTGGGCTTTAGTGCCTCTGTGCATAATGATCCTGCTTCCACTTGAATTTCTTCAGATGAAAAGTTTCCAGGGGTTTCTATCCTGGTGTTCAAAGCCGTTGATGGAGACCTCCAAGTTTCACTTTGGATGTCTCCATTAAGTCAACCTCAGTGTCTCATTCACTTGTTCCTCATTTGGTTTCTCGGTCGCCCCACATTTCACCAAGCTCCTGGCTTTATTCTTGGGCCTCTGATGAGCAAAAGATGAACAAGCTGCTCTCCCTGCTCCCAATAATGTTACAGCTACCACGATCTAGACCCTCCCTTCAGCAGTCACACCCGCTCCCCTTCTCCCTCCCTCAAAGATCACCCTGCAGTTACTCAGATTTTAACCATGACTGGATCTGGATACCACCCAAAAGACACAGAAGTGGCGTTTCCTAGAATAAATGGTGGGGCAAGGTGGAGCAGAGGAGACACACAGCCTCCATGTATGGGTTTTCACTAACATGTTAGTTAAAGACTTTAGAAGATATATATTAAATTATCTTAGTATTTAGATACTGAGCCTATTTATGATTATTACATGGTCCCTTCATGAAAGAGCCTATAACGTTGACCAGACAGTGAGACAGAAGGCATTCAAGCCTGTGTGTGCTTTACTTCCCGTGTGCAAAATGGGATTAATACTGGTTTCAACCTCACAGGGATATCTCCTATGGGGATAAAGTAAGCTCTTCTGGTAAATGCCTTGGAACAAGGGTTGGTACACAGTAACTACTTCATAAAATCTCAGATATTATTATTAATGCCATCATATTATTCAGTGTACAATTCCAAACTGATTGTGATAAACTCAAGAAAGTTCAAGAGGGTTTCAAAGAGTGTATCTGAATCACCTCATCTTCCACCACGTGGAAGGATCCCCCTGGCCTGGCAGAACAACCTCCTCATGGCCAAAAAACCTACACCATGTCACTGTACCATTCCTCTCAAGGGTGCCATGGTCTCTGTGGTCTGACACCTCCAATCTGATATGAGAGCAGGGGTCTGGGAGTCAGAGAAGCCAGGTTGGGAATATTGGCCTCTGTTCTGTTCTGGCTGTGTGACCTGGGGCAAGTAACTTTACCTCTCTGGACCCTCATGTCTTCATCTACAAATGGGGTCAATGTATCTGTCTTGCTTGGCTGTTGGGAGGGCTAAAGGTAACCCTGTCATAAGCTACAAGTGCCTGGCATATAATCAGTGTGAAATAAATTACTATTACTACCTTCATCGTTATTGTTACCCCTGGTAATTAGAGCAGCAATGCCATCCCCTTCCTCGGCTTCGCCCGGCCTCTTTTCCCCAAACAATGGCACCTTCCTCCAGTGCCCTTGGAAATCTTTAAAAGTGTGGAATGTTGAGAACTCTCAGTGCAGAGGTGAAGCCCCAGACCATCTCCTCCATAGGGTCCCATGTGGGGAGGAATTGGGTTTGGGCTTGGGCTTGGTGGGAAGCTGGGCCCCTTCACCTCTCTCTACCCAGGATTCTCCTGTGTTTCTTAGAGATCTGAGATGTGACTTCTTCCCTGATTTCTCCCCATAGGACAAATCGGGCCACTTGAGTGTCCCCCTCAGGCCTGAGGACAAGACCAGCGGGCAAACAGGTGAGGAGAGGGTGATGGAGAAGGGCTGGGGGTCCCCATAGGGTCGGCAAGGCTGGAAAGGGCCCAGGGTCTCTTTGGAGGTGACTGACAAGAGAGGGACTCAACCAAGTCACACCGAGGTCTGGAGATGGAGGCTCTGGTGGGAGGTCTGCAGACCCGACCTGGGACTGGGGGATGACGTCATGAGCAGTGTGACCATTGGGCGCTCCATCTGCCAATCAGAGCTTGCCAATGGGGTGCAGGCCGGGGCGGGCCATGCGCAAAGCTGGGATCTAATTCAACGCACTTCCTCCCTCAGCTCCTGTGCTTCCAGCTTTTCGGATATTCACCCATGGAATCAACAGCAATGCTGCAAACTTAAGGTCAAGGGGTCCCCACTCAGTGGTTGCTTCATTGAGTGCCGGGTGAGAGAAGAGACCTCAGAATCAGGCAGGGATTAAATTCCAGCTCTGCCCTGAGTAGCTGAGTAACCTGAACGCAGCCCCAGTGAGGTTTCTGCATCTGGAGGCACCGTGGAACCATTAAGTCGGCCTGATGAGCGCATCTGTCAGCTCAAATATTCACTTTTCTTTGGTGACAACATTTAAACTCCTCTCTTTTAGCTATTTTGAAATATTCAGTTAATCCAAATACATTATTCTGTTATTTGGAACAACACGGATGAACCTAGAGGTTGTTATGTTGAGTGAAATAAGCCAGGAACAGAGAGACACAAATACCTACGATCTCACTGTATTTGGAACCTAAAATAGTCGACCTCAGAGAAGTAGAGAAGAGAATGGTGGGCACCAGAGGCCGGGGCGGGGAGTGACTGATTGGATGGGGAAAGAGAGAGGTTGGCCATCAGGCAAGCACTTTCAATCAGACAGGAGGAAGAAGCTCTGATGTCCTGTCGCACAGCATGGAGGGCTGTTAATTCTACAGGAATCAGCCCGGGACTCCTTTGCTGGAGGGGTTGTGAATCCTCAAACTGGCCCATTTCTGCAGTTTCTCACTTTCGGGTCTTGATCTCCAAGTACTCATTGCCAGCGGCCTCTTGTCTCTGTGGGTACTGAGGGCCTCACATTATGGAAACTAAGGGATGCATAGGGGATCTCTCCTGCCTCTGAGGAGGGGGCGGCCAGGGCTGAGGGAGACTGGTGTGGGGGCTGTCGGCTGCCTGGGATTCAATCAGGGCTCCCTGAATGGAGAGAGAGAAGGGAGTCAGAGTAGAGCAGTGGGGCCAGCAGGTGCCAGAGAGAGTCCAGGAAAGAGACTCAGGAGTTCCTTCCTCCATTCAACCCATGTGCAGTTTGCTGAAATCTCTTTCATACCTTCCTCTAATATTTAGTACTCAATTATCGCCTTATTTGGTGTTTGCTAATCTGATTAACTTCCGACAACAACTCCATAATAAGATTTTTTTTTTTTTTTTGAGATGGAGTCTCGTTCTCTTGCCCAGGCTGGAGTGCAGTGGTGCCATCTCAGCTCACCATCTCCCGGGTTCAAGCGATTCTCCTGCCTCAGCCTCCTGAGTAGGAGAGACTACAGGCACGTGCCACCATACCCAGCTAATTTTTTGTGTTTTTAGTAGAGACTGGGTTTCACCATGTTAGCCAGGATAGTCTCGATCTCCTGACCTCCTGATCTGCCTACCTCAGCCTCTCAAAGTGCTGGGATTACAGGTGTGAGCCTCCGAACCTGGCCCATAGTAAGATATCATTACTGTCTCCATTTTACAAATTTGAAAACTGAGGTAGAAATGGTAAGTACTCTGCACAAACTCCCTCTTACACCAGGACCCAATGCAGTCGGTTCCTTCTGACCCCAAAGCCTGGCCTCCTGCTGAGGCCCCCTGTGTGTGAGGCCCTGAGGCGGTTTTAGATGGACCGTGGTGGACACGGAAGACGTGGGCCCTGGCCTCCTGCAGCTCACTCTTTAATTGAAGGAGGTGGCAATAAATGACTGTCAAAGAAATGAATATCTATGTGTGAATTATGATAAGGTGAGCAGAAAGAGGGCAAGTGACAGAGAACTACAGGGCCTTGATTCAGACGCGGCACCTGCCCTTGGGAAGCTCTCAGTTTGGTGCTGTGGGGAAGACGAGTCAGTCAAAGAAATTATATCCCTGTCATAGGAAGAATAATGGCCCCTCCAAAATGTCCATGCCCCAACCCCCTGGAACCTGTGGATCTGTTACCTGACATGTCTAAAGGGACTTTACAGGTGGAATTAGGTTAAGGATATTGAGATGGGGAGATTTTCCTGGATTACTTGGGTGAGTCCAGTGGAATCACAGGGATCCTTACAAGTGAAAGGAAGAGGGTATAATAGAAAGATTGGAAGATGCCAGGCTGCTTGCTTTGCAGACAGAGGGAGGGACTTGAGCCAAGGAATGCAGGCACCTCAAGAAGCTGGAAGAGGTGAGAAAGTGCATCACCCCCTGGATCTTCCAGAAGGAACTGACCCTGACGGCCAATGCCTCGATTTTAGCCCAGTGACACCCATTTTGGGCTTTTGACTGTAAAAACTTAAAGTTAATCTATGTATGTTGTTTGAAGCCAGGAAATGTGTGGTCATTTGTCACAGCAGCCACAGGAAACTACTACAGACTCAGACAGTGGAGAGAGACAGAGGCTGCCTGGGAGGCTCCTCCTTCATCTCTGCCCTTCCCTGCTGCTCCCCTGCACTGCAGATGCTCCATGGAACTGTCGCACACACACACCACATCTCAGCACGCTATTATCAAGGTCACCGCGATCTCCACTTGGCTGAGTCCAGATGTCCACCTTGCAGTCTTCTCCTTCCTGGACTTTGCAGCAGCAGAGGACCTAACTGTTCACCCTCCCTACACAGAAGCGCTTCTTGACTCGACTATAGGACATTGTTCTTTCTGGGTCCATTCACCTTCTCGGCAGCCCTTTTGCCAGATGCGCCACATCTCCCTGACCCTAAATATCAGAGCAGCCCTGAGCTCTCCTTCTTTACTTTTGTTTTATGTCCTCATCCACTCTGTAGACTTCATGCCATCAATAGGCTGACGACTTCCAAATTTACACCCAGCCCACTCCCCTCTCCTACAATAGTCCTTGATCCAATAGTATACTTCAAACCCACACATTCTTGTCCAAAGGCACACAAAATGCAACCTATTCTATCTAAACTTCTCCTTCCCCCCGCCCCCTATCTTTCTCTCTCTTTTTTTTGACAAAGAGTCTCGCTCTGTCACCCAGGCTGGAGTGCAGTGGCTCACCGATAAGCAACTTCAGCAAAGTCTTAGGATACAAAATCAACATGCAGAAATCACAAGCATTCCTATACACCGATAACAGACTTAAAGAGAGCCAAATCAAGAACGAACTGCCATTCACAATTGCTACAAAGAGAATAAAATACCTAGGAATACAACTAACAAAACATGTAAAGGACCTCTTCAAGGAGAACTACAAACCACTGCTCAAGTAAATAAGAAAGGACACAAACAGATGGAATAACTTTCCACGCTTATGGTTAGGAGAATCAAAAATGGCCATACTGCCCAAAGTAATTTAAAGATTCAATGCTATCCCCATCAAGCTACCTATGACCCTCTTCACAGAACGGGAAAAAAACCACCTTAAACTTCATATGGAACCAAAAAAGAGCCCACATAGCCAAGACAATTCTAAGCAAAAAGAACAAAGTTGGAGGCATCACGCTACCTAACTTCAAACTATACTACAAGGCTACAGTAATCGAAACAGCATGGTACTGGTACCAAAACAGAGATATAGACCAATGGAACAGAACAGAGGCCTCAGAGGCAACACCACACATCTACAACCATCTGATCTTTGACTATCCTGACAAAAACAAGCAATGGGGAAAGGATTCGCTGTTTAATAAATGGTGCTGGAAAACTGGCTAGTCATGTGCAGAAAGCAGAAACTGGACCCCTTTCTGACACCTTACACTAAAATTAAGTCCAGATGGATTAAAGACTTAAACATAAGGCCTAACACCACAAAACCCCTAGAAGAAAACCTAGGCAAAACCTTTCAGGACATAGGCATAGGCAAGGAAGGACTTCATGACTAAAATACCAAAAGCATTGTCAACAAAAGTCAAAATAGACAAATGGGATCTAATTAAACTCCAGAGCTTCTGTACAGTGAAAGAAACAATCATTAGAGTGAACCGGCAACCAACAGAATGGGAAAAAATTTTTGCAATCTACCCATCTGACAAAGGGCTAATATCCAGAATCTACAAAGAACTAAAACAGATTTATAAGAAAAAAACAAACCCATTCAAAAGTGGGTGGAGGACATAAACAGACACTTTTCAAAAGAATACATTTATGAGGCCAAGAAACATATGAAAAAATGCTCATCATCACTGGTCATTAGAGAAATGCAAATCAAAACCACATTAAGATACCATATCACACCAGTTAGAATGGCGATCGTTAAAAAATCTGTAGACAACAGATGCTGGAGAGGATGTGGAGAAATAGGAACACTTTTACACTGTTAGTGGGAGTGTAAATTAGTTCAACCATTGTGGAAGACAGTGTGGCTATTCCTCAAGGACCTAGAAATAGAAATTCCATTTGACCCGGCAATCCCATTACTGGTTTATAATACAATGATTTATAATCCAAAGGATTATAAAGACACATGCACATGTATGTTCATTGTGGCACTGTTTACAATAGAAAAGACCTGGAACCAACCCAAATGCCATCGATGATAGACTGGACAGGGAAAATGTGGCACATATACACCATGGAATACTATGCAGCCATAAAAAACGATGAGTTCCTGTCCTTTGTAGGACATGGACGAATCTGGAAACCATCATTCTCAGCAAACTGACACAAGAACAGAAAATCAAACACCGCATGTTCTCACTCATAGGTGGGTGTTGAACAATGAGAATACATGAACACAAGGAGGGGAGCATTACACCCTGGAGTCTGTTGTGGGGAATAGGGGAGGGACAGCGGGGGTGTAGGGAGGTTGGGAAGGGATAACATGAGGAGAAATGCCAGATATAGGTGACGGGGGGATGGAGGCAGCAAACTACATTGCCATGTATATACCTATGCAACAATCCCGCATGTTTTGCACATATATCCCAGAACCTAAAGTACAATAAAATATATATTTTTTAAAAAAAGAACATGTGGTGAATATACAAACAACGGAGTATTACCCTTTAAAAAGAAGGATATCCTGTGACACCTTACAACATGGGTGAACCTTAAGGATATATGTTAAGTCAATCATCTAATCACAAGGTGAGAGATACTGTATGATTTCACTTATATGACGTATCTAAAGTAGTCAAATTCACAGGGAAAGAAAGTAAAATTGGTGGTTTCTGGGGCTGCAGGAGGGAGAGGAGGATGGAAGGGAAAGGGAGGAGTTGTTGTTTAACAAATATGGATTTTCAGCTGTGGCTCAAAGAAGCCCAGGTACAGCTTGGGCCGTTGCTTCAGAGGGTGCAAGCCATAAGACTTGGTGGCTTCTACATGATGTTTTAAGCCTTCAGGTGCACAGAATGCATTGCAAATGTTAAGCATTTTCCCTGGCCTCTCCTCACCAGATGCCAGGAGCTCCCTCCCCTCCCCACTGTGAGAATTAAACACGTTTCCGACTGAGAATGCCCGTGCAGGTCCAACCACCGTCCTTCCTTGTCTACAGGATGCCAGGGCCTAGGCTGACTCTCCCCTCCCCACCACAGTGCCCTCCCAAGCAGCATCCAAGGACTATGTTAAAACACAAATCAGACCAATCCCTCTCTCGCTAAAACATTTCCATGGCTGCTCATCTTATGTGGAAGAAAATCCTAGCACTCCCCATCCTACCAGGTTGCACAGGACAGAGCCCCCGCTGACCTCACCAGAGGCACCTCACCCCTCACTGTGGGTCTGCACTCCCTGAGCAGGTGCGCACCGAGTTTCTCAGACATCCCAGGCTGTCCCTTCACCAGTTGCATGGCTCTTGCAAGTCCTTCCTGCAGGAATGCTCTCCCCAAGGCAGCCCCGTCTCCCTGTTTCAGCTCAGAGGCCGTCTCCTCAGAAACGCCTTCCTGATTCTACAAACCACGCTACTCCCTCTCATCACCCCTTCACTTTTCTGAGTTCCTGTGGTTTCTGTGGTCTCCTCACCACGTCCCCTTCTCCAGCGAGGCCAGAGCTCCTGTCGCTCCACCGGCTCCCAGCTTTTCCTGCCCCAGCTGCCTTCCCAGCTTTGGTCAGGCAGGACTGGAGAGGCAGCCTGGGGCCCCAGGACTCGTTTCTGGTCAGCCTCACGCTTGTCTTCTCGCCTGAGAAGGTTCGGGTTTTCCCTGAGCTTCTTCCCTCCAAAACCAGATCCCTACGCCCCCCGCCGCCTCTCCTTCATTCGGCAGAAGGTGCGCGCCTGCTCTTCATCCTTAATGCCACACGGACGGGCTTGGGAAGCCCCACCCAGGCTCCAGACCCCGGAACTGCACGAGGGCACCGGTGGGCGCTGGGAGGAAGGGCGGGGAAGGTAAGAGGTGCGGGAGGGAGAGGCGGGGGGTCTGACAGCGGTCCTGACAGGATCCCACCCTGGGGGGTGCAGGTGTGACCTGAGGACCGAGTCCTGAGGAGGGAGGGGCGAGGGCCAGGGTCCCGGCGAGAATGGAGAGCCCAGGAGTGGCTGCAACTGAGACGCCGAGGGAGCCCAGGAGGTTTTGTCAAGGAGAAAGGGGATCTGGATCTTCCATGACCAGCATCACTGTGTCCTTTGGGCTCCAGACCTGATCCCAGGTTCCTCCCACCCCAGCTGTGTAACAGTTCAGGACGGGGCCCCAGGGCAGCGCTCCACCCCCAGCGCAGGCACCACCGCCTAGCCCTAGGCACAGGAATTCGCGCTGTCCATGGTGCTGCAGAAGAGAAGCGCCCAGGGGAAGCCCAGGCTCTGGACACATTTGCAGACAGCACTCTCCAAAAGGCTACTTTTAACTGCACCTCGACAGAACCAAATCTCTTCCAGAGGAATCACATTAACGCAAAAATGAAGTCACCATGGTCACCCCACTTTCCTCACCCCAAACCCACTCTCCCCAAAATATAAAGCCCTTCAATAGTACAGCATTATTCTCAAATGATTTCCCCCCAGGCACCTTCAACATCGGCACGTTACAAGGCAAGCAGGAGACTACATATTACCAGAGGAGAAACTTGGAATCACTCCGATTTTTGGTGAGGAAAAAGTTTGCAAGTGCAGCACTTTATTACCGGATATAATAATTACTCATTGGTGTCTGAGTGTGATTGAACACTCTGTGAATTATTATTTTCCAAAATAAACATTCAGTTCTTTTTGTCAGTGCCCAAGGCTGTCAGTGATCTGATGCCTGTTGGCTTCTCCAGCCCCATCTGTTCTTGCTCCAGTGTTTTTCAAGTGTTCCTTTTAGAAAGAATAACACAGCCCTGATGTGCCACAGCTGGCCTGGCACCCACAGCCAGGCTTTGTTGTAACTCCAGTTGTTCATTGTTTCAGAGGACATCAGTCCCAGAGAAGGACACTCTGTTACCATGATGGTCAAGACACGAACAACACCACTCCACAGTCATGTCTCAACACAGAAATAAGCAAGAACATCGTCCAAATCACAAATGTATGCACAAGTTTTTGTTTGAACATTCGTTTTAAATTTTCTGGGATATATTCCAAGGAATGTCATTGTGAGTTGATATGATAAGTCAATGTTTAGTTTAACTTATCAAGAAACTGCCAAGTGTTTTTCTGCAGCTACAGAATTTGTTTACACTCCCAGCAGCAGTGTATGAGGGCTCGAATTTCTCCACTTGCTGCTCTTGCAGCAGCTCCTGACATCCCTCTTTCATGCTTTACCCAGTTTTTCATCTGTCCCCACATCCACTAAGACCACACATCTTGCTTCCTCATCCTGCCTCCTCCCAGTAGACATCTGGCTTACGGGCTGCCTTCCTGAAAACTCTCTGGCTTGTGGTTAAATGAAGCCACAGAGTTCACTTCCAGTTATGAGCACAGGATCCTCCTGGGCCAGATAATGTGTGTTTAGCTTGATCCTAAATGAGTTTCAACCTAATACCCTCATCTGTCCTCTCCTACCTGAGTCTGGACATCAACTACCCATTCATTCAACAGGTATTGAGCACTTTTGACCTGTCCCAGAAATGGCATCACATTGACCTGTCCCAGAAATGGCATTAATAGTAAAGAAAAATGACCACATCAAGAACACACCCCATATTCAAGAAGACATGGGATGACAGAGAACCAGTCCTGCCAGTGACAGTGGAGCTATGGTTTCCAGGACGAGAGTAGATGAAGGAGTTTGCCGGCCACTGTAACAGGATCCAGTAAAGGAGCTGGCCCTAATAGGTGAAGATGCAAATTCCTCCCTCAACCCCTGAGGAGTCTGACTGGCACTTCTGATATTTGGGGCTCAGGATGTTAAAAAACTGTAGAGAATATTAATTACCCACTCATAATATAATTGGTATGCATTATTCCCATATGTGCAAATTAACTCTTCACTGTGAACATATGCAACTTGGCATTCCACACTCAACTGAGTAGGGGCAGACTAGCAGTACCACGGAGTTGATTTTCCCAAGAGCACCCCTCACCCTATGCTGGTGGGTAACACCTGGTGTGGGGGTGAGTGAGAAAGATCCCAGTAGAATAGGCTTTCTCCTCCCCACTCCTTCCCCTTCCACATATGAAGGCCATTCTTTCTTCAAGAGAGACATGAAATTGGAGCAGAAGTGTGCTGAGAAATATTTAGCAACTGGATATCCAAAAATACATATTCATTATAAATTTTACATATAAATATAAAAGCATGTGTAGCACATAACTTTTCAATAATAAGAAAATGTACTATACTTTTTATTGTAAATTTCACAGTCAAGTGATTCTCACAGAATGCCTTCACTGATTTTTCTGAACTCTTGCAACTTTAGCTAACTTATAATGGCAATTGATGAACAGTACACTGTGTAGTTATAAATGTTGATATTTTAATTTACATTAAGGAGAAAGATGAAAGAAATAATGAGATGTATGGTGGGATTTTATTCTTTTGTCAGTGACAGGAGTAAACTCTGCTGAATCAGATAAGAGGTTTGGCATAGCTACACTAGTAGAACATTTTCTAAATTTTTGTGCTATTTACAATGTAATGACTGCAGATATTAACATCTTTTAAGTTGCATTATTAGCATTTTCTCCATCACTATATCAAGTGTAGACAATCACTACAATGATCAATCAAGCCTTGATGGACAGTATTTGCCAATTTCTGCAGTTCAAACACTTCTACCGTGACTAACTTCAAGTAACAAATGTGACTTGTGTAAAAATATAATTTCTGATTATTTCCTTAGAAGATATTTTTAGCAGAAACTGGATCACCTTTTCAAGGGAAAGTAATATGTTTGCAAGACTATGATGCATATTTACAAACTGCTTTCAAAAATGGCTGTAACAGGCCATGCACAGTGGCTCACACCTGTAATCCTAGCACTTTGGGAGGACAAGATGGGAGGACTGCTTGAGGCCAGGAGTTTGAGAAAATGGCTGAAACAGTGTCCATTTCCCCAATCTTGAATGAGAGTAACCATTGCCTCTCTAACTTCAGGAATTATTAATTTTTCCAGTTTTGTTATTTGGCAGTTTGGATAGTCATTTTAGGCACAAGAATAAGGGAGATCACAGCCCTGATTAAAACCTGTCAGTGACCTTCATTCCTCCAGCCAAAGCCCTCAGCCATTTTCCCACATAAACCCTAAGCAGTCTAAGAATCTCACTTTTTTAGACTTGCCCAAAGTTTGTCTTCAGGCCACATGCAGTTTCCAAGGGCTCCTCTTCCTCTGCTTCTGAGGAAAGTGCAATATCAGAATACGAAGGAATGAGAATGATGTTCTTAGAATCTTAATATTGGATCCATTGGAACAGATCAATAATTGAACTTTGGGGAAACTAAATACATTTCCTTAGCATCCAATTTCTTGTGATGCACGTCACAACTGTTAAATTTGTATTTTGTTTTCTAATTTTATATCTCAGAATGATGAAACTTCTTTTTCCCAAATGTCTTAGAATAGGTTTGCTTAAAATAAAGACATAGTAAAGAAAAGGTTCATTTTAGTCAGTGAGCAAGCATATATTCCTTAGCTATAAATGAAGGTGATAAACAGTTTCATTTCTGAATATAGAATGGTCTGTTAAATACTATATTTTTGGGGTGAAGTTTCTTTTAATGCTGTTGGTTGTTTACTTTCTTTGATTTCCAGGAAAAAAAAAAAAAACTAGCACAATTGATACCAGAGATTTCGAGTGCCGGCATTTTGTTGAAGTCATTATTTAACAAGGCATTGAGTCATGCAGGCCGTAGCTCGGTTTGAAGTTGGCCAGGATGAGAGTTCTTGGCATGGTTGGCATGGTTTTAAAGTGGAGCATTTGAAATGCTGAAGTCCTCATAAGCTGCAATCAGTTGTCTTTGTTTTTTGAAGCAGTTTAATTTTGAAGCACTTTATTTAAGTTTCAAGAACCAGAATTGTTTTTATTTTTCTTTTTTGACTTTCATCTACATAAGATTTTTTTGTCTTTATTTTTTGAAGCACTTTAATTTTGAAGCACTTTATTCAAGTTTTAAGGGCCAGAATTTTTTTTTTTTTGACTTTTATCTACACAAGATATATGAAGATTCACAGTCAGAAAGTTTTGTCTGTCTTCTTGAGAAACAGCCAACTCCAATCTTAAAAAACTCTTCTAGAATGTCATAATCAAATTTTAAAACTTCTGAAAATTACCATAGATGAAATAAAAAAGTAACCACAGACTGGAAAGAAATGTTTGTAATATGTATATCTCTCAAAGACTTATTTTTAGAATACATAAAAAATTCTCACAATACAATAATTTTAAAACCCAATGAAAAATGGGTGGAAAATTTGAAGAGGTACTTCAGCAAAGAGGATAAATGAGTGGTCATTCAGCACTTGAAAAAATGCTTGATCTGGGAAATGCAAATTAAAATTACTGTGAGATACCACTATGAGATCCTCACTAAGACATATGAAATTAAAAAGACTAACAATACTAAGTATGTGAAGCAACTAGAACTACCATGCATATGATAAAAGATATTTATTAAAACCTTCACCAACTCTCATCCTAAATAAGAAAAATTGAGGAGCATCCTCCTTTGAATCAGGAACAAGACAAGGATGCACACTGTCACCACTATTACCTAACACTATTAGAGAGGTTATAGCCAATAAAGTAAAACCAGAAAGATAAGTCAGAAATGTAAAAACTAGAAACTGAGAAATGTTTCCAGTATTTGTAAATGATGTTCAAGTTCCCATAGATTTTAATATCATGATCTAATAATAGAGATGAGTCCCATAACTTTTGCTATATTCTGTTGGCTAGAAGCAAATCTTAGGTTCCGTTTGCACTCAAAGGGAGGGATTTATACAAGGTGTGACTCAATAGAGGTCACCTTAGGGTATGCCTGCCCCACTAATAGTATGAGGGGGCAGTTACCCCTCATCCTACACATAATACAGATATCCCAGTGGAGGGACTTCTTTACTTGCCTGAACATACACATGCTCAGCTATTGTATTTGAAGTCTTTTACCACTATCTCAATTTTCATTCTCTGCATTTTCCTTTTTTAAAAATAAAATGTACCAAAGCCCTAGGGTAAAACCTATAATACGGTAAAGAATAGTCTCTGATTTATAAAGGGAGAAAATTTAAAAGTTCTAAATCCAGGGAATTTCTTAGTAACTTAAAACATCACACTTTCTCCGTGAAGGGAAGTGTTTTGTTGCTTTTACACTGTTTGTTTAGAGTAAATATATAATTGATTTTTAAAAATCAAAGCAGGTTTCATGCTTCGTGTAACAAATACTAATTGTGAAAACTGAACTATTCCTGGAACCATGTTCAGAAAAATGCTTCATTGGCTAAACAGTCTTATTTTATGATTTCAGTTGACTGAAAATGAGGTATAAAGTAATTAAAAGTAATACGATGGCTTGCAGAGACGGGGTGGCAGAAGCTCGGAACACAGAATGTAAAATCGGGAATACAGAATGTAAAATCGGGAATATAGAATGTAAAATCGGGAACTACAAAATTACACAAACACCTAAAGCCATATACTTAAATTATTATTTAAAAAAAAAAAAAAAAAATGGCCGGGCGCGGTGGCTCACGTCTGTAATCCCAGCACTTCGGGAGACTGAGGCGGGGGGATAACCTTAGGTCTGGAGTTCGAGACCAGCGTGACCAACATAGGTTTAGTAAAGAAACCCCATCTCTACTAAAAATACAAAATTAGCTAGGCGTGGTGGTGCATGCCTGTAATCCCAGCTACTTGGGAGGCTAAGACAGGAGAATTGCTTGAACCTGGGAGGCGGAGGTTGCGGTGAGCCGAGATCCCGCCATTGCACACTCCAGCCTGGGCAATAAGAGCAAAACTCCGTCTCCAAAAAAAAAAAGGAAGGTTCTTCACCTTCAGATCCTCACTTAGCCCCACCTCCCATTTCCCACTAATCAGCCAATTTTTAAAAATTTTATGATTACTATTGCCCACCTTTTAGAATACATTTTTGTTTATTTAGTGGAAAACAAACCAGATAAACAATAAACCTCTGCTCAGTTGGGCAGGCTGACATTGTTCTCAGTAATTGTTTTTTCCTTTAACTTGATTGTATTGTTTTCATTCTCCTTTCTTTAAATAAAGTGTCCCAAGAGCCCTAAATTCTCTCTTCAGGTGGTCTCTTGATAGGTAACTTCATCAATAGGTTCATCCAGGTATAGAAAGCAACCGTGTAAGGATAACAAAGACAACATTTTTCATAAAGATAATATTTTCAAAAGTGCTAAAGACAGTGAGTTGTTTAGTAATTCTGAAAAAAGTCTTGAGGGAAAAATATAGAGGAAAAGCATTTTTCAGAATACATAATGTCTGTTGCTTCTAGAAATATATACACACAAGCATTGAATAGGTCCCTTGCCACTGTGGGACCCAAGACTTTTATCTGTAACATTCCATTTGCCCTTCTTGGCTGTACGGAATAAAAGTCCTTTGAAGATGGCGGCCTCCAAGATCCTAATCCGTATGGGTGCGGCCATGCCGTTCTCCCGACGAAGTTTCTGAAGGAGAATGAACCACGAAATAAAAGTACGCCATTATACGTCATGATAACTGTTGGCCGATTGTAGCTTCAAAAGTGTTACTGGGCATGCGCGCGGTTCAACACATTAATCCTAACGCGAATCTAACCCAAACCGGAAGCGGCCATTTCGCTTCTGTTACTTGGATCTAAGCCTCTGTCGCTTAAGAGACGCTGAAGTGATTGGCAACATTAGCAGCAGGGGTTCTGTGGGGTCAGGGAGGGGAAGCCGGCTTGGGGTGTGTGATGAGAGGCTTGTTCGGGGGGTGCGTGGTGAAGGGATTTCTCGGGTGAAGACGGGGCTGTGAGGTGAGTGACTGGCGTGTTTTGACTGAGAGACAGATTTCTGGGGTGGGTGATAGATGCCGTGGGGTAAGTAGGGTTTGCTAATTTTAGTTGGATAATTAGCCTGTTAATTATCCCTCTTTTCTTGCTTATTTTCTGCTTCTATATGTGTTTTTGTAACTTAAATTCTAAGTGTACTTTAATATCGGATTTTATATTGGTTCACGAAACTGCCCGACTTGAGGACAGTGAAGTGCGTCTTAAGAGCACCTTTGCAGATGGCGCTGGAGGGCGTTCAGGGAAGGGATTCACTGTCCGTGGGACTAGGGGAGTCAGTGATAGATTGGGAGCCAAGAGCTTCAGGGATTGGAGGACTTTGAGGATCACACTGTAACACTCTCAGGGGACCAGTGATGGGTGACCTATAGGAATCAGTAGAGTGGGGTTGCCAGGAGGCCTAGGGGGTCAATGATGGGGATTTGTGAGGGTGACTGCATTGCTTTCTAGCAGTATTGGGGTCCTTCAGGGATAGGTAAGTGGGTCAGGGATTGGTGGGTAGGTCAGTGTTGGCTGCTTCTTGGGTCCCTTGGACATGGTAAGGATCAGTAATTGACAGTTGAGCAGATGGATGATGGTTTCCTATTGGGGCATTTCATTTGGACCCTTGTGTTTGGGATTATTTGTCGTTCTGTGGAAACCAGAAAATTGTACTCCCTGGGAAACATTTCTTGGCTATCAGGGCAATAATGATTTCTTTCAGAAGCCTGGGCCATGTCAGTGACTGGAAGACATTTTGTAACTTTTTGGAAGTCCTGTGGTCCACTCTTTGGGGATTTCTGAAAGTCAGTGCTGTCAGAGATGGCATTCAGGTGTGGTGGGGGCAACTCGTTGTGGACAGGCAAGAAATGGTGACTGGAGGCCCTGATGCCTGTCTGCAAATTGTCTGGGTTAAGGTGATTTTACGTTTTAGCTTTGTCAGAAGATACTGGGCTGTGTGGTGTGCTATGGATGGGGACTGAAAAGTCCAGAAGCTCAGAATAGGTACAGCTGACACAGCTACCTCCCAGCCTGGGCTCTAGGAAAGCAACAGGAGGAGGAAATGGTGTTTCTGGGAGCTGGCCACGTATGGGTACATGAGATAGTGTGGACAATGGACAGTTTAGAACAAGACAGATGTAGGGCTGATTCCCTGTTTTTCCATTTGCAGACTGAGTACCCTTCAGGCAAATTATGGAACAGCACACAGCCTCATTATCCTCATCCCCAAAATGGGTATCATAATGCCCATTATATTTAGCTGACAGGGTTGTGTGAAATGAAATTGACAACTTGCTTATTTTTATTCATATTTACCACTTGCCAGACAGGAACTGAGGACCTGACAAGCTTCATCTTGCATAAATTTCCCAACACCTGTGATAAATACCTGTATTCTCATTTTGGAAACTAAAACTAAAGCAATATTTTCATATTCTTACAGTGAAAAGGTAGCAAAGCTGCAATGAATTCATCATTTAGTCCAGACTCAGTCTTCATTTCTAACCCTAATAACTAGAGTTGGACTTTTCTAAACTTTGTCTACTCCACCGTCTGACACAATGACTTCACCTCACTGCCCTCAAGAAATATCTGTGGAGTGAATGTTGAAGGAGTGACCACGTAGTCATTGCTTTTCCAAGACTTCCTCGAGGCTGCAGGACCTCCCTTCACAGCCCAGCACACCTCTCTGGATTGTCCCCGGTTGGAGAATCCAAATGCCTATCCAGCTTCTGGCTCCTAGGAAAAGTGGAGTTGTCAGCAAGAGAGACCAAGAGTAGAAGCCCAGAGCGGAGATGCCTGCTGATGTGAATTTTTCCCAAAAGCCTCAGGTCTTGGGTCCAGAGGAGCAGGATGGATCTTGTGAGGTAAGTAGGAGCAGCCCTGGGAACGGTTCTCCAGAACATGAGGGCAGACACAGGATGCAGCAGGCTCTGGGCTCCCTGTTCCTGAATCAGTCTTGATTTTCCTGCCAAGCAGGGACCACAGAGGCTGATGTTTCCACATTCATAGGCTATCTGTGTTCTAGAGGAAACCATGAACTGGTTGATAAAAGAGGATAGTACAGTGTTAGCCTTGGGTCAAAAAAGAATAAACTGTGATCCCTGGTCTGATCAAAAACTCCAGTCACAGGACGGAAGAGCTGACTCTTTTATCCTGCTAAGCACTGGCTCCGCTCCTTTATCCACCATTGGGTCTTTGAAGAATTTCAAGTGGTCCCTACCAGATTCCTTGCTTGGTCTATGGGGATTGGCTCGTTTCTACTCTGTTCTCACAAGGTGCAGAAAAATCTCCCTCCTTTATAGTTTAAATAGTCACAGGGAGGCAGAGAGAGAACAGGCTTTTCAGAACCATGTGGTTTTTCCTGTTTAAAAAGGTGAATTAAAAATGCTGGAAAATAGTGTTTCCAGATTGCCCACAGATAGAAATAGACAGGATTTGGTAACAAGAAATCAGAAGATGATATGTTTCAGTAACCTGTTAAAATCATCTCGACCTGCTAGAAACATTTGATAGAAGAAAGTGTGATAAGAAGGGAACATTAACACAATAAATTGCATATATAAATCATTTTCAAAATTGTAAATACCCCAAATATTTAACATTTAAAAGTTATTCTTAAAAGAAAATTTGAAACATACAAGTTTAGGCAGGGTACAGTGGCTCATGCCTGTAATCCCAGCACTTTGGGAGGCCGAGGCAGGCAGATCACTTGAGCCCAGGAATTCAAGACCAGCCTGGGCAACATGGTGAGACTCTTGTCTCTACAAAAATACAAAAACTCGCCAGGTGTGGTGGCATGCACCTGTAGTCCCAGCTACTGAGAAGGCTGACATGGGAGGATCACCTGAGCCTGGGGAGGTCAAGGCTGCAGTGAGCTGTGATGGTGACACTACACTCCAGCCTGGGCAACAGAGTGAGACTCTGTCTCAAAACAAAACAAGTTTAAAATATGGAATTGTCTAAGTCTTTGTGACAGCAGTGCAAATGTACATTTATTTGCATTGATGTTGGTCAACTTGCATGTTCAGAACATCAAGTTTAGTGTTTTAGGACATGTGTTGTTCAATATAAGGTTTTTTCCTTCTTTTAACAATGAACATTTTTTTTTCTGCTTGGCCTGCCAGTTTGTCATTTGAGTCAATACTGCTGTCGCTAATTCAGATTTTCCATCAGTGTCTGAATTCATGTCAGAATCTGTCCCAGTTCCAGTCACATTGCCTTCTCTTTGTGGTGCATATTTCCTGCTTCTCTGGATAATATTATTTTTGTTATTTTTATCTTTTCTAATTTGATGGGAAAAAAAGATAGTATTACTTTGTTAACAAACAGGATTTTTTTTTCATCATCTTATTGGTCAATTACTTGTCTTTAGTGAGTTACTTTTTCTTATCTTTTGATTTATATTTTGGTTTGGCTTAGCCTCTGGATTTTTACAGAGTTCTCATATAGTAATAACCTAAGGTCCTTGTTGCATATGTTTGTAAATACTTTTGTAACTTTTTCCTTTGAAAGGTTTTAGTTTTATTTGAAATAGAAAAGAGGATCAGGTGGTTTTGTGAAGCCTGTCATCTTTTGAAAGAGCCGTCACTTGCTATATTTTTATACATGTTCAGCTCCTCCCAGGCATTCACTCTTTACATTTTTAGCTAATTCTTTTGGCAATTACCTCCTAATCTTTTAATGACATGCTTATATTGCTCCTTCTCGGATTGTTAATTAACATGTTAATTAATTAAGAAACATGTCATTAAAAGGTTTGCTTTTACCCACTTCCTCATACTTTCACCCCCAGGTGTGCGTGGTGATGCACACCTGTAATCCCAGCTACTTGGGAGGCTAAGGCAGGAGAATGACTTGAATTCAGGAGGCAGAGAATGCAGTGAGCCAAGATCATGCCACTGCACTCCAGCACTCCAGCCTGGGCAACAGAGCAAGTCTTCATCTCAAAAAAAAAAAAATTAGCTGGATATGGTAGTGTACACCTGTGGTCCCAACTCCCTGGGAGGCTGAGGCAGGAGGATCGCTTGAGTCTCAGAGGCAGTGGTTGCAGTCAGCCATGCTCATGCCACTGCAGTCCAGCTTGGGCAACAGAGTGAGAGTCTGTCTCAAAAAAAAAAAAGTGAGTAAAAGTGTTTTTTAGCCCAGTAGAAAAGTGAAGAAGAGAGTTTCTTGAGTAGGCTGGTAAACATGGAAAGATGCTCAGCTTCATTAGTCATCTGGGATTGCCAGTTAGCTACCATGCCCCCACCAAAATGCATACAGTTACCAACACTGATAATACCAAATGTAGGTGAGGATACAGAGCAACCAGAAGGATTTCATGTGCTGCTGGTGAGCATGTACATTGGTACAGTCAATTTGGAAAATCATTTCCAATCTTCTACTAAAGATGAACATGTTTTTGCTATGACCCAGAATTCCACCCCTGGGTATATGCCCAACATCTGTTCTGAACTGGTATTTAAATCTAGATCTGTGCTGTCCAGTATGGTGGCCACTCACCACATGTAGCTACTGAGCCCTTGAACATGGCTGGTTCACACTGAGATGTGCTTCAAGTATAAAATATATGCTGACTTCTGAAAACTTAGTATAAAAACAGAATGTAAAGCATCTCATCTTGATGATTTTAAAAATATTGGTTACATACAGAAATTATAATATTTTGAATATAATGGATTAAGTAAAAATATCATTAAATTGATTTTACCTGTATCTTTTTAACATGGCTGCTAGGCAATTTTAAGTTATATGCATGACTCACACTCATGGCTCATGCTTTATTTCCATCGGATGGCTCTACTCTAGAGGCTTGATCAGACTCCACTTGGATTTTTTTGTTTTGGGAAATTATACTTAATAATTTGCACACCTCATATGTGCTGTTACGTCATATTGGGTGCACTTTAATATCTGGTTCTCTCTCTCCTTATGATGATAAAACTGGTTATTGAGTTCAGATGCTGTCAGCCTACTCCTCCATTATAAAGGCCCCATCAGTCTATCATATGCTTTTAGCAGTCACTGGTGATCAGTAAAAGTGATTATTTTTGTTCTGTCCTTCAGGCTGCCTTTATCCTCTGCAGTACTTCTGTAATGAAGATCTTTCCATCGTCAGCCCTTTCATCAACCTAATATTGGTTCTTATAGGAAAGATCGTCTTGTTGAAATATTATATGGTCATATCTCTTCCCTGCACTTAAAATTCTGAAATGGCAATATATTTGTTAAAATAAATAATCTGGCTGGGCACGGTGGCTCATGCCTGTAATCCCAGCACTTTGGGAGGCTAAGGCAGGAAGATCACGAGGTCAAAAGATCAAGACCATCCTGGCCAACATGGTGAAACCCCGTCTCTACTAAAAATATAAAAAAATTAGCTGGGCATGGTGGCGCATGCCTGTAGTACCAGCTACTCGGGAGGCTGAGGTAGGAGAACCACTTGAACCTGGGAGCGGAGGCGGCAGCGAACCGAGATCATGCCACTGCACTCCAGCCTGGCGACAGAGCGAGACTCCATCTCAAAAAATAATAATAATAATCCATACCCATTATATATTCAGACACCAGTCTACTTCCTTGGAGCTTGGATGGTAACCACCTTCCAAACATAACATAGTTACCTCTTATCTTACACAGAGCTGTCTGCTTCTCCCTAAATTTACACTGTTTTCCTACCTCTTTTCTTCACACATCCTGCATCAAACTTCTCACTTCCAGTGTAAGCTTCGCTAACTCTAAGTAGCATTACCTTCTATTCCTAGGTAGAATTTCTTTTCCCTAATTTGCCCCTCCCCAACAGTGTCCTCTGCATATATTTCCACCATGTTCCCTTTTTAACCCCATAGTTGAGCTTGTGTATTTACATGTCTTCCAAATCTCTGAGTTGCTGCAAGAGTAGAAGCTTATGTAATTCTACATTGAGCTCAAGGACCCCGCTCAAGTACAGCCTCACATGTAGTTGCTTAATCAATATCATGATGGTTATTCCTAAATTAGCCAGAAGATTTAGAGAGAACCTATTTCTGGCTCATTTTTGAAAAAAATATGATGAATGAATGTAGGTATACAGTGGATGGTGGATATTTCTCTTAATTTTTTTAAATCCCTAAAAATGTGAAATAGGTGTTTGGTGGGAAGCCTCTGTGATGCATCATGGCGAAAATCATTAAAAGCATGTTCCTCCTATATGTACCATCCCCACTCACCAATGATGACCTAATTCACAGTGAGCTGGGGTACACTGTTACAGGCATCAATGTCGTTTGAGGATGTGACCATGGACTTCAGCAGAGAAGAGTGGCAACAGTTGGACCCTGCCCAGAAACGCCTGTACCAGGACGTGATGCTGGAGCTCTATAGCCACCTCTTCTCAGTGGGTGAGCACAACTGACCTGGGAATCTTGGTTGGAGCCTGTTGAGATTTCCTTCCTCCTAGTTGCAGAACTCAGTGAGATACCAAAGTATGTCATGACTTTTGCCTTGGCTTGTCCTGGATTGTTTGTTTCTTTTGGGCACCTTTTCGTATTATTTTGTGCCCCATGGAATATGCTGACTTTTCTAATGAGCCAATGTAAAGCTTCATTGAATGGCTTCTAAAACTGAAGAAGTCACACCTAAATCCAGTATCCTTTCTAATTAACAGGGTATCAGATTCCCAACCCAGATGTCATCTTCAGAAGGCTAAAAGAAAAGGAGCCTTGTATGGAGGAGGCTGAACTCTCACATCGGAGGTGTGAAGGTGAGTAACTTGTACCCAGGCAAATGTAGATATCTTTACAGGAAACCATTACCAATCTACCATACTTTTCCATTCCCTCCATTCCAAAAGTGGTGGCCCATAGGTTGCCTCCTACTCCCAGTTTCTACATCAAACACTGTAAATATTCTATAAATTGTAAATGTCCTATAGCGGGTGCCTTAAGAATTTCCCAGAGGTGAATACTCAGGAATGGGATTGCCTGGTCATGGAGATAAGTATACTTGACTAAGTCAACCATATTGCTCTCCTGATGGGCTGCACCAGTTTACAGTCCCATGTGCTATGCACAAGGATTTGCATTTGCACATCTTGCTTGCTAACACTTGGCATTAACAAAATTGGTGAATTTATAGCCCTACTGATGGTTGAAAGGGCTGTTTCATTGTTTAAGTGTTACTTTTCTAACAACTGAATGGTGGGGAGCCTCTCTTCATATCTGTTATCTGATTTAAGTTACATTTAAGATACAGCATTAGGATTTTTTATATTTGTATCTTATAAAATATACATTTTATATATTTAAGATAAAGCATTAGGATTTTTATATTTATATTTTATATTTAGGATACAGAAATTACTGATTTTTCTGAAAATAAGCAGAAGAGAATATTTCACACTATTTTTAAAGGATGCTTTAAATATCTGCTAAGTTCAAAAGAACAGAAATTGTATTTGGAAAGGACAATGGCATTAAACGTTAAAAGCATTAGCCTTTGTGCATCAATCGTGTCTATTTCATGGAAGGCTACTCAAAAAGTAAGTGTATCAGAATGGGAAACGTGGATAGCAAATGCTTGTGAAGTTCAGAAAAAATGATGTCAACCTAGAGGTGGAGTGACATTGGGAATTTTAAGGACACAGTACCTATAACTGATCCACAAAGCCATTTTGAATTGAAACGAAGAAGCAGATGAAGCAAGATTAATGGGAATAGAAGACATGAGAGTGTGCCTGGAGTTGAGAATAAATTGGACCTTTTTTTTGCAATCAGCATTGTTAGACTGTGTTGAAGAGTTATGGAAAAGCTTTTCAGTACAGTTCTGATAGTTTACATTGAACATTTTGGGCAGTAATTTAAGTGTTATCAGGTTCAGCAAGATTTTTATGACCTGAATGAAGTGAGAAGTTAAAAATGTTTCAAATCTCTGCTTGGGGACACAGTGGAAGACTGCCAGAATAAATGACTACCCTTATGTGGGTAAAATTGCTATTTAAGAGTGAAAAATGAAATAGAAAACAAATAATTTTAATAAGTGGGAAAAGGACGTGAACAGACATTTCTTCAAAGATGATATACAAGTGGCCAATGATAGGAAAAAAGGCTCAACATCAATAATTATGTGGGAGATGCAAATCAAAGTCACTGTGTGATATCCCCTTACAATCATTAGAATGACTACTATTTAAAAAACAGAATAACAAGTGTTGGCAAGGATACAGAGATACTGGAATCCTTGTGTATTGCTAGTGGGAATGTAAGATGGTGTAATCCTATGGAAAATAGTATGGTGATTCCTCAGAAATTAAACATAAAATTACTATATGATCCAGGAACTCCACTTCTGGTTAGATACACAAAAGAATTGAAAGCAAGGACCCAAACAGCTGTTTGTACACTCTTGTTCATAGCAGCACTATTCACAATACCCAGAAAGTAGAACTGTCAATTGACCAATGAACTGGTAAACAAAATAAGGTCTATACATACAATGAAATCTTATTCAGCCTTAAAAAGGAAGAGAATTATGAAACATGCTGCAGTATGGATGAATCTTACCATCATGCTAAGTGAAATAAGCTAGACATAAAAAATCCAAATGTATCATTCTATTTATATGAGGTAACTTGAGCAGTCAGTTCACAGAGACAGAATAAGACTGTGGCTGCCCAAGGATGAAGGACAAAGGGAAAGGGGGAATTGTTTAATGGGTACAGCATTTCAGTTTTGCAAGATGTAAAAGTTTTGGAGATCTGTTGCACAATAGGGTGAATACAGGTAGCACTACTGAACTGTACAATACAAAATGGGTAAGATGGTCCATTTAATATTACACAGTTTTTGTTACAATAAGAAGTTAACAATAAAGATTAAAATTTTCCTAATTTTTTTTTTAAAGAATGAAAGATGATGGAGTTTTCTGATAGGGTAAGAGTCTGGGATACAGCTTAAGTGACTGAAAGAGAAAACAAACTACATGTGATGTCATACTTAGTATTAAAATCTGGTAGAAAAAGTAATAGTAAAATTTAGTAACTATTTTTTTTTCTGAGAACCTAGTGTGTTTTGTGCACTATACTAATAAAATGCACAAGATGGGACTCCTATTCTTGGAAAAAAAAAAAACCTAAAAAAGGCATATTTGATAGCATAAAGCCAAAGGTTCTAACAAAGAACAATTAATTTATATGGAAGAAGAGTGAAACAAATTCCGAGGAACAGTTTGCTTGTCCAGTTTTCAGAATATCTTTCTGGCGATATGGGTGTATTCTTAAGTTCATGGAAAAAAAAAATTGTAACTTCATGGAGAGTTGGGGCATAGTCATTCTTCCACTGGTTGGCCATGTAAAGATAGGTGAAGCGTTAATAGTTTTCAGGAGGATATACAGGGCTGATGGGCTTGGCATCGTTTCTTACAAGTAAGATAAAAGTAGGGAGATTGGTGAGGATTTATCTCTGCAAGTTAATGAACACTTACACACTGAGCCCCGTCCTTCAAGCCTTGGCTGTCCAGAGATGGTGCCCTGCAACATTCTTTTCTGTTTTATCCCCTACTTATTCTACTAGATCTGGGTGTCTAGACTGCTCGTGTAAGTGGCCCCAGGCTGTTCACATCTAATCCCCACAGATTAGCAAAGTGATCTTGGTCAGTTACATAACCATTATGTGCTTCCTTTTCTTTGTAAAACAGGAACACACATCATTGCTACCTCCTGAGGTCACTATGCAGATTAAATGAGTATGTGTATGCCATGTAGCCATTGCCTGGCACATGCTAAGTGCTATGTAGATAACTGCTTGCATATAATAAGGGTTCTATGTTTCTGCTCATTGTCAACATCATCAGTACCATTATTACACGACTCAGCAATTTCCTTGTGTTCACTGTCAATCAGCTTATACAATGTCTCCTCTTTCCTGTTCATTGTGTCTATTTCATCTTCTCTTTCTCCTTTCAGAAGGGGAGTTTGGGCTTGAAATCCCACAACAGGAGATTTCTAAGAAAGCGTCATTTCAAAAGGATATGGTAGGTGAGTCCACAACAAATGGTTCGTGGTATTCCATTTTAGAGGAACTGAGGTTGGGTGCTGACCACAGAAAGAGAGATGAGCAAAATCAAATTCAACCCATGAGTCACAGTGCTTTCTTCAACAAGAAAACATTAAACACAGAAAGCAATTGTGAATATAAGGACTGAGGGAAAATGGTTCACACGAAGCCCCACCTTGTTTCTTCACAAAAACCACCTCAGAAATGTTACTTATTTACAAAAAGTTTGAAGCTGAACCTAGAAGTGAATGGTCAGAGTGAAAACAATGACACAAAACAGCTTGAAGATGCCGTTGGATCTGGTCAGCTATTCAGCCACAGCTCTTCTGATGCTTGCAATACAGGAGAGACATTTTGCAAAGGTAATCAGTTTAGAAAAGTCTGTGGCTATAAACAGTCACTCACGCAACATCAAATTCATACTCAGAAGAAACGAGATGGATGTTCTGAATGTGGGAAGAACTTCCACCAGAAGTCACACCTCTTTGCCCAGCAGAGAATTCATAGTGTAGGAAACTTCCGTGAATGTGGCAAATGTGGAAAAGCCTTCACCCCACAAGTAAAACTCAGTGTATATCTGACAGATTATACAGGTGATATACCCTATATATGCAAAGAATGTGGGAAGGTCTTTATTCAGAGATCAGAATTGGTTACACACCAGAAAACTCACACTAGAAAGAAGCCCTATAAATGCCCTGACTGTGGAAAAGCCTTTTTCCAGATGTTATCTCTCTTCAGACATCAGAGAACTCACAGTAGAGAAAAACTCTATGAATGCAGTGAATGTGGCAAAGGCTTCTCCCAAAACTCAACCCTCATTATACATCAGAAAACTCATACTGGTGAGAGACAGTATGCATGCAGTGACTGTGGGAAAGCCTTTACCCAGAAGTCAACACTCAGCTTGCACCAGAGAATCCACTCAGGGCAGAAGTCCTACGTGTGTATTGAATGTGGGCAGGCCTTCATCCAGAAGGCACACCTGACTGTCCATCAAAGAAGCCACACAGGAGAAAAACCTTATCAGTGCCACAACTGTGGGAAATCCTTCATTTCCAAGTCACAGCTTGATATACATCATCGAATTCATACAGGGGAGAAACCTTATGAATGCAGTAACTGTGGAAAAACCTTCACCCAAAAGTCACACCTGAATATACACCAGAAAATTCATACTGGAGAAAGACACCATGTATGTGGTGAATGTGGGAAAGCCTTCAACCAGAAGTCAATACTCAGCATGCATCAGAGAATTCACACTGGAGAGAAGCCTTACAAATGCAGCGAATGTGGGAAAGCCTTCACTTCTAAGTCGCAATTCAAAGAGCATCAGCGAATCCACACAGGAGAGAAACCCTATGTGTGCACTGATTGTGGGAAGGCCTTCAATGGCAGGTCAAATTTCCATAAACATCAAATAACTCACACTAGAGAGAGAACTTTTGTCTGCTACAAATGTGGGAAGGCTGTTCTCCAGAAAACAGAGCTGATTACCCATCAAAGAACTCACATTGGAGAGAAACCTTATGAATGCCTTGACTGTGGGAAATTGTTCAGTAAGAAACCACAACTCAAGGTGCATCAGCAAATTCACATAGGAGAAAGACCTTACATGTGTTCTGAATGTGGAAAGGCCTTCAACAACAGGTCAAATTTCAATAAACACCAAACAACTCATACCAGAGACAAATCTTACAAATGCAGTTATTCTGTGAAAGGCTTTACCAAGAAATGAATTCCTAGTTCATCAGCATATTCATAAATGACATATACTCCCTGAGTTTCTTGAAGAAGAGAAAATCTCAGAATCGGGTCCGATTGTATGTTATTGAATTCATGCTTCAGAAAAACTCTAGGAATGCACTGCATGTGTGAACACATGACAAAGTCACACTTTATTTTATGTGAGAGAAATTACTGAAAAAAGAATAAGCAGAAATGTCCTTCTTAGTACTGGCCTCATTAAGGATTATACATTTTCATCCTGAGAAGAAACCTGGACTAATGCATTGAGAAAAGCCTTTCTGTAAAGAATGGTACAAGCAGGTTGTTACCAGATTACTTATAGTAAAGTTTGTGGGAAATTATATTAATGATAACCCTGTTTATTGTGGGATATTAATATTTCTAAAGTGCCAACAGTAATAACAGGACAATATTATGTGTGTGTGTGCCTTATGTATATAAGCATATATATCATATACAGGTTTAGTATCCCTTCTCCAAAATGCCTGGGATCAGAAGCATTTTGGATTTCAGATACTTACAGATTTTGGAATATTTGCATTATATTTATTGGTTGAGCATCCCTGTTCCGAAAATCCAAGATTAAATGCTCCAATTAGCATTTCCTTTGAGCATCATGTGAGAGCTCAAAAGGTTTCAGATTTTGGGTTTTCAGATTAGGGATACCCAACCTGTGTGTACGTATATTTATGTATCTGTGTGTGTATATATGCATATGCAGATATATGTATATGGTCAGGTCAGCATATGTGTATATATGCATATGTATGTATGCCCTCAGTGCAGTGGGGTTTGCTGCAGAATTCACTGCATAGCAGGTGTAGGTAGATTACAGTTACTTTTTAAAAGAATCTAATCTAATTGTTTTTATAAAAAATTATTCCTTATTGAATATTTAGATCATGAGATTGTATCAATAATGATTAACTCCTTTATTATACATACACATGAAAGTACATTTTTTGGTAAATGCATAAATGAGATTCTATAATGTTTACTGATCTTTATATTACAGCTTTTCTCTTCTTTTAGGATTAGCTCAGCTTGGCCCTGCCTTTCCATCTCCATCATCTATCGTGAGCCTCTCCATAAATAACCAGTGCCAACCTTTAGTCTGTTTCAAGTCTCTGCATAATCGGTGCCAGCCATTAGTCTGGTTCATATTTTTACTCAGGCCCCTAAACATACACACCAGGAGTCAACAAACTGTGGCCATTAGCCAAATATGGCCTACCAATTGTTTTTATTTTTTTTTTAATAAAATTCTACTGGAATACAGCCATGTTCATTTGGACGTGTATTCTCTGGGCTGATTTCATGCTCCACTGGCAGAACTGAGTAGTTTTGGTAGAGATCAGATGACCCCCAAGATTTACTCTCTGGCTCTTTACAGAAAATGTTTACCAACACTTGATACAAACACACACGCATACACATATATTACTTTGCTCATAATTATATACCTGTGCAAGGACTTTTTCCTTGATTTATAAAACTCAGATCTCTTACATGTGTGTGCATGTTTTTTTAATTTCTGTAATCTATGATGGATTGCACACACACATATTCCATGAGGCTGACCTGCCACAATTTATTTAGCCATTCCCAGTTTTGATTACTTATTTCCCCACACGCACATACTTTTTTTTTTGCTAAAAAAAAAAGGGAGAGGGGACTGTTGCAAATATTTCTAAGAAGGAGACCAGCATAATCTTTTAAGGGCAGAGGCTCAGGAGCCAGACTTCTGCATTTATTCCTGGCTCCACTCTCTACCCTCTGCATCTGCTCAGCAAGTTATTTGGTCTCATCTACAAAAGATTTCTTGTCTACAAAAGGGAGATTATGAGAGTACCCAACCTCCAAGCATTTGATGTGAGAAGTGGGTATGTGTTAAGCCCTTGGAACTGCAAGGGCAGACCAAGTGCTGATGAATTTTAGTGGGACCTTGTATCCCTGAGACTGCCTGGGTTTCCTTGTGCTGGGCGTGGGATAGGTGTGGGACTGCGGTGGGAGATTCCAGTCAGCTCAAAGTCCTTTCCAGAAGGGGGAGAGTGTTAGAGATGGGCACCCATAGCTTTAGTCTCCATATCCCTTCAAGGTTGACAGGGGCCCGCAGAGCTAGTCAGGAACAGGCACAGGCCTGAGACTGTGCTGGGCTCTGGAGAGCAAATCTGTTCTGTGTCTAACTGGCCTCTCCCTGTCCAGGGGTGTAGTATCAGTCACCATGTCTCACCTCCTGAGAAAAGTGGAAGAGTCTCACCTGGGGAGTCCAGGCACAAGGGCTGGCCGGCCATAGATGTGACTGGTGTGGGGTGGAAAGGCCTCAGAGGCCTCTCCATGGTGGTGAGGGGTATTACTTGGTGTTGGAGGAAACAGTGTACACCTGGGTCCTGGGAGTGGCACCCTATTCAGTCTCAGGGAGGAAGGTGGCAGGGCCCCAGGACAGGTGTTGTAAAAACTTGAGCCTACAGTGTAGATACACTGGTTAGAGGCTCCAGAGACTCCTTGGGAGGTGCCTCCCTTCTCAGATCTGGGCTTCCCCTATTCCTAAGCATCACCTGAGGACCCCATTCTGGGAGCTCCTCCGGCATATGGTAGCGTCAGAAGAGAAGGTGGGGCCGGGAGAGGAGCATCCTGCTTAGTTATACCCTTCCAGGGACACGGGAGGGCATGGAGACCAAACATCTGTCTCTGACAGGGTCCCCATGCCACAGGCCAGCCCTCTAGGCCAGGGTAGCCCATGTTCCCTGCAGTCCGGGGTGGCCCATACCTGCCTCATGTCAGGACCTGCAGCCCCTTCTGCTGGGCTCCTTGGAGCAGGGCCTCCCACCTAGCAGCAATGTTGTCATCATCATCATCCCAGCCCCAGTACCTGCTGGAAAATCCATTCATCTTCAGGTAGTGAATGGGGCACAGGGCAAACACCCCTCCAAGGTGGCCTGGATGGGGAAGACTACAGAGGCAGAAAGTCGGAAGCACAGCTTTCCTTGTAGGGGAGGGTCCCGGCCCTTTCCTGGCCAGGTTCTACAAGGTCTGTTTCTAGATGGCCCTTTTCCACTTACCCTGTGATGACCTCTCCCCTGACCCCTGTGAGAGTCCCATCTTTACCCTGGGATGTCCCCTTTTGTGACCGCAGGGAAACCCTTCCATTGACCCTTGGGATGGCCCTCACCTGACTCTTAGGACATCCCCTCTTCTAAGTCATCTGGCAGGGCCATCTTGTGATTGTGTTGATGGCCCCTTCTCCCCAGAACCCTAGAATAGCTCCTTCCTCACCCCCAGTCAGACCTTGCCCATGTTCCCCTCCTCTGAACCCCAAAACCTCTCAGTTCACCACTTTATTAAGTACATCTTCTGACTCTTCTGTCAATAACCACCCCCATCCCCACTTGACACCCATGTCTCAAAAGAAGTTTCTTCACCATCTATAAGGGTTTCTCCATGTCCCATCACCCACTCCCTCCCTACCTCAGCCCTAGGGACCAAGGGATGGACCCTTGACTTTAACCTCACTGCACAGATAGGTAGGGTGAGATGCAAGGAAAGGCAAGGACTGGCCAACAGTCCCCCACTGGAGGTCCGCTCCCTCCACCTACTTGTAGTTGAACTTGTCAATGGCCACAGACACATGGGCAGGGAAGATATCACAGGTGTAGAGGTTGTGGTCCTCTTCTAGGAGTAGGTTTACATCATGGAAGAAGACACAGTCCCAGTCCTCCTCCTGCATAGCCTCCCAGAACCCCACATTGCATAACCTGTCCTGGTGGAAGGTGGTGGTGTTTACCTGGGGTGGACACAGATGCTCAGAGCTGTCTTCACCATCAGGCAGCAGTGTTCCCCCACCTACTAGGCCAATCTTCTTTCACCTTCTCAAGTGCCATTTCCCCACCTTGAATGCCTTCTCTTTCCCACTGTGTAGTTGGAAAACCCAGACTTGTCAAGGATGACGCAATGCAAAGGTTACTCCCCTGAGAAATTTCTCTTGTATTTCCCACCCCCATCCAAGTCAAAGTCAATAACTTCAGCATCTCGGCTTCCCTTCTCTGGCCATCTGCAGTGTTCTCAAGGATCATCACCTTTGAGGGGCCATCGAAGAGAGGCAGAGGTTAGGGATGATAAGGGACCACCTCTGTCTCTGTTTCGGCTCCTACTAGATAAAGACTGGCTCAGAAGCCCAGGAATCCCCATGGGGTTTGCATCTCCACCTCCCCTTCGTCTATCATCATTATTTGTTTCATCATCATCACCATCATCACTATCCATCATTATAATCAACATTGCCATCATTATCACATCACTGCCTTCATCATCTTCAACACTGTCAACATAATCACCTCACCTCCACTATTGTTACCACCATCATTACCATTACTTTAATCATTATCATCAACACCTTCATTAACATCACTATATCATTACTAACATCACCACCACCACTACCACCTTGAGTATCACCATCAACATCACTACCATCATCACCACGTCAGCAGCAGCACTACCACCATCATTCTCAGAATCATCACCATCACCATTCATAATCACCATAACGGCAATCACTCATTGAGCACCTACTATGTGCTAGGCATT
This sequence comes from Aotus nancymaae, assembly GCF_030222135.1. Classification (NCBI taxonomy): domain Eukaryota; kingdom Metazoa; phylum Chordata; class Mammalia; order Primates; family Aotidae; genus Aotus; species Aotus nancymaae. The sequence continues at coordinate 4,064,208 of NW_026988441.1, read as the reverse complement.
GGCCTAACTGTCTTACATTGGTTAATAGAAGGCATTCCATTTGGTATGACTCCTTCCCATAATGTAACAATGGAGGTGTTATTATCATCTCTATGGTGAATGAAAACTGTGGCACAGAACATAAGTTCTCCAAGTTCATACAGTTATACTGAATAACAGCATGCTGAATGAATGAATGAATGAATGATTCCACACTCAGACAACAAAGCTAGTAATAGGCAAGGCCAGGATTTAAACAATCCCGTAACTGATCCCAAATCCAGTGCTTTAACTTGCCCCTTAGGTTTACTGTAAAATCTGGGCAGCCCTGGTCTCAAGGAGCCCCACACTTAGCAGGACTGAGCCTTTGCCTCAGACAGCCTTTTAAGCCAATCTCAGAGTTGGCAAGTCTAGACCAAACCTACAACCCTTGTCTCCAACATCCTCTAATTCAAGTTCTTGACTCACAAACTAAGCCCCCCAGACAATATCTAACCCAGACCACTATCACCTTAGAGAGTCTGAACTTCAGACCGGGTGCAGTGGCTCACGCCTGTAATCCCAGCACTTTGGGAGGCCAAGGCAGGTGGATCATGAGGTCAGGAGTTCGAGATCAGCTTGGCCAATATGGTGATACCCCCTCTCTACTAAAAATACAAAAATTAGTTGGGCATGGTGGCATGCACCTGTAGCCCCAGCTACTTGGGAGGCCAAGGCAGAAGAATCACTTGAACCCAGGAGGCAGAGGTTGCAGTGAGCTGAGATCTTGCCACTGCACTCCAGCCTGGGTGACTGAGAAAGACTTTGTCTCAAAAAAAAAAAAAAAAGAGTGCCAACTTCAGTCCTGCCATGCTGGGACCCTTCTGTCCTCTTACCTCTGCCCCTCCCAGTCCTGCCTCACCTGGTTCACCACCTAGATGGTGTAGTACAGCTGCTGGCTCTGCAGGAAGGTGTGCAGGTGGAAGAACTTCAGGTACAGGGCTTGCCCATAGTAGGACACCACTACTGCTGTGTAGTGCTGTGCCCAGCAGTCAGGTGGCTGGTATTGGCCTCCCAGCTTCACCAGTGGGTTCTTCTCTACCACCTTCTCCATCGTCAGGTTCTCTGGGGTGATCACTTTCAAGAGGCCATCTGAAGGGGCAGAGGCCTCGAGTGGTCAGAGACCTGCTACCCTACAACTCAGTGGTACTGGGTTGAATGTCCCCCTAAAATTCTTGTCTACTTTAAAATGTGGCCTTATGTTCGGAAATAGGATCTTTGCAGATGTAATCTGTCTTCCCTGGGAGACCACATCACTCCTACCCTCCCCAGCTGGGAACCACTGACTAACATTATCTTTAGGATGTCTGAGGTTTTGAAACTCTTACCCTTGCTTGCTTTCAAAGTAAAAATTAGGCCTGGCTCAGTAAAGGAAGCCACCTTTGATTATGAGGGTTAAATGAGATGAAAATAATAAGTGTTATTGTTTAGTAGAGTACTGTTCTAAACATTTTCCACTAATCTTCAAACTCTGAGGCAGATACTATTATTATCTCCATTTTACAGACGAAGAACCTGAGACGATGGGTGGAAAGTGCAGGGCACAGCGTCTGGCACAAGCTAATGGCTTAATCGCTGTTGTTTTCACATGCCCTGGCTTGCAGCACTTGTAACCTCTGGGCTCCTGCAGCCCTTAACATCTGATACCTTCACATTAAGATTTATCATCCTTGTCTCTGGACCAGGCTGGATACACCTGTGTCCCGGTGCATCTGGCCAGCCGGTCAAAGGGCCTGGCACATAGGTAAAGGATTAAAAAATGAATAAGTTCCAATTACCAAAGGTCAACGCTTGAGGTGGTCACAAGACGCGCGAGGTGTGTCTACCATCACCCTTCACTCTCAATCTTCCTTATCAATGGCCTCACAGGAGTAGAGACAAGATTTCAGACTATAGAAGAAGAAGCAGTTTTGGGAAGGGGGCGTTGGAAGGAGGTTGAGGGCTTGGATATGGGGAGCAAGTGGGGAGACTGCTCCGTTCCTTGGTTTTGGGAGTTTGCCTCACGGGTCTTAACCTGCCCTCCATCCTGGCCTCCACCTGGCAGGGGGGTGTTTGTGTCAGACCAACGATTATGCATAACTGTTCACCGTGTCCACGTCCCGATAATTGGGCACGCGTGTTTATCTGAAACCGCTACCTTTCAGCTCCGTGCATGCACAGAGACCCCACCCCGCACGGCGTTGACCCTCCGCCTGGGCATGCGTCTTCTCCCACGGCTGCAGGGCGCGCGCAAAAGCCCACTCTGCATCCCTGAGACGCGGCCCAATCCTAGGAATGTGCTCAGCGCAGATCTTCCCTTTTCACACTCTTAATCCCTTTCTCCGCCCTCTTAAACTCTTGCCATACTCCCACAACAGCAGAAAATCTGAAAAAAATAAAAAATAAAAAAAGTCCATCCCATCTTCATACTGAGAGCAGCGAACCACCACAGGCAAAGAACTCCCGCGCCGTGCTGGCACCTGCGCAGGCTGGACGGGAAGCAGGTTGGACGGGCCTAGTGCACTCCTTCCTGGAGGCAGTGTCCCCAGCGCTAGGAGCAGCTGTGCACAGCTGCCCCTAGTCTATTCCATGCAGGGGTGCTATCCAGGGAACTCCTCAAAGGCAGTGACGCTGCAATCCGGAATCCACATGTAACCCGCTTCCTCTGACCCCTCCCGCAATGCCTACCTCGTAGTGTGCCTCCTGCCACGCTGCACGCGCCGCCGTCCGCCGTCCGCGTTCGGGCCAAGCGCTGTACGGTGCCTGCTTCTGCGCCGCCTTCAAGGCCGAGGTGCTGCACACAGTGCTCGCAGGCCGCCTGCTGCCGCCCGGCGCGGTGGTGGCCGTGGGCGCCTCGGGCGGCAAGGAGTCCACGGTGCTGGTGCACGTGCTGCGCGCTGGTGCTGCGCCTGGGCATCTCACTGCAGCTCGTGGCAGTCAACGAGGGCATCGGCGGCTACCGGGACGCGGCGCTGGCGGCCGTGCGTCGCCAGGCGGCGCGCTGGGACCTGCCGTTCACCATCTTGGCCTACGAAGATCTCTTCAGGGGCCTGACGGACGCCGTGGTCGGCAGCACAGCAGGCTCCAGCCGCAGCCGCTACTGCTGCACCTTCTGTGGGGAGCTGCGTCGCGGGGCGCTGGAGTAAGGGGCGCACCGCGCGGGAGCCACTGACATCGCGACCAGTGAGAACAAGCGCGGCCGCAGATAGGTGCGGTGGAGGGAGTGGGGAGCATGCGCGGACGAGGGGCGGGCCCTGAAAGGGGACTGGGGCGCATGCTCCAGAAGCGGGATAGTAGACTCTGGGCGTGGCTTAGCGGAAGGATCCCAGAAAGCAACTGGAAAAATAAATGGGAAAATAAATGGGTAAATAAATGGGTATCTTCCTATTTGGGGCCGGAGCTCACTGAAGGCTCCTGTGGGTAGTACGTGTTCCTCCCTAGGATGGAGCAGGGCAGACTTTTGGCCTCTGGGTCTCTGCCATCATCTTAGTACACACATTGGCAAATAGAGGGGCTACCCTGTAGGAACTAAAGCTGGAGTACTCTGCTATTATTATTATTATTTTGAGACGGAGTCTTACTCTGCCGCCCAGGCTGGAGTGCAGTGGCGCAATCGACTCACTGCAGCCTCCGTCCCCAGGTTCAAGCGATTCTCCTGCCTCAGTCTCCTGAGTAGCTGGGATTACAGGTGCCTGCCACCATGCCCGGCTAATTTTTGTATTTTTAGTAGAGGGAAATGACTTTCTTTGTATCTCCCGTCAAAAAGAGAGATGTGAAGAGGCGTCTCCCATCGTAAGCCATACAGTCTGAAACGCTATGGTCTCTCTTAACTCCTTCTCTTTATAGGTTTCTCTCTGATTAACTCTTATTTTCTCCCAGTGATTACTTCAATAAGTAATTATCGTCCATTGACTACCGGATACAAGCAGTGTAGCCTAGAGCAAATTACCTAAGCTCCGTTTCATCCTTTGTAAAATGGGGATGTTAATGACATCTGGGTCCTCAAGTTGGGAATTAGATGAGCTTTACATATACAGCACTTAGACTAGAGGTTAAAAAACAGTAAACATTATGTAAATGTTGCTGTTATGATGATGCACAAGAGACCAAGACAGTCTGAAATACAGACTCCAATTCATTCTTCACCTGGTTATTCATTGAGCCTTTGGGTCTCAGTTCACTCAGGAAAGGTTTCCTTAATCCCCACCTTTTCCTTGTCACTAGGACCCCCTGATAGAAATTCACACATTCTGTGTAATTTTCCTTAGTAGCACTTGTCAGGTTACAATTACATAATTACAGACTCAAGTATAAGATAAGATGCAGAATAAGGATAGTTTCCATTTAAATTTTATGGTGACTGGTGTGTTATGTATTCACTAACTTTCTTCCTGGTCTTTCTTAAATCCGGTGATCTGTATTCCCAGTGGCACTTGTGTCAATAGCTCTCTTGAGAATCCTCATTAAATGGCCCTTTTTTCTCTTGTGTAGTCTGAAATACAGTTTGAACTGAGGCTGAAATGGTGTTTGCAGCGAAAGCACTTTTGCTCCCTATGTGGAAGGACAGCTAGTGAAGGGCCTGGTATACAATAGGTGGAGGGCAAATGAGGGGGCGCTCAAGGAGCTTATCTGTGTTCCCTTCAAGTCACCTTTCCACCTCCAGTCTCCATCTGGCTGCTCTATGGTGCCTGGGAGTCTCCATGGCAGGGTTCCCTCCATCGTACCTCTTCCCCTCCCCCTGCCCCTCTCTCTCTTGGGTCCTGGAGCCCCACTGTGCCCTGGGTTTCCATGGTCCGCGCTCCTCTCCCGGTCTTTCTCTGGGTCCTGGCGGTCCCACTGTGCCCTAGGTCTCCATGGGTCTCCCCTCCCAGTCTCCCTCTGGGTCCTGGTGGACCCTTGGTTCCCCGGGGGGCTCCCTGACCAGCAGCGCCCTCCGCGCCCCAGCTCACCTGCTCCCGTCTCTCCCCACCAGGTCACAACGCAGACGACATGGCGGAGACCGTGCTCATGAACTTCCTGCGGGGCGACGCGGGGCGGCTGGCCCGGGGCGGGGGCCTGGGCTCTCCGGGCGAGGGGGGCGCCCTGCCGCGCTGCCGCCCGCTGCAGTTCGCCTCGCAGAAGGAGGTGGTGCTGTACGCGCACTTCCGCCGCCTGGACTACTTCTCCGAGGAGTGCGTCTACGCGCCCGAGGCCTTCCGCGGCCACGCCCGGGACCTGCTCAAGCGCCTGGAGGCGGCGCGGCCGTCGGCGGTGCTGGACCTCGTGCACTCCGCCGAGCGCCTGGCGCTGGCCCCGTCCGCTCGGCCCCCGCGCCCCGGCGCCTGCTCCCGCTGCGGGGCTCTGGCCAGCCGCGCGCTCTGCCAGGCCTGTGCGCTCCTGGACGGCCTGAACCGCGGCCGGCCCCGCCTGACCATCGGCAAGGGCCGCCGGGGGCTGGACGAGCAGGCGACGCCACGGACGCCCGGGGATCCGGCCCAGACAAAAACCATCTGATGACATTGGAGAGCTACCAAGTTGGCCAGGATCCCAGAGAAAAGGGAAGCTCATTCTCCCTGAGGGTTCAAAAGGCTAAGGAAGCAAGCAGAAAGCAGAAACTAGGACGATGGGAACCTGAGCTGAGCTTTCGCAGTGTCACGGCTGGAGCTAGAGACAGAAGTCATGGTGGCCGGGATAATCTCAGCGCTTTGGGAGGCCAACATGGGAGGATCACTTGAGCCCACGAGTTTGAGGCCAGCCTGAGCAACATACTGAGACCCTGTCTCTAAAAAAGTGATAATAAAATTAAATAAATACAAATAGATCATGAAACCTGGGGCTACCAAGGTAGACGGGACTTGAGGGACCAAAATGCTGGAAGGAAGGGAAGATCATTGAGGTCAGCCCAACATGCTTAGACTCTTCTCTCAGCAGTCTGATGGAACCGGGTAAACCAAATTTGACGTTCAGGATCTGATAAGGAGAGGCCCAGTAAACACCCCAAACCTTTAGTTAGGACTCAAGAAAGGTTACAAATTAAAAATAAAAGCAACACCCATCTTCAAACTCACTCAATGTGGGGCTGGATTAAGGGATCTGTCTCTATTCTACTTGCCAGAAAGCAAAAATAGGGTAGCCCTAGCCACATGAGCTGATTTACCTTTAAATTAATTAAAATTAAGGAGTAAGTCCTCAGTCACCTTAAATACCTTTCAAGTGCTCCACACCACCATATTGAACAATGCAGAAAGAATGTTTCCATCATCAGAAAATTCCATTGTGCAGTGCTATTCTAGACTGTACTAGAATCCAGAGGAAGAAAGTTTCAGTCAGAGCTCCAGAAAATCTACAGTTTTTCAAACAAAATCCTGGAAGTTCAATTAAAAATTAAAAAGTTTACAAGCATGCCAGGAGATATGACAAAATGGTTGAATACCAAGAGGCTGGGCGTCAAGAGCACAGACGTGATTGCAGGTGTTCTAGATACGAATTTTAGGTACGGACTTTAATTGTCATCATATGAAAATAGACGTTAAAATGGAGAATTTCACCACTGTATCTGATTACTTTTTTTTATATTTCTCTTTCAGGTATGTCTTAGTAGCGTGAAGACGGATGATTACATTTTTAAAAGAACCATTAAAACTGTGAATGTGATGAATGATAATAAAGTACCAGGCAGAATGGAGTAACTAGTATCAGACTTACCCTCTTCCTGTAAACAACTATAAAATAGCGTAATGTATTAGGCAGTTTTCCCTGCTTTGCTCCACATGCAGGTCATCTTCCCAACTGCCAGCCCTGGGGATGACCAACACCAGCTTCAAGTCTACCACCACCTGCTTGGCTGTGTGCTTACAGAGGCAGTAGCTACATAGGCAACAGTTTTCCATAGAACTTTCTGTGACATCCCCCTTTGGGGTCCCATGGTAACAGTGGACATGCTTGGCTTTTCATATATGCCTGCAAGCCCACCCACACCTTGTCTTCAAATGAACTGCTTAATGATGCTCTCATGATCATCCTGCCTTCTCCAAAGCGTCCCTTTCCAGATCTACCACATTTGCGTTAAGTTCTAGGTCCTCTAGTGAGCCCCTTATTCTCATAAAACTCTTGGTGGCTGTTTCCCTGGCCACACTCTTGTCTGCTGCAGTGGTGAAAACCTACAGAGATGATTTTAAACCCTGCATCACGTTATCTTTTCAGGGCATATTTACTCTTGCTTGTGGTAAGCAGATGACTTCATTTTAATCGGATATTGAGGACATTTGGTCTGGCTTTAATGCTCATATGAGGTATCATCTAGTTCCAGCTCTTCCTTACTCTGCAAGGTCCTGACCACAGCACTGCAGTGTTTACCAGGGCCCGTTTTCCTTGGCAAGCCCTCAACCCTAACATTTATCATTCTATCCCCATGAGACTCAAACGTTCTGCTTAGCTTCTCAGTGTCTGCTTAGAATCAGCAACCTATTTCAAGAAAAATGGTGTCGCCAAATAATTGGCTTATCTGTCTTGGCTTCCTACTTCTTTCAAACCTTTTATCTTCTCTCCATTGACACAAAACATTTCGAAAATTTTATCAACTTTTTTAGGTCTTCAAAAAAAATTTCCACGAGGAAGGTTTATTTGAAATGACCTGGCCAGTCATCGTCAGAATCATGTCACCTAAACTAATCTCACCTGAGAATTTGCCAAGCCTTCTTCCTCTAGTGCCACTGCCTCTACAGTTCTAGGATGACATCCACTGAGGAGCTTCCCCATGGGCCTTATTTTTCCTGGATCAGCAAAACTGCCCCCAACTCATGAGATACACCCCAGGATTGCTTTCTCTGTGTTCTCGGCAACACTGGGAATATTACCCAACAGGTGAGTCAGGAGTCCCCATGCCCTTGTTACTCTGGGCCCCACAAACTCTGTCCACCATATCCTTTTCTAGAGCCAGCTCCATACCTGTTGTACTTACAGAGAGCTTAGGTGTTCCTGTGTCCCACCTCTGGGCACCTCTCATGCTTAGGGGCCAGTTGTGAGTTTGGAGGTCTCTGAGAAGGTAGATTTGCCATTGACTTCTTCTTTAAAATTCAGACTCTGTTATGTTTGATACTGGAGCATCCAGGTAAGGATGGCCCCTTTCCAGAACCAACAGCCATGAACTGAATCTGAGTCTATCTGGGAAGGTGCAAGGTGCAAGCTCTTCTGATCATCACAACCGCAATACATGTGGGTGGATGGGTGGCGGGAGGTGTGTCTCAGGGTGACCCATTACCAGTAACAGTTGTTGGGTGTCCTATATCCTCAGCAGTCTCTGGTATGGGGAAGTCAGATCCTCCTTGCACCCAGACTCCAGGATACCTAGGATGTGAGTGTCAGGTATCTGGGTCAGCACTGGCTGAAGGGAGAGGGAGGACCTGGAGCACAGAGGAGGGTATGGTACCAGCAGTGGCCTCTGCATCAGCCCCTGAGCTGGCTCCTCTGCTCTCAGCTTAGAGTCCTTCATGCCTTCCCAACCCAACCCTTTGGATGAAGGTCCTACTCTACCCTTCACATGCAGAGGTTATGTTTTCTATCTGTGACACTCTCACAAGAAGTCTTCTCCTGATGAGGGAAAAATGTCTTGCTCCCCTCCTTCGTGGCATCTCTGTTGCTCAGTGAAGGGTTGGTCTAGAGGTCCCCAAGGAGGTGGAGTCAGCCTATAGTTCTTGACACCTCTTCTGCAGCTTTTGACCTGGTCTGTTTGTGGAAATAGGAGGATCATGGAAATGTTGACCCCTTCCACAAACCAAAAGACAGGCTATTGTAGAGTAAGCACAAAAATTTCAAGATGAAAGTCAAAGCATGAGGATACAGAGGTGCTTTGTCCTGTACCACATCTTCAGATCTCAGACCATCAGATTCTATCCTTCATATTTCTCCAAGCTGTGCCACAAAAAGAAGACCAAGGACCTTCTGTGAAGTCACATTTCCTGCAGTCCTCTTACCCCTGCACATGCACAGCAGGGGCAACAGCAGCATCTTGGCTTTCGAGGGGGTGAGTCTGGGACGACTCCTGACAGCACCTGATGAGTCTCTTCTATCTGGAGATCAAGGCGGCTACAGAAAGAGGACAGCTAGAGACTTTTCTAGAGACTTTTCCTGGATTGAGTTGTTCCAGGTTCCTCTCTCTATTAGGAGTCTTCTTCTGTCAAACAACTGCCAGGGAAGTGAAGGCTGACCTCCTTTCACCCCAGGCCTACTGATAACCTGTTCGGTGGCCCCTGCCATCTCTTTCCTCACTCAGATGTTACTTCCTCAAGGCATCCATTCCTACCCCTCCTCAGAAAACGAGTGGGGCATTCCCCCACTCTTCTCTGTTCACTTAGAACTCTTGGAGACCTCTCTCAGAGCAGAAGAGTTCAGGAGCCCTGAAACTGAATCTTCTTCTGCCCCTCTGCCCCCCAGTCCTGGTCACACAAGAAGTCATAAGAAGGGATGGCTGAACTGAAACTTACCTGCAAGGTCAGAGACTGTGGCTCAGAACTGAGGCCCTGGCTCCAGCTTCAGACCTGGATGTGATGTCTGTGGTTTTTCTGCTGTCAATTTGAGTTTAGAAAGTCACTGAATTTTTGTATCTCTCCCCACTTATACTCAGGTTTCTGATAAGCCCTTACCTCACACCTTCAGAGTGACTTTTGACTTCTCAACAGTTCCTTCAGCCCCATAGGCCTCCCATCTTCACAGTATTTATCAGATCTCTTCTTTCTTAACACACATCCATTTAACTCTGACATTGCTTTGCCTGTTCTGTCCTTAATGACAACCTTCTCCATCCTGTGGTCCACTGAGGTGCCAGGATCCTTTTCCCAGTATAAATACTTACCATTCATGTAGAATGAAGGAAAGCTTAGAATTTGTTTCTGTGACCCCTCAGCTCCAAATATAACTTCACAACCAGCCTTCTGAGAGATACTTCATTCCTTCATTTGAGCTGATTCAGGATTTGCAGTCAGGTATGGAAAAGGATCACGTATCATGTTCTGTTGTTCAGAATACCATGACAGGACAAATAAGGGATTCAAAGCAAGAGTAAATTATCAACCCACTGGAAAAGGAAGGGAGGACGAGGTGGAGCCTGCCACAGAGAAAGTTTCCTGGAAGGAGTGAGGGCAGAGTCAGTCCAGAGAGGCAAGGATCCCAGTGGCCTGTGAGAAATGCACTCTCTCTCTAAAGCTAAGTCTTGTCTTCCCTAAAATGAGGGGACCTTCATAGGAAGACCGCAGAGGAGCTTGGATGCCCTCTGACCAGCACCTCTGTCCTGCAGAACAGAATGTCGCCCACCGTACTCTCCAACCTTCTTACCTCTGCATTTGAGACAGACCAGCGTTCTATCCCCAGGGGGCGCTCCATCCACCATGGCCGATTTGGAGAACAACTAGCCCCGGGTTGGCTCTGTCCATGGTTCTGCACTATAACTGTGCTCTGAGTTCAGGAAACTCCCAACTCTGCCGTGGACACAAATTCACAGGCACAAGGTTCTGAGCTGTAGGCCAGCGGGGCATCTAAGTCAGAGAGGCTTCAAAAAGGCTGGGTCCCTTTTGGGAAAAAGAGGTCAGGGAAAAGGACTTACTGCTGTGCTTTTCTCTCACTCCTCTTCTTGACCTAAGGATCATTCCTTTGAATCACGGTGCTGGCCTGGCTAAGGGACAAAGAAGAACAGGGTATTTTTCTGAGGTTCCGGATTATGCTGATGTTGCTGGTTCTTGGACCACGCTTTAAATAGCAAGTCCGTGCCTGGATCTCCTCTCGGATAAGGGTTTAGGAAAGAGATGGACATTCACTGAAGCTCCCCAAGTTCCAGACTCAGGGCTGTGCTTTTCTATATATGCCTCATTTAATCTTCATAACCAACCTAAGAGAGGTTTGGTTAATAATTCTCATTTGACAGAGGGGAAAACAGAGACTGGATGTATAATTGACTTCACAGGTCTCACATTACTGATGCATATATATATATATATATAGAGAGAGAGAGAGAGAGAGAGAGAGAGAGAGTGTCTCACTCTGTCGCCCATGCTGCACTGCAGTGTTGTGATCTCACTCACTGCAGTCTCAACCTCCAGGGCACAAGGGGTCTTCCCATCTCCCAAGAGCTGGGACCACAGGCACCTACCACCATGCCCAACTAACTTTTATTTTTTGTAGAGGTGGAATCTTACTATGTTGCCCAGGCTGTTCTTAACTCCTGGGCTCAAGTGATCCTCCCATCTCAGCCTTCCAAGCAGCTAGGACCACACGCATGTGCCTCCATGCCCATTAACTTTTTTTTTCTTTTGGTAGAGACAGGGTCTCACTGTGTCGCCAGGCTGGTTTCAAACGCCTGGTCTCAGGTGATCCTTCTGCCTCACTTCTCAAAGTGTTGGGATTACAGGCATGAGCCACTGAGCATGGTGATAGTTTCAGTTTTGATGTTGTCAAATCTATCAAGACTTTTGGTAAGAAGGATGATTTTATTAACTTTTTGTCATAATCTTCTAAAGAAAATTATTTTTTCTTCAAAAATTTTAAGAAAAGATGACTATGGAAACATCAGACATTTCCTAGTCTGCAATTTTTCTATATTTGTGTTACCAAAAATACATTTACCATTCACATTATGTAATCATCTCTTATGCTGAGAAATAGAACATGTGGGCACCCCGGAAACCTTAGAACTCCTCTGTTTCCCACCCTCCCCAGCTTCTTTATGAGTTACCATCTTACTCATCTTTGGGATTACTTTTTCCCCTGCCTTTGCCCATAAGCATGATACCTGTGTATATATTCTTAAGCAAGAATAATTGCTTTAAGCATTCATACAAATGGAACAATATAGTAATGTGTATTTTGTATGGCCAAACAGGACTGCACCAGCTTTCCTTTTATTAATGTTGGAATATACTCTCACTTTTGACCTTCTCTATCCTTGTACTTTACGTGTATGTATTGTAAAGATTATATACTTGGAATCCATCCAAGTGGACTCTCTTTTTAACTGAAGCATTTATCTGATTATATTTAACATAAATATCCCATGTTATATTTTATTTCCTGTGTGTTTCCTTTCCTAAGGAGTCTTTAAAGAGTTCTGGGAAGGGGACTGACACTAACATATTGCTGCCCTGTTTTCTGTGCCTGGCCATCCGCAGCCTTCAGAGAACTTCCTGTTTAAGGAAGACAGACCAGCAAGCACTGAGGACCCGCCCGGTGCCAGGACCCGTGTTGACTGATTTCCAGTGTTGATTTCTTTAATGGTCACAAAACCTTTGAGGTAAGATGCATGATCTCTGATTTACAGAGTGGGAAACTGAGGCACAGAGGGATGCAGTGAATTGCTTGATGACAGTGACAGGGCCCAGGTTTGAGCCCACTTCTCTAATTCCATCATCTGTCTTCTTTCTGCTCTGCTTGGAGCACGTACACAGCAGTTAATGTTAGCATGGTCACAAGGGCTCTTGGTCCTTCAGCAAGTGGTCCCTGACTTGTCCTTTCTCCCAGACAGGCTGTGGTTCCCCCAGCCAGGACTGAGCTCTGGGTGAGTCCTCACTTGCTTGTCTTGATCTCTGAGTACTCTGTGGTGCTTGGAGCCTCCTGGTCCATAGGCTCCCTCAACTTCATCTCGGAAAAGCTGAGGGAGGCATAATGGAGCTCCTGTTGTTCCCCCAAAGGAGGGGCATCCTCAGCAGGAGAGGCTTGGTCTCCAGGGCTGTCTGGCCAAGACTTCTTCCTGGAACCCTGAGTAAAGGGGAAGGAAAAGTGTCACCGTAGGAATAAAGAGACAGGCATAGTATAATGTATTCTTATATTTTTATGTTACCTTGGGATTTATTTTGACCATAAGTTGGACTTTCTCATGCCAGAAGCAGGGCTTAGTCACATGGACACCATTTCCAGTCTCTACCTCCTCCCAGTTGCCCAAGGTGGTTAATCCAGATGTCTGCCTTATACAACCACCTCCTATGACCATCTCCCTGTGGGGCATACAGATGCATCAACTCACCGGTGTCCTGACTCCTGTGTCCCTCATGGGCTGCACAGATATCTGGTGGTGACCACCTGTCAGTCACAGTGTGGCTCTGCAGAACTCCTGCCTGCCAGCTCTAAAACCCCAGTTAGAACTACCTGTGGGAAGCCTGCTTGGGTAATCCCCTGGACTCTAATTAAGGCTTTGGCTGCTCTCTCTCTCTCTCTCTCTCTCTCTCTCTCTCTCCCCTCCCCGCTTCCCTACCCACTGGATGAGCACTTGTATCCTTGTCAGTTCCCTCCTTTCCATTTGCCCTTCAAGGCTTGCTATGCCATCTTCTCTCTGGGACCTGTGAGTAATAAACTGCTTCTGTTATTTTATGTGTGTTGTCGTGTTGTCTCTTCTGTGTCCCACCCGACTGACATACCTGAACCTAACTTCTCTTCTGGTCAAGGCTCCCCTAGAGAATAACCGTCTTGGTAGGAATAAACTGGACACAGGTCATATGAGAGCCGCAAGGGCATCTGTGGGTTGCCCCCCATCTGGGCACCAAGGAAGGAGAACTGGGGATCTGCTTAGCTCTCCTTCCTCGGTGCCCAGATGGGGGGTTACCTACAGGCATCTGCCAGGATAAACAAGATTCCTGTGCAAGGGACACCTGGTCACAGGCTGGACAGCAGGCTGTGTGCCAGGATAAAGGAGTGTTCTGTGAGAGTCACACTGTGAACGTCATGGCCAAATCCCTGGGGTTCCCATTCAAGGCAGGGCTAGAGTTTATGACCACTCCCAGAGAGAGACCTCGACACCAAATTAGAGGAAAATACAGCAAATGGTTTCCATGGGGAAGTTGGGCTGATATGATATTTATCAATTCATCCTTTTATAATCCACTCCTCCTAGCAGGCCATGGGCTGCCTAGGTCAGGGTCTATGTCTAATTTCTCACACTGTACATGCCCAGGACCTGGCACAGGGCACACAGGGCTGGGTTCAAATCCTGGCTCCACCTGTCCATATGCATTTCCTGTGAACTCAACTATTCACTCATTCTTTGAAAATTTTATAAAACTGTGATTGATTAGATCTTATTGAGGACTTACTAACCACATTGAATCATCACAAAAAACCATAACAGTATGAAAGATACTCTAATTATCCCCACCTTACACAAAAAGAAACTGAGGTGGGGAGAGGTGAAGTAGCTTACCCAGGGTTATTCATCTAACACATGGTGAGGCCAGGATTCCAACCCAGCCCTGTCTCCCCTGTTTCAGGTCCTGGGCACGTACAGTGTGAGAAATCAGACACAGACCCTGACCTAGGCAGCCTATGGCCTGCTAGGAGGAGTGGATTACAGATGAAGCAAATGTCTACCAGCAGCATACATTACAAGGTATCTTACGTGCAAACCAGAAGAGAGACAGCAATTCTGATCCTGGACCCAGGTCCCACAAAACAGAAACAAAATGGAGCAGATCCTAAGTTGCCCAACAAAGATGGTGCCCAGACACGAGTAAGTAATTTCTTCCCTCTCCCACCTTCATTCACATCCCTACTCATCATGCTATGGAAAAGCATCTTGGAAGCAATGAGTCTTCAAATAGTAACTCAGAAATTTTCTTTTTGAGACAGAGTCTCACTCTGTCATCCAGGCTGGAGTGCAGTGGCTTGATCTTGTCTCACCGCAACCTCCCGTCCCTGGTTCAAGTAATCCTCTCACCTCAACTTCCTGAGTAGCTGAGACCACAGGCACTCCACCACTCCCAGCTAATTTTTGTTTTGTTTTGTTTTCTTTTGATTTTTGTAGAGATGGGGTTTCAACATGTTACCCAGATTTGTCAAACTCCTGGGCTAACTGACTGGCCCACCTTGGCCTTCCAATGTGCTGGGATTACAGGTGTGAGCCACCATACCCAACCATAAAGTTTTTTAAAAGGACATCAGAGTTAGGGGAAAAAAATGGCATCATTGTGTCAGAAAAAATAGACTTTCTGGAGAGAGTTGCCTATATTAGGTGCAAGAAAGATGAAATAAAATGAAAAAGTGGCTGTGCACACCCGCATTATGCAGCCAAAGGAAGAAATAAAGACCTATGTCTATCAATAAGTTTGCAGTATTGAAATAAAAAGGGTTACATTGACAATTGAAAGACAAGGCACAGCTCAGATTAATAAATAGGATAATGCAGTATGTTCATCCTGTCACTCAATAACTCTTTGCCGAGTGCTTGCTATGGGATAGATGCTGTTCTTGTAAATGAGGATAAAAAGTGAACTGAAACCACCCAAATGCCTCCCCTTCATGCAGTTCCTTGTTAGACAGAAAGAAAAGTAATATAAGTGAGCTCCCTGTGAGCTTGTCACTTTACTAAACACTCCTTGTAACAATCTGAGACAGATACTAGCATATTAATTGCCCTATTTCCATAAGAGAGAAGAAAACAAAAAAAAAGGAGGTTCATTAGCTTCTCCAAGGTCTTGTCTTTATATTATTTGTTTTTGGAAGATAGAAATAGAAAACTTTGGCTGAGCATGGTTGCTCACACCTGTAATCCCAGCACTTTGGGAGGCCGAGGTGGGCAGATCACTTGAGATCAGGAGTTCAAAACCAGCTTGGCCAACATGGCAAAACCCTGGCTCTAAAAAAATACAAAAATTAGCCAGGCGTGTTGATATGTGCCTATAATCCCAGCTACTCGGGAGGCTGAGGCGTGAGAATCACTTGAACTCAGGAGGCAGAGGTTGCAGTGAGTTGAGATTGTGCTACTGCATTCTATCCTCAGCAATAGAGTGAGACTGTCAAAAAAAAAACCAACTTTAACATTTAGATAATAATTTTCAAGTAAGATAAAAAAGAAATAGAAAATAAATATTTGAAAAAATAGTGGAAACACAATTTGCAGAGTTAAAGAAAGATGAAACACCTCAGCTAAAAGGGTCCTACGAGTTCAAGAAAAAAGACACAGGGAGTCCCATGCCTAGATACGGGATAGTGAATCTTAAGAATATCGGAACCAAAGAGAAGATTATAAAAGTTTCCAGGGAAAACTAGTGGATTACCTACAAATATGTGAGATTAAGAATGATGTAAGATGTCTTAACAGCAATACTAGATGAAAGAAACAGCAGGGGCCGGGCGCGGTGACTCACGCCTATAATCCCAGCACTTTGGGAGGCCGAGATGCGTGGATAACGAGGTCAAGAGATCGAGACCATCCTGGTCAACATGGTGAAACCCCGTCTCTACTAAAAATACAAAAATTAGCTAGACATGGTGGCGCGTGCCTGTAATCCCAGCTACTCAGGAGGCTGAGGCAGGAGAATTGCCTGAACCCAGGAGGCGAAGGTTGCGGTGAGCCGAGATCGCGTCACTGCACTCCAGCCTGGGTAACAAGAGTGAAACTCCGTCTCAACAACAACAACAAAAAAAAAAAAAAAAAAAAAAAAAAAGGAACAGCGGGTTGGGGTTTAAAACACCAAAGAAAAATCACTTTAATTCTAGAATTTATATCCTGCCAAATAAAATTAAAATGTAAAGGCATAAAATAAATTTTCAGGGATTTAAATCTTCAGAAGCCTTGAGGAACCCAAATTGAAAACCCACTGGGAGGAAGAATTCAAATAAAAAGAGACAAAGAGAAAGAAAAACAGGAAATCTGTGATACGTGTGGGATAGAAATGTGTCAAAATACCTCAGCAAAATGTGTAGGTGTGTATTTTTTTAAGAAAATTCATTATGTACAGGCCACAGATCAAGTCTCAACAAATTTTACAAATAGATATCATAAAACCAGGTATTCTGACCAGAAAGCATCTACTTAGAATTTAATTATGAAGGATGTTTAAAATCTTCATACCTGTGGAATTTTTAATTTCAAATAATTTAAGATTCAAAGAAGAAATCACAATGTTGTTTTTAACAATATCCATAACTGAATGCTATTTAAATAGTAAATATCAAAATTTGTGGAATGGAATGAAAATTATTTTCTTGAAGAAATTGATCCCTAACTACTTTTTATAGAGAATGAAAAGATATACACTAATGAACTAAGTATCCAGCTTAAATATTTATCAAATCATCAGAATAAACCAAAGCAAGTAGAAGGAAAGTGCTGAGAAAATGAGAGTAAAAATCAATAAAATCGAAAACAAAGATACAGTGAGCAAATTCTACAATCCCAAAAGTTGGTTCCTTCAAACTGATAATAAAATAGGGAAAGCAATTAACAAGATTCAGCTAGAAAAAAAACTAAAGTCGTCACAAATAACTGATGTCAGGAATATTTTTAAAACAGGAAGTAATATTGGCAAAAACAAATAATATAAGACAAGAGAATACCACCCATATCCTTTTGTCAAAAAAAATATGTAAAACTTAGGTGAAATGAACACGTCTCTAGAATAAAGCTCGCTGAAGAATACATAAAATGATCAAATGAGGAAGCTTGCACATAGCAGCACCGTCAGGCCCAGGTAGTTTCATAAGTGACATCTATCAATCATTCAGGAAACAAGTTATTTCAATTTTATACACACTCTTCCAGATAATACAAAAAGAGACTAATCTCCAATTTCTTAATATTATCTTGATGCCCAAACAAAACAGGAGGAAAATGAAAAATGGCAGGTATATTTGACCCATGCATATAGATGCAAAAGTGCTAAGCAAAAGATCATCAAACTGAACCTATTGGGGTATTAAAAAAACATGCCTTGAACAATACGGGTTTCTCCCAGGAATGCAAGAGTAGTTTCATATTAGAAAATCTTTAATTGTCATTCTCCATGGTTACAGATTAAGGAGAAAAAAAATCCTATCAGTAGATGCATTCAAAAAATACAATAGAAATTTATGATAAAAACTTATTTAGTGATAGAAAGGAACTTGCTTAACCTGATGAAAGTTAACAAAAACCAAGTTAAGTGGCAGGATATTGGGTGCATTTCCTTCAAAATCGGCAGTAGCAAAAGATGCCCAGGGTCACCATGTCTATTCAACTTTCACTATAATCTCACCCAACATATTGAAACAAGAAAAAGGAAGGAAGTGCTTAGGGACAAAGGGAAGAAATAGGCTATTATTTTGCAGATGATACAATTATCTAAGTTGAAATCCCAAAAGATTCTAAATAATATCCAAGACCAATTTGTGATTTTTTTTCTTTTTGTAGAGATGGGAGGGGGGGTCTCACAATGTTACCCCCTGGCCTCGAGCTGCTGGCCTCAAGAGATCCTCCTGCCTCAGCCTCCCAAAGTTCTGGGATTATGGGCATGTGCCACCAAACCTGGCCTAATTTGTGATTTTTTTTAATTGAAAAAGAAATTTATTTAAAATACTTCAATTTCTTTCTTTCTTTTTTTTTAAACAAGTTGAAATAGCTTCAAGATATTAATTGTGGTCTCTTTTTTTATATACAAGTTATTTGAATTATTTGAACTAATATGGGAGCTTAGCAAGTTGGAAGGATATGAAATCAATTAAAAATGTAATTGAGCTTCATTTGCTGCATTTGCCAAGAGAATTAAGACAATTCTCTAAATCCAGACAGCTGATACGCCAGGGGAGGTGGGTATCACTATGAAGAGATGTGCAGTTATAGTGAAGCGTGAAGCCCCTAGAGGAACCCAGCCGCTAAATTCAACCCCATCAATGAAGGAAAGAAAAAGGAGAAGTTTTGTGTTGCCTAATGGTGGGGAAATGAAAAGTAGCTGGTTACTATTCAAACCCTCTGTAGACTGCCCCAAGCCTGAGGTGTTACATGGACTTCCGCTGCCCGATGAGGTTAGCTTTGCACGTCCTCACTTCCTCACGAAAGTGATTATTCAAGACAGTGGGTCGTCTGTTGAAATCTGAAATCTCTTAGAAGAAAAATGCATCTGCAGAGTATACAGGAGGACAGGTATTTCTTGCTCAGTACCTGAAGCCCAAAAGGATGAGTTGATTCTTGAAGAAAATAGCATTACATTTCTAATCCAGCTGCTTTGATTCAGCAAAAGCCACACACTTAAAAATAGGAATATCACTAATTTTTCAGATGGTATCTATATTTCTGAAAAAGAAGAGATCAGCAGGCTTATAAATAAGATCGAAGAATCCTCCAGCTACCAAAGCAAGAAGATTCTAAAGGATACATGCAAAACCAACTTGTGATTTTTTTTAATTACAAAAAAATCAACCCCATCTATTTTTAAATGAAGTGCATTCTGATAGGGAATCAGAAAATGCACTTTAAAAAAGAGAGCATTTATAATAGCCACAAAAACTGGTATTTAGGAAGAAAAATTACAAAAGATGTGTAAGACCTACGTGAAGAAACTCTACATTCTCTTAAAGGGCTACGCGCGGTGGCTCATGCCTATAATCTCAGCACTTTGGGAGACTGAGGTGTGCAGATCCAGCCTGGCCAACATGGATAAACCCAGTCTCTACTAAAAATACAAAAATTAGCCGGGCATGGTGGTGTGCACCTGTAATCCTAGATACTCAGGAGGCTGAGGCAGGAGAATTGCATGAACCTGGGAGGCGGAGGTTGCAGTGAGCCAAGATGGCACCACTGCACTCCAGCCTGGCGACAGAGCAAGACTTCGTCTCAAAAAAAAAGAAACACTTAAGATTTAAAGGGAGAGATCTACTGTTCCTGTCGTGGATAAGAGTCAATGTATTTTTTGGAATTTGACAACCTGATTCTAACATTTAAGTGGAAAAAAAAAAAGGGCCAAGAATAGTCAAGATACTATTGAAGGAGATTAAGGAAGGGGTTTTGCTGTACTCAATATGAGAACTTATTTTTGAATTTATAGACAGTGATGACTCAGAGACAGTAAAATTGACTATTGGAACGGAATAGAGGCCACAGAAGGAGACCCACAAATATGTATAGAATTTTAACACGTGGCAGAATTGGCATGGAGCTCAGTGGAGAGGGGAGAAGGACTGTTCAGAAATGAAGGAGAAACATATATGGATCAACACTACACACCACGCACAGAAACCAAGCCTAGGTACACTGAGTACTTAAACATCAAAAGAAAAGCACACTCTCTATGTCCATCAGTTCCATTTTTTTTAACTTTCAGATCCCACAGATGCGTGAAAACATGCAATGTTTGTCTTTCCGTGCCTGGCTTATTTCACTTAACATAATGATCTCCAGTTCTACCCATATTGTTGCAAATGACTGGATCTCATTCCTTTTTATGGCTGAATAGTACTCCATGGTGTATAGACACCACATTTTCTTTATCCATTCATCTATTGATGGATACTGAGGTTGCTTCTGGATTATTTGCAACTCAACGGATCAATGCTTGAGGGGCTGGGTACCCCATTCTTCATCATCTGTTTATTTCACACTGCATGCCTGTATTAAGACAGCTCATGTACCCCATAAATATATACACCTAATATGTACCCACGACATTAAAAATAAAAAAAATTAAAAAGAAAAGCATAAAACTTTTAGTAGAAACTAAATTTGAATATCTTTCTAATCTTAGGATGGGAGAAATTTTTTTTAAATGAGACCCAAAAGGTACTCAATAGAAAAGAAAGGAATTGTGAATATGATTATATTACAACTAAGAACTTGTGTTCATTGAAGATCACTTTAAGAAGTGAAGACAAGACTGGGCATGGTGGCTCACACGTACAATGTCAGAAATTTGGGAGGCCGAGGTAGGAGGATCACCTGAGATCAGGAGTTTGAGGCCAGCCTGGCAAATACGGTGAAACCCCGTCTCTACTAAAAATACAAAAATTAGCCGGGCATGGTGGTGGGTGCCTGTAATTCCAGCGACTTGGGAGACTAAGGCAGAAGAATCGCTTGAACCTGGGAGGTGGAGGTTGCAGTGACCTGAGATTGCCCCACTGCACTGCACTCCAGACTGGCAACGGAGTGAGACTTTGTCTAAAAAAAAAAAAAAAAAAAAAGAAGTGAAGACAAGCTCCACATTTGGAGAAGATATTTATAACACATATAATGAGAAAAATAGTGTAAAAATGTATAAAGTCCTCCAACAAATTCAGTAAGAAAAAGTCAAACACGCAATAGGAAAATGGAATCCAGATGCGACCAGGCATTTGACAGAGGATGTGCACTTATGCCAACGAAAACAGAGGGAGATATTTCATCTTCATTGCTAACCAAGGGAATGCAAATCAATACCATAGGGAGATATTTAAACAACCCCCAAAATTGAGAAAACTGAGAAGAGCAAGTGCTGGAGAGATTGCAGATCAACAAGATCTCCTACGCAGAGATGAGAGTATAAATAAATGGATACAATGGCTTTGAAAGGCATTTTTTACGACCTTGTAAAGATGCCCATTCACATTCGGAAGCTCAATCTTTAGGTAAAGCTAAAGAAGAGCTCTTGCGTGTTGATACAATGAGACAGGAATAAGAATGTTCAGAACGGCTCAAATGGAAACAATTCAAATGTGCATCATCAGTGTGTGCTTAGGTAATAGATACAATCATCAAATAAAATATTATAAGTGGTCACACCTGTAATCCCAGCACTTTAGGAGGACAAGGCAGGTGGATCACTTGAGATCAGGAGTTTGAGAGCAGCCTGGTCAACGTGGAGAAACCCCATCTCTACCAAAAATACAAAAATGAGCCTTGCACGGCGGTACATGCCTTAATCCCAGCTACTCAGGAGATTGAGGCAGAATTGCTTGAACCCAGGAGGCAGAGGCTGCAATGAGCTGAGATTGCACCACTGCACTCCAGCCTGGGTGATGGAGTCAGACTCCATCTCAAAACTTACATATATTATAAGCAGAAAAAGTCAATACAACTGCAACTTCAATTGGCTGAATCATAATACAACACTGAGTCTACAAAGCAAGTCCAAGAAGTGTGCATGGAACGCGATACCCTCTGTAGATTCATAAGCAATTAAAACTAAACAGTGGTATATATTAAGTCTACATATATGCGACAACACTGTGAAGACAAGATTCACAAGACTAGTTACCGGGAACGGATCGGGAGGAGCACAGGTGGATGTATGTTGTCATCAACGTGTTAGGTCTTAGGTTGGATGGTGGGTTCGCATTTATTTATCATATTATGAACAAAAACGAAGAAGTACAAGTAAATGATGCTTGTCCTAATGATAACAGCTTGGTCATGAACTAAGCATTTTGGATAATTCCATTTGGGACAACACTAGACCAACTTTATAAAAGAGGAGAGGAGACATGCTGGACAGAAACAGCGTGAGAAAAAACTGCAGGGACTGAAGAAGCCCCAGCCCCTGTCCTTCAAGAATTCCACAGATACGATGAGGGGGTGGAGACCGGTAAAGGCAGTGGTGATGTGTGACGGGGACAGGGATGCGTGTAGGGCTGTAAACACGGAAGAGGAGGGGCAGATGTCGACGGGAATGGAAATGACTAGGTTTTCCCAGAGTGGCAGATACTGAGATTAGAGCTGGAAGGATCGGATGAGGTAGTCTGGTGGAAATGGGGAAGGAAGAGTGGAAGAAACTGTGCTTGCAAGGGCTCAAAGTTGTAAGACAGCAAGTCTGTATGGAGACAGGAGGCCAGCGTGGCCAGGCCGAAGGGCAGAATCAGAGATCAGGAAACAGACTGAAGTGGCTACCTGGTGTGGGACAAGGAACATGGCCCTGATTCTCTAAGCAACGAGGACAAACAACATTGAGGCTCCAGGCTGGCTGAGAAGTAATCGTTTTGGGGGGATGGTTCTGGCAGCCTGAAGTTTAAAATGAGAGATGGAGGCAGGGAGGAGGCGAGGCGGGTTCTGAGGGCCGTAGAGGTGGGGTGGGAAGATGAGCAGAGGACAAGTTAGTTTTACTTTTAGTAATAAAGTTGGTGGTCAGGCATGGTAATTCATGCCTGTAATCCCAGCACTTTGGGAGGCTGAGGCAGGTGGATCACCTGAGGTCAGGAGTTCAAGACCTGCCTGACTAACATGGCAAAACCCTGTCTCTACTAAAAACACAAAATTAGGCGTGGTGGTGCACACCTGTAATTCTAACTACTTGGGAGGCTGAGGCAGGAGAATCTCTTGAATCTGGGAGGTAGAGGTTGTAGTGAGCCAAGATTGCATTGTACTCCAGCCTGAGTAACAAGAGTGAAACTCCATTTCGAGAAAAATGAAAGAAGGTTGGACGGGACATAATGATTTCCTGGCCCGGGATATGAAAGGGGAGAACAAGAGAGAAGAGAACTCCCAGGTGATGAGGGAGGAGTGGGTTTGGTGGGATGCTGAGGAGCTCAGCCCAGACTTTCTGAGCGGACATGAACACGAGACGATCCCCAAACCACTCACCCAGGCAACGGTACCCATAACGGGGTCTTCGTCACTTATTCTCTGTGATCTCCCAGCTGCTTGCTTCCTGCGGGCTCTCTCTCTAAGGAAAGAAACCAACACAGTGCAGCTGGGACCACTGAGGCACGGGTTAGCAGGCTGCCCCATCCCCTATTAAGATGGTGAAAATGACAATGGAAAAGTGTCTGTTCATATCCCTTGCCCACTTTTTGATGGAGTGGTTTGTTTTTTTCTTGTAAATTTGTTTAAGTTCTTTGTAAATTCTGGATATTAGCCCTTTGTCAGATGGGTAGATCGCAAAAGTTTTTCCCCATTCCATTGGTTGCCGGTTCACTCTAATGACAGTTTCTTTTGCTGTGCAGAAGCTCTTAAGTTTAATTACATCCCATTTATAACATTAAGAGAAATACCTAATGTAGATGATGAAGGTATGGAGGCAGCAAACCACCATGGTATGTGTATACCTATGTAACAATCCTGCACGATCTGCACAGGTACCCCAGAACTTAAATAAAAAAGAAAGAAAGAAAGAGGCTGGGCATGGTGGCTCAAGTCTGTAATCCTAGCACTTTGGGAGGCCGAGGCGGGTGGATCATGAGGTCAAGAGATCGAGACCATCCTGGTCAACATGGTGAAACCCCGTCTCTACTAAAAATATAAAAAATTAGCTGGGCACGGTGGCGCGTGCCTGTAATCCCAGCTACTCAGGAGGCTGAGGCAGGAGAATTGCCTGAACCCAGGAGGCAGAGGTTGCCGTGAGCCGAGATCGCGCCATTGCACTCCAGCCTGGGCAACAAAAAAAAAAAAAAAAGAAAGAGAGAGAGTGAGAGAGAGTGAGAGAGAGAGAGAGAGAGAGAAAGGAAGGAAGGAAGGAAGGAAGGAAGGAAGGAAGGAAGGAAGGAAGAAAGGGACAACAGAGGCATCCAGGTCCCGGAACTGAACTCAGAGACCTTCCTCACGTGGCAGTGAGGGCTCCATGACCAGGGATTTGGTCAGGGTGGCCATGGGCTGGATTTCCATCATAGTTGCCCCCCTTACACACAAAAACATATGCAGGAATGGTCACAGCAGTGTTATGCATTGTAGCCAAGAAGAAAGGCAACCCAAATGCCCATCAATGGCTGAATGGACAAATCGAATGTATTCCATTTATACAATGGAATGTTATTTGGAAACGAAAAGGAATTAAGTAGCAATACATGCTACAACACGGGTGAGCCTTGAAAGCACCACGCTGAGTGAAAGAAGTCAGCCACAAAGGACCCCGTATCGTACGATTCCATGCACATGAAATACAGCTGCAACTTCAGGACAGACAAATCCACAGAGACCGAGAATAGGTTAGGGCTGGAACGACAGCTAAGGGGTGCAAGGTTTCTTTATATCTTTGTTTACACTTCAGGCTAATGAAAAAGTTCTAAAATTGATTTTGGTGACGGATGCGCAACTCTGTCAACATACTTAAAGCCACTGACTCGTACACTAAGTGTATGACTTGTCCAAAATGTGTATCTCAGTAAAGCTACTGGAAAAAAAAGAAAAAGCAAAAGAAAGAAAGAAAGAAAAGACCTCTCTGGATCTACTCAGTTCTGCTTTCTGTTTTGTTTTGTTTTTCTTTTAAGACAGGGTCTCTTGCTCTGTGGCCCAGGCTGGAGTGCAGCGGCACAATTCCAGCTCACTGCAGCCTCAGCCTCTAGGATCAAGCGATCCTCCTGCCTCAGCCTCCAGAGCATCTGGGACTATAAGCTCACATCACCACCTATGGCCTCAGCTCTGCATTTCTGAGATTCAGTCTCTCCTACTCCCTACCAACACCACCCCGTACCTTACCTGGGATCCAGACTTACATTAAAAAGAAGAGGAGGCACAGACAGAGAGAGAACAGGGCCATGACACCAGCACCTCCAAGGGCAGCGGGAACCACCTGTCCCCCGAGGTTCAATCTCCCTGCAGAAAACAGGGTCACGCAATAACTCGCTCCCAGGACCCAGACTCCTGTCCTCCCACCTTCTGGGCAACTTGCTCCAGGCCCCTACTCAGCCAGGAGATGAAGAACCCTGTCCTCCCAGCACCAGTCCAGCCTTTCTCTCCCACTTCCGTCACTCTGGGACCCATGCCCCTCCCCTCAGGCCCCTGCCCTCTGCAATACACCCCCTGACCTGGCAGCAGCAGGACAAAGCCGCTCTGGGACCCGCAGATGTTCCAGGCCTTGCAGCTGACTTTGAGGCTGGAGTCGAACCCTCCATGGAGGATCAGGGAGCTGTTGGCCCAGGGCTTGGCCGAGCTGGAGCTGACCTTGAAGGAGGCCTGGCTGCTGTTCCCCTCCAGCAGCTCCTCCCCGAGCCACCAGTGCAGGGAAGGGGCCGGCTGGGCTCGGAAGGAGCAGCTGCAGTGTAGACCCTCAGCCTCCCAGGAGCAGGAGGGGCCCAGCAGCTGTGGGGAATCTGTGGGGAGGGAGGACAGGACTCAGCAGGGAGCCTCTTACTTCTCTAACACCATGCAGTTCCTGCTTCAGCTGCCCCCCCCACTCACAGCAAACCGAGAGATTCAGAAAAATTTGCAAGGAGCCCAGCAGGTTCTGAGCGCGGCAGGTGAAGCCTCCTTCCTCTGCAGACCCTACTCGAGGAAGATCCAAGATCCCGGTATTGGAGATGGGGGTTGCATTCGGGGCAGGGGAGCCCTGGAACCAGCTCAGGTGTGCAGGGGGGTTGCTGTCAGCATCGCAGAGCAGCCGCAGAGCCTGACCCTCCGGGACCTGAAGGAACGAGGTGTTTTGCAGGATCCCTAGGGCTTTGGGGAGAGAGAGAGAGGGAGAAGAGAGATGGGGCTAGGGAGGCCAACAGTCCCTATCCTTCCTTCCTTCCCAGGATCCAGGACTTCCCTCTACTCCCCTGGCCCATGCTGGTTCCATCCTGATTCAAAGGCTGGGCTTTTGCACACTCAGGAAATAGATCAAAAGTGTGAGTCTCATGTCTCCAGAGGAGGCTCAACATCTCACTGGTACATGCCTGGACTGAGGTGGAGAAAGAACAGACCCCACTGTGGTGTTGGAAAATACATTCTGCTAATGTAGCAGGAATTAAGACTAAGGATGCTGCAGTTTCCTGAAGGGTGAGACGAAAAGAACCACAGAGCTGGGCTGACTGGGATGAGAGGGGCATAGATTGATCCTCGGTGACCGTGGGAATAACCAGACCACAGGAGGGATGGGAGATGGGAGGGGTCTAAAGTCTGTTCACTGCTTTGAGCAGAGTGCATGAGTGTGCACCTGTGTGTGTGTGGTGTATGTGCATGTATGTGTATGTGTGTGTGGTGTATGAGTGTGTGTGTGTGGTGTATGAGCATATGTGTGTGTGTGGTGTATGTGCATGTGTGTGGTGTATGTGCATGTGTGTGTGCATGTATGTGTATGTGTGTGTGCAGTGTATGAGTATGTATGTGTGTGTGTGTGCAGTGTATGAGTATGTGTGTGTGGTGTATGAGCATATGTGCATGTGTGGTGTATGTGCATGTGTGTGCGTGTGTGTGTGGTGTATGCATGTGTATGTGCATGTATGTATATATGTGTGTGTGGTGTATGAGTGTGTGTGTGGTGTATGAGCATATGTGCATGTGTGGTGTATGTGCATGTGTATGTGTGTTTGTATGTGTATGTGCATGTGTGTGTATGTGTGTGTGCATGTACGTGTATGTGTGTGGTGTATGTGCATGTGTGTGTACATGTATGTGCGTGTGTGTGCAGTGTATGAGTATGTGTGTGTGGTGTATGAGCATATGTGCGTGTGTGGTGTGTGCATGTGTGTGTATGTGCATGTATGTGTATGTGTGTGTGGTGTATGCGTATGTGTGTGGTGTATGTGCATGTGTGTGGTGTATGTGCATGTGTGTGTGGTGTATGAGTATGTGCGTGTGTGATGTATGTGCATGTGTGTGGTGTATGTGCATGTGTGTATGTGTGTGCATGTACGTGTATGTGTGTGGTGTATGTGCATGTGTATGTGCATGTGTGTGTATGTTCATGTATGTGTGTGTGTGTGCAGTGTATGTGTGTGTGTCGTGTATGCGCATGTGTGTGTGGTGTATGTGCATGTGTGTGTGCGCAGTGTATGAGCGTGTGTGTGGTGTATGTGCATATGTGTGTGTGTGGTGTGTGTGCATGTGTGTGTGTGGTGTATGAGCATATGTGCGTGTGTGGTGTATGTGCATGTGTGTGTGTGGTGTATGCGCATGTGTGCGTGTGTGTAGTGTATGTGCATGTATGTGTGTGTGTGGTGTATGCGCATGTGTGTGTGTGGTGTATGCGCATGTGTGTGAATGTGTGTGTGTGGTGTATGTGTATGTGTGGTGTATGCGCATGTGTGCGTGTGTGTGGTGTGTGCGCATGTGTGCGTGTGTGCCTGCACATGGGGCTCACAGAATTTGGAAGCCAGAGAGTGGTAATTCTCATTCTTCCTCTTCCCAAATCTGACTCCATTCAAGCTCTGATTCTCTACCTCTGCTCAGAGACGGACCCAGAGGCAGGTCCCAGCTTAGGAGAGGAGAGAGTCTTTCCTACCTGTGCCATTCCTGAGGATGATGATGTTCTGTGGAGCATCTGGGATAAAAAGATGTAAACTTGGCTTCAGCGTTGAGGAGTGAGATGGGCATGGGCCCCGGAGGCACCCAAAGAGGGGCCACAGAAACCCAGCAAATGGGGAAGGTTGTCCTGGCTCACTCCCTGCCCACCCCCCAGATCCCAAGGCTCAGATCCACACACAAGGTTTCGTAAGTTATTGTTTTATCTCTCTCTCTCTTCCTTACACACACACAACACACACACACCACACACACACCCCTCACTCCCACTGCCCTTGGGGACCCAGCTGTGTCCCCACAACCACTCACAGGAGACATTGAGCTGGACAGTTCTCCCCGTGGTCACCTCAGTTCCTTGGAGTTTCACCTGACAGGTGAGGTTGGTGCCATGGTCCTCGGGCCTCGGAGTGAAGGTGAGCACCGGGGAGCGGGTGGTCTTGGGGTGCAGGGGGCCGAGGGCATCACCCATCCAGGAGAATGTGAGACGTCGTCCCGCTTCACAGGATCCTGGAAGGCGGCAGCTCAGCCTTGCGGGGCGGCCGGCCTCCAGAGGCTCCAGAAAGTGGACGTCGGGTTTCTCTGTCAGGGCTGAGGAGGAGACAGGGAGATGCCTGGGTCCCAGGGGGTGGGGACGCACGGTGTGACCCTGACAGTGGCCAGGCCTCAGGCCCCGAGCTGCCCCAAGTCCTGCACCTCCTCCAACCGCCCATCCCCAAGTCCCGTCCCTGTTCTCATTCGGGGCCTCCACGTCCCAGGGTCCTCTCCTACGGCCCCTCCATACCTGTCACCTCCAAGTTCAGCTTATTCTCTTCGTAGCTATATTTTATATTTCCTCTCTCCATGCGGAAGAAATAGCTTCCCGTGTCCTCCATTCTGGCATCTTCTATGCTCAGGGAGCAGACATTCTTCCGGACGTCCCCAAAGAGGTGGAATCGGCCCTGGGTCTCTTGCTTCATGGTTCTGTATGGGTGGTTTGTGGCCACAGGCTCACCTTGGTATATGTCCTCCCCGTCCCGGAACCAGTAAACATAGAGTTGAGCCGAGTTCCAGGAGTTCCTCGGGTAAGAGAAGGAGCAGGGCACGAGCACGCACAGGCCCTCCTGCACCGTCACCGACTTCTGCACCTGCAGCTCATACCCTGCCTTCTCCTGCAGGGACCCTGGGGGGACACAGAGGCTCAGCTTCGGCTCCAGCCCCCTTCCCACCCCCGTGCCTGTTCCTCCTCCCTCAGCTCACTCACCCCCTGACAGCAGGGCCAGCAGCAGCAGGGGCAGCATGTCTGCCTCCGCCAGGGCCCCGGCTGGGTCCCAGGCCCCTCTTTCAGGGAAGGAAATGCCCCAAATATGGCATGGGGCTGAGGAAGCCCGGACAGGAAGCCAGTGGGTGAGTGAGAGCTGTGGCCGTGCCCAGAAGGGGAACTTGGGGTGCTGTTAGGGCGAGGTGGGGGCTGGGAAGCCATCCTGCTCCCACCCCACTGGACACTGCAGGTGGAGATACTGAGCTCCCCAGGAGGTGGGAGGCTTGTCCAGGTGCGGATCTGGAGGTGATCACCCCTCAAATGATGTTTCAGTCAGGAGTGAGATCCCCAAGGGAGTGAATGCAGAAAGAAAACAGAGACGAGGGCTTGTCCTGGAGATGAGGTGAGATGTCAGAACCACCCTCCAGCTGAAAACCATGAAACATTCTGGATATATATAATTTTACTTTGCTTTAAAATGTTCAAAGTGACCAGGCATGGTAGCTCGTGCCTGTAATCCCAGCACTTTGGGAGGCTGAGGTGGGAGGATTGTTTGAGCCCAGGAGTCTGAGACCAGCCTGGGCAACACAGCAAGACGCCATCACTACAAAAAATAAAAACTATTAGCCAGTGTGGTGGCGCACCTACAGTCGCGGCTCCTCAGGGCACTGAAATAGGAAGATTCCCTGAGCCCAGGAGTTGGAGGTTGCTGTGAGCCATGATCATTCCAGTCTGGGCAACAGAGTGAAACCCTGTCTTTAAAAAATAAAGTTCAAAAGTGCTGGAAAAACAAAATTTTTTGGACCCAAATTTAGTGGAGATTCAGAACATGAGAGAGCGGAAGCACTCACGTGAAGCGGAGTTTTGGGACACGGCACCGTCCAGTTTGGGTCTTGATGGCCCTTAGGGTCTTGTGGGGCGGCCGTGAAACACAAGCCCCTTGTAAAGCCTTGCCCTATTAAGGAGCTCCAGAAGCAAATTTGCCACCACGAGGCTGATGAAGCTCAGTCTTCAGTGCCCTCCCTTGCAGGGTCCACTTTTCAGATCCCCAGGAGGGGCCCAAGCAATGTGTGGAAATCACCTTCATTGTTACTGCTCATTTATAAAAGAAAATTCATAATAGTTCCCAAAAATGAACGATGATCTTAAAAAAATGTTAGACATTCCGATTAATGTGTGTGGGAAGTAAAAAAGTTCCTCTTTTAAGTTTCCTTTCTTGTTAAAGAATAAATCATAAGTGTGCTAATAACTCGCTGCTAAGCCCTATCCTATGTAGCTGTCGGACACGCCATGCTTACAGGCACATGGTACACTCTATGCCCTTGTACTTTAACCAAGATATCTGTGCTGGACGTGCTCACAGGCATGTCCCAGCTCTCCTTTGCTTTTATCTGTTTAGAAAAGTTTTAAGTGATTATCCAATCAGGTTTTAGTTTAGATTGCGAGGTCTGGCTCCAATCAATGGAGATCAGACACAGCAGTGAGGACAACCCCAAGTGCGTAAGGGATAAATTTCTCTGCTTTTCCTTTGTTGATTGTACTCTCGTGGCAAGATGGCTAGTGAGAGTCCCCTTCCTGCAGGCCAGGAAGTAAGAATTGCGTTGCTGAAAGATCCTTTGTCTCAGTGCTAACTTTTCTTTACGGCACCAAATATCTGTTTCCAACGTGTTGTGAGAGTAAAGACAGTTTCTTAAACTATCAATGACCAAAACAAATTTCAACCTATCATGCCAGAAGAAATACTGACTTCTCTTTCTATTCTATCTATAAAAATTATGTCATAAAATTATTCTCCAATATCGGCCGGGTGCAGTGGCTCACACTTGTAATCCCAAGCACTTTGGGAGGCTGAGGAAGGAGATCACCTGAGAGCAGGAATTTGAGACCAGCCTGGCCAACATGGTGAAACCCCCAAGTCTACTAAAAGTACAAAAATTAGCCAGGCATGGTGGTGGGTACCTGTAGTCCCAGCTACTCTAGAGGCTGAGGCAGGAGAATCACTTGAACCCAGAAGGAGGAGGTGGCAGTGAGCTGAGATCACGACACTGCACTCCAGCTGGGGCAATCAAGCGAGACTCTGTCTCAAAAAAAAAAATTATCTCCATTATGAAGGCAATCAAAGAATATCAGTCAAAAATATAGGGGAAAAGTATGCAAGTGTACCAGACAGGTAGACTATACTATTGGTAAAAATAGTATGCCATTTTTCTGAATTGTGTCATATTTTGGCACTTTAGATTTTGTGATTTAATGTGTTTCTCCGTCCAAAAATCATCCTATGTGTGCCAAAAGTTTTGTATTTTTTTCTAAAGAGTCACAACGACTCTCCTCTTAACCAAACTTATGAAAGCTCCTCTGAGCCCTTTTTTCAACTAGGCTTTGTCCTTGGGACTGCCTCGTCCAGTTGTAGGTTTTGGAAGATTCTTGATATCTGATCCCATTCACTATCTAATCAAATTCCCTAGCCCTCACCCTTGATATCTGATCATGTGTGCCTGCTTTCAGCAAGAATCCTGATAAGTCAGTTAGAAAGAATCCCAGTATCTTGGGTGTCTCCTCCTAGTAGTTTTCCATCCACTGACACGCGCACCCAGCCTCCCTCCCCTGCTGCACCGTCTCTTGGCTATAAACCCCCTTGTCTTTGCTGTATTCCGAGTTGAACCTGACCTCGCTCCACTATTGCACTAGTCTTTTTTTAAATTGATTTCTAGGGCAGGGCACAGTGGCTCACACCTGTAATCCCAGCACTTTGGGAGGCCGAAGCGGGCGGATCATCTGAGGTCAGGAGTTTGAGACGAGCCTGATCACATGGAGAAACCCCGTCTCTATTAAAACTACAAAAAAAAAATTAGTTGGGCTTGGTGGTGCATGCCTGTAATCTCAGCTACTTGGGAGGCTGAGGCGGGAAAATTGCCTGAACCCAGGAGGCAGAGGTTGAGGTGAGCGGAGATCACGCCATTGCACTCCAGCCTGGGCAACAAGAGCAAAACTCTGTCTCAAAAAAATAAATAAATAAAAACAAAATTCTTTTTTTGTTTTTTGTTTGAGACAGGGTCTCACTCTGTTTCCCAGACTGGAGTGCAGTGGCGTGACTTTGACTCACTGCAAACTTCCCTTCCCAACAAGCGATTCTCCCGTCTCAGCCTCCCAAGCAGCTGGGACTACAGGTGCATGCCACCATGCCAGGCTTATTTTTGTATTTTTAGCAGAGTTGGGGGTTTCACCATGTTGGCTAGGCTGGTCTCAACCTCCTGACCTCAGGTGACCCGCCTGTCTTGCCTCCCAAAGTGCTGGGATTACAGGTGTGAGCCACTGTGCCTGGCCTGTACTAGTCTTGATACCTGTCTCAGTCATCCTGAATAGTCCATGTTAACAGAGGTCAGAATAAGTTTTTCTTTTTTTTAAATTGCAAATTCTGAATTTCATTTCTTTTTTTTTCTTTTTTTTTTTTTTTGAGACAGAGTCTCACTCCCTCACCAGGTGCCAGGCTGGAGTGCAATGGCACAATCTCAGCTCACCACAACCTCCGCCTCCTGGGTTCAAGCAATTCTCCTGCCTCAGCCTTCCGAGTAGCTGGGACTACAGGCATGTGCCACCATGCCCAAAAATACTAAAAATTTTTGTATTTTTAGTAGAGATGGGGTTTCACCATGTTGGTCTCGGTGTCTTGACCTCGTGATCCGCCCGCCTCAGCCTCCCAAAGTGCTGGGATTACAGGCGTGAGCCACCGTGAATTTCATTTCTCATTTGAACTGTGAAAGTAATACATCATACTAGCTAGCAGGATCTAAAGATAAAGACTCAATTATGTAGGAACATAACATTTTTTATCTTTATATTAAATTCCCTCCGCTAAAATACATATATGGCTTCTGTTTTTACATCAGCCCTTAACTGATTAAATCTCAAGAGATGAATAAATGAGCACTGGGTGATTTCAAATCCCTTATGATAGAATTCATAACCAACTAGAAATTCTCTTTAGAGAATTTCACTAACAAGATAAAGGGTGTCTTCAGCAAACATCATATACCTAATGAAATAGCTTCAGGTCCTAAAATAATAGGGCAATAAAAATAAGTAAATGGTACAGAAATTACAATGAAATTTTAAGAGAGGTCTTTATCAATGACATGATTGCATATATAGAATAATCCAAATGTATATGCAGATACATTTGAAGCCTTAATAAAATATTTGCAAGACTGCCGTAAATTAATCAAATTACAAAATCAGTTGTATTTCCACATCACAGTAACACAAAAATGAATTTTGTAAAAGATGCCATTGACAATAGCTTCAAAAATTATCATATAATTTATCAATATCAAAAATTATGCCAGAATTATATTTTTGATTATATAGAATATGTCTATTAGAGATGTAGCTAACAAAAATACATATGTCATCTCTATGGAGGAAATTATAAATCTTCATTGAAGGACATTAAAGATGTAAATTAATTGAAAAAGAGGACCTGTTGATGAGTTTGAGAACAATATTGTATAAATGTCAGTTTTACCCAACAATCTACAGTGTCAGAGAAACATGTCATACGATCCTCTGGGTGATTTTTGTGCAACTTGCTAACTCTGTTGTAAAATTCATACTGAAGTAGAAATGTTCAAGTATGGTCAAGGCAACCATGAAGAAAAATGAACAGCTCTGCACGATATCAAGACATATCAAACTTAATGCAATCAAGTTTACAATGAAATTTCACCCCCAGCTCATGCATTAAAACCAAGTACAGGTAGCTTGAAGACCTAAATATGACAGGAAAACGACAGAGCTGTTGGAAGATAATATAGCAGGAAACCACCATGAACTTGAGGTAGGAAGGGATTTCTGAGCAAAACAGAAGTAACACTATTTATAAAGAGAAAGATTGAAACCTTGGCCCCTGGTCCACAACCTGAGCTCTACCTCTCAAAGGTCTTGCCTCCACAGGACCTGCACAGACATCCTACCCCAGCTCCCACAAGCCATGCTAAGGAGGCTGGTCCTCTCCATGTCTCTCTGGCTTTGAAAGGGGAAAGCTGAAGGGCACCTGCGGGGCACCTGAGGCCCAGACGTAAAGGTGACCACCGAGACAAAGAGTGAGGTAGCAGTCCTGGGTCTCAGGTCCCTGAGAGGAGAAGGCGGCCCCTTGTTGAGAGATGGGTAATGGGTGGTTCCTCCCTATTTGGCTCCCAGTTCCCTTCCAAGCAGTGAGTAACAGGGGATTTCATCCTAACTCCATGTGTGGCCCCACCCTGGTCTCCAAAGTTGCTCACTCTTGGAGAATTTGCACCCCCGTCACTCTTACAGTGACTCTTTAGGTAAAAGGTATATGTTACACCACATCCTCTTAAGATACATCTCCCACTGACTCCATCTGGAATCCCCCAGTACTCAGAGAAGAGTTATCATCCTGGGGACAACTGAGGAGGTGACATTGATCTTGAGAATTATATTTTTTACTCTCACCCTCTCTTTCATGATCACTAGAGCACAGTTACCATGTGCCTGGCTACAGTGAGTTTTAACATTCCAGGATCCCAGGTGAGGAGAATGTATAGAGCATTAGGTCACTTGTTTCCTTGGGTGAGAGACAGAGATACCTGTAGTCCCAGCGCCCCCCACCCCG
The DNA here is from genome assembly GCF_030222135.1 of Aotus nancymaae. NCBI lineage: Eukaryota > Metazoa > Chordata > Mammalia > Primates > Aotidae > Aotus > Aotus nancymaae. The sequence continues at coordinate 4,029,519 of NW_026988441.1, read as the reverse complement.
CTGCTTTCTGGCATTTGTCCCACTCAACACTAGAGGCACCTCCCAAGCTGGAGATCCCAGAGCTTGCCCAGGGACAGCTTCATTCTCCCAACCCCCATCCTCTGTGCTAGTAAAAGCTAAAAGCAGATGGGGTGAGGGGAGAGGAAATTGCAAACAGAAGCCACAAGATATAGACAGAAGGTCAGAAAAGGAAATTTCCCCACAACCTCTAGCAGGAAAGCTGGGCCCCAAGGGCAAGGAAGATGTCCGGCTGGGCCACCTCAGGGACACAATGCCCATCCTAAGAAAAGCAAAGTAACACAAAATAGAGAATTGGGGGAAAGAAGAAAAAAGAATTTGGGGAAAGAAACGACCATTTTCACATTCAAGAAGGGCTACAGAGTTTGCCTCGAGAGAGGAGTGTGTATATAGTTTGTTTTATCACTACTTTGCTTTCAAATCAAACTAGTGATAATATTTTTTACTGAGGTGAAATTCAAACAACATACAATTACTAGCGGTAATTTTGGATGTATCACGTTTTGCAGGATGAGGTGAAGAGGAAGCTAAAGTGATGCTGGATTAAAAAAACAAACGTGAACATTAAGGCTCCCCCTTGTGGAGGATAGGGAAAGCATTTTTAAAAGTTATAGATTGAGCGGCAATGACATGAGGATTTGTGGGATGACCTCCTGGACTCAACAACATGGTGATAGGAGAGAAAATCCAGTGAAAGAGTTTCTGTGGCGGGGATGAATGGCGGACTTTTGCAACGTGACGTCTAGCATCCGATTTAACCTACTTCTTATCCTGAAGGGCTATTCCTTTCTGCTGCTCCCAAACCTTGAATGAAGAGTGCTACCCAAAATATACTTGTACAAAGTGCTGGGGAAGGCAGGAAAGAAGTCTTTGTTCTCATGTTTGGGGAAGGGATACCAGCTTGCAAATGTCAATCACCCATCACCCTCAAAATCTTTCCCATATATTGTAGTAAGTTGGCAGCTTTGGGTTCTCTGTGATTATTAAGCATAGAAGACCCAGTTACTTTCTGGGGATATTAAAATCTGAACAGGATGTGATATTTGGGAACTACTGGTTTATACCATAAAATGTCATATGAGCATACTTACATGAGATACCTAGTGTAGTCAAATTCACAGATACAGAAAGCAGAATGATGCCTGCCAGGGGCAATGTGTATCTATGAATTTGCCTACTCTGGGTATCTCATATAAGTATGCTCATATGACATTTGCCCTTTTCTATCTGGTTTATTTCACCTAGCATAATATGTTCAAAGTCATCCATGTTAAAGCATTTGTTACAACTTCATTCTCAAAGCTGAATAAGATTTTATTTGATGCATACTACATTTTGTTTATTCATTTATCCATTAATGGACATTTAGGTTGCTTCCGTGTATTGGCTATTGTAAATAATACTGCGTGAGCATGGGTGTATAAATATCAGACTCCCCGCTTTCAATTCTTTGTGGTATCTACTCAGAAGTAGAATCACAGAATTGCTGAACTATATAGTAATTATACGCTTCATTTTTTGAGGAATTTTCATACCATCTTCCATAGAGATTGCACCATTTTACACCCCACCAGCAATGCACAAGGGTTTCATTTTCTCCAAATCTTCACCAATATTTGTTATTATCTGGTTTGGTTTTGTTTTTTAATAGTGGTCATTCTTATGTGTATGAAGTGGTATCTCATAATGGTTTTGATTTGCATTCCCGTAATTATTACTGTGTATAAAATTGTACAAATATATATGCGTTGGAAATTACAAATTAGTTTTGAATATTTTGATATTGAGGAGTATTAAAATAATACAAACATACTGAACTTACCTTTCAAAATTGGAAGATCTAGCGCTCCCCTTATGACAGTGATGAACTGGGGATGAGCAGGAACTGCCCCTTTCACTTCGCCACATTTTCTATCGTGGTGGTCCAAGCTATCTCTTCCAACAAAAATTACCCAAACGATAAAGAGGGGAAAAACATAGGATGGAAAAGATAAATTATTTTAGTCCATTTGGGCCACTATAACAAAATACCTTAGACTGGGAAATTGATAAACAACAGAAACTTATGTCTCATAATTCTGAAGGCTGGGAAGTCCAAGATCAAGGTACCAGTGGATTCAGTGTCTGGAGAGAATTCTCTCCTTCCCAGATAGTATATTTTTGTGGTATCCTCACATGGCAGAAGAGGAAAACACACTTCCTTCTGTTTCTTTTATGAGGTCACTAATCCCATCCATGAGGATGGCACCATTATGGATTAATCACTTCCCAAAAGGTCCACCTCTTAATACCATCCCCTCGAGGTTTAAAACTTCATCATATACATTTTAGGAAAATGTTTCTATTATTGCTTAGAGTACATCAAGAGTTGAAGCATGTAGAAAAGAAGTAAATACAGCACGCTCTTTGCTACATGCACTTAGGGAAATTAAAAGAAAAATACCCGAAGTAAATAAAAGTTAAATTCGTTAAAAAGAATGAAAATTATAAAAGCAGCAAGACATAAACAGATATTACCTTAGGTAGAAACACAAAAAGAAAGCGATGACTGAATTTTCATGAGAAACTCATCGCCCCCGACAAGTGGAATGACGTCTCCGAAACGTTTTTTAAAAAAATGCAAAGCTAGAATTCTAAATGTTGGAAAATTATCCTTCAAAATGAAAGAAGAGTAGTGCTTTTATTATGAAGGAGTAAGCTCCTAGCAGAGTGAACCCCCACAACAAAACAAAACAAAGAAAAAATAATCCTTACAAGTTACAAGCTTTGAATGGGGGAAAAAAACTACTTGGGAAATGGGATACAAGAAAATAGATCTTGGATGGAGTCAAAATTTGGGGAAAGGGACCAACAGGAAATAAATAGCTTTATTCCAATGGTAGGCCAGTGCTACAATGCAGAAATGGGCCACTAAAATTCTAATAGAACTCCTTCCGTCTTTCTGGACTGAGAAACAAGGGCTGAAGCCCAGGGCAACTAGGAACACTGGAACCTGAGGGGAGCATTCTGGAAAGGAGAGATCTAGGGGAAAGGAGCTCTGGCTTCTGAGTATAAATGCTTCCCACGTCTCTGACTGACCTCAGAACCATGTATGTGTAGGTCATACCACAAGTGTTGCACGTAAAGATGACGGAGTTGCTATGAGACTTGAGCCGTCATCCATCACAGGCAAGGAATACTCTGCAATTTCACTTGAACCAAATCATTTGTCTGCTTAAGAAAAATACTCTAAAATAATAGAACTTGTTGCAGAGTCTCCACAACATAACCTTAAGAACATTTAGGATCCAATCCAAAGCTACTCAACATATGAAAACACAGGAAAATAGGACCTACCTGAAGGTAACAACACACAGAAAAGGAGAAAAGTGAAATGCAAACACACAGAGGCCAGTGCTGATGTGACCAAGGTGATGGAACAACAGACCAGGACTTTAAAGCAGCTACTATAACTGCTCAGGAGATAAAGGAAAACATAGTCATAATGAATGAAGACGTAGGAAATCCCAGCCGTGATATAGAACGTGTTTATTTTTAAAGGGCAAATAAAAATTTTGAAACTGAAAACTGCAATACAGCATCTACAATTTTAAAAGTAACAGGTTGACGGTGGCTCAAGCCTATAATGCCAGCACTTTGGAAGGCCGAGGTGGGTGGATCACGAGGTCAAGAGATCGAGACCATCCTGGTCAACATGGTGAAACCCTGTCTCTACTAAAAATACAAAAAATTAGCTGGGCATGGTGGTGCGTGCCTGTAATCCCAGCTACTCAGGAGGCTGAGGCAGGAGAATTGCCTGAACCCAGGAGGCGGAGGTTGCGGTGAGCCGAGATCGCGCCATTGCGCTCCAGCCTGGGTATCAAGAGCGAAACTCCGTCTCAAAAAAAAAAAAAAAAAAAAAAAAAAAAAAAAGTAACAGGTTGAGCTTAATAGCAGGAAATGGATAACTGAAGAAAGATTCAGTTAATGTGAAGAGAGATAACGAAAATTATTCAAGCTGAAAAAACAGAGAAAAAAATATTTAAAATAATAGGGAACAGAGATCGAGGGACCACTGAGACGATATAAGTAAGTCTAACTATTTGTAACTGGAGGCCTGAAGAAAAAGGAAAGATAGAATGGAACAACAAAAATATTTGAATAAAATGTCCAAAACATCCTAAATTTGGCAGAGACATGAAGGGAACCAAAGACTTAAAGCAATCCCTCATAAAAATAATATCCAGCTCCAACAAAATGGATGAAGGAGTACTCAATCTCATTAGCAAGTGGGTAAACTTGAGTTCAAACCATTAGCCAAATACTATTACACACTCTCCACATTGGAAAACTTTTAGATATCTGAAGATGTCCAGTGCTGGTAAAGTGTGTAACACTGAAAGACATAAATTGTCCCCAACACCATCTAACAAACTAAAGATATTCATGTGCAATGAGGAATGTGCAAGCTGCTCATCAGACCTGACGTCTGATCCCCTTGGCAAATAGGCTGTCTGTGGGAGAGGAGGGAACCGGTTCTGGGTTAAGGGTAATTCAATGTGTAGCATTCAATGCTTAGAAATCAAGAAATAAGAAAAAGAAAGGTCGAAATTCAAGAATTAAGATTCTACATCATTGAAAATGAAAAACAAAACAAACCCTAAGCAAACAGAAGGAAAACATAATAAAGTTAAAGTAGAAATCAATAAAATTAGAAACAGAAAATCACTTTTGAAGCAATGAATGGAAAAGAGCAGGAAGACCATGTGAAGGCACAGGGAGGAAGCAGCTACCTGCAAGCCAAGGAGAGATCTCAGGAGAAACCAACCCTGCAAACACCTCGGTCTTGTTGGACTTTCAGCCTCAGAACTGTGAGAAAGTGTGGCCTGGGGGGACGACTCACGCCTGTAATCCCAACCCTCTGGAAGGGTGAGGCTCAATAATTGCCTGAACTCAAGAGGTGGAGGTTGAAGTGAGCCGAGATGGCAAGACTACACTCCAGCCTGGGTGAAAGAGTGAGACTATGTCTCAAAAACAAAACAAAAACAGACAATCAAAAAGAACTGTATGTAAGAAAGTAAATTTCTGTTATTTAATTTAAAAAATAAATGAATGCAATGCAATGCAAATATTAGTACTTAAAAAAATCAGTGAACTTGACAATAAGATTTATAAGGTTAAACAAAGGTAAAAGGATACAAATGAATATCATATCACTACACACCCCACAGGTATTGAAAAGATAATAAGGGACGACTGTAAGTGCTTCTATGCACATAAATTTAACACAACTTAGATAAAATGGACCAATTCCAGAAAAAAAAATCACAAACTACCAAAATTTAAGTTGAAATAAATCATATCACAAGTTTTATAGCTATTAAATAATTTGAATTCACAGCTTAAACCTTTCTGAAAAAATAAACCCCCATGCCCAGATGCTTTCACTCAGGAAAACTACCAAACATTTATAGAAGAAATAACACCAGTTCTACATAATCTCTTCTGGAAAATCCAAGCGGAGGGAACACTTTCCAACTCATTTTATGAAACCAGCATCATCCTGATGCCAAAACTAGAGAAAAATACTCCAAAACCCCACCTACCGACCAATTTCCCTTATAAACACAGACACCAAAATATTCTAAAAATTAATCAATAGAATGCAGCAATACCTAAAAAGAGGGATATGCTGCCACCAAGCTGGGGTTTATCCCGGGTGTGCAAGTCTGTTTTGAATCTATTAATGTAATTAACCATACTAAGAGTTGAAAGAAGAAAATTACGAGATCATATCAACTCACATAAAAAAGCATTTGACAAAATTCCATATCCATTCATGATAAAGGAAACACTCTTATAAGATTAGGAATGGAGGGGAACTTCTTCAATTTGCAGATGAGCAGCTGAAGAGAATATACAGCTAATATCTTATTTAATGGCGGAAGACTGAATGTTCATTTCTCCCCTAGCCCCTGCAAAGATCTGTAACAAGAATGTCTACTTTTACTGCTCTTACTCAACATCATATTGGATGTCCTAACCAGTACAATAAGGCAAGGAAAATACAGATTGCTAGATAAGAAATAAAACCATCCCTATATAGAGGCAACACAGAAAACTGCAAGAAATTTTCTAGAACTAGTAACTGAGTTGAGCAAGGTGAGAGGATACATGACCAATGTACAAAAAATCAATCAATCATTTCTATATATTAGCAAAATATGACTGAAATTTACATTTTAAAATATAATATATACAATAGATCAAAAATAAAATGAAATGCATGCATACATACAAATGGGTAATTATACCTATAGATAATTAGAGATATATACAACTTTGTGTGGATAACCAGATAGACAGATAACCAACGTATGTAGAGTACAAAGTATTAGAGAATCCATAAACGAAGTACATAGAGAATCTATGCACTAAAAAAAATACACTGAACAGAGATGACAGAAATCAAGAAGACCTGACTAAATGCAGAGACACATTCATGTATTGGAAAACTCAACATTTTATAGATATCACTTCTACCCAAATTGATTTATAGATTTAATGTCATTCCAACCAATATCCCAGCATGTCTTTTTGTAAATATACACAAGTGGATTCTAAATTTTATACACACAGGGAAAACAATTAGAATAGTTAAAGCAATTTTGCAAAGAAAAAGATAAAGTTGGAGGGATCATACTGTCCAATTCTAAGCTTACCGTAAAGCTACTGTAATCAAAACAGTGTGGTATTTGCAAAGGACTAGACACATAGATCAATGAACAGACCACAGAGTTCAGCAATAGACCTTCATAGATATTGCCAATTGATGTTAGATGAAGGTGCAAAAGCAATTCAATGGAGAAAAAAATAATCTCTTTAACAAATGATGTTCAAATAATTGGACATTCCTATGCCTAAAAAACCTCCACCCAAACCTCATAGATCATATAAAAATTAACTCAAAATGGATCATAGATCTAAAGGTAAAACCTAAAAAGGTAAAACTTTAGAAGAAAATGTGGAAGAAAATCTTTGTGACCAGGAGTTGGACAAAGAGTTATTAGATGTAACAGAAAAAACACAGTCTACAAAAAGAAATATAAATAAGACTTCACAAACATTTTAAAATCCTCTACGAAATGCACTGTAAAATAATGAAAAGACAAGCAACAGACTGAGAGAAAACATATGTAAATCATATCGATATGGAACTTGCATCCAGAACATATAAATCCTTTCAGAACACAATGATTAGAAAACAAACAAAAACAATTAAAAAGTGAGCAAAATAATGCAGGACCAGAATCTGGGCCCCTGTGTCCAAATAACAGGATTTTCTTAGAGAATTCATCTGCTGTTTAATGGAAAAATTGTAAGGCATTCTTTTAAAAAGTTTATCAAAACCTTACCTTACGGTCAAACTAATTAAAACTAGGTAGATTTATAAAATTTTACTTTAAAAAGCTAGCTTTTATATTAAAGATGCCCTAATGCAAGCATGAGATTTGGCTTTCTCTTTTGAAAAAGATTTTTATGTAATACTAAAAGATAATAAAAGGTTTTCGTGTGTCCCGTTGGGTAAATGGCAGGTAAAAGAAGGGGAGGAGAGAGAGAGACAGACTCAGTTGGCCTCATGCTGTTTACACTGGGTCTTGTTGCTTGGAAAACTAAAACTCCTCTATCAAAGTAAAGGCTTTATCCTTTGAAAATTATTGAGTTATCATTTTGGCTAAATGCATGAATGACTTACGATGACCTGGGATTCTATTTTATAATATCCAGTGTTTTAAACCTTTGACATTTGACAAACTTTCCAAAATAAAATTATAAAGTATGCCTTTCTGACCTAATTAATGTTTTAGATATTAGGTCCCCTAAAGTCCAAAAAGACATATTTGGCTTATTTAATGTGTTAAAAATCATGCAGGAAATACTGTCAAATGTAAAATGGTGTTTATATTCATATAAATATGTTATTAGTATATGTTACAAAATTGTACAAGATTCCTATAATTCTGATATGCCTCAGTATATGTTATTAGTAATAACTACAATTGTTAAGTTATTGTGTGCCACAGAGGTAATAAATTTCCTTGTAAATTGTGGGGAAAAAAAGTGAGCAAAAGATTTGAATAGACACTTAACCAAAGAGAATATATGGATGACAGAGTAGCACATAGAAGGATGCTGATGGGCCGGGCGCAGTGGCTCACACCTGTAATCCCAGCACTTTGGGAGGCTGAGGTGGGCGGATCACAAGGTCAAGAGATCGAGACCATCTTGGCCAACATGATGAAACCCCGTTGGTTTCATGGTGAAACTGCTAAAATACAAAAAACTCGCTGGGCGTGGCGGCGCACACCTGTAGTCCCAGCTACGTGGGAGGCTGAGGCAGGGGGATCGCTTGAACCCGAGATGCAGAGGTTGCAGTGAGCCAAGTTTCCACCACTGCACTCCAGTGTGGTGACAGAATGAGACTCCATCTCAAAAGAAAGATGCTGACCACTGTTACGAAAATGTGAATTAAAACCACAAGGGGCTAACATGACACGCTTATTAGTATGGCTGAAACAGTGACAATAGCAACTCTACGTGATGCCACAGAGCCACTGGAACCCTCACACACTGTCGGTGGTGATGCAAAACAGGATGACCTCTTTGAAAAACAGTTTGAGAGCTCCCTATGAAATTAAATATAAACTTACCCTATGGCCTGGCAATCCTCCTTTAAGGAATCTATGCAAGAGAAATGAAAACATATGTTCATGTCAAAACTGGCACATGAATGTTTGTGGCAGCATTATTCATGATCACCAAAAGCTGGAAACATCCCTAATGTCTTTCAGTGGCTGGATGGATAAATAGAGAACTTGTAGATAAATAAAATACTATTCAGCAGTAAAAAGGAATGGATTATAATCACTCTCAAAAGCATTATGCTAAGTGCAAATAAGCAAGTCTCAAAAGGTTCCACTCTATGACTCCGTTCTCAAAAAGACAAAATTATAGTTACGCAGGACAGATCAGATCGGTGGTTGCCAGAAGTGAAGACTGGCTGGACAGTGTGACTGCCAATGAATAGCACAAGGAAATATTGGGGATGATGAAACCATTTTGTTTTTTTCTCTTTCTTTTTTTTTGAGACGGAGTTTTACTCCATTGCCCAGGCTGGAGTGCAGTGGCACGATCTCGGCTCACTGCAACCTCCACCTCCCAGGTTCAAGCAATTCTCCTGCCTCGGCCTCCTGACTAGCTGGGATTACAGGTGCCCGCCACCACGCCTGGCTTACTTTTTGTATTTTTAGTAGAGACGGGGTTTCACCATGTTGGCCAGGCTGGTCTCAAACTCCTGACGTCAAGTGATCTGCCTGCCTCGGCTTCCCAAAGTGCTGGGATTACAGGTGTGAGCTGTGACACTCGGCCCATTTTGTATTTTGATTGTTGTGGGGGTGATGGTGGTTAAACAAATATATATATGCATTAAATCTCATTGAAATGTACAAACAAATTTTACAATATAATTTTAAAATTAAATTAATGGGAAAAATATTTAATTAGATCTTTAAGATACTGGTACATGCAAAGGTTTTACAATTCGGACGGCAAAAGAATTACATATCCATGAAAAGACGGACAAATGGGATTTCCTAAAAATTAAATACTCTTGCTTATCAAAAAAAACAGTGACAAGTAGGAAAAGCAGCACAATTTAAAAAAAAAAGGACTCATATCCAGAACAAGGAACCAAAAAAAAAAAAAAATTAAGAAAAAGCCCATTTTTTATTTTTAAATGAGCAAGGGATCAGAACAAGCACTTCACAGAAGATATTCAAATTGCCAGTAAACATAGGAAAAGGTGCTCAACATCATTACTTATTAGGGAAATGCAAATTAAAATACAAAAATATAAGAAGATATCACCTCAAGCAGATTGCAATAATTAAAATTGAAAAAGCAACAGGAGATCTATTCACACATAGAATTTAGTCATCCGTTGGTGTCTGAGAGAAATTGGATATTCAGGTCTATTTTTGTTGTTGTTGTTGTTTTCTGAGATGAAGTCTTGCTTTGTTTCCCAGGCTGGAGTGCAGTGGTGCGATCTCACCTCACTGCAACCTCCACCTCCCGCGTTCAACTGATTCTCCTGCCTCAGTCTCCCAGGTAGCTGGGATTGCAGGCCTGCGCCACCACACCCTGCTGTTTTTTGTTTGTTTGTTTTTAGTAGACACCGGGTTTCACCATGTTGACCAGGCTGGTCTTGAACTCCTGACCTCAAGTGAGGATGCTCAGGTCTTGAAGCTGGTCTTGCAGAAGCTGCAGATACAGAAAAATTGATCCTCTGCAGTTGCAGATCCTGCATATCCCAAAAATAGTGTATTTTCCATCTGTAGCTGGTTGAATCTACAGATGCAGAACCGGTGGATAGAGAAAGCTGACTGGACGATGTTAAAAGCAAAAACAATACCAACACTAAAAATGAGCTATTGATACATGTAACAGCATGGATAAACCAGGAAAACCACACCGAACAAATGAAACCAGACCCTAAAGCGTATATAGTGTTGGATTCCAGTTATATGATGCACAGAACCTGACAATACAAATCGACGCGGACAGAAGAGAGAATGGTGGGACCCACGATGGAGGCTTTGTACTGGAAAGGGCACAGAGACCCATTTGTGGGGAGGCTGGGAAGAATCTACACGTTGAGGCTGGGTGGTGGAAGCAAGAGGGTGTGTAGCGCAACCATAGCTCACTGCAGCCTGGACCTCCTGGGATCAAGTGATTCTCCCCCCTCGGCCTCCCAAGTAGCTGGAATTACCAGTGTGGGCTACCACGCCTGGCCTATTGTACTGTTTAGATTTGCGTGTTTTCTTCTATTTAAATTATGCATCCTCAAAAAATGAATAAACACGACAGCCTTTGATGAAGCACATCTGACAAAAAAGAATAGATTAAGACATTTTTTCTCTACAAACAGAGGCATTAAAGAGTAAAATCAATTATGTCGTATTGTTTCATAAAAGTTTTACTTATCTTATAATAACTGTATTACATAACAATCACAACGAGGTAGCGTTTCAAGTGGAAACCAAATGCTGTGTGTCCGTGCCTACATGGATAGGGAAGTTGAGGAGACCAGAAACTCAAGTGTTAAGAAGGTGACTTTTGGTGGTCGGGCGCTGTAGCTCATGCCTGTAATCCCAGCACTTTGGGAGACCAAGATGGTGGATTGCTTGAGGTCAGGAGTTCAAGACCAGCCTGGCCAACATGGTGAAACTCCATCTCTACTAAAATACAAAAAAAAAAAAAAAAATTAGCCAGGTGCGGTGGTGGGCACCTGTAATTCCAGCTACTAGGCAGGCTGAGGCAGGAGAATTGCTTGCACCTAGGAGGTGGAGGTTGCAGTGAATGGAGATTGCACCACTGCACTCCAGCCTGAGCAACAGAGCAACACAGTCTGTCTCAAAAAAATAAAATAAAAAAAATAAAAAACAGGTAACTTTTGGGTAATGGGATATAAGACTGAAAGTTTGTTCCCTTCACAGAACTGGGGATGGAGAGGGAAGAGAAGGGTGGGTGGGGAGGGGATGGGGTGCAGGTGGGATGCAGGTGTGGTGGGGCAGGACTCACAGGCAGAGGGAGACAAGGAGATGGGGTATGGGGCAGGCAGGAAAACGGGATAGTCAGTGGGATGCAAGCTTCCAGAAGGAAGCCGACAGTGACGTCCTGCATCTGTCCTGCAGGGCTGGGTGTTCACACCTCGCTTCTGTCTTGAGCAGGAGGGGCTCAGTCAGGCCTCTCCGCCCTGCTCTCCTGGGGGCCTCCGCACCTGCAGAGCCAATACAGGCCTCAGATCAGCGCCAGTCACTCCAGTTCTGATTCCAGGAGGGGCAGGACAGCTTAGCCGCACCCGGCACTCAGGAGCTTCCTGGAGAGAAGCGGGCCTGCTTACCTGGTGTAGTAGATCCAGGTGAGGCCGTAGGTGAGGAGGAAGCCAGCCCCCATGAGAGCCCCCCGGATCAGGGTGAGGACGAGGGGCCACGAGCTGTCCTGTTTCTCAGTTACACACATGCAGGAGGAGGGGCTTCCTGGGAGAAAGGAGAAGAAGGTAAGGTGCTATTCCCAGGCCTCAGCCCCTCCCACCGACCTGAATACCTGACCAGGCTCTCCACCCTCAGCACCTGCCCTGCAACTCACTCTGCACAGAAAGGATGAAGGACAGGTGCTGGGAGCCCAGCGGGTGCTGAGCCCGACAGGTGAATTGCCCTCCATCTCCAGCCCTTATGTCAGGTAGCTCCAGGGTCCCAGACACTGAGGTCTGGGAAGGATTCAGGGCTTTTCCCTCCCGGAACCATCTCAGCGAGGCACGGGGGTTGCTGTCAACTGTGCAGACGAGGAACAGGGACTGGCCTTCCAGGATGGGCAGTGACATTCCAGTGCTCAGGATCTGCAGGGCTGGGAAAGAGATTCATGGCCCCTGAGTGGAGCTGAGAGGCCCAGTTCTCCCTGACTCCTCCCACTGAGCTGCAAGAAGAAAGACAAGACCGGCCGGGCGCGGTGGCTCTCACCTGTAATCCCAGCACTTTGGGAGGCCGAGGCGAGCAGGTCACCTGAGGTCGGGAGTTCGAGACCAGCCTGACCAACATGGAGAAACCCCGTCTCTACTAAAAATACAAAATTAGCTGGGCGTGCTGGTGCATGCCTGTAATCCCAGCTGCTCAGGAGGCTGAGGCAGGAGAATCGCCTGAACCCGGGAGGCAGAGGTTGCAGTGAGCCGAGATCGCGTCGTTGCACTCCAGCCTGGGCAACAAGAGCGAAACTCCGTTTAAAAAAAAAAAACAAAAAACAAGACCATGTGGTGAGTGCTGCGAATGGACTAGTCATCGGTGAAGGGGTGAGGACTCGGTGATCAGGTCAGGCTATCAGAAAGAAGGGGGCTGAACGGAGAAAAGAGAGATGAGGAGTTCTCACGTTAAGGAGAAGCGGATGGGCAGCTCAGGTGCAGATGTGCTGAGAACTGAGACAGCCTGGCAGACAAGGAAGAGGCTCCTATCTCTGCAACCTGGCAGGGAGGACCCGGAGCTCCCAAGACACGATAATGGTGGCAGAGGAAGCAGGCTCAGATCTTTTGGAGCCTTGGGTGCCAGATTGAGGGCCTCGGGCTTTATCCTGGAAAGCAGTAAGGGGCTGTGCGTAGGGGAAAGAGAGTGAGCGCTGGATCTAGAAAAATCCTGCTGGAGCCAAGTAGGCCCCTGACTGGAGGGAAGTGGGATGGGAGGCAGGGCGGCTGGGAGGAGGCTGGGGCAATGGGCCAGGGTGAGCACGAGACTCAAGCTGGGCCTGGAACCAAGGGGAAGAGAGAGAAGTGATGATTGGCGGAGTGAGGGGCTCAAGACTCGCCGACTCACGGAGCAGCTGGTGAGAAAGGGCGCTGTCTAGAGCAATGTCCAGAACAGCCCAGGGATCTAGAGGGGAGGATGCTCAGAGGCATCCGCGGGAGGCGGCTAAATGTGCAGATCTGTGCCTCAGAGGAAGGGCTGGATGTAAAGTCGTGGGAGGCATCGGGACAGCGTCAAGGAGAGATTGGATCACGCGGGAATGTGGAGGGAGAGCAGGGCTCTGGGGCAGAGCTTTGGGAGGTGAGAAGGTTCAAGGCTCCCACAAAGGACGATCAGATAGAGAGGAAGCAGGGCGTGCATCAGAGGACTTGCGGGCAGGCAGTAATTGGAGAAAAGGGAACAGTGTGTCCTCAGTACCCGAAATCACAGAGACAGAGAGTAGAATGGTGGGTGCCTGGTGGCAGGAGGGGGGAGTGGAAACTTGCTGTTTAATGGACATAGAGTTTCGGTTTTGCAAGATAAAGGGAGCTCTGCAGTTCGGTTTGCAACAATGTGAACAAACTTAACACTGCTGAATTGTACTCTTTAAAATGGCTAAGATGCCAAATTCCGCGCTACGTGTATTTTATCACAATGAAAAAAATATATTTGAAAAGGAGAGCGGAGAAAAGGGAGAAGGCAAAAGCAATACTAGGTCTGTTCATGCAAGATCTTGGTGACTGGGACTGGGGGACTTGGGGCAGAGGGTGAGGGAAGGTCTCCTCTCCCAGTGCTGGACCCTGAGCTTATAGAAGGCTCCCATCACAGCCCCAGAGGGAAGAGGGTCTTTCCTACCTGTGCCTGTGCCATTTCTGAAAAAGATGCGGATGGCGAGGTTCTGTGGAGCATCTGGATAGAAAGATACAGCCCCAGCTTCAGAGGTGATGAGTGGGTCGGGCGTGGGTCCGGGAGGTACCCAAGGAGGGGCCGCAGAAACCCACCAGGTGGGGACGGCTGTCCTTCCTGCCCACACACCAGTTTTCCCAGGTTATCCTTCTTTTTCTCTCTCTCTCTTCTACGCGCACACACACACCCCTCACTCCCACTGCCCTTGGGGACCCAGCTGTGTCCCCACAACCACTCACAGGAGACATTGAGCTGGACAGTTCTCCCCGTGGTCACCTCAGCTCCTTGGAGTTTCACCTGACAGGTGAGGTTGGTGCCATGGTCCTCGGGCCTCGGAGTGAAGGTGAGCACCGGGGAGCGGGTGGTCTCGGGGTGCAGGGAGCCGAGGGCATCACCCATCCAGGAGAATGTGAGACGTCGTCCCGCTTCACAGGATCCTGGAAGGCGGCAGCTCAGCCTTGCGGGGCGGCCGGACTCCAGAGGCTCCAGAAAGTGGACGTCGGGTTTCTCTGTCAGGGCTGAGGAGGAGACAGGGAGATGCCTGGGTCCCAGGGGGTGGGGACGCACGGTGTGACCCTGACAGTGGCCAGGCCTCAGGCCCCGAGCTGCCCCAAGTCCTGCACCTCCTCCAACCGCCCATCCCCAAGTCCCGTCCCTGTTCTCATTCGGGGCCTCCACGTCCCAGGGTCCTCTCCTACGGCCCCTCCATACCTGTCACCTCCAAGTTCAGCTTATTCTCTTCGTAGCTATATTTTATATTTCCTCTCTCCACGCGGAAGAAATAGCTTCCCGTGTCCTCCATTCTGGCATCTCTGATGCTCAGGGAGCAGACATTCTTCCAGACGACCTCAAAGAGGTGGAATCGGCCCTGGGTCTCTTGCTTCACGGTTCTGTATGGGTTGTTTGTGGCCACAGGAGCACCATGGTTTACATCCTCCCCGTCCCGGAACCAGTAGACGTAGAGTTCATCATGGTAATTCCAGGAGTCCCTCGGGTAAGAGAAGGAGCAGGGCACGAGCACGCACAGGCCCTCCTGCACCGTCACCGACTTCCGCACTCGCAGCTCATACCCTGCCTTCTCCTGCAGGGACCCTGGGGGGACACAGAGGCTCAGCTTCGGCTCCAGCCCCCTTCCCACCCCCGTGCCTGTTCCTCCTCCCTCAGCTCACTCACCCCCCCACAGCAGGGCCAGCAGCAGCAGGGGCAGCATGTCTGCCTCCGCCAGGGCCCCGGCTGGGTCCCAGGCCCCTCTGTCAGGGAAGGAAATGCCTCAAATGTCCAAATGTGGGGTGGGGCTGAGAAAGCCCCAACAGGAAGCCGGTGGGTGAGTGAAAGCTGTGGTCATTCCCAGAAGGGGAACTCGAGCACCACGTGCTGTCGGGTGAGGCGGAGGCTTGGAAACCATCCTCCTCCCACCCCCACTGGACACCGCAGGTGAAGATCCTGAGCTCCCCAGAGGGGCTTGTCCAGACTTGTAAGTCTAGACTCCTGAGGTCCCCAGGTCCCATAGCTGGAGCACTTTCCTTGTGCACCATTGTCTACACAGGAAGAACACCACCTGGCCAGCTCCGTGGGAGTCAGGGCCTCTGGACCCTCAGAGAGATGGGAGAATAAATTCTTTATGACATGGTAGGCGCTGTGGTAAGAGAAGGCTGGGGGTTTCAGGTGGGGAAGACTTTCCTCTTTCCAGAGGGAAGCCAAGTTCTCAGGGACGGACACGTCAGGTGGACGTGACCGGGTCCTTAGCAGTCAAGAGAGATGCGGTTCCCACCACCCCTTGGATTTGGGTCCCTGATCTCATCATTGTCCTTGTCCCAGGCAGCATCAGACTCCAGCCCTGGTGCTGACACCCAGGTGAGGCATGTGAGCCAGGCATTTGAAATTTAGAAGTTGAGGACATGGAATGCCAAGTGTGAACCCTCACCTACCAGCTGTCAGACTTTACAAAAGTTACGTACCCTCTCTGTGCCTCAGTTTGCTCAGCTGAAAAATACAGACCATACTAGAATTGCTGTGTGGGGATTCAGTGAGGGGTCCTGTGTAAAGTGCTGAGGACCGTGCCTGGCCCTGACAATTCACCCATTCAACAGATGCTTCATGGGCCCCTGTGGTGCACCAGGCCCCCTGTTTTAGGAGCTGGAGATACAGCAAAGGATACATTCTTCGATTGAGAAGGTAAGTCAAAAATCCTAGTGGGGACTCCTCTGGGCACGCTGCCCAGGGTACCCCTGCTCTGTGAAGAGCAGTAAAGAAAGAAAAGAAAATAATAAAAATCCTAGTGGGAAGACAGACATTTAATATGAAATTAAAATACACAGTCTGCTGAAGAATGATATATTCTAAAAAAAATAAAAATAAAAACAGGAACACAGAAGAGGAATCATTGGGCCTGATAAATTTTTTACAACATGGCTTGGTGGGGCACTTGGAAGACATGACATTTGAGTAAAGATGCGAAGGGCGTGTGGGGATGAGTCCACTGGTATCTGGGCAGAAGCAGGTCAATTCCAAGGGAATGGTATGTTTAAAAGTCCCAAGGTAGAAACACACGTGGTGTACTTGGAAAATAGCCATATGGCAGCATGGAGTGATCAGTGGGGAACGTGGGAGGAGGGAAGGTCTGGGAGGTGTCCTGGGTCTGATCATGAAGAGATTTGGGAGGTGTCAAAAGAACTTCACTTTTCTCTTCTCCAGCTAGACCCAAGAGGAAGAAGGAGGGAGGAGGAGGGAGGAGGAGGGAGGAAGAGGGAGGAGGAGGGAGGGGGGAGGAGGGGGGAGGAGGGGGGAGGAGGGGGGAGGAGGGGGGAGGAGGGGGGAGGAGGGGGGAGGAGGGGGGAGGAGGGGGGAGGAGGAGGGAGGAGGAGGGGGGAGGAGGAGGGAGGAGGAGGAGGGAGGAGGAGGAGGGAGGAGGAGGGGGAGGGAGGAGGAGGGGGAGGGAGGAGGAGGGGGAGGGAGGAGGAGGGGGAGGGAGGAGGAGGGGGAGGGAGGAGGAGGGGGAGGGAGGAGGAGGGGGAGGGAGGAGGAGGGGGAGGGAGGAGGAGGGGGAGGAGGGAGGAGGAGGAGGAGGAGGAGGGAGGAGGAGGAGGAGGAGAAGAAGAAGGAGGAGGAGGAGGAGGAGGAGAAGAAGGAGGGAGAAGAGGGAGAAGGAGAAGAAGGAGAAGAAGGAGAAGGAGAAGATTCCTGCTGGGCCAGAAACCCTTAAGAAAAAATTAAGGAATTTCACAGAGCTGAAGATCGTGCACCTGAGAAGGAAGTTTGCCCAAAAGATGTTTCGAAAGACAAGGAGGAAGCTTATCTCGGAATAAGCAAAGCACCGTGACAGGGAATGAAGGCAGATGCACGGAACTGAAATTTGAATGCGAGGATGGCAAGAAAAGCTGGCAGCTTCTACGCACCTGCAGAACCCACATTGGCCTTTGTCATCAGGATCAGAGGTGTCGATGGTGTGAGTCCAAAGGTCCAAAAGGTGTTGCAGCTTCTCCTTTGTCAGTTCTCCAATAGAACCTTTGTGAAGCTCAACAAAGGATCAGATAACATGCTCTGAGGAGTGCGGAACCACATAACACGTGGGAGCCCAAACCTGAGGTCAGTACCTGAACTAATCTACAAGTGTGGTTACGACAAAACCAATAAGAAGATAAGGCTTTGAATGTTTGATAAATATGTAAATATAGCATCATCTGCATGGAGGATCTCATTCATGAGATCTGTACTGCTGGAACATGCTTTGAAGAAGCAAATAACTTCCTGTGGCCCTTCAAATTATCCTCCCCACAAGGAAGAATGAGGAAAGAGACAACCCATTTTGTAGAAGGTGGAGATGCTGGCAAGAGGGAGGACCAGATCGACAGGCTTTGAATAAACTAAGGTGTCTACCACGATTACTTTTCTAATCTGGTCAGTTAATAAGCAGTACCCGCTTTCAAACTGAAAACAAAATCTTGACTTCTGCTGAGTGCATCCGCCAGGGTTCTCCAGAGAAACAGAACCAGTGGGGTGTGTGTGTGCTGTTGTGGGGGATGAGTGGGTGTGGGTGTGGACATATTTATTATAAGAGATTGGCTCACACAATTATGGAAGCAGACGAGTCCCAAGATCCTGAGTCAGCAAGCTGGAGACCTGGGAGAGCTGAAAGTGTAGCTCCAGTCCGCAAGCTTCCAGGCTGGAGATCCAGGAAGAGCCAAAGTTTCAGCTCAAGTCCAAAGGCAGGAGGAAACTCAGGTCCAGGCTTGCAGGTAGTCAGGCAAAAGGAGTTCCCCTTCCTCATAGGAGGGCCAGCCTCTTTGCTCTAGCCAGGCCTTCGACTGACTGGTCAAGGCTCGCCCATCCTGAGGAGGACAATCTGCTTTACTCAAAGTCAACTGACTTATTAAAAAGAATTTTTTTTGAGATGGCATTTCACTCTTGTTGCCCAGGCTGGAGTGCAGTGACGCGATCTCGGCTCACCGCAACTTCTGCCTCCCGGGTTCAAGAGATTCTCTTGCCTCAGCCTCCCGAGTAGCTGGGACTACAGGCGCATGTCACCATGCCCAGCTAATGTTTTGTATTTTTAGTAGAGATGAGGTTTCACAGTGTTAGCCAGGATGGTCTCGATCTCTTGACCTCGTGATCTGCCCGCCTCAGCCTCCCAAAGTGCATTACAGGTGTGAGCCACCACACCCAGCCAAGTCTACTGATTTAAATGTTAATCTCATCCCAAAACACCCTCACAGGAACACTGAGAATAGTATTTGAGCAAATGCCAGGGCACTCTATGGCCCCGTCAAGTGGAGACTTAAAATTAACCATCACACTGAGCAAATCGTGATGACAGGGGTTGAACAGAGAAGGGGCAGGATTTCACTTGTTTTCACCTGATCACTCTGTTTGCTTTCCTGAGACTAGACTCTGCTGAACTGTTGCAATGCTTGGGATGTGCGAGGAGGGTGATCAGGTCTGCAAGGACACAGCAGAGGTGGTGAGAAGCGGGGGAGTTAACAGTATTTGTCAGCAGATCAGACACACATGGGAAGAGACGGAAAAGGGCCACAGATAATGCCAGTGTTTTCCACCCGAGCAGTTGCAGGCTTGAAGCTGCCAGTGCCAGAAGAGGAAAAGAAGAGAAGAATCGGGAGCTCAGCTTGGGGCGTGTTGGGTGAGATGAGCTTATTAGACATGTAAGTAGAGGGAAAAGGAAAGGGTTAGATCTGTGGGTCTGGAATTCGGGAAAAAGCCTGGCTGGAGAGAAAAGTGGAATCATTCATGTTCAAAGAGTGTCTGTAGCTGTGAGCCTGAGTGACATCACAAAGGGCATGAGAGTATGTATGTATGCACGTACATACTTATGCATTTAAGACAGGGTCTAGCTGTCACCCAGGCTGGAGTGCATGGTGCAGTCATAGCTCACTGCAGCCTCAATTTCCCAGGCTCAAGTGAGACTCACCTCAGCCACTTGAGTAGCTGGGACTACAAGTGCACACCACCATGCCTGGCTAATTTTTTTTAAGTAAAGATGAAGGTTTCACCGTGTGACCCAGGCTAGTCTCGAACTCCTAGGCTCCAGTGATCCTCCTGCCTCAGCTTCCCAAAGTGCTGGGATTATGGGTGTGAGCCACCATGCCCGGCCAGGGCATGAGCTTAAGTGAAAAAGGGACAGAGACTATCTCCAGGGCTTCTATGATCTGGATATCAGACTCACTTTCCCACTGAAAATAACTAAAAATACAGGGAAGATAGTTAATGCAAATCTTCTTAAAACCATGGAAGTGCTGACGAGAGAGAAGAATTTTCAGTCAAAACTGTGAGATGGCAGGAACCAAGAGAGGGAACCAGAGCACCAAAGTCACACATGCCCTTTGGGAATTTTGAATGTGGGGAACTTGAATTTGGGGTTTCCTAGACCTGAGGGTCAGAGTCAGACTACGCACCAGGTGAAGGGGAAGGTACAGGGTTCGTGGTCACACTCTCTGCACAGCCCCAGGCTCTGTCCACGGGAATGAAACTCAAGTGCAGCCAACCCCACTCTCCCTCCCACCCTCTGGCTGCTGCCCCAGTCAATGGCGGAGAGGCCAGAAGCACCTCTAGGCTGGAGGAGACCCTGCCTAAGACCCTGCCCTGGAATCACCTCATTTTCAAAAAAACAAAAACAAAAACAAAAAAAAAAACCCGGCATTTTCTCTTGGATCCAGCACAGCACATTCTAGACTTCCTGTCTCACCTGAAATGAATGGAGAGAAGCTGAGAGTCCCTTGTGAAGGCTGTAACCCAGAGACACAGGTCCTCCAAAAGACCGACATTTAATCACAGCATGTTTAATAATGAATTGCAAAGCTATACAGACCCTAATTCCTAGAACCTGTGAATGTGACCTTCTGTGGCAAAAGAGACTTTGATGGTTTAATTAAGGATCTCAAGATTTGGAGATCAATTTGAATTACCTAAGAGGAACTTAAATGTAACTGCAGGGGTCCCTAAAAGACAGGCAGAGGGAGATCTGATACAAAAGAGGAGAAGACTAAATGATGATGGAAGCAAAGATCACAGTGATGGAGGAAGCGGCCGCAGCCAAGGAGTACACGTGGCCGCTAGAAGCTGAAAAGGGCAAGAAAAATGATTCTCCCCTAAAGGCTCCAGAAGGAAGCAGCCCAGCTGACCCTTCAACATTAGCCCAGCAAAACTGATTTGGCACTTTTGACCTCCAGAATGAAACACATTTGTGGGGTTTTTGTTTGCTTGGTTGGTTGCTTTTCTTGAGAAAGAGTCTCACTCTGTTGCCAGGCTGGAGTGCAGTGGCGCCATCTCGGCTCACTGCAACCCCCACCTCCCAGGTTCAAGTGATTCTCTTGCCTCGGCCTCTTAAGTAACTGGGACTACAGGTGCGTGCCACCACGCCTGGCTAATTTTTGTATTTTTAGTAGAAGCGGGGTTTCCCCACGTTGGTCATGCCGGTCTTGAACTCCTGACCTCAAATGATTCGCTCTCCTTGGCCTCCCAGAGTGAGCCACCACGCCCAGCCACATTTGTGTTGTTTAATTACAGGCATGAGCCACCACGCCTGGCCACGTTTGTGTGGTTTGAAGCCACTAACTATGCAGTAATTTATTAATGCCATAGGAAACAAATACATAACATTAGAGAATTGTTTCCTTTGCCCACACCAGCAAGGTTCTAATAAAATAACAGTGGATTACAGATGGAAAGGGAAGCACGATGCAGATTTTATCTGAGGAATAATTCTTAGGGACGTCCAAAGTCAACAGAGGAAACAAAATCAAAGACACTGGAGGAATCTGAAGTCAGGCGCCTACAGCCCAGAAAATAAAAGTCCAGCTCCTCACCAGATTAACATAAAACCTTACACTAAAGGCCTGTTCCGCTCTCCTTTTCCTCCGTGCATCACACCTGGATTTCAATAAAATAATTGCAAGGCAACCGGAAGCGGTGGCTGACGTAATCCCAGCACTTTGGGAGGTGAAGGTGGGCAGATCACGTGAGCTCACGAATTCGAGACTAGCTGGGCTAACATGGTGAAACCCCATCTCTAGCAAGAATACAAAACTCAGCTAAGCGTGGTGGCAAGCACCTGTAATCCCAGCTACTCGGGAGGCTGAGGCAGGAGAATCACTTGAATCCAGGAGGTGGAGGTTGCAGTGAGCCAAGATCAAGCTAATGCACTCCAGCCTGGGAGACAGAGCAAGACCCTGTCTTAAAAAAAAAAAAAAAAAAAAAAAAAAGAGGACGTGCTAGAAATCAAAGACACTAACAGAAATGAAGAATGTCTGGTCTGTGTGGCTGACAGCAAACAGCTCTTCACACCCTGCCATAATAAGACTGTTACCACTGCAGTGCCCGTGTGACTTAGCTGAACCCCCAACTCCCTTTTGTTGCCCAAGGCAATGCCTACGTGACATAGCTAAATGTCTTTATTTTGTTTTGTTTTGTTGTTTGTTTTTGTTTTGAGACAGGGTCTCACTCTGTTGCCTAGGCTGGAGTGCAATGGTGCAAACACAGTTCACTATAACCTCAACCTCCTGGGCCCAAGTGATTCTTCCACCTCGGCCTCCCGAGCAGCTGGGACCACAGGTGCATGCCACCACACTCGGCTAATTTATTAAAATTTTTTGTAGAGATGGGGTCTTGCCATGTTGCCCAGGCTGGTCCAAACTCCTGGCCTCAAGCAATCCTCCCACCTCGGCCTCCCAAAATGCCGGGATTTTAGGTATGAGCCACCGTGCCTAGCCCATAGCCAAATCTTCACTCAGCTTTAACTCTGCTTATTTTTAGGAAACAGGATGTCTGTGGTCTGAGGTTCCTTCTTAAGCAAATTACTCGACCTCTGAAGAAACGCTAGCTTCGTTATGTTCCAGTTTTATGCTAAATGGCACGGCCACTGGTGCCATGACAGTTGACCATCACCATGACAACGACCTAAAGAGACCAAAAAAAGAGGTGGCTCCTTGAATCCAAGGAGATCTTCATCCCTTCCCAAGGCAAAACACGAATATTCCTCCCCTTGCTCTTAACGTCCAGCCCCTTCATCAGAGATGCCCTATATCTGTAGCTTCCCAGTTCTCAGCAGCTGAGAAGTTGGTTTGTAAGCCCAGCTCCCCTTTCCCCAGTCCTGTAGCTGCCAAATGAAGCCTGCGCTGCGTCATACTCACCGTCAGCTTCACATATTGGCTTCATGACTCGGAACAGGAGACAGTCCCCTTTCTAGAGTAACCAGAACCCCCAATAACAAGATGGGCCTAGAAGGAAAAGCCCTGCGCACTCCCAGGCCTCAGCACCTGGGCTCCCGATCTGGGAAAGAATTGATTAAATCATCAAATGTTCTGGCCAGGCACGGTGGCTCATGCCTGTAATTCCAGCACTTTGGAGGCCGAGGCGGGTGGATCACTTGAGGTCAGGCGTTTGAGACCAGCCTGACCAACATGGCTAAACCCTGCCTCTACTAAAAATACAAAAATTAGCCAGTCATGGTGGCACGTGCCTGGAGCCCCAGCTACACCTGGAGGCTGAGGCAGGATGATCGCTTGAACCTGGGAGGTGCGGGTTGCAATCAGCCGAGATCATGCCACTGCACTCCAGCCTGGCGACAGAGTGAGGCTCCATTTCAAAACATAAAATAAAAATTTTAAAAGACTATCAAATGCCCTAATTCATCAGGATGGTATAGCTCACCATTATTTGGGACTTTAATTCCTCTCAACAACATTCTCTAGCTTTCAGCATAGAGGTCTTGGAACCATTAAAGATACTGTATCTTAAATTAAATTTTCTGATGTTTCTGCCAGACATATAGAAATGATTTCTGTGTGCTGACCTTGGGTGCAGCTGCTCTGCTAAATTCTCATAGTAATATCAAATTAGAGGATAGTCTGGATTTTTGAGGTATGTTACCTTGTCATTGAAAACCATGATGTTTTATTTCTTCCTTCCCAATCACGGTGCCTCTTATTCTTCCTGCTTCATTGCACCTTCTAGGAGTTTTATTACCATGTTGCATGAAAGTGGTAATAAGCGACATCCCCGTTTTTGTTGACCTTAGGAAAAAAGTGTTTAATTCTCACTATTCAGCATAACTGGAAGTCCATGCAACATAAATACAGTAACTCCAGTGCCATTTACCAATAAAACTCTAGTTCAGAGTTGTATTCAGTGTTTTCTTTTTTTCTTTTTTTTTTTTTTTTTAAGAAACAGTCTCGCTCTGTTGCCCAGGCTGCAGTGCAGTGGCATAATCACAGCTCGCTGCAGCCTGGACTCAAGCGACCCTCCTGCCTGAGCTTCCCAAAGTGCTGGAATTACAGGTGTGAGCCACCACGGCGCTCAGCCATTTAAAAAATATTTTAAATTCATGGGTCACAGTTTAAAATTTGGAGCTCTCTCCCAGTAATCTGAATGCCTAACTTCTCTTGACATAACTACCTTGCATGCCCACGTGACAGCAATCAGCCCGAGGACGCAGGAGCTGCCCCTCGTAACTCAGCTGCATTCCCCACCAAGTGCGATGGTCTCCCCTGTGCTGAGGCCAAAACAAGGTTACTGACAAAGCTTTGTCAACATCTTACCCCATTGTTTATCTTTTTGTTGTTGTCATTTGAGACGAGATCTTGCTCCGTCCCCCAGGCTGGAGTGCGACGGCACGATCATAGCTCACTGTAGACTCCCACTCCTGGGTTCAAGGGATCCTCCACCTCAGGCTCTTAAAGCCCTGGGATTACAGGTGTGAGCCACCAAAATCATTACAGGGTGAGCCAGGATTAATCAATCCTGTAATCCATTACAGGATTACAGGTGTGAGCCACCAAACCATTACAGGGTAAACCCGCCCCCATCGTTCACCCCAGGCGTACTGATTTACATAACTGCCCTTCTCTTGTAGAGACTTGATTGTGTAACTCCTGGGAAAATAGATGCACGGAGCCATTAAATAAAAATTGCTCCAGCTGAAATCGCTTGAACCTGGGAGGCAGAGGCTGCAGTGAGCCGAGATCGTGCCACTGCACTCCAGCCAGGGTCACAGAGCGAGACCCTGTCTCAAAATACATATGTATATATTCCTCTAGCCAGACTGGGTGCTGTGGCTCAAGCTTGTAATCCCAGCACTTTGGGAGGCTGAGGCAGCAAGATCGTTTGAGCCTAGGAATTCACAGCCTTGGCAATATAGTGAGACCCTCCCCCGCCCCCCCGTCTCAAGAAAAAAAAACAACTCCTCTAACCACGCGTTTCCTCTTCATTTCTCACGGAGGATCCCGCTCCAGCGGAGTCCGGAGCCAATTGTTGTCCAACTGTGCCCCCTGCTGGACAAGGTTCGCTTGTTCGGCCGTAACTCCTGGAGAGATTTGAGTCCCAGTGGACATGCTCCAGCTCCCTCTGCCGACACAGCTTTTTGACAAGTAATAAAGTAGAAAAACAACATAGCATAAAAGTAATTGACAAAATTATTTTAATTAATTGTATGAAACAAAAAAGGTGGTAGATTAGCAGCTCCCCACTTATAAGAAACTTTCTGATAAAATTGTAGTAAGCAATGCCGAGAGGACAGAATAAAAGCAAAGCGAGAAAAATCTAGCAGAAATAATTAAGGAGGAAATGATGAGAATGGAAAAAATAAAATTGAATTCGAGGGGTGAAATACAGTACTTGGCACACAGAAAACAAGCGTCAGTGGTTCAGAGTCCAGGTTCAGGAAAACCACACAGGATGAAGAGGAAAGGACCAAAGAATGTAGGAACGAAGAGGAAAGCTCTCCGAAGGAGGCAGATTACCGGAATTCTTCATTTAACTTCTTGCTAATAACTTGGACACTTGGGATAAATTGATGATTTTTCAGGAACATGTAAACTACAAAAATATTCTCAAGGAGAGACATACTAAATCGGTTGGCAACTTTGATATATGCAGACAGAATCATATTAAATTATTTCAAACTATCAACACACAATTCTGATACAATGTAAATGAAAGAGAAAAATAAAGAGCTTCACAATTATTTGTACAGAGCCAGCATCACATAACATAAAAACCTAGCAAGGTAATACAGAGAAGGGAAGCTATATAGGCAAACCTCCCTATGAATGTGGACAGGAAAATTCCAAATATTTGGGATTTAGAGATAGAAACCGAGTGTGAGGGCACAACCTGCAGTTCCACTTATTCAGGAGACTAAGGCGAGAGGATCGCTGGAGCCCAGCAGTTCTAGGCTGCAGTGAGCTATGCTGGGGCCACTGCACTCCAGCCTGGGTGACACAGCAGGACCACATGTCCTTCTGAGGTCTTGGAGGCTGAAACACACACACACACACACACACACACACCCCATATCTCTTTAAAAATAAAGAAAGAAAGAAGCTATGTTCAAATGGATGTTATCTATGAATAATGATATAATTACATACTAGAAAATCTATTAAAACAAATGGTATATAGGCCAGGCGCGGTGGCTCAAGCCTGTAATCCCAGCACTTTGGGAGGCCGAGGCGGGTGGATCACGAGGTCAAGAGATAGAGACCATCCTGGTCAACATGGTGAAACCCCTTCTCTACTAATACAAAAAATTAGCTGGGCATGGTGGCGCGTGCCTGTAATTCCAGCTACTCAGGAGGCTGAGGCAGGAGAATTGCCTGAACCCAGGAGGCGGAGGTTGCGGTGAGCCGAGATCGCGCCATTGCACTCCAGCCTGAGTAACGAGCGAAACGGCGTCTCAAAAAAATAAATAAATAAATAAAAATAAAAAATAAAAAAATAAATGGTATATAGATTCAAACAGACTATGATATTATTTTATCAGATGCTGAAAGGGTATCTCGTAAAATATAGATACCTTTTCCCAAAAAATTCCCTTATATAGGATTATTTGCCTAATCTAGGATTGTATTCACCTACCTGACTTCCTAATCAATAAAGCCGAAAGCAAGTTAAATGCTTCTATGTAAAACATTACATTGCCCCCCACCCAAGGACATAGTCCTAGGATCACTTCTCTTTGCCATCTTCACTCATTCCCAAAGCAATCTCATCCGGTCCAAAGGCTTTAAATACTATCAAATACTGATAAGTACCAAATATACATCTTCATGCTAGTCTTCAGTTTGGAGCTCCAGATTCATACATTTAATCGCCTGTTAGGATATGTCCTCTGTGTCTCGAATTTATCATGTCCAAACCTTACTCTAGACGCCCACTCCAAGCCTGCTTATCCCACATTCTTCCTCATCTTGGTGAATATTAACTCCATTTTCTAGCTGCTCAAGCCGAGGATCTTGGAGTCTTCCTTATCACCCTCCTCTTACACCCCACATCCAGTCAGAAATCCTCTCAGTTCTACATTCAAAATACATCCAGAGGATGGGCACAGTGGCTTATGCCTGTAATACCAGCATTTTGGGAAGCCAAAGTAGGTGGATCACTTGAGGCCAGAAGTTCAAGACCAGCCTAAACAACATGGTGAGACTCCATCTCTCTCTCTATATATACACACACATGTATATTTATATATATAATCCAAATATATATATATTTTTTCAAAACTACTTCTTCTCTTCTTCCTCCTCTTCTCCTCTTCTGCCTCCTCATTCTTTTCTTTTCTCTTCTTTCTTCTTTTTTTTTTTTTTGAAATGGAGTCTTGTTCTGTTGCCCAGGCTGGAATGCAGTGGCACAATCTCGGCTCACTGCAACCTCTGCCTCCCGGGTTCAAGCAATTCTCCTGCCTCAGCCTCCTGAGTAGCCGGGATTCCAGGCATGCGTCACCATGCCCGGCTAATTTTGTATTTTTACTAGAGACAGGGTTTCACCATGTTGGCCAGGCTAGTTTTGAACTCCTGACTTCATGATCCACCCACTGCAACCTCTCAAAGTGCTGGGATTACAGGCGTGAGCCACCGTGACCGGCCACATTCTTCTTTTCTTCTCCTCCTCCTCCTGTTCTCCTTTCCCCTCCTCTTCCTTTGTCTTCCTCACTGCTTCTTTTCCTTTTCTGATCAGTAGAGCCCTGAAGCCAACAGGTATGGCAGAGAAGATGGAGAGCTGTGCAGAGGTGATGTGAAATGGGGAGCTCCAAGCAGAGTGAGGAGGGGTGTCTACCCAGGGATGTCAGAGGGGAGCGTCAGAACCTGAAGGAGGGGGGCACTTTTGCGCACAGGGATGGGCCCGCATAGGTGTAAGAGCTTGAACAGGGTGAGTGGAGTTCTTTGCCACAGGGCATCCCGGTAGTGGGAAGCAGGACCAAGCAGGATGAGGAGCCAGTCGTGCTGGAGAGGAGCAGTGGCTGAGATGAGGGACTTGTTACACTCAGGGTGTTGATTGAACAAACGAGTAAATATATTATGATTAATGGGAAATGGGATGTTTCCCATCAGAGAAGGGATTTACACATATGGGAAGGCAGAAAACTACAAAGACCCGTGTAGTACTGGATTGCAACTGGAGGTAAAGGAGTGAATTCATGGATTTCAGTGTTTCATGCGTGAACTAACACATGAATGCAAATGACAGACCACTTCCAACAAAGTCAGGATCAAGACAATGGCACCCAACTATCACAGTCGTTATTCAACATTCTAACAGTGGGGTTCTCGGTTGCAAAGGAAACCAATTTGGGTTAACTTAAGCAACAAAAAGGAATTCATTCATAGGACCTTGGACAGCTGACAGGTTGGATGAAAAGACTAAAGCACCAAGTTTAGAAAGTGGGTCAGAACCCAAGGAATCAATGAAAGAAGAACCATCTCCAAGTTTCCCTAGGGACAGCCTAGTTCAGTGGCATCAAAATGAGCACCGAACCCTTCTTTATGTCTGTATAAAGTCTCAGTGTGAGTTTAGTCAGATACCTGCATGCTAGCCACTAGGCTTCCAGGAAAGCATGTATCTAGCTTTTAGGTCCTTAGTGGTGGGAAGGAGAACCTCCTATCATGACTCACACAGTGATGGAAGCCCCAATAGAGAAATGTAATTCAGCTTCGCACTGCAAACAGTGCTCCGAGAGTGCTAGCCAAATGCAATTACAAAAACGAACCATAAAAATGGTATTAACACTGGAAAGGATATATCTTAATTATCTGCAATTAGCATGATTATATATCTGGGAAATTCAAAATTAACTGGGAAAAAATTAAGGCAAGGAAGGGAGGGAGGGAGGGAGGGAAAGGAAGGAAGGAGAGAGAAGGAAAGAGGGAGGGAAGGAGGAAGGGAGGGGGGAGAGAGAGGGAACAAAAGAAAAGGAAGGAAGGAAAGAAAGAAAAGGAAAAAGAAAGAAAGAGAAAGAAAAAAGGGAAAGAAAGAAGGAAGGAAAGAAAGAAAGAGAGAGAGAAAAGGAAAACAGACAGTGTGGCTGTGATGGTAACTTTCTCAGCAAAGACAAGAAACCCAAAAGCTGTGGAGAAAAACAGTGGTCTTAAATGACTATGTGGCTATAAAAAACTTCTGTATGGTCAAATATACCAAAAATAAATCAGTGCACCAAGGGGTCAGGGATGGTAAATTTTTCAATACGTGTGGCAGATAAAAGTCAAGATCTATATTCCAGCAAGAAGTCTTGCAAATGGAATTTTTTAAAAAAGACAAACATTCCAATAGAAAATGAGCAAAGAATGTGATTAGAGAATTCACAGAAAAGCAAATCCAAAAAGCTAAACATGAAACAACTGCTCAAATTAACCAGCAGTTTGAAAAGTTCTTATCTGAGTCAAAATAAAATGTCACCTTACCCCTATGAACTGGAGAAATTGTAACACCCTTAAGCTGGCATGGATGTGAGGAAATGTGACCACCTTTAAGCTGGCATGAGTGTGAGGAAAGGGGGACCCTTACATATAGAAGCGATCTGGCATCATCCATTAGCTGTACTCACACACATTCACTTTACCTCAAAATCCCCCTCCTGAGAATCCCCATTGAAACAGAAGCAGCAGTACAGAAGGTAAATATACAAGGAGGTTAATTGTTGCATTATTCATGGTGGCCAAACCGGAAATAAACTTAACGCCCATCGATCTGATAACGGCTGAGTAACTTTGGTTTGCCAATACCACTGGGTACAGGATAAAGGTTTAAAAATCACACAAATTGAACAAAGCAGCAGCTAGGCAAAATCGATTTCCCTTAAGCCAGACATGAAAGGGATTTGCAAAAAATGCAAAACGACGTCAGTCTTTACATTGATTTTTGTTTTTGAAAATGTAGGTACTTTTCATGAAATATATTCATTGTGTTAACAATTAACATATAACATGCACGGGGCCAGGTGTGGTGGTTCATGCCTGTAATTCCAGCACTGGGAGGCTGAGGTGGGCAGATTGCTTGAGCTCAGGAGCTGAAGACTGGCCTGGGCAACATGGTGAAACCCCATCTCCACAAAAACTAAAAAAAAGTAGTCAGGTGTGATGGCACACACCTGATGTCCCGGCTACTAGGGAGGCTGAGGTAGGAAAATCACTTGAGCCCAGGAGGTGGGGCTTGCAATGAGCCAAGATCTTGCCACTGTACTCCAGCCTAGGCGACAGGGTGAGACTCTGTCTCAAAAAATATATATATGGGTTTATCATTGTTATTTAAAATAAATGATATTTTGAAAATGATTCTCATTGAATAAAGACTGTAAGGGAACTATAAATGTAATTAGAAGGAAATTAGACAACTCAATAGAAAAATTCACCAATGATCTGAGTTGATATCTTAGTCAATTCAGGCTGCTGTAGCACAAATAAACAAAATACCACTTCGAGAGATTCATTTCTCACAGTCCTGGAGGGTGGGAAGTCCAAGATCAGGGCACTGGCAGATTAGGTGTCTGGTAAGGGCCCACTTCCCGCTTTGTAGAAATGGGGACTTTGGGCGTGTCCTCACATGCTGAAGGCGAACCCTGGGGCCTTTTTCATAAGGGCACCGATCCCATTCATGAGGGCTTTACTCTCATTACCTCATCACCTCCCACAGGCCTTATCTCAGGATATCATCACACTGGCGATTCAATCTCAACATAGGAGTATAGAGAGACACACATTCATAGCAGTAAACTTCACAAAAAGAAAATCCAAATGACCGCGAATTATACAAAAGAATTCTGAATAAATTATTATTTTTAAAATGTATGGTGAAATCAGCAGTATTGCACCAATATTGATTTCCTGGCTTTGAACATTATGCTGTGGTTATATAAGAGAATAACACTAGGAGAGTTCATTGAAGGATTTGCAGGAATTCTCTGTACCGTTTTCACAACTTTTCAAAACACGAAAATCAGCTCAGCATAAACAGTTAAAAATGTGGAGGAGTCAAATTTTACCATTTTACGTTAGCGTGTGAGAACAATGATTTCTCGGCACTTTTAGCTGTTGCTTTTTTCTCTTTTCACCTTACTGCACAGTTCCGGTACTAAATAGATGCTCACTTTGCCAGCAAAAGGTCCTGTGTTAGTGATAGTGCCAAGTTATTAAGCTTCCTTCCTCACGAATAGAAACTCATACAAAGAAAGGATTACTTCCTCTTTGAGAAGCTTTGGTCAAAGTTGATGATGCAATTTAATTAAAACAATACCACAAACTGAATATTCGTTTACTGCTTGAAAAGCTACTTTCTAGATCCTTTTGTAGTTCGTAAGTGTGAGGATTGGGTTTTCAGGCTCATGTATAAGATGTGCCTCCCTAATTTCTTGTTACAACATGGGCACGTTACTCATCTGAACAGGAAAAAAAAAACGGGGGGGTTTCTGAATAGTTTCAGAAGTAGATGTTAAGATTCATCTTAAAGTAGTCATACAGGTCAAAAAATGAAACATACACAATATTTCAGAATCCTCTGCACGTGGCTTCCCCAGTAACAATCCATGCCTCCCTCCAAAGTCAGCAGCGTTCTAACTTTTTTTAAATTTTGCCCTCGCTTTTCTTTTTATTGCTATTAGTTATATAGTTTTCCTTTATCTATTTTTAAGATTACATATTTACATGTATGGAACAAGATTCTATGTGTTCATTTGATTTTGCAAATTTTCATAATGTCACGTTGATGAGAGTATTCCATGTGCTCATGTAGCTGTATTTCATTTTCATCTTTTTCATTGCTGAATAGTATTCCACTATGTGAATATACCACACTTCATTGATCCACTTGCCTTATAAGTGGGAGCTAAATGATGAGAACACACAGAGGGGAACTACACACACTGGGGCCTGTTGGAGGGTGGAGGGTGGGAGGAGGGAGAGGATCAGGAAAAATAACTAATGAATACTAGGCTTAATACCTGGGTGATGAAGTAATCTGTACGACAAATCCCCCGGACACAAGCTTACCTATACAACAAACCTGCACATGGACCCCAAACTTAAAATAAAAGTTTTTTAAAAAGTATATTCAATGGTTGAGATTTAACACAGTTAATAGCTTTTACTGTTTGATCAAGTGCAATCTTAAATAAGCTGGAATTTTTCTTAACTGTGAGTGTGAAGTGATAAAGAATACAACTTCTAGCACAATTTAATGCTATTACCTTGCTTCCTGCTGAGGCTACAGCCTTTTTATCTACCCTTGCTTTTGCAGCAGCGACGTAACGTCAACACAGTGAAAAAAGCAAATAACATCTTTGTATTATTACTCAAATAGTTTTGACCTTGAAGATGGCCCCTGAAAGAATCTTGGGATCTCCTAGAACCCTGTCTTTAGAGTATGCATCTTAGTGGAATTTCTGTATGTATGTGTGTATATCTGTGTACAGATGCTCCTTAACTTATGGTGGAGTTTCATCCAGATAAATCTGCCATAAATTGAAAATATCATGAGTCAAAAGTAATTTTTTACTTAACAATATTTTCCATTTATGATTGGATTATATTGAGTGTGTATTCAGTATACTGAGTACTAAATGTGTATGGCTTTTGCACTATCATAAAGATGAAAAACTCTAAGTTGAACCATCATCGTCAGGGATGGTCTGTGAGTGTGTGTATATATGTCCTACTTCAGTAGATAAAGCTAAATCATCTTCCAAAATAATTGCATGAACGTACACTCCCAAAAGTGTACAATATGAGAGTTACTATTACCCCACATCCTTGCCAAGCCCTAGTACTTTCCATCTTTAGCAATCTGATGAGTCCGTGGTGGTGTCCACTATGATATCGACTGGTTTCTACCTCTAAAGAGGTCAAGGACCTTTTCTTATACAATTGGAGTTCATGGATTTTCTTCTTGTGAAGTCACTTTTGAAGTCAGTGCTCAATTTTGCCGTTGGATTGCCTGATTTTTTTTTCTAACTGGATTTGTATATTCCTCAG
Organism: Aotus nancymaae; assembly: GCF_030222135.1. NCBI lineage: Eukaryota > Metazoa > Chordata > Mammalia > Primates > Aotidae > Aotus > Aotus nancymaae. Next base: position 3,996,545 of record NW_026988441.1, on the reverse strand, counting down.
TTGAAAATTGTTCTGGATGAAGATAGAATTTCATCAGATTCATTTCTCCCTTCACTGGGATAGTCATAGTACGTTTTTTCTTGTATTTGTGCTTGTGATAAATACACTAAACGAGTTTCTGATGTCGAACCGTCCTTGCATTGCTGACATAAACACACATTGGCTATGATGCATTTTTATGACTAGTTCTATTTAATTTGCAAGTTTGGCTAAATATTTGTGCCGCTATATGCCTGATTCAGATTTGCCCAGACTTTCATTTTTCCATATTGTTGAGTTTGAGTATGAATTTTATAATTAGCCACAGTAAATAAGCAAGAGTTTGAATAGGAATAGGATCCTTTCTTCCTTAAGTTTTGGTACAGTTTGCTGGTAGACCTAAAGTTTAGCCATCTTGACCTAAAGTTTGCTTTGTGGGATGATTTTTCCTACTGAGTCTTCTGAATAGTTTTAGAACTATTCAGGTTTTCTACTTCTTTTCTGAGGCTATTATACTAAATTAAATATTTTTATTCATTTATCCTTTTAATCTGAAAGTCAAAGTATGTGAAATTGTTCAAAATATTATCTTATTTTCTCAACGTCTGCAACATCAGTGGTTATGTCTTTTATTTTATTCCTGACATTAGTTACGTGTGCCTTCTCTGTTTTCATTGTTGTTACACTCCCCAGAGGTTTATCCTTTTTTTTGACTTTTTCACTGAATGAGTTAGGGCTTTGTTGATTCTACTGTATGCATTTTAAAACATGTATTTTTTCTACTTATTTTACTGTTTTCTTATGTCTGCTTTCCTGATTTTTTTTAATCTCTTGAGAAGAAAGACTGAATCCAGTTTATCTTACTTCAATTCCAGTAATACGATTTTAAGCTATTCATATCTATCTTAGTCCATTTAGTCTTGCTACAAAAGCAATACCTGATGCTGGATAATTTATACAGAAAAGACGTTTATTTGGCTCACAGCGCTGCAGGCTGTATAACCAGCATGAATCCAGCGTCTGTTTCCGGTGAGGCCTCAGGCAGCTTCTACTCATGGAAGGAGGTGAAGGGGAGCCACCATGTGCAGAGATTACATGAGGACAGAGGAAGCAAGAGCCAGACACAGTGGAGGTGCCAGGTTCTTTTTTAACAACAGCTCTTGTAAGAACTAATGGAGCAAGAACTCACTTATTACCGTGAGGACAGCACCAAGCCATTCATGAGGGACCCGCTCCCATAACCCGAACATCTTAGGTTCCATCCCCAACACTGGGGATAAAACTTTAACTTAAGATTTGGAGGGGTCAAATATCTCTCTAAATATTTTCTAATTTCCAGCCTGACTGCTGACCCATGGATTACTTAGAAGTGGCTTCTTAATTTTCAAGCTTTCAAGAGTTCGATGATACTTTTCTTTCAGATCTCCACCTTGACAGCAAAGTGATAAGAAAATATACTTTTTGTGATATGAATCTCTTAAGCTGCGTTGAGATTTTTCTTAATGGCTCAGTCTCTGATCAAGTTTTATAAACATTCTGTGTGTGCTTTAATAACGAATGTATTGTTGCTGTTGTGAGTGCAGTGTTTTGTCTTTTGCTTAAGTCAATCTGTTAATGATGTTGTGTAGATCTTCTATATCCTCCCTCACTGACTTTTTTCACCTAATTTACTCATTAATGAAAGAGATATGTTTAAAATCTCCCACTATCATTATGACTTCGTACTTTTTCTGTAGTCTGACAACTTTGGATTTATATACTTTGAGGTTGCATTATTTAGTGTATACTAATTAGGTTTTTTAAATATTCTGATGAAACTGTTATCATTGTGATATGATCTTCATTACTGGTAAGTATTTTGCCTAAACACTTTACCTAGATGAGGTTTATTTTAGCTGATGTTAATACATCTACCCAGGTTTCTTTTGGTTAGTATTTGCTGCGTCATATACCCATTTTCATCTTTTTTTCTCTGATATTCTTGTACCATTATGTTTCAGATGTGCTTGTAAATAGCATAAAGTTGGATATCCCAGCTTAGCAAACTGATTTCAACTGAAGCCTTACATTACATTTAATGCAATTACTAATGCATTTAGTTTTGAATCTACCGTTTTTGTACGTTTTTGCGTTCTGCGTTTTTTGGTTTTGTATCGTTTTTCCTTTTTTTGCCTCTTCATTGGTTCCTTTTTTCTCCTTTCTGGCCTGTGTTTGGACTGCTGGAGTAATTTTTATTCTTCTTAATCCATTTATTTTCCACTAGCTTAGAAGTTGTACACTCTATTGCTAATTTTATTAGTCATTCTTTAAAAATTATAAAATACACAGTTAATAAAATCTAATGATAGTGAACTTTAAAGCTTCGACAACATAAGATAGGACATTAGAATGCTTTACTCAATTTGCACATCTCCAATACACCACTATTTTCTCATTTTATATGTGTCATATTCAAGCCAGCCACTTATTTTTATTGTGTTATGGTTACTCAAATTATCACCAATGGTGAAATAACAGAGAGTGCAGGTGGAGGGCAAAGCATTGGGAGGCTAAGTGGCGCTCGGTCACCTGGGGAGAAAGCTTACTACGAAGCCTGTGCGGCAGACAGGCTGCCTCTGACCAACTCGAAGACCAAAAAGAAGAAAAGATCAATGCGTCCTTGCATGACGTATGTTAGAAACATCAGGGAGATCCAAGATGGCTGACGATTAGCAGCTCGGGCACGTACCTCCCAGTGAAAGCGCAAAGAACGAGAGGACGCCACACTTTCAGACGAATATTAGTTGCTCACGGACCAGGAGATTCCCAGTGGAGGAGCTCCACGGGTCGCCAGGGCGACTCTTGTGGCCGGCGTGGCGGTTTTGCTGGTGCCTTAGCACGCCAGTTCTTGGTGCAGAGTCCGGAGATTCCCGGGCAGAAAAGCACCATCAATCTTAACACCGCTGTTTTGGCCGGCTCAGTGGATTGCTCAGATTTCAGCGCTGGGAATCAACAAGTTGCACGTCAGAGACCCAGTTAGAAAGTCAGTAATTATAAAGACGACAGACGGACAAATATATAATGAAGGGAAGAAACCAGCGTAAAAAGGTAGAGAATACTCAAAATCAGAATGCCTCTCCCTCTACAGGGGATTGCAATTCCTCATCAGTAACAGAACAAAGCTTAATAGATTACATGTGTGTTCCAATAACAGAAGCAGGTTTCAAAACGTGGGTGATAAGAAACTTCTGTGAATTAAAAGAACTTGTTCTAACCCAATGCAAAGAAACTAAGAACCTTGAAAAAAGGTTTGACGAAATGTTAACGAGAATGGACAATTTAGAGAAGAATATAAGTGAATTGATGGAGCTGAAAAACACAACACGAGAACTTTGCGAAGCATGCACAAGTTTAAACAGTCGAATTGATCAAGCAGAAGAAAGGATATCAGAAGTCGAGGACCAGCTCAGTGAAATGAAACGAGAAGACAAGAATGCAGAAAAAAGGATGAAAAGGAATGAGCAAAGTCTCCAGGAAATATGGGACTATGTGAAAAGACCTAATTTACGTTTGATAGGTGTACCTGAATGTGATGAAGAGAATGAATCCAAGTTGGAAAATACTCTTTAGGATATCATTCAGGAAAATTTTCCCAACCTGGCAAGGCAGGGTAATATTCAACTCCAGGTAATACAGAGAACACCACAAAGATATTCTTCAAGAAGACCAACCCCAAGGCACATAATCGCCAGATTTATTAGGGTTGAAATGAAGGAGAAAATACTAAGGGCAGCCAGAGAGAAAGGTCAGGTTACCCATAAAGGGAAATCTATCAGACTCACAGCAGATCTCTCAGCAGAAACCCTACAAACCAGAAAAGAGTGGGGACCCAATATTTAACATCCTTAAAGAAAAGAACTTTCAACCCAGAATTTCCTATCCAGTCAAACTAAGCTTTATGAGCGAAGGAAAAATTAAATCTTTTGCGAACAAACAAGTACTTAGAGAGTTCACCACCACCAGGCCTGCTTTACAAGAGCTTCTGAAAGAAGCACTATACATATAAAGGAACAACCAATATCAGTCTTTCCAAAAATATATCAAAAAGCAAAAAACTTTAACACAATAAAAAATTTACATCAACTAAAGGGCAAAACAGCCAGCTAGCATCAAACGCCGGTATTAAACTTATATATAAAAAGCCAAAACCCATCGGTATGCTGCATCCGGGCCCATCTTACATGCAACAGTACACAAAGACTCAGAGAGAAGGAGGAAGATTTACCAATCAAACAGAGAGTAAAAATAAACTAATAAACAAAAAGCAGGAGATGCAATTCTCGCCTCTGATAAAGTAGACTTTAAAGCAACAAAGATCAAAAGAGGCGAGGAATGACATTACATAATGGCAAAAGGATCAATGCAACAAGAAGAGCTAACGATTCTATAGATCAACGAGATAGAAAATTAACAAGGATATTCAGGGCTTGAACTCAGACCCAGAACAAGTAAACTTAATAAACATTTATAGAACTCTCCACTTCAAATACACAAAACATACATTACCACCTCACACCTATTCCAAAGGTGACTATATAATTGGAAGTAAATCACTCCTCAGTAATCGCATAGCATTTCATAGATTTAAATTAAATATTGGTTGGCTGTTTGTTTGTTATCTTCTTCCCTTATTCCTTCCTGACTACATCATTAAGTATAATTATCAGTATACAAGAGGTTTTCAATACCCATTACTAAATTGCATTCTAGCCTGGGCAAGAAAGCAATACTCCCATTCTCTCTCCCTCTTTCTTTTCCTTCTCCCTCCTCCCCATTCTCTCTCTCTCTTTCTCTTCCTTTTTCCTCCTTCCTATTCTCTCTCTCTCTCTTTCTCTTTAAAAAAAAAAATAAAAAGAAACATCAGAAAGCATCTATGGCTACCTTAAAACCATCCGTTATTTTTGTTACCTGCCAGGTAAATGCACAACCCCTCCAGGTCCCACAAACTGAACAAGAAAATAATTTTAAGGCCAATAAAGTACAATGGTTGGCCTCATTACCCAGAAGCAGGTGATTTGATGTATGTACGGATGACTTATGGAAGGCCAGTCATAGTGCCATCTGGAGGTGAACATTTGGTGAGGTCAGGTGAGGTGCTACGAACAGTATTCGCCTTAAACCAGCACCAGTATACGGTGCCATTTCTCCCAGAGCCGGAATACACAGCGTAAAAACCAAGAAGTGGAGGGAGGACTGGCCCCTCTTCCTACTCCATCTAATCACACACGTATGCAATTTTTGCCTCCTAAACTTGCAACCTCGGAGTGGGTGGGTTTGAGAGTCTCAGTGTCTCAAGGAGAAACACTTCCACTAAAAGACCCAGTTATGGTTTCAAGTGGAAGCAGAGACTGCCTTTTGGCCATTTTGGGCAATTCATGATGTTAAACCATCAGGCAGAGACGGAGGTACGTTTACTAAAGCTAGTAAAGGTATCAATTGATCCAACTATTGGGAGAAAAATGTGTCGTTGCTATATAGTGCAATCAAGAAGATTCAGGAGTGGAACCCAGACTATTCCGTGGATAACCGCAGCAGTGCAATAAAGAGGAAACATTAATGACTCGGCTCCTTTGGGTCAGCCCACCAGGTCAAACATTCCAAGGAACCAAAGTGCTGGAAGAAGGTAAGAGGGACATCAAATGGTTATCAATTTAGGCTTTAGGACCAGCTATAGAAGCAGGAACTGCAGCTATTATCTTTTCGTTTCTTTCCCACCTCAGTTTCACCCTGATATCTTATATGAAGAGCACTTTTCATGGCTGTTGTTATAATTTCAGTTTCAGAAGTGTAACTGGAATGACTTCCCTCTGCAGTGACAGGAGAACTAATACTGGGTGTCTCTGTGTTAAAGATGTGAGCTTATTCATCCAAACAAAAGAACATAACGGTGCTCATCGGCAAGAGGGATGACCTGTGCCTCTCCAGAAGCATTATTCACTCGTCTCTGCTCATTTCTGTGCACTGGGAGGCTGACCTCTCAGGACCGCATCATCAGCTTCCCCTTGCCAGTGGGAGGCACTGGCCAGAGATTGAAGGGTGGGAGAAAAGAAGTCAGGGTTTTTATTCCTCCTGTTCCCTCCCCACAATTCCGTCAGTGGCCGCATCCCCCTGTGCCACAAATCCTATAAGGCAGCCCATCCTCCAAGGATACTGCCCCTGCCACCAGGTCTAGGTTGGCACCAGCTTCCCACTGCTGCTTGTCCTTGGATGCTGCCCTATCCCTTTTTTGACCTTTTTGGTTTTTCTTTGTTTTGTTTTCATTTTTTTAATTACACTTTAAGTTCTGGGGTACATGTGCAATCATGTTTGTTACGTAGGTATACTCGTGCCATGGTGGTGGTTTGCTGCATTCATTGCTCCATCATCTACATTAGGTATTTCTCCTAATGCTATCCCCCCCAACGCCCCCACCCCCTGCTATTCCTCCCCTAGTCCCCCACCCTCCAGGCCCCGGTGTGTGATGTTCCCCTTCCTGTGTCCGTGTATTCTCATTGTTCAGCACCCACTTATGAGTGAGAACATGTGGTGTTTGGTTTCCTGTTCTTGTGTCAGTTTGCTGAGAATGATGGTTTCCAGTTTCATCCATGGACTTCTTACTCCTGCCTACATCTCTATTTAGTCCCTTCATTAGCCTATGTTTGTTATTTATTTCTTTGGAGACGGAGTCTGGCTCTGTCGCCCAGGCTAGAATGCAGTGACACGATCTCAGCTCACTGCAACCTCCACCTCCCGGGTTCAAACGATTCTCCTGCCTCAGCTGGGACTACAGGCATGTGCCACCGGGCCTTCTTGTATTTTTAGTGCATGTTGGCCAGGCTGGTCTAGAACTCCTGATCTCAGGTGATCCACCTGCCTTGGTCTCCCAAAATGCTGGAATTACAGACATGAGCCACCATGTCCAGCCAGGTCGATGTCTAACTGGGCTCTCGGATGAGCCACCAGGTTCCTATTCAAATCCTAACGGATACACCCATGTATTTATCACCTGCTTCCTCCTCGTACCTCAGACCATCCACCTGGGTACATTTTCATCTATGATCAAAGTGCCTTCCCTGAAGGAGCCTTTCAGTTTGCTTCTGCCGTATGCCATAGTGCCACTTTGGTGCCCCTTTTACTTTTGTTCCCTCATCTCAGGAGACTGCTGAAAACTCCAGCTCATTTTTACAATCAGAGTAAGCCTATGCTCATCAGTCAAAAGCAGGTGTGAATGTTCTGGTTACTTCTTGGAGTTCTCACTTTGTAAGTTTTAGCTAGGAAATTCCTCACTAGATGGTCCTTCTGTTATTTCATAAAGGCGGTTTTGAGTATTTTATCCCACCCCCCTTTTTTTTTTGAGATGGAGTTTCACTCTTGTTACCCAGGCTGGAGTGCAATGGTGTGATCTCAGCTCACCGCAACCTCTGCCTCCTGGGTTCAGGCAATTCTCCTGCCTCAGCCTCCCAAGTAGCTGGGATTACAGGCACGTGCCACCATGCCCAGCTAATTTTTTGTATTTTTAGTAGAGACAGGGTTTCACCATGTTGACCAGGATGGTCTCGATCTCTTGACCTCGTGATCCACCCGCCTCGGCCTCCCAACGTGCTGGGATTACTATCCCACACTTTTAACTACTTTCAGCAGAGGAGTTGATCCACATAGCCTGGCCTGCCATTCTCAAAAACGAGAAAGTTCTGCTCTCTCTTATTTTTTTCTCTAAGATTTTTGCCTTTGTTTGCTATTTCACACATTCTCTTGGGAAGAATCTCTCCTTAAATCTTGGATGAGAAACATGCCAATAGAGAAAGACAATTCACTTTCAAGATATCAAACTACTATTAATATAACAAACAAAAAAGTATTAATATTAGCCATCTATTATTACACAGGGAATTATCCCAAAACTGAGCATCTTAAAACGACACATAGTATCTTACAGTTTCGGTGGGTCAGGAATCTGAGCACAGCTTAGCTTGGTACTTAGCTTATAGTTTTTCACTACTGGGTTGAAATCAAGGTGTTGACTCAGGGTCTTCATTCTCATCTGAAGGCTCTATTGGGGAATGACCCACTTCCAAGTTTATTCACTGGCTTTCAGCAACATGCAGTTCCTCATAAGGTATTGGAGTGAGAGCCCAGTTCCTTTCTAGCTGTTGGCAGGGGCTTCCCTCAGTTCCTTGTCTCATGGGTCTCTCAGAAATGGCAGCTCACAATATAGCCACTTACTTTATTAATACATGAAAATCAGAAAGGCAATAGAGTGTGCTAGCAAGACAGAAGTCACACGGTTTTTTGTAATCTAATATTGGAAATGACATTCCGTCGCTTTTGCCATGTACCATTGGTTATAAGTAAGTCACTAAGTTCAGCCCATACTTGTGGGGAGAAGGTTACATAAAGCCATGAATATCAGGAAGTAGAGATCATTGGAAGATATTTTGGAAGGCTGACAATCCCACAAAAATAATTTCTGAATTTCCATCTGTATCTCAGCATTCAATAGCCACGCACCTATTTCAGCACATTGACAGGAGCAAAACAAAAGCAAAATATTTACAGCATGTGTCACCTGTGAAATACTTCAGCTCTCAAAGCTCCTTCGTTCGGTTATTTCTTCAGTAGGTTCATCAAATAAACCACTTTTTTTCAAGCAACCCGCAGTTATCAGTACGTCCTTCTAGGTGGATATTGTAATCTGCCGAGTACAGTATCACCTTCTGTTTAAGTAGGTGCTGCTTTGTCATCCTGTTTAAAAACCTTGGAATGCAATCCCAAGATCTCTTGTATGTCATGAGTTTGATTTTGGCTGCAGAATTAAGAAAGTGTGGCCCAACCATCTTTCTGCTTATGGATGGCAATTCTATTATCTGATACCGAGCTCTAATTATTCCTGGTCACACAATTGAAGGTGTGAGCAAATAATATACTTCTAATTTCTAATTCACTCATGGCCTTTGCCATTTTTGTTCCATTATCAACAACTGATTTTCTTCATATGACTACATTCCATAAGTTATATTCACTACGTTGTTATCTATGTGTAAGACCAAGAAATATCTCTACCACCGAGTAGAAATATAGTGAAATTCATCATAAATCAAGTAGAAGATACCTGATTGTTTCTCTATGTCCAAATATTCAATTATAAGATATAGAAGTAGTACATAAAATAATTTTGTGCACAGCTTAATATAATTTGGAATAACTTTTCAAAACATGTTTTCTAGAAAGAACTTTTAAGAATCATAGTTTTAGCAAATTTTGAAAATCCTTCATCTTCTACTTCAAATATGGTTGACAGTGTTATGCAATCAATTTTACAGCTTTAAGATTTTCACTTCACTAACTCAAAACTGTAAAGAATCTTTTTAAAGTATGCTTATCAAATCTGCCGTTTTGAAGTTTGATTAGTAAGAACGAAATGTGTCTGGGTGATCTCATTTCCAACACTTTCCTATTTTTTTTCATGCCCTTTGCACCCATTATGATGTCTGGATCAAAGATGATTTAGCACAGAAGCTGTTACACATGATTTTAGAGAGTTTTTTTTTTTTTTTTTTTTTTTGAGACAGAGTTTCGCTCTTGTTACCCAGGCTGGAGTGCAATGGCGCGATCTCGGCTCACCGCAACCTCCGCCTCCTGGGTTCAGGCAATTCTCCTGCCTCAGCCTCCTGAGTAGCTGGGATTACAGGCACGCGCCACCATGCCCAGCTAATGTTTTGTATTAGTAGAGACGGGGTTTCACCATGTTGACCAGGATGGTCTCGATCTCTTGACCTCGTGATCCACCCGCCTCGGCCTCCCAAAGTGCTGGAATTACAGGCTTGAGCCACCGCGCCCGGTGGAGTTTCATCTCCACTTCAATAAATTTAAGTAAGCAAAATTGTCGATCTTTTTGAAATTCATCCTCACAAATGGAAACAATTTTCAGATAACACTATTTCCTAAAAAGGATACATGGCCTAAATGTAAATAAATAACTAAAAAACATCAAAGACAGTCATTAAAGTTTATCTTCGTTAATAATATGAGTGATAGAACACCAAACAGCTCTACAAGAAAGGCTGCCTATCACAAAAATTATCTCTGGATTTTCATGGAATCTAATCTTTGCTGTTCTGACTCATGTTGTGATTGATATTTTTACTATCACTTGCCAGTTCAAAGAGGAGACAATATTCTTTCTAATGGCATTTAACTAAAGCACCCTTGATCTTCATACCAACACTCAGTCTATTTCCTGAGTCGTATAATTATGTGGAAGTTCTCAGTAATTTTTGGGGGGCTCAAAGGCATGGTGTAATGGATAGAGTGCACCCCCAGGACTGAAGCACTGGCTCATCCCAGCTGCTTGGAATGTTGATGGCAGACAGCTGGCAGCCAAGTTCTTCCTTGTAAGGATTGTCTTCAGAGTAAGGGAGCTGCCTCACCCTTATTCTGAAGTCACAACTCCTTCCTGGGTCAGCTCACATCCAATGATTGCTCTATTAAATCAGCATAAACAGGAGGCCATGAGCCAAAGGTTTTCTCCACACTTTGAGTTCCTACCTGATAAACAGCAACCTAACTTAGTATGTAAACAAATCAAAATCTAACTTAGTAGTATGCTTTTTGTAACAAATAGCAAGGTTTCAGCCAGTCACATACAGCCAAGCTTCAACCAATCACAGGCAGGTAACTGATCATATCCTTGCCCAAATAAAGCGAACGCTTAGCTGTAGCCAATCAGATGATTTATCTACCTTGCTTCTGTGTTCAGCTTATAAAAGCTCACTGCTCTTCTGGTTCTGAGTGTTGCCCTACTCATAAATTGTTCTCTACTCAAACTCTGTTAAATTTAATTTGAACTTTTTCTTTTAACAGGTCAGTGAGTGGTATAAAGGCCCAGTCCCCTTTCTCCAATTCAGGACATCTCTTTGGACCATCTAGCTGCAGAACTTCCTGCAGGATTGGCTGGGGCTTTTGTTATGACTGCATAGTAGTTCAACTTCTCCCACTGTCTGATCCTACTTCCTTCACTCCCCTACAAGTATGAATCCTGAGAGCATCCTCAATTAATTTCCTGAACTCTAACCTCTGTTTCAGAGTCAGTTTCCTGAAGAATCATTTGTACCTTATAAGCAGATCGTAATTAATAATAATCACCATTATTTATTTCAGCCTCTTACTCCTGTAATTATATAATTATACAGATATTTATACTTTGATAAAAATTTAACTTTGAACACACACACATGATTTTCACTTCAAGCTACATTAGAATGCCGTTTTTTTTTTTTTTTTTTTTTCTTGAGATGGAGTCTTGCTCTGTTGCCCAGGCTGGAGTGCAGTGGCATGATCTCAGCTCACTGCAACTTCTGCTTCCTGAGTTCAAGCAATTCTCCTTCCTCAGCCTCCCGAGTAGCTGTGATTACAGGCGCACACCACCACGCTCGGCTAATTTTTGTATTTTTAGTAGAGACAGGGTTTCACCATTTTGGTGAGGATAGTCTTGAGCTCCTGACCTCGTGATCCACCCACCTTGGCCTCCCAAAGTGCTGGGATTACAGGCGTGAGCCACCGCGCCTGGCCATTAGAATGCTTAAATTTGAAAGTGACTGTTAAAATTTTAACATTAGATAGGAACATGAACTGTTCGTATTCTTAATGTCACTACACTAGTTAGAGATGGTGGTAACCCAATCTATCATGTATTTATTGTGACCACGAAAGTTCAGAGATGCCAGAAATGACCTTCAAATTGGCATTCAATGGTTCAAACTCCGAAAGACTGAGGTGAGATCAAAGCCAAATAGAAAATTTCAAACAAATATTGAGGCTGAAGCTGAATTTTAATGCAACCCAAGTGTGTGCATATTTGTGTGTGTGTATGTATGTTTACTTAAGCATGAAGTAAAGAATGGCAAGATATGCAGATAAACATGGATACTGGTTTATCTAGAGCTGTTGTAACAAAGTATTATAAACCGAGCAGCTTAAAGTGACAGAAATTGTCTGGGTGTGGTGTCTCATGCCTGTAATCCGAGCATTTTGGGAGACTGACGGCGGGCAGATCACTTGAGGACAGGCGTTCCAGACCAGCCTAGCCAACATGGTGAGAATGATGAGATCCCGTCTCTACTATAAATACAAAAATTAGCTGGGCATGGTGGCAGATGCCTGTAGTCCCAGCTACTTAGGAGGCTGAGACAAGAGAATCGCTTGAGCCCGGGGGGCGTGGAGACTTCAGTGAGCCAAGATCATGTCACTGCACTCCAGCCTGAGTGACAGAAGGAGACTCCATCTCAAAACAAACAAACAAAAACAGAAATGTATTCTCTCACAGATGTGGAGGCTAGATGTTGGAAATCAAGGTATCAGCAGGACCATGCTTCCTCTGTGGGTTCCTTCGTTGCTTGTTCTAGTTTCTGGTGGCTGCCAGCCATCCTTGGTGTTTGTTGCTTGTAGATGCATCGCTCACATCTCTGCCTCCGTCATCACATGGTCTTCTTCCCAAGGATCTTCTCTGCATCTTCAAACATCTCTCTCTTTATCAGGCTTCCAGTTATTGGATTTAGGGCCCACTCTAATCCGGTATGCCTTCATTTTAACTTCATTATATCTATAAAGGCCCTCAAAGAAGGTCACATTCACAGGTACTGGGGATTTGGACTTTAACATATTTTTTTTGGGGGGGGGACACAGTCTAACTCACAACAGATATGACATGTAACTTTGGGAGGAGAAGCACCTGGTGAGTGGGTAGGAAGGGACGGGTCAGTCAAGGTCAGCAAAGAAAAAAGAAAGGAGGATGGAAAAGAATGCAAAAAAAACTTCATAAGGATAAATTGCCCTGTTAATATAAAATTCTGTGCATGTGTATGAAGAAATTAGAATAAAGAGCTAGCTTAGTATTAATTTGTAGGGATAACATATGATAATTCTTTTATATGGCTTACCATGTGCCAGGCACTGTTTTAAGCCCTTCCTATTCAGTAACTCCTTTAATCCTTGTGTCTCAACCCATGATATAGGTACTAATATTATTACATCCATTTTACTGATGACAAAACTGAGACATAGCTAGTAAAGTGGCTGAGCCAGGATTCAAACCTGGGCGGTCTGGCTTCAGAATCTGTGCTCTTAATTACCTTGCTATATATAGTATCATTTTGTTCCTCAAAAACTAAACAATATATGCATGTACACAGATAAACATGGATACTATACTGGTTTTCTAGAGCTGTCATAATAAAGTATTATAAACTGAGCAGCTTAAAATGACAGAAATGGTCCAGGCGCAGTGTCTCATGCCTGTAATCCCAGTACTTTGGGAGACTGAGGGTTGCCAGATCACTTGAGGTCGGGCATTCGAGACCAGCCTAATCAACATGGTGAGATCCCATCTCTACTATAAATATATGTATTTACATTTTAGAAGACATAAAATGAAAGTATCAAGATCAAAAATAAAATCTTGGATTCCAGTCAGCTCTGTCTGGGCTCACAGATGAATGAATGGCAGATATTCTGGTTGGCCTATATTGTGTCATATTCCCAGACGCCCAGACTAAGTTTTTTGGGGGGAGTAGGAGGGGCATTAGTGCTTGGACATTCTTGTCAGAGTCACATGGAGTGGGTTACTCAAAGGAAAGAGAGGATCTTTTACCAGAGGTAGGAGAAGGAGATGGCAGCTGATGGACTTTCAAAAACTATAACTAGTTCCGTCTCCTTGAACCTCAGTGTAACCTTAACTACCTTTCGCTTAGATGTAAACGGCAGAGCAGCTGGAGGTCCTTCCCTCATTCTAGAGAAGGTGTGGCCCAAGGCAAAGAGGAACACTGTAGGGAAACCCTCTAAAAACATCACACCCATTTTCCCACGCCCTTTGTTCAGAAAATAATGAATTGTGGGAATGAGATCTGTTGTCTCCCCACTTCCCCCAAGACCCAACAAAGGGGACCCTGTCTCCACTTCCTACAAGTCCGCCAGGGACAAGTTACCATTGGGGGTTATTTAATGGTGTAATGGGGGAATCTGTTGCATTTAATTCAAGAGTGTCCAAGCTTTTGGCTTCCCTGGGCCACATTGGAAGAAGAATTGTCCTGGGCCACACAAAAAATACATTAACACTAATGATAGCTGATGAGCTAAAAAAAAAAAAAAAAAAAAAAAATTGCAAAAAAACCCTCATAATCTTTTAAGAAAGTTTACAAATGTGTGTTGGGTCACATTCAAAGCCATCCTGGGCCACATGAGGCCCACGGGCTGTGTGTTGGACAAGCTTGATTTAGATCATCTCGTGATTTTAGGCTCTGCCAGTGTGGGGATTATCCCACCTGTAGGGATTATGTGGTGCTCTAGGATTATGTTGGGTCTGGGGTTGATCCCCCGACATGGAAGGATTCTCTGGTGGTGCTATGGGATTATCTTGGTTTTAGGGTTGATCCCTCACATGGAAGGATTCTCTGCTACTCTGATGTTCCTCATGACCTGGTGCCGCCTGTTCTATAGTATTAACGTGTGAGTCCTTGACTCAGACCTAGTTCAAGGTAGGTAAAGGTGTCTTCCTGTCTAGCAGTTCCTGTTTCAGGATCTTGGGATGACCTTGTGAAGGGCTGGAAGCTTCTCTTTTCCTTTGGAATGCTGGTCCAAGAGGTAATAACAGTACAACTTGAGTTTCAGCAGTTGATGAGAATGGTGGCCCCTGTGTCTAAGAAGTATGAGAATTACAGTATCGGGTAGCAGAGACTGACAAGGACGGTGGTACAGGTTGAGCATTCCTTATCCAAAATACTTGAGACAGAAAGAGTTTCAGGTCTGATTTCTTTTTTGTATTTTGGAATATTTTCATATATATAAAACCATATATTTGGGGGATGAGACCCAAGTCCAAACACAAAATTCATCGTTTTCACTTCCTTTATATATGCCGTGTATACACAGCCTGAAGATAATTTTATATGATATTTGTGTGCATGAAACAAAATTTTTTGTTTGTTTGTTTGAAGACAGGATCTCACTCTATCAATCAGGCTGGAGTGCAGTGGCACCGTCACAGCTCACCGCAGCCTTGACCTCCTGGGCTCAAGCAATCCTGCCACCTCAGCCTCCCTAGTAGCTGGGACAACAGGGATGCACCACCATGCCTGGCTAAGTTTAGAACTTTTTATTGTAGAGATGGGACCCCACTATGTTCCCCAGGCTGGTCTCAAATTCTGGGCTCAAGTAGTCCTCCTGCCTCAGCCTCCCAAAGGGCTGGATTACGGGTATGAGCCATTGTCCCCAGCCCCATGAAACAAAGTTTTGACTGCAATCCACCACATGAGATCAAGTGATGGATTGAAATTTTTCACTTCTGGCATCATGTTGGTGGTCAAAAAGGTTTTGATTTTGGAGATTCGGATTGGCATTTCAGATCTGAGATTTTTGGATTAGGAATGCTCAGCCTGTACTTGTGTGCCAATGTCTGATGGGAATGGTGGCCCCGTCTCAGGGAGTGAAGGGAATGATGGATCCTGAGTCCTGGATATTCATGGAAATTGCAATAGCTGAGTCTTATGTGCTGAGAGATTTAAAGCCCTGCATGTCAGAGAATGAAGGAATCAGTGGTCTCTGTGACTTGCTAACTGATAAAAACAGAAAAGAGACCTTATGTTTCAGGAAGTAATAGGAATTATAGTCACTCTTCCTGGGGACTTAAGCAAGTCCCAGCCTAATCCACAAGCCATTTATTATTCACTTATCCCTTCATTCATTCAGTGAGCAAACATTTTCCTGAGCCCCTGCTCTGAGCCATGCCTGGGTGGAGTGATATTGAGGACACAGAGATGACTCAGACCCAGAGCATGCCCTCAGTAAATTCCCAAAGACAGACCCAGACACAGAAAATCACAACACAACAGGATCAGGGCCAGGACAAGGACTATGATGCAGTTACTGTCCTAATCTGTCAACAGGGCATCCAAGGTGAGCTCAGAGTGATAGTAACTCCAGATCCCAAGTGAAAGTGAGGGGTCTGACCAAGGTTTCTTCTTAGTCGTACATGAATTTGTGTGCATGACAAGTTTAAATGTACCGAGTGTCAATCCTTAGAAATAGCATATTTTCAGCCGGGTGCCATGGCTCACGCCTGTAATCCCAGCACTTTGGGAGGCCAAGGCAGGTGGATCACCTGAGGTCAAGAGTTTGAGACCAGCCTGGCCAACGTGATGAAACCCCATCTCTACTAAAAATACAAAAATTAACAGGGTATGGTGGTGGGCACCTGTAATCCCAGGCTGAGGCAGGAGAATCACTTGAACCCAGGAGGTGGAGGTTGCAGTGAGCCAAGATTGTGCCATTGCACTCCAGCCTGGGCGACAAGAGCAAGACTCCATCTCACACACACACAAAAAAAGGAATAGCATATTTTCCCAGAGCCAGCCTACCCCAAAGAAGGAGCCAGAGAGGCCTGGGTTTGAATCTCTGGCTCTATCACATACTCCGTGAGCTTGGGCAACTCCCTGTTCAGAACCACATCCTATTCAGTATTCCATCCTTACAACTGGGATAATAATAGTTTCTAATAATAAGGCTCCTGTGTATTCAGTCATATAATGTATAACAAATAGTCCAGGAACTGGCTCCAAGCAGTCATTCAATAAAGGGTATCTGGGCCAGGCGCAGTGGCTCACACCTCTAATCCCAGCACTTTGGAAGACCGAGGTGGGCAGATCACAAGGTCAAGAGATCAAGACCATCCTGGCCAACATGATGAAACTCCATTGCTACTAAAAATAGCCAGGCATGGTGGCACATGCCTGTAGTCCCAGCTACTCAGGAGGCTGAGGCAGAAGAATTGCTTGAAACCAGGAGGCGGAGGTTGCAGTGAGCGGAGATCTCACCACTGCACTCCAGCCTGGAGCAAGACTCCGTCTCAAAATAAAATAAATAAATAAATAAATAAAATAAAGGGTCTCTATTGTCATTATTATGATCCAATTGTTAGTAATCATCAACAAATTTTAAAGGATCTAGAAGTAAGCATTTATCTAATATCTGGGTTTAGAGACTTAAAATCAATGGGCAAAATCACTTTAAAAATCAGCAAATTTGTACCAGGCATGGTGGCTCAGCCAAGGTGGGAGGATCAGTTGAGGTCAGAAGTTCAAGACCAGTCTGGCCAATATGGTGAAACCCCATCTCTACAAAATATACAAAAATTAGCCAGGCCTGGTGGTGTATGCCTGTAGTCCCAGCTACTTGGGAGGCTGAGGTGGGAGAATGGCTTGAACCCGGGAGGCAGAGGTTGCAGTGAGCCGAGACCATGCCACTGCACTCCAGCCTGGGCAACAGAGTGACTCTGTCTCAAAAATAGATAAATAAAAATAATAAAAATCAGCAAATTTGAATATGCATAAGCATTAGTTTCCATAAAAGAACCTCCCAACCTCTCAATTAATACATTAGGAATAAATAGATGAATACAATGGAATATTATATAGCTATTAAAATGAATGAGGAGGCTCTATAACCCTAGATATGGGAGGAGCTTTGAGTATCGTGTTAAAAAAAAAAAAGCAAGGTGCAGAATAATGTGATCCCATCTGGGGACAGATAAGAGGAGGACGGTATATATGTGCATAGATGTACAAAATTCCTCTGGAAAGATACATAAGAAATTAGTGAATATACGCTGTCCCCAGAGAGAACTGGGTGGCTGGAGGATAGGGTGGGAGGGAGACGCACTGTTGAAAGCCCAGCGCCATGCACCCTGAATGTTTGCCATTAAGTGTCCCTGGCTCGTCATGTCCACTGAGTTCTCAGATGCCCACAGCATCTCTCTCCTCCACCCTCTTCTTCCTCCCGGTTCCCCACTGGAAACAGCTCCTGCCCATCCGTTCCTGGGCCAGACGCAGGGAGTGGCAGCTTTCCTACCTGTTTCCCTCCCCGCCACCGCCCAGCAGTCTCCAGCCATCTCCAGCTCCTCACATTCTTGCCCCACCCCTTCCTCTCTCTCCGAGGTCCTAGCCCCCAAACTGCAGGGAGGGGAGCCTTCTCCCCAGCCTCCACCAGTCTCTCCCCCTGCAGTCCACACACATCCCCCAGGAGGTCTGACTTTCAGATTTGACCCTGTCCCCACCCCTTGATCACGACCTTCCAGGGCTCCGTGTCACCCTCAGGAGGCTAAGTTCCCAGAGTGGCCTGCAACTCCCTGAGAAGCTGACCCCGCCCGCCGGCCCCAGCCTCATCTCCTGTGCTCCCTGGCTCCTGGCCTCGGAGGCTCTAGGCAGACTTAAGGGGCTTTGTTGTCCTCCCAGCGCCTCCTTGGTTTCCTGCCTTCGGGCCTTCGCCTCAGCTGTACCCTCTGCCTGGAAGGCCTTCAGTGGAGGTCATGCCACAACCACGCCTTCTCTGGAGGTCCTCTCTGCCGGCTGCTGCTGCCAGGATTCCTCCGGCCCTGGGCTCTCACAGTCTCTGGCCTCTCCCTCTGCATACCCTGATCACTTGGGATTGGGACTGTCTGCGGCTGTCTCTGTGTCTTCCATCAGACTGTGAGCTCCATCTGCAAGGGCAGATTCGGGTCTGATTCACCTTTGAGTCCCCAGTGGGTGAGGGTGGGGGGGGGTGGTGAGACCAAAGCTGGTGTGGGTGGGGGGCGCTGGGAGAGCAGGAAGAGGGAGAAAGAGAAGGGCAGACCCTGACTGGTTGGGGGAGAGAGGGGAGGAGAAAGCCAGAGACAGGAAGGACAGAGACACGAAGGACAGAGACACAGAGACAGGCAGGGAGGGAGAGAAACAGAAAGAGAAAAGGGAAGAATAAATGGGAGACACAGCAGCACCACAGGCAGAGGAACAGGATGGAGAGGGCGAAAGGAAGGAGAGACGGAAAGAGACAGAAGGGAGGACAGACGGAAAGAGACAGAGAGAGGCAGCAAAAGCAACCAAGAATGACAGGAGCAGAGAGGAGGAGGGAAGGAGGGAGGGAGAGAGAGAAAGAGAGAGAGAGGAGAGGGAGGGAGGGAGAGGGAGCCAGAGAGAGCACGAAGGGAGCGTGGAGGAGGAGGCGCATGAGAGAAGAGGGAGGGAGGCCAGCGAGGGACAGGACAGGGCGGAGAGGCGGAGGGGACCTAGGGAAAGCCGGGGAGGAGCGAGACCGGCCGAGGGAGGAGGGCGGGCGAGGCGGGAGCGCCGGCCGCCGCCGCCTCCCAGCCTCTTTTGTCCCTTCCCTCCTCTGCGTCAGGCTCCCCTGGCCCGGCCTCCCCCTCCCGCTCCCTCCTCCGCCCCGCTCCTCCTCCCCGGGGCTGGATGGAATTTTTTCCCCTGGACCGGAGCCAGCTCCGGGGCAGGGCGGGTGGGAAGCCAGGCCGGACTGGGCAGGGCGGCGGGGAGGGGCCGGGGCGGGGGCCCCCTGGGGAGGGGGCTGGTCCGACGGCCGCGCTGCCGGCGGGGTCCTGGGAGGGGTAGCCCCGGACCTCAGAGCCGGGGAGGAGTCGCCGGCCACAGGGAGTCGGGGAGAAGGGAAGGGGGATGGCGGGGACGGCGGGAGGAAGGGGAGCGGCCGCGGGGCGGCGGAGGCGGGGAGAGGATGGAGAGCGCTCGGCGGCGGTGGGGCCCGGCCTGCGGGCCCGGGGCGGCAGAGGAGACCCCTTTCCTGCGACGCGGGAGCCGCGGGAGCCGTGAGTCTGCGGAAAGGGAGGTGGCGGGCTGGGGCCTGGACTGCCGGGTCCCTGAGGAAGGAAACACCCAGGGGCCTGGATTTCTGGGTTCTTGGAGGAGGAGTTGGGGGTGGGGAGGTGGCTGGGCGCCCAGACTCCTGAATCCATGAAGGAGGGGGCTGGGACCTGGATTCCGGGGTCCACAAGCTGGAAAGGCTGGGGACACCTCCTGGATTCAGGAGGGAGGACCGAGATGGGGGCTGGGGCGGGTAGGATCGTGGCTGGAGGAGACTAGGGGCGCGATGCCCGAGCCCTCGGGGGAGGTGGAGGAAGATTTGTCTGGCTTTGGAGTGCCTGCGGCAGCGGAGGGGTTAACGTCTGGCTGGAGGGGAGGGGGAGGGGCAGGGATGGGGCTGCGGGGCTTTGAGGGGTCAAGGGTGAGCCGTGCCAACGGGAGGGGGCCGAGGAGGAGGGGCAGGTTGTCTGGGCTGCCAGACAGGCCAGGGTCAGCGGCGGGGGCAGGGGATGTCTGGAGGAGGAGAGGCCCAGCATCCACGCTCCCTCGGGGACCCGGGATTCCAGGTCCCAGACCCCTCCTCCCTCAGACCTGGGAGTCCACCACCCAGTCCCCCACCCATTCCCCCACCCATTCCAAAATCCGAGCCCCCAGTCCCCCTTTTTCCAGAATCCAGGAGTCTGAGCCCCAGTCTGTTCTCTCAGACCAGGGAATCCACACTCCAGCCCCTAACCCCTTTAAAACCCGAGTTGAGAACCTCAGCCCCTCCTCCCGAGGAGCGCGGCCCCCAACCCTCTGCTCCTCTGGAACTCAAGCTTCCAGGTTCCGGCATCTTTCCCCCTTTGAAGCCTGCAGTTCTGGGGTCCCCCAGGCCCCTCCTCCCCGGAACCCAGGAGTCCCCACCTCTCCTTTAGCCCCAGCTGGAGTCCAGCCCTCCAGGGGTTAAGGGGGCGGGGCCAGCTGGTTGCCATGGTGCCAGACTGTTTGGGTCTGCTCTCTGACCCTTGGGGGCTCCCCAGGGTCCGCAGAGAGGGGGAGGGGGACCTAGGCCTGGGGGAAGTCCAGAGCCTACCCCTTCCCCAAAGCCAGCCTACGGGCCCAGGGAGCTCGCGTTTCCACCAACGCCTTGTCCAGTGACCTTGAACAAGGCCTGACCCTTCTCTGTCGGCCTCAGTTTCCCCAAGGAGACACTGGTTGGCGGGTGGGGGAGATGCTGAGGTCCCGGGAATCTTGGAGATTCTCGGCTTCCCTTCTCCCCTCACCCCCCTCCTCAGGCCCCAGGCAGCCCCGGGGCATGCTGGGAACCCGGGCCTGGGCTCTGGGCCAGGTTGGTGGGGGGGGCGGGGGCAGCCTCCTCCCTTCCCCTTCCTCCCCACCTTGGCCTGACTCTCGCCCCCGCCTGAGGGTCTGGGAGGTTGGGAAGGAGGGAAGGGGGTAAGAGAACTGGGACCGTAGACCCGTCTCCGGCCCCCGCCTCCCCCTTTCCTTCTCCGCCCCTTTCCCGCCTCTTCTCCCCCTCCTCAGCAGGTCGCTACCCCAGCCCTGGGCCCCTTCTCAAGCCACCCCCACCCCACCCCCAGCTCCAGACCTGGCTCGAGCTGCGAGGGGGAGGGAGAGAGGGAAGGAGAAAGAGAGAGAGAAGGGAGGGAGACCCAAAGGGGGAAGGGGGAGGGGAGGAAAGAGAGAGACCTGGGAGGGAGGACAGGAGAGGGAGAAGGGGAGAAAGGGAGAGAGACAGAGACCAAGGAAGAGCGGGAGGCAGAGGTGAGAGATGGAGAGGGGGAAGGGGCGGGGGGGGGGGAGAGGAAGTGAGGAGAGACATCCGAAAAAAGGGGGTGGAGAAGGGTGAGAAAGAGAGGAGAGGGAGACAGAGACTGAGACAGGGCCCGAGAGAACGAGAGAGACAAAGAGGGGGAGAAGGGGAGGATGAAAGATAGGAGGTAGAGGAAAAGAAGGAGAAAGAGGGGGAGAGAGGGAAGAAAACGGGAGCGGGAGAGGAGAGAGGCGATGGGGAGAGAGAGAGAGAAGGAGCGCAGAGCCAGGGCGAGATACCCGATGCAGGAGGAGGAGGCTGGGAACCAGGGAAGGTGGAAAGAAAGAGGCAGAGAGAGAAAAAGGTAGGGCCAGAGAGACACGGACTGTGGGAAAGGAGCAGGAAGGTGAGGCTGGAGCAGGGGCTGGGCAGGGGAGAGACCCCAGCTGGAGGAGCTCTGAGCCCAGGGGTGGGGAGGGTGGGTGCTGAGTCCACTGCCCACCGCTGCTCGGAGGCTGACTTTGGGAGTCTCTTCCCCTCTCTGAGGCTCAGTGCCTTCACCTGCCAAATGGGGATGCTGAGGGCACCTCGATCTCTGGACTGGGAGGTGTCAGACAGAAGACTGGTGTTCTGGGCCTGCTATGGTGTCAGCGCTGGGGGGTTGTGGCTGTCATCCTTAGAACTGACCCAAAGAAGGGAGGAGAGGAAGCAAGTACCCAGGGAGGCTTGGATGTTTGCTAGCCCCTGGCCATGGAGTCTGCAGACTGACCGGAGGGTAGGTAGGGAAGGTGTGCCCAAAGGGCCAAATTCCAAGACAGGTGAGGTTCCCTCTGCGCCAGCACCCAGGAAACCAGGTGCTCTGTCAGGCCATGCCTTCCCCAGGAGGTCTGCTGGGCTGGAGGAGGATCTGGGGGCTGGGACTCCTGCGTCTCTGGGGAGAAGGGGGCTGTGGATCTGGACCCAGGAGTCTGAGGGAGGAAGGGGCTGAGGGCTTGGATTCCAGGAACACTTGGGAAGAAAAGGGCCAGGGGCCCAGCCTCCTGGGTCTCTGGTGAGGAAGGGGCTGGGGACCTGACTTCTGGGTTCTTTAGGGAGGAGGGGGATGAGGGCCTTGACTCCAGGGTCCCTGATGAGGAAGGGGCTGAGGGCCTGGACTCCTGGGTTCCTTGGGGAGGAGGGGCCGGGGGCCCGGACTCCTGGGTCCTGGCACCCACCCGTAGAACCGACCTTGCGGGGCCTTCGCCGCACACAAGCTCGTGTCTGTGGGTCCGTGTCGGGGGCTCACCATCGCGGCTGGGGCCTCCCCGGCCCTCCCCCCCCCACTCCCCATCCTCCTGGTCCCTGTCTGTCTTTCTGTCGGGTCTGTCCCCCTGCCGCGCCCCCCGGGCTGAGGTAGGAGGTTGTATAGTTGAGGAGGACACCCAAGGAGATCACTATACGACCTCCTAGCTTTCCCCAGGCTGCGCCCTGCACGGGACGGGGCCCGGCGGGGACCCCCAGCCCCACTTGGGGACTCTGAGCCCCACTGGGCTGCCCCAGGGACCCTGGGAGGAGGAGCCGGGCTGTTCCCCTCCCGCCCTGAACTCTGACTTCTGTCTGTCTCTCCATCTCCGCTATGTCTCTGCGGCTTCCGCGTCTCTTTCGCAGTGGATTCTCTGCCTCTCTCATTCTGGCTTTCTAGGGCTCTGCCCCTCCCGACATCTTTCTGTGTCTGTTTGTCCTTTTTGGTTTTTCTGTCTTCTGGCTCTCAGAATGTCTCTGTGCCCGTCTCCATCTCTGACCCCCACCCCAGGGCCTGCAGGGCCACCACATACCATGTTGCCAGCCTCTGGGTCCCTGAGACCCTTTAACCTGTGAGGACATCCAGGGTCACAGGTGAGGTTCTTGGGAGCCTGGCGTCTGGCCCAACCACACACCTGGGGAATTGCCGGCCTGACCCGGGAGCCCTGACTCCTCATACCCTTCCTCCAGAGCATGACATTTGGCCACCAACTGAAGCCTGACCTCTGACCCCAGACCACTGGCCCTTCCCCCGCCCTGTGGTGACCTCATAAAGGTTACTAGTTTCTCCCCTGGCCTTGAGACCCAACGATGGCCCTGCTGGCCCTGGCCAGTGTGGTCCCGTCTGCCCTGCTGGCCCTGGCTGTCTTCAGCGTGCCCGCCTGGGCCTGTCTCCTCTGCTTCACAACCTACTCCGAGCGCTTCCGCATCTGCCAGATGTTTGTGGGGATGCAGAGCCCCAAGCTCGAAGAGTGTGAGGAGGCCTTCACGGCCGCCTTCCAGGGCCTCTCTGACACCGAAATCAGTGAGGAGACCAGGCACCTTCATCAGTGTCTGGGGAGGGTGCAGAGGGTCAGGCTGAGGGATGGACCGAGAGAAACAGTCACAGGCAAAAGGCTCAAAGACCATGAGAACAACAGAGGCTAGAGACAGAGAAACACAGACAAGGGAGGACAGCAGGGCAGAGACTCAGAGAGGGGAGGATGGAGACTCAGAGACGGGAGGATAGAGACTCAGGCAGGGGAGGATGGAGACTCAGACGAGAGGATGGAGACTGAGACAGGAGGATGGACACTCAGAGGGGAGGATAGAGACTCAGAGACAGGGGAGGATAGAGACTCAGGCAGGGGAGGATGGACACTCAGAGAGGGGAGGATAGAGACTCAGAGACAGGGGAGGATAGAGACTCAGGCAGGGGAGGATGGACACTCAGAGAGGGGAGGATGGAGACTCAGAGACGGGAGGATGGACAGTTAGAGAAGGGAGGAAGGAGACTCAGATGGGAGGATAGACACTCAGAGAGGGGAGGATGGAGACTCAGACAAGGGAGGTTGAAGAGTCAGAGATGGGAGGAAGGAGAGTCAGAGGGGGAAGATGGACACTCGGGAGGATGGAGAGTAAGAGAGAGGAGAATGGAGACTCAGGAAAATGGAGAGTCAGAGAGAGAGGAAGATGGAGACTCAGGGGAGGATGGAGAGTCAGACAGGGGAGGATGGAGACTGGGTGATAGAGACTCAGAGAAGGAGGATGGAGACTCAGAAGTGGGGGGATAGAGACGGGGCAGAGGCTGGGGAAGCAGGATAGAGACTGGTGTTGGGGGAGAGACTCAGGGAAGATGGAGACTCTCAGAGGTGAGGATAGAGCCTGGGAGGGACTCAGGAAGCATAGAGACTGGGGGGCAGAGAGTCAGCAAGGGGAGGGCACGGACTTGGGAGGGCAGAGACTCAGAGACAGAATGTTCCCATTAGGGACATGGTGTTTGTGGGGAGCTGCCTCCCCCAGCCCTTGCCCCCTCCTTCGCCGCCAGACTATGATGAGAGAAGCCACCTGCATGACGCCTTCACCCAGATGACCCACGGCCTGCAGGAGCTGGCTGCTGCCCGGGGTGAGCGTGTAGGGGTGGGGAGACGGGACATGCGGACTTGGAGCTCCCAAGAGATGGGTATGTGGGAGGGCCCGGGGCAGAGGACGGAGGCCCCAGAGTTGGGCAGTCATCTGGGACGGGGAAAGCTCGCAAGCCGTGAGCTCAGCTACTTGACCAAGCGAAGGCTGAAGGCAGCTCTAAGAGCCAGAGGCTGATGCTGGCAAGTGGGGAAAGGACGCTGCAGAAATTGCCTAGAGAAGTCCAGATGGGTCGGGTAGGTTCTGACGTGGCCGCATGGCAAACACTCTTACTGGTGATGAAGTTCTGGGTGGGTCACTGCCCCTCTCCTGTCCTCAACGTACCCATCTGTAAAGTGGGACAATCTCCTTGCCTCCTAGGATGGCCACAGAGCTCATTGTGGGGTTTGAGGCTGCCTGACGAGGCTGACCTCAGGGACGGCATCTTCCTCTAGGACAGAACTCACACACACAGTCTCACACACACACACAGCACTCACATACACTCACACAAACACACACTCATTCACACAGCACTCACACAAACATTCACACACAGCACTCACACTCACACTCATTCACACACAGCACACAAACGCACGCTTTCACACACTCACAGCACTCACACACACAGCACACAAATGCACGCTTTCACACACTCAGACACACACACACAGATTTCTTATAAAGTGATTCCACATTTTTGAGGTGTGAGGCAATTAGAGGGCAGGAAAACAGAAACAGCAGAGTAGATCGCTCAAGTGACAGTAGTGAAGAGAGATGGGGTGTGACCACCCTGGTGAGACAGGCACACGTGACAGCCTTGAGGTGTGTGGCCGTGCGAAGCGACCTCAGGGCCGGGGGCCACGCATGGCCAATGGGCAGTGTTGGCAGTAATCATGCCAGGTCACCACGGCCACAATCCCCATGACGTGCCAGAGCCTGGAACTATGGAAGCTCAGAGTTGCAGGAGAGAGGCCACAGAGCCCTACGCTGTGTAAGAAACTGGCTTCCTCTTAGGTACAGGAGCCCAGGGCTTATTCCCACACCCACAGTCGCTCCCTTTGCTTCCTGCTTTGCCCACCAAGCATTTTGTCAAAGATCCCCAAAAAGGGGAGGATCCCATCCACCAGGGGCATCCAGGGCCAGCCTGGAGAAGGCTTCAGCTGTGGCTCCCCCGACCTCCACCCCAAAGGGAGACCTGAGGCCCTAAAGCTCTCTATGGGCGGGTGGTTCAGGATTCCAGGAAATGCCCTGTCTCCCCACGTGGGCTGTCTCATCACAGAAGCTTTGAAAAGATCAGGAAACTCCGGATCTGGGAGTGGAAGCCTTCCGAGGGGCCGGCTGTGGGACAAACTTGAGGGGGAGAGAAAAGAGGCTGGGTGAGGGTCCAGGCCAGAGTGGAGGCCTGAGTCGGGGCTGGGGCTCTGAAGGTGGAGAAGAGGGGCCAGGGCCAGAGAATGAGGTCTGCTGGGCTGTTTGGGGAGGCATAGAGGACAGAGTCCGAGACAGGTCCTGCTCCTTGCCTGTTGGGCCATGCGTCATCACTGAAATAAGGAGCCTGAGAGAAAGAGCTGGGGGCAGATTTTGAGCTGGGTTAGAGTGTAGTGACTTTGAAAGGTCCCAGGGACGTTTAGGAGGCAGCTAGATACCCAGGTGCAGAGTTCAGCAGAAAAGTCAGAGAGTTTTAAGTCTCTGCCCTCAGGGCGCGGGGGAGCCACCGGAGGAATGTGAGCAGTGAAATAGGGGCAGCTCTGAGTGTAGAAAGAGCCCTCTGGGGTCGTGTGGAGGGTGGACCAGAGGGAGAGTCTGGAGGCCAGGAGAAGCTGGTGCGATACGTTCAATGATATTTACTGAAGGTGCAAACCGCCTGTCCTCGGGTTGCTTATATTGGAGTGGAGTCTGGGAAGACAGACAATAAACATAATCGATAAAATATCTTACTATCTTAGTATGTCAGTTGGTGATCCCTGCCGTGGAGGAAAACAGAGAAGGAGAAGAGAAAGGGGTGATAGTTTTATTGTCTTATTTTTTTGGAGATAGGGTCTCACTTTGTCACCCAGGCTGGAGTGCAGTGGCACGATCATAGCTCACTGCAGCCTCGAACTCCTGGGCTCAAGCGATCTTCCTGCCTCCGCCTCCCGAGTAGCTGGCACTACAGGCAGCATGCCACCATCTTTGGCTAATTAAATTTGTAATGATGGTGTCTTGCTATGTTGCCTGGGTTGGTCTCGAGCTCCTGGGCTCAAGTGATCTTCCCGCCTCAGCCTCCCAAAGTGCTGGGATTACAGGCATGAATCAACATGTCTTGCTGGGTGATAATTTTAAATAGGTTGGTCAGGGGAGGTGGAAATGACAGGGTCCAGCTGAGACCTGAACAAGGTGACAGTGACAACCATGCAGATAATCTGAGGAGAGAGATTTTTCAGGCCACAGGAAATAGCTAGTGCAAGACCCTGGGGCCCGCGGGGCTGGAGTGAAGGTGAAATCTGAGAGATAGCAAGGGGCCACCTCCCACAGATCCTCATAGACAGCCCCAGCGTACATCACAATCCCCTGGGAGCTTATTAAAAATGCAGATTTCTGTCAAGATCCCAGGCAATGCTGATGATGCTACTCTGGGAACACTCAGAATCGCTGTTGTACGTCCTTGGAATGACTTTTGTCTTTTGCTCTTGAAATGGGGGAGCTGTTGGAGGACTTTACACCAAGACACAGGATCTGACCTGGGGCTTAACAAGATCTCTCTGGCAGCTGTGTGGGGCCTGGGCAAAGGCAGGAAGACTTCCAGTGAGAAGCTGGCTCGTCGTGGGTCAGACAAGTCACAGTGGTCCGGGGAGACCAGATGAGGTCCGAGCAGGGCAGGGTGGGCACAAGGATTTGACTGTGTGCCAGGCTTGCCCATGTGTGTGAGAGGCTGTGTCTGCCATACAGAGAGTCATTCATATGAAGTGTCCTAAAGGATATCCTCGGCCAGGCGCGGTGGCTCACACCTGTAATCCCAACACTTTGGGAGGCTGAGGCGGGTGGATCACGAGGTCAGGAGTTCAAGACTAGCCTGGCCAAGATGGTGAAACGCTGTCTCTACTAAAATACAAAAATTAGCTGGGCGTGGTGGCAGGCGCCTGTAATCCCAGCTTCTCGAGAGAGTGAGGCAGAGAATTGCTTGAACCCGGGAAGTGGAGGTTGCAGTGAGCTGAGATCGCGCCACTGCACTCCAGTCTGGGTGAATAAGCA
Source organism: Aotus nancymaae (assembly GCF_030222135.1). Classification (NCBI taxonomy): domain Eukaryota; kingdom Metazoa; phylum Chordata; class Mammalia; order Primates; family Aotidae; genus Aotus; species Aotus nancymaae. The sequence goes on along the minus strand of NW_026988441.1, from coordinate 3,968,546 downwards.
AGATTCCATCTCAAAAAAAAAAAAGAAAAAAAAAGAAAGGATATCCTCTACCAGCCCTGTGAGGCTGGGTTTTATAGCCCCACTTTTCAGACGGGAACACTGGGGCTCATCTTGACAAGAACAGTGGACCTGGGATATATCTGGAGATAGACTGGACCAGATGGAGGTGGGTGAGGGCAATGTGAAGAATCAGGGATGACTTTTGAGTCTCCTCCAGATGGAGGAGCAGGGGGTTAGAGGAGCTGACGTAGGCTGACTGCCTCTTGTGACCCAGGTGGTCTTGTTTGTGTAGGTGTATATATGATCCATAGAGTGGATGACGTGATATAGACAGCATGCAGTATGCCACATGCAACGATCAGGTATGGAGGCTCTGGAGCCTGACCACCAGGGTCCAATGTAGCCATGTGATTTTGGACCACTTCTGTAATCTCCCCATGCCCCAGTCTCCCCATCTCAAACTTGGAGATGGCAATCGTAAGTTTTCCAGTCTTCTCTAACACTCACTACGTGCCAGACGCCATTCTACATGCTTAGAGACATCATGCCATACAATCATTAAATCATAGTCCTCATGGTTCTATGTGGCTGCTAGAGCTCCAGCCATCAAAACAAATTTTTATTAATGATTCAGCCTCTCCCCGACCCTGCGATACAGACACTGCTCCTGTGATACAGACACTGCTATCATCCGCATTTTATGAATGAGGAAACTGAGGAAAAGGAAGGTGGAGTCACTTGGTCATATGGGGAGGAGGGCTTGTGATTGATACTCAGATTTGAAACAGGTATGCTCAAGACAGAAGCACCAGGACTCAGACCCAGATGTTCTAAATCAGAGTCGGAGCTCCTGATGATACGCAACTCCTCTAGGGAAGACTTTACAACACCCACCCGTGCCTCTTTATGGCCCACTTGATATAACCCAGGCTCCTTGGTCTATCTGGAACATTCCACTCCATTCATACTCCCCTGGTGGGTTAGAAACCCACCCCGCCACCATGGCTTACTCGGTATATCCCACAGTCACCCTTTCCCTGAGTCATTTGATTTGGCCCATAGAAATTCTTTGGATGACTCCTCCAACATCCTGGCCTCTCATTTGTGCACCCCAGTCTGACCACATGCTCCTGATCATCCTGCCATCTTGAGACCACACTCCTGCTCTGTGGCCAAGGAGAGACCACTAAGTCCTCATCTGGAACCCACTTCTTGGCACGAGTGCCTTCTCTCTCCAAGTGTGTATCCAACCATCATCGTTTCAGCTACTCTCTTGCCAATATCCTTAGTTCCCTCCCTTTTTGTATGGCTTTACATCACAGAGGAAGCTTTCCCCTGTCCCTGCAATGGCTTAAGCCAATAGGAAGTTTACTTCTCCTATGAAAAGTAAGTCTTGAGGTAGGCACTTTAGGTTAGTATAGCACCTCCATTTCTTGGGGACCCAAGCTCCTTCAAGACTTAATATCCCAGGGAATAGCCCTTGTCCTCATGGTCCTGTGTGGCTGCTAGAGCTCCAGCCATCAAAACAAACTTTGAGGCAACAGGATGCAAATTTTCAGGCAGCAGAAGGATAAGGGAATCAATAAGATGGCGCCACCTTCTCTCTTTTTTTGTTGTTGTTTTTGTTTTTTAGAGACAGGGTCTTGCTCTGTTGCCCAGGCTGGAGTGCAGTGGTGCAACATAGCTCACTGTAGCCTTGAACTCCTGGGCTCAACCATCCTCCCACCTCAGCTTCCTGAGTAGCTAAGACTACAGGCACATGCCATCACACCTGGCTAATTTATAAAAATTTGCTTAGAGATGGTGTCTTCACATGTTGCCCAGGCTGGTCTCAAACTCCTGCCCTCAAGTGATCCTTTCACCCCAGCCTCCCGAGTAGCTGGGATTCCAAGTGCAGTACCACCTCCCTTTTAAGGCCACTTCCTGTGACTCACTTATAACACATCCACTTACATCCTGTGGCTACAGCTTGGCCACATGACCACAACTTCAAGGAAGGCTGGGAGATGAAGCCTTTGATCTGTGTTCTGTGGATATAGATACACAGGTATTTAGAGGCAATGGACAATCCCTGTGTATCGGTTTGCTAGGACCGCTGTAACAAAGTACTGTAGACTGGGTGTCTTGAACAACAGAATTTTCTGCCTTCCAGAAGCCTGAGGTCAAGGTTTTGGTGTCAGCAGGGTTGGTTTCTTCTCAGGCCTCTCTCTTTGGCTTGTAGATGCTTTGTTCATATGTCCCTGTGTGCATGTCTGTGTCCTAATTTCCTCTTCTAGTAAGGACACCAATCATACTGCATTACGGCCCACCCTAATGACCTCATTTTAACTTAATCACCTCTTTAAGAACCAAGTACAGTCACATTCTGAAGACTTCAACAAACAAATTTGGGGGTAGGGGCACAATTTAGCCCATAAAATCCTGCCACAATCCTAACTTCCACAAACCACCATAAGATCAAGCCAGCTGTCCACTCTTTTTAATTGCACTGGAAAAAGCCACAAACCCTTACAGTTTGGAGGCCATTACAGTGGTCAAAACACAAGGTCAGGCACGGTGGCTCACACCTGTAACCCCAGCACTTTGGGAGGCCAAGGTGGGGAGATCACGAGTCAGGAATTCGAGACCAGCCTGGCCAACATGGTGAAACCCCATCTCTACTAAAAATACAAAAATTAGCCAGGCTTTCTGCTGGGTGCCTGTAATCCTAGCTACTGGGGAGGCTGAGGCAGGAGAATCACTTGAACCTGGGAGGTGGAAGCTGCAGTGGGCCAAGATCACAGCACTGTACTCCAGCCTGGGCAACAGAGCGAGACTGTCTCAAAACAAAAACACCTACAAAGACAAAGAATATACAAGGGTAAAAGATGTATCCTATAAATATTATAGAAATGAATATAGCTGGAGACTACAGAGAAGTGGCCGATGTGTGCCCCATTTCAAGGGAGTGGCTGCTACTAATCTCCAGCTAATTGCTGCCTTATGGAAATGTGATCTCTGTGTTGCAGCTCTTCCAGCTTTTTAAAAAAGAGATGCCAAACATTGATGTGACATTCCAAATATGTTGGTGACTGGTTCATTTTCTTTTAAACACTTTCCAGGCCAAATATCACACATCCCAGGGATAGATTTGGGCCATAGGCCACCAGTTGGGGTCTCCAGTTCCAGTTGGATCCTGGAATTCATTCTACAAATACTTAATGAGCACGTCTAAGATTCAGCGCCCTCTCCAGGATTCAGAGGACACAGCGCTAAGGAACTTACAAGACAGACATAAATGACCATCATCTATATATAAATATATGTAATTGCAGACGGATGAGAGCTAGGAATGAAATGATTGCGATGAGAGACAAAAACAGGGAACTTGATTAGATTTGTGGTGATGGAAGGATGATTACAAGACAGAAAAATGTGCTAAAAGCTGAAGCCAGCATGTGCAAAGGCCCTGAGGTGCTAGGGAATATGGTTGTTTTCAAAGGAAATGAGGCCTGGCTCAATGGCTCATGTCTGTAATCCCAGCACTTTGGGAGGCTGAAGTGGGTGGATCACTTGAGGTCAGGAGTTTGAGACCAGCCTGGCCAACATGGTGAAACCCTGTCTCTTCTAAAAATACAAAAATTAGCTGGGCATGGTGGCACACGCCTGTAGTCCCAGCTACTTAGGAGGCTGAAGCAGGAGAATCACTTGAATGCAGGCGGCAGAGATGGCAGCGAGCAGAGATTGCACCACTGAACTCCAGCTGGGTAACAGAGTGAGACACTGTCTCTAAAATTTAAAAATAAAATATAAAAGGAAATGAAAGGTGGGCACTAGTGATGGGACAGGGAGGGACGGGGACTAGGCCAAAGCATGTAGGACCTAACAGGCCTTCGTGAGGAATTGGATCCTTATCCACCCCTTCTCCCCTCAGCAAGCTACGTGCAGGTGACGTCTCGGAGGGCTGCCATCCTGGAGACATTCAGGAAGCAGAAGAAAGGAGATTTAAGGGCCGGGCGTGGTGGCTCACGCCTATAATCCCAGCACTTTGGGAGGCAGAGGCGGGTGGATCACGAGGTCAAGAGATCGAGACCATCCTGGTCAACATGGTGAAACCCTGTCTCTACTAAAAATACAAAAAATTAGCTGGGCACGGTGGCGTGTGCCTGTAATCCCAGCTACTCAGGAGGCTGAGGCAGGAGAATTGCCTTAACCCGGGAGGCGGAGGTTGCGGTGAGCCGTGATCGCGCCATTGCACTCCAGCCTGGGTAACAAGAGTGAAACTCCGTCTCAAAAAAAAAAAAAGAAAAAAAGAAAGGAGACTTAGGGACTTGTTAGCCTTCAAGTACACGAGGTGGGAGGAAATGAGAGGAAGGAGCAGAGGATATGGTAATAAGAGAGATGTAGGGGTGGAGAGGAGCTGGGCAAGGGCAGACACCATGACAGCACATCCCGTGAGCTAGCGCCAGCCTAGCCCTAGCGATGCTAGATCAGAATGCAGGGCCAAGGACCAAGCCCTAGGGGAAGGATTTTACTACACAGGCCGCCCTCCCCTTTACTCTCCAGGATCCTTTGAGGTTGCCTTCCCTGATGCGGCGGAGAAAATGAAGGCGGTCATTACACAGCTTAAAGAAGGTAAAACAGACTCCTTATCTCCTCCCCCAGACACACACAGAATTGGAAAACCCCACTCCTGCCTGGGCATGGTGGCTCACGCCTGTAATCCCAGCACTTTGGGAGGCTGATGTGCGCAGATGACTTGAGGTCAGGAGTTCGAGACCAGACTGACCGACATGGTGATACCCCATCTCTTCTAAAAATACAAGAATTAGTCTGGCGTGGTAGCGCATGCCTGTAATCTCATCTACTCAAGAAGCTGAGGCAGGAAAATCACTGGAACCCTGGAGGTGAGGTTGCTGTGAGCGGCGATCTTGCCATCGCACTCTAGCCTGGGTGACAGAACAAGACTCCATCTCAAAACAAAACAGAGCAAAACACACTCCTGAGATCCCCATCCACTCTCCTGGCCCCATCTCTGAGCCTCAGGCCTTGGGGATCGACTCCCGTGCGGACTACTGTGGATTTGGCCTCACCCCTTCGATGGAAGATTTCCTCTCCAGCTAGGAGCAGTCATGGGATGTGTCTCTCTGAAAGGTTTCCTCTCCTACTGATCCCCTTTCCGGGACTACTAGCCCGCCTTCTCAGTGGAATCCAACTGGACTGCCCACCCCCGTCAGGCCCTCCAGAAGGCCAGTGTTCCCCCCTAACTCCCAAGTAGATGGCTGGCAGCGGGCCTGGGCCTGACCCCTCCTAGTGCAAAGCTCAGGCTTGGCCCCGCCCCCAGGTTATGACTGCAGCTTGACCCCGCCCCCTCGGAGCAAAGCGTCCAACCCTGTAATATCCGATAGGGAAGCATGAGGTAGGGGGTTCTTCCCACGACCTTAAAGTGGTGATGTTTCATCTCTCTCTACAGCCCAGGCCTGCATCCCTCCCTGCGGTAAGGAGTTCATCTAAAAGTTGGAATTGTCGGGTAAGGGAGGTGGTCGGAGCCAAAACCTAGGACATCAGGTGGGGGAAATCGGGTGGGCTTCAAATCCTTAGGAGACCAACAAGAATCCCGGAGAAAAGGAAGTAAACCAGATATTGCTCTGAATCCTCATAGAAGGTGGGTGTGAGAGCCGAAGCAAACCAATAGGAATCCTAGAGGCAGAGAGGAGTGGGAGGCGGCTAAGGACTGCAGGGACGGCGGGTTTAAGATGCTACCTGGCCAGTGGACCCCGGGGAGCTGTATGGATCTCAAAAGGGCCAAAGGGCCCTGGGCAGGTGGCACCCAGACCCAGCGTTCCCACTCCACAGGTCTCCAGGAGTTTGCCCGGCGTTTCCTCTGCAAAGGGTGCTACTCCAGGGTCTGTGACCTCCCGCTGGACTGCCCAGGTGAGGGGCAGGGCCTCAGGGTGTAGGGGACCAACCTGAGAAACGGGACCAGAGCACCACGGCAAGGCCAGGATTGGGCGGGGCCCAGCGAGTGATCCATGCTCTGTCTTCAGTTCAGGATGTGACAGTGACTCGCGGCGACCAAGCTATGTTTTCTTGCATCGTGAACTTCAAGCTGCCAAAGGAGGAGATCACCTATTCCTGGAAGTTTGCAAGAGGAGGTGTGAGTCGGGGCGAAGGCGGCGCAAAGGGTTTAGACGGTCGAGTTAGGCTTCACTATGGGTTGGGGAGTTAGCATGCGGGGATGAGACTCCGGGGAGCTGCGTCTAGACACAGGCAACAGCAAGAGGAGGGCCCCGGGATTTAGGGGAGAGCTCGAAGATCAGAATGCAGGACCAAGGACCTGGCGCAGTGGCTCGCTCCTGCAATCCCAGCGCTTTGCGAGGCCAAAGCAGGAGGATTGCTTGAGCCCAGGAGTTCGAGACCAGCCTGGGCAACATACTAAGATCCCACCTCTACTAAAAAATTTTAAAAACAGCCGGGCGTGGCGGTGCACGCCTATAGTCCCAGCCACTGGGGAGGATGAGTGGGAGGATTGCTGAAGTCCAGGAGTTCGAGGCTGCAGTGAGCTATGATCGCGCCACTGCACTGCAGCCTGGGGGCCAGAACGAGACCTTGTCTGGAAATAAATAAATAAATGCAGGTTCCAGGGGCAGGTAGTGTGGGGAAAGTGCGTTTAGGGCTGGGGAGCAAGCAGAAGGCTCGGGGCGGGGTCAAGGCTCAGGGCCGGGACTCAAGGGGGCGTGGTCTGGCTCGGGGAATGGGACTTGTAGGTTACTCTTTGGCAAGCCGAAATTGAGAAGCTTATGCCCGCGGGTCCCGCAGCTCCGGACTCAGGACCTGTCCTATTTCCGAGATGTGCCGCGGGCCGAAGGATACCTGGCGCGGATCCGGCCGACGCAGCTCACGCACCGCGGGACGTTCTCCTGCGAGATCAAGCAAGACCAGCGCCCCCTGGCTCGGCTCTACTTCTTTCTTAACGGTGGGGCGGGGCGCGGCGGCGGGCGCGAGCGGGGCGGGGCGAAGGGCGGGGCTCGTGCCCGTCTGACGTGCGCGCCCCCGCAGTGACGGGTCCGCCCCCGCGCGCGGAGACAGAGTTGCAGGCCGCGTTCCGGGAGGTGCTGCGCTGGGCCCCGCGGGATGCCGAGCTGATCGAGCCCTGGAGGCCCAGCCTGGGCGAGCTGCTGGCCAGGCCTGAGGCTCTGACGCCGAGCAACCTGTTCCTGCTTGCCGCCCTCGGGGCCCTCGCATCAGTGTGTGCGACCGTGTTGGTGTGGTGAGTGCTCAGGACCCCGGAGTCCCAGCCTCTAGCTCCCCGCCTCTAGCTCCCCGCTTTCTCAGATCCCACCGAGAGGTCTGGGTTCCTAGCAACCTCCAACCCAGGAGGTCGGGCTCTCAGCCCCTCCTCCCTTACATCCAAGAGACCAGGCCCCCAGCCTCTCCTCCCGCAGACCCAGGAGTCCTCCAGTCTCCTCCTCCCGCAAATCCAAGAATCCAGACCCCCAGGCCCCCTCCTCCCTGAGACCCAGAAGCCCAGGCCCCAGGCTCCCCTCCTTCAGAGCCAGGAGTTCAGGTTCCCAGCCTCTCCTCCCTCAGACCCAGGAGTCCAGGTCCCTAGTCCTACCTCAGGCAGACCCAGAAATCCATGCCCCCAAGTCCCCTCCTCCCTCAGATCCAAGAGTTCAGGCCTCCAGACCCCTCCTCCCTCAGACCCAGGAGTTCAGGCCCCAAGACTCCCTCCTCCCTCAGACCCAGGTTTCCGTCTAGGCCCCTAGCCCCTCCTCCCTCAGACCCAGGAGTGCAGGCCCCCAAGCCCCCTCCTCCCTCAGACCCAGAAGCCCGGGCCTCAGCCCCTCCTCCCCCAGACTCAAGAGTCCAGGCCCCCAGCCCCTCCTCCTTCAGACCCAGGAGTCCAGGGTCTGTCCACCTTTTCGACCCAGGTGTCCAGGCTTCCAGGACCTAGATTTCTAGCCACCAGCCCTTCCTGTTACACACGTACCTCTTTGTTTCCCCAGGATGTTCTTTGAATGGTACTGCAGTGGCAGCTAACCAAGGTATCTCTTTCCTCCTTCCCTATCCTATTTCCATCCTGAAAATAAAGAATATATTTCAACTCTGGATTGTTTCATCTCTGAAGGTGGTCACTACTAACTCAGGTCGGAGGAGGTGCAGCAAGCCCACACATGCCCAGATGAATACGGCCCCCATCATGACAGTGATAGGCAAGGGTATCACAGGGCAGGTTTCTGCACTGAGGGTTTAGGCGGGAACCCAGATACCCCCTCAGATTACTGGCTGTCTCCTTGACACTTCCACCTGCAGAAGGCACCCCCAAATAGAGTCCTTGATGTTGTCCTCAGAGGCTCTTTCTCCCCAAGGCTTTCTTCCTACCAGAAAGAGCACCACCATCCACCTAGCAGTTCAAACCAGAAACCTAGGAATCTAATTTCTCCTCCACTTCCAACTCATTTTCATTTCCAACTCTCAGACTTTTTAACTTCTGAATATCTCCTGAAGCTGCCTTCTCTGTGGTCCCAGTCACCCCCACCTCATGTCTGGATCACGGACCAGCCCCCCTGCCTCTCCTTGGCCTCTCCCTGCTGTAGCCCATTCTCTACATACCAGCAGGACTTGTTTTATTTTATCTTATTTTTTTTGGAGACAGGATCTCACTCCAAGGCCCAGGCTGGAGTGCAGTGGCGCGATGTCGGCTCACTGCAACCTCTGCCCCAGCCTCCCGAGTAGCTAGGATTACAGGCATGCACCTACTCCTGCCTCAGCCTCCCGAGTAGCTAGGATTACAGGCATGCGCCGCCATGCCTGTATTTTTAGTAGAGATGGGGTTTCACCATGTTGGCCAGGCTGGTCTTGAACTTCTGACCTCAAGTGATCCACCTGCCTCGGCCTCCCAAAGTGCTGAGATTACTGGTGTGAACCACCCACACCTGGTCGAATTGTACACTTTGAATGGGTGAACTCTGTGGGAGAGAAACTGGAGGCAAATACGGACAAGTGTCCCAAAGAAATCTGCTATTAACAGAAAGAAATGGAACAGTAGTTTATGGGGAAGCTGAGGTCAAGAGAGGGGGTCTTAAAAATGGAAGAGTAACAGTATGTCTGGATGCTGATGGAAAAGGGTCAAGGGGAAAGGAGAATCGACGATCAGGCGGAAGGAACTGCTGGAGTGAAGTCTTCTAGCAGACAAAGAGGTCACAGGGTCTGCTGCCCTAACGGAAGAGGTTGGCGTTGGCATGGAGCACAGACAAGTCACCCTCTGCAATAGGAAGAAGGTGGAGTGTATGGGCATAGGGCAAGTGAGCGGGAAGGGGCCCCCACAAAAGTTTTCTTTTTTAACCCCTATTTTCTCAGTGAGACAGGAAGCCAGCTAAGAGGCTAGGGGAGGAGGTGCTGGAGGTTTGAGGAGAAGAGGGATGAGTTAGCCTTCTGAGCAGGTGGACTAGAGAGAAAAGCACCATCTGCAGTGCCTGACAGTGTCGGCAGGCAGGTGACAGGTGCTTCGTAATACCAGTGAATGAGTTGAGTGATGCAACCCTCACACCAACCCTGCCGCATGGGATTAATAATCCCTGTTCTCAAAAGAGGGAACCCCAGGTTCCAAGGAAGGAGAGCGTCTTGTCCAGGTTCAAATGGCTAGCACCCAGCACTGAGCCCAGCGCTCCCAATTCTCAATCACCCAATCCCCTTAGTTCTCAAAAAAGGAGGCAGCTCGGGGAAAATAAATAAAATTCTTTATTACATCCTAATCACACCGTAGAAATGGAGATTAAATAAGAACGAGGAGAAAGCAGGGCCCTTTCCCCTCCACTCCTCAAATCCCACATCCTGATCAATAAATACCCCTCCCTAGAGACCCAGGAGTCCCAGTCCCAATATAGTCCAGACTGAAGAATCTTGGGCTGACCCCCTCGTTTTGCAGAGGAGGGAAACCGAGGCCCAGAGAACCACCCAGCAAGTTCGTGGCTCGGGGGCCCTGCAGGTCTCCTCTGGCCTCCCCTGAAGACCCTGGAGACGGCAACCGTGTGGCTGGACTCACACCTGGACGCGGTAGCCCCCGGCCCGCCGCCGGCAAAGCCTCCGCACGCCCACCCAGTACAGCGTCAGCATGACCACCCAGTAGCCCACGTAGGCGCCGGCCCCCGCGGCCAGGTGGTAGGCCTCGGCTGCGCGGGAAGGGCCACTCCAGTCGGCCCCGGCCTCCTGTGCCACGCTGCGGATCAGGCCCCCAAGCAGCAGCAGCGCCCAGAGCGCCAGGGGCAGCAGAGGGACGTAGTTAGCGGCCAGCTTCCTCCGGCCCGAGGTGCCCCAGCCGCTCTGGTTCATGGTGACCAGCGCCAGGAACTTGGCGGGCAGGAGGCCACACATGTAGAGGGGCGCGTAGAGCGACAGCAGCACCATGCGCAGGCAGCCCCGCAGCCAGGCTGCGAAGGCCGCCTTGGCCAGCGCCACGCCCTGCACGCACAGCAGCACCCACAGCAGCGCCCACGGGCGGCCCGCGTAGAACAGACGCAGCACGGTGGTCGCCACAAAGAAGGGGAACAGGCCCGAGACCACCGCCTCGTAGGTCATCCACGCGTGATGCCGGTGCCACCAGAGCGCGTTGTACAGCCACTCGCGGAAGTACGACTTGGACCAGCGCGTCTGCTGGCTGAGCCAGCGCAGGAAGGACGAGGGCGTCTCTGAGTAGCAGCGGGACCTGGAGGTGTACCTGCACCAGGGCGAGGAATGAGGGCATCATTGCGTGCTCCCTGGAGCCTGGGCAGGATTCTGGGGGCAGAAATGACCGCTGTGGATGGCCACTGGGGACGAGTTTCTTAGCCTCTCTAGGCCTCAGTGTTCTCATGTGTAGACTAGGGTCCATAATGGTTCCTAGGCCTGGACATAGTTCCTCACTCACTCCTGTAATCCCAGCACTTTGGGAGGCTGAGGCATAAGGAGTTCAAGACCAGCCTGGGCAACACAGCAAGACCCTATGTCTACTAAATAAACAAATAAATATGTAAGCACCAATGGGCGGGGTCCAATGGCTCATGCCTGTAATCCTAGCACTTCAGGAGGCTGAGGTGGGGAAATCGCTTGAAGCTAAGAGTTCAAGATCAGCCTAGGCAACATAGTGAGACCCTATCTCTAAAAAAATAAAAATAAAAATAAATATCCAGGCATTTTCGTTTTTGTTTTTCTTTTTAGAGATGGGGTCTCACATCACAGGTGATATGTGCCCATAGTCCCAGCTATTTGGGAGGCCGAGATGGGAGGATCACTTGAGCCCTGGAGTTTGAGGTTGCCGTGAGCTGTGACTGTGCCCCTGCACTCCAGCCTGAGCCTGGGCAATGCAGCAAGACTCTATCTCAAAAAAAAAAAAAAAAAGGTTCTTATCTGACAAGGATATTGTGAGGATTGAATGAAGATTAAATGACAAGTGCTTAGGACCAGTTGATAGTATTTGCTCAATAACCGTTAGCTACTACTGTTTTTACTATGACTAATACCATTACTATTGCTGTTTCTAATATCACGTTGGTTACTGACACTATTACTAATACTATCACTAACACATTACTAATACGACCATGCTTACTATTACTGGCAGGCCCTACAGTGAGGAGCGAGATGGGCGTGGTTGCTACCCTGTGCAGTCTGTATTAGAACTTCTCAAGGGAGCCATCAGGCCTCCTTCCCGTGTTGTGGCAGACATCATTAATCAATCCCTGCACAGTTTCCAGCCAAGCCCACACAAGACTAGAATCCCGGGCATTACTTGACAGTGTCCAGTCTCCTTCCGCTATGTCTGCTTGGCATCCTCAATGGCCTGCCTGCTTCCGACCTTGCCTCCTGCAGTCCCTACCCAAAACAGCTGCCAGAGGAATCCCATTACAACATATCACTTCTCTGCTCAAAACCCCCCCATGGTTCCCTCATGTTAGAGTCCTTAAGCCTATAAGCCTTTCCTGAGTGGGTCCCTCGTTAAGTCTCCATCCTCCTCTCCTAATACTCCCCCAGCTCAGTGCTCCCCATCCTACCTCAGGCACCCCACTTAACACTTCCCTCCCCACCCCAAAATCTCCTATCCCCCCACCCCCGGCATTATTTATCTCCATAACACATACCATTAACATACGGTATGTTCTACTTATTCATCATTGTGTGTCTCCGAGACTGAGGTAATCAATTGGTGTCCCGTCTGTCTGTTGCCGTATCCCTGCAGCTTAAACATTCTAGGCACCTAATGAATATTCGTCCAGTGAATGGATGCATGGATTCCCTTGGAACATCTCAAGTTCTCTCTGGGTCTTTCAGTGGGCCTGGCTTTGCAGAAATCACTCTCCTCTGAACTTCACTTGGTCTAGCTCATGCTCCCCTGAGTCTCATAGAATCATTGAATTACCTGTCTTCTCTTGAAGAACTTACTCGAGTTTGGGTGCTCCTCTCCTCTCACTTGATTCTTTTTTTTTTTTTTTTGAGACAGAGTTTCACTCTGTTGCCCAAGCTGGAGTGCAGTGGTGCAATCTCAGCTCACTGCAACTTCCGCCTCGCAGGTTCAAGCAATTCTCCTGCCTCAGCCTCCTGAGTAGCTGGGATTACAGGGGCGTGCCACCATACCCAGCTAATTTTTGTATTTTTAGTAGAGACGGGGTTTCATCACGTTGGTCAGGCTGGTCTCGTGATCTGCCCGCCTCGGCCTCCCAAAGTGCTGGGATTGCAGGCGTGAGCCACTGCGCCCGGCCCCTCACTTGATTCTTTCTCCATGGCTCTCTCACTAGTTAGATCCCATGCCATGCATTTGCTTCTTGCCCTTCCCACTTCACTCCCCACTGTGCCACCTCGGTCCCCATGGCAGAACCAAGTCACCCTATCTCAATCCTGGGTGGAGTTCTCCACCCTCGCCTTCCCTCTCTTGGTAGCGTTCACTGCATTCTGTGGTTCAGTGCAAACGCCACCCTTGTCCCTTATGGTGTCTTTCACTCTCCCCTAATATTTCATGTGGTAGAGTCCACTGGCTCCATGCAAATGGCCCCTCTGCCCCTTATGGTATCTTCCTCTCTCCTCCAGTGTCTCCCTTGGTAGGGCCCATTGTCTAGTGAGTTACTTTGGATTTGGAGAACTCCCAGCACGCACACACACACTGAGATACTCACTGGCCTCTACACATACCCGACCACCCGGTCCCCTCGGCTTACTTGGTAGCATAACCCATGCTGAGCATGCGGTTAGTGAGGTGTCGGTCGTCCCCAAAAGTACAGTGGGTGCCCAGGAACTTCTGGTTGTACCAGGCCTCAAGAAACTGCTGCAACAGGTTGTTCCTGTATAGGCCTGGGTGGAGGGGAGGCGTGAAAGAGTGTCAGCCTCCGCTGTCACCAACACCAACCCCAATGCTATCTCTAGCCCCAACCCCATCTCCAGTTCTAACCCCATCCTCCGTCATCAGAATCGCAATCTCAGCACTATCCCAGCTCCAGACCCGTGCTGTCCTCAACCTCATGCCCACTCCAACCTGCCTGTCATTGAACCATGCCCACTGTGACTGCAAACATGCCCACCCCAGTCTCATCACCAATCCCAAATCCATTCTCAGCCCCATCCGAAACCCACTGCAACCTCAAACCTAGCTCCAGCTCTGTCTTTGACTCCAAGCCTATCCCATCTCCTTCCCCAGCCCCAACCTCAATCCCCATCCATTTCCTTCTCCAGCCTCACTCCCCACACCAAACCCAGCTTGAGCCCAAGCAGCATCCTCGCCACCAACTTCCAGTTTTATCCCATCCCCAATTCCTGCCCTGCTCCATCTTTGTCCCCAACCCCAGTCACATCCTCAGCCCCATCTGGCTTCCCTTCTCCCTTTCCACCCCATCCAAGGCCCTCCCAATCCCTGCCCCTGCTTACCTAGGGGACCACTGATGCAGGACACACAGTGGAAGTAGCTCTGGCAAGCCCGTTCCACATTGAAGGCTACCCAGTATCGCAGGCTGCTTAGGAAGCTGACCCAGGAGTCCAGAGGGTTAAGGATCCGCACGTCCCCGCCAACAGCCCCTACCCGGGGGTCCTCATCCAGTACCCGCACCAGCTCCAGCAGCGCCATGGGGTCCAACCTTGTGTCAGAGTCACAGACCTGTGAGGTGGAAGGGGCCAGGATCAGCACAGACCCCTGCACCAGGCTGATGCTTAAAGGGGGGGCACCGGGGGATGCAATGCCGCTGAGGCACCATGCAACCAATCTGAACGTAATTTTGAGATTTTTAGTCATTTTCAATGTGTAATCACAGTTTAACATGTACTTCCAGATGCACATCCTTGTATGAACATGAACCATAAGACATACAGTCTCCTCTGGTGTGTGAGACCCCTAACTTCCTACTAAGCTATAGGGATACAACCGCCATGATTATATTACCTAATGTGGAAATGGTGAATGGGTTTTGCAATGTAATTAAGTCCCCAAATCTCTTGACTATAAATTAATCAAAAGGTGATTATCCTGGGTAGGCCTGGTCCAATCAGGAGAACCCTTTAAATGAAGATCTACAAGTTAGAGACTCTCCTTGCTGGCCTTCAAGAGGCAAACGACTGCTACCCTGAGTTCTGTGACTGCAAGAAAATGAATTCTGCCAACCGACAAATACGTAAGCTTGAAGGATAACCCCAAGCCTTAAAAAGACCCGGCTCCAGCTGACACCTTGATTGCAATCTGGTGATATCCTGAAGAGAGGACCCGGTTGAGTTGTGCTGACTCTTGCGTCATAGAAACTATGAGATAATAAATGTGTTTTGTTCAAACTGGCAAACATATGGTCACTTGTTATGCAGCAATGGAAAACTAATATAATGCATTAGAATCGCTACACCAGGCTGGGCACGGTGGCTTATGCCTGTAATCCCAGCACTTTGGGAGGCCAAGGTGGGTAGCTCACCTGAGGTCAGGAGTTTGAGACCAGCCCGGCCAACATGGTGAAACCCTGTCTCTACAAAAATGCAAAAATTAGCTGGGCATGATGGCGGGTGCCTGTAATCCCAGCTACTGGGGAGACTGAGGTGGGAGAATTGCTTGAACCCGAGGTGGAGGTTGCAGCGAGCCGAAATCGTGCCTTTGCACTCTAGCCTGGGCGACAGAGTAAGACTCTGTCTCCAAAAAAAAAAAAAAAAAAAAAAAAAATTGCTACACCAAATGCAATGGATAAATGAGTAAATAAATGAAATTAATCTCTATATTGAATAGATAGACGGTTGAATGCATGAATGAAATAATCTCAACACTGAAGAAGAGCAAAGGGAGGGAGGGAAGAAGGAAAGAAGAAAGGGAACAAATCTCGACATTTAATAGATGAATGAAGAAATGAGTAAATAATCTCCATATTGGATGGATACATGGGTGCATGAATGAGTGAAGAAAAGCATTTCTACACCGAATGAAGTAAGGAAGAACTGAATCCTATATTGAATGCATGGAAAAGTGGATGGATGGATGGATGGACAGATGGATGGATGGATGGACGGATGGATGGATGGATGGACAGATGGATGGATGGATGGATGGATGGATGGATGGATGGATAGATGAACGAATCTCTATATTGAATGAATGGATAAATGAATGGGTAAGTGAATGAATAAGTGAAATAAAGTATCTGCCTCCAATGGGTGGGTAAACAAAGAAAGGAAGAAATGACTCTATATGGAATGCATACATAAAGGAATTAAAAAATGAATGTTCTCCAGACTGGATGGATAGATGGATGGATGAATGAATGAGTGAGGAAGAGTTTCTACACTGAATGAAGAAAGGAAGGACTTAATTTTTCATCAAATGGATGGATAATTGAATCAGTGGATGAATGGATGAATGAACAGACGAATCTCTATATTGAATAGGATGGATAGATGAATGGATGAGTCAAGAATGAGTGAAACTGTCTCTTCCTGGAATGTGCAAATGAATGAAGAAAGGAAAGAACGCCTCTAAATTGAATGAGTAATTGAATGAGTAAATGAACGACTGCTCTCCATGTTGGAAAAGGGATAGATGGGTGATGAATGAATGACTGAAGGAAAGAATCTCTCCACTGCATGGACGAAAGAAGAAAGAAAGGGAGAGATTCATTCGAATCTGTACACTGAAGGAAAGACCCCAGGAACGTGGGATCCGGCCGTTCGGGTCACGAGTGGGCTGAGGGCGCCTCCACTCACCTGCACGTAGTCCACCGAGTCTCCGAGCGCCTTGAAGGCCGTGTACATGACCTCGCGCTTGCCGCCCCAGCGCTGCGCCACGCACACGCACCTGCGCGTCCTCACCAGCGCCTCCACCGCCAGCCGCCCGGGATCCTCCGCCTCCACCTCCCGGTAGGCTCCGGCGCCCACCGCGCCCGCCGCCGCGGGTTCCCAGGGCTGGTGGTAGTTGCCGTCCCACACGTACGTGGCGGGGTCCTCGTCGGCGAAGACCTCGCGGAACATGTCGACCATGTAGAGGTCCTCGGCGCGGTTGCCGTCCACCACCATGAGGACGCGCAGCCGCGCGCGCGGGTAGAGCAGGGCGCGGGCGGACGCCAGGCACTGGCGCAGGTACGCGGGGTCCTCCTGGTAGGCGGAGATGGTCAGTGCCACGCTGCGCGCCGTGGCTGCCTCCAGGGGCCCCCGTGCCGCCGCGCGCCGCGCCGCCGCCGCCACCCGCCGGTGCTCCAGGTACGCGAAGAGGCTCTGCGCCACCAGGTGCGCCGAGAGGAAGGCCCCGTAGAGGCCGAAGGCCAGGAGGCCGTAGCTGTCGGAGGCCAGCGGCACCCCGGCGGCGTAGGCCCAGGTCATGAGGCCCAGGATGAGCAGCGCGAAGGCGATGGTCAGCACCCGCCGGGCCAGGCCGGAGCAGCGATGGGCTGCAGGGGTGGGCTTGGGCGCGTCCTGCTGGGAGCCGAGAAGGGAAGGGAAGGGGCGTGAGTCTGGAGAGCCTCCTCGGAGAGAAGATTACAAAATCCCTTCCTCCCTCCCTCTCTCCCTCCCTTCCTTCCTTCTTCCCTCCGTCCCTTCCTCCCTCCCTCCCTCCCTTCCTCCCTCTTCCTTCCTCCCTCCGTCCCTTCCTCCCTCCCTTCCTTCCTTCTTCCCTCCGTCCCTTCCTCCCTCCCTCCCTCCGTCCCTTCCTTCCTCCCTCTTCCTTCCTTCCTCCCTCCCTCCCTCCCTTCCTCCCCCCCCTCCGTCCCTCCCTCCATTCCTTCCTCCCTCAGTCCCTCTGTCCCTCCCTCCCTCCGTCCCTTCTTTCCTCCCTCCCTCCGTTCCTTCCTCCCTCGGTTCCTCCGTCCCTCCCTCCCTCCGTCCCTTCTTTCCTCCCTCCCTCCCTCCATCCCTTCCTCCCTCCCTCCCTCCGTCCCTTCCTTCCTCCCTCTTCTTTCCTTCCTCCCTCCCTCCGTCCCTCCCTCCCTCCCTTTCTTCCTCCCTCCCTCCCTTCCTCCCTCCCTCCCTCCGTTCCTCCCTCCCTCCATCCCTCCCTTCCTTCCTCCCTCCCTCCGTTCCTCCCTCCCTTGGTCCCTCCGTCCCTTCCTTCCTCCCTCCGTTCCCCACACCCGTCCCTCCGTCCCTCCCTTCCTCCCTCTTCCTTCTCCCTCCCTCCCTTCCTCCCTTCCTCCCTCCCTCCCTCTGTCCCTTCCTCCCTCCCTCCGTTCCTTCCTCCCTTGGTCCCTCCGTCCCTTCCTTCCTCCCTCGGTTCCCCCCCACCCCGTCCCTCCGTCCCTCCCTTCCTCCCTCTTCCTTCCTCCCTTCCTCCCTCCCTCCCTCCCTCCCTCCGTCCCTCCGTCCCTCCCTCCGTCCCTCCCTTCCTCCCACCCTTCCTTCCTTCCTCCCTCCCTCCATCGCTTCCTTCCTTGCTTCCTTCCTCTTTTTCATTTTTTCTCTTTCTGTGTCTCTGTCTCTTTTCTTTCTCTCTCTGTGTCTCTCTGTCTCTCTCACTTGCTCTCCCTTTCTCCCTTTCTCTCTCCTTTCTTCTTTTTCTTTTGAGACAGGGTCTCACTCCAGCCCAGTGTCACCATCTCTACTCACTGCAGCCTTGGCTTCCTGAGCTCAAGTCATCCTCCCACCCCAGCCTCCCAAGTAGCCAGAACCACAAGGCTGGAGTCACCATGACTTGGTAATTAAAAAAAAAAAAAAAATTAGGAGTCTTACTATGTTGCCCAGGCCCCAGTCCCCCATAATGCTGCGAATACAGGCGTAAGCCACCAAGCCCAGCCTGATTTTGTTCCTTCTAATACAATTTTTTTCCACGTTTTGAAGTCTCTTAAATCCATGAGGACGATTACATGCCATGGAGTGTCACAATTTAATTGCCAAGGCGTTTCCCTCCTCTTTCTTAGTGGCACATAAAATGAGGATTTATCTCCCAGTCAAAAGTTTCTTAGGGTTGAGACAGTAATAATAATATGTACTAAGAAACCAAAATGCTATGTACCAATCCCTGCTGTAAGCCTTTTAGATGAACCAATTTATTTTAATCCTTACAAGAGCACTATACGGTAGGTACTGTTATTATTATCCCCATTCTACAGATGAGGCAACTGAGTCACGTGGAGGTTCAGCAGCTTGCCCAAGGTCATCCCTGGAAAGCAGAGGAGCCAGGATTTGAACCCTAGGGATTGAATCGCTAAACCTCAACCTAATACACTGGCTTTGGCCCTCGGGAGAGCCCTGGGGGACAGCTAGTGCTCGCTACCACCGCACAGGTGGCCTAACTAAGGACAGAGTAGCCAGGCAGGGTGGCCTGCACAAGGTCAGCAGCCCACGGTGGAGGAATCTTCTCTCTGACTTTCCAGAGGCATAGCCCGGTTCTCCTTTTCCACTGCCCAACTCCCCAGCAGAACCAGGTGCCCCAGTAAATGCTGCTGGAACAGCTCAGAATCAGGAAAGCCAGACACTACTCTCCAACAACTTATTTTATATATATATATAAATATATATATATCTTTTTTTTTTTTTTTTTTTTTTTTTTTTTTTCAGTTGAGACAGGAGGCCAGGCACTGTGGCTCACGCCTGTAATCCCAGCACTTTGGGAGGCCAAGGCAGGTGGATCACCTGAGTCAGGAGTTCGAGACCAGCCTGGCTAACATTGTGAAACCAAAATAAAAAAATTAGCCAGGCGTGGTGGTACACGCCTGTGGTCCCAGCTACTCAGGAGGCTGGGGCAGGAGAATCTCTTGAACCCGGGAGGTGGAGGTTGCAGTGAGCTGAGATGGCGCCACTGCACATCAACCTGGGTGACAGTGTGAGACTCCGTATCCAAATAATCATACTTATTATTATTGAGACAGGATCTTGCTGTGTTGCCCAGGCTGCTCTCGAACTCCCAAGCTCAAGCGATCCTCCTGCCTTGCTCTCCCCAAAGTGCTGGGTTTATAGGCGTGAGCTACTACACCCGGTCTCTACAATAACCTTATAAGGCAGGTACCTTTACTGTCTCCTGTTACAGACGAGGAAACTGAGACACAGAGAGGCAAATACTTTTACCCAAGGCCACTCAGGTACTAAGCAGAGTCAGGGGTCAAATTCAGGCAGTCTGGTTCTGGCGTCTCCTGCCTCCTAGGCTGACTGTGGGTTATTTAAATGCGTCATTAAGGTGGAGACCTTTGTGTCCACCAGCCACGTGTCTACCGAGCACTTGAAATGCAGCCAGTGTCACCGAGCAACTGTTTTTAATTGTATTTAATTTTAATTCACTTAAATTTAAAAACTCTTACTTGATTCAGTTATTGGAAAGCTTTTAAATATGTTTGGAACAGGTTGCATCTAGGATGCTCCTTTTACAACTGTAAAGTTTATAAAATCTAAACACAGATTGGGTATTTCCAGCGAAAAGGTAACATTGAAGTGAGAAGTGCTATAAAAACATAGTGGATTTTGAAGCCCAAGTCTGGGGAAAAGAAAGTAAAATATCTCATTCACATATATTGATGAGGTATTGAAATGATCATATCTTATACACAGCAGGGGTCGGCATGCTAAGACCTGCTACTGTCTGCAACCTAAGATTTTTTTTTTTATGTTTTTAGATGCTTTTTAAAAGCCAAAAGAAGAATAATAGTTTGTGGAGCATGAAAAATATGAAATTCAAATTTCAGTGTCCTTAAATGAAGTTTTATTTGCACACAACCACATTCATTTGTTCACGCATCATCAGCGGCTGATTCCACATTTACAACATCAAAGTTGAGTACTTTCAAAAGAGACCAGATGGCCCCCAAAAGCCTCAAATATTTAATATTGGGCCCTTTACCAAAAAAAATGTGCTGGCCCCTGACACACTGGGTTAAATAAAAATACATTATTAAAATTAATTTCATAATTTTGGTTTTTGTTTTTTCAAATGTGGCTACAAGAGAATTTTAAATTAGATAGCGTGGATTTTGTTATGTTTCTACAGGACAAAGCTGAGTTAGAGCTTTTAAGCTCTCAACATTAAACATTATTCTTTCTTCCCATATCCTCCATCTCTCTTCCTTTGCCTCAAACCTGGCCCTGCCTCAGTTCCCGAGGGCAGCGCAATTCATGCTGGGGATCCAGAAGGTTGTGATTCCAGAAACACAGATGAACACACGTGTAAACACCCCCCCCACACGTGAACTCACACATGATGAGCGATACGCAGAATGAAAATACTCGTGTTCTACAGGACGACCCCAGACACCCACTCAGGCCAAACACAGTGATCCCGCGACCCCTGACAACAGCCACACAGGTGAACCTGCAGACACACACCCCTCAGTAGGAAAAAGCACACCAGGAAGGGATGCCCCTGTGGCCACAAACACACAGAGTCCCACCTGAGAGTCTGGGGCAACGGGGTGCGCAGGGAAGATGGCAGGAGAACTAGCCCCTGACTGTCAAGCTGATACTGAGCCAGATGAAATTGCCATCCTCACAAGTTTAGAGCAGCTCAGTGTCAGCGATTTCCTTTGGTTCAACTTAGTAGCTATTGAGCACACGAAACGGAAATCCATTCCCATGTGCCACAGGCAAACCCAACTCTCACTCAGTCTCTTTCACTTGCTCTTTCTCTCTGCCTCCTGGGGAACACAGACATACCCGGATTTATAGCAAGATACACAGGTACAGAAATACGGACGTGTCACGTCTCACCTACACGTACTGTGATGGCCGCCCACACACGGCAGTGTATACCCAGAGATGGAAACCTGCACACTCAGCCTCACGTGCTTGCTGTCCCCCACACGCATGTGGTCACTGATACGCACATGGAATCACACACACACAGTTCCCTAACACGTGGTCACACATATGGCACTAGTTTCTCCCACATGGCTGTATACACACACACACACACACACACACACACACACACACACACACCTGTCTCATCGCAGTGGGTCTGACCAGGCTCTCTCTTCTCTCCGGCTTGCTCTCCCAGCCTCTCTGTGGCCAGAGAGCTGGAGGGGGGTCATTTGAAGACCAGCGCAGGCGGGGGCGGGAGCCAGCGCTGACGTCAGGCTAAGCTGGGCCAGGGGCTCTGAGGTCACGGCCCAGCCGGGCAGCTCCACCCGCTTCCCGCTATGACTCCCACCCCCCTCAGCCGGGCGGACCTCCCTTCCCAGGCCCCCATGTCTCCCTGCGCCCCTCCTCTCCCAGCCTCTCTCCTCTGTCTCTTCCCTCTTCCTCCCCTCTCTTGTTCCTTGTCTCCCCTGATTTTTCTCTTTGCTCACTTGCATTTGGGGGCTCCCCCATCCCCTTCATGCCCTATCCCTGTGTTTCCCTCCCTCCCTTTCTTTCTCCACAGCCACTGTTTCTCCTCATCTCTTTCTTGGTACCTTTGTCTCTCTCCCCGTTACCACTCTTCTCCAGGTTTCTGCCTTTCTCTCCATCCCTTTCTTTCTCTCCACTTCTCTTTCCTCCTCTCACCCTCATTTCTTTCTCTTCTTCCTTTAAAGCTCTCCCCGCCTCCCCCTCTCACCTTCCCCAGCCACCCCCGCCCTGCCTCTCCCCACAGCCGCCCCTCCTGTCCCCAGGATCCATCTCTGGGCTGGGCCCCCAGGGACATGTCTCGGCAACTGGTAGACGGAATGAAACACACACACGTGTGTGCTGTGGGTGTGCCCGTGTGTGCGCTGGCCTGAGCCACGGCTGCCTGGAACCGGAGCTGTGAGTGAACGTCTGTCCGTTCAGTGCCTGACGTGGGTCTGCGTGTTTGCACCAGGGTCTGTGGCGGAGGGCTGGGGCGCCTGGATTTGTATCCCTGGGGACTCAGGGATGAGCTCAGAGAGTTGTCGGTCAGCTGCCCTCGGGGAGCCAGCCAGGGTCTGTCAGTGCTCTCACCCGTCAGGGAAACTGAGTCAGAGTAAGGGCAGAAAAGAGATGTGAGGCCTAGGGTGCCCGGGCCTCAGCCCCTTGGACCAGAAGATCTGTGATAAATGTCTGTTTCCACGCCTTTCTTCCCATGAATCTTTAAAACGCTCTCTGCATCTAATTCTGTTCTTCTCTCTGCCCCTCTTACTGTGAACCGTGGATGTGTAACTTTCTGCCTTGTAGCTACCTCGTTCCATTTCTCCCTGCCTGTGACTCCGACGATCTTTGGTGTCTGGCGGGGGCCAGCTCCCGGACAGGCTGGAAGACATGGAGCGGCCGGGAGAAATTCCTCCGTCCTTCTCTCTCCTTGTCTCTGTCTCTCCCCGCGTCTCTGTCATTTTGTTTCTATGTACCCGTCTGTTTCTCCGTTGTCTGAGTCTCCGCCTCCGTGTATTCCCGTCTGTTTCTCCTCCTCGTCCCCCCTCACAACCACTCTCTCTCTGTTTTGACCTAGGAGTATGTCTGTCCCTTCGCCTTTCTCACGTGTCCCTGACTTTCTTCTTCTGTGGCTCTCGCTCTTTCTGAGTGCCTCTCCCTGACTCTCCTCACTGTGTCCATGTGTGTATGTCTCTTTCTTTCTGTCTCTCCTTCTCCTTCTGTCTCCCTCTCTATCTCTGTCTCTTCATCTTCTCTCAGTCTCTCTGCATCCCCATCTCTTTCTTTTCTTTTTTTTTTTCAAGACAGAGTCTTGCTCTGTCGCCCAGGCTGGATTGCAGTGGCAAGATCTTGGCTCACTGCAACCTTTGCCTCCCGGGTTCAAGTGATGCTTCTGCCTCCGCCTCCCAAGTAGCTGTAACTACAGGCGTGTACCACCACGCCCAGCTAATTTTTTGTATTTTTAGTAGAGATGGGATTTCACCATGTTGGCCAGGCTGGTCTTGAACTTCAGACCTCAAGTGATCCTCCTGTTTTGGCCTTCCAAAATGCTGGGATTACAGGCATGAGCCACCGTGCCTATCTGTTGGTGAGGCTCTCTCTCTCTCTCTCTCTCTCATATTCACTGTTTCTCTCCGTTTCTCTGTTTCTACATCTTGGCCTCTCCCTGCTGCTCTATCTCTTCCAGCCTGTCCTGGAGTTCTCCCCTGCCAGATACCAAGTCCTCACACCCTGGGTTTTCCCGAGGAGGCAGCCCCAGGCCAAGCCTCTTGCCTGGGCCTGGCTGTCAGGGAAAAGGGGCATTCCCAAGGAGCCCGAACACCCCACCCACCAACGAGGGCAGGCGGGCTGTGTCTGACGCTGTTGCTGGGAGCCAGGCCGCCTGGTGTCTGGCTGTGTCAGGATGATGGAACCTCAGATGATCTGAGGCCAGCCCAGAGCAGAAGGGGAGGGTGAGTCCTCTGTCCAGTGGGAGGGGGCAGTGCAGGCTCCGCCCAGAAGCCAGGCATTTGGCTTCCAGTCCCTGCCCGGGTGGAGCAGCTGTATAAAACCAGATGTTTCTAAAACCAGAGTGTGGATGAGGAAGGAGAGCCAGGCCTTTAATCCTCAAAGGTTCCCTCCTCCAAGACCCAGGAGTCCAGGTTCCCAGCCCTCCTTCTGCAGACCCAGACATCCAGGTTCCCAGTCCCCTCCAACTCAGACACAGGCGGCCAGGCTCCAGCCCCTCCACTCTCAGACCCAGAAGCCCAGACCCCCAGCCCCTTCACCCTCAGATCCAGGAGTCCAGACCCCCAGCCCCTCCTCCCTCAGACCCAGGAGTCTAGGCCCCCAGCTCTTCGTCCCTCAGACCCAGGAGCCCAAGCCCACACCCCTCCTTCCTCAAACCCAGGGGTCCAGGCCCCCAGCCCCTCTTCCCTGAGACCCAGGAGTCCAGGCCCCCAGCCCCTCCTCCCTCAGACCCAGGAGTCCAGACCCCCAGCCCCTCCTCCCTCAGACCCAGGAGCCCAAGCCCCCACCTCTCCTTCCTCAAACCCAGGGGTCCAGGCCCCCAGCCCCTCCTCCCTCAGACCCAGGAGTCCAGACCCCCAGCCCCTCCTCCCTCAGACCCAGGAGTCCAGGCTCAGAGCCCCTCCTTCCTCAGACCCCAAAGTCTCAACTCTCAGCTTTCTTCTCCCTTGGACCTACATGTCCAGCCCCCAGAATTTCTTGCAAGAAGAGATGACCAAGGCTGGAGGCAGCCAAGGCACGTGCTGAAGGACAGGGAGCAGTGAAGCTGAAGGCTGGGCTGCGGGCGGAGGGACAGGTAGGGTCCCGCACCCCTCACTAACAGCCATCTCTCCCGTGGTGGCTGAGCTCCAGTCCCTGCCCTGGGTCCACAGTGGCCCCTCGAACATTTCAGCCATCGTCAGGAAACCTCATGGTACAGCTCACAGAACACCCGGACAGAAGGAGCGTAGGGTGGGAGAGGTAAGGCAAAAATGAAGAAAAGGCAGAGGCAAGAACACTCATTCATTTTGGGGTCATCTCGTGAGCCCTGGTGGATGGGGCTGGGCTAGGCGATGCCGGGCACACAGAGATGACTCAGCCCTGGGCCCTGCCCTTGGGGAGATGCCAATCTGGTGGAGAAGACAGCTGTATAAACAGAGGGCCACGAAACAGTGCGAGGATGCACCAACCCAGCCCAAGAGTCAGGGAGGACTTCCTGGAGGAGGTGATGCTGGCTGATGAGGAGTTAGCTGTGGTCAGGGTAGGAATGGAAGGTGAGGCAAAAAATGGGCCTCCAAGGCAAGAAATGGTGTGGCCAGTCAAAAAAGTAAGAGTGCATTGATGCTCTGAAGCACACAGGTTAAAACAAGGAGGTGGGGGATTGCAGGGCGCCTAATGAAAAAAAAAATTTTTTTTTGATCAGGCACAGTGGCTCTTGCCTCTAATCCCGGTACTTTGGGAGGCCGAGGCAGGCAGATCACTTAAGTTCAGGAGTTCGAGACCAGCCTGGCTAACATGGAGAAACCCCGTCTCTACTAAAAATGCAAAACTTAGCCAGGTGTGGTGACATGCACCTGTAATCCCAGCTACTCGGGAGGCTGAAGCAGGAGAATCGCTTGAACCCTGGAGGCGGAGCTTGCAGTGAGCCAAGATCGCTCCACTACACTCCAGACTCCCTTCTCAAAAAAAAAATAAGAATTTAACTAAGTAACGATTATACACATTAATGGTGTACAACGTGACGTTTGTTCTATATATATACATTGTGAAACGGCTAAATCAAGCTATTTAAAGCATGCAACATGTCGGGTTTGGAATGCAGGAATCAGAGGCTGGTGGCACTGGACAGCCATGGAAGGCCTGTGAGCAAGGGAGGGACAGGATCAGCTTTGGGTCTGAGTACGGAACGAACTGGATGGAGAGACAGGGGGCTGTGGGCCAGGATGAGTCGCTGGGTAGTGGGGTTGCATCGGAGATCCCTGGGGCTTTTCCAGGCTGGAGAGGAAGTGTGAGCGAGGTTGGGCAGAGGCGCAGGATCCCAGGAGCCAGGAGCAAGGAGACTGGGAGACGGACACAGACTCCGTGGGCTAACTCGCCAAGCCCCTGACCTCAGCTAGTGCTGGCGACGGTTGCTCCTCCGTGCGCCCTATCACAGGCAGGTACTTCCCGAGGAACCGGTGCAGGCAGGGGGTCTCTGGGCAGCAACCCGAAGAGGGCCTTGTTTTATTAAATGCTTGAATCCAGGTAGATGGTTTCTTTGCTAGGTGTCCTGGGTTGGGGAGGGAAATGCACTGGGGGGCTCTGGATACCGAGGAAGGGAGGGAGAGGGAGGAAGGACGGAAGCTGGCTTCTGCGACCATCTATTCAATAGCGAAACCTGCCCCAGCCCTGGATTCCAGACCCCCTTTACTCTCCTCTGCTTCTTCCTGTGCTTTTTCCCCACAGCACTGATCCCCGTCCTACATAATGCGTAACTTGCGTAAGGTATGTTTAGTATTTTTTTTTTTTTTAAGACAGGGTCTTGCCAGGCTGGAGGGCAGTGCTGTGATCTCGGCCCACTGCAACCTCCACCTCCCAGGTTCACACAATTCTCCTGCCTCAGCCTCTCAAGTAGCTGGGACTACGGGCAGGTGCCACCACGCCCAGCTAATTTTTGTATTTTTTTTAGTAGAGACGGGGTTTCACCATGTTCGCCAGGATGGTCTCGATCTCTTGACCTCATGATCTGCCCTCCTCATCCTCCCAAAGGCGTGAGCTACAGCATCCGGCCATCTTTTTGTACAATGTGTATCTTCCTGGTTGGAATGCAAGCTCTACAGAGGTGCTGTCTTTATCTGGCTTGTTCATGGCTCGTTCCTATGGACCTTTTTCTAGTACCTGGTACGTGCTCAACAAATATGTGTTGAACAAATGTGTGAGGTCAGGAGAGGAAGTCAGATTGGTAGATGGAGAGGGGAAAGAAGAAGGAGAGCAGCCAGGGACGGTGGCTCACGCCCGTAAGCCCAGCACTTTGGGAGCCCAGGGTGGGTGGATCATGAGGTCAGGGGTTCGAGAGTAGCCTAGCCAACATGGTGAAACCCCGTCTCTACTAAAAATACAAAAATTATCTCAATGTGGTGAGGCACACCTGCAGCCGCAGCTACTCACGAGGCTGACGCAGGAGAATCACTTGAACCCCAGAGGTGGAGTTTGCAGTGAGCCAAGATTGAGCCACTCCATTCCAGCCTAAGCAACAAAGCGACTCTGTCTGGGGGAAAAAAAAAAAGAGAGGAAGGAATGAGGGAAGGAGAGATAAGGGAAGAAGGAGGAAAGAGAGAGGGAGAGGAGGAGGGAGGGAAACAGAAGGGGGGGAGGAAGGTCAGAAGAGGAGGAGGAGGATGGAGGAAGGAGAGAGAGGGGGAAGGATAGGGAAGAGGGGGAGGAGAGAATTTGGGGAGAGAGTCCAGCAGCGGGGACCCCCACCCCACCCGTACATAATAATTCTGTGGACACCACTCAGAGTGGCCAGTCCTGGGAGAATGGGACGAGGAGCTCCCGGGAGGTGGGACCTTAGTCCAAAAAGACTCCAGGATCAGCAAAGACCCTAAGTCTGGAAAGAGGCCGCCTCTGGACTTCCAGGAACTCAGAGCCCTGGGTGGGCGAGAGTTAGACTGGACACTCATATTCTGGGAAACACCTAGGCGCCCATGATTCTGCTGAAATCCTGGGAGGGAGGGAGAGAGGGAGCACGGCCAGCAAGGATGACTGTACATCCACCTTCTGCCTCCAGCCAGCGCCTCTGGGAGAAGCTGTAGGGCTTCTAGAGCTGGGAGGAGGGAGAGGAAGAACCGGAGGGGAGAGCCCTGCCTGCCTCCTGTCGAAGGCACTTTCTACCCCAGCATCCACAGTCTCTCCTGTCCCTTTCCCTGGAGAGAAACAGAGGCTGCGAGAGCCAGACAGAGGGAGAGGGAGGGAGGGGCTTCCTTTTGCAAAAGCTGTCTATCCTCTCCAGGGAAGCAAGGGAGGAGCAGATTCATTTTCCAGATAGGGAAACTGAGGCACAAGAAGAGTAGTTTCCTGTGGCAAGCGATACAGCACACAGGTAGCACAGCCAGGTGACCGAAATCAGGCATTAGGCATTAACGCACTAGACTATACCCTGCCAGTCACCGAGGGAGGAGGGAGGAGCTGGGAGCTTAGACTAAGATCTGAGAGCCTTGATTCCTGGGTCTGAGGGAAGAGGGGCTGGGACCTGGACTCCTGGGTCTGAGGGAGGAGGGGCTGGACCCGGACTCCTGGGTCTGAGGGAGGAGGGGCTGGACCCGGACTCCTGGGTCTGAGGGAGGAGGGGCTGGACCCGGACTCCTGGGTCTCAGGAAAGAAGAGCTGGTCCTGGACTCCTGGGTCTCAGGGAGGTGGAGCTAGGGGCCTAGCATCCTGTGGGCTCAAGATGAGGCCTGGGCCCCTGGATTCCCAGCTCCATCCATTGCATTCGGAGCACTGACAGAAAACTTTCTCAAGCCCAGCTTCCTCTCACACTTGCGGCTTAGCTCCGCGGCTTAACCCCGCCCTCCACAAGTTCCCATTGTCCAACTTGCCTCCGGCATCGGCCTCCACCACAGTCAGGGCAGAAGAGTCTCCGTAGGACAAACACGGCAATCAGATTCAGAAAACAGATCTAAAGGTGGGGATCCAGGGCCCGGGGCTGGTGGCCTGGACTTCTAGGGCTGCCAGGGAGGAGTGGATTTGAAAGAAAATCCCAGGCTGGGCACAGTGGCTCACGCCTGTAATCCCGGCACTTTGTGAGGTCAGGAGTTGGAGACCAGCCTGGCCAACATGATGAAATCCCAGCTCTACCAAAAACACAAAAATGAGCTGGGCGTGGTAGGGGCAGGTGCTTGTAATCCCAGCTACTAGGGAGGCTGAGGCAGGAGAATTGCTTAAACCTGAGAGGTGAAGTTTGCAGTGAGCCAAGATTATGCCAATGCACTCCAGCCTGGGTGACAGAGTGAAACTGTGTCTCAAAAAAAATAAGTAGGGACGAGCACGGTGGCTCATGCCTGTAATCCCAGCACTTTGGGAGGCCGAGGTGGGCAGATCACCTGAGATCAGGAGTTCGAGACCAGCCTGACCAACATGCAGAAACCCCGTCTCTACTAAAACTACAAAATTAGCCATGCGTGGTGGCGCATACCTGTGACCCCAGCTACTCCAGAGGCTGGGGCAGGAGAATGACTTGAACTCAGGAGGCAGAGGTTGTAGTGAGCTGAGATCATGCCGCAAAACTTCGTCTCAAAAAAAGAAAGAAAGGAAACAAAAAAATAAAGAAAATAAAACCCTGTTTTTCCACTCATAACACGTCTGACACCAAAGATGCAAGGCTTCATTCCCACCAACCATCAACTCTCCATCTCTCTGGACAGCAACTGCATGTGTAACGATTCACTTCAGTTCTGACACTAACTTCCTGGAGTTAGTGCAGCCCCCAGCCCCACGGGAGTGCCCCCCACTTCACATGCCAGTCACAGGCACTGGGACCACAGGTACCCACATTTCTGCCTGACTTGGCTACAAATCAGAGGTCCCACCCCCTCCTGACGTTCAATAATTTGCTATCACAGCTCACAGAACTCAGGGAGCACTTTACTTCTGTGTACCAGTTTATTAGAAAGAGGATTATAAAGGTTACAGATGAGGGAGAACATGAGGTGGGATCCAGAAGGGTTCCAAGTACAGGAGCTTCTGTCTCTGTGATGGCGCCATGCGGATGCCCTCACCAAGCTGGGACCTCTCCAAACCCCACTGTTTAGGGTTTTTGTACAGGAGCTTCTGTCTCTGTGAGGGCATCCGATCTTTGGCTCACCACACCCTTGGCCTCCCAGGTTCAAGCGATTCTCCTGCCTCAGCCTCCCCAGTAGCTGGGATTACAGGTATGCGCCACCATGCCCAGCTAATTTTGTATTTTTAGTAGAGACAGCGTTTCTCTATGTTGGTCAGGCTGGTCTCGAACTCCTGACCTCAGGTGATCTGCCAGCCTCGGCCTCCCAAAGTGCTGGGATTACAGGCATGAGCCACCCCGCCCAGCCTACCTGGGCATTGTTAACAGAAAAACCAAACTCTATAAAGTATTTATTTACTTATTTATTTATTTATTTTGGAGCAAGATCTCACTCTGGGTGCAGTGGCGCCATCATGGCTCACTGCAGCCTTGACCTTCTGGGTTCAGGTGATCCTCCCACCTCAGTTTCTTCAGTAGCTGGGACTACAGGTGTGTGCCCCCACACCCAGCAAATTTTTTAACTTTTCGTAGAGACAGGGTCTCCCTAGGTTACCCAGGCTGGTCTCAAACTTCTGGGCTCAAGTGATCCTCCCGCCTCAGCTTCCCAAAGTGCTGGGATTTTTGGCATGAGCACCACACCTGGCCCCTGTAAAATATTTTAAAGAAGTTTATTCTGAGACAATTTGAGTGACTGTGGCGTGCCCAGGGTTGGTCAGATTAAGTTTGGTTTGATGCCGCAGCCATAAAAAAGGATGAGTTCATGTCCTTTGCAGGGACATGGATGAAGCTGGAAGCCGTCATTCTCAACACCCTAACACAGGAACAGAAAACCAAACACCGCATGTTCTCACTCAGAAGTGGGAGATGAACGATGAGAACACATGGACACAGGGAGGGGAACGTCGTACACCAGGGCCGGGGGGAGATGGGGGATAAAGGGAGGGAGAGCATTAGGGCAGATACCTAATGCATGCGGGGCTCAAAACCCAGATGACGGTGCAGCAAACCACCACGGCACATGTGTAGCTATATGACAAACCTGCACTTTCTGCACACGTATCGCAGAACTTAAAGTACAATTAAAAAAAAACAGTTTGGTTTGATGCATTTTAGAGAGAAAGGAGTTACAGGCAAAGTCATAAATCAATACATGGAAGACATATATTGGTTTGGCCTGAAAAGGCGGGATATCTCGAAGAGGGGTGGGCTTACAGATTATAGATGGATTCAGGGATTCTTTCATTTGCACTTGGTTAAAGGAGTAAGGCTCTGCTTAAAACCTGGAGTCTGCAAAAAAGAATGTTTTACGATAAGGATGCTGTATAGCAAGACTGATGGCCCGTAGAGGTGTCTTAACACCTGCCTTAGGTCTTGTATGTAATTTGGTATCTTATCACCACGAAGTCTGTTTTGTCCGTCTTATGACCTCTATTTTAACTGTAATGCTGTCTGCTGTCGTTCCTAAACTCCAAAAGGGAAGGGGTATAATAAGGCGTGTACCACCTGCCTTCAAGTCACGGCCAGGAGCTCAGATTTTAAGGTTTCACTGGGATCCCTTTGGCCAAGAAAGGGTCCTGTTGAGTCGGGTGGGTGGTGGTGGTGAGGGAGCGAAGGGAGGGCCTTAGGATTTTATTTTTATTTTACAGCGTGATTGATTGAATCATTGGCCACTGGTGATTAGTCAATCTCCATCACAAAATCTCTTGGAATTTGGGGCATGAGGCTAAAAATTCCACTGGAGTTACAGGGTTCACCTCTCTGGCAACCACCCGCCCACGTCCGTCTCATTAGTACAAACTCAGGTATGACTGATAGGGGCTAATTATGAACAACAAAATATGCTCTTCTCACCTCCTGACTCAGGAAGTTATAAGAATTTTAGGAGCTCTGTGCCAGAAATCAGGGGCAGAAACAAATATATATTTCTATATTTTAGACAAGGTCTCACTCTGTTGCCCAGGCTGGAATGCAGTGGCGTGCGGTCACTGTTCACTGCAGCCTCAACCTCCCAGGTTCAAGCAATCCTCCTACCTTAGCCTCCTGAGTTGCTGGAAATACAGGCTGTGCCACTATGCCCAGCTAATTTTATTGTTTTTTTTGTAGAGACAGGAGCTCACTATATTTCCCAGGCTGGTCTCAAACTCCTAGCCTCAACTGATTCTTCCACCTAGACCTCCCAAAGTGCTGGAATTACAGGTGTAAGCTGCCTCACATGGCCCAAATAAATATTTATTTCTTTTTTTATTTTTTTACTATGTCATCCAGGCTGGAATGCAGTGGCACAATCTTGGCTCACTGCAACCTCCACCTCCCGGGTTCAAGTGATTCCCCTGCCTCAGCCTCCCGAGTAGCCAGGATTACAGGATTGTGTCACCACACCCAGCTAATTTTTGTATTTTTAGAAGAGACAGGGTTTCACCATGTTGGCCAGGCTGATCTCCGCCTGCCTCAGCCTCCTAAAGTGCTGGGATTCCAGGCATGAGTCACTGCACCCAGCCCCAGATATATATTTCTTATTGTCCTGGTCCCTTCTGTCTGCTCTAACAATTACCCTAAGCTGGGTGGTTTATAAACAACAGAAATTTTATTTCTCACACTTCAGAGGCTGGCAAGTCCAGGACCTGGGCACTGACAGATTTGGTGGCTGGCGAGAGTGCTTTTTCTGATTCACAAATGGAATCTTCTTGCTGTGACCCCACATGGTGGTAAGGGCAGGGGTTTCTCTCTTGGACTTAAAAGCACCACTCCCATGCATGAGGGCTCATAACCTAATCACCCCCTAAACATGCCCACTTCTAATACCATCTCCTTGGGGATTAGGATTTCAACAATGAAGTTAAGGGGACCCAAATACTTATTGCATCTCAGTTAGTTGCCTGTTCTTGGCATGGAGTCATTTCATTCCTGGGAACCTCTCTTTTTTCATCTGTAAAATGGGACTATCTCAATTTGTCCTTCATAGGATAGCCCTTAAGATTAAGAGAGAGTTGGGGGGTGGGGAATTGGCAAGAGATAGCATGGGGAGAAATGCCAGATACAGGTGATGGGGAGGAAGGCAGCAAATCACACTGCCATGTGTGTACCTATGCAACAATCTTGCATGTTCTTCACATGTACCCCAAAACCTAAAATGCAATTAAAAAAAAAAAAGATTAAGAGAGAGTTGGTCTAGCACCCTGGAATATGAGGTGAGTTTAGACATTCCTGAAAGAGCAGAGGCTGAAGGTCTCCAGGACTAACTCAGGTGACAACAGGGGGACCCTTCCCTGGACACCCCACCCCTTCACCCTCTCTGGATACCCCACCTCTCCTCTGAGGAGCAGGCCACGTTGGAGCTGGGAGGAGCCCACGCTCTGCCATCAGACACCCCTGGATTCCAAGGCAGGCAGCCTTGCGCAAGCCACCTCCTGGCTCTGAGCCTCCCCCTCCACCTCGGCCACCTGCAGAAAAGGAGAACCCATACCCCTGTTGATGAGAGTGGGTGGAACTCTGTTTGGCATCCACTTAATCCCTGGACCCCAAGCGTGGGGTGAATAGACCTTCTTACCCAGGACATAGCAGAAAGTTCCGAACAGCTTGGTGAGCAGCCAAGCAGCCAAGCAGTGTGCAGCACAGAGGGTGTGTCACCAAAGGGGCGCGCCTGCGGGCTCCAGATAGAGGAGTCAGAGCTGCAGGCGTCCGGCGGCCCCCTTCTGTGAGCAAGCCTGCAGACACCCGCAGTCCGGAGGCTCAAAACCACAATGTCATTCCCCATGAATGCTGTAAGATGAAGAGGAAATAACACTGCCGTGGCTTACCGTCCATATATTACATGAGACGATTACATATGGGGATGTTCTAACCCCCAGAACCTGTGACTGCAACCTTATTTGAAAAGAGGGGTTTTGCAAATGTCATAAAATTAAGAATTTCAAGATGAGTGTATCCTAGATTTAAAGTGAGCCCCAAACCCTTATAAGAGTGAGGCAGAGGGAGAGAGACAAAAAACACGGAGAAGCAGGTGATGTGAAGATGGGGGCAGAAACTGGAGTGGTGAACCCACAAGCCAGGTGTATTCATTTTCTAAGGCTTCTGTAATAAAGTCCATCTGTCCCTCAGTACCCTTGGTTCCACATGTCGTGGGGTTGGCAGGTGGCCCCCAAAATATACATCTAAGTCCTAACCTGCAGAGCCTATGAATATGACCTTACTTGGATAAAGGGTTTTAAGAGCTTCTGAAGATGTCATGCAGTTAAAGATTTTGAGATGAGATCTGACTTTTCAAGCCTGCTACGGTCCTGGCCAACACCCTTCTGGTCCTTGTGATAATTTCCATTTTCCAGATGTTGAGAGATAAGAGAGAGACCAAGGAAGCTGCCACAAAGCACACGAGACACACCCTCCACCATCGGCTCTTGTCATTGTACATTCAAGTGTTTGCAGAACTGGTCCGCGGACCCCAAAGCATCCACATCACCTGTTTGCATCTGGTAAACACGACGATTACTGGTCTAAACTGCCGTTTATTCCGACTTTGTGAGCTCAGGGCTGTGGAAATGATCTAAACAAATGCCCCAGGTAATTATTATTATTTTTTTTTTTAAAACGGGGTTTCACCATGTTGGTCAGGCTGGTCTTGAACTCCCGACCTCAGGTGATCCGCCCGCCTTGGCCTCCAAAGTGCTTGGATTACAGGCGTGAGCCACCGCGCCCGACCATATTCTTGCATACAGTTTGAGAATCATCTGGTTAGGGGGAAAAAATGCCTCCCAAAGTGAAATAATAAGACTGAATGTGGTGTCTCACTCCTGTAATCCCAGCACTTTGGGAGGCTGAGGCAGGAGTATTGCTTGAGCCCCAGGGGTTTCAAAACCAGCCTGGCAACACAGTGAGACATTGTCGCAAAAAAAACAAAATTAAAAAATTAGCTGGATGTGGTGGTGTACGCTTACAGCTCCGGTTACTTGGGGGGCTGAGGTAGGAGGATCACTTGAGCCCAGGAGATCGAGGCCGCAGTGAGCTATGATTGTACTGCACTCCAGCCTGCGCAACAGAGGGAGACCCTATCTCAAAAAGGAAAAGAAAGTGATGCAAAGACAGAGGTGGAGACTGGAGTCACGTATCACAGACCAAGTGTGCTAGTTTCCTAGGACTTCTGTAATGAAAACAGTACAGATCTCCCTCAGTATTCTCTGGGGATCGCTTCCAAGACCCTGTGGATACTAAAATGTACATTTGTTCGAGACACTTACATAAAATGGTGTAGTATTTGCACATAACCTATGAACATGCTCCCCTAACTTTATACTTACTTATTTATGATTTTTTCAGACCGAGTTTCACTCTGTCACCCAGGCTGGAGTGAAGAGGCAGGATTTCAGCTCCACCTCTTGGGTTCAAGTGATTCTCCTGCCTCAGCCTCCTGAGTAGCTGGGATTACAGGCACCCGCCATCAAGCCTGGCTATTTTTTGTAAGTTTTAGTAGAGACAGCGTTTTGCCATGTTGGCCAGGCTGGTTTCAAACTCCTGACCTCAAGTAATCTGCCTGCCTCAGCCTCCCAAAGTGCTCCCATATACTTTAAACCATCCCTGGCTTACTTAAAATACCTAATACAATGTACATGATACGCAGTTGTTAGAGTGTATTTTTTAAATTGGTATTGTTTTTTACTGCTTTTTTCAAATGCTTTCTAATTGTGATTGGCTGAATCCTTACATGTGGAAACCACACGTAAGAAGGGCTGACTGTGACACAGACTCAGGGGACTAAACGACAGACACTTACTGTCTCAAAGTTTCGGAAAAAGTCCAAGATGAGCACGTTCCAGCAGGCTTCGTTTCCTCCGAGGGCTGTGAGGCAGAATGTCTTCTATGCCTTTTGCCAGCTTCTGGTGATTTTTCTTTCTTTCTTTGAGACGGGCTCTTTCTCTGCCACCCAAGATGGAGTACAGTCAGCTCACTGCCCACTAGCCTCTGAGCCAGTGAGCTGACCCAGGCGCAATCAGCTCATTGCAACCTCTGCCTCTCAGGCTTTAGCCAGCCTCCCGTCTCAGCCTCCCAGATAGCTGGGACTATAGCCACAGGTCACCATGCTCAACTAATTAAAAAAAAAAAATTGGGCTGGGTGCAGTGGCTCACACCTGTAATTCCAGCACTTTGGGAGACCAAGGCGGGCAGATCACCTGAGGTCGGGAGTTCAAGACCAGTCTGACTAACAAGGAGAAATCCTGTCTCTATAAAAATATAAAATTAGGCAGGCATGGTGGTGCATGCCTGTAACACAGCTACTTGGGAGGCTGAGGCAGGAGAGTCGCTTGAACCCGAGAGGCAGAGGTTGCAGTGAGCCGATATTGCGCCACTGCACTCCAGCCTGGGCAACAAGAGTGAAACTCTATCTCGAAAAAAAAAAAATTGTAGAGATGAAGCCTCACCACATTGCCAGGCTAGTCTTGAACTCGTGGGCTCAAGCAATTCTCCCGCCTCAGCCTCCCAAGTAGCTGGGACTACGGGTGAGAGACACCTCACCAGGTTAGGCTTATTTTTTAATTTTTATTTTTTAGACAGCGTCTTGGTCTGTCACCCGGGCTGGAGTACAGTGGTATGATCATAGCTTACTGCAACCTGGAACTCCTGGGCTCAAGTGATCCTCCTGCTCCAGCCTCCCTAGTAGCTGGGACCATAGGTGTGCACCACCACACCCTGCTCACTTTTTAATATTTTGTAATGACGGGGTCTTGCTATGTTGCCCAGGCTGGCCTCAAAATCCTGGGCTCAAGCAGTCTTCCTACCTTAGCCTCCCAAAGTGCTGAGATTACAGGCATGAGCCACCATGCTTGGCTGCTTCTGGTGCACGACACTGACGATCTTTGGTGAACTGCTGACAAGCATTCCTTGGCTTGTGGAGGCATCACCGCAACCTCTGACTTCCTCATCACGTGGTGCTCTTCCTGTGTGTGCATCTGCGTCCAGATTTCCCTTTTCCGTAAGGACACCAGTCATATAGGACTATGGCTCCACCCTTGTCCAGTATGACCTCACCTTAACTTAAATAATTACATCTGCCATGATTCAGTATCCAAATAAGGACACGTTCTGAGGGGCTGTGGGTTAGGACTTCAACTTTGGAACGGAGGGTGTGGAGAGGACACCAAGGGGTGGCAAGGATGGCGGCTGCCACTGGGAGCTAGGAGAGAGGCGTGGAAGGGATTCTCCCCCAGAGCCTCCAAAAGCAGCCGACCCTGCCAACACTTTGATTTCAGACTTCTGGCCTCCAGTACTGTGAGATAATCCATTTCTGTGGTTTGAAGCCACTTGGTTTGTGGTAATGAGTTACAGCACCCTAGCAAACTAACATGGCAGCCCAGCGCAGGACACATGTGAGCATGTGATGAACAAGCTGCCCTCTGTGCCCTAGAGAAGCTCACGGGGACCCTGCGTTCTCTTCTAAGGATCCTCTGGGATCAGAGCAGGTCACTAGGAGAGTGTTTGCTCTCCCCTAACCCCGGGTGCAGGGACTTCAGAGTAATACCTACTAAACGATCCCCTACAGCTGTTGCTTGACAAAAGGGCGGTGCAAACGGGGAAAGGACTGTGAGGACCGGATAGGGTGGGTCATACAGGAAGTGTCATGTCAGTGTGATTGCAGAAGACAGAGACTAAGCAACCCTGTCTCCAGCAAGAGACAAGGAAAGTGGAAATGGTCTTTATGTTGATGGTGGCTGTGATATATATGTTTTTATTATATTTTGAGACAGGGTCTTGCTCTTATCACCCAGGCTAGAGTTCATTGGCACGATCACAACTCACTGCAGCCTCGACCTCCCAGGCTCAGCCTCGATCCTCCTGCCCAAGCCTCCTGAGTAGCTGGGACTACACGTATTCGCCACAAAGCCTGGCTGACTTTTTTTTTTTTTTTTGGTAGCGACACTGTTTCACCATGTTGCCCAGGCTGGTCTGGAACTCCTGGGCTCAAGTGATCCGCCTGCTTTGGCCTCAAGTGCTGGGGTTACAGGTGTGAGCCACCGTGCTTGGCCAGCCATGATACAGATGCTCAGGTCTGTGCTTCCCATCTCATCTTCATGAGCTCCAACCAAAAGCCTCCCTCGGGTAGCTATTACTGCTCCCATGTTAAAGAAGAGAAAATTGACATTCAGAAAAGGACATGGGCTGGGTGCGGTGGCTCACACCTGTAATCTCAGCACTTTGGGAGGCTGAGGCAGGCGGATCACCTGAGGTTGGGAGTTCGAGACCAGCCTGACCAACATGGAGAAACCCCATCTCTACCAAAAATACAAAAAATTAACCGGGCATGGTGACACGTGCCTGTAGTCCCAGCTACTTGGAATGCTGAGGCAGGAGAATCGCTTGAACCTGGGAGGCAGAGGTTGCGTTGAGCCAAGATCACTCCATTGCACTCCAGTCTGGGCAACAAGAGCGAAACTCCATCTCAAAATCAAAAAAACAAAGAGGGAAATTACTTGTCTGAGGTCACACAAGTAGTAACGACTGGGATCTGAACACGACTGTTACAGGATCCAAAGTATGTGTGCTTTCTACACGGTGATGTGCTGATAAATGTTTTTAACAACTGGCTCTCCAAGGGGAAAAATGTATGTCTGTGTATAAACACATATGTTTACAAAAAATTTCATAGTTTTACTGATTATAAAGGATATGTACCACACAGTTTTCAAAGAATAATAATATAATCTACAATTCTCTTTATTGTAAATGCCATGCAATTATAACTTCAGGGTGACTTGCTATTTCTTGCAAAATCCAGTACCAGTTTTTATTTTATTTTTTAGGTTTTATGTTTTTGAGATGGAGTCTTGCTCTGTCACCCAGGCTGGAGTGCAATGGCACAATCTTGGCTCACTGCAACCTCCACCTCCCAAGTTCAACTGATTCTCCTGCCTCAGCCTCCTGAGTAGCTGAGATTACAGGTGCACAACACCATGCCCAGCTAATTTTTGTATTTTTAGTAAAGATGGAGTTTCACCATGTTGGCCAGGCTGGTCTCGAACTTCTGACCTCAGGTTATCTGCCTGCCTCAGCCTCCCAAAGTGCTGGGATTACAGGTGTGAGTCACCACATCCAACCCAATATTAACATTTAAATGGATAGATTTAGTAACACAGCTTACCCTCTCTATTGTGGGTGAGCCACATGTAATCAGTTGAAGGCCTAAATAGAACAAAAAGGCTGGTCCTCCTATGAATAAAAGGAATTCCTCCTGCCTGACAACCTTTAAGCTGGGACATCAGGGTTTTTTTCCTGCTTTTGGACATAAAATTAAAGCATTAGCGCTTTCTGAGTCCTAAGGCTGCCAGCCTTTGGACAGGAAGTACACCACTGTCTCTCCTGATTCTCAGCCCTTCACACTAGGACTGGGCCTCAGCACCAGCATTCCTGGGTCTCCAGCTCTCTATAACTAAATCACTTTGGTGTGCTACCTTTTTCTTGAGGGGAAATTACTGACACAGAAAAAGTAACTGATTTCTCCCAGATCACAGAGCTTATAAGAGATGAGGTCTGGATTCCAATCCAGTCAACTTGATAGGATGGTCCGTGTCTAAATTCTGACAGAGGGATCTTTTTTCCCCCCATAGAGGCACTATTCAGGGGTAAGCTGGATATTGCTAGGATTTGAGAGAAGACAGGGGCTATCATTTATTCTCGTTCTTTGACCACATCACAGGCCATCGCCTCTCCTCTGTCTGCTGGTTCATGCAAGACCAGGAGCTCCCCCAGTAAGTGGCCTGAAGGGTAATACCCATCCCCCGCAAGCCATGTCTCTCTCCCATTCTCTTGCTCAGCCTCAAGTCACAGGAACCACCCTGTGGTTGATTCATCCTGACATTTACTATGGATACCTTAGAAATGGATAGTTGAGTTGTGAGTTGTAGAAACTCAGTCAAGCTGGCTTAAGTTAAACCTCCTCGCTGGCAGAACACAAGGGAATTTAAAGGAAGTTCAACTGCAAACAGTACATCTAGACCTTAGAGGAACCGGAACATTATCTGGTAGCTTCTCTCTGCCCCTTGCAATCTGGGGCTTCATCATCTTTCGCTTCTTCTCTGCTCAAATCCTCTACTCCGTTTTCTCTCTGTGACTCTTTCTAGCAAATGATCCAAGCTGAGGGTGTCCTGGGGATTCTGCAAATTTGCATCTGATATCAGAAGCAAGGGTGGTCTTGTATGAAGGCTGTGCTCTCTAACTTTGTAGCAGGTTCCTATTTCACTGTACCCTCCTTCTGGGTCTCACTTTCTCCATCTGTCAACACAGGAAGAACTCAGCTGACTTCATGGAGCTGGTGACCTAAGGGGTTTCCCGGATTTGCAAGCATCCTGGGTAATTATAAACTATAAACGAGGTACAGAAGCAAAAGGTTTAAACCATCATTTATTGAAGCCTTTTGTTGGCAAGGGAAAGGCAAGGATCACACAATGCCCTCTGGGGTCAGTGGTGTAGATTAAATACATGCATTGGAGGCTGATGAGCAAGGCTTGCAGAGCTTCGTGGGGGTTATGCAGAGAAAACCATCGTGGGAGTCCAGAGAAGAGCTAGATTCCCAAGGACCACATCATGTCATCAAAACTCAGGAATCTCACCTTGCACTGGAATGAAATCAGCCTTCATCGCCCAACCCCTCACCCAAAGACAGGTTCTGCTGTAGGTGGACTCTGGACCCTCCGGGCTTCTCCTTCCTCTCTCTTCTTTCTGTTGATTCTCTCTCCTTTACTCCTCTGTTTCTTGTTTATAATAAAATGATAGCGTCTGTAACGGCAACTAAATGATTGCTTCAAGAGCAGGCACCAGAAATCTCAAGGTGGATACTGTCACTGATAAATGGCTTGAGCTGGGAAAGGAGACCTGAGGGATAAAGAGTCAGAGTCAGCCGGGTGCGGTGGCTCACGTCTGTCATCCCAGCACTTTGGGACGCCGAGGTGGGTGGATCACTTGAGGTCAGGAGTTCAAGACCAGCCTGGCCACCGTGGCAAAACTTCGTCTCTACTGAAAATGCAAAAATTAGCCAGGCATGATGGCGCATGCCTGTAATCCCAGCTACCCAAAAGGCTGAGGCAGGAGAATTGCTTGAACTTGGGAAGTGGAGGATGCAGTGAGCCGAGATCATGACATTGCACTCCAGCCTGGGCAATAGAGGGGGACTTCATCTCAAAAAAAAAAAAAGAGAGTCAAAGGAAAGATGGCTAAATTACTCTGGATTGTTAAAAAAGAAACAAAAAAGCAGAAATCTGGAGGTGAGGAGTTAAGAGGGAGGGTGGACTTTTAAAAGGGCGTCTCAAGTTCAACTGGAAGCATCGCGTTTGTCAATTGCTGGCCACTTGCATATTCCCACACTGCCAAGCTTCTGTAAAATGTGTTCCACATTTAAATACCTTTTAAGGTAGCTTTTCAGGAAATTGAGGGAAATGTCTGAGTTCCTCTCTGGGTTGATTTCATTCAGGGCAGCAACTACCAGATATCGTGTGAATTGGACTAATTCAGCTGAAGCAAGACTTAGAGTCAGAGATGAAAACACGGCCCTGGGGGCCCTGCCTTGTGGGGAGGACAATCTCTTTCTCAAAATTTATGATACAAAAGATTAGGCAACCAGGTAGATCTCAAGGGATGAGGGGTCTTCAGCTGACATCTAAATCACTTTCTATTTCTACTCATTTGTTGACCAATAAAGGCTGACGGCTTTACATAAAGTCTTTTCGTATACCTTGTCTGATTTAAGCCACACTCTTTCACACTCCCTCCTCCTGCATTTACCTAGGATGACTACATAATTTATTTTTCACAGCAGGGCACTTTTCAGAATGGAAGTAGGCACTACTAATCGTTATGCTGGAATGATGGGTATCGTTCACTACTGATAATTCAGGACTAATAATGATGGGCATCGTTCAGGCCCATTTCAGGCAAACTAGGATGCAGATGGCAGCTTCTTACCATCATTTCCCACCTCTGACCACCCGAGGCTGAGGTCCAAAATCAAAACAAGAAATCAATAATAAACTCATATCTGTTTATTCTCTCCAAATTAGGGGACACAAAGGCTTTTTTTGTGATGAGTGGGTAACCCTAAAATAAGCAGGAAATACCTGTGACTCAGCCTAACTCAAGGTGAGACGAAGCTGAAACTGGGAGATCGAAAGTATCTCCCAGCTCCCTCCTCACTCTGCCTGTAACTCCACCTCTGCAGAAGGTGACGTAGAATTGGTATCTGTGTCACTGGTCTGCTCAGAGTCCTCGGTCAGGGCCCTCTCCAGACTGGTGGGCAGGGAGTGGATCAGTCTCTCCCAGAAGTCCTGGCCCGTGAAGACGTAGAGCATCGGGTTGAGGCAGCTATTGAGGAAGGCCTGGGGACTTGTCACATCCCTTGCAATTGTCATTGCTTTGTTCATGCCAAACAGTAATAACTCAACGGATTCTGATGGTGACTATGAGAGCCACCACCTGATACAGGAACCAGCAGAGAAAAAAGGCAGCTGCGACAAAGGAGAGGACCCGTAGGGGCGACTAGACTTAATCAAGCTTTCCTTGTGGATCTTGGTGGCAATAAGCCCATAGCTGACAGCGATGACGGACAAGGGTTCGTTGAAGCCGATGATGAACCAGATGATGCCTCTCACCGTCAACATGGTGACGGCCACCTTCAACCTCTCTTCATGGTCATTGGTCCTGGATGAAAAGTCAAAAGTGCAGGCTGCTGTCCCTGTCCCCAATCTACCAGGCATTGTCGTCACATGAATGATAACTGGCAATGTGAGGAGCAGAGCCA
Source organism: Aotus nancymaae (assembly GCF_030222135.1). Taxonomy (NCBI): domain Eukaryota; kingdom Metazoa; phylum Chordata; class Mammalia; order Primates; family Aotidae; genus Aotus; species Aotus nancymaae. Next base: position 3,926,343 of record NW_026988441.1, on the reverse strand, counting down.
GCACCCAGGGCCCGATGATCACCTTCTTGGCCACTTTCACAGTGCGATGGTTCTGGGACCAGACTGGATGCAAGACACGAACACAGCGGTCCAGGGCAATGAGGGAGATCAGGAATACACTTCCACACAAGTTGATGTCCGCTATGGTATAAATGAATTTGCACAGGAACCAACCGAAAGGCCAGTGTCCTCCCATGGCCTTCGATGCCACGGGAAGGGAAGGATGGAAGACAGAAAGGGAGAGAAGGGAGGGAAAGGAGGGAAGGGAGGGAAGGGAGGGAAGGGAGGGAAGGGAGGGAAGGGAGGGAAGGGAGGAAAAAGAGGAAAGGGAGGAAGGGAGGGAAGGGAGGGAAGGGAGGAAAAAGAGGAAAGGGAGGAAGGGAGGAAGGGAGGGAAGGGAGGGAAAGGAGGAAAAAGAGGGAAGGGAGGAAGGGAGGGAAGGGAGGGAAGGGAGGAAAAAGAGGGAAGGGAGGAAGGGAGGGAAGGGAGGGAAAGGAGGAAAAAGAGGGAAGGGAGGAAGGGAGCAAGGAAGGGAGGGAGGAAGGAAGGAAGGAAGGAAGGAAGGAAGAAAAACTCATATATGGTATGATTGCAGGTGTATGAAATATCCTGAGTAGCCAAACTCCCAGAGACCAAATGCAGATTATTGGTTGCCAGGGACTGGGGAAAGCAGAAAGTGGGGAATTGTTGCTTAATATGTATGCAGTTTTTAATTGATGTGATAAGAAGTTCTGGAACTAGATAATGGTTATGGTTGCAACACATTATAGATGTGCTTAATGTCATTGAATTGTACATTTTAAATGGTTAACTTTTTTTGGTGTTTGAGATGCAGTCTCGCCCAGGCTAGAGTGCAGTGGTGCAATCTTGGCTCACTGCCACCTCTGCCTCCCACGTTCAAGTGATTCTCCTGCCTCAGCCTCCCGAGTAGCTGAGATTACAGGCACTCACCACCACACCCAGCTAATTTTCATATTTTTGTACAGACAGGGTTTCACCATGTTGGCCAGGCTGGTCTCGAACTCCTTGACCTCAGGTGATCTGCCCGCCTCTGCCTCCCTCGGCTGAGATTACAGGCATGAGCCACTGTGCCTGGCCTAAAATGGTTAACTTTTTGTTATGTGTATTTTGCCATCAATTTAATAGAGAAAAACTAACAGTGTATGATATCAGAAAATCGGTGGGAGACAGCTTTACTGACCTAGTGTCAGACAAATGTGGACCAAGGCTTTCTCTCACCCATGGCTCTCCACATAAGAACCATAAGCCATGCAACTGCTCCACTCCAAAGTCTGCTCCCTCTCTCTCTCATTAAGGTCATGAAATCTCCCTTTCTTCTGTCGTTGTGGGAGGCAAGGCATAATATTTGGCTAGTTTTACAAGACAGGTCAAATGGGTCCATAAGCGACAATAAACAATGTGTAAGAAAGTGTTACGTCCAATGGATTCTTTGCTAGAAGAAATCAGAACAGACTCCGTTTTCGCTCTTGCCTCTGGGGTTACCTTGGCCAGAAGGATGGGAGGTGCTTCTCCATTCACTGGAAGGGCTCAGCACTCTTGGGAATGATGAAGACCGTGATAGAAATCATAGTCCCAATATGTATTGGGTATGACGTTTCATTAGGTCAGGTATGCAAAGTGAATGTCAGGCTCTTGGCAAGAGCTGGTCTTCTCTTCTAATGCCTGCAGCAGCCTCACTCAAGATTGTTACTACGAGGGTGAAATGGGTTAAAACCAGAAAGCATGAGCCCGTGATTGATGCACAGTCTGCACTGATTAACATCAGGTTTTACTTTCTTTATGGGACCCATTTTGCAGATGAGGAAAGTGAGACTTAGAGCATTTCAGTTAATTGCTTAAAGTCACCCAACAGCCCAGGCTGTCAAATTCCAGCAAATGTCTCTTTCTGCCTCTGGCCTGCCATGCTACTGGTACAGAAGTGCTGTCTAATACACTAGTCACTCACCACATGTGGCTTTGAAGCACTTGAAATGTGGCTAGTCCAGTTGGAGATGGGTTGTAGGAGTAAAACACCCATCAGACTTCAAAGACTTCGTATGAAAAAATTGTGAACCATCTCACTAACAGGTTTCATACTGACTACATGTTAAAAGGATCATAATTTGGCTATTTAAGTTTAGGTTAGATATTTTATTAAAATGAAGTTCACTTGTTTCTCTTCCTCTTGTTAAAGTGCCTACTTGACACTTTAAAACTACATATGTGACACACATTTCTACTGAACTTCGATACTCCACAATCTCAGAAACAACTCAGAGATCTCTCCCTCCCCTACCACCCATCCAACCACCAGAAGACCCCAGGGACTGCTTGTCCTCGAGAATCTCTAAGGCAACCAGTTCGAAAGACTGTTGCGATGAATGAGGAAGATTCTGCAGTGATGAGCTGGAACATACTAGAGAGGAAAGCCTGTACAATTTTGTCCAGTTATGATTCAAGGGAGAATCCTGTGATTTACAATGAACAGAGACCATGGTGGCTGCCGTCGATGAAGCACCTTATACTTGGCAATCATCGTACCATGTTCTCAGCTTTCTTGCCTCTGATCTCAACAAGCGCAGCGTTGACTATACAGCATCATCACTGTGTGACAGAAGAGGAAACTAGGACCTGAGAAGAAGTGACCAGCCTATGTCTGCAAATGCACCACAGAGCAGGGCTGTTTTCCGCTGCTGGGTCCCATACACCGCGCGGAACCAGTCTCTTTATTCGGAGACTCATCACTGCTCTGAAAGGTGATTCCTTCTGTTTTACACTCATTTCCCCATGACCCATCATCATCATTAGGGCTCTTTTGTTTTCTCGTGAAAGCTTCAAACCAAACAGGCTTTCCCACCCCGACTCATGCCCTCAAGCTGATGCCCCTGCCTCCTGCTCCACCACATTCTCCTTCTGCCGGCTGCTGCATCGCTGTTCTCTGCCCTCACCTCAATGACCAGAAAACCCGTGTTCCCATCCAAGAACTACCCTCTACCGATCCTGCAAAATGTACTCCCTCATTTACTCAAGAACTTCCCTCCTTCACTTATCCCCTCTCTCTCCTGCAGCAGCGTACCATCTCTATATTCCATCATTCCCATCAGGACCCCAATAAAAGCTAGAGCCTATATATTTATTTATTTATTTATTTGAGATGGAGTCTCACTCTGTCACCCAGGCTGCAGTGCAGTGGCGCCATCTCAGCTCACTGCAACCCCCACCTCACAGATTCAAGCAATTCTCCTGCCTCAGCCTCCCAAGTCATTGGGATTACAGGCACCTGCCACCACCTCCAGCTAATTTTTGTATTTTTAATAGAGGTGGAGGTTTCATCACGTTGGCCAGGCTGGTCTTGAACTCCTGACCTCAAGCGATCCACCCGTCTAGGCCTCCTAAAGTGCTGGGATTACAGGCATGAGCCACCGCACCTGGCCTATCTAGAACCTCTAAAAAAATTATCCTTCAACTCCATATCCTTCTTCAACTAAAAAGTCTATTGTGTTCACTGGTGTATTAAGTGTGTCTGTGTCAAGCTACCCAGTCCCCTGGAATATGTTTCTTACGTGGACTCTCCACCAGTTGTGGTCCTGCTCTGGGCAGTTCTAGGTCCAAGTCTCCTGGGGAGAGTGACTCAGGCTCTAATGGTCTCTACAAAACATACACCAAGGAACGGGAGGAGGGGTAAGGGGACTGAAAGCAGTTGGGCAACAGGAAATAGGAAACCAGAGCTTCTTCTGATTTTTGATGATCCCAAGAATTACACCAATACACTACCTCATTTTTTTTTAGATGGAATTTCACTGTCATTGTTCAGGCTGAAGTGCAATGGCACAATCTCGGCTCACTGCAACCTCCGCTCCCGGGTTCAAGCAATTCTCCTGCCTCAGCCTCCTGAGTAGCTGGGATTACAGGCATGTGCCACCACAGCTGGCTAATTTTGTATTTTTAGTAGACTTGAGGTTTCTCCATGTTGGTCAGGCTGGTCTGAAACTCCTGACCTCAGGTGATCCGCCAACCTCGGCCTCCCAAAGTGCTGGGATTACAGGTGTGAGCCACTGCGCCTGGCCTATACTATCTATTTTAATGGCATTAGGACAGTGGACTGGGCCATGTTTAGGAACTCACATACCTGACTGTGTTTCTCAGCCTCAGTCTCTGTGGGATGCAGAGGTTCAACAGTCTCAACATCAAGGGCCAAGAAATCCGGGTGTCCAGGCCCCCTCTCCCTCCAAGGGTCAAGGTAGGGAAAGGAGCAAGTATGGTGGTGGGAAGAATCAGAGGGAAGCAATGAAAGGTAGAGAAGAAATCATGAGGGATGGAGACCAGAAACACAGAGAGAGGTAAGGGAGACAGGGAAGCTGAGACAGCTGGCGGGACAGCGCGTCCACACCCATGCACACCACCAAGATTAACCCCGTAATCCTCTGATCTTGTGGAAGCTCATTTGTTGTCTTCCAGCCCAAAGAGATAACTGTTTTTCTGAAATATTAAGCATCATTCCAAGGGTATCAGAGATATATGGAGAGATATGGTAAGACAGTTAGAGAGACAGAAATAATGACACTGATCCTAAAAGCATTATTCCCAAGGCCTTGTTTCATTAAGGCTGTTCTTTCTTTCTTTCTTCTTTTTTTCTTTTTCTTTTTTTTTTTTAAGAGATGGTATCTTGCTGTGGTGGTGCCCAGGCACGTCTCAAACTCCTGGGCTTAGTGATCCTCCTGCCTCAGCCTCCCCAAACACTGGGATTACAGGCATGAGCCACCGTGCCCAGCTACGGCTGCTGTTTTTAATTCTAAGTAAATTACAATTTAAAATTACACCTAACAATGGCTTAAACCAGGGGTGCCCAATCTTTTGCCTTCCCTGGGCCACACTGGAAGAAGAACTGTCTTGAGCCACACATAAAATACACTAACACTAACAATAGCTGATGAGCTAAAAAAAAAAAATCCCCCGAAATCTCATAATGTTTTAAGAAAGTTTATGAATTTGTGTTAGGCCCCATTCAAAGCCATCCTGGGCCATGGGTTGGACAGCACGGCTTAGAACAAAGACAAAATTTATGGTTCACTTTACAAGAATTTCGCAAGAGGGTACTACTAGGCTAGGTTATATCTGGCAATATCATCAACAACTATATTTATTTTAATCTTTTCTCTTTATTATCCCTCATATGCTACCTTCTATTCCTGGGGATTGCCACTTCATGGCCCCAAGAAAGCTACTATAGCTCCTGACCTCACATACAGCAGGGGTCCCCAACCCCCGGGGCCACAGACCAATACACAGACCGATAGATGATGTCCCACAAATTATCTCCCTAGTAGCAGAAGTTTAGGGGGTTAATCTTGGTGATGGCATGGGGCGAAGGGTGTTGCTCATTCACCTCTCTCCATGCTCCTGGTTACTGTTTCTTTAAGCACCACTTTGGTGTAACAATGACTATATTTGGTCTTGTCCTTGCTTCCTGGCACAAGGTTCCTAAACCCTTGGCATTTCCTGAGTATAGGAGTGCCTTTGGTTATTCACAAAGAGCACTTTTTTTTTGAGATAGAGTCTCCTTCTAGTGCCCAGGCTAGAGTGCAGTGGTGCAATCTCGGCTCACTGCAACCTCCACCTCCTGGGTTCAAGCAATTCTTCTCCCTCAGCCTCCCGAGTAGCTGGGACTACAGGCACGTGCCACCACGCCTGGCTAGTTTTTTTGTACTTTTGGTAGAGATGGGGTTTTACCAAGTTGGCCAGGCTGGTCTCAAACTCCTGACCTCGTGATCTGCCCGCCTCAGCCTCCCAAAGTGTTGGGATTACAGGCGTGAGCCACCGGGCCCGGCCAAGAGCACTTTTTGATCAGAGCTGAGTATATGCCAATGAGATGACTTAATGTGGGGCCATCCATATGGCCTTAGGATGGGGTTGACCAACAGAAAGGCCAAGTGATTAGAAGGCTGGAGCTTTCAGCCCCACCCACCAGCATCCCGGAAGAGAAGATGGAGACTGGAAACTGAACTCTATAAAAAGTCTTGAACAATGAGATTTGATGGGCTTCCATGTTGGTGAACACTTAGATATGCCAGGAGGGTGGTTCCCTGGAAAGTTTGGAAGCCCCATGCATCACCACACCCCTTCCCTCACTATATACCTGCACTATGCGTCTCTTCCATTGGACTGTTTTTGAGTCGTATCCTTCATAACAAACTAGTAAATGTAGGTAACGTGCCTTCTTCTTTCCTTTTCTTTTCTTTTTTTTGAGATTGAGATGGAGTCTTGCTCTGTCACCCAGGCTGGAGTGCAGTGGCATGATCTTGGCTCACTGTAACCTCCGCCTCCCAAGTTCAAGTGATTCTACTGCCTCAGCCTCCCGAGTAGCTGGGATTACAGGCATGAGCCACAGTGCCCGTCCAGTAATGTGCCTTCTTAAGCCATTCTAACAAATTATCAAAATAGAGGAAGGGGTTATAAACATTCCCCCAACCCTGATTTATGCCCAGTCAGTTAGAAGTACAGGTGGCCATCTGGGACTTGGATTGGTGTCCAGAGGACAGTCTTGGGAGAGTGAGCCCTTTAACTTGTGGAATCTGACACTAACTCCAAGCGACTGTCAGAACTGAATTGAATTGTGAGAGACCCAGTGGTGACCCCAGAGAACTGGAGAATTGCTTGATGTGGGAAAAACCCATACATCAGAAGGACTGCGTAAGTAGAGAACTGAGCTTTCCTTACCCATATCTGTTCTTTATTGTGTGGCTGTAACTCTTCTCACTCCAGCAATCGTTTCTTTCGTTTTCGTGAAACTCTGAAGAAGAAAGGGCTGGCCATTCAGATTCCTTGGGCTTTGATATTTGGAAGCATGAACTCCAGTCTCCCACAGAAGGCTAGAGGTGAAGGAAAATTCAGACACACAGATTTCTAAGAAGAGTCTGCTGACAGCATATCCAAGGTGTCTTCTGAAAGTTATAACACATCCTGAGTTTCGCTTAGGGGATTGGCTCTAGCTCCATTGTCCCTCCCCCTGTCCTTCAATAAAGTCTCTGCAAAAGCCCTGAGAGCCTCTGTTGCTCCACAGGAAGCCAAGAAACAGAAAGAGGAAAAGGAGCTTAGCTGCTGGTAAGTTGGGGTCTGACAATGTAAAATTTATTGTTGGAACACCTGCTCTATGACAGATGCCTCCTAAATTCTAGAGTAGTGCTGTAATGAAGTATCCACTTGCCACATGTGGCTTTTCAGCTCTCATGGTTTTATCTTGATCTGAAATGTGCTTAAGTGTAAAATATACTTAGTGTAGTTTTTTTGTTTTTTTGTTGTGTTTTGTTTTGTTTTTGAGACAGCATCTCGCTCTGTCGCCCAGGCTGGAGTGCAGTGGTGTGACCTCAGCTCACTGCAACCTCCCCTTCCTGGGTTCAAGCGATTCTCCTGCCTCAGCCTCTCAAGTAGCTAGGCCTACAGGCGTGCACCACCACGCCCGGCTAATTTTTTGTATTTTTAGTAGAGACGGGGTTTCAGTGTTAGCCAGAACGGTCTCAATCTCCTGACTTTGTGATCCGCCCACCTTGGCCTCCCAAAGGGCTGGGATTACAGGTGTGAGCCACCGCACTTGGCTACTTAGTGTAGTTTAATCATTAGTATGATAAAAACAATACAACTTATTTCATTAAAAACTTTTATGTTGGTTACATGTTCCAATGATATTCTTTTTGATTTGTGGGGTTTAATCAAATATATTATTACAGTTAATTTCTCCCAATGATTTTATGTTTTTAACATGGCGACTAGAAAGTTGTGAATCACATGTGTGGCTGGCATTTAGGGATTGCATTACCACATCTCTACTAAAAATACAAAAAACAATTAGCTGGGTGTAGTGGTGGAATCCTGTAATCCCAGCTGCTCAGGAGGCTGAGGGAAAAGACAGGCGGAGGTTGCAGTTAGCCAAGGTTAGCACTCCAGCCTGGGCGAGAAGAGCAAAACTCCACCTCAAAGGTAAATAAATAAATAAACAAACAAACATGTGAAGGAGCCAGATGTGAGAAGCTTAAGAGGATGAGCACGGTAGGCAGAAGGAACAGAGACGGCAGAAGCCCTGGGATGACAATGAGCATGTTCAAGGAATGAGGGTTCAAGGGTGGAGCACAGCGTGTCCCGTCAGAGTGCCAAGATGGGGTCTGAGGGATGCACAGGGTAGATCCAGGGGTGCTTCAGGGAACATAAGATAAGGATAAGTTAGAAGTCTGTAAGCCATTGGAAGGTGTTAAAAATAACATCACCAGCTGGGCGCTATGGCTCATGCCTATAATCCCAGCACTTTTGGAGGCCGAGATGGGCATATCACGAGGTCAAGAGATCAAGACCATCCTGGCCAACATGGTGAAACGCTGTCTCTACTAAAGATACAAAGATTAGTTGAGCATGGTGGCGCACGCCTGTTCCCAGCTACTGGGGAGGCTGAGGCAAGAGAATCGCTTGAACTTGGGAGGCGGAGGTTGCAATGAGCCAAGATTGTGCCACCATGCTCCAGTCTGGGTGACGGAGCGAGCCTCCATCTAAAAAATAAAATAACATCACCATCTTATTAGACCTTTTAAAAGCTTATTTGGTTTTCTTCTGGAGACTGGATTGTAGGGCAGGAGAAAGCAGGACCAGGAACAAGCTATTTGCAAGGTTGGTGCAAACATCCATGCCTTACAGGACCGTGGACATGGGTATTGGAGATGGAGATGGCTCTGGCTGTGTATTCAGCAGGTTCTGTAGATAGAATAAATAGGACTTGGATGGGATTGTGGTGAGAGAAAGGGAAATGAAAGATAAGTTCTTTTGGAAGCTTTAACAACCGAATGTTTAAACTCAAATAGACACAAAATATTGGAAGAGTGGCAGGTTTGGGAGGATGAGACAATCAACCATTTGGTTGAGCCCGTGTCTATGGGACTCCCATGGGGACAGTTATATCAGACTGGAGCACCAGGGTAAGGCCAAGGCTGATAATTTAGATGAGAAGACAGCATGATATTGTAAGCCCTGAGACTGGATAACATCACCTATGGAAATGCCATATAGAGACAAGAGAGGTGGGGAACAAGTAAAAGCTGTGGGACTCTCCTAAATTTAGAGTCAAATTTAGAGCAGAAAATACTAGCAAAGGGGACTGAAAAGAGGTGGTCAACTGAACTTTAAAGGCAAGTGAAAGAGTGTGTGTGTGTGTGTGTGTGTGTGTGTGTGTGTGTACACGCATCATCTCATGGCACAGGAAAAAGTGTAATTTAAGGAGAAAGAAGAGATCCGAAGGGTCCTATATCACTAAAGCACTGAGATAAGAACCAGTATGTATTTACACCCACTGGATTTGCAGCCTTGAGATCGTAAGCATTCTCAAGAAAATGTACCAGGTAGGTGCTAAGGACTGGAGTCAATACGCACTGGATTCAGGAGAAAAGATGAGGCGAGGAATCAAAGGCAGCAAATACAGACAACTCCTTCCAAAATCTGGTTGTAAATTCTTTTCACAGAAAGAATTCTTAGGAGAGGCAGGGTTAACGCCGGAAAGGAACACAGTCTAAGGATTTTTTTGGTTTTTGTCGTTGTTGTTTGTTTTTGAGACAAAGTCTCTGTCGCAGGCTGGAGTCAGTGGTGGGATCTCAGCTCATTGTGACCTCCGCCTCCCAAGGTTCAAGAGGTCTTCCCGCCTCAGCCTCCCGCGTAGCTGGAATTACAGGCATATGCTACCAGGCCCAGCTAATTTTTGTATTTTTAGTAGAGACGGGGTTTCACCATGTTGGCCAGGCTGGTCTCAAACTCTTGGCCTCAAGTGATCCACTCGCCTCAGCCTCCCTAAGTGTTGGGATTACAGGCATGAGCCACCACCCCTGGCCAAGGATGGCTTCTTTTTAAAGGGAGGGGATATGATAATATTTATGTAATAGTGAGAATGATCTAGCAGAAATAAAATCTTAAGGGTTTGTTTCTGGCAGAAAACGGAAGGAGAAATGCAGAAGGAAAGTTAGTGGGAAGGTGAGAGGGCATCCCGAGCCAATGTAGGGAGGGAAGTTACTGGAAAGAATAATAAGTCTTTACTGACAGTGACAGGGGCAGGTAGACTGAGGGTTAGGGGAGGAAAGGCTGAGAATTTCACAACTGGTTGTTACCATTTTCTCATTATAATGTCAGTCAAGGGCATCTGCTGGGAGTGGGGAAAACAGACTAAATAAGGTACTTTTTGGAGAAAGCGGGGCTGAAATCATTAAGGTGTGGGATAGCGAGCGCGTGAAGAAGTTGACTAACCTAATGAGGAACTGCTGAGTTCTCATCTGAAATCTGTGGTCATCAACTCAGTTGCAACTCTCAATAATTGTGACATTGAGCAAGTCATTTCCCCTCTCTGAGCTGTACTTTCCTACCGATTACGCAAGGATGGCACTTATCCCAAAGCAAGGATGTTGTAATAAGAGATGATAAAATATATAGCGCCTGGCACATATTGAGGACTCACCAAATAGCAGGCCTCATAATCAGTGCAGGTATCATCTGTGGTTCGCAGTTCTCCTCATATTACAACTAGGGTGGACCCAAAACTTTGCAACTTTTGCCTTGTTAACCTGTCATTGCACAATCATCCTTTCTTGCCGTATCTTTTTTTTTTTTTTTTTTTGAGATGGAGTTTCACACTTTTACCCAGGCTGGAGTGCAGTGGCACAATCTCAGCTCACTGCAACCTCTGCCTCCCAGATTCAAGTGGTTCTCCTGCCTCAGCCTCCAGAGTAGCTGGGATTACAGGCACCTGCCACCATGCCCAGCTAATTTTTGTATTTTTAGTAGAGATGGGGTTTTACCATGTTGGCCAGGTTGGTCCCCAACTCCTGGCCTCAAGTGATCCACCTGACTTGGCCTCCCAAAGTGCTGGGATTACGGACGTGAGTCACTGTGCCTGGCCTGTATCAACATTTTAAAATGAATTTGGGATTATGGATAAATCATGTCTTCTAAGTGCCTTGTAGAATGTTCAGAGGGTGAGTAGAGAAAATCTGAGTCTGCTGAGGAACAATGGGGTGGGAGAGGGTTAACAGCACAATTCTGTTGTACTCAATCTGGGTGAGCTCCAATTCCAGCTCTACTTCTTTCTACCTGGGAACGCTGAACAATTAATGTAGCCAGTCTAAATCTTAACTTCCTCGTCTGTACAATGGTTATAATAATTACTAGGTTGGTGCAAAAGTAATTGCACTTTTTGCTATTATTTCAATGGCAAAAACTGCAGTTACCTTTGCACCAACCTAACATCACTATTAGTCAATATTCACCACGTCTCAGGATGTGCTCAGTGCTTACACATGTTAACACAGCCCATCCACAGATCCTGTGAGAGGAGTTGTGAGGCTTAAAGGAGAGACTCTTGGCGTGTGGATAACGTTCATGAGTAGAAGCTACTATTGCTATAAGCATCGTTCTTGTCCCGACCTTGAGCTTCATAATGGATTAAGTAAGCCCCATAACACAGCACACAACCTGGTGAGGGCCAAGCATTCCCATTTGTCACAGACTTACTCAGTCTAGGCTAAAACATTTCCATGTCTATCCTCACTTAACCCTCACCTGAAAGTTAGACTTCACCATAAAATTGTCCTCTTTCTGCAGAGCAGAAAACTGAGGCTCAAAGAGTTCTCACTGACCAGGAACTCACACTGAAGACATATCACAGGTGGGACTAGAATAGAGATCTAGCTGACTCCAGAGCCCAGTCTTCTTTATAAAAGTGACTCTCAATTGAGGGTGACTTTGCCTCTGAGGGGACCTTTGACAATGTTTATGGAAACTGTTGATCGTCATTCCTGAAGAGGGAGTTGCTACCGGTATCTGCAGATAGAGGCCAGGGATGCTGCTAAACATCTTACTCTGTAGAGAACAGTCCCCCACAGCAAAGAATTACCCAGCCCCAAGTGTCAATGATGCCAAGGCTGAGAAACGCTGAGTTACATTAAACAATGTCCCATGGAAGACCTCAGTGAAAGTGACTGGTAACAGCAGGAAGAAAAGAAATGAGTAAAAGAAAGAGGGTTGGCTGGACACGGTGGCTCATCCCTGTAATCCCAGCACTTTGAGAGGCCGAGGCGGGCAGATCACGAGGTCAGGAGTTCGAGACCAGCCTGACCAACATGGTGAAACCCCGTTTCTACTAAAAACACAAAAATTAGCTGGGTGTGGTGGCGCACACCTGTAATCTCAGCTACTCAGGAGGCTGAAGCAGGAGAATCTCTTGAACCTGAGAGGCAGAGGTTTCAGTGAGCCAAGATTGCACCACTGCACTCCAGCCTGGGTGACAGAGTGAGACTGTTTCAAAAGAAAAAAAAAGAGGGCTAAAAATCATCAGACTGAGGCATGGCCCTATCCTAGCAATCTTGGGGGAACCCCTTTCAAAGGCAGGACTTCAGTATACAAAGGCAGTGGCTCTGGAGTTGTTCATCTTGGTTTGCAAATCTTGCTGCCTCCACTGACTGGCTGGGCACGACACTGAAAACACTACGGAAGTCCCTGGGCCATGAACTCCCCCCAGTGTGACGGCTGCTTCACAGTGTTACTATGAGCGTTAGATGTGAACAAGTGCTAGGGAATTGCTGCTTCTCTTAAAGATGCTGAATAGCCCAGTCTGAGATGATTCTCAAATTCTCATGGCCATAACAAATCATCCTGACTTTTATACAGATTCTAGAGTGGGATTTAAGAATATATATATTTTTCATTTTTATTATAAGTTCAGGGGTATATGTGCAGGTTTGTTATATAAGTAAACTTGTATCCTGGTGGTTTATTGTACAGATTATTTCATTACCGAGGTATTAAGCCTAATATTCACTAGTTATTTTTCCCGATCCTCACCCTCCTCCCACTCTCCGCCTTCTGGTAGGCTCCAGCGTTCCCCTCTTTGTGTCCATGTGTTCTCATCATTTACCTCCCACTTGTAAGTAAGAACATGTGGTATTTGGTTTTCCGTTCCTGCATTAGTTTGCTAAGAATAATGAATACAATTTTAACAGGCAGCCCGGATGTCTCTGATAAAGTCCACACACCACAGCATAAGAAAATGTGCTCAAGTGGCAAGGAACTTTGTGTTGAATCTGAACAAAAATTACAGATGTGACCCGGACCAGAGGCAGGGACTACATTTTTTGGATTTTTGTTCTTAAAAGAAAAAGAAACGAGATCTGAGAAGCTCTGCAGGTTATATTCTTACAAGGTTATTGTCCACAATTTAGTCACGTGTCCACTGCTAAAGCAATCCCTTGCAAAGTAAAAGGGATTCTAGTTAGTGCTAATTAGACTAGTCAAGATTTACTCCCAACACAGAGAAAGGACACCTTCTCTGTGGGGTGAGTAACTAAACACAATTGCCAGTTTTTGAGCAGAGAAGAATGGGGAACAGTTTCTGGGTGGGCAACCAGCAATATCTGTCAAAAGTAAGGGTTTGGAAGTCAGGCCAAGCTGAACTGAAGCCCTTAATCTATTATCTACTACCTAAGTGACCTTCAACACATTTCACAATTACCCTGAGCATCAATTTATTCTAATGCAAACTAGAAGTAATATTACAGAGTTATTACATAGGCCAAACTGGATCCCATATGTAGTAATTAACACAATGCATATTCCCTAATAAGAACTTCATAAGTATTAACACAACTTATTATTCTCATAGTGTTTATCCCACAGACACCAAAGCTATACAAATGGGCACTAATTACTTGCATTCCAAACAGAGAAGAGCTCCACATCAAGTGGGGACAGGGAAAGGCAGGGGGTAGACAGCAGAGATGGGACCCTCTTTGCTGACTTTCTCCAGTTCAGAGTCCTCAGGATGTACCACACTACTACATGTTCCCAGTGACTGCTCAAAATCCTCTTCAACAATAACCTCAAGCCAAACCCTCAAATTTTATCTTGAGTACTAGCCAAACAATAGATCAAGGGTTCTCCCAGGTGAGGGACAGGAGCTGGGAGACTGGAAGAACCTGGGGCTGAAAGATATGTTGCAGAGCTTGCCAGCATGTTTGCATTGAGTGATGGGGGACGCAGATGTGAACCTTCTGACTGAGTCTTGTGCCTTTCTCACAATGCTGAAGCTGCCTCTGCTTAATTCTCCATTGTCCATACAATGTAAGTTCAGTACTTCTGCTAGTGGACAGAGCCTTGTAATCCTCTTGGTGAAGTGATCAGCCTGATAAGTGAAATGCATATTGATAATGATGGGACTATGGAGGACTATCCCTTCCCAAAGAAACATCCAAGAGAATGCCAATTCTATAGCACCATTGTCAGCAAGGCTTAGCAGATAGAGTGGGTCTCCTGGTAGGAGTGTGCGCTTTAGTGAAAGTTGAATACAGATGCTGTAAGATGGTTCCACAGCTCAGAAATGGCCATTGCTGGAATGTTTCAGGTGCCGGCAAGATGGAAACCAACTTCTCTACTCCTCTGAATGGAAGTGAAGAAGTTTCCTATGAGTCTGCTGGCTACGCTGGTCTGCGGATCCTCTCATTGGTGGTGGTTGGGGTCACCTTTGTCCTCGGGGTCCTGGGCAATGGGCTTGTGATCTGGGTGGCTGGATTCCGGATGACACGCACAGTCACCACCATCTGTTACCTGAACCTGGCCCTGGCTGACTTTTCTTTCACTGCCACGCTACCATTCCTGATGGTCTCCACGGCCATGGGAGAAAAATGGCCTTTTGGCTGGTTCCTGTGTAAGTTAATTCACATCGTGGTGGACATCAACCTCTTTGGGAGTGTCTTCTTGATTGCTTTCATTGCACTGGACCGCTGCATTTGTGTCCTGCATCCAGTCTGGGCCCAGAACCACCGCACTGTGAGTCTGGCCATGAAGGTGATCATGGGACCTTGGATTCTTGCCCTAGTCCTTACCTTGCAAATTTTCCTCTTTTTGACTACAGTGACTCTTCCAAACGGGGACACATACTGTACTTTCAACTTTGTGTCCTGGGCTGACACCCATGAGGAGAGGTTAAAGGTGGGCATTACCATGCTGACAGCCAGAGGGATTATCCGGTTTGTTATCGGCTTTAGCATGCCCATGTCCATTGTTGTCATCTGCTATGGGCTCATTGCAGCCAAGATGCATAAAAAGGGCATGATTAAATCCAGCCGTCCCTTACGGGTCCTCACTGCTGTAGTGGCTTCTTTCTTCATCTGTTGGTTCCCCTTTCAACTGGTTGCCCTTCTGGAAACAGTCTGGCTCAAAGAGATGTTGTTCTTTGGCAAGTACAAAATCCTTGAAGTCCTGAATAACCCAGTGAGTGCTCTGGCCTATTTCAACAGCTGCCTCAACCCCATGCTCTATGTCTTTGTGGGCCAGGACTTCCGAGAGAGACTGATCCACTCCCTACCCAGCAGTCTGGAGAGGGCCCTGTCTGAGGACTCAGCCCCAACCACTGAAACGACTACCAATTCTGCTTCACCTCCGGCAGAGGTTGCGTTACAGACAATGTGAGGACAGGGTCAGGGATCTTTTGAGTTCTGTCTCATCCTACCTTAATGCCCGTTCCAGCTTCATCTACTCTTGAGTCATATTGAGGCACTGAAGGATGAGCAGCTCAAGTATTTATTCAGGAAAAATGCTGTTGCGTCCCTGATTTGGAGCTAAGAAATAGACAGTCCGTCTACTATAATATTAGTATTATTTTTGGTTTTTCGACCTCTGCCTGTACCCTGGGGTAAGTGGAGATGGGAAACATGAGAAGAGAAAGAATGATGGAGATTTGTAAGAGTTAGATAAGATAGCGTATAATAAGGGGAAGACTTTAAAGTAAAACGTTTATACCATAAAGTAAAATCTTTGCTGTAAGGTTTTTTATAGCTATTTTTAAAAAACAAACTATGGAAGTTTTCTTCTATTTTTAGTTTGCAAAGAGTTTGCTGTTTCTTTTTCTTATATCATGAATAGAGGTTGCATTTTATCAAATGCATTTTCTACATATATTAAGATGATCATATTATTATTCTTTTATGTAAATCATTATAAATTATGTTCATTAAGTTCTGAATGTTAAAGTACTCTTGAATTCCTGGAATAAACCACACTTAGTCCTGATGTACTTTAAATATTTATAATATATCTCACAAGAGTTGGTTAGAATTTCTGTGTTTATGTTTATATAAAAATGGCTCTGTTATTTCACTTTTTTCTACTATCCTTGCTAAGTTTTACATTAAACTTGTAATAGTCTCTTAAAAGGAACTGAGAAGTGATTTCTCTGATTCTATTTTCTGGTGGTATACCCTTATTAAATATTCAGAAAAATTCACCAACGAAGCCAACTTGGTCTTGTGTTTTCTTTCTGGGAAGTTTTTAATAACAGGTTCGTTTTCTTTAACAGTCATTAGACTCTTCTAGTTTTTTTTTTTCCATATTTGTCAGTTTTGGTAAACTGTGATTTTCAAAGAATTTGGCCATTTCATTCCAACTGTCCAATTCATTGGCATGAAACAGTATAATAGCTGTTTAAAAGTTATAAAACAGTGTGGGCCAGGCGCGGTGGCTCACGCCTGTAATCCCAGCACTTTGGGAGGCCGAGGCGGGTGGATCACGAGGTCAAGAGATCGAGACCATCCTGGTCAACACGGTGAAACCCCGTCTCTACTAAAAATACAAAAAAAAATTAGCTGGGCATGGTGGCGCGTGCCTGTAATCCCAGCTACTCAGGAGGCTGAGGCAGGAGAATTGCTTGAACCCAGGAGGTGGAGGTTGCAGTGAGCTGAGATCGCGCCATTGCACTCCAGCTTGGGTAACAAGAGCGAAACTCCGTCTCAAAAAAATAAATAAATAATAAAAAATAATAAAAATAAAAAAAAATTAAAAAAAAGTTATAAAACAGTGTGAAACTTGATATGCTTTCTTTCATTTATTTATTTTTCCTGATTTTTGTTCTTGTTATTGTTATTATCCTAGAGCACAGCCTTTGGAGATATGGTTTCTTTTAAACAATGAAAATGTAAGCTCTCTGAAGGCAGGGATTTTGGTCTGTATTGGTCACTGATTAAACCCCATTCTCCATGTGTAAAATACTGTCTGATATGTACTAGGCATTTATTAAATGCTCATTGAATGAATGAATCAATAAACAATAGTATCACCTAGGTGTCAAGTGAGAACCTTTTTTTTTTTAAGTGAGAACCTTTAATGTCAAATCAAAATTATCTTCAACCTTCATTACACGAACCAGACCATGTCCAGTAAACACACACCCTCGAGCACACAGTATTTAGAAATTCCCATGTGGCTTACATTTTCATAAATTTCTGGTTTTGAGCTTCTGCTTTAAGGAAAGTACCAGGGCTAACTGTTTCCTCATGCCTTTGTTTTGAAATAAATCAACCACAAAGGTACTCAGCCTTTTACTTTGCTTTCAGGAAATAACCACTCAGAAATGGTCCTACAGTATGGAACATACTGTCCTGATGCACTGGCAAAAGACACAACTCTACATGAATATGGGGCAGTCCTGTTTTCAGCATCCTCACTCCACTGCTTTTACTGTCAATTTTCCTCTCCCTTTCCCTCCTGTTTCCCCTAAAGTTATTTGCATTTCCAAAGCAGAACAGTTTACTTAGTTCATTTGCATTCTTGACTCATAAATGCTTTCAAGTTCCTAAGAAAAGTATACTCTTCAATGCTCAACAACGTTGTGGCTATAGAAAATAAGGAACAAGGAGAAAATGCAAGAAGGAAAAGCCAGAAGCCAAGAACAGTCTATGACCTCTAGACAAGAGAACTAAGGCTTCTAGATTGGCTAATTAACAGCCTTCCTCCACTGCCAGGGCAGAGGATTCCTCCTTTGCTTCCCATTGGCCCTAGTTAATTGCAGTAGAACAGTGCCTGCTGCATCCTCCCCATTTGTCTTTGCTTCATTGGAAGTTGTCATTGTGGATTCTCAGTTCCCACTGCACTCTTGTATATTGGGGTCTTCAGGAGCTGAGGATTTTTTGTGTTTATGGGACATTCACCACCAAGAAACATTTCCAGACTTGCTTGAATCTGAAAAAGTCCAAAATAAAACTCTGGGGATAGTGCCATTGGGAAAGACGAGACCACATTTTCTGTTTGGGGAGAAGAGCGTAGAAATGTTGAGTACCCAAAGGCGTAAGCTCCTGTGGAGACTGCCGGCTGCCTACCAAATATTCTTCCCTCTACTTTATTAACAAATTGGGCAGCAATTCATTCAGCTAAAATAATCCTTTCTCAGTCATCCGTCCAGCTAGATGTGAGTAAATTCTAAGCAGTAAGATGGAATAGTAGTATTACATCAGTACATAAGGAGCTGCCTCATTGTTTTATTAACTGAGTGTTTTTTGTTTTATTTATTTATTTATTTACAAAGACCGGGTTTAACTCTGTCACTCAGGCTGGAGCCCAGTGGCACTAATCACGGCTCATTGCAGCCTCGACTTCCTGGTCTTAGGTGTTCTCCCACCTCAGCCTCCTGAGTAGCAAAACTGCAGGCTTGTGCCACTATGCCCAGCTAAATTTTGTATTTTTTGTAGAGACAGGGTTTCGCCAAGTCACCCAGGCTGGTCTCAAACTTCTGAGCTCAAGCAATCCTCCTGCCACGCCTTCCTAAAGTACTGGGATTATAGGTGTGAGCCACTGTGCCTGGCCTAGAGTTTATTTTTTAGAGCAATTTTAGATTCACAGCAAATTGGGAAGAAAACACAGAGATTTCCCATAAACCCACTGCCCCCACACATTCACAGCCTCTCTCATTATCAGTATCTTCCACCAGAGTAATACATTTCTTACAGTGGATAAACCTACATAGATACAGCATTATTATCCAAAACCCATAGTTTACACTAGGGTTCACTCTTGGTGTTTTACATTCAGTGGGTGATATGGTTAAGCTCTGTGTACCTACCCAGATCTCATCTTGAATTGTAATCCCCATAATGCCCATGTGTCAAGGGAGAGACCAGGTGGAGGTAAGTGGAGGTAACTGAATCATGGGGGCAATTTCCCCATGCTGGTCTTGTAATAGTGAGTTCTCATGAGATATGATAACCATTATAAGGGACTCCTTCCCCTTCACTGGGCACGTCTTCCTGCTGGCTTGTGAAAAAGATACCTTGCTTCCTCTTTGCCTTCTGACATGATTGTAAGTTTCCTGAGGGCTCCCCAGCCATGCTGAACTCTGAGCCAATTAAACCTCTTTCCTTTATAAATTACCCAGTCTCAGGCAGTTCTCTATTGCAGTATGAAAACAGACTAATACAGTGGGTTTGGACAAACGTATAATGACCTGTATTCACCATTACAGTATCATACAGACTCAATTCACTGCCCTAAAAATCCTCTGTGCTCTGCCTATTCATGGCTCCCTCCTCCCTATTCCCTGGAAACCACTGATATTTTCCTTGTCTTCATAGTTTTTCCCGTTCCAGAATGTCATATAGTAGAAATCGTGCAGTATGTAGCCTTTTACTACTGGCATCTCTCATTTAAAGTTTCCTCCATGTCTTTTCATAGACTGAGAGCTCATTCCTTTTTAGCATTGAATAATGCCCACTCTCTGGATGTACCATCATTTATTTATCCATTCACCTACTGAAAAATATCTTGGTTGCTTCCCAATTAGGCAATTATAAATAAAGCTGCTATAAACATCCATGTGCAGGTTTTTGTGTGGATGGAAGTCTAAAACTTGTTTTGATAAATGCCAAAGAACATGATTGCTGGATTGTATGGTAAGCATATGTTTACTTGCATAGGAAACTGCCAAACTGTCTTCCAAGGTGGCTGTACCATTCTGCATTCCCACCAATAACGAATAAGGATGTTCCTTGTCTTTGTCAGCATTTGGTTTTGTCAGTGTTCTGGATTTGGGCCATTTCTAATAGGTGTAGGGTGGTATCTCACTGTTTTAACTTGCATTTCCCTGATAATATCTGATGGGGAGCACCCGCTCATACGTTAACCTGGCATCTGTATATCTTCTTTCTTGAGGTACCTGTTAAGGACTTAACCCATTTTTAAAATGGGCTTTCTGTGTTCTTATTGTTGAGTTTTAAGAGTTCTTTACATATTTTGGATAACAGTCCTTTATCTGATATGTTTATCGCAAGACTCTCCCACAGAGCAGATTTTTTTTTTTTTTTTTTTTTTTTTTGAGACAGAGTCTTACTCTGTCACCCACACCAGAGTGCAGTGGTACCATCACGGCTCACAGCAGCTTCAACCTCATGGACTCAAGTGATCCCCACACTTACTTCATTCTCTCAAGTAGTTAGGACTACAGTTGTGCACCATTATGCCCAGCTCATCACTTATTTTTCTGTAGAGATGGGGGGTCTCACCTTGTTGTCCAGGCTGGTCTCAAATTCCTAGGCTCAAGCGATCCTCCCACCTCAGCCTCCTAAAGTGCTGGGATTACATGCCCAGCTGGAAATTTTCAATTTTAGTAAGAATTGCCTTCTTGATTCTTTCTTTCATGGATTATGCCTTTTGTTTTGTAATTACAAAGTTATTGTCAAATCAAACGTCATCTAGATTTTCTCCTATGTTATCTTCTAGGAGTTTTATAGTTTTGTCTTTTACATTTAGGTCTGTGAGCCATTTTAAGTTAATTTTAGTGAAGCAGGTAAGGTCTGTTTCTAAATTTACTTTTTTGCACATGGATGTCTAGTCATTCTGGTAACATTTGTTGGAAAGACTATCTTTTCTCCATTGAATTGCCTTTGCTCCTTTGATAAAGATCACCTGACTATATTAATGTGAGTCTATTTCTGGGCCCTGTATTCAGTTCCATTGATCTATTTGTCTGTTCTTTTGCCAGTAGTAGCCTGTCCTGATTACTGTAGCTTTACAGTATGTCTTGAAATCAGGTAGTGTCAGTCCTCCAACTTTGCTCTTCTTGTTCAGTATTAACGTTGGCTATACAGGTCTTTTCCCTCTCCACGTAAATTTTAGAATCAGTTTGTTATACCCACAAAATAAATTGCTGAAATTTTGATTGGCATTGCACTGAATCCAAAGATCAAATGGAGGAAAACTGACATCTTGACAATCTTGAATCTTCCTAGCCCTGTACATGGAATAGCTCTCAATTTCTTCAGTTCTTCTCTAATTTCTTTCATCAGAGTGTTGTAGTTTTTCTCATCTAGATCTTGTACATCATTTGTTAGATTTGTACTAAGTATTTCATTTCTGAGGGAGATAATATAAATAGTATGGTGTTTTTAATTTCAAATTCCGTTTGCTCACTGCTGGTATCTAGGAAAGTGATTGACTTTTTTTGTATCCTGCAACCCTGCTATAATCACTTATTACTTCCAGGAGTATTTGTTGTCCATTCTCTTGGATTTTCTGAATAGGTGATCATGTCAGTTGTGAAAAAAATAGTTTTTTTTCTTCCTTTCTAATATGCATGCCTTTTTAGTTTGTTTCTAATTGAATTAGCTAAGACTTCAGCAATGCTGAAAACCAATATGACAGAAGACACCCTTGCCTTGTTTCTGGCCTTAGTGGGAAAGCTTCAAGTTTCCTGCTGTTAAGTATGTTAGCTATAGGATTTTTTTTGCAGACATTGTTTGTCAAATTAAGAATGTTTGTCTTTATTCCTAGGTTACTGAGCATATTTTAAAATTATGAATGGATGTTGAATTTTGTCAAGTACTTTTGCTGCATCTATTAACTGTGGTTTTTTTCATTAGTCTGTTGATGTAATTGATTACATTAATTAATTTTTGAAATTTGAATTACACTTGAATACCTTGGCATGAATAATTTTTATACATTGTTTTACAAATTAGATTATAATAGTTTAGACGTTTTGGGGTTTGAGTTGCTAATATGTTCTTGAGAATTTTTGCATCTATGTTCACGAGAGTTATTGGTCTGCAGTTTTGTTTTCTTGTAATGTCTTTAAATGGATTTGGTTATTAGGATGATCATGGATATATCATTAGTTAGAAAGTGTTCCTTCTGTTTCTATATTCTAAAAGTTATTCATTCTTTTTATTTTTTGCATTGTATTTTATTGGATAAATGTAACAAAATTTAATCTGACCAGTCACATATGAATGAACATTAAATTCTTTCTGATGGGCTGGGAGCCGTGGCTCATACCTGTAATCCCAGCACTTTGGGAGGCCGAGGCGGGCGGATCACCTGAGGTCGGGAGTTCGAGACCAGCCTGATCAACATGCAGAAACCCTGTCTTTACTAAAAATACAAAATTAGCTGGGTGTGGTGGCGCATGCCTGTAATCCCAGCTACTCGGGAGGCTGAAGCAGAAGAATCACTTGAACCTGGGAGGCAGAGGTTGTGGTGAGCCGAGATTGCACCATTGCACTCCAGCCTGGGCAACAAGAGCAAAACTCTGTCTCCAAAAAAAAAAAATTGTTTCTGATCTTTTGCTGGTTGCAAAATAAAAATGCTACAGTGAATACATGTGCCACATACATTCCTTTGCATGAATGTGGGTTCGTCTGTAGAAAAAATTAAAATAGTTTGTAACCTAAGTGTCTGTCAACAGATGAATGAACAAAAAATATGGTACATATACACAATGGAGTACTATTCTGCCACAAAAAATAATGAGACTCTGTCATTTGCAACAACTTGGATGGAACTGGAGGCCATTATGTTGAGTGAAATGGATCAGGCACAGAAAGACAAGTTTTGCATGTTCTCACTTATTTGTGGGAGCTAAAAAGCAAAACAATTGAACTCATGGAGACAGAGAATAGAAGGATGGTTACCAGAAATTGGGAACGGTAGCGGGGGTCAGGGGAGAAGTGGGAACGGTTAATGGGTACAAAAAGAATAGAAAGAATGAATGAGAACTACTCTATGGCACAACAGAGTGAATATACTCAATAATAATTTAATTGTATTTTTTTTAACTACAAGAGTATAATTGGATTGTTTATAACCCAAAGGATGAATATTTGAGGGAATGGATACCCCATTTTCCACGATGTGATTATCACACATTGCATGGGTGATATCAAAGTATCTCATGTACCCCATAAATATATACAACTACTGTGTAACCACAAAAATTAAAAATTTTAAAAGGTAATACTAGAAAGGATAGTTTGTAATTTAGTTGATCTCTCTGCTCTTATCTACTCTCAGAGCTATAAAGCCCATTGCCACAACTTAGGAAGACAACTTTCTGAAAAACGTATAGTCATCTATTTCTCTAACATGAGTGGGAGTGCATGAGCATGTTACTTTACACTAATATATTAATCATCACATTTATCTTTTTCTCATTGTGTGTGTGTGTGGAGGGTTGTTATAGTCCACATTTTGAAAGTTAAGAAAAATAAGTCTGTTGGACACATTGGCTCATGCCCGTAATGCCAGCACTTTGGGAGGCGAGGCCAAGGTGGGCGAATTGCTTGACCCCAGGAGTTCAAGACCAGCCAGGGAAATGTAGTGAGACCTCGTCTCTACTAAAAATACAAAAATTACCTGGGCATGGTGGTACACACCTGTAGACCAAGCTGAGGGATTGGGGCTGAGGTGGGAGGATCACTTGAGCCCGGGATGCGGAGGCTGCGGTGAGCTATGATTGTGCCACTGCACTCCAGCCTGGGTGACAGAGCAAGACCCTGTCTCAAAAAAAAAAAAAAAGAAAGAAAGAAAGAAAAAGAAAAAAAAAATCAAATTCCCGTTCTCTTTTCTTTATACCAGTAGAGTTTCATAGCTCTTGAAATTAGGCTGACAACATTGAAGCAGGACACCATTCACATAGGTGCCGCAATATTTTTTTTGCAATTTTATAACTTTATTTGATGTATTTGACGATCAGCGATTAGTTCTCAGCCACATTTACTGTCTGTAGATTTTTGAAAGTGGTAACAACTACATAGGTAACCAAATGATGGAGCTTATTTAGTGACTCTTCATCCTCATTACGTTTTCTGGACAACGGCACACGGATTCGGTATGGGACATTCCTTATTCCTTTGGCCCAGACAGCTTTGTTGAGCCTGGTATCAATGTACACACCTGGACTTCCCATCTCCTTCATGGCAATTTTCCGAATCTCTCTGAGCGCCCGAGGGGCATGCCTCTTGAAGCCCACTCCATGGATGCGCTTGTGAGTGCTGATGGTGTATCCTCCGGTCACCACCTGGTTGATGGCAGAACGGCCCTTTTTCTTCTCGTCACCCTTCTTTGCGGGAGCCATTCTGCTGGGTCCAAGTTGGAAAGGAAGAGCGCGAGGGATTGTGGAAGAAGGAAAGCTGGTCTGCAATTCTCTAAATTCATACTTGCTGGGACAGGGGGAACTGAGGGTCAAAGGCAGCAGCAGGAAGCCATCCCCGGCAAGATTGGCTTGGGCCTCCAGCGCTCGTGAAAACGAACGCATTAGAAATTGAGCAGCCGGGCGTGGTGGCTCACGCCTGTAATCCAAGCACTTTGGAGGCCAAGGCGGGCGGATCACCTGAGGTCGGGAGTTCAAGACCAGCCTGACCAACATGGTGAAACCCCCGTCTTTAAAAGAAAAAGAAAAGAAAAAAAAGAGAAATCGAGCTCCATCTTGTGGTGGCTAAAAAGAAAAAACAAGCAAATGTAAGTCTTGCTTCACTCTCAGTTCTACGACCGCACTGGGAGACAACCTCGGAAAGCTTGATTATTTCTTGGCTAGCTCTCCCAGAATAAATTTCTAAGCACATCTGTACAAGCAACTTTGTCTTTTAAATGCAAGAAGCTTGATTATTTCTTGGCTACTCCCCCAGAATAAATTTCTAAGCCCATCTGTACAAGCAACTTTGTTTTTTAAATGCAGGAAGTCCCCTTCATTCCAGAATGTACATTCCAGAGACTATGGAGGCTGGAGATCTCTCCTGTATCTCATCCATTCTGAGTTACGAGTGCCACTAGACGAAAGAAAATCCATGTAAATGCTTCATGACCTTGGGATGCTGGGGACTATTCAACTGTGGTTCCTTTTTACCTTTCCGTCTCATGCCTCCCCCAGCTCCAAATGCCATCTAGTTAACTGTTTCCCAAATGTTGATCTACATGGATGCTGTTCCATCAGAATTAACTGGGGAGGTGTTTGTTGTTGTTGTTGAATACGGATTGGGTCACTGCAGCATCAAAGCATCTTGACTTATAAAGTTTGGAGCAGAGGGCAATAATCTGTATTTAATCACAGATTAACTTTGTTCCCTTTATGTATTCCCTAGTAAATTGTAATGTGCAATCAGATTCCCCTTTCTTTTCTTGTTTTGTTTTGTTTTTGAGTCAGGGTCTTACTCCATCATCAAGGCTGAAGTCCAGTGGTGCAATCATGGCTCACTGCAGCTTCAACCTCCCCAGTTCAAGTGATCCTCCCACCTGAGTCTCCTAAGTAGCTGGGACCACGGGCACACACCACCACACCACGTGGGGCTTATTTTTGCTTTTCTGTTTTTATTTTTTGAGATGGGGTTTCGTCAGGTTGCCCAAGCTGGTCTTGAACTCCTGGGCTCAAGCCTGCCTCGGCCTCCCAAAGTGCTGGGATTACAGGTGTGTTGTGGTCCGTGAGATCGGCACGTCTGCCGGGGGTCTCTTGACCAGCAAGAGGGTCCCAAAACCTGGAAGAGAGAGTGCGCAGAAGAAAAGAACGACAGGAAAGTTTGGGGTCTGGAGGGCTGACGAGGATTGCCCAAGTCAGAGATTTATTTTGTGCACAGGGTCTCATTATATACCCTTTAGCCTGCAGTGGCTGATGTCAGGTTACTTAGTGAGGTAACTACAACAAAGGAGAAGAGAAAATCACAACATTGCAAGCCTAGGGTTCAAGTTAAAACTAGTAAAAGGAGAAGCATACAATCAACTGTCATAAAGATTGATCAAGAAGTCATAAAACAAACAGGTGACCTTTTCTACTTATCTGATAATCGAAACACAGAAACAAGATCACATTTTACAACGGTCAAACCAAGGTATAAATCTTAGAGGTAACAATTTCAAATGTCATATGAATAGTCACAAGCTTCAGTGAGTACCTGGTAACGGAGTCATAAAACAAGCCCAGAGCAGAAACTTCAAGAAATAGAATGTGCAGTGAAACCACACAGCCTTCACCCAGCCAAGCTGTTAGATCAGTGAACCAGAAAACTTCTGCAAAATCAAACTTCTTGCACTTCTTTCTTTCCCTTAGCTCGACTGCGTCCAGGAGGGGAGAAATGTGTCTGGGCTCAAACTCCATTATGGCGGAGACACTTAGGGGTCTCTACGCTGGAGCGATCCCCACACAGGTGTGAGCCATTACACCCAGCAATGATTCCCCTGCTTTCTAGCAGTTGAATAAATGCTTTCTTAACTAGAAAGCATAATAAGAACTAATATTAGACCATGAGAATTGGAACTAATATTACGTCTTGGAAACACAGATGTATCTTTTCGGTCCACACTATAGAACAAATGGTCTTTTTCATATGGGGTGATGACACAGCCATTGAGAGGAGAACATGAGCAGAAGTCCCAGTTAGGAAAGCAAATCTGAAGAGCGAGGCCGTCATCCCCAATATATTGTGCAAGCCCCTCTGGGAACTCTCTGCTCTTGAAATCACAGGTGTGGGCAAGCTAAGCTGTCACTAATTCTGTTCTTTTGAAAGAAGAGTTCTCAGCAACAGTGAATAGAGTCACTAATTCATTCAGAAAAAGAGTCCCCCATACCCTTTACACCTCAAATCTTACTACAAATAGTAAACCAACTAAGTCTGGATCAGATTTGTGTATGTATACACAAAGCACATAATAGTTACTGAGAAACAAAATGACAGAGGAAGGACACACTCTGATACAGAAAGAGACAATGTCTCCTCCAATAACCATGTCCCTTACTCTCATTCCTTCAGGTCCTAACACTAACTTCCTGTCCTAATTTATAGGGAAGTGGTGTCAAACGGTTCCTCTTGGCCAGTGTGTTCTCTTCCAGTTAAAATGGCAATCACAGAGTAAATTTTGGAAGATATAGTCAAATAATTAACTGTGTGGGTCTCACAAAATTGATGGAGATTTTGTGAGACCCACACAGAGTTGGGAGGCTTGCTGGTTGATAAAATTCCTGACAATGCATAATGTTTCACCTATTCTAAGTCACACTTGAGCTAATACTATAGCAGGTTGTCCCTGTGTTAGTTATCAATTGCTATGTAGCAAATCACTCTCAAAGCAGTGGCTTAAAATAATAGTAATCTGATTTACTATCTGTTACAGTTTCTCTGAAATTTGGGAGTTTCTGGGTTGAGTGTTTCTGGCTTGAAATCTCTCATGAGTTTGTAGTCAGATGTGAGCTGAGGCTGCAGTAATCTGAAGGCCTGACTGAGGCTAGAAAATTCACTTCTAAGTGACAATCCCATAGATAATGAGTCATTGCTGGAAAGTTGCTTCTCCTCCACAGAACTGCTTGAGTATTCTCACAACATGGCTGATGGTATCTCCCAGGATGAGTGATCTGAGTGAGAAAGTGTTAAATGGAAGTTTCATTCTTTTTATGAACTACACTTGGAAGGGATATAGCATTACTTCTGCCACACTCCATTGGTCAGGGCAGTCACAAGGCCTGGTCCAGATTGAAACAGAGCGGGGAAAACCCTCACCTCTCTGTGGGAGGAGTGAGAGGAGTGGGAATTACCTATAAAGACAATATGTGGGATGAGATAAATATATAACATAGATATCAGTGGAAAATATAGTCTGCCACAGTCTCTAGAGATCATTCCAGATAGTCAAATCATAGTAAACATTTTACCAGTCATGATGGGTATCTAGACTACGGGAGTAGAAAAGTAATTTCAAGCCCAGTGAAGGGATCATTAAAAAATGTTTATATAGGTAATGCTGTTGTACATCAAGTACAATCTCTTCTCAGTTGGCACCTCCTATCCCATTATTGTCACAGTCAAAATACCATAAGAACTAGACACATTCAGAGAAATCTGGTTTCTTTCCTTAATCATTCCAACATGTTTCCTGCTTCTACGGTTTCAGTGGCAGGAATGGAGGGTGTTCCTGGGATCAGCAACATAGAGTTTCCCTGACCAAGGCCAATCTGGCTACAGTCACTCCTCAGTGCCCAATCTGCCCACAGCAGAGATGGACACTGAGTCCCTGATATGGCGCAATTCCTTGGGGTGATCACCCAGCTCCCCAGTAGCAGGTTGAACGCATTGGACCACTTCCCTCGTGGGAGAAGCAGGGCCTTGTTTTTAATGGAATACACATTAACTCTGAACATGAATATGCTTTCTCTGTACGTAATGCTTCTGCCAAACTATCATCTGTGGAGTTATGGAATGCTTTGTCCATCATCATGCTTTTCCATACAGCATCGGTTTGATTGCGGGATTAAATTCACAGCAAATAAACTGTGGCAATGGGTCCACACTCTGGAATTCCCTGGTCCTACCATATTGTCCACCATTTTGAAGTACCTGGCTTGATGGAATGGTGGGATGATCTTTTGAAGACTCACCCCAGCACCAGCTAGCAGGCAATAACTTGCAGGGCTGGGGCAATATCCTTTAGGAAGCTTTGTATACTCTAAATCAGTATGCAGTATGTGCTGCTCTCTCTCCTCTAACTAGAATCCAAGGGTCCAGCAATGAAGGGGCAGAAATGGGAATTGCACCACTCATTATTACCCCTAGTGATCCACTAGAAAAATTTCTGCCATCCTCATGACCTTATGCTGTGTTGACTCAGAGGTCTTAGTTCCAAAGGAAGAAATGTATCCACCCAGAGACACAACAATGTTTCTACAGAACTAGAAGGTACCACTGCCCACCACTACTTTGAGCTCCTCTTGCTCTGAATCAGCAAGCAAAGAAGGGAGTTACTGTATGGATGGGGTGACTGATCCTGATTACTGAGAAGGAAATTGGTATGCTACCAATTTCTGTATTAAATAGAGATAATGAAGAACATGTCTGGAATACGAGAGACCCATTAGAGCATCTCTTAGTACTACCTTGTCCTGTCATTAAAGTCGATGTAAAACTACAACTATATCAAGCAGGACTGCTAATGCCCCAGATCTTTCAGGAATGAAGGTCTGGGTTTTCCCACTAGGCACAGATGATGACCAGCTGAGGTACTAGCTGAGGGAAAATGGAATATGGAATGAGAAGTGAAAGATGGTACTTATAAATACCAGCCATGATCATGGGATCAGGTGCAGAAGTGAAGACTATAATTTTAATGAATACTTCTTATTTTGTCATGAGTAAATTTGTGTCTAACAAAAATTTTTGTTTTCTTTCCTCTTTTATCTCATTATCTAACATAAAATGTATTAATAATAGGTAATTTTACATCATGTTATTTATGTTAGAGGAGATCTAAAAGAAGAAGGAAGGATGAGCGCAGTGGCTCACACCTGTAATCCCAGAACTTTGGGAAGCCGAGGTGGGTAGGTCCCTTGAGGCCAGCAATTCAAGACTCAGCCTGACCAATGTGATGAAACCCTGTCTGTACTAGAAATACAAAAAGTAGCCTGCTATGGTGGTGTGCACCTACATTCCCAACTACTTGGGAGGCTGAGGCAGGAGAATCACCTGAACTCAGGAGGGAAAGGTTGCAGTGAGCCGAGAACACACTACTGCACTCCAGCCTGGGCAATAGAGCAAGACTCCGTCTCAAAAATAAAAATAAAAATAAAAGAGAGAGAGAAAGAGAACATCACCCAAGGACTCTGCATCCTCTTCTGGAGAAAGAGTCAGTGCATTTTTAGTTATAGGGCAGATAGGTGTATCATGTTAGGTGGAAGGGGAACTTTGTTCTTGCCTTTCTTTGGAAATTAAACAAACATGATTTAAGGAGATGTTTATGGGTTTATGGGTGACAGGATGAAAGGAATGGACTCTGATGGTGAGCTTTGTGTGTCAATGTGGCTAGGCTACAGCGTCCTCCTCATCAAAAATTATTCTAGCTGTTGCAGTGAATTTCCTTTTGGATATAATTAACATTTACGACCAGTTGACTTCAAGTAATGAAGACTATCCTTCATAATCTGAATGAGCCTGAAACAAAAAATTAAGAGGTTTTAAGAGCAGAACCAACATTTCCATGAAGAAGAAACTCTGTTTGTGGACTGAAGCATCAACTCCAGCCTGGGAGTTTCCAGCCTTCCCTTCTTGATGGTCTGCCCTACGGATTTCAGACTTACTGAGCCAGCTTCCAAAGTCTCATTAACCAACATCTCATATATATATGAGTTCCATTTATCTGGTGAAACTGACTGATATGTCATATGTTTCTAGTGTTTTCCCCCAGAGGAGGGGAAAAGGTCTACTGCTCTCTAAAAAACTGAACATAATTGTTATTGCTTTAAAATTTCTTGTTTGGGCTAGACAAGGTGGCTCACGCCTGTAATCCCAGAACTTTCGGAGGCCGAGGGGACAGATCACCTGAGGTCAGGATTTCGAGACCAGCCTGATCAATATGGAGAAAGCCTGTCTCTACTAAAAATACAAAATTAGCTGGGAGTGGTGGCACATGCCTGTAATCCCAGCTACTCAGGAGGCTGAGGTAGGAGAATCACTTGAACCCAGGAGGTGGAGGCTATAGTGAGCCGAGATCGCAACATTACACTCCAGCCTGGGCAACAAGAGTGAAACTCCGTCTAAAAAAAAAAAAAAATCTCATTTGGTTCTTTATCATCTAACAATCTGACATCTCAGGTACTTACACTAATTATTTTTATTTATCTATGGAAACTCTGTAATTATGAACTGTGTTTTGAAATGCCAATCATGTCTACTTACTTTCTCATTGCAATAATAAGGCTTTATATTTTGCTCCATTTCAAGACTGTCACATTACTTTAATTACTTCTGTATTTTCTATTAAAATATTCCATATTATGAAATAAAACAGAGGAATGATAAAACATTAACTAATAGAAATGAATAGGTATTGAGAGGAAGAGATGGAGGTGGTCTCTCTCTCTCTCTCCTGTATCATTAAATTTTATTTTGTTATTTCCATCAGCAAATACATAAATTCTCTAATCTACTAATTAAAAAAAAAAAAAAAAAAAAAACTCCTTGTAGTACACACCTCCTCCTAAACTTTACAAGCAATCTCTGCTTGCCTAGACAGCAACCTCGAAGGGCACTTCCACTTCAGTTCTCTACTTCCTCATTTCACATCTTCACCACAACCCATTCTACAGGGCTTCATGTCATTACTGCACCAGGACTACTCTTATTACGGACAACAGTGACATCTGCTGCCACGTTACCTCACTGCCGGTTCAGACATCTGGTGCCTGCCCACGAATCCCATGGGGGGAAATCTACCATCTGTCAGGTAACAATGGAATCTTAAGCCCCTAAGCATATATGACTCAGTTGACCAGTCCTTGAACTATAAAATTTTCTTGGTGACATCACACGTTTGGTTTTCCTCCTACCTCAGTGACTTCTCTTTCCCAATTTCCTTGATTGACTCTTTCCTGACTTTTAAACATTGGTGTATCCGAGGGCTCAATTCTAGACTCCCTCATTATTTGTATCAATGCAGTCATCCTAGGTAATGTGTTCCTATAACTTGAAATCTCACCTGTCCATTGACGACCCCTCCCAAATCTCCATCATAATCCACAACCTCTTCTCAGAAGTCCTGATTGATATCTACCTCCCTCCTCTGCATCTCCACTTGAAAATCTAAATGAAGTATTATATGTGGCATGACTAAAACAGACCTATCAATTTGATTCTTCCCCAAAAAACTGATTGCCATGTGTTCTATATCATTTCCAAATTTAGAAAAAGTTACCACCCTCTACCCAATATCTTAAGTATCAAATAGGAGTTGTTCCTGATTATTTTCCTGTAATGCATCACCAAATCACATTGACTCTAGGTCAGAAACATCAACCAAATCTGTGTGTTTCTTTTCTATGCACCACTATCACGTGACTCCAATCCATCACCATCTGGACAACTGCAATAGTCTCCTAATTCATCTTTTTGCTCCCACTCTTGCTTCGTAGCAATCCATCTTTACAAACCTTTTTCATAGTGTATCATCATGCTCCTCCCCTGATTAACGCCCTGTAATAGCTTTCCATTGCACTAATAAAACAAACATTTAAATCCTCTCTAGGAAAGCCTTGTATTATCTGGTTCTTGTGTATTCTGATCTTCTCTCATGTCACGTTTCTTCTCACCAATGATGATGTAACTACACTGATAATATTTTTATTTCTCAAACACACCAAGCTTATTCTTGTCTCAGAATCTTTGCACTAACCACTCCTCTGCCTGAAATATATCTTCCCTTGAACTTCTGAAACCACATTTGCAAAATTTTGGCCAAGACAGTGAAAGAGATCTAACTTAAGCAACCTCATCTTGCTTCTAACCTCCAAGCTGTCTTTGTTCATTTCTGGGCATGGGCTGAACTAACTTTGGGAAAAACTTAGTTTATAGTTTAGAACAAAGATGATAATAGCCCTTTCCCAAAGCAGACCTCCTTCTTGCCTAGGGACTAGATTGTCCTGTAGGACTAACAGCCACAAGATTAGAAATTATGGTTTAGGAGTCATGCAGCTGGAGGCTACAAGATTCTGACCCTCCCTAAACTGCTCCAAAGATCAGTGTTTGAGATATTTTGCAGACCCTGCACTTGATGGATCAGCTGGCACCACCCAGATGGATAAACTGGCTCATCCGATCTTGTGGCCCCCACCCAGGAACTAACTCAGTGCAAGAAGACAGGTTCAGCTCCCTGTGATTTCATCTCTGACCCAACCAATCAATACTCTTGACTCCCTGGCTTCCCCCTACCCACCAAGTTGTTCTTAAAAACTCTGCTCCCTGAATGCTTGGGGAGACTGATTTGAGTAATAATGAAACTCCAGTCTCCCGCATAGCTGGCTCTGTGTGACTTACTCTTTCTCTACTGTAATTTCCCTGCCCTGATAAATTGACTATGTCTAGGCAGCAGGCAAGGTGAACCCATTGGGTGGTTACACTTCACATTAGCAGTTCATGTAATTCTGATTCTAGCTTACATGTCACCTCCTCAGGATATGGTTTTCTGAGCCTCTAAAATAAAGTAGCTTCTCAGGCACTCTCCCTTCTAGTCCATTAAACTGTATTTATTCTCTTGATAACCTTCATTGCTGCCTTCTGTCAATCACAAAATTACCTTTTTCCCTCAATCTTTACAGTCACTGATCTGAGTGCCTCGTTCTCTGTCTCTTCATCTATTGAAACAGACCCAGTATTCATCTGCTATTCTGTGAAAGGGAGAACAGATTTCCAGCAAATGATGTCTGCGCTAGCTCTGGTAGGGCTTGGTAAGCCTGAGTTTGAAATTTGGAAGCCACTGGAGAATGAAGAGCAGGGTAATGTCATGATTTGATACGTTGTTAAATTTTTTTTTTAATTGACTCCGAAGCTGAATAGTAACTTTCAAAAGACTAAACATTTTCCATTTTAATTAAGTCCAATTTATACTTTGTTCTTCTCTGGATTGTGCTTTTGGTGCCATGTCTATGAACTCTCTGCTTAGGCTTCAGTCTTCACTATTTCTTCTATGTTTTCTTCTCAAAAGTTAGTAGTTTTGCATTTCATATTTAAATCTGTAATCCATTTTGGATTAGTTTTTATAAAGGAGGTAAAACTTAGATTGAGGTTTTTTTGGTTTTTTTTAATGTAATTAATAAGGAGATTCTGCAATGACAGGAAGATTCCTGCCAGCGAGAAAAAGCTGTGCCATGATGACTCCACCATGGTTTGAGGGAGAAAACCTGTGATTTACAAGGAACAAAAACACAGAAGATACCATTTTTTTTTAACCCCTTCTTTGTGGCAATCACTGGATCACACTCTCATTGTTCTTGCCTCTGATCTCAACAAGCTCGGTGTTGACTATACTCGTCCTCATTGTGGGACAGAAGAGGACATTAGGGCTTTAAGAGGGGAGGGGACCAGCTTACGTCTGCAGTTCTTGAGAAGGAAGCACTGAATTCTAGTGATGGGTCCCATGCACCATGTAGGACCAGTCTCTTCATGTGGAGACTCATCACTGTTCTGAAAGGTGACTGCTTCCACATTACACTCATTTTCCCATTACCCATAATAATCACTGTGGCCCTTCTGCTCTTCTTTTCAAAGCTGCAAAACTCCTCTCTGACCCCTCATCATGCTCTCAAGTTCTGCCTCCTACTCCACTGGATTCCCCTCCTGCCGGTTCCTGCACCACTGTTCTCTGCCTTTCCCTGAATGTTGCAAAAACAAGTGTTCCTTCCCAAGTGTTCCCTCTCTACTGGTCCTGTAAAACTCACCCCCTCGTTTACTCAAGAACTTCCCTTCTTTACTTGCTCCCTCGGTCTCCCGCAGTATCAATACTTTCTCTATGTTCTATCATTCCTATTAGCACTCTGATACTCTCTAGAATCTCTTATGTTTTAAAAAATTATTCTTCAACTTCACATTCTTCTACTCACTCCAAAGAGTCTACTGTACTCCACGAAGTCTATTAAGGATGCCCTCAACAAGCTCCCCATTCCCCAGAAATATGTTTCTCATCTGGATTTTATTTTCCACCAGCTGGGTCCTTGCTCTGGGAAGTTCTAGGTCCTGGTCTCTTGGAGAGAGCGATTCTCACATAATTTTCACAGCAGAAGTTACCCCAAGGGACAGGAGGAGGAGTAAGAGAACTGAAACCAGCTGGGGAACAGGAAACAGAAACCAGAGCTCCTTCTGACTTTTAATGGCCCCAAGAATACACCAATATACTACTTGTTCAATAGCATTTGAGGATTGCAGTGGGTCCATTTAGAAAATAAAGTACCTGACTGTTTCTCAACCTCAGTCTTTGTGGGATGCAGAGGTTCGACCTCTCAACATCAAGGGCCAAGGAATCTGGGTGTCCAGGCCGCTTCTCTCTCCAAGGGTCAAGGTAAACAGAGGAGCAAGTACTGTGATAATGTCAGAGACACTGGCACCAGAGTAACTCCATCTTGAATAGGGGCTGGGTAAAATTTGGCTGAGACCTACTGGGCTGCATTCCCAGATGGTTGAGGCATTCTAAGTCACAGGATGAGATAGGAGGTCAGTACAACATAAAGGTCACAAAGACCTTGCTGATAAAACGGGTTGCAGTAAAGAAGCCGGCCAAAACCCACCAAAACCAGGATGACAATGAGAGTGACCTCTGGTCGTCCTCGCTGCTACACTCCCACCAGCGCCATGACAGGTTACAGATGCCACGGCAATGTCAGGAAGTTACCCTATATGGTCTAAAAAGGCGAGGCAAGAATAATCCACCCCTTGTTTAGCATATCATCAAGAATAACCCTAAAAATGGGCAACCAGCAGCCCTCAGGGCTGCTTTGTCTATGGAGTAGCCATGCTTTAATCCTTTACTTTATAAACTTGCTTTCACTTTATCCTATGGAGTCACATTGAATTCTTCCTTGCACACGATCCAAGAACCCTCTCTTGGGATCTGGATCAGGACCCTCTTTCGGTAACAGTGAAAAGAATTAGAGGGAAACAATGAAAGGCAGAGATGAAGATGAGAAGGATGGAGACCAGAAACACAGAGAGATTGAAGGGAGGCAGAGAAGTTGACAGGCAGAGCATCCACACCCAGGCACATGGCCTAGATTAATCCCGTAATTTTTGGCTCCAGTGGAAACTCATTTGTAGGTTTCTAGTGCTTTATGAAATAACAGGTTCTATCCAAGGTATCAGAGTGGCATGGAGAGAAATGGGATGCAGAGGCAGAAATAAAGTAGTCATCCTAAAAGCATTATTCCCAAGGTTGTGTCAGTAAGGCTGTTTACAATTTTAAGTAGTTTATAATCTAAAAATACACCTAACAATGGCTTAAACCAAAGACATTTATGGTTTACTTTCCAAGAATTTTGCAAGTGAGGAGTACTCATTTAGGTTCTGTCTAAATATCGTTAAAAACTCTGTTTATTTTAATCCTTCTACTTTTTCATCATTATTCAGGCACTTTTTTCCCAGAAATTGTCACCTCACAGCCCCAAGATAGCTGCTATACCGTCTAACCTCACAATACAGCATCTCATGCCAGGAAGATAGTGATGAAATGAAAAAATACTGAAGATTTTATGTCCAAGGTGAGATATGTTCAGATTGATTTTATAAAAATTTATTTGGCCATGCATGGTGGCTCATGCCTGTAATCCCAGCACTTTGGGAGGCCGAGGCAAGCGGGTCACCTGAGGTTGGGAGTTTGAAACCAGTCTGACCAACAGGGAGAAACCTTGTCTCTACTAAAAATATAAAATTAGCCAGGCGTAGTGGTGCACGCCTGTAATCCCAGCTACTGAGGAGGCTGAGGCAGAATTGCTTCAACCTGGGAGGCGGAAGTTGCAGTGAGCCTAGATCACGCCATTGCACTCCAGCCTGGGCAACAAGAGCGAAACTCCGTCTCAAAAAAAAAATTATTTTTGGGTCCTAATACCCAGAAGGTTTTTAGAAGATTCCCAAGCAAGGAAGGGTAAGAAGTATAGACGTGTCTCAGAGACACAAGGAAACCAAAATATTGTGTGTGTGGTGGTGTGGGGGGGGTGGGGATTAAAATAAGGGAAATGGCAGAGGACACCATTATGCACAAATGAGAAAGACCCAGATGTCAAGAGAAGAAGAAGATACAAAGGACCCCACAGAGACTAACTGCCAAACAAATCTGCAAGTCTTTTGAAGCCTGATTGTTCTTCCTAAAACTGGGCTCCTAGATGCCTCTGCGTGTTTCCCATAAACTCTCTCTGTTAAAACATAAGCAGCCGGGCATGGTGGTTCACACCGTAATCCCAGCACTTTGGGAGGTCAACATGGGTGGATCACCTGAGGTCAGGAGTTTGAGACCAGCCTGGCCAACATGTCAAAACCCTGTCTTTACTAAAAATACAAAAATGAGCTGAGCACAGTGACACATGCCTATAATCCCAGCTAGGAGGGTTAGGAGAAGGGAGGCTGAGGCAGGAGAATCACTTGAATCTGGGAGGCGGAGGTTGCAGTAAACTGAGATTGTGCCACTGCACTCCAGTCTGAGTGGCAGAGTGAGACTCTGTCTCAAAAAACAAAAAAAAGGAAGGTTTTCTTCCTTGCTACCAAATGGCCCACAATTAATAAAAATAGCTAGAGGCAAGTAAACAAAAGACAAGTCTTAAAATAAACTTTTACTCTGATGGAACAAAACTCCATTGCCCAATGTGAGTAAAGCTGAAGAGGAAGTGGCTTTGGGGTTGACCTGAGTGGGGAAAATTTCTGCGTATAAAGCGAAAATCCCTGACTCTTTTGGTAGCAGAAAGGTCTAAAATGAACTCTGGGAGCAGCAGAGCCTCTCAGTAAATTACAAGGCAGCCATGGCAAAGCCAGATTGGCTGGACTGGCATCCTAGGCCTACTGTTCATGAGCTCTGTGCATGGACAAGCCAGTTAACCCACGGGTCCCAAACATTTCCTGTAAAGGGCCAGACAGTCAATATATTATGTTTGTCAAGCCAGAGGGTCTCTGTCACAGCTCCTTGGCTCTGCTGTTATAGCATCAGTACAGTCACAGGCAATATATAAATGATGAGCACTGCTGCGTGCCAATAACACATGATTTAAATCACTATAAATGAATTTTATATAATTTGTACATGTCTCAAAACACTCTTCATTTGCTTCTTCAGCCAGCAAGAAATGTAAAAGCCATTCATGGCTCGTAAGCCACACAGAAACAGGTGTTGGGCCATATTTGACCCCTGATTTAACTGGAGTGAATGAGTCTCCATCATCTCACCTGGAAATGAGACTAAAGATATTTACAGAGGTCTTTTCTGGAGCAGAACAAATAAGATTGGTGATACAAGGCACTTAATAGGAGTTCCAGTGCAATAAATATCACAGATATCTTAGTAATTACATAAACCTCTCTATCTGCTGTTTCCCATTCTGTCTGGTGAACCTATCCATGCTTAAACTACACCTCAGCTAACATTCCCCGGATCCCTGTCTCTAGCTCAGACCTGCCCGTGATGTCCAGACACATCATTTTGAGCTCATCTCTCCCTTCAGGCTCATCTTCAGCATTTGGTGTCATCATCTCCTCTCATACCTCTGTGCCATGGATGAAATTATGACCTCAGAAAATTCTTAAGTGGAAGCTCTAACCCTCGGCACCTCAGAATGTAACTATATTTGGAGATAGGACCTTAAAAGAGGTAATAATCAAAGCTGAGATCATTAGGGTAAACTCTAATTCATTATGACTGGTGTCCTTATAAAACATGGAAATTAGGACACAGACAGGCATAGAGGGAAGACCACATGAAGACATGAGGAGAAGGCGGCATTTGCAAGCCAAGGAGAGAGGACTCAGAAGGAACCAGCCCTGCTGACACCTTGATCTTAAAATCCCAGCTACTAAAACTTTGAGAAAATATATTGCTATTGTTTTACCACTCTTGTTAATGGCATTTTGTTATGGCCACTCTAGCAAACCAAACGCTGCTTCTCCTCCCGAGTTCTCATCTCAATGATGGCACCCAAATCCATGCAGTTACCTTGGTGCAGTGGTTTTAAAGAAAATGGCCGCAAAATTATTTGACATTCCTCCCACTGAGAGGAAGGGCCTATGCCCTCTTTTCTTGAACCTGGGTAAGGTTGGGACTACTTTGATCAATGGAATGTGGTAGAAATGACGCCACATAACTTTCAAGTCCAGGTCAAAAAAAGCCATGTAGCTTTTTCTGGTTCTCCTGGGAACGTGCTCTGGAGAAAGGCAGCCATCATGCAGGAAATGGGATTCCCCTAAGACCGCCATGCTAGAGTCCACATGTAGTCCCAGCCTCATTCAGCATTTGAGTCATTCCAACCCAGGTGACTGACATGTGAATGAGGAGCTCCAGATGACCCCAATCTCAGCCTTGTAGTCACCCCAAAAGCATGGAGTCGTTGGTGGTAGAGACAAGTGTCACTTCTGCGCCTATCCTAATCCCCAACCATTCAGACATTTGCCCCTGAACTTGAAATGCACCACACCCCACTTCCTGATATACACTGCCAGGTGCCACTCCCTCTCAGCTCTCTTCCTGCCTGTTCTCTCATTCCTCTGAGTGTGGCCTCCAGATGTTTCATGTACCTCCAAAGGTCTGTGAATACTAAAACCTCTCAAACTTTTTTTTTTTTTTTTTGAGACAGAGTCTCACTCTGTCGCCAGGCGCCAGGCTGGAGTG
Source organism: Aotus nancymaae (assembly GCF_030222135.1). Lineage (NCBI taxonomy): Eukaryota > Metazoa > Chordata > Mammalia > Primates > Aotidae > Aotus > Aotus nancymaae. Next base: position 3,887,139 of record NW_026988441.1, on the reverse strand, counting down.
CAGTGGCACAATCTCGGCTCACTGCAACCTCCACCTTGTGGATTCAAGCAATTCTCCTGCCTCAGCCTCCCAAGTAGCTGGGACTACAGGCGCATGCCACCATGCCCAGCTAATTTTTGTATTTTTAGTAGAGACGGAGTTTCACCATGTTGGTCAGGATGGTCTCGATCTCTTGACCTGGTGATCCACCCGCCTCGGTCTCCCAAAGTGCTGGGATTACAGGCTTGAGCTACCGCGCCTGGCCAACCTCTCAAACTTTAACACTGTAGTTGCATCATGGAAGCCGCACCCACATTCCGACTCACAATGTGAGGTTGCCCCAAAGCGGCCTGGGAAGGTGGATCCCCTCCTGATGTTCTTTTGTCCTGCCTCTGGTGGCTGCTGAGGACAGTCACTACCAGCTGAGTTGATAGAGAAATGTGAAGAGTTTCATTTAATACCACTGGCATACCAGGCAGACTTTTGGCTATGTCTTGGAAACAATCCCAATGTCTGTGTATGTGGACGGCTTGCACGCTTCCTGCATCAGATGGCCGGGTCCCAATGTCTGTGTATGTGGACGGCTCGCATGCTTCCTGCATCAGATGGCTGGGTTGGTCTAGGACAGCGCTACTGCTTGCTGGTGTTCGATTTTGCTGCTCCACGCAGCCTAGTACTGCTGTCGTCAGCTGCTGCCTTAGAGATTGTCCAGAAATTCCGGTGGCTGTGGATGGCTCTCTAAGGCTTCAGGCTCCCCAACAGCTGCTGCAGGACAGGTCCTATTGGAATCGGGGTGTTTTTCTATGGGACATCAGACACTCTTTCTGAGATCAGGCCCTTGACACTGGGCCACTATTGGAGGGCACGTTCCCCCTTAAGCCATACACGCTCCTCTGGTGACCTAAGGCCTTGGTAGTGGTCCGGCCTGTATTGGCTCTTAAATTGCATAGTACTGGCCTCCAGCCAGAGAGAGCTGGTCAGGATGGTGAGCTGGCCACCGGGTAGCCCGTGGCTCTATCATCAGCTCTACTTCCAACTGATAGAGCCATGGGCCACCAGGCTCCTGGGGAGTAGCGATTCCCCCATAGTGAAGTTGGAGAGGATAACAGAACGCTGGCTTCACTATGTCCGTGAAGGGGAGCTGGGTGAAAGGATCCAGTCGCCTGACTCTAACCTGTGACAGGGCAACCGCACCTGAGTCCCCATGGCACCTTGCAAGAGCAGGTGCTGCTGAGGCCACTGCCTCCTTGGTTGCTGCATTCCTTGCTGCTGTCACTTCTCGTTCTCCCAGCCCCTCAGAGGTAGGGTCACCCTGGAAAGAAAAGCAGCTACCTACAAGGCCTGTGCAAGTGGAGCTCGTTGCACAGCTTTAAGAGAAGGTGAGATTAAAGAAAGACATACAAAGAGAGAGAGAGAGAGAGAGCATCTCAACAGCAAATGCAGGCATTTGTGTCCAGCATACACCTGCAGTGGTGCCAATGCCCACCACTGCTTACAGGCTGGGGCAATTCAGGCCTGGGTGGGAGGGGTCTGGAAGCAGGGCATGGCCTGATGCCTGGGAAAATGTTGATAACATGTTCCCGTGATGAGGCGGTTTGGCATCCGTTCCCACGGAGTGTGATAGTGATGTTCCTTGGGCCTTTGCCCAGGAGGGTAGGATAAGGATGTTCCTGTGTCTTATGGTCGGGGTGGGTGGGCAGGATCTTTCTCATGGCCCGAAACCCTGTGGAATGTTTCACTTTGACCAAGGTCTGCAAAACGTTGAGGGGCTTACAAAATAGTACAGTTTGGACTAACTCTCATCCCCATTTTTTTTTCTTTTTTGATAACAATGTGTGAAGTCAAAACAGCAGAATGCTAATCCATACCACTGGGACCTTGTCCAGTAAACATCCAGAGAGTGAGGATAGGAAATAGAAAGTGTATAAATACGATATGCCTAGAAATGCAAGCCATTTTAAGGGTTTTACTTTAAATAGAAAAAAAAGAGAGGAGAGAGACTCACTGTCTTGTACTGGGTCCTTCCCAGAGAGAGGCGACTGTCTAGTGGCATGGGGTTCTTTTCTTCCTTCCTCTTTTTCTCTTATCAACTAGGACAGAAACTAAGAATTCTGGCTTCAAGTGGCAAAAAGACTGATGTGGGGGGAAACCCTGGAAGAGCCGAGGCAAGGGTCTGAAGCCTCAGCATGTTCTCATATGAACATAGAATTAGAAAAGAATTAGAGATATAGTTAGTTATTCCTATATATAATCATAAATCATCACAGCTAGTCATATGTAATCATAAATATACACATATATACAATCGTATAATCTTTAATCTTACTAATAAGTCTCAGGTCAAGAAGTATGGGACTGAAGTGGCGTTGGAAAAGAGGTGACCCTAAGGCAAGATGCTCTAAGCCCTCCGTCGCACCCGCATAAGGGCTGCTGGAGGACGCCTCAGCTCTGTGACAGTGTCAGCGCTGTGAAAGCGCCCGCTGTTTAGCCAGCTAGGGAAGGAGACATCCAAGATGGCCACGACGTCTCCTCCCTCGAAGGACTGAGGAGAAAACTCTGCTCTCCCAAGCTCTTGTGGGAAGCCTGACAGCTGTCAGAGAGACCCACCGACACCCGGAGACTTCATTGTCTCCATGTGGTGCTGGGTTTCAGCGGTCATGTTCCATGTCTACTTTCAAGTTCTGCTTCTGCACCTGTTCCTCTTTTTCTTAGAAGATAAGAATTAGTAACAGTAACACAAATCTTAGTGACCTCGTTATTTCTTGACAAGTATGAAGAAAGTGCTGACGCCTTAGGTTTTCTCGCCTCGGCTTCTTCAAAGTCTTGGGCCCGTCTCCAAGACACGTGATTTACCTGACCCTGTCCCTGACCACCAACACCTCATCCTACCTGCCCCTCCCTCTGCTTTGTACTCAATAAAAGTCAGAGCGTCCAGACACTCGGGGCCACTGCCGGACTTGACGCTTTGGTGGGCAGTGGACCCCTGGGCCCAAACTCTGTTTTCTCTATCTCGGTGTCTTGTGTCTTTTATTTCTATAGTTTCTCATCTCCACACCAGCAGAGAGGGACTCATGGGACCCTGTAGGGCTGGACCCTACAGACTGATTGGGGGAAAAGAAAATAGAAAAAAATTACAGAGACTAATGCTCTAGGCAGTTACAAGTCCAAGGAAAGAGAGAAACTTTTAAGTGCTGAGCAAAAACCAGGTCTACCAAACATAACACTGGCCCTAGATTAATTTATGAAGAAACATATGGGGGGACGACAAAGGGAAATTAAATCCATTATATATGCATACAAAATTTTAATGTAAATATTTAATAGATAAATTATGTATATATAGTATATAACCAAATCGAAATGGTTTTATAAATTGATTTGACTGGAAATTCAAAATCCATATATTAATTTTTGTAGGAAAAGTTTATGTAACAAAAACACAAAAAGGACACTGATTGGCCTTTGTTCCTCTACAACACAGGTTCTCACTTAACTTTTACCATTAACTGCTGGGTGAGGTGGCTCACGCCTGTAATCCCAGCACTTTGGGAGGCCGAGGTGGGCGGATCACCTGAGATCAGGAGTTTGAGATCAGCTTGGCCAACATGGTAAAACCCCATCTCTACTGAAAGTACAGAAATTAGCTGGGCATGGTGGCAGGCCCCTGTAATTCCAGCTACTTGGGAAGCTGAGGCAGGAGAATTGCTTGAACCTGGCAGGTAGAGGTTGCAGTGATCCAAGATCGTGCTACTGCACTCCAGCCACACAAATTGACAAAAATTTGTGGACTTAATAGTGAGACTCAAATTATAGCTATACATAGGGATCCCATTAAATTTACTTACTCTACCCCATAATCTTGAGAAGCTAAATGAAATTTTGAAAATTGAGACCTCACTTTATCTGTAGCATTGATTAAATTTCCCATAGTCATACATTCATTGCTCTAAAATATTCTACATTGAACACAGATTCTGTGACACAATTAATAACAAATTAATATTAAAGTAAGCTTTTGGCACCTACAGATTGGCTTGATCAAATGGGGCCCCGTAGTCCCCCAGTTAATTTATTATGGCCCAATAGAAGTTGAAACAGCACCTTCAAGGATTAAAATTTTTGATATAAAACCTAATTAATAAGAGTGGTTATCGACACCACATCTCCACTTAGCAACCCAAAAGTCTTCGTGTTCCCAAATCTAAAAAAAAAGAAGTCATAAAGATGCCTTATGATGAATGACTACAATAGATGGGCTGCTGAGGCTGCCTCAACCGCACATTCTGTGTCTTCATGAGCCATAACTTCCGAGAGAGACCCATCCACTCCCTGCCCGCCATTCTGCAGAGGGCCCTGACCAGGGATTCAGCCCAGACCAGGGTCAGAGCCACCAACACTGCTTCACCTCCTGCAGAGGTGGAGGTACAGGCAATGTGAGGGGGGGTCAGCGATATTTTTTAGCTCTTTCTCATCCCACCCTCATGCCAATCCCAGCTTCATCTACCCTTGAGTCCTATTAAGCCATTCAAGGATGAGTGCATCAAGTTTTTAATCAGGAAAAAATACTTCTGTGGCCCCTGATTTGAGAGTAAGAAATAGAAAATGAGGGTATTGTGAGTGTCATTTCTAATTTCTAGACCTCACCCTGGGGAAAGTGGAAGTGGAAAAAAACTACAAGAAAACAGAGTGGTGGGGATTTGTAAGGCTTAGATGAGACAGTATGTATTAAAGGGAGAATTAATTACTTTACCCATAAGTATAAAGTTTGCTGTCACCTTTTGGATCTTTCTGTTTTTAATCAGACTATTGAAGGTGTTCTCTATTCTTTTTATGAGTTTTCTTCTTGTATTGCTTAAATCATGAATGGATGTTAAATTTTATAAAATGTAATTTCTGCCAATATTAACATGATTATTTTTATTCTTTCATTTGCAACAGTACAAATTAGATTGATGAATTCTTTAATGTTAAGCTACCCTTGCATTTCTGAAATGAACCATGCTTGCTCATAATGTATCTTACGTATTTGTACTTGATCTCCTAGATTTGTTTAGAATCTCTGTATTTATGTTTATGTAAAGATGGCTGTTGTTTCACTTTTCTCTACTGTCCTTGTTAGGTTTTACATCCACTTATAATGGTCTCCTGAATGGAATTGGAAAGTGATTTTCTGATTCTCTTCTGTAGTATTATATCTTTTTAAACACTGTTACACTTTAACATTTTTTTTTTAATTTTCAAAAAAAATTTTTTTGTGACAGAGTCTCACTCTGTTGCCCAGGCTGGAGTGCTGTGGCATGGTATCAGCTCACTGCAACCTCTGGCTCCTGGGTTCAAGCGATTCTCATACCTCAGCCTCCCGAGTAGCAGGGATTGCAGGCATGCGCCACCATGCCTGGCTAAGTTTTTGGCATTTTAAGTAGAGATGGGGTTTCACCATGTTGGCCAGGATGGTCTCAAACTCCTGACCTCAAGTGATCTGCCCACCTCCGGCTCCCAAAGTGCTGGGATAACAGGAGTGAGCCACTGTTCCTGGCCTCAAAATTTATAAAAGGTGTTTACTAAAAAAACTTTTTAAAAACATTTACATGAAGCCAATTAGGTCTTGGGTTTTCTTTCTGGGAAGGATTGTAAATATGGATTTAATTTCTTTAACAATTATTAGACTGTTCAGTTTTCTTCCTCATATCTTTCACTTTTGGTAAACTATTATTTTCAATAAATTTGGCCATTTCATCTGAACTATGAAGTTTATTGTCATGAAGTGGGATAACAACTGTATACAAACTTCATATGGCTCTTCTCATACAAGAAGAATGTAAGCTATCTGAGGGCAGGGATTTTGGTCTATATTGTTTGCAGATGGATCCTCACCCCCATGTGTAAAACAGTGTCTGACATGTGGTAGGCACTCAATAAATACTGAATTAATGAATCAATAAATAGTAGCGTCACCTAGATATTTAAGTGAAAAACATTTGTTGTCTAATTAAAATTATCTCCAGCCCTCATAACATGAACCAAGCCATATCTACTAAATTCTCATACTCATGTGCACAATATTTATAAATTCCCAGGTGGCTTCCATTTTCATAAACACCTTAAATTTTGAGTTTCCACTTCAATAAAATACTCTCACTAACCACTGCCTAATGACTTTGTATTTAAATAAATCAACTCATAACTCAGCAATATACCTTGCTTTTTCCACATAAACACTCAGAAATTGTTATTTTTGTATTGTGTAACATACTTTCCTGACACAATGGCAAAAGACACCACTCAACAGGAATATCAGGCAGTCCTGTTATCAACGTTCTCACTCACCCCACTGTTTCACTTACTCATTTCCTCTCCCTTTACCTCCTGCCTCCCCTAAAGTTCTGTGCATTTCCAAGGCAGAGCAGTTTGCCCATTCTATTCTCACTTTTGACTCATAAATGCTTTCAATTTCCAAAAAATAAAAAAAAAAGTATATTCTTTAATGCCCAACTAAGTTGTGGCCATAGAAAATAAGGAACAAGATAAAAACGCAAGAGAGAAAGTCAGGAGCCATGAAGGACAGTATGTGACCTCTAGATAGGAGAGTGGAGACTTCCTCCACTGCCAGGGCAGGGAATTCTTATCTTTCTTTCCCACTGGCCTTGGTTAATTGCAGTAGAACAGTACCTGCTACATTCTCCCCATTTTTCTTCTCCTCATTAGGAAATTCCACTGCGGATTCCCAATTCTCATTGCAACGTGGTATACTGGGGCTTCGAAGCTGAGTATTCTTTTAAGTTATGGGACACGTACCACAAAGAAACTTCAACATAAAATATTGGGAATATAACCCTTGGGAAGGATGGAGCTACTTCTCTGTTTGGGAGAAGAGTGTGAAGGGATCTTGAGTACCTGAAGGCATAATTCTGGCCGAGGCTGACAGCTGCCTACCCCAACATTCATCACCCTTCCTCACTGCAGTGAGTGCTTATAAGCGTCTGTTGCCTCAGCATCCAGTCTGAACACAAGCTTAATTTTCTCATATGAGGCACAGGGCTCTGTCATCCTTGACATAGTTTCCAGTTCTACGCCACAAGTCCAAGAAAAAAAAAGAGGAGCTTTAAATTTAAGTACTGAGCAGAATCCAGGTCTAGGAAACATAATCCTAGCCCTAGAATACTTACTGATTTATGAACAAACTTCTAAAAGAGGGGTGATAAAAGGAAATTAAATATATCATATATATATATATATATACACCATATTTTAAAGTAAACATATGACAGATGAATAATGTCCATTTAATATATAACCACATCAAAACAAAAATTTTACAATTTGATTTGATTGAAGTTCATATATTAATTTTTATACTAAAAAATTTATATAACAAAAGGACAAAAAGGCATGATTTGGTTTTGTGCCTTTACAATATAGGTACTAACTTAACTTCAACAACAGCAAAAATGCTCAAACTGACAAAAATTTATGGACTTAATATTAGGGCTGAAATTATAGTTATACATGAGGATCCCACTAAATTTACGCACCCTGCCCTTATCGTCTTTAGAAGACAACTACATATAACATTTTGAAAAATGAGTATATCTCACTTTAACTACAGCCTTGCCTAAATTATACCTATTTAGGCATGACCCATAGTCATACCTATTGTTCTAAAATAGCCTATGTTGGAGGTAGGTTGCTCTATGTTGGAAGTATACATAATAAATAACACATTAAAATTAAAGTAAGTTGTTGGCACTTAGAGATCGGCTTGATAAAATGGGATCACTTAGTCCCCCAGTTAAGACAGTTAATATGGCCCAATGTAGGGTGAAACATGGCCTTCAATAATTAAGTTTTGTTACGCAAAACACAATAGAATGGTGACTATCCACGCTGCGTCTCCATTTAACAGCCCAAAGTGCTTCCTGTTCTCATATCTGAGAATAGAAAATATCATAAAGAGCCCCTTATGATGGATGACTACAAGCATTAAGGAGGTAGTCCCATCTATCAGGGACCCCATACATAACACCTAATAGTATTAAAAATTGCTAATACTATTCAATCAAGAACTGGTAAATATTTTGTTCTCATTCATTTGGCTAGCATGTTCTGTTAAGTGCTTATTTCTCAGCTACAGTTGCCTCCACCTCTGAAGAAACACAATACACCTTTCCAGGCTACCTAGGGGTACCCTCATAGCTTTGCCATCACACACAAGCTTTGCAGACAACAGCTTAATGACATCCACAATCTCCATGAGCACAGATAGAGCATTACATTGAGGACATCCTCCTCCAAGAAGATTCACTTGATACACACATTACAGTCATTTAGACTAATTTGTCTCTTAGTCTATTCAAAGTACTACAACAAAATTTATTACACAGGATAATTTGTAAACAACATAAATTTAAGCCAGGCATGGTGGCTCATGCCTGTAATATCAGCACTTTGGGAGGCTGAGGTGGGTAAATAACCTGAGGTGAGGAGTTCGAGACCAGCCTGGCCCACATGGTGAAACCCTGTCTCTACCAAAAAATATAAAAATTAGCAGGGCATGGTGGCACACCTGTAGTTCCAGCTACCGGGGAGGCTGAGGTAGGGAACTTGGTTGAACCCTGGAGACGGAGGTTGCAATGGGCCGAGATCATGCCACTGCACTCCAGCATGGGTGACACAGTGATGCTCTGTCTCAAAACAAACACACACACACACAACATAAATTTATTGCTCACAGTTCTGGGAGGCTATAAAATCCAAGGTCAAGGTGCTATCAGATTCAATATCTGCTGACGGCCATTACTCACAGAGAGTGCTTTCTATGAGTCCTCACGCGGTGGAAGCGACAGACCAGTGCCTATAGGACTCTTATAAGGCACTCATCCTACTTATGAGGGCAGAACAATCATAACATAATCACCTACTAAAACCGCCACCTTTTAATACCATCACCTTGGAGATTAGAATTTCCCATACAAATCTGGGTGGGAGAAACAAACGTTCACATCATAGCAGGTGAGTTACAATAAAGCCATCATAACTTTTGGAATGCGGGGTTTACAAAGAGCACCACCCTAACCTCGTCCTTGCTATATACTTGCCCTGTGAAGCTACTTTATTTGATGAGTTTTGAGCTGTATTCTTTTGTTTCCTTTTTTTTTTTTTTTTTTAAGACAGAGTCTCACTCTGTTGCCCAGGCTTGGAGTACAGTGGCATGATGTTAGCTCACTACAACCTCTGCCTCCTGGGTTCAAATGATTCTCGTGCCTCAGCCTCCTCAGTAGCTAGGATTACAAGCATGTGCTACCACACGCGGTTAATTTTTATATTTTTAATAGAGACAGAGTTTGCCACATTGACCAGACTTCTCGAACTCCTGGCCTCAAGTGATCCATCTGCCTCAGACTCTCAAAGTGCTGCGATTACAGGCATAAACCACTGTGCCTGGCCTAAGCTGTATTCTCTAGAATAAACCAGTAAATGAAAGCAAAGTGATTTATTGTGTTCTGTGTGCCATCCTAGCAAATTATCAAACCTAAGGAGGGGGTCACAGGAACCCCTGATTTATAGCCCATCAGTGAGAAGTACAGGTGGCCACGTGGGACTTGGTTTGGTGTCTGAAGCGAGGACAGTCTTGTGGGAGTGAGTCCTTTAACTTGTGCGATCTGATGCTAGCTCCAGTTAGACAGTGTCAGAACTGAATTTAATAGTAGGACAGACAGTAGTGTCTCCAGAGAATTAGAGAATTGCTCTGTTTGGAAAAAGCCCACACATATGCTGTTAGATGTATGTGTGTAAACAGAGAAGTGAGTTTTTGCTTAATTGTGCATGTTTGTTTATTCTTTTCCTCTCATTCTTCTCACCTCGGTAATTGTTTCTTTCATTTTCCTGAATCTCTGAAGAAGAAAGGGCCTGGACTCTCAGATTCCCTGACTCCTGTTATTTGGAGGGATGAACTGCAGTCTCCCACAGAAGGTTAGAGGTGAAGGAACATTCAGACACATAGGTTTTTAAGACAAGCAGTTTGATGACATCTGCAAGGTGTATTCTGGAAATGGTAAGAAACCCTGAGTTTCTGTCACTGGATTGATTCCAGCTCCATTGTCCCTTCCCTTGTCCTTCAGCAAAGTCTCTGCTGAAGGCTATTATGTAAAAATCATAGGACATCATTGGTTTAAACTGAGCTACTGTACTACACCAGACAAACAAAACCAAAATAGAGTCACTCAGATTAAAGTTCTATGCCACCAAACCAAAAACTAATTTGTTTATCCTGCTTCCCAAGAAATCATAAAGAGGGAAAGAGAGGAAATAGCCAAATTCCCAAACAGGTCACTTTCAGTAGGCATGAAAATGCCTCTGCTTTAAGCCTTACAAAAGAAGTAACCTAAGTAACCATGTCAGTCAATCTGGTTTTTTTAATCATTATTGTTTCCCTATTCCCGGTGCAGAAGAAGCAACTTTAAAATGACCATTCAGCTTTTTGTTCTTTGTTTCTGCTTTCTTTAGCCCTCCTCTCCCTATAAAACCAAACTTCTCTGTTCTACTCATCAATACATGCATTTTATTTTAAGGGATTAGGTGTTGTCGAATTCTAGAATTACAAATAAAGCCAACATAAACTTTACACTAAATTTACTGCAATTTTGTCTTTTGACAAATCCTTAGAGCTGGTGTTGCTCAACAGGAAGCCAGGAACTGGCCACAAGAAAAGGAACTCAGCTGGTGGTAAGTTGGGCTCTGGCAATTTAAAAAATGCCAATTATTGTTGGAATGCTTGCTCTGAGGTATCCACTTGCCAAATACAGCTTTTGAGTGTTTGCTATTTTTCTTTTAATCTGAAGTATGCTACAGATTTAAAATGTATTTATTGTCTTCTAAGACTTAGTATGAAAAAGAATGCCAGTTATCTCATTAATAATTTTTATTCTGATTACATGTGCCAATATCCTTTTTGATATGTAGGATTCAACAAAATATATTATTGATGTTAATTTCTCAAATGTTCCCCACTCTGTTTACACACAGCTACTTGAAAATTATAATACACATATGCGGCCTGTGTTTACAGATCACATTATGTTTCTATTGGACAGTGCTACACTAGAGACATAGCATTGAAAGAAGGTGCTGGTTGTGGAGTTTGCCTATCAATGGAGAAAGCATTTAGGATAAAAAAATGAATGAATGAACAAGTAAGAAAAGCATCTGGTGAGATAGGCTGGACCTGGGGCAGCTGTTTTGCAAATGGGTCAAGAAGACATCTCTGAGGAAAAAATATTTAAGCTAAAAAATATAAATATTTAGAAAGAGCCAGGTATGGAAAGCTCAAGAGGAAGATCATAGTAGGCAGAAGGAAGAGAGAAAGCAAGATCCCTGAGATGGTGAGGCACTGCCATGGCCAAGGAGTCAAGGAGTCCACCATGTGTCCAACACAGTGTGTCAGGTGAGAGTGCAGAGATGAGGGATGGAGATACACAAGACAGATCCCAGGGTGCTTGAGAAGTGTCAGTTAGAAATTTGGAAGCCATAGAAGAGTGCTGAGAAGAATAACACCATTGTCTTATTTTTCCTTTCAAAATATACTTTTTCTGTGTCTGGACTTTAGGGAACAGCAGGACCAGGAGTAAGCTATCTGTAAGGTTGGTGCAAATATCCAAGCCTGACAGGGCCATGGACATGGGTGGTGGAGATGGAGATGGCTCCGGCTGTGCATTCAGCATATTCTGTAGTAGAATAAATAGGATTTGGATTGTATTGGGTGGTGAGGAAAATGAAAAGTGAGTTCTAGATTTAGAGCTTTAATGACTGAATATTTAAGCTCCAAGTAGATACAGAATATTGGAAGAGTGGCAGGTTTGGGAGGAAGGGACAAACAATGTTAAGTTTAGGCAATGTTAGGTGTGGAGGGTCTATGGGACTCCCATGGGGAGAGATCGAGAAGTCAGTTGATTATACGAGACCAGAGCTCCGAAGGAGGACAATGCTAATAATTCAGATGAGATGATGGTACTTTAAGCCGTGATACTGGATGATATCACCTATAGAATGTGGGACACCTTAAATTTAGAGAAATTTAGAGCAGAAAACACCATAAATTGGACTGAAAAGAGGTAGCCAATTGAGCTGTAAAGACAAGCAAGAGTGGATTGTGTATACATCTTACGACACGGAAAAAACGTGTTTGAAAAAGGAGAAAGAGATCCGGTAGGTCCTATGTCACTGGAACATCAGGATAAAAACTCAGAAAGGCCCACTGGATTTGGTAGCCTGGAGGTTCCATGCATCCTTAGGAGAGTGCATGAGCTGGAGTGCTAAGGACTGAAGTCAATATAAAGTGGATTCAGCAGAATAGGTGAGGTGAGAAAAAAAAAAGGGCAAGCAATTAGAGATCACCATTTCTAAAGTTTTTCTAGGAATTCTCTTTCCAGAAAACACTTCTCTTAAAGAAATAGGGTTGAAGCTTAGAAAGAAGTAAGGGCCAAGATTGGTTTTCTTTTAAAGGGAAGGGATAGGATAATGTTTACGTGATAATAAGAATGATGTAGTAGAAATAAAATCTTGAAGGTTTGTTTTCAGCAGAAAACAGATGCCAGGGGAAAGTTCTTGGGAAGATGACAGAGAGTGGAATGGAAAGCAAATGTGAAGAGGGAAGTCATTGGGAAGAACAAGTCTTTATTCACAATAACAAGGGCAGGTAAATTGAGGGTTAGGAGAGAAAGGGCTAAAAAATGCACATCTAACTGTTGCCATTTTCTCATTAAAATATCAGACAAGGCCATTCGCTGAGAGTGGAATGGCAGAGGAAGTTGGTTAGTTTGAGGATAAAGCAGAAGGGCTTAATGTTATTTTAAGGCATGAGAAATCACATATGCTGGAGAAGCACAGATGTTAACAAGGAAGTGCTGAGTTTCCATCTGAAACCTGTAATCATACATCCAGATGTGCCTCTCAATAACTGTGACACTGAGCAGGTCACTTCCCCTCTTTGAGCCGTGGTTTCCTATGGATTACACAAGAACGATATGTGTCCCAAAACAAAGATGTTATAATTAGAAATAATAAAATATACGCTGGTTGACACACATTGGGACCTCACCAAATAGCAGCCCTCATAATCAGTAGAGGTATAATCTCTGATCCACGGTTCTCTTCCCCACTTTATAACTAGGGTGGATCCAAAATTCTACAACATTGTCTTGTTGGCCTGTCCCCACCTGTCACTGGACATTTATCTTTCCCTCTTGTGTCAACATTTCCAAATGACTTAGAGATTCTTGATACATCATACCTTCTGAATGCCTTCTAGGATATTTGGAGAGTGGGTAGAGAAAATCTGAGTCTGTTGAGGAACTAGGGAATGGGAGAGGGTTAACTTTACAATTCTGTTGAAATCAGTCCAGTTGAGCTCCAACTCTGATTCTACCCCTTTCTGACTGGGGGCTTTAAATAATTAATGTAACCAATATAAGTCAACTTCCTCATCTGTACAATCGTTGTACTAATTATAACTAGGATTAGTCAATATTCTCCATGTCTCAGGGTGTGCTCAGTGCTTACACATATTAATACACCCCAACCGCAGAGGCTGTGAGAGGAGTTGTTAGGGTTAAAGGAGAAGCTCTTGGCATGTGGGTAACATTCGTAAGTCATAGCCACTATGCCTAAGAGCATCGTTCTTGCCCTGATCTTGAACTTCATAATGCATGGCCCGGGATTGAGCCCCATGACACAGCACACAGCCTGGTGAGGACCAAGAGTTCCCATTTGTCATAGACTCACTCAGTCTAGCCTAGATCCATGTCTAATGTCACTTAATCCTCACCTCAAAGTTAGACTTTACCACAAAACTGTCCTCATTCTGCAGAGGAGAAAACCAAGGCTCAGAGAGATGTCACTGACCAAGAACTCATATTGGCAAGGTGCCAAAGACAAGAGTAGAGCTCTAACTTATCCCAAAGCCCAGTGCTCTTTATAACAGTGATGCTCAACGAGGGGGAATTTTGCCACCCCCAGGACCTTTGACAATGTCTACAGACACTCTCAGCTGTCACTCCTGACGGGGAAGTTGCCACCAGCATTGATGGCTAGAGGCCAGGGGTGCTGCTAAATATCCTACTGTGTGCAGAACAGTCCCCTAAAACAAAGGATTATGCAACCCCAAATGTCAGTAGTGCCAAGATTGAGAAACCTTGAGCTATGTTACACAATGTCCCGTGAAAGACCTCAGTGAAAGTGACTGGTAATGACAGGAAGAAAAGGAAGAGAGAAAGGGAAAGGAGGAAACAATCATGACACTAGGATATGACCAGATCCTGGAAATCTCTGGGGAACTCCTTTCAAAAGCAGCACTGTAGAGCTGCAAAGGTAGTGGCTCTGAAGTTGCTCATCCTGAATTTCAAATCTCGCTGCCTCCACGGACTGGCTGAACATGATGCTGAAAAAAACTACTAAAACCCTTGGGCCGGCCGGGCGCGGTGGCTCAAGCCTGTAATCCCAGCACTTTGGGAGGCCGAGGCGGGTGGATCACGAGGTCGAGAGATCAAGACCATCCCGGTCAACATTGTGAAACCCCGTCTCTACTAATACAAAAAAATTATCTGGGCATGGTGGTGCGTGCCTGTAATCCCAGCTACTCAGGAGGCTGAGGCAGGAGAATTGCCTGAACCCAGGAGGCGGAGGTTGCGGTGAGCCGAGATCGCGCCATTGCACTCCAGCCTGGGTAACTAGAGCAAAACTCCGTCTCAAAAAAAAAAAAAAAAAAACCCTAGGCCATTAATTCCCTCTGGCAAAAAAGGGGTAATGATGGCTGCCCCACAATGTTATTATGGGTATTAGATGTGAACAAGTGCTAGATAATTGCTGTTACTTTTAGAGAGGCTGGATAGCCCAGCTCTAATTTTCATGGCCATAAAAATCATTGTAGTTTTTAGACAGAGAGATTCTAGCGGGGTTGAGGGGTGGGGGAGGTTTATGAATACTCATTTTAACAAATACCTTGGATGTTTGTGATAAAGCCCACAGACCACAGTATAAGCAAATTTGGACAAGTGGCAAAGGTGCAGGGGTCACAGAGACCTTTGGGTTGAGTTGGATGCAACAGCTTCCCATGTGACCTGCTGCAGAGGCAGGGACTATAATTTTGTGATTTTGTTTCTTAAAAGCAAGGAAATAGATCCCAGAAACACCCCAGGATACCTTCCCATAGTGTTATTGCCCCGAATTTAGTCATGTGTCCACCAATAAACAATCCTTTGCAAAGCAAAAGGAATTCTAGTTAGTACAAATTAGAAAACCAAGATACAGCCACAAAGGTGGAGGAGGGAAAGCTTCTCCAAAGAGTATCTGAACAAAATTGCAATTTGATTTGCAGAGAAGAAATGAGGAACAGTTATTTGGTTGGGGGAGGGGGCGCTGCCAGCAATATCTGTCAAAATTGTTGCATAGAGAAAGGGCTTAGAAGTCAGACTAAGCTGAACTAAAGATGTCTGTCTACTATTTCCCATTTAAGTGATTAGCAGATTTCACAATTGCTCTCAATATCGATTCATTCTTATGGAAACGACAAATAAGGAACACTGCCAAGCCATTATGTAGACCAAACTACAACCCATATGTACCAATTAACACAATAAATAGCCTCTGATAAGAATCCCACAAATATTAGCTAAATAGTCATGCTCATTCTGTTTATCCCACAGACCTTGAAGATATATAACATGAATGCCAATTCACTGCATCCCAAACAGAGAACTATGTATCAAGCAGGGACAATGAAAAGCAGTCGGGAGAAAGTAGATACACAGCCCTCTTTGTTCACTTCTTCTAGCACAGAATCTATAGGATATAATATATTTTGGCTTTATTTATTTATTTTTGGAGGATAGTGTCTTGCTCTGTTGCCCAGGCTGGAGTGCAGTGGTGCAATCTTGGCTCACTAAAACCTCCACCTCCCGGGTTCAAGCCATTCTCCTGCCTCAGCCTCCCAAGTACAGCTAGAGTTACAGCTCTTGCCACCAAACATGGCTAATTTTTGTATTTTTAGTAGAGACGGGGTTTCACCATGTTGGCCAGGCTGGTCTCCCAACTCCTGACCTCAAGTGATCCGCCCGTCTTGACCTCCTAAAGTGCTGATATTATAGGTATGAGCCACCACGCACATAATACATGTCTACATATTACCGGTAACGGTTCAGAATCCTCTTCAGCTATGAACTCAACCCAAACCCTAAAATTTTAAATTAAATATCACCTAAAAAATAGGTCAAGGGTCCTCACAGTGGGAGGGACAGGAGCTGAGAGACTGGGAGAGCATGAGGCCGAAAGAAGTTGCAGAGCTTGCCAGCATGTTTGCATCGAGTGATGGAGACCAGATGTGAACCTTCTGACTCTGAGTCTTGTGCTTTCCTTACGATACTGAAGCAGCCTCTGCTCGATTCTCCATTGTCCATACACTCTTGAGTTTAGTATTTCTGCTGCTGGACCCTTTAATCCTCTTGGTAAAGTAATCGGCCTGATAGGTGGAATGCATATTAATAATGATGGGAAGATGGAGAACTATCCTTTCCCAAAGGAACTCCGAGAGAGTGCCAATTTTTTTTTTTTTGAGACGGAGTTTCGCTCTTGCTACCCAGGCTGGAGTGCAATGGCGCGATCTCGGCTCACCGCAACCTCCGCCTCCTGGGTTCAGGCAATTCTCCTGCCTCAGCCTCCTGAGTAGCTGGGACTACAGGCGCACGCCACCATGCCCAGCTAATTTTTTGTATTTTTAGTAGAGACGGGGTTTCACCATATTGACCAGGATGGTCTCGATCTCTTGACCTCGTGATCCACCCACCTCGGCCTCCCAAAGTGCTGGGATTACAGGCTTGAGCCACTGCACCTGGCTGAGAGTGCCAATTTCACACTGTGACTATTGACAAGGCTCACTGGAGTGGGTCTCCTGGTAGGGGGAGGCGCTATAGTGAAAGTTAATGAATAGTTGTACTGTAAGATGGTTCTACAGCTGAGAAATGGCCATTGCTGAAATGTTTCATGTTTCAGGTGTGGGATGGAAACCGACTTCTCCATCCCTCTGAATGAATCTGAGAAGGTGCTCCCTGAGCCTGATGGCTCCACCATTCTGTGGATCTTCTCATTGCTATTCCACGGAGTCAGCTTTTTCTTCGGGGTCCTGGGCAATGGGTTGGTGCTCTGGGTGGCTGGATTCCGGATGAAACGCACAGTCAGCACCATCTGTTACCTGAACCTGGCGCTAGCTGACTTCTCTTTCAGTGCCATCCTGCCATTCCGCATGGTCTCAGTCGCCATGGGAGAAAAGTGGCCTTTTGGCCGGTTCCTATGTAAGTTAGTTCACGTCATGGCAGACATCAACCTTTATGTCAGTGTCTACCTGATCACTGTCATTGCCCTGGACCGCTGTATTTGTGTCCTGCATCCAGTCTGGGCCATGAACCACTGCACCATGAGTCTGGCCAAGAGGGTGATTGTGGGACTCTGGA
The DNA here is from genome assembly GCF_030222135.1 of Aotus nancymaae. Lineage (NCBI taxonomy): Eukaryota > Metazoa > Chordata > Mammalia > Primates > Aotidae > Aotus > Aotus nancymaae. The sequence continues at coordinate 3,869,665 of NW_026988441.1, read as the reverse complement.
TTGTTGCCATAGTCTTTACCTTACCAAATTTCATCTTCTGGACTACAAGTACTGAGAATGGGGACACATACTGTATCTTTAACATGGCATTCTGGCTTGACACTGTTGCAGAGAATGTGAACGTGTTCATTACCATGGTCAAGGTCTATGTGATCCTCCACTTCATTATTGGCTTCAACATCCCCATGTCCATCATCACAGTCTGCTATGGGATCATCGCTGCCAAAGTTCACAAGAAGCTTATGATTAAATCCAGCCGTCCCTTACGGGTCCTCACTGCTGTGGTGGCTTCTTTCTTCATCTGTTGGTTCCCTTCTGAACTAATTGGCATTCTAACGGCAGTCTGTCTCAAAGAGATACTGTTCAATGGCAAATACAAAATCATTGTTGCCCTGGTTAACCCAGCAAGTTCCTTGGCCTTTTTTAACAGCTGCCTCAACCCAATTCTCTATGTCTTCATGGGTCGTAACTTCCAAGAAAGACTGATTCGCTCCTTGCCCACTACTTTGGAGAGGGCCCTAAGTGAGGGCCCTGACTTAGCCAAGAGTAGCAACAGAAACGCCAATCCTGCTTCACCTCCTGAGGAGACGGAGTTACAAGCAGTGTGAGGTTGGGGGTACTTTTGAGCTCTCTTTCTACCCTGCGTTTCTTCTACTCTCATACCACCACCACAATCATCAACATAAGAGAAGACTTCTGTACCAAATGTGTAGGGGGTTTTCCCCACAACCAAGCGGTAGACACAGGCTGGGTGTCCTATAATTAAATTCCAACACTATCTACCTGGAGCTAGTATCGGATCCCACAGGTGTAGGGGCTCATTCCAAAAGGCTGCTCCTCCAGTTGAGACACAAGTCACAAATCCAGGCCTCTGAAATTTCTGACCAACCAGCTTCAATTTGGGGTTCCCACCACCCTCTCTTCGGGGGTAGAGTGGCTCATGGAACTCAGAGAAATAATTTAATTGCTAGAGTGGCTCATGGAACTCAGAAAACATTTATTTAGGCTTCCTGATTTATTATACAAGATACTACAAAGGATGCAGGTGAAGCGGCACACAGGGCAAGGTATGGGAGAAGGGATATGCAGGTTCCATGCCCTCCCTGAGTGCACCACCCTCCAGGAACCTCCATCTGTCCACCTATCATGAAGCTCTCCAAATCCAGTCCTCTTGGGTTTTTATGGAAGCTTCATGATGTCGGCATTCTTTCCCCCAGTGCATACTATAGGACCCTCTCTGGGGAGAGTCTTAAGACCCATAATTAGACAGGTGGGGGAAGATTAGAGTCGTGATTTGGGGTAGATGAAGGAGAGGAGAGAGATTCTGTTTCCTGAGGCCTAACATATCCAACATTATAACATAGGACTGTAGCAAAGGCCATGGCAGTTATAAAGCAGAAACCACGGGCTAAAACCAACATACATTTTAATACCAGATACCCTAATCCCAGTCCTAACTTCATTTAACCTTGGTCACACTGAGGCATGCCAGGATGAGTGGCTCAAGTATTTCCTCAGGGAAAATACTTCTGTACCCCATGATTTAAGGGTAAGAAGTAGACAATGAGGCCACTGTAGGTGTCATTTTTCATTCTGGACCTCAGCTTATACCCTAAGTGGAAGTGAGGAGAGAAAAAGTGGGGGGATTTGTAAGGCTCAGATGAGATAGCGTTTTGTTTGTTTTGTTTTGTTTTAATTTTTACCTTAACATTAAGTAAAATGTTTGCTGTAGGCTTCCTGGAGCTTTCTCTTTTTAAAGTCAGATGTTGAAGGTTTCTTCTATTCTTAGTTAAGAGTTTTCTTTTATTCTTTAAATCATAAATGAATATTGAATTTTATTAAATGAAGTTTCTATAAATATTAACATAATCATATTATTTTTATTCCTTCATTTACATGATTAGAAATTAGATGAATTTATATGTTAAACTACCCTTGCATTTCTGAAATAAACCGTGCTTGCTCATGATGGCTTTTCAACATTTATCATTTGTCTCACAGATTTGTTTAGAATTTCTGTATTTATGTTCATGTAGAGATGGCTCTGTTATTTCACTTTTCTCTACTGTCCTTGTTAGCTTTTACATCAAACTTACGTTTTCCTGAAAGGAGTCTGGAAGTGATTTTCTGATTCTATCCTCAGGTATTACATCTTTTTTGAACATTTAGAAAAATTTGCTAGTGAAGCCAACTGGATCTTGGGTTTGCTTTTTGAGAAGGCTTTTAAATATAGGTTCAATTTATTTAACAATTATTAGGCCTAGCAGTTTTCTTTATCACATTGGTCACTTTTGGTAAACTGCGATTTTCAAATTCAAGGAATTCAGCCATTTCATCCCAACTACCAAGCTTATGTAATCACCCAATGGGTTCTTCCTGCCTGCTGCACAGACGAAACCAGTTCAGTGAGACTGTGGTATTGCAGTAAAGAAAAAGTTTAATTAACACGATGCTGGCCACATGGATGAACTGAAGTTATCATTGAAATCAGTTTCCCTGACAGCTGAGAGGTTATGGTTTTTCAAAGATAGTTTGGTGGCCAGGAGCGAATGGATGCTGCTGACTGGTTGAGGAGGCAATCATAGGAAAGTGGGAAGTGGTCCTCATGCACTGAGTCTGCCTTGGAGTGAGGGGGTTACAGGATCACTTGAGTCATGAGTCATTGCTAGAATGCAAGTCTGAAAAACATCTCAAAAGACTAATCTTAGGCTCTACAACAGAGGTGTTACCTATAGAAGTAATTGGGAAAGTCACAAATCTTGGCCCTTCCTGCCCAGGGGTCTCTGGCCACATGACGCCTGGGCAGTAAGGGATTATAGAAACTATAATCCTGCATTTTAGCAGAATTCAGACCCCTTGAATAATCCTAACCTCAGGGCCTTTCATTACTTTTCAGTCCCAGAGCAAGGAGGGTGTTAATTAGGGAAGGCCTACTATCATCCTTGCTTCCATGTTAAACTATAAGCTAAATTCTTCACCTACTTATCTTAGCCTACAGACAGGAATGAGAAAAGACAGGCAACCTCTGAGGCTAAAAGCAGGAAAAAGTCAGCCATGTTAGATTTCTCTCACTGTCAAAATCTTTGCAATTGTGGTTTCATTTATTGTCATGAAACAGTGTAATTGTATGGTACTTGATATGTTTCTTTCAAGTAATGAGAATGTAAGCTATCTGAGGGTAGAGATTTTGGTCTATATTGTTTGCCGATGGATTTCAATCTCCTGCATATAAGATAGTGTCTGATATATGATAGGCCTTCAATAAATGTTTACAGCATTGATAAACAATAACATCACTTAATGTCCAGTCAAAATTATCTCCAGCCCTCATAATATGGATCAGGTCAGGTCTAGTAAATTTCCATCCTCACATTCACAGTATTTGTAAATTCCCAGCCGGCTTACAATTTCACGAACATTTCTGATTTTGAGTTTCTGCTTACGTAAAATACTCTGGCCAACCATTGCCTAATGACTTTGTATTTAAGTAAATAATTCATAACTCAGCCCTTTACCTTGCTTTCTGCACATAAACGTCCAGAAATTGTCATTTCTGTATTGTGTAACATACTTTCCTGACGCAGTGGCAAATGACACTACTCAACATGTGTATCAGGCAGTCCTGTTATTAACGTTCTCACTCACCCCACTGCTTGACTCAGTTAATTTCCTTCTCCCTTTCCTTACTGTCTCCCTAAAGTTATTTGCATTTCCAAGGCAGAATAGTTTGTGCATTTTATTTGCATGTTTGACTCCTAAAAATGCTTTAAAGTTCACAGGAGATGTATACTCTTAAACGCCTAACTAAGGTGTAGCCATAGAAGATAAGGAAAAAAGCTGGGCATAATGGCTCATGCCTGTAATCCCAGCACTTTGGGAGGCCAAGGTGAGTGGATCATTTGAGGTCAGGAGTTCGAGATCAGCCTGAGCAACATGGTGAAATGCTGTCTCTATTAAAAGCATAAAAATTATCCGGGCATGGTGGTGCACACCTGTAATTTTAGCTACTTGGGAGGCTGAGGAAGAATCATTTGAACCTGGGAGGTGGAGGTTGCAGTAAGCCGAGAATATGCCACTGCACTCTAGCCTGGGAGACAGAGAAAGATAAGAGAAAGAGGGAAAGAGGAAAGGAAAGGAAAGGAAGAGACAGAGAGAAAAGAAAAGAAGGAACAAGGACAAAAGGCAAGAGGGAAAGGCCAGGAGCCAAGAAGAACAGTATACAACCTCTAGATAGGAGAACCGAGACTTCTTCCACTGCCGGGATAGGGGATTCTCACTATTCTTTTTCAATGGCCTTGGTTAATTGCAGTAGAACAGTGCCTGCTGCATCCTCTTCATTTTTCTTTTTCTCACTAGGAGTTTTCATTGTGGAGTCTCAATTCCCATTGCATTATGATATACTGTGGGTTCAGGAAACTGAGTTTTTTGTTTTGCTTTAAGTTACGGGACACTTACCACAAAGAAACACTTCCCAATGTGTGTCCATGTGGATGGATCACTAACTTCCTGTATCAAGCCTGGTCGGTCTGGGACGGCATTACTGCTTGCTGGTTTTAGATTTCGCTGCTTTGTGCAACTTAGTACTGCTGTTGTCAGGTGTTGCCTTGGGGACTCTCCAGAAATTCTAGTGAATACAGATGACTCTGAACCTTCAGGCTCCCCTGCAGCTCCTGGAGGGCAGGTTTCACTGTAATGAGAATGTTTCACTGTGGAACAGAAGTCACTCTTTCTCCAATCAGGCCCCTGGTGACGGGCCACTACTCGAGGGCATGTTGTCCCTTGAGCTATATATGCTGCTCTTGTTACATGGGGTCTTGATAGTGGTCTGGCCTGTATTGGGCATAAGTTGCAAAGTTCTGGTCTCCAGCCAGAGTGAGCTGGCCAGTATGATGAAACTCTACCTCCATCTCACTGATGAAAGAGCCACATAATACCAGGCTCCTGGGTAGCAGCAATTCCTTCATAGTGAAGTCAGAAAAGATAATAAGGGCCGGGTACGGTGGCTCACGCCTGTAATCCCAGCACTTTGGGAGGCCGAGGCGGGTGGATCACGAGGTCAAGAGATCGAGACCATCCTGGTCAACATGGTGAAACCCCGTCTCTACTAAAAATACAAAAAATTAGCTGGGAATGGTGGCACGTGCCTGTAATCCCAGCTACTCAGGAGGCTGAGGCAGGAGAATTGCCTGAACCCAGGAGGCAGAGGTTGCAGTGAGCCGAGATCGCGCCATTGCACTCCAGCCTGGGTAGCAAGAGTGAAACTCCGTCTCAAAAAAAAAAAAAAAAAAAAAAAGAAAAGATGATAAAATGCTGGGCTTCGCTGTAATAAAGGAGAGGCAGGATGAAAGGATCAAGTCACCTAAGCGTAACCTGTGATATGGCAATGCACCTGCCTGAGTCCCGACGGCACCTTGCAAGAGCAAGTGCTGCTGAGGCAGGTACCTCCTTGGCTGCTACATTCCTTGCTGCTGTCACTCCTTGTCCCCACCCGCCACTCAGAGGTCAAGTGGGGCACCCTCAAAAAGGAAGCAGCTGCCTACAAGGCCAGTGCAAATGGAGCCCACCCCTCAAAATTTTTTGGTAACGATTTGTAAGGTCAAAACAACAGGGTGCCAAACCCAAGGTCATCTAGATTTTCTCCTGTTATCTTCTAGGAGTTTAATAGTTTTGTCTTTTACATTTAAGTCTATGATCTATTTTGAGTCCTATTTATCTTTTTTTTTTTTTTAATTTAAAAAAATTTTTTTATTTTTTTTTTTAAAGACGGGGTTTCACCATATTGGTCAGGTTGGTCTCGAACTTCTGACCTCAGGTGATCCACCTGCCTCAGCCTCCTAAAGTGCTGGGATTACAGGCGTGAGCCACCACAAGTTCTATTTATCTGGTGGAAACCTGACTGACACAGCATATGTTTATAGTGTTAAAAAGAAAAAAAAAAAACAGGAAAGATAAAGCATTAATAGAAATCAGTAGAAATTGAGTGGAAGAAATGGAAATGGTCTCTCTGTCTTCATCATCAAATTTTCTTTTCTGTGTTTTTGCCATCAGCATATACATATGTTCTCTAATCTACTAACTGAAAACTTAAAAACTTCTTGTACCACGCACATCCTCCTGAACTTTACAACCAATGTCTCTGCTCTCCTTGACAGCAAACTCAAGGGTCACTTCCAGTTTATTTCTCTTCCTCATTTCACATTTTCTCCAAAATCCATTCTAAATGGGTTCATATCTTGATTACTGCACTGGGACTACTCTTATCAAGGACAACAGTGACATCCTTTGCCATGCTACTGCACTGCAATTTCAGATATTTGGTGCTTCCCTACGAATCCAATGGGATAAATTTAAGTCATATATACTTATCTGATAATGATGGGAATCTTAGGCCCCTAAGCATACATGACTCAGTTATCCATACCCCTTTTATTTTAAAACATATAATTCTCTTGGAGATATCGTCCTTGTTTGGTTTTCTTCCTACCTCAGTGCCTTCTCTTTCTCAATTTCCTTGACTGGCTCTTTTCTGACTTTTAAATGTTGGTGTACCTGAAGGCTCAATTCTAGACCCTCCTCATCTATTTACCTCAATGCAGTCATCCTAGGTAATGTGTTCCTATAACTTGAAATCCCATCTATATATTAATGACTCCCCCTAAACATCCATCGTAATCCACAACTTCTCTTCAGAAGTCCAGACTGGTATCTACCTCCTTCCTCTGCATTTCCACTTGAAAACCTACGGGGCATCATCAAAATAAAACTGTAAATTTGATTCCCCCAAAACAGTTGCTTGCCAAATCCTCTACATTTCTTCCAAATTTAGGAAAAGTCATTACCCTCTACCAAATGTCTTAAGTCTCGCATATAAGTAATTATTGATTCCTTTTTATTTATTTTTTTTAATGAGACAGAGACTTGCTCTGTCATTCAGGCTGGAGTGCAGTGGTGTGATCTTGGCTTACTGCAACCTCTGCCTCCCCAGGTTCAAGCAATTCTCCTGCCTCAGCATCCCAAGTAGCTGGGATTACAAATACATGCCACACCACCTGGCTAATTTTTGTATTTTTAGTAGAGATGGGGTTTCACCATGTTGGCCAGGCTGGTCTCGAACTCCTGATCTCAAGTGATCTGCCTGCCTTGGCCTCCCAAAGTGCAGGAATTAGAGGCATGAGCTATTGATTCTTTTAATCTAATCCATCATCATATCCTATTGACTCTATGTCAAAAACATGGACCAAATCTGTGTGTTTCTTTCCTGACCACTACCACACGACTTCAAACCACCACCATCTGGACCACTACATTAGTTTTCTAATCTTTCTACTTTCACTCTTGCTCCATAGCAATCAATTATTTACACAGCAGGCAAATTTTTCTAATGTAAATATGATCATGCCCCTCTCTTAACACCCTCCAACAGCTTCCCATTGTGCTAATAATAAAAACACCCGATTCCACGGACTCCCAAAACCTCCTATTATCTGGCTTTTGCCTGTCCTGCTGATGTTCTTCCTCAAAAGTGTTTCTCTCATCTACTATGATGTTAGTAATTACACTAGTAATATCTTTATTTCCCAAATATACCAAATTCATTCTTATCTCAGAATCCTTGTACTAACTGCTCTCCTGCTTGGAATATTCTTCCTCTTGAACTTCATGTGACCAGTTCATGAAATTCTAATCTCAGCTTAAACATAACCTCCTTTAGTTCTTTTCATAGCATTCATCGTTATCTTTCTGTCAATCACAAAACCACCTCCCTTCTCTCATTCTTCACCTGTCTGAGGGCCTTTGACGCCTCTCTTTTTCTTCACCTATTGCAACAGCCTCCACATTCATCTGTCATTTTTCAGTGAGAAAGAGTGTAAAAGAGTGGGTATCCAGAAAATGAGGTCTGAGCCAGATACAGCAGGGTTTGTTAAGCCTGAGTTAAGTCTGGTAGCCATTAAAAGATGCAGAGCTCTGTTTTTCTTTTTTTATTATTATTATTATTTTAATTTATTGAGCCTAAAGTTTAACCATTACTTTCTTTTTTATTTTTATTGTTTTTGAGACAAAGTGTCATTCTGTTGCCCAGGCTGGAGTGCAGTGGCACAATCTTGGCTCACTGCAGCCTCTACCCTCTGGGCTCAAGCGATCCTCCTGCCTCAGCCTCCTGAGTACCTTGGACTAGAGGCACAAGCCACCATGCCTAGCTAACCAACCATAACTTTCAAAGTAAAAATTTGTCATTTTTATGAAGTCCAACTTATTCCTTTTTTACAGATTGTACTATTGGTGTCATGTCAAAGAATTGTTTGCTTAGCTCCTGGTCCTGGACATTTTTTAATGTTTTCTCCTAAAAATTCAGTGGTTCTACATTTAACATTTAAATCTATAATCCATCTTTAATTATCTTTTGCAAATAAAGTAAGGCTTAGGTTGAGTTTCTTTTTTGTTATTATTTTTTAATCTCCAATTATGCCAGTACCATTTGTTGAAAACAATATTCTTTTTTCATTGAATTTTTTACTTATGTCAAAAGTTAACTGACTATATTGTGTGTGGATCTATTTCTGGACTCTTTCGTGTTCCATTGGTCTGTATGTCTACCCTTCAGCCAATATCACACTGTCTTGATCATTGTAGCTTAATAGCAAGTCTTGATATTAAGAGGCATGAGTACTCCAATGTTGTTCCTTTTCAAAAGTAGTTTGGCTATTTTAGTTACTTTGTCTTTCCATATACATTTTTAGAATTAGGTTGTTAATGTTTTTTTTTAACTTGAATCACCTTGAATCTATGGATTTGCTTGAGGAAGAACTGGCGTCTTAATCATATTCTGTCTGCAGTACTCTCTTATTCAGTACTAATCTTTGAACTCTATCTGCCTTGTTCTTCCCAACTCCCAACTTTATCTTCTCATTTGAAACTCATTTCAAAGAATCTACTGGGCTCTACCTGTGTTTCCCCTAGTGCACTGTGACCTGCAAACTCTCTCAAGTCAGTAAGCAGAGCAATCACGGGGATCATCTTATTTATTTCCCCTTTTTGGAGAGTGCAATGCTATACTATCCGTTGCCCAGTGTCAGAAAACCATTCTTTCCCATTTTCCCTAGATTTTCAGTTGTTTAAGGTAGGAGCATAAATCTGGTCTCTTTTTCTGCCGTCACTGTTGGAAGTAGCTCTGTTGACTGTGTTTTAAAAAGCCATTTTTTCTTCTGTTCATGGAGAGAGAGAGTTATTTGTGAAAGCTAGTTCAGGCATCCAGACAAGAGATGGCATGGGACTGTACGAGCATGGCAGCACTGGAGGTGATTCTTGGGGCACATAAAATCAGCAGCACTTGGATTTTGGTTACCAAATGAGAGAAAAATCAATAATAAATTTTAGACTTGGCACTCCATCAATTGAGAGGACAATGGTTCTGATTCCTAAATGAAAGAAAACGGCCAGGTGCGGTGGCTCACGCCTGTAATCCCAGCACTTTGGGAGGCCGAGGTGGGCGGATCACGAAGTCAACAGATTGAAACCATCCTGGCCAACATGGTGAAACCCTGTCTCTACTAAAAATACAAAAAAATTAGCTGGGCGTGGTGGCACGCACCTGTGGTCCCAGCTACTCAGGAGGCTTAGGCAGAAGAATCGCTTGAACCCAGGAGGCGGAGGTTGCAGTGAGCCGAGATTGCGTCACTGCACTCCAGCCTGACGCCTGGCGACAGAGCAAGACTCCGTCTCAAAAAAAGAAAGAAAACGAAGGAAGGGGCAGGTCAGGGAATAGGAGAATTGGAGATATTGTTTTCAGAATGTTTAGTTTGTCATGCCTACTGTTTGTGTCCACAGAAATTCCAAGAAGTTGACTTGGTTTTATGAAGCTGCAATTTTGGGAAGTATTCAGGGCTGATGATGGTTTAGATTAACAATTAGGGGTACAGTATATTCTCTTGGTTTTAGTTCACATGTCATAATTGCACATATTTAAGGGATACAGAGTGATATGTTAATACATGTATACAATGTGTAATAGTCAAATCAGGGTAATTTGCATATCCATCACCTAAAACATTTATCATTTCTTTGTGTGGTGAACATTCAAAATCCTCTCTTCTAGCTTTTCAAGAATACACAATAAATCATTTATTTTCTAGTCACTTATGAAGCAAGCAAAAATAGTACTGGAATAGGGGCAGGGTCTTACTGTGTCACCCAGGCTGACCTAAAGAATTGTGAGATAATAAATGTGTTGTTTCAAGCTACTAAATATTTGTGAGAATCTGTTTTGGCATCGACAGAAAATTAATACATTATTGACACCAGAAACATCAGAAACAAGCCAGGCATGGTGGTTCACGCCTATAATCCCAGCACTTTGAGAGGTTGAGGTGGGCAAATCACCTGAGGTCAGGAGTTTGAGACCAACCTGGCCAACATGGTGAAACCACATCTCTACTAAAAATACAAAACTTAGCCAGGTGTGGTGGCACACACCTTGATCCCAGCTACTCAGGCGGCTGAGGCAAGAGAATCATTTGAACCCAAGAAGCAGAGGTTGCAGTGAGCCAAGATCGTGCCACTGAACTCCAATCTGGACAACAGAGTGAGATTCTGTCTCAAAACAAACAAACAAACAAAAAAAAAAACTATCAGAAACAACTTAAGTACATCACACCGTCCTTCCTTCTTACATATTTATTCACCTGTATTCAAACTTAATGCGCTTTGCATGAAGCTACATTTCCTCCTACCTTTGTCTGAACCTTGATTTTATGGTTTCTCTTTGGTTTTCCCTAAATTTTTAAATTAGAAATGTATTTTCATATAATAGTTATTTATATTAAGTCTTGCAAATCCATTGTAGAGAAAGGCAAAAGTAAGAAACAAAACCTCACCACGGCTTTTATCATTTTCTTCTGTTCTTAGGAAAAAGCTGTCATTTCTAAGGTATGATCTAGCTGTTGTCTTTTCTGATTCTGAACCTTTTGCAAAAGATCTCTTATCAAGAGTAAAGGAGACATTTCAGAGAGGGGCCCAGCTTTTAGAATTGTGACAATTACTAAATTTCCCTCTCTTAATGAAGGAAAACTTTTTAAAAGCACAAAGCTAAGGTTGGAAAAAGCCCTCAGAGGTCAGACCAATCAGGACCAATGAGGAATGTCCAGTCCTCTACCTCCACCCCTAAATATAAATACAGAAAAAGGCAATGAGAACCTGGACTATCTCCTCCCTTGCATGGGATCAGAGCCAGGCAACTTCTGGTGGGAGAACTGACAATGGACTTCTGGAAGGTTCTAGAATCTACAGACCCAAGTTCTAAACTGGGAATCAAGACAAAGTGGGTGGAATCTGTAAGTCTGTGTACCAGGAGTTGCTAGGTTTTTAAGTGTGTCAAATTTCTTTATACATAAATCATCTTCCCACTTAGAAGTTGAAAAGCTGCTTAGTCCTCAAAGCACTGCACTGTACACACTGCTCTAGAAGCTTTGTGTTAACACTGATGCAGTTGTTAATAGACCAGTTCTGGACACCCCATAGCACACACAGACACCTACACACCTAAAAACGTTTCATCTGGGGTGTAAAAGGAGAAAGTCAGCAGAGTAAGGTTAAGTAAGACCCATGCCCGGAGTCCCCTCCCCAGCCTCCAACATGGGATCCATCTGGCCCATGACAGCAAGAACAAGAACAAACATGTTTGTAGGGCTGCTTCCCACCTCAGCCACACAGCAGGGCAGACTCACCAAGAACCGACTGGGTCTGACCTACCAAAGTCTGCCCCAGTCAAAGCAGAAAGGCCAGATGAGCTCCGAATTGATATGCCCAAGGCCAATTGCCTCATAATACTGCCTACAGAAGCCCCAGCAAGCACTGGCTAAGGTTCTGTTACCTCTTCAACTGCCTTGAACACCCAGATAGAATTCACTCACGTGGAGAAAAACGGCGAAAGGCAGATGTGTGCCAGAAACCCCTACTGGGGCTAAACAGTCAAGACATACCAGCTGCTAACTAGAATAAGAGTTGTTAGGCCTCCTAACTGTACTTCCCAGAAACCTCAACAGCCCAGCACAGGTGTCTTAGGCACTGTCCATGCCCAAATTACACTTCCCAGGAAGCTCAGCAGCCCTGCTCAGAAGTCTCAGTTCCCAGAAAAGGCAAAGAGAGGCTAAACACGGGGTAGACGACACTCCACAACTTCAGCAGTGCTTGCTTCTCCCTCAGGGAACCTGGTCCCAATTGCCTCCTTCTGGTCCCTCCCTGGGAGGTTGAACAACCTAGGGGCATTGGCTCCAGTAACTAGACCAAGCTTCATCTCTCCCTTGTTCAGGTGGAGGGAAACCCTCAGTAAATTATAACTTTTATAATCCACTTTATTCAGCCCTCTTGAATATATGGGACACTTATAGCATCTGTTTCCAACATCCTTTCCTGCTAATTCTATCAGTGTGTCACTTCTGGGTCTCTGAGTTTTCTTCATGTTACGGGGTTGTATTTTCCTGCTTCTTTGCACACCTGGGTAAGTTTTTTGATTGGATGCCAGACATGGTCAATTACTGACAGATGGCTTTCTATTTATTAGTCTCTGTCTGGAAAACTGCTAAAAACTTGGAAAGTTTGGCCTTTTCATAGCTTGTATGTAAGTTTTGTGAGGAGGGTTCAAGGCAGCCTTTAATATAGAGCAAATCTGAGCCACCCATAGAAGCAATACTCCCCTTAAGGTCCACTGTGATTCTCCAATTAGGAGGCATTTCCATTCCAGCTGGTGGAAATGCCGATTACTCCCAACCTTGTGTAGCATCCAAGGATTTTTCTGCCTGTTCATTTCCAATAGTTCTTCCTCCAACCTCGGGGAGGGGTTTCCTCACATAACATGTGCTGATTATGACTCAAAGGCTTGTCGGGGAAACTAGACTCTCAATTGTGAGTGCAGCTCTTCCCCAGTAATCCAACTCAAGAATTTGGGCCAACTTGAATTCCTAAAACCCCAAACTGTCTCAATTCAGAGAGATAGCTGGGATCTGCTTGGGTTTCTCCTCTCAATGCTGCAGACCGGAAACATTCTCCAGGCACTAAGCTGGGGCAATCATAAGGCTCATTTCACTGTTTCCTTTCTCTCATGGAAAGTCATCCTGAGTCCTTTACTCCTCAATGTCTGATGAAGTTCACTCATATATTGCGTATCTTTTTTAGATATTTAAGGCAGGAGATTACATACATTAGACATTTATCGTTAAAGAAAAAGGGATTGTTGGAGTTGACTATGAAAAAGATTAGTCAGTATCTAGGTTCATTATGTCATATGTATTCCATACTCATAATAAAGTATGTTAGCTTTTCTTTCTTTCTTAGAAAGTCTTATTCTGTCACCCAGGCTGGATTGCAAGTGGCATGATCATTGCTCAATGCAGCCTAGAACTCCTGGGCTCAGGCGATCCTCTTGCCTCAGCCTCCCAAGTAGCTGGGACGATAAGCACATACCACTATGTCTAGCTATTATTTATTTATTTATTTGGTAGAGATATAGTCTTGTTACATTGCCCAGGGTGGTCTCAAACTCCTGGGTTCAAGTGATCTTCCTGCCTTAGCCTCCCAAAGTGCTGAGATTACAGGTGTGAGCAACTGTGCCTGGCTGGGTATGTTAATTTATATAATTTCAGAATAGATAAAAATTTATGTTTGACAACATTTCAGGCATCATAAATCTCATGTTCTTTTTGGACATTTAGGAATTATTTTCCAGTGCTGATGTGACTTTAACATTTTAAGAGCATCTACAACGTTCACATGTAACAATCACAAGATTCTCTGATTATACAATAAAAATTTTAACATACTTGGATCATAATTATTAAGATAGGGAGATTATCCTGGTTTATCTGGGTTTTCCCAATGTAATCACAAGGGTCCTCAAACATTGAAGAGGGAGACAGAACACTCAGGTTTTTAAGAGTGATGTAAGACTGATTGGTCACTGCTGGTTTTGAAAGGAGGCCCCAAACCACAGAATTTGGGCAGCTTCTAGAAGCTTGAAGGGCAAGGAAAGACGCTCCCCTAGAGCCTCCGAAAAGAAAAGCAGCCCTGTCAACAGCTTGATTTAGCCCTGTGAGATGCATTTGGACTCCAGACCTCAAGAACTGTAGGATAATGATTCTGCATCATTTTAAGCCATCAAATCTGTTAGCTTCGTGCAGCACCCATAAGAAACTAACAGTTTTACTTCCATATTTGTTATATTCATAGATTTTTATTACATAATACCAGTCCTGGGGCTCAAGATGTCATTTATTAAACATGTCCCTCCAAGACTCTCAAGGCATAAAAGTGTGATACATGAGTTAATTTGGTGAGTTTCCATCATTTCTCACTTTCGAGACTTTTTTTCTGTAAATTCTCCTATAAAAATTTTACTAAAAATGTTTTCCATCTCCATTGCCTCTCAAGTTGTCTATTTCTTTGACATACGAAGCACAATTTAGCACTAAAAACACCATCACAATCTTTCATAAACATTCCTGTAAGAATTCTTTTGATACCAATTGAGATACCATCTCCAGGTAAGGGCTTCCTCTTAACACCTGCATTTCTAGCCAACATGATTTCAATGGTGTTTAACAGGTTTAGCTTCTCACAGAAATGTCCTCCACCACCAGTGCCTCCATAATTTCAGCCCTAAATGAGCTATCTGGCATATAATGGTTGGAGGATTCCTGCTAAAGATTTTCCCACCTTTCTGGTATCAGAAGATTTATTCTTACACAGTATCTGTAAGATACAAGATATAATTTATTACTGATGGGGCCACATTTACTTCATTTGCAATCCTTATTCCCTGTTCGAATTCCTGATTCACTACAAAGGCTTGATTTCTTGGAAAAGTTGGTTCCACAATCACTACATTTCTACCCATTAGGAGCTCACTAATGTTTAACAATGGAGGGGTTCTTGAGGAAGGCGTTTCTATATGTACTGTGTTCACAGTGTTTTGCTCTTGTATGAGCTCACTCATGTATAAGGAGGTATGACTCCTGGAGGAAGGTTTCTCCACCTTCAGTGAATTTATGGCTTTCTCTCTTATGTGAGTTTTCTGATGTTTAATGAGGACTGACATGTGGGCAAAGGCTTTGCCACACTCACTGCATGAATATGGCCTCTCTCCAGTGTGAGTACGCTGATGCTGAATGAGCTTCGACTTGCTTCTAAAGGCTTTTTCACACTCACTACATTCATAAGGTTTCTCTCCTGTATGAATCCGCTGATGTATGGTCAGGTCTGACTTAAAATAGAAGGTTCTTCCACAATCACTGCATTCATAAGGCTTCTCTCCTGTGTGAAGTCTCTGGTGTGCAATGAGGTATGCCTTCTGGGAAAAGGCTTTCCCACACACACTGCACCCATAGAGTTTCTCTCCAGCATGGGATCGCTGATGTCTATTGAGCAGGCACTTCCGGCTGAAGGCTTTTCCGCATTCACTGCATCTGTAGGGTTTCTCTCCTGTATGGGTTTTCTGATGGACCATGAGCTGTGACTTTCTGGAGAAGGCTTTTCCACATTCACTACATTCATGGGGTTTCTCTCCCGTGTGAGTTCTCTGATGCTCAGTGAGCTGAATCTTCCTCATAAATGTTTTCCCACATTCACCACATCCATGGGGTTTCTCTCCTCTCTCAGTTCTTCGATGTTGAATAAGCTGTGCTTTCCTGGAGAAGGCTCTCCCGCACACACTGCATTCATGTGGTTTCTCTCCTGCATACATTTTTTGATGGTCACCGAGCTGTGATTTAGTGCTACTGGGTTTAACACATCTATGGTATTTAACTCCAGTAAGGGTTTTGTCATGCTTGATATGGAGGCATGATTTCCCATATCCACCAAATGCATCAGAATCTTTTCCTGCATATCTTGTATTCTGGATAACAAAACCTAAATGAGATTGCAAACATTTACACTGTGAGCCAAACTTATTGTGTCTTTATAGTAAAGGAACAATACTCTTATATAAACCAAACTTATTTCCAAGGGCAGAACTTTGCTGACATCTTTCTAAATTTTTAAGCTCATTTTGGTTTTCTGGGTACCACTGCATATGGTCAATCCCTTATATTTCTTCTAGGAAAAAGAACAGTAAGAACATCCATGATAATTTTTTGCAGAGGTGGCAGAAGGTGCAAAAATGCCATGGTTTTGGCTGGCTTTTATAAGATCACAGTCTCAGAGTAATATACCTCACACTCTGTGAAAAAGGATGATACTATAAAACAGCAAAAGGAAAACACAGCAACTTTAGCAACAACAATGGGTATTCTATAATGAGTAAATACAACTTGGGCTGCCTCCCAAAGAGGACCTTGCAAATGGAGACAGAAGTAGAAAGAGAAACACATTGCAACTGTAACAAATCGAAAACAGATGGAGGGGATGGATGTATTCACCCAACAACACTGAATGGACAGGTATTTGGGATACTACAGTGACTAATAATATATTCTCTGTCTCCATGAACCTGTCATTAGGTAAAAAGAGAGAAACAACAGGTATGCAGAGAAGTAGGAAAATTACAGAATGTGAAGAACAGTACAAAGGAAGTAGCTCACATCATAGGGTAAGAACGAGCAATGTTATGCAAAGAACAAAATAAAGAACATTCCAAGAAAAGAGAATAGTCAGTGTGAAAACCCAGAGGCAGAAAAAACTTAGGTGTCATCAAAAAACTGTAAGAGAAGCTGGTATGCCTGGAATATCCTGAGTGTGAATGAAGTAGAAATACAACAGTTTGGCAAGGCTGGCAGAATTAACAACATAGAGATTTTGTAGGAAGACTTTGTTAGAAACTAGAATTTATGCTAAGAACAATGGCAGTAAGCCACCAAACACTTTTTGCCAAGAAAACATGTTCCAAATTGACAGTCCCAACATTACTATTCTATGGAGAATCAAATGTCTATTGAGCATACAATGGAGGCGATGGCAGAATTCAGGTGGCTTGATCAGGAATAATTACAATGAAGATGGAGAAATGTGAAAAAACAAGGACATAAGGATGGAGGAGGAAGATGTAAGATTCACTCTTACAACAAACATTGCCAGTAGAAAGGGAAGAATTGACGATAGCTGTTCAATATGTGGCTTAAACACCTATACAGGTGCTGGTGCCATTTAATAAAATGAGGAAGATTGGGGCACAGGTTTGCCACTGGGGTGGGGGGGAATGCAAGCTCCATTTAGAGGCCTGTAAAGGCTTGAGATGAATAATACGTAATTAAGGAGATCATATCAAGTATACAGATCTATGAGTATGGAGAAAGTTCTAGATATAAGATTACAATTTTAAGTCACAAGTATATAAACATTATTCAAATACTTGGGACTGTGTCGGACTAGATGAGATTCTTTAGGAAGGATAGACAGAGAAACAGGAGGGCCTAGGACAAGAGCTTCATGCACTTTGAGTCTTACGAGTTTTGGGAGAGGGATATGCACAGAGAATTTGAAAAGACCATCCAGAGACATCAAACTATGTCTGTGCTGATCAAGCAAATAAGCGATGTAGGTTTTAGTAACAAAGGTTTAGAACTGGAAAATCAGAATACAGGATGCACAGCATTTCCTTTCAAGGTCACTGAGGCAAAATACTCAATAATTGCCTAGTTACAAAATCTTTCCCCCCTTTTCCAACTGCACAACAAAATCAAACTTTCCTAAAACACCAATTTAAAACAATACTGTAGTCAACGCTCCAACTTGCTATGTAGACACTGAGATACTGTGATATAATAATAAATACATATTTGGACTTCACCCCTGGTTCCCGGCACGGAGTTCCTACATCCCTTGCAATTTCCTGAGTGACAGGGGTGCTGGGAACAATTCTAATATTTGGTCTCCGACTCCAGTACCTGACTCAGAGCTCCTAAATCCCTTGGAAGTTCCTAGGTGATGAGGGCATATTTTGTTGTAATGAGGTAAATCTTGATGGGCTCCTAGACAGTTTCAAGATGGGGGTTGGTCACATTCTCCAGATAGGGCTGGAGTTTTTGTTTTTTGTTTTTTGTTGAGACGAGTTTTCACTTTGTCGCCCAGGCTGGAGTGCAGTGGCACAATTTCAGCTCACTGCAACCTCTGCCTCCCAGGTTCAAACAATTCTCGAGTCTGAGTCTCCTGAGTAGCTGGGATTACAGGCACCAGCGACCATGCCTGGCTAATTTTGTATTTTTAGTAGAGACAGGGTTTCACCATTTTGGCCAAGCTGGTCTCAAACTCCTGACCTCAAGTCATCCACCCACCTTGGCCTCCCACATTGCTGGGATAGCAAGCATGAGCCACCACGCCCAGGACTTTTTTTTTTGTGAGTCTCGCTCTGCACAGACTGGAGTGCAGTAGTGCCATCTCAGCTCACTGAAACCTTTGCCTCAAAGATTCTCCTGCCTCAGCCTCCTGAGTAGCTGGGATTATAGGCGCGCACGACCACACCTGACTAATTTTTGTGTCTTTAGTAGAGATGAGGTTTCGCCATGTTGGCCAGGCTGGTCTTCTACCCCTTACCTCAGGTGATCTGCCCGCCTCAGCCTCCCAAAGTGCAGGGATTACAGGCATGAACCCCCATGCCCAGCCAGGTTAGAGATTAATAATCAATTGTATCTATGTGATGAAGCCTCCACAAAAATAATTACAAGACAGACTTCAGAAAGCTTCCAGGTTAGTGAGCACACTCACATACTGGAAGAGCGATTCACTCCAACTCCCTGAAGTTAGAAACTCCAGTGCTTGGGACCCTTCTAGATTTTGCCCTACACACCTCTTCATCGGGCTGCATCCTTTGTCATGGTCTTTGTAATAAATCAGCAAGTGTGTTTCCCAGGATTCTGTAAGCAGTCACAACAAATTATCAAAACTGAGAAGGGGATCGTGGGAACCACCTATTTGTGGTCAAGTCAGAAATGTGGGTAACGTGGGAGTCTGCTACTTATGACTGGTATCTGAAGTGGGAGACAGTCTTGTGAGACTGAGCCCTTAACCTGTGGAGTCTGTACTAACTTCAGGTAGTTTGTATCACAATTATATTGTGGGACATCCAGCTGGTGTCAGGAGAGTTGGAGAACTGGTTGGTGTGAGGAAAACCCCTACAAATTTGGTGTCAGATGTATTCCATAAGAGTAGAAAAACAATTTTTTTCCCTTTACAGGTATGAAACAACCATACAATATTCGGTATTCCAGATACATATGATTTAAAAAACAGTTCCCTGGACCACCTTCCCTTTTCCCAGGGAAGTGTTACAATCATATTGACCAGTGGAAATTAGTCAATATTAACTATATCTCCACTCAGTTTAATAATATTCTAACTGCGTCAAATGCAGAACCTTCTGCAATGACGGAAATGTTCTATATCTGTGTTTTCCAATATGGTAGCCACTATGTGTGGCTATTGAGTACTTGAATGTGGCCAGGGTGACTAAAGAACTGAATTTTTGGACCAGGCGCAGTGGCTTACACCTGTAATCCCAGCACTTTGGGAGGCCAAGGCCGGCAGATCACTTGAGGACAGGAGTTGGAGACCAGCCTGGCCAACATGATGAAACCTTGTCTCTACTAAAAATACAAAATAAAATTAGCTGGGTGTGGTGATGGGTGCCTGTAATCCCAGCTACTTGGGAAGCTAAGGCAGGAGAATTGCTTGAACCCAGGAGGTGGAGGTTGCAGTGAACCAAGATCATGACATTGCACTCCAGCCTAGGCAACAGAGCAAGAATCTGTATCAATTAAAAAAAAAAAAAAAAGAAGAAGAACTGAATTTTTAATTTTACCTAATTTTAATTAAATTTAAATAACTACATGTAGCCTGTGCCCAATGCATTAGCCAGCATAGACACAGACTATTATCTATATTTGCCATTATAATCTCCTTGATATGGTCATCTCCAAATTTTCTTCTTTCAACTAATACCACATTCTTCCTCAATTTCCATTCCTACATCATCTCTCATCAGTTAGACATTCTGAGGAATCACTCCCCATCCAGGAAAACATTCATCTGCCTTATCTTCCATTCATCCTAGAACCCCAAGTTATACCTTCCTAATATTACAACGACTCTACCTGACTATCAAGCAAGACTCTCTAGAACTAGCAAAGAAAGATGAAACAGGCCGGGCGCCGTGGCTCACGCCTGTAATCCCAGCACTTTGGGAGGCCGAGGCAGGTGGATCACCTGAGGTCAGTAGTCCAAGACCAGCCTAGCCAACATGGTGAAACCCAGTCTCTACTGAAAATACAAAAATTAGCCAAGCATGGTGATGTGTGCCTGTGATTCCAGCTACTCAGGAGGCTGAGGGAGTAAATCGCTTGAACCTGGGAAGCGGGAGGCGGGGGCTGCAGTGAGTGGAGATCACGCCACTGCACTCCAGCTTGGGAGACCGCAAGACTCTGTCTCAAGGAAAAAAAAAGGATAAAACAAAACCAAATTCACACTTTCTAAGCCAACTATTAACATAAAACCCAGAGTAATCAGCCACTTCCCTTCTCGTTGTCTCCTACAGGCCGATCTACTGAGGAGCTCCCATCTCATCCTCCTATTTCCTACCACAAAGTTTTCTTTATATTGTTATTGACCCATTGATGATGAAGGCCTTCCATCATCATTTTTATCCAAAATCCAGCATTCTTCCTGCAAAAAAAATTTTATCATGCTTACAAAAACAGTACTTTATTCTCTCTGAAACACTTTTTGTATGTTTGACACCTGTTACTGTCTTTGTACCTATTTGACAATTCATTTTGCACAGCCTTGTAATACAGCAAAACGCGTTATAGTCAAATACTCAAATTTTTTTTTTTTTTTTGAGACAAAGTTTTGCTCTTGTTGCCTAGGCTGAAGTGCAATGGTATGATCTCAGCTCACCGCAACCTTGCCTCTCAGGTTCAAGCGACTCTCCTGCCTCAGCCTCCCAAGTAGCTCGGATAACAGGCATGCGCTTTGCCACCACATCCAGCTAATTTTTTGTATTTTTAGTGGAGACAGGGTTTTTCCAAGTTGTTCAAACTGGCTTTGAACTCCCGATTTCAGGTGACGCGCCTGCCTCAGCCTCCCAAAGTGCTGGGATTACAGGCATGAGCCACCGTGCCCAGCCCAAATGCTCAAAATTTAAAAACTTTACACACCTATGTCCTTCATTACATTGGAGTCTCTCTTGGAGCCTATTAAAATGCTGGCTTTTTAACTACAGGGTTCCAGGTAGAAATGCCTGCTAACCCTTGTTAACTTCATATGCTCAGGTCACTCCCTGTATCTAACAAATCAGAAGTAGAATCTCAAGAGACATAGCCTGTAGTTTGAAAATGCTTTTATGCACATCCATGATTAGAAGACAAAACTATAAAACCAAAATGATGGCCGGGCGCAGTGGCTCACGCCTATAATCCCAGCACTTTGGGAGGCCGAGGCGGGTGGATCATGAGGTCAAGAGATCGAGACCATCCTGGTCAACAAGGTGAAACCCTGTCTCTACTAAAAATAGAAAAATTAGCTGGGCATGGTGGTGCATGCCTGTAGTCCCAGCTACTCGGGAGGCTGAGGCAGGAGAATTGCCTGAACCCAGAAGGCAGAGGTTGCGGTGAGCCGAGATGGCACCATTGAACTCCAGCCTGGGTAACAAGAGCGAAACTCCGTCTCAAAAACAAACAAACAAACAAACAAACCAAAATGAAACAAAACAAAACCTGCACTCAAGAAAGCTGTGATGAATGCATGCAAGCAATTTTGTTAGTGAACTACTATGGAGTCCACATTAAGCAAGGACAGTAAGACACAAACCCTTTTCTCAATATGGTAAAAAGAAGCCTCATACCAACCAGTAAAACAATACACATACGAAACAATATATGACCATTACTAAGTTAGTGCAGCATAGACACAAAGAAGATAGAAGTCAGAAAAGAAGGCGGTCGGGCGCAGTGGCTCACGCCTGTAATCCCAGAACTTTGCGACGCCGAGATGGGTGGATCACCTGAGGTCAGGAGTTTGAGATCAGCCCAGCCAACATGATGAAACCCTGTCTCTACTAAAAATACAAAAAAAAATTAGCCAGGGGTGGTGGTGGGTGCCTGTAATCTCAGCTGCTCGGGAGGCTGAGGCAGGAGAATTGCTTGAACACAGGAGGTGGAGGTTGCAGTGACCTGAGATTGGGCCACTGCACTCCAGCCTGGGCAACAAGAGCAAAACTGTCTAAAAAAAAAAAAAAAAAAGGAGGAAACTCCAAATGTACCCTCAAATAGTCAAAAACTACTTCTTGGTAGTAAAACAAGAGCTGACAGTGAAAGAGAGCGGTATCTGGATGTAAAAATACAACATGATCAAATGCACAGATGTCAGTCCTCACGTTATTTGACATTATCTGCAGCATTCAATAAAATATATGCCTTCCTCCTCCTTGGAATAATTTTGTCACTTATTTCATGGACATCGTCTGACTCTCCTACCACAACCCTGATGCTTTTTTAACGTGGCTGGGTTCTTCTCTTTTGAATCTCTGCATATATGTGGACCTCTTGTTTCTTCAACCAACACTCACTCTTCATGTCTTCTCATTAAGTTCCAGTAGCCCCTGCCCAGTGGGGAATGAAACCGTAACATCGAAAGGAACTCACAAAAAAACGGAAGTCAGTCAACACGTGTAGCAATGGAGACAATGCGAACCTCTATTACCATGGCCTACTGTGAGGTGGGAATTGAGAGCGGAGTGTTCAAAACGCCTTTTCAAAACAATAAAAAGTGACAGGAGCAGCTGAGATGTTCAGACAAAGAACAGAGTAAACAGAGACGATTCAAGGCTACTCCAAGGTGACCACATACTGGAGTGGTGAGCAATACAGCAGAACCTAAATATAATGCGCAGGGAAGGAAAGAATTTCACAGAATAATCGTCCTGGGTGCTGGCAACATACAGAACAAGAAGGTAGGTGAGATAACAGTAAGGGAAATATCCGCATGAGGCTATTTGTCAGAAGACACAGCTGAAATCTTTATTACATATGAGTATATGATAGTAGAAACATCTGGGAGAAAGGAGGATCCTGGTTTCACATACTGGAAGAAGGAAATATTTGGACAGCTGTCCTGGTGGCTGGCAACACACAGGGGGTTGGAGTGCAGACGAGACATTAGTAGCAGAGATGTCAATTTGCGAGTCTCCAGCAGGGGACAGGGAGCTCAGGCCTTCAGAATAAATTAAACTTCTACTAGGAGAATCAGAAGATAAAAAGAAAACAGAAGCTGGGAAGGTAGGGGAGCAGGAGGTGAGTAAGTCGACAGAGGCACCCAGAGAGGCAAGGTGTGAGGGCTTTCACGTGAGTTAACGTGAGATGATTTTCAGTGAAGGAAATCAGCCCTTTCTACTGGGGCCGGGATATGCTTAAGCGACAGAAGTGCTAAAAGCAACACAATCCAGATGGGTTTTGAGAGGAATTTCAAAGCAAGTAAGGTAGGGAGCAGGAATAGAAAAGCTGGGAACAGGCTGGGAAGAATGGAACCAGGTAAGAATTCAAGGACATGGACTGAAATCAGATCCAGAAAACAGAAGAAAGGAAGACATGATCCTTTGAGAGCAGGAAAAGGACAGCTCTATTAGGGGTGGACACAGATGCAGAAAGGCTGTTGACTAGGTTACTGGGCCACCAACTAGTGTAAAGTCATCTAAAGAACACTTTAAAAGCATCAACCATTTTCTGACCAGCTTGGATTTTCATGCCATTTCTCCCCATTTTCTTAAGTTTTCACTCCCTTACCTGGACAGGTTTGACTGTAGGCTGCTCCTTCTACTATCCATGGGGATTCTCCTCGCTCCAACTTGAAGAGTACATCTGGCTTGGTGCCTTGATACCCTGTAAACAAGAAATCACTGAACACTTGACATGTATGCCTGGGGAATCAATGAAAATGGAGAGAGTTATGTCTCAGGAACCACAGCATTTGTACTTTGATAAAGTAAAAATCTTCACTCAGGAGAAAAGTACATCCACTTTGTGCCAGGGAGGAAAATACAAGTCTATGACATTCATAGCCATTAGGATGGCTACTATCAAAAACAAAACAAAACAGAAAATAACAACTGTTGGCAAAGATGCGGAGAAACTGGAATCCTGTGTGCTCCTGGTGGGAACGTAAAATGGTACTGACACTGTGGAAACCTGTTCCTCAAAAAATCAACAGTGGAATTACCGTGTCACCCAGCAATTCCACTTCTGGCTATATACCCCAAAAAATGGAAAGCAGGGTCTCAAAGAGATATTTGTACACTCATATTCATAGAAACATGATTCACAAGAGCTAAAACACGGAAGCAACCCAGTGTTCCTTAACAGATATGTGGATAAGCAAAAGGTGGTATATACATACAAAGGAATATTATTCAGCCTTAAAAAGGAAATTCTGGCACATGCTACAACATGGATAAACCTTGAGAACATCACACTAAGTGAAATATGCCAGACACAAATATATAAGGTACTTAGAGAAGTCAAAATCCTAAAGACAGAAAGTGAATGGTGGTTGCCAGGGGCTGGTGTGAAGTGAGGGAATGGGTAGTTATTGTTTCATGGATACAGAGTTTTAGTTTTAGAAGACAGATGGTAGTGGTGGTGGTGGATGCATTACGCTGTGAATGCATTTAATCCCACTGAACTGCACACTTATGGTTAAGATGGTAAATTTTATGTTATATATTTTACCACAACAAAAAAAATCTATGCTATACAATGCTTTAGTCGAAACCATTAACTATCTAAGAGACTGTACAGAGGTTACCAAGTAAGGAAGAAAAGGTAAGTGACTGTGATGCTGTCCTCACCTACTGATACTAGGTTTCTGTAGTTCTCCGACATTACCTCCTTGTACAAGACCTTCTGAGACGGGTCCAAAAACTGCCACTCCTCCTGGGTGAAGTCCACAGCCACATCTTCAAACGACAATAATCCCTATAACAACAATTCCAATGCTATCTGAGGTCGATAACAATAAATGATATAGAAAAGAGGGACACAGACATGTCTTGATCCTTTTCTCCATGACAAATTATGCACAACACGACTATTTCACATACCATAGGACCATGGAATTCCACTAATTCTTCCTACCCTCAAAAAGCACTAAGGCAGGATTTGCATAGATATGAAACAATGTGCAATAAGAATGTTCATTATTCCTCTGTTTCTAATAATGAAAACCTTATCAATAATCTAAATGTGTATCAAAAGCAGACAGGGTTAAATTGCAGCACTTCCATGCTATAATATACTACAAAAATGTTAAAATCCATGAGGCAGATGTATACATATACATATGGCTATCAATGATCTCCAAGGCTTTCTCTTAAATGAAAAAAAATTAAGCTCCCAAATAATATATGATCTAAGACATGTTAAAAAAAAAATGTAATAATATAACTGGGTGCAGTGGTTCATGCCTGTAATGCCAGCACTTTAGGAGGCCAAGGAGGGCAGATCATCTGAGGTCAGGAGTTCCAGACCAGCCTGGTCAACATGGTGAAACCCCATCTCTACTAAAAATACAAAAATTAGCAGGGTGTGGTGGTGCACGCCTGTAATCCCAGCTACTCAGGAGACTGAGGCAGGAGAATTCCTCAAACTCGGAAGACAGAGGTTGCAGTGAGTCAAGATAACGCCATTGCACTCCAGCTACATGCAACAGAGCAAGATTACATCTCGATGAAAAAAAGGTAATAATATACACAATTCTACATGTGTAAGTACATACATGTACGTATACAGAAATGTATATAAATATATTCTATCACATGTCAATCACAGGGAGGAAGTGGATGGAGACCCAAAACTATTACCACTTATTACCCTTTGGGTTGAAGTTTGGGCAGAAAAAGGGTGAAAGGAGATAGTATTTTTTGATATAAATGCTTCTGTTTGCTCGAATCTCTTGCATGCAAATGTAGCTATACATCATTTCAGTAGTTAACATACAAAAACCAAAACAAACATAACTGGTGCTTTGTTTTTTGAACCTGGAGTTAAGAAGGTAAGAAAGAAGCACTGTCAGTATCTGCATTCCAAGCTGTTACCAAAGAATGGAGCTTTTAGTTGTCTCTGCTGTATTAATAACAAAAATCTGGTTGTTATTGATATGTTATTGTTGAGACAATTCTTCCTCATGGAGGATCATTCAGAGGTTAAGCAGCCCATTAATTCTACTGGATACTCCAGGCTTATTCCTGGGCAAAGTCGGATGACCAGAAGCCTGTATTTTCAAGGCACAGTTTCCAAAGAATTTTGTCCAATCCAGTTTTCTTTAGCTTACCCCACTAAACAATAGGAAAAAGCCAAAGAAAATGTCCCATGCCTTTATTACGAGGCTGAATTTGAAGACACTGTCAACCATAAAAGCTCTCTAAAGGAAGACATTTCTCAAGATCTAACAGCAATAACATGTTTACCTCCCCTGAAGAACTGTCTTGCTCTCTCCTCACAGACATTACAATCATGGCATTTTTCATGTGTTTCCTGTTATTTCTGCTGCCAAAAAAACAAAGGAGACACAGTTTAAAGGAGAGAAAACCCACAGGGTCTTAACAGTCACTTAGCTGTGTTCTGACATAAGAACTCTGCACACACTCGGGAGACTGAGGCAGGAAAATCACTTGAACCTGGAAGGTGGAGGTTGTAGTGAGCCGACATGGAGCCACTACACTCCAGCCTGGGTGACAGAGCGAGACTCCTCCAAAAAAACAAACAAAAAAAATAACTTCGCACAAACCCCCTGATCTATATATCTCATTTCTTAATGTGTCAGGATTTTAAGATTACAACTTATTTTCCGACAAATCCTGATTTTTATCGGTATTCAGTATCTCATCTAACCAGACTGTCTTTTTTTTTGAGACGGAGTTTCGCTCTTGTTACCCAGGCTGGAGTGCAATGGCGCGATCTCGGCTCACTGCAACCTCCGCCTCCTGGGTTCAGGCAATTCTCCTGCCTCAGCCTCCTGAGTAGCTGGGATTACAGGCACGCGCCACCATGCCCAGCTAAGTTTTTGTATTAGTAGAGACGGGGTTTCACCTTGTTGACCAGGATGGTCTCGATCTCTTGACCTCGTGATCCACCCGCCTCGGCCTCCCAAAGTGCTGGGATTACAGGCTTGAGCCACCGCGCCCGGCCACCAGACTGTCTTTTACGAGCTTCCACAGATCCACTGGGAAACAAAGAACAAAACGGGTAAGACATCTTTTCATTTCTGGATGCAAAAATATTAAATAAAATATTAGCAAATAAAATCCCTTCTCATATTAAAAGAACAAACCATTAAGAAAAAGTATGAGTTTTTTTTCCCCAGGAATATATGAAATTGCGAAATAGAGCAACATAAATCAAAGAAAATTTTAAAGAGAAAAAATATAAATGAAAATAATTGTAAAGGTCAAAAGCCCTTGGGAAAGAGAAATAAAACTTGGTAAATCAGCGTTATTATTTATTCAGACCCTATTACGTGCCTAGTACTACACTTTGTACATAAAGAACATTTGCTCTCTTCATCTTCATAATGATTCTATGAAATAGAAATTATGACAGCTTTTTTTCCACAAATAAGGAAACTGACTCAGAGATTTACCTACCCAAGTTAGAGGCAGAGAAGCAGGTTCTTCTTATTCCATATACACTTGCCACCTGGCTAAAATTATTTGCAGGTGACAAAAATGTTCAACTAGAAAACAGAAAGACGTCAATTTATAAGTTATGTGTAACGACATGAGTAGAATGAAGTGACAGAATAAACACATACACTTTTAACTTCTGCTCTTGTCCACTAAGTAAAATTAGAAACAAAAAAAGAACAAGGGGAAAGGCCTTATGCAAAAAGAAAGAAGTCGCGATTTACAACAAAAGTATTAACTATGCAGAAATAAGCATAACCAGAAAAGTCCAAGACACGTATGGAAAAATACTACAGCTAGTCAAACAAATAAAAATCTTGGGTTGGCCGGGCAAGATGGCTAACGCCTGTAATCACAGTACTTTGGGAGGCCCAGGCGGGCGGATCTCAAAGTCAAAAAATCGAGACCATCCTGGCCAACATAGTGAAACTCCGTGTCTACTAAAATATAAAATTTAGCTGGGCGTGGTGGCGCGCGTCTGTAGTCCCAGTTACTCGGGAGGCTGAGGCAGGAGAATTGCTTGAACCCGGGTGGCGGAGGTTGCAGTGAGCTGAGATCGCGCCACTGCACTCCAGCCTGGTGCCTGGCAACAGAGCAAGACTCTGTCTTTTAAAAAAAAAAAAACTTGGGTTAATGGAAATCCATCACATGTTCCTGAAAGTGCTGGATCTACATCTACATCAATTCTACCCAAATTAAAGTAACCACTTGATGAAACTGCAGCAGTTTAAAAAAGAAAACTCTCAAAGAGCATGTAATATGGGAATACGTACTTGACAAGATGTTAGGTTAAAAACGAATAAAATTATACCAATACCTGGACACCTGATCCCAACACTAAACATGAAATACGCTAAACAAGAGTTATTTTCTGGAGAAGTATTTAAGATGATGGGGAGGTCATTACTTGGGTCGCAATGAACCTGAAAGCAAATTTTCTACAGAATACATAGTCGCATGGAAGCAAGGGGACCAGCAACCCCCTTTTTAAGTACGCATGGGATAAGCAATGAACACGAACTGCCCCGAGCTGTCTCCACCACTAACATCATTCGCTTTCCCACCACAACCGCCCCGGCGCTACTCTGCAACCAAGACTTCCCAAGCGCTCGTCCCAACGCGGAGCCCACGAACTCCCCGACTCGGGGAACCCCAGCACGACT
The DNA here is from genome assembly GCF_030222135.1 of Aotus nancymaae. Taxonomy (NCBI): domain Eukaryota; kingdom Metazoa; phylum Chordata; class Mammalia; order Primates; family Aotidae; genus Aotus; species Aotus nancymaae. Next base: position 3,840,853 of record NW_026988441.1, on the reverse strand, counting down.
CTGCGAAACGAACCCCAGCGAGGACTCCCCAGGGCTCACCGCAACACGGACACCCCCCCAACTCCCCGCGCTAGCGAGCAACAGAAAAACCCCAACGCGCTCTCCCTGGCCCCGAGACATTCCTAGAATCCCACGCAGACTTGACCAATGACCTCTGTCTCCACTGCTGGAGGCGAATCACGGACCTTAAATCTCTAAACGCTCGCCTCAGCCTGCCACCCCGCGACCCCAGCACTCTACAAACTCGACCCCCTCAGGCTTTAGTGATGGCGGCCGGCTAGGGTCATACCGCGTTTTTCCAGAGACGCGGAAACCGGCGCAGACCGTCCTTTTATGATGCAATATGTTGCGCCCGGGGGATGCTTGCTGGGAGCAGCCGTTTTCAAGCCTGCGGCCGTACAGCAGGCGGAGTCCCCCTTTCTGCGCCTTTGGCAGACTCTGTCGATGAAAAGCAATTGAAAACGTCCCATTCCACCCTTTTCCCATGCCAGGTAAACTGCTGGACCTTGGCTTTGCAACATTCGCCAGGGGCGCTACATAAACTGCTTAGTTTCTCAAAGGCTCAAGCCTGCCCTGATCTTTCTGCAGGTAGGGTAAAGATGGTCACAGACATTTAAGCACTTTGATCCTAAAAGGAATGGAAAGAAACCATGTGGGCGCGGCAATCTTAGAGGAATTTCAAGAGGGAGGGACCTCGAGCAACAATCGGAGGGGCTATTATCCTGAGGATGCTTCTGGCTGGAGGGACCTTACGGAGAAAGCAGCCTTTGAGAACTGCCTAAGAGGTATCTCTGTATCTACGTCAGACGTAGCCTTCGAGGAAGGAGTCAGTGACAGAAAGGCTAAAACGACGGTGTGTTAAAGCTTTGGTTATAACTGGTGTGGAGAAACGCGGTTGATCGCAGCCGCCGACCAAAGTGGGGAGCCAACCCTAAAACATGGCTTTCCCGCCCTGGAAAAGTCAAAGGCAGAATAAGCCTTTACATCCACGAAGGTGGGAGCTACCTGAAATCAAAACTCTGAAGGAGACATGATTCTATTCGATATTGAGGCTCAGTTGATCAATTAAGTTGATGAATTCTAGCACCAAACCTGCTCCCTATAATTTTATAACCTGCCTCAGAGAACAGAGAACCTTTAAAGGGATTGATCATTCACTCATTTATCCAACGAACGTTTATAAAATGCCTATTATGTGTCAAACACTGTTGTGCGTGCTGGGAATACAAAAGCTGGAAACAGGCACAAAGATCCTCGTTCATGGAGATTACAGTCTACTGGCAATTTCAATGTGTGACCTAAATTGAGTGGTGCTAACAGTTGACTTGGTTGGCTGGCTGAAACTTGGACTCAAAATTTGCCTACACTAAATGAAGTTTAAATGCCAGATATTTCCTCATATATTATAAAGTATCCAAAGATAAATGGCGTTAGGAATGCTAGAGTGAATTTTTCGTGTAAAATCAAGATTACCCATACCTCAGGTATGTATTCCAGTAGCCTCTAGAAGACAGTCTCTTCACTGACACTGACCTGGTCACAAGAAACAGAGATAAATTATTGTAAGATTATTTTATTATACATTAAGTGATATAAAGTTAAATGATAAGTTCATGATTTTCTTTCAGGTTAGGCTACTAGAAAAAAAATACACCATAGACTGATTGTCTTAAACAACATTCATTTCTCACAGTTCCAGAGGTAGAGGAGTCTCTAGGACTGGACTCTAGAACACAATCAAGGTGTTGGCAGATCTGTCCAGTAAGAGTCCATTTCCTGGTTTATGTGTGGTCATCTCATTGTGTCTTCACATGGCAAAGAGCTGAGAAAGAGAAAACAAACTCTCTTCTGTATTGTCTCATAAGACAGTAATGTCTCATCATGAGGGTTCCACTTTCAAGACGTAATTATCTTCCAAAGGTTCCACTTCCTAATGCCATCCCTTAAGGATTAGGACTTCAACATGTAAATTTGGAGGGGATGTAAACATGCAATCTCTCATAATGATGTATCTAAAGGAATCACTTAAATGACAAAGATTTATAGTTAATAAGCCAACAAAGGAGACAATATGTAATAATAAACATAGCTACTCTACGGGAAGGCAGAAAAGGAGGAAAAGGAGAACAAAGAAGACATAGAATAAAAAATAGTAAATTAGTAATTTAAATCTAAACACATCAATACATTAAATATAAATGATCTAAATGCCCCAGTAAAAAGACAGAGGTTGTGTTAGACTTCTTATCGAGTTCAAGGAGAAAACAGAGACCGGAGTGAGGAAATTAAAAGCCAATTTATTCAGCTCCCGGGCGAGGTTCTATGGTCCTGGAAAGGGGCCAAAGAAGTCACGCTTCTCTTCTTGGGGCTTGGGGTTTTATAGGGAGTAGAAGTAGCTGATTGACTACGGGGGAAACAAAGACAAGGTAGTTCTACTGGGTATTAAAAGACTGGGGTCGGGCGAGGCGAACAAAGCGGGGGCATTTCCATTGGGTATGAAGGGAGTGAGCACGGACGAGGGGCTGGCCGAGGATGTACGGGGGAGCTACCATAGGGCAGGTTCTTGGCGGGCCTTTTCAGAATTTCTGGTGGGTGCAGGGCTGAGATTGGAATGCGGAAATGGGCAAGGGGGAGCCTGCGTGGAGAGGGCAAATGCTGAGCAATGTGCTCACAATGGTGACGCAGTTTTTAGGCACGGAGAGAGAAGGGCGTGTCCATTCGGCTCCCAAGGAGGCACCGGCCTTACAGGTTGTTAATTGGATAAAAAAGGAAGGCCAACTATTTGTTGCCCACTAAACACCCACTTTAAATGTGAAATCATAAATAGGTTAAAAATAAAACCATAATAGGGGCCGGGTGCGGTGGCTCACGCCTGTAATCCCAGCACTTTGGGAGGCCGAGGCAGGTGGATCACAAGGTCAAGAGATCGAGACCATCCTGGTCAACATGGTGAAAAGCCGTCTCTACTAAAAATACAAAAATTAGCTGGGCATGGTGGCGCAGCCTGTAGTCCCAGCTACTCGGAAGGCTGAGGCAGGAGAATTGCCTGAACCCAGGAGGCGGAGGTTGCAGTGAGCCGAGATCGTGCCATTGCACTCCAGCCTGGGTAACAAGAGCGAAACTCCGACTCAAAAAAAAAAAAAAAAAAAATTAGTTACAATTATAAAAATGGATTTTTTAAATTTGCCTTGGAAAGTCCCTGATGACATAATGGTATATGAGTTGGCTGCGTTTGATCAGTTGAGATTGAGTTTTGTCTTTCCCTAACACAACCATCTACCAGATATACTCAAGTGAATTTTTGCTTATGTTTACAGGTTAAGCAGGTTAAGGCTGTTTTTAAGGCCTAACGCGTTTTGTTTGCTCAGGAGTTTTTCAAGTCTGGTCTGCCTTTTAATTTTGCTTTGACACTGGAGACAGTGAAACGGCACTGATGTGTTCCCTCTCCTGACACCTCAACCCTTGCACTGTGAGGTTGGAAGGAACACCAGCAACACTGCACAAACCACACAGATATTCAGACGCTCAAATGGAACCAAGGCCAACACAGTGCCAGCTATGTCTACCTCAGTTAGCTAGGGAGAGGTGACTGCACCCTTTATTGACTGACTACTAGGAAACTGTCAGAGGAAACCACAGATGGCCACTAAGAGCATGGCCATCTTAGTGGAATTTCAGTTGTCTATATAGTAGAGAATATGCTTTGAGAAACGGGGAAAAAATAGGCCACTTAGCTTGGGCAGTCAAGGCTCATGGCAAGCCCCTGCATCTCAGCTAATGATTTTAAAGTTGTGAGTGAGGAGATATATATATCATATATATATCCATATATGATATATATATTCATATTAAATTATTCATAATATTCATATATATATTCATATTAAAGGTTGCTTTTTGCTTCAGGCCTGTTTGGAAAACACCAAGTGTAGAAATTTGAAATTGTGTTCTATGAAAAAAACCGAATACAAAAGCCACTATCAACGTAGGCGGTGGGACCTGACTCCAGAAGCTGGGCTCCAACACCAGACCAAATTGAGGACTAGCTAAAAGAGCAACAGGGCAGAAGCAGCTTTTCAAAAGTCTTAGAAATAAGGCTTAGAGTTGCAAGGAAAAACGAGTACTTAGACAAAGGATTTTTTAGTAAAGCAAATTTATTTTTGCACAGGAGGGTGCTTTTTGTAAGGCCGGTTGCTACGAGAGCACAAAGAACAAAGGAGAGTAAAGTTTTTATTTTTAACGTAACTCCTGCCCCCATGTCCTTTTCCCATTGGCTGGGGTCAGACTGCACAATTTAAACTAGACTTGATTGGCTAAACATTTAAATTTTGTTTTTGATAAGGTGGATGCGTGATGGGAGAGAGGGGAGAGGAGGAAGGGGTTGTTTGTGGTGAACTAGAGAGCTAGTTTTTTTTTAAATAAGGAAAGGAATGTGAGCTGGTGCTGATAATGCCACTAGTGCTGTGGTATGCACGGGCATGTAGTAAAGTTAGAAAGTAGAAAAGGAGAAGAAAGGTCGGTGGGGGGTACTAGGAATTAAAGAATAAAAGGTTGAGCAGGCTGTTTGAAGAGAAATCTTGCCGTATCTCACAATAAGACATAGTATGCCATGTCAAGCTTACCATTTCCGTGGTAACACCTGGGACTTATTGCCATTTTCCATGGCAACAAGCTGATGACCTGAAAGTTATGACCTTTTTCTAGAAATTTATGCATAATCCGCCCCTTACTTTGCATATAAAAGTAGGCAGAAGTATGACTGAAGAGCTGCCTCGGAGCTGCAGCTCTGGGCACATTGCTCCGCAAGGAGCAGTATCTCTGCTGCTGCTGCTGTGCACTGCCACTTTGATAAAAGTTCCTATCTAACATCACTGTGGGGCCCCTAAATTCTTTCCTGGGTTAAGCCAAGAACCCTCCTGGCCTCAGCCCCAATTTGAGGCTCACCTGCCCTACATCATTATGATGGCGTCATCGGATAAGCAAGGAATCGCACACAACCATTCTTTCCAGGATGATGTCATCAAACCTGCAGTGCCTTTGCTTGCAACTGAGACTACTGAAAGAAGACCAGAGTATCTTTGTGCTGTTTTGTGCCTTTCTTGTGTCTGCCCTTTTCTGCTCCGGTCTTGCATTTCTCTGTGCCTCAGTTTAAGCTCCTTTCAGCTGTAGCAGCAGTGAACTATGGCAGAGACAAATCAAACAGTCCCTAAATTTTGTAAGGCAATGTAAATCAGTCAGCCAGAACCTTATACCAGTGTTCCGTCATAAGCGATGCGAAGTCTGACATAACTAAGTCCATGTTTGTCTGTGCCTTTCGACAAGGTCAGATTTTTACTGATGCTGTTTCAATCATAAAAGCCACAAGCTACTTGGAATTCCCACAGAGGCAATTCTCCTTAGGACTCCCTGTTCACTCAGTAGTCAGAAACATGGGCACACAGGCTCAAGCTACTCTATAATAAAGCAAACCATACATAATAGTATTTTAATCAATATATAAATTTACATGTTTAAAGATTAAATATTACATCAAAGTAAAATTTAACAAGAGAAAAGGGGTAGGAAAAAGTTCAAGGAGAGCCACATGGACAAAGAGAATGTCCTCCCTGATCTGGGTGGATGTCAACATCTTGAAAGGAAGAGTCTTTGATGTGGGCATAGCCTTTGGCAGCAAATACTGGGTGCTTATTGCAAGTGACAGCAAGATGGTGCCTGTTAAGACCGCTGTTTCAATCTTGTGAAGTCGTGCTCTTTTTATGGCCAGAGTCCTCAGGTGAGGACTTACATAGAGCGTGCCTGTTTATGTCCTTATCTGGTTGGATGCAATATTTATTGATTAGGCAAAACATCTGGTCCAAGTTGGCACGAGGCCTTTTGAAATGTAAGATGAAGTATTTTTGTAAAATGGAGTTAGTTATGCCAAGGGTGCTCTGTACATGTTGAGAACTCAAAACAAACAATTCCCCATTTTCCCTTTTTTTTTTTTGAGATGGGGAGTCTTGCTCTGTTGCCCAGGCTGGAGTGCAATGGCATGATCTCAGCTCACTGTAATCTCACGACCCACTACCCTTGGCCTTAATATTTTCTATTATAGTTTATGCTAAGTCTTTTTTTTTTTTTTTTGAGACGGAGTTTTGCTCGTTACCCAGGCTGGAGTGCAATGGCGCTATCTCGGCTCACCACAACCTCCGCCTCCTGGGTTCAGGCAATTCTCCTGCCTCAGCCTCCTGAGTAGCTGGGATTACAGGCACGTGCCACCATGCCCAGCTAATTTTTTTTTTTGTATTTTTAGTAGAGACGGGGTTTCACCATGTTGACCAGGATGGTCTCGATCTCTTGACCTCGTGATCCACCCGCCTCGGCCTCCCAAAGTGCTGGGATTACAGGCGTGAGCCACCGCGCCCGGCCTATGCTAAGTCTTTTTAAAGAAATTCTTCCTCACATTAAGATCATAAAGACATTCTCTTGTATTTTCTTCTAACACTTTTAGGATTTTGCTGTTGAATTCAGGGTTCCAGGGGTTAGCAAATTGCTGCTCATGAGCCATATCTAGTCCACAGTCTGCTTTGCCCTTGAACTAAGATTGGTTTTTAATATTTTTAAATAGTAAAATAATAGAGTATGCAAGAGATCGTACGTAGCCTGCAAAGCCTGAAATACTTACTGTCTGATCTTGCACCAAAATAGTCTGCTGACTTTTATAGTGTAATACACAAAGCATTGATTTCTCTAGGTTGTGAAGTGATGTGCGCCTGTAATCCCAGCTACTCTGGAGGCTGAGGCAGGAGAATGGCTTGAACCTGAGAGGCAAAGGTTGCAGTGAGTGGAGACTGCACCACTGCACTCCATCCTGGGTGACAGAGTGAGACTCTGACTCAAAATAAAAAAAAAAATCCCAAACTCCCATTGAGTTGCATACTCCAGCTTGCCTACACTATCATTCTTTATTTTCAGGCGGAGTCTTGCTGTCGCCCAGGCTGGAGTGCAGTGGCGCGATCTCAATTCACTGCAACCTCCGCCTCCTTGGTTCAAGCGATTCTCCTGCCTCAGCCTCCCAAGTTGTTGGGATTACAGGTGTGCACCACCACACCCAGCTAATTTTTGTGTTTTTAGTAGAGACAGGGTTTCACCATGCTGCCCAGGCTGGTCTCAAACTCCTGACCTCCCATGATCCACCTGCCTCAGCCTCCAAGAGTGCTGGGATTACAGGTGTGAGCCACTGTGCCTGGCCTGTCTTTTGAAAATAGATGGATGATCTACCTCTGTTTAAAAAGCCTGATTTTGGGCCGGGCGCGGTGGCTCACGCCTGTAATCCCAGCACTTTGGGAGGCCGAGGCGGGTGGATCACGAGGTCAAGAGATCGAGACCATCCTGGTCAACATGGTGAAACCCCGTCTCTACTAAAAATACAAAAAATTAGCTGGGCACGGTGGCGCGTGTCTGTAATCCCAGCTACTCAGGGGGCTGAGGCAGGAGAATTGCCTGAACCCAGGAGACGGAGGTTGCGGTGAGCCGAGATCGCGCCATTGCACTCCAGCCTGGGCAACAAGAGCGAAACTCCGTCTCAAAAAAAAAAAAAAAAAAAAAAAAAAAAAAAAAAAAAAAAAAGCCTGATTTTGGCTGTGACTTATGTATATAAAAGACCTCTCAGTAATTTTGTGCCTTGGTTCCCATGAAACTGAGATCTCACCTGTATTTGGTGGTTGGTGATCTGGAGACAAATAGTATCCTGTGTGACTGAAAAAGATACCTTGAATCTGTGCCTGTGTGTCTCAGAACGCCATCATATTTACCTGTATTTCATTTCATTGGATTTTATTTTTCATGCTATACTGTAGCCTTTGTCTTTCTTGGAGTCTTATGTAAGTATAACTTGTGGAGTCACGTGAGACTGTTCAACACCTTATCCTGGGTAACTGCTATAATTGCAGTCATCTATTTTAAAGAAAAACATTGTGCTTGAAAAGGAAACATTTTTGTAAAATTAAAATCAAGTTCGATGCATCTTAGAATTTATTCTCAATTTCAGAAAGCAGTTTAGGAGACTTTCCTGCTACATTCTAGAGAAAGATTAATAAAAACATCTCTTATGTTTGGCTTATTCTGTTTCAAAGGGAAACACATCTTGCACACCTTGTGACTATGAAGGAAAGAGAAGCTTATTTTATTTGACTATGGGATCAAGCCACATTATGCATTCATGCAAAAAAACCAGGACTGCAACAATTATTTAATTTCCATCTATCTGATATCAGGGACTATCTCTCAAACTAGTTAGAATTCAGAAGGGGCATAAAACCTGCGAAGACTCATCTTCCTCATTCCCCCAATATTTTGTTGGTTGGTAAGAAACAAAACCCTATATAAAGATGACGGCTTCAAGGCCGGGCGCGGTGGCTCAAGCCTGTAATCCCAGCACTTTGGGAGGCCGAGGCGGGTGGATCACGAGGTCAAGAGATCGAGACCATCCTGGTCAACATGGTGAAACTCCGTCTCTACTAAACATATAAAAAAAATTAGCCGAGCATGGTGGCGCGTGCCTGTAGTCCCAGCTACTCAAGAGGCTGAGGCAGGAGAATTGCCTGAACCCACGAGGCGGAGGTTGCGGTGAGCCGAGATCGCGCCAATGCACTCCAGCCTGGGTAACAGGAGCGAAACTCTGTCTCAAAAAAAAAAAAAAAGATGACGGCTTCTACTATATTTCATCCAATCTAAGACACCTTTGATTGTATGGCACACCACAATTTTATACACCAAGTTCTCCATTTAAATATGTTAAGCCATCAATTATATGTGCCACATTTAAATTTTAGCAGTGGTAATGTATTGGAAAAATGTCTATCTTAGAATTGATGAGATAAAGTTTTACTCAAGAGCAGCACATCTTCCAGACCCATTTACAAATACTAGCAAACACTAGGAGATAAAGATATACAGAATTGTATTTTTTTACAAAAACAATGAACCACTGCAGTTCAATTATAATTTATGTAGCATTATACAAAGATTCAATGCAGATATTCTATGTGAAGGTTTTATGCACATTTAAGTATATCTACTACAAATTCACAATTGTGATGTTAACACATGCAATTCCCAAATATGAATAATCATTTTTATAATAAAAATAAGTACAAAACACTTAAATATTTAGTATTGTCCTGATATTTTTTGCTTTGTTTTCTGACAAGCATATTTATTTACATATTTAATACTTTCTATAATGTTGCTTATTATATCACAAGAGCAGGAAAAAAAATAATGATGAAAGCATGATTTCCCAGATTCATTAACATACAAATTTCTTTTTTCTTTTTGTTTTTTTTGAGACAAACTGTAGCCAATGCTGGCGAAATCTTGGCTCACTGAAACCTCCACCTCCCATTGCTTGAGAATGGCTCAAGCCATTCTCCTGCCCCAGCCTTCTGAGTAGCTGGGACTACATGTGTTCACCACCATGTCCAGTTAATTTTTGTATTTTTTGTAGAGATGGCGTTTTACTATGTTGAAAATGCTGGTCTTGAACTCCTGAGCTCAAGCAATCCTTCCACCTTGGCTTCCCAAAGTGCTTAGATTAGGTGTGAGCCCCTGCACCTGGCCTAAAGTACAGAATTTCTTCCTCAGTGTCAATTATCTGATACTGAAGTAACTGAACTTTCTGCCAATAACATCCCTACAATCAATAACACAGACATTCCTTCCTGTTTGTTCCCTGTGGCTTATATTCAATTGGCATTTATTGGAAACGGTATTACCTCCTGACTTGCATCTTGCCCAGCACTATTCTCTGATGAGGAATGATGTGTAAGCTTGAAAACGGTTTGTTCATATTTGCTGTGGCCTTGAGGTTTCACTCCTATATTAACCTTGTGGTATAATGGGCTAGTCCTTCTCACTGGCAACTTTCAGATATTCACTTCATTTATGATTTTTCTCCTCTGTGTGTTTTTTGATGTAGAATGAGGCTGAATTTGTGGGAGAAGCTTTTCCAACACTCACTGCATCCATAAGGTTTCTCACCTGTATGTGTTCTTTGGTGTATAATAAGATGTGACTTCTGGGCAAAAGATTTCTGACATTCGCTGCATTGGTGGGGTTTCTCTCCTGAATGTGTTTTCTGATGTAAAACCAGGCTAAACTTGATGGGGAAAGTTTTCCCACATTCACTACATCCATAGGGTTTCTCTCCTGTATGGATTCTCTGATGAATAATGAGACTAAACTTGTGAGAGAAAGTTTTCCCACATTCAAGGCATTCATAAGGCTTCTCTCCCGAGTGAATTCTCTGATGGATCAGGAGATAGGACTTCCGGCTGAAGGCTTTGTGACACTCACCACATTCATAAGGTTTCTCTCCAGTGTGAGACCGCTGATGAATAGTCAGGTGTGACTTTTGGGTGAAAGCCTTCTGACACTGACTGCACTCATAGGGTTTCTACCCTGTATGAGTTCTTTGGTGTAGAATGAGGCTAAACTTGATGGAGAACATTTTCCCACATTCGCTGCATCCATAGGGTTTCTCTCCCGTATGAGTTCTCCAGTGAGTATTGAGGAGTGACTTTACACTAAAACCTTTTCCACATTCACTGCAGTGATACAGTTTCTCTCCCGTGTGAGTTCTGTGATGTCTAATGAGCTCAGATCTCTGAATGAAGGCTTTCCCACATTCATTACACCCATAGGGTTTTTCCCCTGTATGGATTTTTTGATGTAAAATGAGGCTGAACTTAAGGGGGAATGTTTTCCCACACTCATCACAACCATAGGGTTTCTCTCCCGTGTGAGTTCTCTGATGGATCATGAGCTGTGACTTATTGCTAAAGCTTTTCTGACATTTGCCGCATCCATAGGGTTTCTCTCCGGTATGAGTTCTTTGATGTAAAGTGAGTTGTAACTTATCACTAAAACCTTTCTGACATATACGACACTCAAAGTGTCTCTCTCCTGTGTGAGTTCTTTGATGTTTATTAAGGCATGACTTATCAGTAAAAGCCTTCCCACACTTACTGCACTCATAAGGTTTCTCTCCTGTATGGGTTGTCTGGTGTAAAATGAGACGGGACTTCCGGCTGAAGGCTTTCTGACATCTACTGCATCCATAGGGCTTCTCTCCTGTGTGCGTTCTTTGATGCTTAATGAGGTCTGATTTCTGGAGAAAGGCTTTCCTACAGTCACTGCAGTCATACTGTTTCTCTCCTGTTTGAGTTTTCCAGTGTTTAATGAGCTGTGACTTATGACTAGAAGCCTTTACACATTCGTTATATTCATTGTATTGCCCTTCAGTATGAATTTTCTCATGCTTAGTATAAAGAAAAACTTTCTCATATCCAGGACATTCACCTTCACTTCTTGCATAGCTTTTATTTTGAATAAAGTACTCTAGGTTAGGATTCAGGTGTTTCCCAAGTACAAAAGGGGTGTGAGGTCAGATGAGATATTATTTTGCCAAATGTATGATATTTGTGGTGCCTCTCCATAGTTTCAAGGCTGCCTTGGTTTTCCTGGTGCCATTCTGTGTGATCATTGCCTTGCCAGGCATCCTCTAGAAAAGAGACGAATGAATCCACTGTGATCATGTAATAAAAGGGGTAGAAGCTCATAGCAAGGGCCCAGGAGAGAAGAGGAAGTGAGACTGTGGATAGAGAATGAAGTCTGAGACATTTATAAATGGAAGAAGAACAAAACAGAAAAAACTGAGAGGAATGAAACACACCAAATGAGGAGATGACAGGATGATCTAGGACTACCTGAAAATATGGGCTATGCCTATTGATTAGGGAGATGGAAGCAGGAAAAATGAGTAAACTAAAGATGCCAGGAAGAAAGATTAACCAGGAAATCAAGTTCCAAGATGGCCAGAGAGGGATTTGATCAGAGTATCTAAAAGAAGAACATGGATTGTTTTAAAAGCCAGGCAAAAGAGTTCTAATACGGAGAGACTTAAAAGTGGAGGCAGTATTAAGGTATATGAGGAGCTTATGTCAGCTGTCCTGAGTCACATTTACAAAGAACTTCAAAAAGACTTCTCCAAACAACATTTCAGAGGTGCCCCCCTATTTCTGTTCAACTGTGATATTATTTCAAGTTCTCCCATAGGACTGGTTTTCCACTTACCTGGACAAACCTGACTCTGGATTTCTTCCTCTAGTATCCATAGTTTTCTGTGCTCCAACCGGAATAATGCATCTGCTTTGGTAACTTGATACCCTAGGAAAGTATCAAGGAAAATCATAAAGGACACATGAACTCACATACTTGGGCTATAAGACTTCTGAAACATGGCAAACATTACATTTAAGGGGTTAAATAATTCACATCTAGGCCAAGTAAAGGCCTTTAACATCCTTTGTAAATGAGGCCAGAAAGTACTAAAAATCTATGATGTATAAAACTGAAGTCTAAAAAAAGTAAAGCATTTATGAGGCCTTACCCCTTTTATTACTCAGAAAGAAAGGGGAAGCTGGGTGTGGTGGCTCATGCTTGTAATCCCAGGACTTTGGGAGGCTGAAGTGGGCAGATCACAAGGTCAGGAGTTCAAGACCAGCCTGGCCAACACAGTGAAATCCCATTCTACTAAAAATTCAAAAATTAGCTGAGTGTGGTAGTGGGTTCCTATAATCCCAGCTACTCAGGAGGCTGAGGCAGGAGAATCACTTGAACCTGGGAGGCGGAGGTGCAGTGAGCTGAGATCATGCACTGCACTCCAGCCTGGGTAACAAAGCTAGATTCTGTCTCAAAAAAAAAAAAAAAAAAAAAAAAAGGAAGGGAGGGCAATTGATTACCTACACTACCCAGGAAAACTGTGCTTACCCAGTGATACTAGGTTGCTATAATTTTCCAACATCACATCTCGGTACAGAGTCTTCTGAACAGGGTCCAGTAGCTGCCATTCTTCCCGGGTGAAACCCACAGCTACATCCTTGAATGAAACTGCGCCCTGTAATAGAACATTCCTACTCAAATTCTAAAGAATTACCATTGAAGATAAATGATAATTTCTTATAATACATTTTCCCAGAGTAAGTTATTTGGCTGCCTTCCATCTAACTAGTTTTGCATTATAATATATAGCAAAAAATGTTTTATTTAAAATATCCTATTTTGGTCCTTCCATTCATTCACTGACTCACATATTTAAACATTCATTCACAAAAGAGACACCTCCTACATCCTTTAAGAAAGTATTTAATCTACAACAGCAGTCCCCAACCTTTTTGGCACCAGGGACTGGTTTTATGGAAGACAATTTTTCCATATACTGGGGCAAGGGGATGGTTTGGGGGTGATTCAAGTGCATTACATTAATTGTGTACGTCATTTCCATTATTATTACACTGTGATATATAATGAAATAATTACACAACTCACCATAATGTAGAATCAGTGGGAGCCCTGAGCTTATTTTCCTGCAACTAGATGGTTCCATCTAGGGGTATTGGGAGACAGTGACAGATCATCAGGCATTAGATTCTCATAAGGAGCGTGCAACCTAGATCCCTGGCATGCACAGTTCATAACAGGGTTTGCCCTCCTATAAGAATCTAATGCCACCTCTGATCTGACAGGAGGCAGAGCTCAGGCGGTAATGTGAGTGATAGGGAGTGGCTGTAAATACAGATGAAGCTTTGCTCACTGGCCTGCAGCTCACCTTCCGCTGTGTGGCCCACTTCCTAACAGGCCACAGACCAGTAGTAGGGGTCGGGAACCCCTGTTTTAGAGAATTATTGAGCCTGAGGGTGGCCTAGAGACACTCAACTAAAATTCACATTTAGATATGTCAATGCTGACACAGGAAACCATAAGAATACACAAAAACATTTCGAGATTATTTTAAAGATGGTGAAAAAAGGACCGGGCGCGGTGGCTCACGCCTGTAGTCCCAGCACTTTGGGAGGCCGAGGCGGGCGGATCATGAGGTCAAGAGATCAAGACCATCCTGGCCAAAATAGTGAAACCCCATCTCTACTAAAAATACAAAAACTAGCTGGGCGTGGTGGCGCGCACCTGTAGTCCCAGCTACTCGGGAGGCTGAGGCAGGAGAATTGCTTGAACCCAGGAGGTGGAGATTGCAGTGAGCCGAGATCGTGCCACTGCACTCCAGCGTGGCGCCTGGCAATGGAGTGAAACTCTGTCTCAAAAAAAGAAAAAAAAAAAAAAAAAAAGGATGGTGAACAAGGATTAAGGGGGAACTTTTCAGGTTTTGCTCTATAAACTTCTACATTGTTTGAAAGTTTGACACTGTGAATATTTTCTTTTTTAAAATTCATTCAAGGTGGAGAAGTATTATAATGATGATAATTTGGTTTAGAAACAGGATATTGCTCTGTTGCCCCTGCTGGAAGGCAGTGGCATGATCATAGCTCACTGCAGCCTTGACCTCCCAGGCTCAAGCGATCCCCCACCTCAGCCTTCTGAGTAGCTGGGACTACAAGTGTGTGCCACCACACCCAGCTTACTTTTGTATTTTTTTGTAGAGATGGGATCTCACTATGTTGCCCAGGCTGGTCTCAAACTCCTGGGCTCAAGTGATCTTCCTGCTCAACCTCCTAAAGTGCTGGGATTACAAGTGCGAGCCACCACCAACCGCCCAGCTAACATTGTGAATATTTTAAGTTTCATTAGTATAATTGGAAATTTTTTATTTATTTTTATTTTATTTTATTTTTTTGAGACAGAGTCTCACTCTGTTGCCAGGCGCCAGGCTGGAGTGCAGTGGCACAATCTCGGCTCACTACAACCTCCTCCTCCTGGGTTCAAGCAATTCTCCTGCCTCAGCCTCCCGAGTAGCTGGGATTACAGGCGCGAGCCACCATGCCCAGCTAGTTTTTGTATTTTTAGTAGAGACGGGGTTTCACTATGTTGACCAGGATGGTCTCGATCTCTTGACCTTGTGATCTGCCCGCCTCAGCCTCCCAAAGTGCTGGGATTACAGGTTTGAGCCACTGCGCCCGGCCCGGAAATGTTTTAAAAAAAGAAGAAGTACATAAGTATTACTGGCTTTGAACAGAGAGCTGACGCTGCATTCTTGGGTGTGAAGAGATTGTAAAGGGAAACTAAGACTCTGTCAATGTAACCTGGAACTGTTTTCTAATCAGTGTAAATAGAGGTTTCTCTACCTCAGCACTACAGGTTGAGCATCCCTGCTTCAAAAATCTGAAACCTAAAATGCTCCAAATTCTGAAATTCTTTTTAGGGCTGATGTGATGCACAAAGGTCATGCTCAAAGGAAATGCTTTCCGGAACATTTCAAATTTTGGATTTTCAGATTAGGGATGCTCAACTAGTAAGTATAATGCAAGTATTCTGAAATACAAAAATAAAAAAAATCTAAAATCTGAAACACTTCCAGTCCCAAGCATTTCTAATAAGCGATGCTCAATCTGCACTGACATTTTGGGTCGGCGAATTCTTTATTTTGGGGCCCTGTAGTGTGCATTGTAGGATGTTTAACAGCATTCTTAGCCTCTTTCCACTAGCTCCCATTAGCACCCTCCTCTCCCAGGTGTGACAATCAAAAATGTCTCCAGACATTGCCAAATGTCACCTGGGAGTCCAAACTGTCCGAAAGTGAGAACCACTGATTTAAAGAAAAAACAGAATATTGAGAGCTCTCTGTGGAAGACCATATGATGGTCATAGAATCCATCCATTCTTTAAAATCTCTACATTTTATCCCTGAATAAAAGACCACCAGGAGGCTGTGGACCCTGGCTACACTGTTTTGGGGCCCTGAAGCACTCTGATCACCGAGTTTGGTTTTGGTATTACAGCACTGGCTTGTCTGTGGCCCACTCAGACCCAACCAGAGAAAACTTACCATTTTATTTATCAGTGGTTTCCTGTTGAAGGCACTAACAGGATCTATATCATGACCTACCAAAGACATTTCTCCTTTAAGTGATATGAAATATTTACTTTTCTAGAGGAGCTTTCTCTTCGGAGAAGGAAACGATTTCTTATTGTGTCCATGTGGTACACTGCATTTCCCAAAGATGACTACAATAATATCTCACATTCCAAAGAAAACCTTCTGCTGTGTCACCTGGCCACTCCCACACCAAGAGATGGAGCCTATTCCCTTCCCCTTGAATCCAGCTAGTCTTAGTGGTTTGCTTGTACCTACAGAATGAAACAAAGGTGACACAACATAACTTCTGAGGCTAAGGCAGAAAAGGCCCTGGAGCTGCATCTTGGCTGTCTCAGAACTGGCACCATGCTGTGAGAAGCCCACCCGCATCACACGAGGAGGCCATGCCCAGGTGCTCTGGCTGACAGCCTCAGCTGAGTCTAGTTTTCAAGTCTTCTCAGCCTGGTGCACAGATATAGAGAGGAAGAAGCCTTCAGATGATTCCAGGCCCCAACCTTCTGAGTCTTCCAGCTGAGATTCAAGACATCATGGTATGAAGACAAGCCGTGCAGTAAAGAATTAACAGGGTGAGTCTGGGTTGCCCATACGCTGAACATTCCAAAGAAAGGTTCAGCCTTGCCTGTCCCTGGGAGGTAACCTCTAAACCAAGCTTGTCCAACCTGCAGACCATGGGGTGCACACAGCCCAGGAGGGCTTTGTTTTATTTTGTTGTTGTTTTGAGATGGAGTTTCACTCTGTTGCCCAGGCTGGAGTGCAGGGGTGCAATCTCGGCTCACTGCAATCTTCACCTCTCGGGTTCAAGCAACTTTCCTGCCTCAGCCTCTGGAGTAACTGGGATTATAGGCATGTACCACCATGCCCAGCTAACTTTTTGTATTTTTAGTAGAGACAGGGTTTCACCACATTGGCCAGGCTGGTCTCTAACTACTGCCCTCAAGTGATCCTCCTACCTCGGCCTCCCAAAATGCTGGGATTACAGGCATGAGTCACTGTGCCTGGCCTCCAGGAGGGCTTTGAATGCAACACAAATCTGTAAACTTTCTTAAAACATTATGAGATTTTTCTGAGTTTTTTTTTCTTTTTTTTTTTCTTTTTTAAGCTCATCAGTTATTGTTAGTGTTAGTATATTTTATGTGTGGCCCAAGACAATTCTTCCAGTGTGGCCCAAGGAAGCCAAAAGATTGGACACCCCTACTCTGAGCCCTTGGAATATACTTCCTGATGAGCGTCTTTGTTTACCGGGAGCCTTGGGTCACACAAGATAGTCTATGCTAACAATGTACGATGGGAGCCTTGGGCTACACCGTAGCATGGTGGCCTCTGAAGGGGCTGAAGAATAAGGTCAGCCACTCATGTGGTCAGCCTCACCCATAAAACTAAACCCACATAAAAACCCTGGACACCCAGGCTCAAGTGGGCTTCCTGGACTGGCAATACTCCATGTTTATTGCCATAGATCATGGCTAGGAGAATCAAACATTGTCCGTGTGACTCCACAGGGAGAGGAAAACTGGAAGCTTCTGCATAGCATCTCCCAGGCCCTGCCCTATAAAGTTGGTAGGGAAACTGTGCTGATTTTAACTTATATCCAGTCTATATAATAAAATAAAATCATGAATATAACAGCTTTCCTAAGCTGTGTATTATTCTAGCAAATTATTGAACCTGAGGAACCCCAGAACACAAAAGCCATCACCATGTGTCACTTCCTGACTCACTGAATCCATGAAGATCATAAAAATAAATTCACATCTCTAGGTCTTGGGCTGGCTTGGTATATAGCAGCAAATTACTTGGAATAGGGAAATAGTCATAACAACATTTTAGTCCATGATGGATTAGACACACAACTGTGGTCCCTTAAGATTATAATGGAGCTGAAAAAGTCCTACCATCTAGCCATGTTGTAGCCATCTCAAGGTAGTAGCGTGTGTTACTCAGTTGTCGGTGGCGACGGTAGTGTAGACAAACCTACTGCTCGGCCAGTCATATAAAATATAGCGCATGCAATATGGACAATAGATACACATGACTATGTTGCTGGTTCCTGTACTCACTATACTAAATCATTATTTTAGAGTATTTTTATTTTTCTACTTATAAAAAAAAAAGTTAACTGTAAAACAGCCTCAGGCAGGTCTTTCAGGAAGGATTACAGAAGGAGATGACAGCTCTGTGTGTGCTACTGCCCCTGAAGACCTTCTGGTAGGATAAGATGTAGAGGTGGAAGACAGTGATACCAATCATCCTGACCCCGTGTGGGCCCACGCCAATGTGTGTAAAAAAAATTTTAGAATAAGAAAAATAGAAGAAAGTTTATAAAGACATAAAGAAATGAAATATTTTTGTACCGCTGTACAATATATTTGTATTTTAAGCTAAGTATTGTTACAAAAGAGTGAAAAAGTTAAAAAAATTAAAAAGTTTAGAGTAAAACAGTTACAGTAAGCTGAGATTGTGGGCCCAGATGACCAGGGGCAGACATATGCTGTCTCTACTATTACTGATTAAATAAATGTAAGTTTGATTTGCTTATGAGCTTATAGAGTTCTCGGTACACTGAAGTTTATACCCTGAAATAAACAATAGTGAATGAAAAGCACAGCACAAGAGAACAGCTTGTAGCTTGTAAAAGCACGAGCAGAAGCGGCAATAGGAGGCCTAAAGTCAGAGCGTCTGAGAGCGCCCATAACCACGGCACATCCCTCCTGTGGCTGCAGGGCAGGAAAACACTGCCTTGGACCAACGAACTCCTTTCCAACATGGGGCCTGCACAGGGGTCTGGTAAAGAGGGCTTGTGTAGCACTCGGGAAAGGTCGGCGACCTCTGCTCACAAGATCCGGAGGGTCTTTGCAGATGGGAGCTGGCAAGGCAGGAAGGCCTTGCGGGCGGAGATAGTGGAACACCTGCTCTGCCTGTGTTCTCAGAATATGGGGTAATCTCGGTTGCCCTGTGTCCGCAGTGCTCGGGAGATAAAAGCCTCTTGATGCAGGGCCGGGCACAGTGGCTCACGCCTATAATCCCAGCACTTTGGGAGGCCGAGGCGGGTGGATCACGAGGTCAAGAGATAGAGACCATCCTGGTCAACATGGTGAAACCCCGTCTCTACGAAAAATACAAAAAAAAAAAAAAAAAAAAAAAAATCAGCTGGACATGGGGGTGCACGCCTGTAGTCCCAGCTACTGGGGAGGCTGAGGCAGGAGAATTGCCTGAACCCAGGGGGCGAAGGTTGCGGTGAGCTGAGATCACGCCACTGCACTCCAGCCTGGGTAACAAGAGGAAAACTCTGTCTCAAAAAAAAAAAAAAAAAAAAAGCCCCTTGATGCATCGTGTGTGGTCAGACCTGGTGGCGCCCTACCTGCTGTGTTCAGGTGCAGCTGCATTATTGATAACGATCAGTGGTAAAACGTGGTGTACTAGATTAGCTTCGCTCAGAAGAACCACCTGTTTCACTGTATCCTAATGATGCACGCTTCTCCCCCAGCTATCTTGCCCCACAATAGTTTCAAGGCCTCCTCCGATAGTTTCAAGGCCTCCCCTGATAACCGCCCCCTGCTTTCCACCCCTCAACTAACAAGCGTTAGTTGTAGCTGGCAAAAGCACGAGCAGAAGCGGCAATGGGAGGCCTAAAGTCAGAGCGTCTGAGAGCGCCCATAACCACGGCACATCCCTCCTGTGGCTGCAGGGCAGGAAAACACTGCCTTGGACCCACGATCTCCTTTCCAACATGGGGCCTGCACAGGGGTCTCGTAAAGAGGGCTTGTGTAGCACTCGGGAAAGGCCGGCGACCTCTGCTCACAAGATACAGGAGGGTCTTTGCAGATGGGAGCTGGCAAGGCAGAAAGGCCTTGCGGGCGGAGATAGTGGAACACCTGCTCTGCCTGTGTTCTCAGAATATGGGGTAATCTCGGTTGCCCTGTGTCCACAGTGCTCGGGAGATAAAAGCCCCGTGATGCATCGTGTGTGGTCAGACCTGGTGGCGCCCTACCTGCTGTGTTCAGGTGCAGCTGCATTATTGATAACGATCAGTGGTAAAACGTGGTGTACTAGATTAGCTTCGCTCAGAAGAACCACCTGTTTCACTGTATCCTAATGATGCACGCTTCTCCCCCAGCTATCTTGCCCCACAATAGTTTCAAGGCCTCTCCCAATAGTTTCAAGGCCTCCCCCGATACCCCCCCTTGCTTTCCACCCCTCAATTAACAAGTGTGTGCACCTAATAAAAACCTGTGGAAACCAGAACTCGGGGCCAACGTGGTCCTCACACTTCACGTTGGTCCCCTGGACCCACACTTTAACTCCATTTCTGTGTCTTCATCTTTGTTTCCTTTCTCAATCCCTCGTCACCACTGGGGCTCAGGGCACCCACGAACAGGGTTGGGGCTGGTACCCAACATCAGATTAGTTTATTATTGAATAAAAACAAATTAAAAAATAAATTTAGTGTGCGCTAAGTGCATAGTGTTAAGTTTATAATAGTGGGCAGTAATGTCCTTCACACTCAGTCACCGCTCACTTGCTGATTCACCCAAAGCAACCTTCCAGTCCTGCAAGCACCATTCATGGTAAGTTCCTTATTCAGGTGTGCCGTTTTTTATCTTTTATAATATAATTTTACTGTACCTTTTCTAGATATGTCTAGATCCACAAATGCTTAGCATTGTGTTACAATTGTCTACAGTGTTCAGCACAGTAACATGCTGTACAGTTTGTAGCCTAGAAGCAATAGGTTATACCACACAGTCTAGGTGTGTAGTGGGCTACACCATCTAGGTTGCTATAAGTACACTCTAGGATGACAGAATTGCCTAACGATGCATGTCTTAGAATGTTTCCGTTATTAAGCAACACAAGACTGCATTAGAGAAAAATTTGACCTCCAATTTTACTAACTCTTTAGAGCTATATGGGCTATAATCTATGTTCTAGCTTTAAGCTATCTGTGTAAACAAATGATTTATATACTCCCACTGCAACCTGGCAGTGAAGCTGATCTTTAATCTCAGTAATTTTTTTTTAACCAATTCTGACATTTATTTATTTATGTTGTATCTGGCATACAGTAGTGCTCACAAATATTGAACAGACATAATATCCTTTTCTTTTTTTCCAGATATGAGGTCTTACTATGTTGCCCAGGCTGGTCTTGAACTCCTGAGCTCAGGTGATCCTCCCATTTCAGCCTCCCAACGTGCTGAAATAACTGGCATGAGCTACCATGCCCAGTCTCATAATATCCTTTTAATTATATGCATTATAAAATCTCTTCAAATCCACTGGAAAACCAAGTAGGAAGTCAAAATATACATGTATAACTCACTTGGGACTTGGACATTTTCTGGTCCCTTAGATACGGCCAGCAACTGGAGTATTTGCTGTACTGCTGACTCTGGGCTCTTCTCTGAAGCTGGTCACTGGTCAAGGATAAAGTGTTGATCTTAATGCCTTCACTTCCTTCCCTCATTGGAACTAGTTTATCCCAGTAAGCCAGGACCTGAGGATTAAAGGAATTCACTGCTTTGATAAACTGTGATTATAACAGATGTTTTGAGTTGTGAGAGTCATTATTTATATGTGTGTCTTAGATATACACATATACACAATTATTTAAGTGTTAACTGTGTTTTCTTCAGGTGGTAGGTTAATCTAATAATTTAAAGGAAAAAAATACATAGTACCAGATGGTTTTTACAACACAATTATTTTATATAGCAAACACCAACAAAGTCATCTTCATTAAATTATAAAATCTTGCCCAAAACTATACTCAAAAGTAAATCTTCATTTGTAAAAAGACAGTTATAAAGAGAAAGCAGGGGGAAAAAAATCAAAGGAGAAAAAGTTAAAAGCCAAAAAAATCCAGAGAAGCAGGTAGAAGAAGTGGAATACTGTTTGTTAATCTGTCTTGGGTACCTACTATGTGCTAAGTATTTTTACTATATGAGTAGTTATTTATGATTTTGTTTTTATAAAAATGAAAAAACAATCTCAGAGAAGTTGAGAAACTCACCCAAGTTCACATAGTGTAAGTGTAGAATACAGATAAAAACCTAGGTCTGCTCAAATCCAAAGTCTGTATTCTCTGCTGAGCCAAACTTACCTGTAGATGTTCTGACTGCCTACCTAGAAAACCTATAATTAAACATATTAGTACTATGTTAATAAAAAATATTAGTAATAATGTATATTATTACTAAATAATGAAACATTATTACTAATAATAGTAATAAAACATATTAATAAGAGCTCAGTAAAGAAGTGAAAGAGAAAATAGTTTTTAAGTTAGCTGCTTTTCTACCTACCAGAAAATAAAAAAATAATAAGTTTAAGTATAAAGAAAAGCCATTTGGCCGGGCGCGGTGGCTCACGCCTGTAATCCCAGCACTTTGGGAGGCCGAGGCGGGTGGATCACGAGGTCAAGAGATCGAGACCATCCTGGTCAACATGGTGAAACCCCGTCTCTACTAATACAAAAAATTAGCTGGGCACAGTGGCGCGTGTCTGTAATCCCAGCTACTCAGGAGGCTGAGGCAGGAGAATTGCCTGAACCCAGGAGGCGGAGGTTGCGGTGAGCCGAGATCGCGCCATTGCGCTCCAGCCTGGGTATCAAGAGCGAAACTCCGTCTCAAAAAAAAAAAAAAAAAAAAAAAAAAAATCTTACCTTAGTTTTATTTCATACTTTATAAGTTGCTTGTTTATTTTATATTGGTTATCTTTTTCTTATTCATACTGTGCATATTAACACCTGTTAATCCTGCCATTCCCTCCACCTCTAGATTTGTCTATCTGGACATTTCATATACATGCAATCAATCATATAATATTCAGTCTTTTGTGACTGGCTTCTTCCTTTAGGATGTTTTCAAGGTTCATTCATGTTGTAGCATGCTTCAGCACTTCATCCCTTTTTATACCTGAATAATAGTCTAATGTATGGATACAGTACATTTTATTTTTTCCTTCATCAGCTGATGGATGTTTGAGTTGTTTCCACTTTGCGCTGTTATAAATAATGCTACGATAAACATTCATACACACATTTTTGTGTGGCCATATGTTTTTATTTCTCTTGGGTATAAATCCAGGAGTGAAACCGCTGGATCATATGGTCAATATGTTTAACCATTTGAAGAACTGCCAGATTATTTTTCAAAGTGGTTGCATCATTTTATATTTCCACCAGCAGTGTGTGAAGGTTCCAGTTCTTCCATATCTCACCACACTTGTTATTCCATGTAAATGGAATCATTTAACATGTTCTCTTTTCTTTCTGTCTGGCTTCTTTTCCTCAGAGTAAGTTTGTTGAGATTTATCTATGTTGGGTCATACATCTATGATTTGTTCTTTTATTATTGTTGACTAGTATTCCAGGGTATGATTACACTAGAATTTGCTTATCCATTCCTCTACCTATGGACACTTGGACTGTTTCCTATTGGGGGCTATTATGCATAAAGGCACTATGAACATTCTTGTGAGTCTTTGTGAGGACATATAGTTTCATTACTCTTGAGTAAATATCTAGGAGTGGAATTCCTGAGTCATAGGGGTTCTTGCTTTTATTTTGCAATTCTACTAAGGAGTCAAATAGTTCTGCAAAGCTTTTTACTCTTCGCAGGTTTTATATTTTAAGTAACGTGTATGTTTCCGAAATGGAGTTTTCATTTTGGGGCATTTTCTATAGATTTATCATGAAGGACTGTCAAAACTCTGTTAGAAACAAACACTCCATTGCACGCAGGAATTTCCTTCTCATTCTTCCAACAGAACTGTCTCGATTCAGCTTGTATCAGAATTAGAATTTACGTTATGATTAATATGTAAATAATATTTATAGGTCAGTCAGGTATTATCCTATGATTATGATTATTATTATTGTTTTAAAGACAGGGTTTCACCATGTTGGTCAGGCTGGTCTTGAACCCCCGACCTCAGGTGATCCGCCCGCCTTGGCCTCCAAAGTGCTTGGATTACAGGCTTGAGCCACCACGCTCGGCTTTTTTTTTTTTTTTCTTTTTTTTTTTTGAGACGGAGTCTTCCTCTGTCACCCAGGCTGGAGTGCAATGGCACGATCTCGGCTCACTGCAACCTCCGCCTTCCAGGTTCAAGCGATTCTCCTGCCTCAGCCTCCTGAGTAGCTGGGATTACAGGCGCGTGCCACTGCACCCAGCTAATTTTTGTATTTTTTTAGTAGAGACGGGGTTTTAACATCTTGGCCAGGCTGGTCTCGAACTCCTGACCTTGTGATCCACCCGCCTCGGCCTCCCAAAGTTCTGGAATTACAGGCGTGAGCCACCGTGCCCAGCCGATTATTTTTTCCTTGTACAACTTTTTTTTTTCTTTTTTTCTAATGAAGGGGTTGCCAAGGCTGTGTGGTACAGTGCCTATTGATAGGTGCAATCACAGCTCACTGCAGCCTGGAACTCCTGGGCTCAAGCGATCCTCCAGCCTCTGTCTCCCCAATAGCTGGGACTACAGCAGGTGCGCCTCATCGCGCCTGGGCTTGCACAACTTTTCATTCTCCCAGAGTCATCTTATTTATTCCTTCCAGAATTTGAGGCATTTGGTTCTCAGAAAGCCCCGACCTTAAGATTGATTCCACCTCTAGCAGAGAGAAGACCCTTCTTCTCTCGCAAGGAAAATTCCCGCCTCCCCTATTGGATTCCCTTTTCTGGTTGGCTAGTGGCTGCACTCTTTACCTGCACTGGGCGGTGACCGTGTCCCTCAAATGTAAACGAGGTTCCCGCCAGTCGCTGTTTCGTCACTTTCCGTTGACGGGGTGAACGCTTTCCCCGTACCTCAATTGCTTCTCCAGACCGTTTTTGTTCTCAAAATCTTCCTCTTGCCCTCCACCCGTAGCTAGAAGCGTTTTCGCGATATACGCCTTAGGGTGTGATTGCCCTTTTTCCTCCCCAGAGTAAGCGTTTTCACTTGTACGGACACCTAACTTCTAAGATGGCCGCGCCGATTGTGTCATTCCCGTCATTCTTTGCGCAAAGCGGATGACTTTTCTCCCTATCCCGCTAAGGGGGACGTAGCCCATCCCATGTTTGTCTTGGCTAATCTCGAGCCTCTGAAAAATCAATGAAACTTGGGGCGCAGGACTTAGATGCCAAAATATGGGGTTCGTCACCGTCCCGAGCCATCCCTGGATACTTGGGCAGAAAAGGTCCACTTTACCTTCCGTACTTGCAGTATTCAAAGATGGCCGCCTCCAGGATCAGCGACGAGAGGACGCGGACTTCTTACCTTCCAGTCGTCCGTGCTCCGTACACCTGCAACTTCAGACTCTCTTCGGCCGCCGTAGACCGGGTTGGAGGCTCGGTAAGGGCCCAGAAGTGGAAGAATTGAGTAAGGAAAGTGCAGGTTCTGGGAAGTCTCGGTGGGTTCCCCGCAAAATCAGGTCTGTGTGGGTCTGTCTGGGGCGCAGGTTGAGGGGAGGAGGGTGTCTGTGGGCGCCCGTGTAGTACGTAGCCGTGGAGTTTGTAGGGGAAGCGGGAGCAAGAGGAAGTCGGGGTATTGAGGTTGGAGCGCCTCCGGAGTCAGCCCTGAGGGATCCCAGTGGTTGGTGGTCAGGGTCTGCCCAGAGCAACGCTTGGAAGTCCGTGGTCAGGGTTTGGTGTCTTTGCGGTTTACTCTGTAGGGTTCAGTGATAGAGGGCTGGAGTGAGGAGTGGTTTTGTCAAGGAAAACGGTGTCTGCCGCGGATCTGGGATTTTATTTTTCATTTTTGAGACAGGGTCTCGCTCTGTTACACAGGCTTGAGTGCAGTGGCGCGATCGTGGCTCGCTGCAGCCTCCACCTCCCGGGGCTCAGGTGATCTTTCAACTGAGCTCAGGATCAGCTTTCCCGAGTATCTGGGACTACAGGTGAGCGCCACCACGCCCGTATTATTATTATTTTTTTTTCAGAGACGGGGGTCTCACTGTGTCGCCCAGGCTGGTCTCCAACTCCTGGCCTCAAACGATCTTCCCACTTTGGCTTTGCTTTAGGCTGTAATCAGGATTTAATATGTGGCTCAGCGAGGACAAGCCCGGGTTCATGGTCAATGAACCTGGGTGTGTGGTCCAAGTTTTGGGATTAATCCAAGGGGGTGTGACCAGTGTTAGGAAAAGTCTAGACGTGACAGTCGTGGAGACGCATGTGAAGGCTTTGGCAGTCGGGGCATTCGGATTGGTGTGTGTGTTGAGGTCCAAATGGTACATTCCATCTCAGTTCCCTTAAGTTTCCCTGCGAGGACTAGTTTTCAAGTCTCCTTTGATTTCTCACATCTCTCCTTCCTCTCATCCTGGTAGATAGGAAGCTTTGGGGGAGATCAAAGATTAATCAAATCTAAAATGGTAAAGTGGCCTGGTGTTGTGGCTCACGCCCGTAATCCCAACATTAGGGAGCCCGAAGTGGGCGGATTGCTTGAGCCCAGGAGTTGGAGACCAGCCTGGACAACATAGCCTGTCTCTCCAAAAAATACAAAAATTAGCTGGGTGTGGTGACACTTGCCTGTAGTCCCAGCTACTCCGTAGGCTGAGGTGGGAGGATCACCTGACCCCGGGGAGGTCTAGGCTGCAGTGAACTATGATTGAGCCACTACACTCCAGCCTGGGTGACAGAGCAAGGCCTTGTCTCAAAAAAAAAAAAAAAGGAAACAAAAAGGAAAAAAACAAAACCAAAAAAAATGGTAAGGTTTCTAATAAAGATAAGGATTTTCATCCTTCTTCCTCAAGTTTACTGTGTGAATGTATGTATACACACATGTAAATTTTATTTCAGGTTCAGACACAAGTAAAATAACATCTCTCTTATCCCAAAACATGTTCCCCAGTGATGACTTTTGATAACATTTTTATGTATTTCAATTTCAGTTTTCTATGTTTGATTTTCACAAATCAGATAAACTGCTGAAACACTGGAATAATATGCCTTATTTAATTTTATATTATAAACATTATTACAGTTTTTGTTTAAAACATTTTTTTAAAGATTTCTGTAATAGTATACCATTAAGAGGCAAAACTGACCATTGTGACTTGAATCACTAAGTATATGAATATATTTAGATAGAATTTTAAGACTTAAAAAGTTCAGTTCTCACTTTTAAGAACTGGTTATAATTCTATGTTTACCCAAACATGTTGCTCCCTGATCCTCATCTGCACCTTGGATTTTATTTTTTTTGCAATTGTAGATGGTGTGTTTTTATTTTCAACCTTTCTGTTCTGCTCTAATTTACTCTTACATAGAAAAGCAGTTAGTTTAGAAAATATTTACATTATTTTTGGTCACCTGACTGAACAAACTTCCCTGTTCTCCAGGTTACAAAAGTTTTCAGACAACACAATTTAAAGAACTGTACAATTGAATACTTGTATGCCTACCACCTGGATGTTATCATCATTTTATTGTGTTTCTTTTATTACGTATCTATCTATATATCATCTTTCTACTCATCATTAATCCATATTTTTTTCTTTTTATAGAGATGGCATCTCACTATGCTGCCCAGACTGATCTTGAACTCCTGGCCCCAAGTGATCCTCTCTCCTTGGCCTCCTAAAGTGCTGGGATTCCAGGTGTGAGCCACCTCGCCCAGCCACATTAATCCAACTTGTAAAATATTGCTTTGTTTTTTGGTGCATTTCAAAGTAAGTTGCAGACATTCATACACTTGCCCCTAAATATTTCAGTGTGTTTATCATAAAGTTCTAGTGACAGCTTTTCCTAATTACAAGTCTATTATTCACATACCATATAATTCAGTGGCTGTCACTATGTGC
The DNA here is from genome assembly GCF_030222135.1 of Aotus nancymaae. Taxonomy (NCBI): domain Eukaryota; kingdom Metazoa; phylum Chordata; class Mammalia; order Primates; family Aotidae; genus Aotus; species Aotus nancymaae. The sequence continues at coordinate 3,813,215 of NW_026988441.1, read as the reverse complement.
AGCCATCACCAAAGTCAACTTTAGAACATTTCGTCACCTAAAAAGAAACCCCATACCCTTTTGTTACCACTCCCTATCCCTGCATTGCCATGACTAAGTAACCACTAATCTACTTTCTGTCTCTATAGATTTGCTTATTCTGGACATTTTATGTAATTGCTATAATAAAGTGTGTGGTCTTTTGTGACTGGCTTCACATAGCATTTTTTTTTTTTTTTGTGACAGAGTCTTACTCTGTCGCCTAGGTTAGAGTGCAGTGACGCAATCTGGGCTCACTGCAACCTCTGCCTCACAAATTCAAGCGATTCTGCTGCCTCAGCCCTCTGAGTAGCTCGGATTACAGGCGCATGCTACCACGCCCAGCTAAGTTTTGTATTTTTAGTAGAGACCGGGTTTCAACACATTGCCCAGGCTGGTCTCAAACTCTTGACTTCAGGTGATCCACCTGCCTCGGCCTCCCAAAGTGCTGGAATTACAGGCGTGAGCCACTTCGCCTGGCCTACGTAGCATAATTTTTTTCAGGTTTGTCTGTGTTATAGCATGTGTCTGTACTTCATTCTTTTTCATGCCAAAATAGTATTTCATGGTGTGGGTATAGCACCTTATATTTATCCTTCCATCAGTTGACAGACTTTCTGGTTGTTTCCCCTTTTCGGCTGTTGTAGTGTGCTATAAACATTTGTGTGTAAGCTTTTGTTGTTTTTATTTAATATAAACCTAGAAATGGAGTTGCTGGGTCATATGGTATGTTTAACCATTTGAGGAACTACCAGACTTTTCCAAAGTGGCTGCACCATTTAACATTTCCACCAGTCATACTTGAGGGTTTCCATGCCACCATATACCCACCAACACTTGTTAGATTTTTTTTATTGCAGACATTCTAGTGGGTGTTAGGTGGTATCTCAGTGTGGTTTTGATTTGCATTTCTCTGGCGATTTATGTTGAGCCACTTTTCATATGCTTACTATATACATAACTGAGGTACATGTATTTTTACTAAATATAGATTATAAGTATTTTTAATAGCTAGATAGCTCTATTTCACTGGATGTGCGTACTTATAATCAGCCAATTAATCCTCTATTAATAGACCTAAATACTTTACATCAATTTTGCATGCATGGATCACTATTGCCTTTGCAAAAATTTTCAAGGTGGATTTTTGGGTTCTAGTAATATCTCAATTAAAAGTATTCAATACAAAGTGTTATTTCCAAAATTCTTTAGTCACTTAATACTGATAAAGAAGTATATCTGCTTTGGAATGCTTGCAATTTTTAGATGTAAAATCATCAATCTGACTAAAAATTTATTTTTTATATATGTTCAATTGAATCTATAAAACTGTTACTCCTACTTAGTCATATAATTTGTTTCCTCTTCTCTAATATTATTTATACTTGATTCTTTTTTTTTTTTTTTTGAGACGGAGTTCCGCTCTTGTTACCCAGGCTGGAGTGCAATGGCACGATCTCGGCTCACCACAACCTCCGCCTCCTGGGTTCAGGCAATTCTCCTGCCTCAGCCTCCTGAGTAGCTGGGATTACAGGCACGCGCCACCACGCCCAGCTAATTTTTTGTATTTTTAGTAAAGATGGGGTTTCACCATGTTGACCAGGATGGTCTCAATCTCTTGACCTCATGATCCACCCGCCTCGGCCTCCCAAAGTGCTGGGATTACAGGCGTGAGTCACTGCGCCCGGTCCCTTATACTTGATTCTTTATCAAACTAATTGGGTAGCATTTCTAGAATAGTTAAGATAGTGTTAGTGACCCTGTTCATCTTTGATACTGCTTTTGACTTTAGAGAATGTACTTTTATTGTTTCATAGAACTTTTATGGGATGTATCGAATTTTTTTAATTCAGGTCAAATTCACAAGACATAAAATTAACAATTTTAAAGTCAACAGTGAAGTCACTCTTAGTATATTCACAGTATTGTACAACCACCACTTGCAATCACTTCACATTCTCCCCTCCAGTAGACCCTGGCAACTACCCTTGTGCTGTGTGTGTGTGTGTGTGTGTGTATGTGTGTATTTGAGTATTTGAGATGGAGTCTCACTCTTGTTGCCCAGGCTGGAGTGCAATGGTGTGATCTCAGCTCACTGCAACCTCCACCTCCCGGGTTCAAGCGATGCTCCTGCCTCAGGCTCCAAGTAGCTAGGATTGCAGGTGCGCACCACCACACCAGGCTAATTTTGTATTTTTAGTAAAGACTGGGTTGCTCCATGATGGTCAGGCTGGTCTTGAACTCCTGACCTCAGGTGATCTGCCCACCTCGGCCTCCCAAAGTTGGGATTACAGGCGTGAGCCACTGCACCTGGCCAATGTGCTTTCTGTCGTTATGCATTTACCTAATGTGGGTATTTTAAATAAATGAAATCATATAACGTGACATTTAGTGTCCGGCATTTTCTTTTTTTTTCTTTTTTTGAGACAGGGTCTCACTCTATTGCCCAGGCTGGAGTGCAGTGGCACCCTCTTGGCTCACTGCAACCTCTGCCTCCTGGGCTCAAGCAATGCTCTTGCCTCAACCACTTTAATAGCTGGGATTACAGACACACACCACCATGCCTGGGTAATTTTTGAAACTTTCTGTAGAAATGGGGTTTCCCCATGTTGCTCAGGCTGGTCTTGAACTCTTGAGCTCGAATCAGTCCACCCGCCTTGGTCTCTCAAAGTGCTGGCTTACAGGTGTGAGCCACTGCACCTGAGTGTCTGGCATTTTCATTTAGCATAATGTTTTTGTGGCTGTGGATTGTAGGAACGTTTTGTGCCATTTTTACTTGTCTTTGCTCCACCCCTTCCCCAGCTCTGAGATGGTCTTGAAGATTGCAACCACCATTCCCAATGTGGGATCCTGGACTCAGGCCCTGGAGGGGACAGAATAGACTTTATTTACAAATAATTTTGTTTAGCTGGGTGAAGTGGCTCATGCCTGTAATCCCAGCACTTTGGGAGGCTGAGGTGAGAGGATCACTTGAGCCTAGGAGTTTGAGGCTACAGTGAGCCATGATCTCGCCACTGTACTCCAGCCTGGGTGACAGAGTGAGATCCTGTCTTCAAAATAAAAATAAAAAATTGTTTGTTGTCTATTCTAACTACCTGAAAGACCTATGCAACATGCCCACTCCTGTTTTGGAACTCACTCCGGTTGGAAAAGTAGGGGGCATTTCTCAAAAACTTGTAAAGCAGAACAACCACCTTCAGCAATTCCTGGGAAAAGGGCTGTGGAAGCTATTGGGAAAGGAAGGCTTGCCATTTGAAATACACACCCTGGATGTCACTGAAATGTTGCATCCACCGCCTTCTGCTCATGAATGTTAACGTCATTTGGGTTCTGCACCTTTCCACTGGTGGCTTTCCAAGAAGAAAATTGTGAAAAGTCTCTTGCAACAATTATGTGTTTCTGAGATTGCAGAAGGGAGCATTTGCAACTGTGAGTTAGAGGAGGAGTCAGTGCAGGCCCTGTGGGTTTGGAGCATGCAGGAGGGCCACTGGGAGCTTGTCACAATGATTCCTCTCAGGTAAAAGGAAAGCTTATGGTGAGAGCATCATGTAAGTCTCTAACTTAAGTTTTAGAATTGGGCCTAAAGAAAGCCTCTGGAGCTGCCACTCTCTGACCTGGCTTTCAGGCCAGGGGTGTAGCGTGCAGCTTTTCCATTTGTCTTTATGGGAAAAGGTAGTTGCCTATGTCACTGTTGGCAGCACTGATTTCAGAAGGTCAGATTATATGTAGATGACAGTGGCTCTCTTCCATGATGAATGAAACTACCTCAAGGTAGTAACGAGAGCTAAGACGTGATGGCGGTATGTGGCCCAAAGGAATTCAGCAGTGGCTAAAGTCATGTTCTTAGAGACAGACCACGTGGGTTCAGATTCTGCTTCTGCTTTTGGACAACATAGTTAAATCTGTAAGCCTTAGGATAATATTGGCATGGAAAATAATGATACTTTATGAGGATGTAACGCAGTAGGTAGTAATGAGAAATCAAATAAGATAGTGCCTCTGCTTGGCTCAGCACATTTGTCTTCAAACTGAGGCATGCCTACCTGTGAGGTGTGTGACGACTTTTAACCAAGCATGTGAACACATGTGGTTTTAAAGAAATAAATACCCAAATCCTCACCTTCTCTGTCCTTTTTCTAAAACCCAATCTAGGAAGTCGCTTGGTGTTTCAGCGTCATGTTGGTGCTGGTTCTCCTTCCCATCCCCCCTCTCACAGTCACTCCACTTCCATTTTACAGAAGAAAACAGGTTATCAATGTGTTGCTCATACATGTAGAATGTTATGTTTTGTTGCCCTAGGATTTGTTGTTGCCCCAGGGTGGCTAAAAGCTTCTGGGGCCCCAAATAAAGGGACAGTTAGAGATGACCTTGCGTTAAGGTGAGTACACAGCAGCAGTGACCTGGGCCTGCAGGGAATGTACACTCAAATAAACGTACTCTTCAATCCACAGGTTCTGACTCCATAGGAAGCAAGACACCTCAAGTGAGGTGAGGGGGAGGTCATGACCTGGATACCATCCTTTGCAGGGACGTAACGCGCCAGAGACCAAGAGTTCTAGCCAGAAATTGAAGGCAGTTCAAGGAGAGACTACAGACGCAGCATCCTGCTTACTGGCCATTTCCCAGTAACAGAAGAAAATGATCACATCCCAGGTGACTTTTGCTTTGTTTTATTCTTTTCTTCATCACGATTGATTTCTGGACAACTTTAAAAGTCAGTTGAATTAAGTGAAAAAGTATGAATTGGTAAACCAGAATGTGTGCATCAGTAAATTTAGATTCTAATTTCAACATCTAGGCAAAGTGGAATCAGGACTATATTGCTCAAATGCGGTATCATAGAAAGATATTTGGTCTTTTCAGTTCTTGGCATAGAGCTCCTAAAACACTTGGAATTTCCTCAATTATAAGCCTCTTTATTTTTGAGACAGGGTCTCACTTTGACACCGAGGCTGGAGTGCAGTGGTGCAATCTCGGCTCACTGCAGCCTTGGCCTCCTGGGCTCAAGCGATCATCCCCTCAGCCTCCCAACTAGCTGGGACTACAGGTGTGTGCCACCAGGCCCAGCTAATTTTTTGTATTTTTTTTTGTAGAGATGGGGTTTCACCATGTTCCACAGGCTGGTCTTGAACTCCTCAGCTGAAGCAATTCGTCCACCTTCACCTCCCAAAGTTCTAAGACTACAGCTGTGAGCCATCATGCCTAGTCCTCTTTTTTCTAGTGAGACTACTCTTGGTAGAGCCCTAGGTAGCTTCAGGGTGGAGGGTGGTTGCCAGAAAGACCAAGCCTTGATTAGAAGCTTGGAAGTTTCAGTTCTACCCCTAATCTCCAGGGAGCAGAGAGACGTTGGAGATGGAGTTCAGTCACCAGTGGCCAATGATTTATTCACCCATGCCTGTGTAACATAAAACCTCTAAACAGAGGGGTCTGGAGAGCAGGGCTGGTAAAGACATCGAGCTTCTGGGAGGTTGGTGCCTGCAGAGAGAGCATGAAGTTTATCCCCATACTCCAGCACACCGTGCCCTGTGCAGCTCTTCCATTTGGCTGTTCCTGAATTGTAAATAAAGCAGTAATAGGAAAGTGCTTTCCTTAGTAGATTATTAAACCTGAAGGTGGGTTGCAGAAATCCCCACATTAGTAGCCAAGAGAAAGAAGTCTTTGTAACCTGGAGACCTCACACTTGTGACTGGTGTCTGAAGTGGGGCTGGTCTTGTGGGACTGAAACCTCTACCTGTGGGGTCTTCCAGGGGTTGGTGTCAGAATTGAATCTAATTGTTGGACACCTACTTGATGGTAGAGAATTGGAGAATTGTTTGATGTGAGCAAAAGCCCACACATTTGGTATCAGAAGTGTGTGAGTACAAACAGCACAATGGAATTCACACAAAATGACTAGTGCTGGGACCTAACGTGTGACTGGAGCATCCTGTGGGTTATGGTAGCTGTCACCTTCTGTCTAATGTCTCTGTCATCACATCCAGAGAGTCCTTGGTCACAGGATATGTACTGACTCTCAGGAGAAAGTAGACCAGTTCCCGAGAGGTGTCACTATTGCATGGCACTTAGAAGAAAGGAGGTTTAACTGACTCAGTTCCACAGGCTTAAGAGGAAGCATGACTGGGAGGCCTCAGGAAACTACAGATATGGAGGAAGGTGAAGGGGAAGCAAGGACCTTTTTCACATAGAGGCAGGAGAGAGAGAGCGAAAGAAGAAGTGCTACACACTTTCAAACCATCAGATCTTGTGAGAACTCATTCACTATCACAAGAACAGCAAGGGGGAAATCTGCCTCATGATCCGTCACCTCCCGCCAGGCCCCTCTTCCAATACGACATGAAATCCAAACCATATCATCTGTATACAGTCATGTGTTGTCTAATGATGTTTTGGCCAGTGATGGATCACATATGGGACAGTGGTCCCGTTAGATTATAAAAGAGGTGAAAAATATCATTGCCAAGTGAGTTGGAACATTGTAGCACACAATTTATTTTTTAATTTAGTATAGCTTAAGTATACACACATTTTTTAAGTCCACCGTAGTGTACAGTTACATCCAAGGCCTTCAGATTCACTTACCAGTGTACCCAGAGCAGCTTCCAGTCCTGCAAGCTCCATTTATGATAAATGCCCTGTACAGATGTACCATTTTTTATCTTTATTTTTAGAGACAGGGCCTCACTCTATTGCCCAGGCTGGACTGCAGTGGGGCTATTCAGCTTATTGTAACCTAAAACTCCTGGGCTTAAGCAGTCCTGCCTCAGCCTCTCAAAGTGCTGCGATTTACAGGTGTGAGCCACCGTGGCCAGCCCCATTTTTTATCTTTTATGCCATACTTTACTGTATCTGTTCTATTAATATATTTAGATACGTTTCGATACATGAGTACTTACCGTTGTGTTGTAATTCCCTGCAATACTCAGTACTGCAATATGCTGTATAGGTTCATAGCTGGGAGCGATAGACTGTACTGTAGCGCTTGGGCATGTGATAGGTTTAAGTAAGCGCACTCTGGGTGGCTGAACATCAGAATTGCCTAACGATGCATTTCTCAGATTGTATCCTTGTTATTAAGTGACACATGAATAAACACACATGTATACATGTTTGCATATCTTTCTATGTATGTATATGTATTTAGAGATGTATCTGTCTTAGCCCTTAGATCTTTGGACAGTACCTTTCCATTACTGTATTTTCTCTTTCACAAACAAAATTAGTAAATACTAGACCTCACCTAGCCTCTGTGTTTATTAATCTGCCTTTTACATATTGTATCATTCTGTCCTTTTGCTGCATCTTTGCTAGTTTTTTCAGATCTGCTTACCAATTCACTGTAAGTAGATCTCTTTCAGTTATGCTAACATGCCTGATAATGTAAACAAAACACTTTAAAAACTGTATGTGTGTGTATGGTTTTTGAATAATATTATGTATTTTTAAAAATTATTGATCTGTGTATTTTATTTTATTTTATTTTATTTTTTGAGCCTGTTGCCCAGGCTGGAGTGCAGTGGCACAATTTTGGCTCATTGCAACCTCCACCTCCTGGGTTCAAGCAATTCTCCTGCCTCAGCCTCCCGAGTAGCTGGGATTACAGGCATGTGCCACTATGCTCAGCTAATTTTTGTCTTTTCAGTAAAGATGGGGTTTCGCCACTCAGATGATCTGTGCACCTAGGCCTCCCAAAGTGCTGGGATTACAGGCTTGAGCCACCACACCTGGCCTATTTATTTTTTAAGCCAGTCACGTTTAGCAGTAGTGGGTAATAATACTTAACTGTCTCTTGTTCCTTGGACATGTTTGGAAAGATTCTTTTATTCCTCCTAACATATAAAATATACTTATTTGTCATGTAATATTTTGTAGTGTCTGCAGTTTCTTCCTGGTTGATTCTGATAGTGCATATGAAAATTCATTGAAGATTCATGGCGAATAAAGGAATATGCTTTATTCATCCTGATATTGCTAAAATATATTTAGTGCCTGGCAAATATGTGCTCAAAAAGAAAAGAGGATTAGCAAGAGGATTAAATAATCAGTTCTTATAGAAACGTCTGATTTGTTAAATGATGGATAATTACACAGTTACAGAATATTTTGCTAGAGATAGATTTTGAATATAGACAGATTTTAGAGATAGATTTTGCTTCTATCACAATGTATATTTTTACAGCACCTAGATATATAGATGCAG